>NC_132873.1:20044939-21288689 GCF_048164855.1 Canis lupus baileyi
GAAGAAGAAGAAAAAGAAGAAGAAGAAGAAGAAGAAAAAGAAGAAGAAGAAGAAGAAGAAGAAGAAAAAGAAGAAGAAGAAGAAGAAGAAAAAGAAGAAGAAGAAGAAGAAGAAGAAGAAAAAGAAGAAGAAGAAAAAGAAGAAGAAGAAAAAGAAGAAGAAGAAGAAAAAGAAGAAGAAGAAGAAAAAGAAGAAGAAGAAAAAGAAGAAGAAGAAGAAAAAGAAGAAGAAGAAGAAGAAGAAGAAGAAGAAAAAGAAGAAGAAGAAGAAAAAGAAGAAGAAGAAGAAAAAGAAGAAGAAGAAGAAGAAAAAGAAGAAGAAGAAGAAAAAGAAGAAGAAGAAGAAAAAGAAGAAGAAGAAGAAAAAGAAGAAGAAGAAGAAAAAGAAGAAGAAGAAAAGAAGAAGAAGAAGAAGAAGAAGAAGAAGAAGAAGAAGAAGAAGAAGAAGAAGGAAGAAGAAGAAGAAGAAGAAGAAGAAGCTCACAGTCAGCAAAGTGCAGCATCAACCGGTCAAGAAAGACAAGCTGCTCAGGTGTGTGACAGTCGCGCATCGCTGCGCGGGGACCCAGGTGTCCAACCGATTCCGATTTGCGCTCGTGGGGCCCTCGGTCGCCCGGCGGAGCCGCGCGGGGCCGGGGGTGAAGGGTGACCCGGGGGTCGGGCAGCTGGACAGCGCGGCCGTTCACAGATGGATGTTTTTTCCAAATCTTAGGGCTTTTATCAACTTACCCCGATTGATTCAAAATAGGGGAGGATTCTGCCATCCGTGTCGGTGTAAGGAGGCAGCAGGTTCCCGCAGTGGCGCAGGGCGCTCCCTCCCGCACCCGCACCCGCACCCGCACCCGCACCCGCTCCCGAGCTCCGAAACTTCCCCCCAACTCACCATCATCGGCTCTTAAGACCTGCTCCCCAAGTACCAGCGTTCATGGAAAACTTCCCGCTCCATTCCAAGGGGTTTTCCTTCTTGTTTTTAAAATCATAAAGTATTGCAAAATTATTGCTCTCAGCTGTATTGTTTCACTGCAAATGCACCTTATTTGAACAACAGCATAAATCAAATAACGTTTGTGGATTGCTCGGGGACTATCCCAGTTTCTACGGCAAAACATGTTCTGAGTTGCAAACCACACCCTTGAAAATAAATATTTTGAGACACTGTTGTTTGTAGGTTGGAACCTAAATGTTTTTCGTTAAGTGTATTTAAATAATTTACATGTTATACATTATTAGGCACTCAAAAAAGAGGGCCTTTGGCCCAAACTACTGCTCTTATTTTTAGTCAAAAAAAAAAAAAAAAGTGACTTGTAATGCCCAGCTTGAGATCATGAGGCATCAAAAAACCCACAAAAAACCAGTAATCAAGACAAATCAAAATAATAAATGCCCCGTATCCATGATGCGTCAGTGGAACAGGTTTTGTCAACAGAAATAGACAAGGAAAGAAGGAGAGAGAAGTGTAACATTATTAGGCACATATTACATGAAAGCAACTCAGATACAGAAGGCTATTTAAGTAAAGGTATTTACATTTTATTATAATACGCTTTAATGGTTATTTACATGTCAGAATATAGAACTTATGAATACACTCTCAGCCACGCTTATATAGCCATGTGCTTCCATTCTAAAAATAGCACATTAGCATCTGCTTACCTACATCTGGTGATTAGTCATTCAATCCACTAATTATTCTTGGTATGAGATGAGTAGAAGCATTTCTATTTGAATCATTTTCCTAATTACAATATGTCATCAGCAGGTCTTTGCTTCTCATTTGGGTCATTATCTTTGTTCACGAAGTTCAGCCACATAGTAAAGTGCTCCCAGATGTCAACAAAATTTGAGTGCCCCTTATCTAAAATATTCAGCCATTTAGAATCTCAGCATCCATCTCTAAAACTAAGGTCTAAGTTATCTTTAACTACTCTTTTTATCTGGAGAGAAACCTAATTTAAATCAGTAAGAATAAAAAGAGTAATACACACAGAGCCTCTATTTTAATGGTTAAGTAGATTATATACACAGACAAAAACTCTCTGTTATATTTTTCAAATTCATCTTGGATCACTTCTGATCCACACAGGTCCCCTACATTCTTCAGCCTGACTTCTAACAACCAGTCTCTATCCTGCCCTGCCCATCTCTGTCCTCCAGTCATCCACCTATTTTTCAAAGTGTTCACACCTGTAGCCTCGCTGTCTAACAAACCTTCCCTGCTGTTGTGACTGAACTTTCCAGTGTTTCTCATCTGTCGTATTCCTCCCTCCCCTGGACCTGCTCCTCCTTCAAGTCCTGCCTGACTGGTACAACTCTGCGTTGAACCTTTCCTTGCTTCATTGATCCCTCTCCTACCCCCGACCCCCCAATCTCTCTCAGGGCCGAACTTCTGGATCACTGATTGTCTGAAGTGTGCATTCTAATCATTATTTTGATTGCTTTCCTAACAAGTTGGTAAGTACATTTTTTGAAGGCATGAACTGTACCTTATACTCCATTCAGATGGGCTATTAATTAAATAATAGCATTTATATATGTACGTGTGAGTACAGTCCCACTCCCACATATATACACATATGTGCATAGAGTAGGAGCCGAGAACCAGGGTTTACTTGTTCATTTTGACTCCACTCTGAGGTACGTCCTTGTATACTGTCATCCCATGAGTCTTACTCTCAATTGCTGTTTTTTTTTCTTTTTTTTAGGATTTTATTTATTTATTCATGAAAGACAGAGAGAGGGGGAAGCAGACGGAGATGCAGGGAGCTTGATGTGGGATTCAATCCCAGGACCCTGGAATCATAACCTGAGCCGAAGGCAGATGTTTAACCAACTGAGCCATGCAGGAGTTTTCTCAGTTAGTTAATAGTGGCTTATTTTCAGTTTCAAATAGTGGCTTTTACTAACCCTGCAACTTCTCTTCTGTCAAGCTTTATCATCTCTTTTTTGAATTCTGATTTTTACCTGGCCCCTGAACTCTCTATTCTACACCTTTATCCAGTAGGAGTTGAAACAGGAGAGAGATAGGATTTGGAGTTTGAAGATCTAGATTTGGAGACCTGGGTTTGAGATCCTCACTCACTTAGAATGGTTGGATTAACTTGGAAAAGTCAGTGGACCCCAGTTTCTTCATCTGTATTTTAGGAATAATTACACCAATCATGGGGTGTTTTGAGGATAAAATACACATGAAGCATTTTCCGAATAGTACATTATAAAATATATTGTATTGCAATGTTATTAAAATTTGCCCACATATCATTACTTTCCACAAGCTGCATCACCGCCACTACACACACACACACACACACACACACACACACGCACGTGCGCGCATACATCCACCAACAGATACACATTCATACAAGGACCTATTGATTGCCCCAGGGCAGGTAAAACATTGCTTCAATCTTTTTGCCCTTTGAGCCCAGAGATATGGTTGTCTTCTGTAACTTTTAAGGATAGTATAGTGGGAGAATCACTTTTCAGTTCCTCCCGGTGGCCAATCAGAGGATAAGAACTAGAACCAATGTCAGTCAGGGTAGCTGGCAGAAGGGGCAAGTATTCATGTCTATATCAAATGAACTGCATTTCAACAAATTTTTTGTTTGTTTGCTTGCTTGTTTTGCAAGAGAGAGAGAGAGAGCTCGAGACAATAAGAGAGCACAAGTGCAGGAGGGGCAGGATGAGAGAGAATTTTTTTTTTAAGATTTTATTTATTTATTCATGAGAGACAGAGAGAGAGAGAGAGAGGCAGAGACACAGGCAGAGGGAGAACCAGGCTCCATGCTGGGAGCCCGATGCAGGACTCAATCCTGGGTCTCCAGGATCAGGCCCTGGGCTGAAGGTGGTACTAAACCACTGAGCCATCTGGGCTGCCCCTCGCACCCCCCCACCCCGCTTTTTAAAAGGTTTTATTTAGAGAGAATCTTAAGCAGGCTCCATGCCCAATGTGGAGCCTTATCTCACAACCCTGAGATCAGGACCTGAGCTGAAATCAAGAGTCAGATGCACTAACCTACTGAGCCATCTGTGTGCCCCCAACAAATTGTTAAATTGCTAGATCTCAATAAATAATTCTATTAAACAATTACTGAAGTGCAAGATGCTGTGCTATTCTCTAGGGAATTTACAAATGAGAAAAACATCGGGAGCTTAGACTCTAACAAGAGAGAAATACAGTTTTGCAAATTAGTATAATACATGCCATGCTAAAAGAGTTTATATTTATAAACAGATTCAACTCAGATTGTGTGCTGACAGTATTAAGTCTATGACAAGCTATAGAAAGACATATCTAAATATCTTTCTTTCTTTGCAAGGTCACATTTTCTTTTTTAAAAAGGTTTTATTTATTTATTCATGAGAGACACACAGAGGCAGAGACATAGGCAGAGGGAGAAGCAGGCTCGCTGTGGGGAGCCTGATGTGGGACTTGATCCCTGGACTCCAGGATCACGACCTGAGGCAAAGGCAGACGCTCAACCACTGAGCTACCCAGGTGACCCGCAAGGTCACATTTTCTGCAATAGGAAATCTAGGTTTGCCATATCAACCATTTGGGGTTTTTTAATGCGTGGGCTTTGGGTATCTACTCTATACCTTAACTTCACACCCCCCTCCAGCTACTGCCCAAAGTTTTTATTCCATTTCACAGCAAAACTTCTTGGGGCTGTCTCTACTTCTTTACCTCTTATTCTCTCTTTAACTCACCTCCAGTAAAGCTTCTGTGACTCCATTGAATCTGTTCTTGCCAAGTCTCCAGAGATTCCATCTTATCAAAACCAAAGGCTCATTAGACCTAATCTCTGCTGTTTAACAACATTCAACACCATTTATCATGCCACTCTTCTTGAAAGCCTCTTTGATTTCTGTGAAGTGGGCCCTTCTCTAGGTTTTTTCCTACTTCTGTGGGGACTACTCTGCAATTGTCTTTCCTGCCTCCTCCTCTGCTCAACTTCCAAGTTTGGGCAACCCCAGGCTCAGTCTTTATCTCCACTTTCTTATCTCCACTTTCCTCCCAGATTATTTCATCTAATCCTTTTAGCTCTGAATGGCTCCTGTGTGCAAACGACTCTCAAATCTCTATCTCCAGCCCCGATTTCTCCCTAGACACCAACTGCCAATTTGACATTTCCACTTGGATGCCAAAAAGATATCCCCAAGTCATATGCCAAAAACAGACCCCTGAACCATGCCAAGCTGGTTCTTAGTCTTCTCCAGTTCAGAAAATGGAATAACCATGAATCCGTTGTTCAAGAAAGAACCCAGACAGCATATGAATCAAATATCATGTCTAATCCATCATTAAATTATGTCAATTGTGCTTCCAGAGGATATTTCAAATCTACGTAATTCTCTTTTTTTTTTTTCCAAGCCAAACTGTATCCAGCTTTATTAAAGATACTTTTCATAAACAATCATGGTATTTCAGGCAGGACATGGGCGGATGATCGTTAACAGTATACAAAAACTTTCAAACTCCCTTCTTCAATGGACTACCAAAATCAGAAAGCCACTATAAAACCCAATGAAGTCTTCATGTGATGCTCTGAACAGGGAAAGTTTAGAGTGAGGTTGACAGTTCACATTTAGCATGTTGTTTAACAACTTTTCACAAGCGGACCCTGACTTTCAGGAAATGAAATGAAAATGGCAGAATTATCAATCTGAAGATCCACAAGCTAAAAAAAGGAACTCTTTTGAGGGACGCCATCTCAGTGGTGACACCGTAAAGTCCAGATTGCCTGACATACTGGGAACCATTTCATGGGATCAGGTTCCAACAGGTCTCTGGGTTTAAGGGAGTCGTCTATGTTGAAGGCAGAGAGGGAGAGGAGGACATAAAAAAATGAATTTTAGTTTTTCCACACCACCAAGGTGGCTCATGTGTGTCAACATCAAGGAATCCTTCCTCCTGGGAGCCAAGAGGAAGTTTCTCAAAACTAGAAGGGGAAGGTGTTTTTCCCTCTTGTTATCAATCTAGCTTCGGAGATATTCTATTAGTGACATATGCCCTTCCCCCAAAACAACAATGAAGTGTTCCGTGTGCTAACAACATAGCTTAAAAAAAAAAGTAAAACAAAATTCTGCATTTTTATAAAACTTGATAAAAAATAGTATTTCAAACTGTACAGTCACCAGAAGTACACAGTTATCAAAAATGCACACACTTCACTTGGCATCTCCAGCACCTTCGGCTTTCTGTGCCTGGTCTGTTTTGGCATCTCCATTTTCTGCAGGGTTATTTCCATCCTTGCCAGCATCAGCTTTCCCCTTTTTCCCTTTGGGTACCTTCTCTCCCTTCTTTGCAGGGGCATTTTTGGGCTTGGGCTCTGGCTTCGGAGGAGCAGGTTTAGCAGATAACCTTGCAGATCTTCTCTGTGGCTCATCCTTCACCTTGGCTTTATCTCCTTTAGCATCCCCTTCAGCCTTTCTCTTGGGCATGGTGGCGAGGGCGGCGGGACGTAAGCGCTGGACGTGGGGATGCGGCGGCACGCGGGCCTTGGCCGGTCCGGGGGTCGTTCTCGCCTCTTCTTCACACTGCTCCAAATCTACGTAATTCTCAATTCATACTACAATAACCCTAGTCCAAGGCATCATCATCTCTCCTCTGACTCAATACAATACAATACTCAATGTTTGGTCTCCCTGCTTCTATTCTTACTCTCCTGTAATATATTCAGTTAGAATGAACTTAAGCAAAAATATTAATATTACTAAGTCTCACTCAACCTTTGAGTAAATTTCTTTTTAATAGTCAGTGTAATGAAGCAACGTACACATAAAGCACTACATAGAATGAACTTTCAAATGACTCCTCCACTTAAAACTTGATGATTTCCCCTGCATTTGGAGTAAAAACGAAACTGATATCTAGGCCTCCCAGCTCCTACATAATCACTACAACCTCATTTGCTACCATTCTTCCCTCTCACACACTCTGCTAGATAGTTTTGCCTTCTTTCTGTTTTTCAAACACAAGTATTACTCCCACTCAGAGAACCCAGCAGGATTCGGAACTAGATCCTTCCTATCTTTTCAATCTCTAAATAGAGGAGTGTCCCAGGGCTCAGGCCTCAGACTACTTCACTTTTCCATCAGCAAGTTTCAAAGCCCTGACCTTTCTACTTAACACAAGACTCCTATAGACAACTGCCTACTTGACATCTCCACTCAGTTGCCTAATAGCCATATAAACTATAACATGCTCAAATATGAATACTTGATACCACACAATAGGAAGCTAACTCCTTTTGCCTTCTCCATTGCCACTCCAGGCCAAGCCGTCATTTGTTTGCCTCAACTATTGTAATGGCCTCTTTCTGATCTCTGCTTCTACCTAACTAAGCTCTTTACTCTGTACAGAGCCAAAGAGTTGTCTCTTTAAAACAGAAGCCAGGGGCACCTGGGTGGCTCAGTTTAAGCTCCTGCTTTCTGCTTGGATAGAGCCCTGCATTGAGCTCCTTGGTCAGCAGGGAGCCTGCTTCTCTCTCTCCCTCTGCCTTCCCTTCCTCCTGTTTGTGCTCGCTGGCTCTCTCTCTCTTAAAATATTTTATTTATTTATTCATGAGAGACACAGAGAGAGAGAGGCAGAGACATAGGCAGAGAGAGAGAAGCAGGCTCCATGCAGGGAGCCCGATGCGGAACTGGATCCCTGGACCCCGGAATCACGACATGACCCAAAGGTGCCCCTAAATAAATAACATCTTAAAAACACACAAAAAACCATAAGCCAGCTTACAACAATGGCCGCAGATGGCTCTGTAGTGATTGCCCATATCACTCAGATAAGCCCAAAGTCCTGTCCATGACCCAAAGGATCTGTCCCTACTATCAAATAATTATCTACCTTATCTTATCTATTACCTTTCAACCTTTTTTCATTCAGTTCTAGCCTCATTCAGTTTTTTTCAAACTCTTTCAGCTCCAGCCACACTGCCCTCCTAGCCTTTGCAAGTGACTTGTTCCTTTTGCCTGAAGGGCCAGGTATCTACAAGCTCACCCTCACTTCCTTACAGATCTGTTCAGATAAGTCCCTTTAGAAGAGAGAGTTTTCCTGCTTACTTTATATAAAATCACACTCTTCTGTGTGAAATACCTGTCTATTCTCTTACCTTTCTTTCTTGTTTGTGAAAACAACAGCTACAACATTAATATGCACTTACGCATATTTGTCTTTCTCTGACATTTCCCTAAGCACAATACTCTCTAGTTCTACCCACATTGTTCATTCTTTTTGATGGCTGAGTAATATTTTACACACACACACACACACACACACATACCACACACATCCCACATCTTCTTTATCCATTCATCTGTTGATGGACATCTGGGCTCTTTCCATAATTTGGCTATTTATAGACACTGCTGCTACAAACATTGGAGTGCATGTGTCCCTTCAAATCACTACTTTGTGTCCTTTGGATAAATACCTAGTAGTGTAATTACTGGGTCATAAAATAGTTCTATTTTAACTTTTTTTTTATAAATTTATTTTTTATTGGTGTGCAATTTGCCAACTTATAGAATAACACCCAGGGCTCATTATTTTTAACTTTTTGAGGAAACTCCATACTGTTTTCCAGAGTGGCTGCACCAGCTTGCATTCCCATCAACAGTGCAAGAGGATTCCCTGTTCTCTGCATCCTTGCCAACATCTTTTGTTCCCTGAGTTGTTAATTTTAGCTATTCTAAGTGGTGTGAGGTAGTATTTCACTGTGGTTTTGATTTGTATTTCCCTGATGATGAGTGATGTTGAGCATTTTTTCATGTGTCTGGGGCCATTTGTCTGTCTTCTTTGGATAAATGTCTGTTCATGTCTTCTGCCCATTACTTGACTGGATTTTTAGTGTTTTGAGTGTCGAGTCTGATAGCTCTTTATATTTTGGATACTAGCCCTTTATCTGATATTTACAAATACCTTCTCACATTCCATAGGATGCCTTTTAGTTTTATTGACTGTTTCCATTTTTTGCCTCTTTATAGCCCAGTCAGTCACCACAATATTGTTTTTTAGCTCTCACTCTTCCCACTTGTTTCAGGCATTGCTGCATAACCAATCACCCCAAAACTTAGTGGTTAAAAGCAACAATTTATTATTTGGGGGGAATTTGGGTCAGGAATTCAGACAGGGCTTGCCTAGGCTGTTTTCTGTTCCTCTTAGCACTGGCTGGTATCACTCAACTGCATTCAGCCAGTAACTGGATTGGCCTGGAAGGTCCCAGAAGGCTCTGCTTATGTTTTGGCACTTAATGCTCTTCCATGTGGCCTAACTCTTCATGTTGTCTTTTATCAACCTGTAGTATACTTGAAGCTTCTTTAGAGCATGGCAGCTGGCTTCTCAGAGGGGATGTGGAAATCTCCAGATCTTTCTAAGGCCTTGATTCAGCAGCCCCAGAACTTCATTTCTGCCACAATCTTTTAGTTAAAAAAAAAAAAAAATCACAAACCTAGCTCATACTCAGATGAAGAGGAAATAGACTCCATGTCTTGATGTCAAGAGTGGCATTTGTATACATGGAGGGAAGAATTGATGGCTGCCACCTCTGGAGACTATCTTCACACTACCAGAGTGCATGTTTCATTAGAGCAGAGACCCTTGTCTGTTTTGTTCATTATCATGTTTGTCTAGTGCCTAGAAAAGTGTTTGGCAAATAATAAGCATGCAATAAATACTTATTCAGTCCAAGAATTTAAGGGACAGGTTAAACAAAGAGTCTGAAAAGGCAAAGGAAAGGTCTGAAGGAATAGGGGGAAAACCCAGAAGGAGTGTGTCCCATAAGTCAAGGAGGAAACATGGGAAAGGAAGACTGAAAATAAGTTTTTTCACATTTAAAAGTTTTTTAAATAAGTAAAAAAGTATATTAAAACCAGATTTGTAAAGTTATGTTTATTTTTTTAAAGATTTTATTTATTTATTCATAAGAGATACACAGAGAGAGAAAGAGGCAGAGATACAGGCAGAGGGAGAAGCAGGCTCCATGCAGGGAGCCTGACATGGGACTCGATCCCGGGCCTGCAGGATCATGCCCTGGGCTGAAGGCAGGCGCTAAACCGCTGAGCCACCCGGGCTGCCCAAGTTATAAGTTTAAACAACGCAATATGCCATAGAGTGAAAAGTGAGTTTTCCTCCCACGGTTCCTAATTCTCTTCCCCAGGGTCAGTCACCTTTTAACATATCCTTTCAGAGCTCACATATGTAAACACAAAGACAAGGATATATATTTCTCTCTCTCAAACACACATTGTAACATACAATTGGTAGAATATAATAAACATGACTCAGCATTTACCTTTTTTTTTCTTTTAAGAACTAACTTCTAGAGCATTCCATATCAATACATTTATTCTTTCTTTCTAGTTGCACAGAATGGTTCATTCCATTCTCAGTCTATCTCACTAGGTTCCAAAATTAGGTGACTACTAGTTTCATTAGACCTGAAAAAGAGATTGCAGATTGAGATGAGAAAGATTGGGAGGTCAGAAAGTAGAGGGAGAGGGATGCCTGGGTGGCTCAGGGGTTGACCATCTGCCTTCAGCTCAGGTCATGACCCCGGAGTCCCAGGATCAAGTCCTATGCCGGGCTCCCTGCATGGAGCCTGTTTCTCCCTCTGCCTGTGTCTCTGCCTCTCTCTGTGTGTGTCTTTCATGAATAAATAAATAAAATCTTAAAAAATTAGGCTGCAAACTAAAAGAACAGAAGAAAAAGACATTAAAGAGGCAAAAGGCAGGAACAGGCTTATATCCCGAGGAGTAGGAGTAATAAAAGCAAAGATTGAAAATAAACAAAAGGGAAGGGATAAGTAATGGAGCAAATCCCCTAGGGGATTGGAAGGGATCCTGAATTCAGGTGGAGGGATAAATTTTGAGAGCGCAGAACAGCTCTTCTAAAGAGAAAGAGGGAGAAGGAAAGGAAGGCTAGGGCGGGTAGCTTTTGTAAGAGTGGCTGGTGGGAGTCAGGGAAATGTATCCCAAGTGGTAGCGCTTTTTCCCCAGAAAAGTAGGAGGCAGTTTTAAAATTTTTATTTTAAAAACTGTCTACTGGGCAGGCCGGGTGGCTCAGGGGTTCAGCGCCTGCCTTTGGCCCAGAGCGTGACCCTGGAGACTCGGGATCGGGTCCCACGTCGGGCTCTCGGGCTCCCTGCACGGAGCCTGCTTCTCCCTCTGCCTCTCTCTGTGTCTCTCACTAATAAATAAAATGTTTAAAAAAACAAACAAAAGCCTGTCTACCAAGGGAGGGTGGGGTGGGTAGGAAGAGTTCAGTTACCAATGTGTGTAGGTTGTGAATAACAGGCGATGGGAAAAGTAGGAATTCCCAGTAGTTGTGTATTAAAGGGCTGTTTGCAGGCTTAGCAAGATTGCCTGGCCGCCTGCAAGTCCTTTGCACCTGTGGTTTGCGTTGCTGCCAATTCTCGAGGTTCCGTCGTCCGAAGCACTGGTGCAAGAGTGGACAAAGTTGGCTGAATTGTTGCGGACCCAACGATTTTGCATTTGCAGGTGGGTGGAGAATCAAGGAAGCGATGGGGCTCAGGGTGAACGGGATACACCCATTTGTGCACAGGAACTTCACACCTTGCCTGCATCTCTGTCTCTCGTGGCCTGAATAGAGGCCCAGGGATGGCCCGGTTCCTACCAGCACGGAGCTCGCACCCACCCTGCGCCGAGGGTGGCGGCTCCGGAAAATCCTCCCGGGAGGACTCTCCGGCTGCGAGCCCGGTCGAGGAGGGGCTGTGGCTGCGCCCAGCAGACTGTCGCGAAACTGCGCGCCGAACACGTAAACTAGTTTTACGCAGATTGTACGCTGGGCAACCCTATGGGGAATCTCAAGAGGTACCGATGCATTTCCTCCAACCACATCCCACCTTTTGGGGTTGCAACCAAGTCAAAACAGTGGGGGCACTAGGACCCACGGGCGCCGCTCGGCGATGACGTCATTCGCGGGGGGCAGAAGCGACTACCGGTAGCGTAGACTCCACAGACGCAGTTTGCAGACCATTTAGCCTTTTCCCCGAATGGGTAGCGAACTTATCCTTCTGACTTCCGCAGTCTGGGGTGGCAGCAGAACGCCTGCAGCTCGCAATTACTTTCATCGCCACCCGTTACCATGGAAGCTCTCGGGTAGTTAGGCCCCGGCGACTCCGTGTTACGTCACCGCCCAAGCGCGTTTTAGGGCTGGTGGCTCCGCCCCGTCCTGAGGGAGGGGCAGCACCGCGGAGGACCGAGCCCGCAGCGCCGGAGGCCTCCCGGATAATTTTGATCGCTATCAGACGCCGTCGGCGTGTGGCCCCGCCTACTCGGGGTATCCCCGCCCGCCCTCACGCGAGCTCGCCGCCCCGCCGCCCGAGGCCCCGCCCCCCGTGAATCAGCTGATCTCGGGGACCCGCTGGGCTGAGGCGCTCGCGCCGGGCGCAGACCGCGGTGCTGCCGGTGGAGCGTCAGGTGAGCGCGGGCGCGTCTCTGGGCGGCCCTCGGCCTCGCAGGGCTGGCCCGCCCGGCTCTTCGGTGTGCGGGAGGCCGGGGGCGGAGGGAGGGGCGGAGGCGCGGGCCGAGGCCCGGGAGCGCGCCTGGGGACCCGCGGAGACGGCGCCCGCGTCTTCCAAAAAGCCTGCGTCCGACCGACAGACCGACGGACGGACGGACGGCGCCTGCCCGCCCACGGGCACCGACGCGGCCCCCTGTCCCGCGCCGGCTCTCCCCTCGGCCCCTCTGCTCCGGCCCCAGCCGGGGCGCTGCTGCACGGGCTCCGCGGCGGGAAATTGTTGGGCGCCCCCCCCGCCTCCCCCCTCGCTGCCTTTGCTCCCCGCGCTCCCGAGGAGGTATTGAGGGGCCCCCCCGGGGCGCCCCGCGCACGACCCGGAGCCCCTGGCCCTGAGCCTCGGTGAGTGCCCCAGCATGCGGACCGCGGGGGCGGGGGGGGCCTGGCCTGGGGGTTTCGGTGGCTTGAAAGGGCGGTCGCAGAAGGAGAAAAGGACCTCGATACCGAGAGTTCGTAGTTTAACCAAGTCCTCTGGCGTGCCAGGTGAGCCATTGGGAGGGGAGAAGTTCTTGATGAGGAGCGAAGGCGGGAGAGGAGCAGAGCTCGGTCATTAGGAAGTGGTCCTGCCCCCCGGGGTTGGCTGGTCCGTGGGGTAACTGGGGCCGCTCTGGGGACGAGCACCCACAGGTCGGCGCCAGCGCCGCGCACTCCTGCTCGGGGCTCGGGGCTCGGGGCTCGGGCGGCGAGGGCACAGGAAAGCACCCGGCCGGAGCGGCGCATCCAGGACGGAGGAGGAAAGAACTGTTAAGCGCAGACACACAGCTTTTAGTCTCTTGCCTTTGGGCTTGTTGGTGGCTGCAGATGTTCTTTGAAAGGCTCTAAAGAGTAAGATTGTGGGACGTGTGTTCATTCCGGACAGGTATCAAGTCACCGAGGTTATGGGTCCAGCTTTTCTCCCTAGTTCATACATGACTATGAATGATTCGGAGTGACCACTGGACCTTTGAGTTCTTGAGCACCTAAAGAATTTAAAGCAGTGAAAAATTTGCTTTGGGGGCAGCCCGGGTGGCTCAGCGGTTGAGCGCGCCTTGGACCCGGGGCGTGACCCTGGAGACCCGGGATCGAGTCCCCCGTCGGGCTCCCTGCGTGGAGCCTGCTTCTCCCTCTGCCTGTGTCTCTGCCTCTCTCTCTCTCTCTCTGTCTCTGTTTCTCATGAATAAATAAAATCCTTAAAAAAATAAAAAAAAATAAAAATTTGCTTTTGTAGTATACTGCCGTATTTTAATTTTAAGAACATAAGCTTAGGCTTCGGATTTGGACAGACCTTACATCACATCTACTTATTCTTTGACTTGGAGAAAGTTGCTTAACTTCTCTAAATTATTTTCTGATTTCTAGACTCAAGATTGAAGTACTTTCCTGATAACAGCACCTTTACATTGAATGGTTCATCTATTTATTGCCGTGCCTGGCGGTGGTAGATATTCATTCAGTACATGTTACCTATTTTTATGATTATTTCTTCTTCTCCTGTCTCATGTCCCACACTGACTCCCTGTTTTCTAAATGGGAAAGAGAACTGAATATTTTTTAGAAAAGAACTATAATGCACTTTTTAAATTCAAGGGATAGTATCCAGATAGTTTTTTGATACATTGACTTAATACTTACGGAAAATAGTTTCTCGGTTGGTTCGTAGTAACTTTGGTATTCAATAAAGGGGTATTTTAATGTGGAAGAGATGCTTTTAGAATCTATACCGAGTTTAAATTTATTGCTTAGTTTATTAAGTATGGGTAGTATTGGCATATTTAGGGTTCATAGTTATAGCAAAAAGATTCAAAGCTGTTTCACAATATTATTATTTGAAAAGATAACGATCCAGAAAATAAAGTACCAAATGGGTCATTTTGGGGGCGGTTTGAGTTGCATCAGGTAAGCCTCTTATTTTTTTAAGTATAGTGAAGCAATGTGAACTGGAATAGCTCTTCTGTCCAGATTTCAGCCCTCAGAGTTTAGGTTGTCTTTTGAGACACTTAACTTTGGGCATTTTGACTGTTAAAGATACAGAGTGTGTTAAGAACTTCACTGAGAACGGATTTCAGTTTTGTGTGATTAGATGGAAAAAGGACTATTAATCTTCTACCTTTTTATGAAAAACATGGGTTTAATGCAGTACTGCTGGGTCCATTTTAAAGGTATTTCCAAAGAATATGATTGACTTGTAAAAAAAACTTTTCATGATTTTGTATTAATATGACACTAGGTAAGGTATGAGTTAAAAAACTACGAAGGAAGGTGAAGACTGGTGATTTTTGAGGTGGTGTAAAAGAAGGCCCGCTTTTATGTAGTATGAGGTTGAGCCCCTTTCTCAGACTCAGAGTGCTGTGAGGATTTTACTTCTAGATGATTTAGCCTTTTCATAACTTTGTAGAATTAAACCTAGCACATACTCCAACTGTATTAGAGATTTTACTTGCAGTGCTTTTTAAAAAAATTTTATTTATTCATGAGAGACACGCACACAGAAGCAGAGACACAGGCAGAGGGAGAAGCAGGCTCCCTGAAAGGAGTGGAATCTGGGATTCAATCCCTGACCGCAGAATCGTGCCCTGAGCCCAAGGCAGACGTTCCTGCCTTTTTTTTTTTTTTTTTTTAAACCCAGTTTTTTTTTTTCTTGTCACTCTTCTCTGTTGATAATTAGATAATTCGGTCATCAGTAATAAATAGTAGGTTTTGTAGGTTATCAGTCCTTAAGAAAATGCACAGTAACCACAAATTTTAACAGACTTTGACATGGTTCTTTGAGTCTTACATTTATTTTCTTCTATAAATGTCATGGTACTGTCTTTACATTATGTCTTGATGTTTGCTGCTGCATCGCACAATTGGTAAATTAGCTGAGAAATTGGTAAAGTAGCTGAACTAATTGATCCACATGAGTAGGCAAAAATATTTAAATCAGTGAAATAATGAGAACTTGTTTGGGCTCTCATAGAATTGCTCTTTAATAGAGACTTCTTTTTTGAATAAAAAATGTACAGTTCTCTCAACTCCTATGAGGAAAAGGCTGGGGCTGTTTTGTAGAGTTTCACTTGGCCACCAGTGAATTATGCTCACAGAGATCAGCTTTAGTCTCGTTGATTTCACAAATTAATCAACTCCTGGTTTCCTTTTACATATAATTTAAATAAAATTTATTAAATAAAAATTACTGTATAAAAAAATGAATTTTGTTCTTTATAGTCCTCATTACTGTTATATATATATATATATATACACACACTTGTTTTTTCTTTTGTTCTTTATTTCACATGATCTCCCTATTAGGAAGGTGGTGGTTAGACCCAATAATGGCATCTAGATGGATAACTTTGATTACAGGGTTATTCTGCAACCTAAATTTTTGTTGAGCTGAATTCTTAACTAAGGGCAATTGCTCAAGCAAATATGCAACAAAGATGATTATAGCAACTCTTAAAATAGCAATAAAGTAGAAGAATCCAGCTGTACTTTAGTAGGGAAATGGATAAACTATGGTTTATTCATGCAATGAAATACTATCCCCTAGTGAAAATAGGAACTAGATCTATACTTATCAATGTGGATACATCTCAAGAGCATAATATTGAGTGAAGAAGCAAGTTGCCAAAGAATGTCTATGATATGATGCATTTATGTAGTTTTATTTATTTATTTATTTATTTAAAGATTTCACTTATTTATTCATGAGAGATACAGAGAGGCAGAGACACAGGCAGAGGGAGAAGCAGGCTCCTCGAAGGGAGCCTGATGCAGGACTCGATCGCAGGACTCGATCCCAGGACCCCAGGATCACATCCTGAGTGGCAGGCAGACGCTCAAATACTCAGCCACCCAGGTGTCCGCATTTATGTAGTTTTAAAAGAATATAGCTTATATTGCTTATGGGTACATATGTATCTAATGAAAATACATAAAAATATAAGAACTTTTATGGAAATGAAACACATTAACTTTATAAATAGTGGCTAACTCTGGGAGATAGGTTTGGATGGAGCTTTTTCAGAAATATGTGTAACTTTCCATTTTAAAAACAGCTGAAGCAGGATCCCTGTGTGGCGCAGCGGTTTGGCGCCTGCCTTTGACCCAGGGTGCGATCCCGGAGACCTGGGATCGAATCCCACGTCGGGCTCCCGGTGCATGGAGCCTGCTTCTCCCTCTGCCTGTGTCTCTGCCTCTCTCTCTCTGTGTGACTATCATAAAAAAATAAATAAATAAATAAAAATAAAATAAAAACAGCTGAAGCAAATTTGTTAACATGTTAAAACTTAACGGGTAGGTACATGGATTTGTTCATTATTTACTTTTACAGATTTCTGTGTAATTAAGATAGTTTGTGAAACTAACACTTGAAATTTTTAAATTTTGATTCCATTCTAATTTAACTTTTATATAATTAAACAACAAATTTAAAAATAAAATTTTTATTTATAATTAGGGCTCTCTTCCAGTGTGCTTTATTTTACTTTCTAGTCTTAAAGTAGTTGGCTCTGGGAAAATAATTCTTTTCTTTCTGCAATAGGAAAAGAATGTACCAGTGCAGCTCCACAATGTAAAGCTTTTCTAAGGAGAGGAGACAGACGAATTATTTAGTCAGTTTTACTTTACTGTTTGAGTCGTGCACCTGGGAAAATGCTTTCTTAACTGAGGAATACTCCTTGAAAGTCTGCAGAGGAATTAAAATTCTAGAGACCCTTGGGGAATGCAAACATGACCTCAAAGGATAGGGGAACAGAGTATATCATAGAGTCCTAGAAGGGATTTGGATGGAGTGACTCAGATACAGAATTACCACAGATGCCATGTGGTCATTAACACTTTTTAAAGTTTGGCTTGGTTACATTTTATTACAGTGTGGTAAAACTGAATTTATACTGTGACTGCAGGTGTCCTAGTTATTGCTCAAAGAAAATCTAATTCTCTGTTAAATAGGTATTAATAAGTAAACATGGTGAGCTGTGTTATATGGTTTGAATAGTAAATAGTAAATTTAACAGCTGATCCTTAATATAACCACAGTATTTAAATGAGTTAAATAATCTTTCATTCCTAATCAAGAATACTTGTTACTAGCACTTTCAAAAGAAGTGAAACTTGTATCTCTAGAACACTATTTTTTAGCATGTATACTCCCTGTTTAGTTATGTGGCCCTGTGATGACCTTAAACACTAGTTGTTTTTGATTGGTAACATAAGCCAACATACTCTAACTGTATTTCTGTAATATTGCCTTATTTAAAAAAGAAATGTGGCCATTTAAATGAGAGAACAGTAGCAAATATTAAAGGAATGTTTTGAACAATTTGTATCAGAGATTATCATATTATAACAGACAAAAATTGTTGCAGTACCTGAGAATTTGAAATTCAATTCCTAGTATTATAACATCCATCAAAATGTTTCATGAGGATTTTACTAATCTGGAAAAATGTATTTTAAAAATTTTGCAGCGGATACAAAAAGGAGCTAAATGGGGATTGCTGGGCATATATTTTACTATGTTTAACTCCCATCGCCCTGTGGATAATACCCATTTTAGAGGAGTTTCACAATCAGAAGAGCACAATTGTAGTAGTTTTCGGGGTGAAATTAGTGGGCCATAAGAAAGAGACTGCAGTGTTAGTGACCCTGATGGCACCAAAAACTGTCTTCACCGACTAAGTAGAAAGAGTATTCTTTCCTGGGTTGTATAACATTTATGATCTGACATGAAATAAAAGCATCTTCATTGTTAGGAAATACCATTAGCAAATTATGAGTTTCTGTTATAAGTAGACATTTTCCTTTTGTGTCCAATACTGACTTTTATTACAGATGCTGGAAATCTACATCATTTGGAAACCCATGGATTGGAATTTAAGATCAAGCGCCATCTTTCACTGACTACTCACTTAAATGTAGCCTGCTTGTACCTAGAGGTTACTATGGTTACAAGAATATACCAATGAATAAGTCATAATTTCTGACCTCCAGGAGTTTATATTTTGAATCAATGACTTAGTGAAAAAAAAAAAAAATGACTTAGTGAGTGCATTATCCCATTAGTAACAACATTATAAATAATAAGTGCTTTTCTAGGCCAGCCTCCTGAATGACTTTATTCAGTGCATTAATTTACAGAATTCTTGAACTCTAGGTCAGTATTTAAGGGGCTAGTCAGCTCCCATAGTAGTATCAGGCATTGCCTTCTGTGTTGCACTTAGGGCTGAGAGGGTTGGGATTTGAAGTGGCTTTGTCACTTTGATGGTTGGTTTGTCAAGGCTATAGTGCCAGGTGAGTGTTCCTCAACCTTCATTAGTGGTTGGTAAAGGCTTTGGTGGTGGGATATCCAGGAAGTAACAGTTGTTAGTATATTGATTAGTTGGTAAGTCAGGTGTTTGAGTCATAAGTTGCCTTGATCCATGTATAAATATATTGACTCTCTAAAAGAAAATATTCATTGAGCATTTACTATGTGTAAAATACCATAGTGTCTTAAATTATTGTTTACTGTGTTCATAGTATAAGCTCGGATTTATGACTTTAAAAAAATTTTTGAAGATATTTATTTGAGAGAGAAAGGGAGAGAGCTTGTGTGTGTGTGTGTATGAGAGGGAGAGAGAGATTGAGAGAGAGAGAGAATCCACAGACTCCTTGCTGAGTGGGAAGCTGACTGGGGGGCTTGATCCGAGGCCCCTGAGGTCATGACAGGAGCCAAAACCAAGAGTCGGCCACTCAACCAACTGAGCTACCTAGGTGCCCCTGGTTACACATTTTTATACAATGAAGCCTATACAAACTTTAAAGAAAGTAAGTGCCTGCAATTTTAAAATTTTGCAGTGGATACAAAATGCAATACAACTTACTATTCCATTGTCCTTTTATCTTAATGTCTTGTCATTCTAATTTATAGTCATCATTACTCTTACAGCTATAGTTATTGCAGTTGTTTTAATCAATATACCTATTTTAAACTAGTGAGACCAGAGAATAAGACTGGAAGTGCTCAGCTTTTCTGGCTTTTTCTATGCTTTGAGGGTGCTGTCTATAGAGAGTTCTCATGCTAGTCAGAAAGACAGAACATGATAGCGTGTAAACTTAAGGACAGAAATTCACTTATTTATGTTGGCCTAGGCTATACAGATATTTATTGAGTACCTGTTATATATCAGGACTATGTTAAGCAGCTGGGCTATAATAGAGAATAAGATATTTTTGGTTTTCATATAAATTTTAGACTGGCATATCTACACCTTAATAGGTGAAAAAATACATGTAGTGTTAGTTTTTTAAATTTCAGCATTTGAAAGTTACTGTACTTAACATATTACAAATTCATCTTTCACTAAATCATTAAAAGAAAAGGACTTAATCCAGAAAATAAAGTTTACTAGAGACGAACAAATAGAATCTTACATGATTTAATTTTCTTTGTGCATGTGAGAGAATAGTCCACTAGCACATTTCTTTTCCACATTAAATTTTAAAAAATTTTTATTCTGCTTTGTCCTAAAAGGATTTAAGGCAGTTTACAAAAATGTATAATATAGCAAGATAAAATAAACAAATGACTGGAGCTAGAAGTGAGATTAGAATACACAGTGCACGTATACTGTGAAGTGCTAGTCACAGATGCCATTATGTGAGACTCTTACTCTTGCCACCCCTGTCTATATCTGTAGCTGTATCTGTGTATCTGTAATCTAGATCTGTCTCCTTATTAAAATGTAGACCCTTCCTCTTGTGAAATATCAGTCCCAAAACACGTGTTCCAGATGCCGTCCTCTCACTTTGTCCAGGACTTTCGTTCTTCCCTCTGTCTCCTTGCCTCCAGGGTTGGTGTTTTGTCAATGCAAACATGTTCAGCTATCTCTCATCTACCCTATCCTGCATATACAAAAAACACACCCTTTATCTTCACATTCTTCTTTGGTTATTGCTCCATTCTCTGTCATTTTGACAATGTTTTCAAAAGAATTCTTTACACGAACTTAATTGTCTTGTGCTCACCTCCCATTTGTAGTCAACCCACTCCAACCTGGTTTTCAGTCCCGACCACCACTGAAACTGACCTCGCTCAGAATTGATATATGTTGGCATGCCCACTGGATACTTTTCGGCTCCCATCCTATCAGATCCTGGCTGCATTGACCTAATTGATGAGGCCTTTCTCCTGGAAATGCTGCTTTGTTTTTATGTGCCCACATAGACTTATGTTTCTTCCACTTCTCAGGTCACTTCTCACTCCGTTGTTATTGCTTGTTCCTCATCCTAACCAACCTCTAGGTGCAGAAACCCCTTTCAGCTTGGTCCCATTCCTTTCCTTTCTCTTAATACACACCCAGTGGTGGGACGCCTGAGTGGCTCAGCAGTTGAGTGTCTACCTTCAGCTTAGGGTGTGATCCCAGGGTACAGGACCGAGTCCCTCATCAGGCTCCTTGTGGGGAACCTGCTTCTCTCTCTGCCTATTTCTCTGGCTCTCCCTTTGTGTGTCTCAGGAATCTTAAAAAAAACAAAAAACAAAAAACACGCAGTGGTATGCATTGTCTTGATTTCACATGTTATCCATATGCCTTCCCAAGTTCATATTAATAGCTGAGACATTTTTTCTGAACTTTATACTCCTATATTCTAGGTCCTCTAGGATTTCTCACTGACATCTGTTTTAGGACAATGCACCTCTCTCATTTATTTACCTCTCTCTCCTATCAAATTGGCAGCCTTGTATGAAATTAAATTGGCTGCCTTCTTCCACTGAGAACATGAGACAAGTGAGTATTTGCAGGCAGGATACTCCTTGCAAAATTAATTTGGGCATTGTATATATATTTGCCATAAAATAGATATAAGACTTTTGAGACAGATGTAAATTTTATCATCATTGGAATACATTGTTAAAGCGCCTACAGAATGTCTTATAAGCCATGCAACTTTCTAGAATACTCTTCAAAATGAAGTTGATGTTAAAAGTACATAAAAGAAACTAAAGGAGGTATATAAGACAGTTAAAAGTTGGGGACTCCTACCAAAAATGATCATTGTTTTAGGGTACAAGTTCCTGGGGTGCCTGGGTGACTTAGTGGGTTAAGCATCTGACTCTTGATGTCGGCTCAGGTTATGATCTTGGGGTCCTGGGATTAAGCTCCATGTTGGACTTGGCACACATCAGATAGTCTCTGTCAGGATTATCTCTCTCTCCTTCTGTCCTCCCTGCTCAAGCTCGCTCTCTCTCTCAAATAAATAAATAAATAAATAAATCTTAAAAAAAAAAAAAAAAGTAGAATACCAGTTCCTAGTGCCTTCCTTGAAGCCCTTGAGGCAATGTATGTTTTAGAATTCAGAATTTTTTGATCTTTAAAATGATGTGGATATGGGCAGCCCTGGTGGCGCCGCGGTTTAGTGCTGCCTGCAGCCCAGGGTGTGATCCTGGAGACCTGGGATCGAGTCTCGTGTCTGGCTCCCTGCATGGAGCCTGCTTCTCTCTATTAAATGTAGCAGGAGGGTATGTTTCTAATGGGATCTAAAAGTGGAGTCAAATTGTTAAGAACCAAGGTTTACTTTTTGTTTTAAAGGGCCATCTGAGAATTTAATTGCTTTACATTTCAGCATAAAGGAGATAATTTGAAGTGTAGAATGGCATACTTTAAAATGAATCTAGCTTTGTCTGTGATTCATAGAACTTAATAGCTGGAGGGGATGCTTGAGTCTATTTTGTTCATTTTACAAATGTCTGATTCCTGGAAAGGCCATACATGGCAAAAGAGGACCCCACATTTTTGACTGTACACCATCACACAGTTTCTTTCCTTTTTTTTTTTTAATATTTTATTTATTCATGAGAGACACACACAGAGAGAGAGAGCGAGAGAGCGAGAGAGAGCGGCAGGGACACAGGCAGAGAGGCAGGCTCCATGCAGGAAGCCCAATGTGGGACTCGATCCCGGCTCTCCAAGATCACGCCCTGGGCTGAAGGCTGCGCTAAACCGCTGAGCCACGGGGGCTGCTCCTTAGTTTCTTTATCAGAGCTAGTTAATATGACAAAGGCCTGTGAAGGAAAGTTACTGTAACAGAAGAAAAGCAGCAGAATTTAGGGAATTCTGTCTCCCAAAGGAACGTAGAGTGAGAATTTTAAAGTTCACCTGGAGAGAAAATCCCCAGAAGAAACCCCGTGATTAGACAATTTTATATATAAAAATGTGAAGCAATGAGATAGCATAAGGAAATTTAAGTGCTATTTGAGTGCTTAAGGAAAATCTGAAAGATTTCCTTGCTAGAGGATCATAAAAGTATTAGAAAAACAAAAATTTCAGTTTACTTTTTCTTATGGATACATAATTGAGAAAGAATGTTAGGTTAAATAGAGTTGGTAAGTGCCACTTATATTTAAGTATGATAAAACTATAACACAAGCTTTCCACATTTAGCTGTAGTATTCTTTTTTAGTTATGTTTCCTTAGCAGTCATTTCTCTTTTTTTCATTGCTGTTTGAGTCTTAGGCAGACCTGTCTTCTGGGAAGAAGTCAACCATATTAAATACCATTAAAACAAAATAAGATAGATTTGTAAATACTGAAACAGAAAGATATCTGAATTAGTATATTAGATTTCTATTGCTATTTAACCAATTGCTACAAATTTAGTGGCTTAAAATAACACAAATTTATTGATTTGCAGTTCTTTAGGTTAAAAGTAGGACACAAGTTTCACTGGGCTAAAATCAGGGTATCCGCAGGGTTGCATTCTTTTCTGGAGGCTCTAGGAGAAAATCTGTTTCTTTGCCTTTTCCAACTTCTAGAGGCCATCCACATTCTTTGGCTTATGCTCCCCACCTTCCCATCTTCAAAGCAAGCAGTCTCTGACTACGCTTCCATCAGCACATCTCTTTATCTGAGACTCCTGCATTCCTCTTCTACTTTTTAATTTTTTAATATTTTTAAAGATTTTATTTATTCATTCATGAGATACACAGAGAGAGGGAGAGAGAGACAGAGATACAGGCAGAGGGAGAAGCAGGCTCCATGCAGGGAGCCCGACGTGGGACTCGATCCCGGGTCTCTAGGGTCACGCCCTGGGCCGAAGGCAGGCGCCAAACCGCTGAGCCACCCAGGGATCCCCCCTTTTCTACTTTTTTTTTTTTTAATTAATTTATTCATGATAGAGAGAGGCAGAGACACAGGCAGAGGGAGAAGCAGGCTCCATGCAGGGAGCCCGATGCAAGACTCAATCCCAGGACTCCAGGATCACGCCCTGGGCCAAAGGCAGGGAGCCCTGAGCCACCCAGGGATCCTCCCCACTCTTCTACTTTTAAAGATGCTTGTGATAACCACTCAGATAACCAGGATAATCTCCCTATCTTAAGGTTAGTTGACTAGCAACTTTAATTCCCCTTTGCCATTAACCTAACCTGTTCACAGGTTATGGACATTAGAACATGGGCATCTTTGGGGACCATTATTCTGCCTAGCATATATAGTAAGTAACACAAGAAAGTTGCAAAAATAGTATGTATGGTTTTAATTCCATTTGGATTTGAAAAAAAAATGTGTAGTGAAAAATATGGCAAAAGATGAAATCTACTTTAAGAAAACTCTGTATTCAAAAAATGTGATTGACAGCTTTGTTCCTTCTCCAAAAGGGTTCTGAACCCTTTTGATTGTCAGGCAGTAGGATAAAATTCAATTTACATTCAATGAAACAGTGACGGGAAGCAAAGTGTGTTTGTGTACTTACACACCCTCCCAGAGGAGTTCTCTGGTTTCTGCTGAGTATTGTTTAACTTTAATCAAGGGAACAGTTTGTTATTCCTTGATCTCTGGTGGATAAACACAGATTAGATCTGGCTTCAGAATTTCTCTGTATACCATGAACTGTACATTTTCCTAAGGTTAATCACACACAAGGCATAGTACCACTTAATAATCATATTTATTATTCAAAAATAATCTTTTATTACATTAATAGCATTTATGAAATCTATTCATGTATATGTTTTATTTACATGGTACCTTTCATCCAACTTTGAATGATTCAGATTCTTTCTAAGCTAAGCATTAGGTAGGGTATAATTTCCTCCAGATACACAGATGGCAAACGGTAAGAATTCACAGGTGAACCGGGGGTAAACAGATGGATCTTACATCACTCCTGCTGGTATGGGCTGTTTTCAGAGGACAGTGACCATGTCATATCCTTTGCAGAAAAATCATAAATTTGGCCTGAGTATTTTTTATGGTCGACACAAATAAAACTTAATTGCCTTTTTTTATTTTCATGAGTTTTGGTGCACTTAAAAATATGAATTTGTAGTTGAAATACTTTGAGTGTTTCAGTCTGCTTGTTTATATTTCTCTTTATTAAACATTGAGTTTCTAAACTGATGGGTTATGATATTTGTACCATAATTTCATGTAGCACTTTATTATTACATGGTGGGTTTTGTTTTGGTTTTTTTAGATTTTATTTATTCATGAGAGAGACAGAGAGAGAGGCAGAGTCATAGGCAGAGGGAAAAGCAGGCTCCCTATGGGGAGCCTGATATGGGACTCGATCCCAGGACCCTGGGATTGACTGAGCCAAAGGCAGACACTCAACCACTGAGACACCCAAATGCCCGTAAATGGTGGATTTTGAAATATATTTTAAAACCCAAATTTCTTTCTTTCAGCCTTTCATATTATGGTTTCAAATCAAGGTTGATTGGGGAAAATACTGCTAGTTCCAATAAATAGAAAACTTTCAAATTTTAATGATGTAATTTTTTGTGTGCATTGTCGAAAAATGTAAATTAAAACCACTTGAACCGGATACATTATTGAAGAGATTTTAGAATATTTTTCTGCTTTAATTGGTATTTACGTGTTTGTGTTCCAGAAGCATTTTAAAAGTAACCTTAGGGATGCCTGGGTGGCTCAGCAGTTAAGCATCTGCCTTTAGCTCAGGGTGTGATCCTGGAATCCAGGGATTGAGTTCCACATCAGGCTCCCTGCGTGGAGCCTGCTCCTCCCTCTGCCTGTGTCTCTGCCTCTATGTCTCTCATGAATAAATAAATAAAATCTTTAAAAAAAAAAAAACAGTGACCTTAAGATGTATGAAATGAGTATTTAACAAAAAGAATTTTCAGATTGAACTTCCTTCTTTATAATAAAAAAACACAATCTGTTGCCTGACAAAGTACAGCTTAATTGTAAGTAGTCTTGTCTTCCTTTGACATTGCATTTGATGGTCAGCAGGCATTTTTATAAGCTCAGTGGACAGGCTCAGTCTAGATATTCGACTTTGGCAGGCGGGATGTGAAATAGTTGAAATAGTTTCACTGCATATTTATTGTCCAATGAATGTGCACTTGTTAGAGGGCTGCCTTTTTTTTTTTTTTCTTCCAAATCTAAGGAATGAAGTAGCACAATATTCTTTCCTTGCTCTTTGTGATTACCTGTGTTTTGCCATTTAGGTCTTTACATACCTTTTGTAAAGAAGAAATGATTTGGTGATGGAGTGCTCCCCCTGACCGATGGACTCAAAGAAGAGAAGGTAAAACCATTTCTTCTTCTCCCTTACTCTTCTGGGAAAACACAATAAGTAATTCCATATATGCGTAGCTTCTCTTCAGTTTAATTTTCTCGTTCATGATTATTTAATAGGGATAGTGACATTTATGTTGATTGGCAAAGAGAGAAAGATATTAAATCTGATTAGTGATAAGCTTTGTTGCTAGTTTCTTATGCTTATAAAAAGGCACAAGGTGTTACCATTGCAAAGTCATTTTTTTTCTCTCAAATAATTTCAGGTCTTCACACGTAGCCTTATTAATTGTAATCCTCTTCTATCCTTAGAAAACAGGATTAAGTTTGTGGTTTTCCTTTCATAAAACCATAGTTATGCCTAATCTTAATTGAGAGGAATATCATTTAGCAAAAAGTAGAGAAATTTATAGGTATTATAAAATAAAATAAAAAAAATTCTGTGCCTCATTAAAATTGGCATCAGTGTTCTAGAGAAAGGAAAGTATCATCGGTGGCAACAGAGGGAAACTTGGTAGACAGGAAACCTAGTATATCTTACATGCCCTTTTCTTAGAAGGAGAGGCAGTTATGGTGTGGTCATTATTATGAAGTTGTGTGTCTTGTGTTCTTTGAACCAGAGTCATCACATGGATAGAATTCTTTGGCTGGAACATGAGTAAAACATGGAAGATTTTATATTCCTGATAAAAATTTGATTCTTAAAAGTTTAAATAAAAATTATAGAACTTACTCAGTGTAAAGTAAAATATGGATCTCTATTCCTTCTTATAAAATACTTTTTTTAACACATTCAAAACTAAAATTTTAACATGTCCCAACTTGGGACATGTTATAACTTTATTATATAAACAAGGAGTTAATATATGGAGAAGATAAAATCTTAAAATTCTGTGCTATTAAATCTAAAACTTCAAAAAGTAGTATAGGTTTTGTTTGCTTCTTAGATAGAGATAAGTAATTTGTGAATTTAGATTGTCCTCAAGCCTTTTATGTAAATAGTTGTTTTATCTCTGCTCCTGTGTGCTAACCAAAGTATAAAAACAGGTGATAAACTATCGATCCAGTCACCCACGTGCTGGTAAAAGGTACAGATCTAATGAAATCAGTTAAGAACCCTCAAAATACAATTTTAATTGCAGGAACAAGCTATTTTTCTTAATGTTTATAGCTCAACAGAGGCAGAAGGATCCAAAGAAAGAGGCCTGGTCCATGTGTGGCAGGCAGGATCCTATTCTGTAACACCAGAGAGATTGCCAGGCTGGGGAGGAAAGACTGTTCTTCAGGCAGCCCTTGGAGTGAAGCATGGAGTTCTTCTGACTGAAGGTATTGAAAAGAATGGCTTAACAAATACTAACTGAAATGCTAACAGTACCTGGGTGTGTAAGATCAGGTAAGAGTTACTGGATACCAGGAATGCTTAATGAAGTTTGCTGGAGCTTATACTCTTTGTGTTTTCAAAATACATTTTTACTCCTTTTATCAAAAATCAGATTGGTTTTTAAATTTAAAATCTATCATAACTAGAATAAAAGAATCATAGTTTCTAAATTTTATAGTAATAAGTACATGAAAAATTAAGTTTTGAAAGATTACCTGTTCAGAAACTCTTTTGTTGTACCTTTGTTCATTAAATGTATCAGAATAATAATGCTAATAATAGCTAGTGTTTATTAAACAATTACAAGTGCCTGGCAGCACACTGAGTACTCTGTATGTAACACTTCACTGAGTCTTCACAACCACCTTGTGAGGTGGGCTGCTATTCATGTTCCCACTTCATAGATGAGGAAACTGAAGGTCAGGAGGTTAAATAATTTCCCCAAGCCCATACAGCTATTGGAGTGTCCGTCAGGATTAGAATTCAGAGTCTGATTTCAAAGCCTGCTTTTTTTAAGCCACTTGGCTATACTGCCTCAGTACAGTTTTTCCCAGGCATAAACAGTAGATCATAAGAACATGTAATAAAATAAATCGATAACAGAAGCATAAGCTATATTTTATAGAGAGAGTTGCTTTTAATTTAATAGCAATTTACCAACTCAGTGGCGAATTAGGTTTGAGCCAGGACTGCCATTAACTAATTTATAAATTTCTGTTCCATAAGCATTTATTAAGTATTCAATAATGCTTTGATATTTTCCTTGTAGGAGCTAAGGAAAGACAAATTCTAAGAAGCAAAGCTTAAATCTGACCTTGGTAATTCTGTGGGGTAAACATGGATTTCTTTCCAGCCTCTTTATTATTGTATATTTTATTATAATAATATAGAATAATATTCTTATAGTAATTACATAATAATAATAGTATAGTAATATTATTATTATTAGGCCAGAACTGGAAAAAGCATTATTGTAAAAATGTGAACCATATTTAGTCAATCCTTGCTCTACGGATTTCAAAATACATCATTCGCAGACATATATAAGTGGAATTCTGTTATTTTATTTACCCTTCAGTAAGATATTTAGGATCCCTTCATGAACATGACTTTAAACATCTAGAATCATACCTAAGATGGGATACCTGAGGGAAAGCATTTAAAAAATATATAATTGTTCATGTTTACACAGCATCCTGGTTTTAAGTATCAAAGCTACAAAAAAAAATCTCATCTCACATAAGTGTGTAGTTTGAAATGGCAAAAAGATCTCCAGTGCTATCTTTTCTACTGATGGAATGAATGCTCGAAAGTTTCAAGCTTGTCTCTTTGACTATCAGCTCATGATTCCGGGAGGACACTTCCCTGAATCACTATTTTTGAGGTACTCCAGGTGTAAAAAAGAGAGGAGTTGTCTAAATATCCATTTCTTTGTACTATTTCTCTCTCTAGTGGAATGATATTCATTGAAAGAGTTGGTGAGCTGTTGCAAGTGTATATTGCTGTATCCTTTGGGAAAAACGTTTAAAAGATCTTAACCAACGAGCTTATTTTCTCAGCGCTCTTTATCCAAACTGGGAATTCCCTAAGAAAAGCTCATGTCTTCCCTTTAGCCACTATTGTGTTCTTTCTTACATAGATGTTCTGGATAGTTCACTTGAGTTTATAAATATATTTGCTGTGTATAATAGGCCAAAGATAATGTATTTTTTTCATCATCAGCTCAGGTGCTTCTTTGTGGGGAAAAGACTACTAGAAATTTACTCCATTATTTATTACTTTTAAAAAAAAAGGAGTCGTCTCTGGTCATATGGAAAAGAAGGGGTAGTAGATGTGTCTGAGTGTTTTTTCAAAACTCATGTCCAAGTCTTTGTTCCATTTGAGTTTCATAGCTAGCTAGCACAGGCCATATGCATATGTCCTCAAACTGCCACAGTGGTGCAGTGAGATCATGACCTGGTAGGACACATGGACAGAAACAAGTCCTTATCTTTCATGTGCCCAACTCGTTGGCACCTTCCATCGTACTGCTAGAGCCACCCAGTTGCCCTTCATTCTAAAGCTAGCCAGTCATAGCTTTATTGGGTTTTTCGCTTTGTTGTTTCATTATGGTGATATGTTTCTTAAACAAATGACACTTCAGAAACCCTATATAGTACACAGTATGTATTATATATAACATTTAAAATTATACATAAAATTGTATACATCAGGAAGACAGCCATGTCTTGTTAACACTGGTGCTTTCTTACAACCTGGAAGTGTAAACGTGATTTCTTAGTTTTGGCCAAAATGAATCTCTAATATTTTTATGCTATTGCATAATCTTCTGCTGCTCTGACTTAAAAGAAGCAGTGAATGTTACAGATATTAGCAAATGTGTCTATTTTATCCTTTGCTCATTTTATCTTATCATGGTCATTATTTTGTCTTTGAACACCTGAAATCTCCTGTAATAGCCTACAATGATAGCCATTAGTAGTGGATCCATGTAGGACTTGGCAGGATGAAGCTGAAGGAAAGGAGCAATAACCCTTCATTTGAAAGTGGCCTCCTGCAGTTGGTAGAAGTGGTCACTATTTTTCAGAATCTTAAAAGATGGTGTTTGTTAAAAGATGAATAAATGTGAGACATAATATGCTTGAACCAAAATCTTTACAACTGTGCTTTTGAAAATTAAAACAAAACCAGCCCTATTTTGTTAAATATAGAGGGACTAGAGATTTGCTGATAAGATTTCTAGTTAATTCACTAATTCCCTCCTTTTTTTTTTTTTAATCTTCAGATGGTGAGGTCTACAGCTTTGGGACTCTTCCCTGGAGAAGTGAACCGGCAGAGATTTGTCCGAGTTGCCCTATTCTAGAAAATGCCCTGATAGGGCAATTTGTCGTTACTGTGGCATCAGGGAGTTTCCACAATGGAGCAGTAACAGAAAGTGGTGTAGCATACATGTGGGGGGAGAACTCTGCAGGCCAGTGTGCAGTAGCTAACCAGCAGTATGTTCCGGAACCAAATCCTGTCAGCATTTCTGATTCTGAGACCAGTTCTTTGTTAGCAGTCAGGATTTTGCAGTTGGCATGTGGTGAGGAGCACACACTGGCATTATCAATAAGCAGAGAGATTTGGGCATGGGGTACCGGTTGTCAGTTGGGTCTCATTACCACTACCTTCCCGGTGACAAAGCCACAAAAGGTGGAACATCTTGCTGGGCGAGTAGTGCTACAAGTTGCCTGTGGTGCGTTCCACAGCTTAGCACTTGTACAGTGCCTCCCTTCCCAGGATCTGAAGCCAGTCCCAGAAAGATGCAACCAGTGCAGCCAACTCTTGATTACCATGACTGACAAAGAAGACCATGTGATTATATCAGACAGTCACTGTTGCCCATTAGGTGTGACACTGTCAGAATCCCAGGCAGAAAACCAGGCCAGCACTGCCATCAGCCCCTCCACTGAAACCCTTGACAATCAAGAAGTATTCGAGAACACGCTTGTAGAAAATGAGCTGCCTGTTGCTACTGATACAAACGTTGGAAATGTTCAGACCACGGGTGGTGATGCCATATCCTCCCAACAAGAAATCATGGGAACAACTGAAATTCCTTCTGCCCAAAATATACCATCATACCCTGATACTCAGGCAGTAAATGAGTACATGCAAAAACTGTCAGATCATTCAGTAAGAGACAACTCAGAGAACGGCAAAAAGCCAATGCCATCTCAGGTACCTGCTAAATTTTATAATATAAAGGTATTTCTGGTGTTACGAGTTTTTCTTTAGCAACTTTAAAATGCTTTAGGCTTGAGTTTGACTATAAATCTGTTTTATCATGTAATCCTAGATAAGAGAAAACCTGGATTAATTCAAAATTACTCCTTATGTTCAAATTCTGCCCTTGAAGATGTTGAAAGATGTTATACTGGGCTTCTTTTATCAATAGCAAAATCTCATTTTTTCTAGTACTTTTTTCCCATGGCTAAATGTTCTAAATTTTGGTGGGCTCCTGAATGCTGTTATTTTTTTCCTGAATACTTTTAATATAACTATATATTTGCAAAGATTTGTCTCACCTGTATTTGTACCACTCCGGATTCTTTAGAGAGTAGTCCTTTTTTTTTAATCAGGGAAGGTTGCTATGTGATAGATCCCTCAACGGGAGACAGACCTAAAAAATACCTCCTAGTGTTAAATATTGTTTAAAGTTTTTCCAGCTTGTACCTGTCGTCCTTACTGGGCTTTGTTGTGGGGCAGGGGCTTAATATTTTCTTCATCTTATTTAAGCTATTCTCATTTTGAAAACTTGTAGAGAAAAGCTGTTTGCCAGAAGCAGACAGTAAAGTTTGAGTCTCTCTGATTAAAACAAATTGTTTTAAAAGGATAATTTGTTTTTTTACTCTTCATGTAAGCCTTTCAGTTTTGCTTTTACCAACACTCTAAGATAAGAAAATGAAAAAACCAAAAACCTCTAATCATCAAAGAACTGTCCTGTGGTGTTTTTTCAGGTTTTTGAAACCACATACCTCTTGATACTTTATTCTTGTTTTTCACTCTGTCAGGATGAGAACATGGCTTAGAGGTATTTTTAGAAATAGTTTTTATTTCACAGTTAACTCATTGAACCTTGTGGATATCTGATTTTATTTTTCAATTAAGATTAAGCTGTTTGGAGAAAGATACTATTAGAATCTAAACAAAACAAAAATAATGATTTAATAGGAATGCACATAGAACATTCTTAGACTTGAACATGCTTATCAGAAATTTGGACTTTGACTTTTTTTTTTTTTTTTAATATTTATTTATGCTAGTCACAGAGAGAGAGAGAGAGAGAGAGGCAGAGACACAGGCAGAGGGAGAAGCAGGCTCCATGCACCGGGAGCCTGATGTGGGATTCGATCCCGGGTCTCCAGGATCGCGCCCTGGGCCAAAGGCAGGCGCCAAACCGCTGCACCACCCAGGGATCCCTGGACTTTGACTTTTTAGAAGTCAATTCTGCTAATTAAATTTGAAGTTAAAACTTCACTGTATACAGTTTTTTGATTAATAGATATTATTGAAATTACATTGTCCTGTGGATTTATTTTGTTAAACATGTAAATTTTTTGTTGCCTATGCTAATTTTTGACAATGTCTGTCTATACTAAGTATAATTCAATTTTTCTAAATAATGTCTCAATCAGACATTTAATTCACTAGGAATTTATGTAGTCTAGGACAAAGTTTTTTTCCTCTGGCCAAAAATAACAAAGAGTATCTCATTTTTGTGAAATAAACCATAGTATTTGGCAATGAAGTATATATCTTATAATTGAATTTAATTATTGCTTAACTGGGACTCCTAAAATTATGTCTTTCATCAAAATTGCTGGCTATGTATTTTTGTTTTGTTGATTTATTTATTTTATGTATTGTTAAACAATTAAGTAGAACAGCCCGTAAGAACAATAATTTAAAGTTTATTGAAGGTAGAATTTTGTGACTTTCTTTTTATCTATTGGTAAGAACCCCCTAAAATATTCACCCATAAATATCATTCGCTGTTTCTATTATGAGCCTTTATACACAAAGGGTGAAAATAATGACGTTAGTTCTTAACAAGTTATCAGGAACTGTATTGCCAAGGGATTAATAGATTTGTATTTATCTTTTGCTTGATATGGTATATTTGTTTTGTTGAATATTTAATTAAAGACTCATTTGCTTCTCTGAATTTAGTATTTAATTCAACAAAATGTATTGAGTACCCACTACAGTTCAGGTAGTGTTTCCTGTGCAGGAAACAGGAGTTATTTCCTTTAAGAGAATCAGAAGTCAATGTCAAAAAACTTGTTTTGTTATGGCTTTCAATTCAGGACAAATTAAGGAATGTATATATACCCCTTGGGACCTTTGGACACCATATAGGAAGGGAATTTTTCAAAATGACCTATGCTGATAAGCTAAAAGCTTTTTTTGTGTTTATAGTAGTTACATTTAATGACTTTCCTTTAAGTAAACAGTGGTGCTTGACTGCTCAGAGTGAGTTCCAACTGATTTTTTACTAAGATTTTAGAAAACTTCAGTTTGACTTTCAAATATAGCTATGAATGCCACAAAGAACATTGGTCCCAAATGTTTAATTATTAAACCTACCACATTTACTCTGTCATAATGAGAGCCAAGTAATCCTTCAGCTTACATGGCCTCTGAGTCATGGAGAATAACATTCATGAGGCAATGGAAACACTTCAGTTTAAGAACATAACTTGGGGGCAGACAGATCAGAGGTCTGTCTGTATATGCTATATCTAAATTACCATTTATAAAATATTTTAGGAAAAGCATTTAAAAAAATTTTTTTTCCCGGTATTTCTTAGTATCAGTCTGTGTAAATCTTCCTAATAAGCAATCAATAATACTACTTTATTTATCTTATGTATCATTAGCCTTTTCAAGCTTATATCCCGGGCTGTCACAGTACACCTTGTTTTAAAGGCTAGGTTTTCCAGACCTTTCTTCCCCTCTCCCCTTCTGTGCTTAATTTTATTAAAGCAGCTGGGGGTTATTTTTGAATAGCATGGAAAAACACAATACTCAAAAGGAAATACTTCTGATAAGGAACTGTATTTTGAGTACTCATTTCCATATAATGTGTTAAATCCTGTACTAAAAGGGGACGTCTTTAAGTTGAAGATAAAGAGACCTTTGTTTTAGAATCTTAAATTTGTAAGTAGTGACGGTTTTTGTTAAACTTTATTTTTGTTGATTGCTTGTTGTATAAGGGATCATATTTTTATATACTTTTTTGTGTGTATATTTTAGCCTCTTGTAGAAGAAGCAGTTCCTAATCTTCACAGTCCACCAACCACAAGCACCTCAGCCCTAAACAGCCTAGTAGTCTCTTGTGCATCTGCTGTTGGTGTGAGAGTGGCTGCTACATATGAAGCTGGGGCCTTGTCTCTTAAGAAAGTTATGAACTTTTATAGTACGGCCCCTTGTGAACCTGGAACTCAGGCAGGCAGTAGTTCCATAGGCCCAGAAGGTCTGAAAGATAGCAGAGAAGAACAGGTTAAACAGGAATCAATGCAAGGAAAGAAAAGTTCAAGTCTCGTGGATATCCGAGAAGAGGAATCAGAGGGAGGCAGCCGAAGACTCTCCCTCCCTGGATTGTTGTCCCAAGGTAAGGAAATAGCCAGGTGAATTGACTTTTGGTAAATCCAAAATGCTCCTGACATCATGTATTATATTATAATAAATTGGTAGCTTTCCTAATTGCTAACGCTGACATATTCAGATATCAAAATTTATTTAATTTTGGTCATGTAGATGGTTTTAAAAGAAAGTTACATGTTTTCCCTGCTTTAAAAATAACTGTAGAACCTAACTTTTCTGTGATGGTTGCTTCTGCTTCTGTACCTTACTATGAATCTTACTATATTGTTCTGGAATGTAGTAACAGCCTCCTTATATGATAGTTGGGGCCTGTAGTGATGAAGAGTGATGAAGTCATGGATGTGACCTTTGTTAATTAAGTGGGGGATTTACTGTATTTGGCCTGAAAGTGGAGATAATTTTAAACTTCAATAAAAGGAAAGTTCATTTCTGATACAATTAGCAACAAACTTCTTAGAATATTACGGTTCTTACCCAGTTGGTTCTTCAACATTTCTCAGTTGGTTCAGGAATCTCAGTCATCTAGACTTTTGTTTCTCGAACTGTGACCTACAGACCAGAAACAACAGCAGTATCTGGGAATTTGTTAGAAATGCAGGATCTCCAGTTTCACTCCAAACACTGAATTGGAGTAGGTGTTGTATAACAAGATCCCCAGGTGACTGGTGTACACATTAAAGTTTGAGCAACATTGGATTTAGACCAGGAATTGGTAAACTTTTTCTGTAAAGAGCAAAAGTAATATGATTTGTGGGCCATACAGTCTCTGTTATATAACTATTCAGCTTTGCCATTGTTGCTTAAAAGTAGCCATAAATAATACATAAATGAGCAAGGCTATATATATATATATTTTGTTCGAATATATATATATTCGAACAAAACTTTATTTACCAAAACAGTCAGTGGGCTGTATTTGACCTATGGTCTATGGTTACATCATTTTGTGCAAAGCTTTAAAATTAGGAATCCTACCTTGCACTTCTACTTAGTTATGGCACTGTTGTGCCACTGAGCACTTCCATTATTCTGCCTTCTAATTCTCATTGCCACTAGATTTTCAGCTTGCAAATAAAACCCTTAGTCCTTAGTGTGTGTATGTGTTAATAAGAGAGCCTATGTATTCTTTTAAGTCTGAAGGAGAACTTTGTGCTAAAATTTTCTTATTCTGAAATGTCCTTTAGTATTTTCAGCATAAATATATTTGAGATCTCCTGGAACCACCAATGTGTGGAATATTGATTTTTGTCATGTCATTGGGGCATTGAAATGTACAATCCCACTAACAGACTTCTTTCCTTTGGTTAAATTTTACTTAGTTTTATGTGCACGCTTTTTCTTTCTCTCTTTTAAAATTATCTGAAATATGTCTTTGAGGGAACTTCAAGTAGGTTTATTTGAGTGTCTATATGAACAAATGGATGGCACGCTTACCAGAAAAGATACTGATTGTAGCTAGTGATGATCACCTTTTTGTGGCCCTCAAGTTAATGACCAACTCTGCACTTAGTGACATTTGATGATTTTCTTCAAAACATATCCTGCCACCAAATCAATGTACAAGATTTACATAGTATTGTATGCCATTATTATAATTTTGAATGCTATAAAAGATTTTTTAAAACATTGTTTAAGTCCTCTATAAAATAATTTGAAATAGGCAGGCAAAATTCATAAGTTTTTTAGTGCTTCCCATTCATAATCTTTTTTTCCCCACCATGGAAACTTGAAAATTGGGCAGCCCGGGTGGCCCAGTGGTTTAGCACTGCCTTCAGCACAGGGCGTGATCCTGGAGACCTGGGATCAAGTCCCACGTCGGGCTCCCTGCATGGTGCCTGCTTCTCCCTCTGCCTGTGTCTCTACTTTCTCTCTCTCTCTCTCTGTCTCATGAATAAATAAATAAAATCTTAAAAAAAACTAGAAAATTTTATATCTAAAATAAGTCCTTTATTATAATATTTACAATGTTTGAACATAGATCTTGACTTGGAAAGACTTAACTCTGCTTTGAAGTGAAAAAATTCTCAGCCCTAGTGCAGTATTTTGTTAAGCGTATTCTTTAGAATGCAAGTTCCATAGGATGTCATATAGACATTCTATATAACATAAGTGTTATACAGAAAGGGATTCTCTGGCCAAGTGCTTTGGAAATGGAGCTGAGTTAAACAAATCTAAATAGGCCTTTTAATTGCAGGACTTGTCAGGGCCTTTAGCATGCTAATGTGTGTGAATCTACAGGGCAGATAGTATGGAGGATAGAATGTAGTAGGCAGCATTTAGCAAACTCATCTCACTATTAAATCCCCGTTTTTCCAGAAAACCTATAGAATATGCTTCACAAATACCGTGTTAGTGTATTTCTTTGACAATCAACAATTGGTCAAAATGATATCTTTTTATCTCACCCATCTTACTCCTTCATTCCATCTCTGGCTTGTTTTCAGTTTCCCCCAGGCTCTTAAGAAAAGCTGCTCGGGTAAAAACTCGGACAGTGGTTCTGACACCCACATACAGCGGAGAAGCAGATGCACTCCTGCCTTCTCTTAGAACAGAAGTGTGGACCTGGGGGAAAGGGAAGGAAGGACAGCTGGGTCATGGTGATGTTCTGCCGAGGTGAGTGTTGCCTGTATTTACTGTTAGCAGTTGGCTTTAACACATAAATCTCTCTCCTGTGAAAGACTCTAAATCGTTAACATGGATTTAAAAAAACCAAACAGATCTGTCACATTAGTTTTGAATTTGTACCTGATAATAAAGGACTTAAGTATCTATGGTGTACCTTCCATCTCTTCTTTGATGCATATTCATCTTGGAACAGAGAGGGATGTTTGGGATAAGATTGTATTTTATTGAGACACTTAAATAGCTCAGTTGTTTTACTTTAATAAAAGAGCCAACATTTTTTTTTTTTTTTTTTACCTGAAAGGTGTCCTTCTGTGGCTGCCAAAATAACTGTAATAGCAATATTAAACCATTAATGCACATCAAGTAAAAACTGTTGCTTTGCATAAGAACTCATGATATAAAAAATTAGATATTTGTCAAGGTTTGTAATGGAATGATTATCTAAAACAGCCAGGTAATGCAAGTGTCTCTCATCTTAGCAAAGTGAAGACATTAAACGAACAGACAGACAAAAAGACTTCTCTCTCTGGTTATAGTTCATTGTGTCTTAAGAATACTCTCTGCCAAAATGAATCAGCAGGTTTTGATTCTTAACAGATTCTGAATTATGGTTGCTAATGACTGGTTGACAAAGATTAAATTAATAATCATCCAAAATTTTTGATAATAGTAGTAAGTTGAATATATATTCAATATTTTTATTTTAATGATTTCTTTTGAAATGTTTATTTTTACTTCAAAGTACTTATTCTGTAATTTGAAAAAGGTCATGATTTTTTTGAGCCTTCTTACATTGAGTTTGTATGTGTATGTTTTTCTTTAAGGCTTCAACCACTGTGTGTAAAATGTCTGGATGGTAAAGAAGTAATCTATCTGGAGGCAGGTGGTTACCATTCTCTTGCACTTACTGCGAAATCCCAGGTAGGAGACAAACTGTTAAAAGCTATCTTAATTTTGTGGAAGGTTAACATGACCAGATTGGACGTTCATTTATTGAGTGTTTGCTATGTGTCAGGCAATAAAACCATATCTTACTTGATCCTTCTAATATTTTACATTGCATTGTATTATTCCTGTTTTACAGATGAAGAAAGGGAGATTTAGAGAAATTATGTAACTCGGTAAAGTCACACGTGGGATAGTAAATAGTACGTAGAGTCAACACTGATCTGCTTAATGAAGGTTTCCATAATGTGTTCATATTGAAAAATAAAATTCAAGATTTTCCAGAGTATTGATGATTTTTTTTTTGGTATTAATGAATTTTCATTTGTTTTTTGCTGAAAAAAAATCTGTAAGTAAGATACTAAGAAAAGAAAACAAAAGGTATTTCTCTTAAAATGGGACCTCAGTGTGACCTTCAGAATCACTTAAAACCACACCCAGATACATAAAGCCTGCATACATTATACATCTAAATACATAAAGTAGTTGTTTTAAGGTTTTTTTTGTTAAGATTTAATTTTTGTACACACAGCTTGGGGCTGGAACTCACAACCCTGAGATCAGGAGTCACACACTATGGACTAAGCCAGCCAGGTGCCCCTAAGTTGTTTTTAAATATATTCACATAAAATAAACATAAAAATTGCTAACTTTTACATATATATATATATATATATATATATATATATATATATGGCAAAACAAAAAACGTACTTAGGGAAAAAAGCTGTTACAGTTACAACTAACTCTCTGACTCATTTCAGCTCAGGTCATGTTCTCAGGGTTGTGAGATTGAGCCCTATGTCTGGCTCTGTGCTGGGTGTGGAGCCTGTTTAAGATTCTCTCTCTCTCCCTCTTCCTCTGACCTTCCCACTTGCTCACATGCTTTCTAATAAATAAATAATATAGCTCTGTACTTATTGACATTGAAAAATTTCAGGAAATAGCATTAAAGAAAAACATTAGGTTGCAAGACAAAAATTAGTATAGTCTCTTTTTTTTTTTTACATTTTGTGTCTACATTATATACAGTAGATATTAAAATTTCTAGAAGTATGTATGTGTGTGTTCCCAAAACAAAATAGCAGATGTCTCTAAGTGATCTGTTTATCAGTTGTTTTCACTTTCTTTTCATTTCTTTGTTCTGTGACAGTCTTGTATAGTGACCATGCATTGCTTTTAAAACCAGAAGAAACAAAACTACTTTCATTAATCGTGGTCACTGTCATCTAGTTTCTTTTGACTGTAGTGGAGCATAGGTACTTGCTGTGTTTCACCCACAATAACTCTTTGTATGTGAAAAGTGTTTTAGTCATTTCACAGTACTCCTATCTCTAGAAAGAGTCATGATCAATTTTTCTTTTTAGCACTTACCTTTCTTTTTTATCACTTTCTTTGTAAGAAGCAGTATAGGATAATTCCTGGGATTATATCCTGGCTCTGCCACTTATAAATTTGTGACTTCTCTGAGCCAGTTTTCTTACCTGTTAAGAAAGGATTGTCATGAGAATGAAACATTAATTAATACAAAGGAAGTGTTAAGAACAGTGCTTGGCAGATAGTAAACATCTGAGAAATGGTAGTTATTGTAAACTCTTGGACTCTATCTTCCTGTGTACTGTGATTATCTCTGGTCTTGTTTAAAATGAATTTTCTCAGTATCTTACTTTAAAGAATGTAAATAATGTATGTGTAACTATTGGTATATGTGTGTATGTATACACATATGTATACACATGTATGTATATGTTGTTATAGAAGTTCAGAAATGACATGCAAACTCAGATTCACAACTCTTAACCTATTTTCCTATGATTTTCTAATAGGTTTACTCATGGGGTAGCAATACCTTTGGTCAACTTGGACATTATGATTTTCCAACAACAGTTCCTCGTCTTGCAAAGGTATTTTTGAGAACTTGATTTTTATAGCAACTTCTTTCAGAATTTTAGGTTATTGCACTTTATATTTATTTCTCCATTTTGTGTTTGAAAAAATTAAGAGAATTCTATATTTTGATATACTTAAAAGTTTTTTTTTAAGCCATGAAGCCCTTTATTTTCAAGCTAAATGTTCTTTTTTAAATGATGTTTATATTTCTTTTGTTCATTAAATATTCATAGTCCTTTGCCTTTATTTAAAAAATAAAAATGAAAGTTCTTTGTCTTAAAACAAATGTTTCTAGGACTATCATGTTGAGTTCTGAGTTTTATCCTACCAAATAATGCCTACTCTTTGACTTTTACATAACATTTGGTGGTAGTATTTTTTTTGTTTTGTTTTCATTGTTTTTTTACATATATAGTCCTAGTAATAAAATCTCTTTGTAAATCTTTTCATTTTCTGTAGTGAAGCTAAAAGTATAGATGATTTCTTTGCTATTGTATGAATTGGTTTTAGTTTATGTAATGCTATTCAGAGATTAGTAGCTTCTAGTCCCCTTGATGCAGTTCTAGAAAACTGTTTCTCACTCCTTTTTTTCCTGCCCCCAACCCTCTGGATTTTCATCAGTAGTACTGGCTCCTGATAGAAAATTTGTATTTTTTTATAGGGTAGAAGGTGAGGAGTACACATGGCGCTAGCCTAACAGAATGGAGTATGGAGCTCATCATCTGTAGTTTGATTTTGGTATCAGAGTGTCCCAAGACATGCCTCCTCCACTGAGAGCAACAGAGACTAAAAAAAGATAGTTGCCTCAGGAACATGATTCATGTATAAACTCTGGACAGTACATATTGTAGTAATTCATGTTTTCAGAGTGCACTGTGATCCATTACTTCATAAGACTTTTACATGCTTTTTTACATCCAGTGAACTTCATTTTACTGAGAGGGAAAGACTTAAATAAAACATTAGGCAACAGTTATTACTTTCTAGTCCCAATCTTAAATGTTTTCAGTACAGAGATTTCAGTGGTAAGGTATTCAATTACTAATATTATGTAACAAAATATATGGTAAATCATTGTCTCTTGTTTTTCACTTCAGTAAAGTAGAACATACGTTTATTCTTTTTTTTTTCTTAAGATTTTTAATTTATTTATTCATGAGAGACAGAGGGGGGCGGGGCAGAGACACAGGCAGAGAGAGAAGAAGGCTCCCTGCAAGGAGCCCGATGTGGGACTTGATCCCGGATCCTGGGATCACACCCTGAACCGAAGGCAGAGACACTCAACTGCTGAGCCACTCAGGCATCCCAAACATTCATTTATTCTTACCAAGGAAAGTTCTGTGACATAGAATAGAGAAATCAAGTTTCTGTGTGACACTATATAGTCAGACAAGAGAGAATAAGATTTTAGTTTCATTACTTATTAACTGTACATACAAAAATTACAGTATCAGGATTTAGGTTTTTTTTTTTTATTTGTGGGAAGGATAAGAAAAACATTCTGACGTCATTTTAATTTGTGAATTAAAAGTCAGGGTAGAATGAGACCTGAATTAGTTTTGATTGAGACTAAGAGAAAAGACTCTTGTCTTCTGAAACATTTTAATCCATTCTTTGTAAAATTAGCAGGAAGCCAGTTATTTGGATAGCCTGAATTTGAGAAGATAATGTCATGCCAGGAAAGAATAACTATAAAGTAGTAGAGGCTTGCATCACACACAATCATCAAATCACCTAGGATTTGGAGTCTATCTAGACAAAATCTAACAGATAGGAGGGATTTTGCTTATCAGTATAGAAGTCACAGCTAAAGCTGGGGCTGGAGGTTGAGGCAGTAGTTTTCATAGCAGAACACTTTCTTCAAATGAAATCTTACATGTATCCCAAACATAAAACAGATAAACATGGAACTACTTTAGTTGAAGGATGGAGGGGAATGAGGGCAGAGCTTTGACACCTGCCTTTGCATGGTGCCTCCTGAATCATTACATGGAATCCTAAGGATTGAAAACCATTGGTTTAAGGCAGTGTTTCTTAAACTTTTGCACACATCAGCATCATTTGGAGAGCTTGTCAAACCAGATTATTTCATCCCCAGTAGGGCCTGGAGAGTTTGCATTTCTAACATGTTGTAGATGATTGCTGCTGCTGCAAAGACTGCTTGTTGAGAACCACTGGTCTAGGGGATCCCTGGAGACGGGCTTCTAAGGGGTCCTGGGAGTTGGTACAGTGAAGTCACATCAGAGAGGCAGCGAGTTCCAAGTGGGAAAACTGAATTTAGCACCCAGTGATTTAACTGGTTAGAATGGAATTTTGCCTTGTTCAATTTTTACTTTCCATCTTGATTTTTGTGCAGTCAAATGTGAATAGAAAAAGGTGAGTCCTAATTGTCCAAATAGGGCTCTAGAAGTTTCTGTGGCTCCTGATTGTAGTACAGGCTAAGCCCTGTAGAGACTTCCAAAAATAAGTATTAAAAAATTAGATCTATGTTTTTTCCTTTTTAAATCCCAGTTTTTCAGATTTTTTAAAGACAATCTAGTTCTAAATTTAAAAGCTGAACACAGGATTCCTTCTTATTTCTGCATGGGTGCTCAGTTGATCAGGTACATTACTGGGTAAGTTTGCCCTCTTGAGATATGAATGACTTTGCACCACACTGTTTAAAAAGTAAACTAACATTTCCATTCTGGTGGATCTGAATTTCTACTTAATTCTTTCTTTCATTTTGGACAGATGATATTTTGCTGTCGTTACAGGTGAGCAGTGAAAATGGAGTCTGGAGTGTCGCTGCCGGCCAGGATTATTCCCTGTTCTTAGTGGATACAGAAGACTTCCAGCCTGGGTTGTATTACAGTGGCCGACAGGACCCTGCAGAAGGTGACAACCTTCCAGAGAATCACAGTGGCACTAAGACTCCAGTACTTCTCTCCTGTAGTAAGGTGAACAGGAATTGGATCCTAAGGCCTTCTGTAACACATGAGCAGTCTTTTGTTTTTGTTATTATTTGTATATATGCCTGTTATTGTCTCTGACTACTGTATTTAAAAATTGCAAACCCTGCCCATCCCCCTTCACTCCTTATCTCATTTTCCTGACTTCTTTCTCTCTAACCGAGCCACCTAGGTGTCCCTGGAGTAGATGAGTTTTGTTTTGTTTTGTTTTTAAGATTTTATTTATTTGTTCATGAGAGACACACACACAGAGAGAGAGAGAGAGAGGCAGAGACACAGGCAGAGGGAGAAGCAGGCTCCATGCAGAGAGAGAGAGAGAGAGAGGCAGAGACACAGGCAGAGGGAGAAGCAGGCTCCATGCAGGGAGCTCAATGTGGGACTGGATCCCGGGACTCCAGAATCATGCCCTGAACCGAAGGTAGACGCTCTGCCGCTGAGCCACCCAGGCGTCCCAGTAGATGAGTTTTTAATTGGAAATGGGAAATAAAAATTACATAGACCCAAGGTGGGTTCAAGGCAGACCTGACAGGCCACCAGCTGTGCACTGTTTCCAATTCCTTCCCTGGCCTCCTCTTTTAACTTTTCATTTTATTTATTGCTGTTTACTTCCGTCTTTTTCATTTGTTGATTTGAATTTCTTTGCTTTCCTACCTCCTGTCTCTTTTTCATAAACTTAAACCACTGGACTTTTCCTGATTTTCTTTTTTCTCATTAAAGTAACTCATCCTCATAGTGGTGTGTCGTAAGGGAATTAACCCTCAAAGCTAGTACATTCTGGATTTCTTATTCTTACTGGATACTATATCTTGGGGATTGCTTTTTTGTTTCATGTTTGTTTTTCTAGCTAAATGTTTTTCTAGCTTTGAATGTATAGGGCAAAATCTTTCTTGGTAAAGGCAACACTGGCCAAGACTTGGCTCTTGCCCTATATATAGCCTGTTCTTCCAGATGTACTCATCGACTCTTTGTAGATGTTGGCCCTGGCTCCACATTCCCCATGAAAGATTCCACAGTCCAGATAAATGATGAAATAGGCTGACGGGAGGAATGAGGCTCTATTTTGTATCGTTAGTTACCATGGATATTAGTAGTCTGTTTGGATTGCAGCTTGGTTGCCTTGTTTGTAGGGATCTGCATATACATTGATTATTTTGTTCAGTGGTATAATGGGTAAATGACAGAAAGTCCCTTTAAAGAAAATCCCTATGTTGTACTTTGAAGAGACAACTCCTAGACTCTTGATGTTCCAGTATATGGTGTAGAGATTCTCTCTGTTCTCATTAATCCCATTTCATAAAAAAGAGGGTCCTGAGACCTTTATCTCTGTCGTTTGGATCTTTGTATATTTAAGGTATCTGTAGTTCTAAACACATGTAACATGAAATAAAAGATATTGTGGCCATAAATAAAAGTAGAGTTGTATATAATAATACATAGGTCCAGATGCACATATATAACAATGTTGTACTGGTAAACCAGCTCTAAAGAAAGACAAAACAGGGATCCCTGGGTGGCGCAGCGGTTTGGCGCCTACCTTTGGCCCAGGGCGCGATCCTGGAGACCCAGGATCGAATCCCACATCGGGCTCCCGGTGCATGGAGCCTGCTTCTCCCTCTGCCTGTGTCTCTGCGCCTCTCTCTCTCTCTCTGTGACTATCATAAATAAATAAAAATTAAAAAAAAAAAAAAAAAGAAAGACAAAACAAAACAATAAACTCTGATCTGTAGTGTTTGCCATTTTGGGGGGTGATTTTACTATTGCCAATTTCAAACTACTAGTGGTTTATTTTTTTTTTAATTTATTATTATTTTTAAAGATTTTATTTATTCATGAGAGACACAGACAGAGAGGCAGAGACACAGCCGGAGGGAGAAGCAGGCTCTCTGCAGGAAGCCCAATGTGGGACTCGATCCTAGGACCTGGGATCACGCCTTGAGCCTAAGGCAGATGCTCAACCCTGAGCCACCCAGACGTCCCTCAAACTACTAGTGGTTTAATAACTAACTTGCAAAATTCCTGAATATCTATCATTTGGCTCCTGTAGCTAATATGAGCCAGCTTTAGCACCCAAATTATTGCTAGTAAATGGTATTTTATCTTTAATCTTTTTCTTCTCCTCTGTTTCAGCTTGGATATATAAGTAGAGTGACAGCAGGAAAAGATAGCTATCTAGCTTTGGTGGACAAGAATGTTATGGGATATATTGCCAGTCTCCATGAGTTGGCTACCACGGAAAGACGGTTCTATGCAAAACTAAGTGACATCAAATCTCAGGTTCTCAGGCCTCTTCTCAGTTTAGGTAAGTAGAACTTCTCCCCAGCCTCCTCAGTTATCAGGACTTTGATTTTATCTGTTCTTCCTGTGTCACAAATAAAAAAAAAACCTTGAGTTATGTGTTTGTTCCTTTCTTTTCATTCTCTTATTTTTGTACACAGCCAGTTAACAACTTACAAACTGTTTCCACTTTGTCAGTAACCCAGCTGCCCCTGAGTATTCTGCTCCCAGAGCTCTTTTTCCTTGTAGAAATAGGAAGTGGAGCTTTCAGAATATTCATGGCAGAGAAGTAGAAACAGCTTTGGGAAAGTTGATCTAGGAGCTAGATTTCAAGACTCCTGGCCCCACTAGTCCTAAGATATCTTATGTTATACTACCTGAATTTTTTATTTTCTTTGTTCTGGTTACTAGAATTTTATCAGGTAGAAGTTCATTTGGATTTACAAGTAGTCTCTTAAACTGTAGACAAGAGTGTTCAGGGTTATGAACAATTCACAATACCATGACTTGGTTAAACCCGATTCCTTTTCTTAGCTGCAGTCAATAACAAAGAGGGATTGAAGATGAAGAGATAATACAGAGGAAATGGATTACAGTAGGTCTGCTGTCCAGATACACTAGATCCCTTGGGTTTCCAGGAGGTTAGATAGGAATACAAATGAAAGTGGAGGGGAATAGCTATTGAAAATCAGATTTCACTATTTCAAAAAGTTTTATAGGTTTGGCCCTGCACATAGAAAATGGAGAGGAAGTTTTTTTTCCTCTTTCCTGCATTCCTTGCCCACCCCCCGTGAGGACCTAGAATTCAGATCAATACTAGAATACTTAAATTCTGCCTTGCTAGTATGGCAGTTTTTCCACATTAGGTTGACACTGGCTTGTGTGGATCAGCCCATTTTTATAATAGGAAACCATTTATTTTTCAAATAACTAATTTATAGTCTTTCAGAATGTGACCCTTTGTAGGTTAGAGGCTGTCTGCATTTATTTATTTTTGTTTATTCTATTTTGTCTTATTTTTTTATTTTTTTAAGTTTATTTTTCAGTGATTTCTACACCCAACATGGGGCTCAGACTCATGACTTGGAGATCAAGAGTCGCATGCTCTTCCGACTGAACCAGCCAGGCGCCCCAGTTTGTTTATTTTAGCTTTTAATATGTTTTGCCTTTTTAAATGTTGTAAAGTGCCTATTCTATGAATTCTCCTCTAGTGGGTGGGTCTAACACGACAGGAGATTGGCAGGGGAAAAGCAGCAATCCAAGCTGGAAGCTTCCTGAATTGCTCTGAAAGAGTGAAATTGTCCTTTTACCTGTCCTGATTTGTGATTTCCATGTTGTTGTTGCCTTGTCTGCTCATCAGCCTTACTGCTTCGAGGGAAGTCCTAGAAATTAGGAACTTTGGACTGGGAAAAAGCAAATAATCTCCTGGTGCCCCCTATAATTTTCAGAGCAATCTGGTCAGTCTGATTTGGGGATTGCCCTCTCTTCACTGAAGTGTTGGGCTTGTCCAGGGGTTAGTAGAGCAGAAATCAATACAAAAAGTTGAAAATGTTAACTAAAATATAACTACAAAAGTGAGTTTAATTCTTGGCTGTCACTTACCAGTTGTATGAAATTAGATAATTCACTTCCCTTCTTTTGGCTTCAGATTACTTAAAAATGGGAGGAGAGTTAGATTTGCTTAGTGGTTCTCAAATTAGGCTGGTTTCCAGAATTACTTGGAAAGCTTTTCTTCTGAATATATCCATCCTGTGATCTTAACTCTACCTTATCGAGTCAGAATCTATAGGATCCCTGTGCATGTATTTTTAACAAGTTTCTCAAATGACTGGATTCTATCTCTGAAGTTTCTTTGTTTAACATTGTGATTATTTGAGTTCCACAGTCAAGAGTATATCTCAACATGTTAAGTATTTTTGGAAAAGGGTAATTCATAATCTTGATCATAAAGTATTCAGGTAATGAGTCTTCAGATTATATCATCATCATCGTCATCACTTTGTTACAGAAAATTTGGGTACTGCAAGCACAGTCCAGCTGTTGCAGGAGGTGGCAAGCCGATTCAGCAAGCTGTGTTACCTAATTGGTCAGCATGGAGCCTCACTGAGCAGCTTCCTTCATGGGATAAAGGAAGCCAGGAGTTTGGTCATTCTGAAGCATGCAAGTCTCTTCTTGGATAGTTATACAGAGCAAGTATCCAGTCCCGTGTCATGTTCAATCTCTGCAGGGTTATTCTGCCAAGGAGAACAGCTCCTTAATCAGAAGAGACTAGATTAGGGACAGTGATATAAGGTAATATAAATTGCAAAGCAGTATTTTAATCTTAAGCCAACTATAGTTCTGCATTGCTAAAATTTAGTTTTCTTTAAGTGGAAAAGAGGTTTAAAAATAATTCTATTTCTGTAGTCTAGCAGAATGATTGATAATGTACTTAATTTACGTAAAATATACTATAATCAATGTGGTTCTTTAGAGAACAATTTTGCTTAAGTAAATTATACTAAAATTAGAAGTAACGAAGCCAATTACTTTAAGACCAACTGCTAATGGTAAATATGGAGCTGTTCCACTGTCTTGTTTTTTATTGTTATGTAACTGGAGGATTTAAAGACCATACTATCTTCAAAATAAGAATATTTCCTTAATAAAATCTAGGATGAGTTATTCAGTGTTCTTTTGATGTTTTTCAAGTAACATATCCGTGTATTTAATTTAAATATTTTTCACTTTTTACTAATTTGTATTTTGATATTATGATGAGAGGCATAATTTGTTATTTTAATAAGTATTAAAATATCATTAATGCTGTTGATCTGAAGTGAAAGTTTTATTCTTTATTAGTATCTTCATCCATCTAGCAAATATCTACTGAGTATCCACTAAATGCCAGGCACTGTGTAGAGCTCTAAGATCGTGCAGCCACAGTGGGAAGCCAGTGAAAAGAAGTTCATGTTCTTTTTTTTTTTTTTTTTAAGATTTTATTTATTTATTCATGAGAGACAGAGCAGGAGAGAGAGAGGCAGAGGCAGAGTGAGAAGCAGACTCCTTCAGAGCAGGGACCCCGATGTGAGGCTTGATCCCAGGATCCTGGGATCACAACCTGAGCTGAAGGCAGGCACTTTACCAACTGAGCCACCCAGGCACCCCAGGAGTTCATGTTCTATTGGTGTTTTGTTTAGGTTATTTTTAATATAAGTGATGGTGTTTATTATTAAAAATTATACAAATAGTCAAAAAGATATTTAAAGTTGTCCATAATCCTACCGCTAGATATAACCATTATTAATCGTAGTGTACTTCTTTTCAGACTTACTTACGCAGATATTTGCATGTTATTTTAATTGTAAGCAAATTAAATATATTTGAAGCTGCTGAGAGGAAATACCCTAAAGTCTTTTAACTCATATTTCAGACATGAAAAATAACATTATTTGATACCAATTTACATTTGGGGTGGGGGGACAGAGGAAGAGCAAGAATCTTAACAGACTCTATGCCGAGCATGTAGCCCAATGCAGGGCTCAATCTCATGATTCTAAAATCATGACCTGAGCTGAATTCAAGAGTTGGCTGCTTAACCAACTGACTGAGCCACTCAGGCAACCTTAATTTTTTTTTTTAACTAGATTTTGTTTCAGCTTTTACTACTATAATTCTTTTATGTCTTATTTATTTCACTTTTTTTTTTTTTTTTTGCTTTTTGTTCTCTGATATTTCAGACCTTAGAAATGCTTTCATTTTGGTATCTTGGACTGTTTTTTAATGTGATTTATTCACATAGGTTAGGCAAGTAAAAAATCTTGTGTTTATGAGTTTTAAAAGTTATTTTTAATTGTGGTAAAATACACATAACATCCAATTTACCATCAGGACCATTTTTAAGTGTACAGTACGTACCTTGGGCTATTTTTTATAGGAATTTGCCTTCTCTCCAAGTCGATTGATTACATTTTGCCATTCTGGGCATATGATAGAAATGTACATGACTCAAAATAGTATAACAAGACATTCTCTAGCAATAGATCAAAACTTAACCAACATTTCCTAATAGTTTCACCTGACTTCTTTAAACATATTTTCTTCCCTTCTCTATTTATTTCTGAACACTTAATTTTCATTAAAAATCCAACAATTTTGGGCAGCCCAGGTGGCTCAGCGGTTTATGCCTCCTTCAGCCCAGGTCGTGGTCCTGGAGACCCAGGATCAAGTCCTGCGTCCGGCTCCCTGCGTGGAGCCACCTTCTCCCTTTGCCTGTGTCTCTGCCTCTCTGTCTCTCTGTTTCTCATGAATAAATAAAATCTTTAGAAATCAACAATTTTAATTATATTTTCTCGAGCTTGTAAGTTGCCAAAGTAAAATATACCAAGCAAATTCTAGCACCTTCTGCATAATTTTAGTTGTATTTTAAATTTACAATTAAATCAACATCTTTACTAAAATGATTTCCCCCTCCTGATTATTGTGATTATCACATCACATAATCTGCCCTTCTTTTTAGTCAAGTCAGTTCATGAATGTTGACATCACAAAAGTTCTGAAACTTATTGGTGAGACACCAAGAAGTACCTGCTCCAAATGTTTCTTATGTAAATTTGTTCTTCAGAATTTTCATTTAACGCTAATGTGCATGTGTTTTCTCTTTTGCTCAAGGTATTGCACATCTATTACAAATTTCCTGGTTATGGGAGGATTCCAACTTCTTGCTAAGCCTGCCATGTAAGCAAATATATACCTTCCCATTATTACTCTTAACAACCAAAGATCGTATTTTATAGTGTTCTGTGTGTTTGAGTGCCCAGGAAAAGCTTGGCTTTAAATATTCATTAAATTCATTTTACCAAATGAATCAAAATGTAGACTTTCACTAAACTCTTAAAAAAGACAGATGTTATTGGCCCCCAGTTATCATTGGAAGTGTAGTATATGATATTGAAAAGATCACAAGATCTGGGTCCTTCTTTATTATCCCTGAGATGTTGGACAACTCTCTTTACCAAATTGAGGCTAATTTTTTTTCATCTGAAAAATGGGAATGCTTTTTCCCTGGTTGTGAGGAACAAATAACGTATATAATGGTATAGAGAAAAACACAAAGTGTTGTACCAATATAAAGATTTTGCATTTAGCTTCTGGATAATAAATATAAAAGCCCCTTATATGAGGCTAATCATTCTGAACCATGTAGATTCTCATCAAGTGTTGACCTAGAGACAAAGGCAAGTTTAAAACATTCAGTTTTATTTTATTTTAATTTTAATTTAATTTTATTTTTTTAAAGATTCTATTTATTTATTTGTGAGGGACACAGAGAGGCAGAGACATAGGCAAAGGGAGAAGCAGCCCAATGTGGAACTCTGGACTTGATCCCAGGATGACGGGATCACGACCTGAGCCAAAGGCAATGCTCAACTGCTGAGCCACCCAGGTGCCCCTCAGTTATATTTTAATAGTAAACATATCAAATATGTATTCACAACCCAGATTTTATAGATGTTAATGTTTTTCCATGTTTGCTTTTGATCTTATATCCTAATAGAGTAATAACATCCTTGTCTCAGTTCTGATCTTAACGGGAATAGTTTTGGTATTTCTTCATTAAAGATAATTGCCTTAGGTTTTTGGTAAACATCATTTATAGAGTTAAAAGCTTCCCTTCTTAAAAAGGGTGGGGGAAGATTCCTTTCTATTCCTGAAAGTTGAAGAGTAATTGATTTTTTTAATGGTGACTATCCTTGAGTACCCAGGATAAATTCAGTGGTCTGTCTTAGTTTTTCAGTACATGCTGGATTCGATTTGCTAATATTGTAAGATTTTTGCATCTAAATGAATGTGAGGTTTTCCTTCTCTTTTGAATTTGAAGTTTTGGTAAGAAAATTGCACTAGCAATTATAAAGTGAGTATGGGAACTTTATATTTTCTGGAATAGTTTGCATGAGATAGGGAATATCTGTACTTTGTGATTTTGTAGAATTTGTAAAAACGTATGGCTTTTGTGGGGGCATTTCTGTAGGGAGTTTTTAAACTACTGAATTTCTTTAATGAATAGATCTGTTCAGGTCTTTATTTCTTCTTATGGCTTTAATTATTTGTATTTTTCTGGAAAATTATTCATCGCATTCAAGTTGTCAAATTTATTAGCATGCTATTGCTACCATTGTCTTTTTTTTTTTTTTTTTTTTTTGCTACCATTGTCTTAAGATGTTTTTACCTCCATAATAACTCTAGTGGTACCCCGTATTTTTCATTCCTCTTATTTGAGTCTTTTTTCTTTTTATCTTAGTCAATTTTGTCATCAGTTTACCCTTTTTAATTTTCTTTTCAAGATTAAGCCTTAGTTATTCCTTTGCTTTCTTTGTTTTCTGTTTCATTAACTTCTGACTTTTTAAAAACGATTTTAGGGCAGCCCGGGTGGCTCAGTGGTTTAGCGCCGCCTTCAGCCCAGGGCATGATCCTGGAGACCTAGGATGGAGTCCCATGTCGGGCTCCCTACATGGAGCTTGCTTCTCCCTCTACCTGTGTCTCTGCCTCTCTATCTCTGTGTCTGTCATGAATAAATAAATAAAATCTTAAAAAATAATTTTATATCTATATATTATATTGACTAAAAAAAGCTTATTTAGCCTTCAGTGTTAGTGAAATGCTAAATCTTGCCCCCCACCCCCACCCCCCGGGAGAAAATGACTGCAGCCAAACCAGTAATTAAGTGAAGGAAAAAAATGAATGGTTATTTTTTTTTATGAAAGGTTATTTTTGCAAATAGTAATGCTTGAAGAAAAACAGGTTTATTGTAGGAAGATACAAAAGTAGGTGGAGATTTGTGGAAATATAAAAATGAGGAGGTGAAGGACAATGAAAGTTGCTGACCCTGATGCCTTATTTTGTTTTACTTTTTTGTTACCCTTCCACTAGTATTTCAGAGTTGAGTCCACAGTACTCAGGAATTGACTTGACTCCTTGTTAGAGCAGCTAAAGCAGATGACATAAGCAAAAGCCTCTTGCTAGAGCAATTAATGAACAATGAGTGACTTTAAGCTAAGGAAGCAATATGAAGTCTGGATTTGGGCATTTCCCAAGCTGTGGTTCATGAACCCCAGGGTTTTACATACTTAAAAAGCAATAATAACCTCTTTATAGCTTCTATTTACAAAGTCAGTATTTTAAATTATTTAGTATTTATTTAAAAGGAGAACTTCTAGAGTGTAGCTGGCGAGCCATCATGGCAGTAGGTCTTGGATGTTGATACCCAAGCTCTCATCACTCAGCTGGTTTATTATTTGGCTCCTTAACTCATGCTAGCCTAGTGGCTTGATCATCACGTAGGTTTGTAAAAAAAAAATATTGTGGTAACATATACATACCATAGTATTTATCATTTTAAACATTCCTAAGTGTATAATTCTGTGGCACCAAGAACATTCATGTTGTATAAACCATTACCACTGTTTATACGCAAAACTTTTAAAAATCATCCCCAACAAAAACTCTTTCTCTACCCGTTAAGCAGTAACTTCTTTCTTCTCCTAACCCTTGCTCCTGGTAACCTCTGTTCTACTTCTGTCTTTATGAATTTGCCTATTCTAGGTACCTTACATAAGTGAAATCATATAGTATTTGTCTTTCTGTATCTAGTTTATTTCCCTGAGTGTAATATTTTCAAGGTAGCATATACGAAAATTGCATAGCTGAATGCATTATTCCATTATATGTATAGTCTACATTTTGTTTATCCATTCATCTGTTGATGGACACTTGGGTTGTTTCTACCTTTAATGTATTAATGTTTGAGCAACAAATACAAATGTAACCATGTAAGGAAGAGCAGTATTGCCACTTTTAGATTAAAACTCCCACAAGAAGATAAGCAGAACATCCCTGGTTCAGTTTTCCTGAGAATATACAAGGGCCTTTTTGGGAAAGTCCACAGGCAAGGACATGAGTGAGTTCTGAAAAGTAATAGGACTTAAAAGAGTTAGAACATTTCTGGTGTAGTACCGCGTATCCAGAAGAAATGTGGTTATAGCAACTATGTGTTCAGCCTCTACTATTTCAATCTCTCAGGAGTAGGTTAAAGCAGAACACTTCTGTGGAGTTAAATGAGTGTCCTTAGCTGATCTCAGCAGTAGAACATGTAGGAGAAAATAGGAACATCCACACAAGCCAAATATAAATAAAAATCTGGGTCATGTTCCCCAGGGCACTCTCTCTCAGATCTTTTAATTGCATTATAAATCCAATTTGTGCTATTGAACTTTTGGGTTCCTGGAAATTATTACATATTTCCATTCCAAGTTAGTATTTCATAATTTCTGAGTTAAATATTTCTTTATTCTGTAGTTTTCTAAGGAATTATAAAATGATTCATTCTTGCTTATAGTCTTGTGTGGCATTGTCTTATTTGAAGCCTTGTAGGTAAGAATTATAATGTAATGCTTTTTAAGTTCTCAGGGTATTACCTGGCATATAATTATTGTTTACGAAGGGACAGATAATTATTATTCTATCCCACCAACTCTTAATTACTTTCACATGTTTTTTCTTCTTTTACATTTTTTAAGTATTTTCGTCTGATCATAGACTCAGTGGGTTATTGATCACCATTAAGACTTGCAATAAAATTATAGTAATGAACTTATATAAAACTGAATATGAAAACTAAATGTTGGCTTCAGCTTAAAATGTTTTTGATGATCTCAGCATTGAAATCTTCACATAGGATTAGCTTTACTGTTTCCTGTTAATTGTAGTACTACAGCTTTTCATTACTCTCTTGTAATAAATTCTTATTAGGTGAAGGAAAGAAAGAAATGAGAAGTATTTTAATATTACATGCCAGTTGTGTTGGAGTGAAGAGCTTTGTTTCTCCAGATTTTTCTGTTTAGTACAGCTGATTAGAGCAATTAGTCTTGCCATTTATTGCTGTGACTTTTGGCTTGGAAATTAACAGGTAATGGTGTCAGCTGGATTCCAGTTATTCCCTGAAACTCTGGGATTCATGATTCATTTCCTAGAATTTAAGGCACGGTTTATGATTAACCATCTCTTACTATTGCTACCATATGCTACTTCTTTATATGCAGAAATCCTATTTTATAAACAAGGAAATTCTTTTAATTGTATGCCTTATTTCATTGCATTTATTGTCTACTTTCATAGCACCAAAAAAATGTGCATTCTGAAAAAAGTACTATCTATCTAGTGCAATATATCTATTGAATATCATGCATTTGTCAATATCAAAAAAAACTAACAAAATCTCTTTTTGTCCTCTATCTCTAGTGATTTCCTAAATAAAAACCAGGAGCTATTACAAGATTTATCAGAAGTAAATGATGAAAACACCCAATTGATGGAAATACTGAATACTCTGTTTTTCTTGCCAATCAGACGACTTCATAATTATGCAAAAGTTTTGCTAAAGCTTGCTACTTGTTTTGAAGTGGTAAGCTCCCATAAATATCTCATTTGGACTCTTGGGAAGCCAAGGATTATAGTTGTTTGGATTATACTACCCCAAGATCTCAAACTCCACTAATTTACTGTTTATATGTTTCTAATTAAATTATTTTTCTTCAAGAAAATGAAAGTTTGTAGGTAAATCTACTTCTCTTTGCTTTTGATTTAGTTTTTTCTTGAATTTTATCAAGATTAGTTGTATTCATTTTATGAAAAAACTGTCTAAAGTTGAGACCCAGTTACGCTACTTACTTAATAATTGTCAAAGTTTATTGAATCATACTAGTATAAGTTACACAGAGCTCCTTCAAACCCTGGCTTTCTGTATAATGAGATATGTGTAAGGCGGTGGAGTTACCACCTGGCCAAGACTCATGATAGACTCATGCCAGGTATTCAGGTCACCTTAGCATATGCTATGAGAAATCACAGTGTTACAGGATTTTCTCAAATGTTAAGTGGTCCACTTTCTATATAAAATTAGTTAGGTGGAGTCCTAGAAAATTAGTACCATTCTGGGATATGAGTGTATGTACACTAGTCCTGAGACATTTACCTTTGAAATTGTACTAAAACATATAGTTCATTTTGTTTCCACTCTGAAGGGCTCCAGAGAAACCATAATAATTCTAGGGTCTCTCCTATTTTAGAATCTTTTAAATGATGGAACTTACCTCCTTATTTGGACAGATTGCAGTCTCCAGAGTGACCCAGGAACTGATGTGGGCTTTTTATGTTTGATTTTACTGTGGTCTCATAGACCTTTTCTTTAGTCTGATTTCAATTTAACTCAAACTGGTGTAGTTTTAGCAATGAAGGTTTGAGCTATACAAATAACCCAATGAGACGGAAATGTCATCTCAGTGTCTCCTCAATCAAAGGTCTTCCCTCCTAGACCAACTTAGAACTTTCAGAGAATCTGATATTGCAGTGTTTCTAGTCTGAAGGGTCCTAATTCTGTGTAAAAAACAGACTCTTTAGCTTGGCATTTAAGGCCCATTATAGTATGATACCCTCTTTTGTTTCTAGCCTTACCTATTACCCTGTGTCTTACATGTTAGTTCAGATCCCTGGATATACATGTTTTTATTTCCTTCATGAGATACTCTACCGCCATCCTAATTATGGAAAAATTTCAAGGCCTGGGTCAAAAGTCATTTTATCATTAAAATGAAGCCCTCTCTGACTATACCATATTCCCTCCTCTTTTCATCTTTGAAAAATTAGTGACTCTTTTCTCTGCGCTTTGTTAGTATTGTCTTTCTCCATTATTCTCTTATCATGATCCCCAGGAGTGGGGATCAGAATCATCTGTGGAAATTTTTTCAAAATACATGGTCATGTTCCAAAACTAAATTGTTATGTACTAAGTCTCAGGTATATCTCAGACATCATATATACATATAAATTTCTCTAGATAAAAATAATACCTAATATTTACTAAATGCATTCCATGTGCCAGGTACTAAGCATGTTATATGTATTTATTTAACCCTCATGTCAACCCTGTGAAATAGATATTATTATGATCCCCTTTCTACAGATGAAAGAGTTGAGGCACGATTAAGAATTGGTCAAGCTAAAACTTATATTCAAGGGCTCCAGAGTCTGTTCTTTTAACCACTTTATATTGTCTTTTCTGATAGATAGCCTATTAACAAAACCCATTGCATTATTCGGGTATGTTGTATGTTTTTCTCTTTTCTGCCTTGTTTTAAGCTCCCAGAAGACAATGATTGTGCCTTACTTATTTTTTTATCCCTGACACTCAGCAGAATATTCTGTACATAGTACATTAAATGTTTTTTAATGAATGGAAAAAATGAGTATGAATCATTAAGAATTGTGGAATATAAAGTAATTACTCTTGAATGTGAGGGATCATCCTTTCGTTTCACCATCTACTCACTTTCCACCTAGCATAATAATAATAACCTGTTCCCTGGTTGGTTCTCCAGACTTGGTCCACAAATCTCTGGGGATTCTAAAGACCCTTTCAGAGGGCTCACAAAATCAGACTGTTTTCAGGACAATATTAAGACATTTGCTTTTCCATGGTATGTCTTTTGCACCAATTTGCAAAAGTAAAGATGGACAAACCTGCTGGCTCCTTAGCATGAATCAAGGCGGTGGCACCAAACTATACTCACAGTCATTGTGTTCTTTGCTGCCCTGCACTTGCAGTTAAAAAACAAAATAAGTAAAAATATGCTGGTTTAACTTAGAAATTATTTTGATGACACAGCAAAAGTTGTTAATTTTATTTAACTTCAACCACTGAGTATACATCTTTTTTTTTTTTTTAGGTATAATTGACATGTTACATTATATTATTTTCAAGTGTTGAACCTAATAGATGTAATTATTGTGATATGATCACCCAGAATAAATCTTGTTATCATCCATCACCACACATAGAAGTATATATCTTTTTAATATTTGGTGTGATGGAATGGAAGTACACAAAGTAGCTCTGCCGCACACTAAAGTATGGAGGTTTTTCAAGAAAAAGCATAAGATTAGTATTGTTTGGGTTGAGAGCTACTTTTTTTTTTTTAACTTGAAACAACAATTGACACATAACCATGTTTATTCATATTTGAGTATTAGGCAGATATTTTCTCAAAAATGAGTAAATGAACCTATATCACTTCAAAGAGAACAACTGACAGTATTTGTTGCCGATGATAAAATCTGAACTCTGAAGCAAAACAGTAAAATGTGGGAAACATGTATGTATCACTGTTGAGTTTGGTGGTTTCCCAGTACTTAACAATTTTTTCCTGATGAGATTGGTGATAATATTAACATGGAGCTTTTGATGGTGTATAATAAGATGTATCAACATTTGGAAGGTCTGTATAACTACATGAACCAGTATTTTTCCAGATATCTAATCCACATGCAGAGGTAAAAGATCTATTCAAAGTGTAAGATAGACTGGTGGATTTAATGTAATGGAGTACAAAAGTTTGATTAATGTAATTTCGGATTCCACATTTCAGCTACTTTTAAGAATCTACCACTTAAGAACTTTTGGTTTAGTTTCAAAGAATATTCACTATTATTTGAAATGGCTATTAGAATAATCCTCCCTTTCCAATTATGTATCCTTATATAGCAAGATTTTCTGCATATATTTCAACCAACAGATTGTATGCAAGAGATTTGAAAAACTATAGAACCATGCTACTTTTCATATGAAGCATTTTGTTATTTTGGAAAATAAAGTTATTTTTCATTTAAACTATTGTATTTGAAGTGAGTTAATAAGGATTTTATTTTTCAACTTTATTTTCTAATATGGGCAAATATCAATAGATAAACCCACATAAGTAAACATAGGCCAAACATTTGAGAATTCCTACCCTATCATGAGTTTTCTCCTGCTTTCCTCACTGATAACTGCCAGTGTTTGTTTCTTTCCCCTGGAGTTATTCCTCTGTTTTATATGTACATGTATATACTAGAATTTTTTGGAACCAATCTTCTTTCTGCTCAGCCCCCTCTAGTGCACCATGTCTGTTCTTCATTTGGATTTCTTCCCTAAATTTAATACTGTGTATATATACCACACTGAGGCTACAGATTCTGGACAATTGTTTTATATTCTTTTTCTCTCCCCTGCTCCCTTAATTATTGGCTTTCAGACATCTCCAGAATACCAGAAACTGCAGGATTCCAGTTCTTGTTATGAGTGTCTTGCTCTCCATCTCGGCAGGAAAAGGAAGGAAGCTGAATACACACTGGGCTTCTGGAAGACCTTTCCTGGGAAAATGACGGTAAACCATGCCAATAGTCATTACCCCAGCAAACAGCAGGCATATCCATAACAACTGTCATAATTTTCTCTATTCCTCATTTGTTTATTTATTTATTTATTTTCCTCATTTGTTTATGATAATGCTTTTAATGAGCCCTTTTCTAAGGGTGGTCTAAGGACCACACAATAGATGCTCTAAATCTCAACACCTACTCTCGTTTCTAGGAATCCTCCGAACACATACCACCTTTTGTTCATTTCTGTCTTTTTCTTAATTTCCTTTCAGCGCTTTTATTAAATGCTCAGATCCTGTCTAACTTTAGTTTTAACACCAAGCTAAGCTATGAGCGACAAATTCTCCTAAACATGATTTGTTGCCTTTTTTCATTTTCTCTTTGCATGTTAAGATAATTCTCATGGTTCAGTTATGTATCTGTTTTCAATTCTAGGATTCCTTAAGGAAGCCAGAGCGTCGACTGCTCTGTGAAAGCAGTAACCGGGCCCTATCTCTGCAGCATGCTGGGAGGTTTTCTGTGAATTGGTTCATTCTCTTTAATGATGCCCTGGTCCATGCCCAGGTATGCCAGATTTCTAACCTTTACTTAGTTAATTAAACCATTAGTTTATGTTAAAAATATTGTGATTTTGCCAAAATTATTAAATAAAAGAGAATGTTTAGTTTACATTTGTGGTATGGATCAAATTTCAGGGAGCTTTTCTGGTTTCCAGATTGAAAGTGAATATGAGCCATGTGAAGGGTCCTTGTAGCAGAGATGGCAAGACCCACTGGGATTAGCTATGTTATGGGGACTGTGTGATTGAGATGGTGGCACCCATGTGGACTTAACCATTTGAAAGGGGTTATATATTGTAGTAGAGACCCTAGGGCCTACATGAGCTTTCTCAGATGTGTCTTCACGTTCTTTCTTTCAGTTCTCCACACATCATGTTTTCCCTTTGGCCACACTATGGGCAGAGCCACTTTCTGAAGAAGCTGGTGGTGTGTAAGTGTGTCCCCCTTCCCTGACCCTCACCCTAATTTTCTCCCTGTGCTACGTAGGTAGTTTCCTTAGATGTGAAAAAAAGCTCAGGAGATCTCCCCATTCTGCATAATGAGGCTCATCTTCACAGCCTATAGATAGTAAAATGGACTGTTGTGAAGATCATGGCTGATCATGATAAGTGGTGGAGGGCTTCTTCATTGCTCACATCCACATTATTCAACACAGAGCAAAGAAACTCTGTGTCCTTTCTGTCTCCTACTCTGAGAACCAAACCTAGAACATATCTACATTTATAATTAATTGACTTCTGCTCCTCTTGAAATAAACAAGTTACTTTTCATATTTGAGGAGTGATACTATAATGACATGTTGTCATACCTACTGATATTTATTCTGTGACTGTTTTAGGAATGGCTTAAAGGTAACTACACCTGAGGAGCAGTTCACTCTCATTTCATCAACACCCCAGGAAAAGGTTAGTCCATTATGATATATATATATATATTTATTTTTTGGCCTGGCTACTCATATCTCTTATGCTAGGAAAGAAAAGATAAAAATTGTTTTTGCTTGGCTAATGATCCATAATTATGTCTGGTAAGTATTAAACCAAGACTATGGATTTGGTTTGTTTTTTTTTAAATGTGATATAGTTTTAAACGTACAGAAGGGAATTCCAAGAGCCAGTCAGCATTAGTCAATAAGAAAAGCATTAGGAGACAGAAAAATTATTCACAGCAAGGAAAGCTATCAGGATTTAAAGCAGTGCTTGATGAGTTGTTGCCTTAGGCTTATTGACATTTACTTTTTGTTCCTAGACTAAGTGGCTTCGGGCTATAAGCCAAGCTGTGGATCAGGCTTTGAGGGGGACAGCTGATCTTCCACCTTATGGAAGTGGCAGCAGTATTCAGAGGCAGGAACCACCCATTTCACGCAGTGCCAAGTATACTTTCTATAAGGATCCTCGCCTAAAAGATGCAACCTATGATGGACGCTGGCTTTCAGGGAAGCCTCATGGCAGGTGAAAATGTTTAAAATTTATGTGTGGGATCTGATTCAATACTGAAAAAGTATTGGTTATCTGAAACATTCATTGATCTGTATTATTTTTTTGCTTATGCATTCCAGAGGGGTTTTGAAATGGCCTGATGGAAAGATGTATTCTGGCATGTTCAGGAATGGCTTGGAAGATGGGTAAGAAGATTGTGTAAAACATAAGAGTAAACTCAGCTTTAGCCCCTGATGACATTATTATGTATTGAGAGTTATTTTCCAAACAAACAGATTTTTGTTTTGTTTTTTAGAAATGCATGCAGTGTACTAGGGCTTGCAGTGCAGGTGTGTGATCATGAAGAGGGTTGGGAATGTAGGATGCAGCCCTGATTTACCTAGAGTGAATCTTTTACCTTGATAACCTTGTGACCTCAAGTGACACAGCCCTTCTGTATGTTAAAATGGGACTGTTTTCTTTCCATTTCTCAGTGGTGAAGAACCTGGGGTAATATTGATGGTGAACTGGTGAGATAATAGTGTCCTTTTACACAAAGGACATAGAAAAATTTTCCTTTCAGTAGTGTTAAGTCATCTTTAATTTCTGTGATATGCTAAAGGAGAATTCTTCTAGACAATATATTATCCTAATGGTACTCAAGTGACGTTACTTTTGTATAAAGGTGTCATGTTTTCTAATACTGTAAAAATATTTGCATGATAAACTTACACCAACGAAGTATTTTGTGTCATTTTAGAGAAGTAATTTATTTTACTATATGAAAATTATTATATAAATTTGATAGATGATTTGTGTATGTGATGATGTAAATTTTTATGATGTCTTTTAATCTCCTTTTAATGGAATTTTAGAATGAGAGGAGACTTTAGATAATCTCATTTATTACCCTGCCATACATGGATGAGAGAGCTGGGTACTGGCACTTATCCAAGGTGATGTGGCTAATTAGTAGCAGAGAGGCTTAGGACACAAGTTTTCTGTTTTTCATTGAAGTTGGGGTGAAACATGTAATTGCTGTGAAGTGAGATTGAGGCCCCACTGCTCTAAATTTACCTGATAGCTTAGGTAATAGATACAGTTGAAACCAAGACCCCATGTGCCCCTTTCCTCCATAGGTAATCTTTTTCTGTTCTCCTTGTTAAAATGTTTATAAGTGCATATACATTTACTTTACTACTTTACTATAGGAAAGGTGAATATGTCCAGAATGCGTCTTCTCATGTCTTTTATTCTCCTTGGTAGATATGGAGAATACAGAATCCCAAACAAAGCATTGAACAAAGAAGACCATTATGTAGGCCATTGGAAAGAAGGAAAAATGTGCGGTCAAGGAGTCTATAGGTAATAACATTGGAAAGGTTGTTGGACTGCCATTGCTTTTTCAAAGAATCACATAAACTTAAATGTTTGTGTAATCAAAATTTTCAAGGAGCAAGTAAATTTAACTTACTCCCTTTATGACTAAAACTGTATAGAAAGTTTTCTTATAAAAGTAACTTTTACCTATCACAAGATGAAAGTATTAGGTTATTATTTAGTTTTCAACAAAACTATACAAACCTTAGAAACCATAGCTTTCTTATAGAATCTGCTAAATGTCTTTCTTATAAACTTCTATTTGTTAAACAGTATGGATAAAACCTATCTTTCAGAGATTACTCATTTTTTCATTTTCCCATGAGGGATTATTACACATTTTTCCACATGTTAACACAGAATACTATCCATGATGTCTTTAATTTTTAAGCTTCTTTCACTCAAATATGAAAAATTTTTATTGGTGAAAAATAATCATATAAATAAATAATTATAGCTACCGGTGAGACATGAGTATAATTTTGAATTTTTTGAACTTTGTAAAAGTGAGCATCAGAATTTAATGTGTGTGTGGTCTTCATTCTTTGTAACCACAGTTATGCCTCTGGTGAAGTGTTTGAAGGCTGTTTTCAAGATAACATGCGTCATGGTCATGGTCTCCTTCGAAGCGGAAAATTAACTTCCTCTTCTCCCAGTATGTTCATTGGCCAGTGGGTAATGGATAAGAAAGCAGGATATGGTGTCTTTGATGATATCACTAGGTACAGTATTCTTCTAATCTCAAAGTTGAGTGTGAGAGGACAAGGTTCCTATACTTCTCCAATAACTACAATGTTTTTATGAAGGCGAGGCATCTTACTTAGTATTGAGAAATTTTTTAATAAGAAGACATAGTATGGCATCATTTTATCCATTTGCTTATTAACCAAATAACAGATTATTTCTTATAAGATCAGGATCTTTCAAAATTAACATTGGTACCATTTTCCTTAAAGCTCTACATGTACAAAGCTTTTAGTGTTTTAGAGGTTACCAAATCTATTATGAAAAGAAGAACTTTTAAAATAATCTGTAGATAATAGGAGTATAAAAGATCAGAGAGAGCCAGTGGAAATTCCGTTTTGGGGTCATAGGATAGTATCTAAATACCTTTCTGCTTAGGTCTTTCAGTTAGGTCAGGGACTTGTTACCATGCCAGCAACCTGGGAGTCAAGCTTAAATTCAATTAACTAAACCTTGGGGAGGAATATATTTCTTTTGCCTCCATGTTTGATTTAGCCTGATTTGCTTTCGAACTTAATATATACTTTTTTCCCCTTCATGTTATTTTCATAATGTGGGATTTTAAAATTCATATATTCAGATGTTATTACTAAACTCCATGATTATTTAATAAGCAGTTTATACTTTATTTTCTTTTAGTGGAGATTAGTAAGAGTTCTCTAAATTTGAGTTTGTGAAGAGTGAGACTTCATATGATAAACCTTTGTTTTTTTTTTTAAGTTAGTAAATTTTGGGGTAAGAAAAAAATATGCATAGATTTGAGTCTACCTATTACATTTAAAATGAAGTTATAGAGTTGAATTATTGGCATTCCTTTTTTCAGTTACCAAGGACATACATGGAATATGTATATACAGACCTATGTCAGGTAGTCTGTATTATTAAATTCCTGAGAGAACATTACTACTACTCTGTATTCAGATGTCTTTTGCTACCACATTGCTCCGTGTTTGAGGAGACAGAGTTAATTATTTTAATCAGAAAAATGGAACAGATACTAACCTATGAGTGATGCTTGGAATCTCCCATGTTATAATTGTCTTTTTCTATCTCATCCTTCTCAGTTTTTCATTTCATTTCTTCCCTATTTCTGTACAGAGGGGAAAAGTATATGGGAATGTGGCAAGATGACGTATGTCAAGGGAATGGTGTGGTAGTTACCCAATTTGGATTATACTATGAAGGCAACTTTCACCTTAATAAAATGATGGTGAGCAGAATATTTTGCATGTAGTTACTAGTGACTTTTTTAAACTCCCATGGTCTTACTTTTAAATGATCATTTTATTAATGTTCTACCTTCTTAGTACTATTTTGTGTTTTAAGATTATGTAAGGCTTTGAGTGAATATTGCTGTACATCTTTTAAGTTGCTTTGCATTTTATCTTTTGTGATTTTTATTTTGTTTCTTCACATAGGGAAATGGTGTTTTACTTTCTGAAGATGATACTATATATGAGGGAGAATTTTCAGATGACTGGACTCTTAGTGGAAAGGTTGGAAACTAACTTTCTTCTTCCTCTAATACAATCTACTAACTTTTTCTTGACCTTTAAAAAAAAAGCTACCTTATCATAAAATTCACCTGTTTTATGAGTACATTTCAGTGACATTTAGTAAATATAAAGAGTTGTACACCATCACCACAATCCAATTTTAGATCTTTCACATCATCCAGAAGATTTGTCACCATCTCTTGAGCATTTGCAGTCACTCCCCTTTTTTACCACTAGGCCCTGACAACCTCTAATGGACTTCATAACTCTGTAGATTTGCCTTTTCAGGTTCTTTCTTATAAATGGAATCATATAATATGTAGGCTTCTCTGGGGTTTCCTACACTTTAATGTTTTTGAGATTTTCCCATATTTTGGCCTATGTAGCACTTCATTCCTTCTGATTGCTGAATAGTATCCTAAAACCACATTTGGTTTATCCCTTCACCAGTTGATGAGCATGGTATTATTTCTGACTTCAGACTATTATGATTAATACTGCTGTAAACATTGGAATACAACTTTCTGTGTGAACATATGTTTTCATTTCTCTTGGGGAAGTATTTAGGAGTGCAATTGCTGGGTTATATGGTAAATTGATATTTAACATATCAAGAAACTACCAACTGTTCACCAGAGTGGCTATATCATTTTACATTATCATCAATGTATGAGCAATCTAATTTCTTTAAAACTTTGCCAGTATATTTTTTATTTTCTGGTTTTTTCTTTTTGTCATTCTAGTAAGTGTGAAATGATATCTCATGGTTTTAATTTACATTTTCCTAATTACACAGCATATTTTCATAATAAGAATTAATGATTCCTAGATTTTCTTTGGTAAAGCACCTCTTCAAATATTTTGACATTTTAAGAATTTGCTTATTTATAGTCTTACTATAAGACTATAAAGGGTTCTTTATAAGGGTTCTTTGTAAGGGTTCTTTATATATTCTGGATATAAGTCCTATATCAGATATAGGATTCACAAATACTTTCTTGCAGTCTGTGGCTTCTCATTCTATTTTCCTATTAGTGCTTTTTGAAGCCCAAAGCTTTTTAACAAAGTCCAGTACATCAGAAATATTTTTATGAATCAGCCTTTTGATGTCATATCTAAAAAATCTTTGCCTAACTCAAGGTTGTTAAGATTTTCTTCTTGGGGTACCTGAGTGGCTCAGTCGATTAAGCATTGGACTCTTGTGTTTTGGCTCAGGTCATGATCTCAGGGTAATGAGGTTGAGCCTCATGTTAGGCTTCATGATCAGCGCAGAGTCTGCTAGAAAGTCTCTCTCTCCCTCTGCCCCTCCCTCTGCTTGTGTGTGCACATGTGCACGCTCTCTCAAGTAAATAAAATCTTTTAGAAAATTTTTTTCTTCTAAAAGTTTTATAATTTTAGCTCTTATTTTTAGTTATGTGATTCATTTTGAGGTACTTTTGTTTTAAAGATTTTATTTATTTATTCATGAGAGACACATGAGAGAGAGTCAGAGACATAGGCAGAGGGAGAAGCAGGCTCCATGCAGGAGGCCTGATGTGGGACTCAATCCCAGGACTCCAGGACCACACCCTGAGCTGAAGGCAGACGCTGAACTACTGAGCCACCCAGGCGTCCCCAGTTTGAGGTACTTTTGTATATGGTATGGGTTAAAAATCTGAACTGATCGTTTTGCATGTGGGTATCCAATTGCCTGAGCAACTTTTCCCATTGAATTTTCTTGACACCTTTTTTAAAATTAATTCACCATAAAATGTGATTTTTTTTGACTACTGAATTGTATTCTAGTGATCTACTTGTCTCTCCTATGCCAGTACCACACTGTTTTGATTACTATAGATTTCTATTAAGTTGTGAAATCAGAAAGTGTAAGTCTTCCAGTTTTGTTATTTTTAAAAATATTTTGGCTATTCATATAAATTTTAGGACTGGTTTGTTAATATTTGCAAAAAGCCTACTAAGGTTTTGATAGGAATTGTGTTGAATTTATAGATCAATTTGGGGAGAAATGCCATTTTTAATAATCCTGAATCTTCCAATCCATGAACATGGAACATATCTCCATTTATTTAGATCTTCTTTAATTTCTGTCAACAACGTTTATAGTTTTCAGTGTGTATCTCTTGCATAGGTTTGGTTAAATTTGTTCCTAAGCGTTCTTTTTAATGCTATTGTAAAGAGAATTTTTTTTAATTTTAATTTTTGGATTGTTCATTGCAATTATATAAAAATACAATTGATTTATGTGTTTTGTTCTTGTATCCTGAAACCTTACTGAACTCATTTATTCTGCTAGGGGTTTGGTATGGGGTGTGTGTGTGTATTTCTTAAGATTTCTTTTTTTTTTTTTTTTTAAGATTTATTTATTTATTTGACAGAGCACAAGTAGGCAGAGTGGCAGGCAGAGGGAGAGGGAGAAGAAGCAGGCTCCCTGCTGAGCAGAGAACCCAATGCAGGGCTCTGTCTCAGGACTCTGGGATCATTACTTGAGCTGAAGGCAGACGCTTAACCAACAGAGTCATCCAGGCGCCCCTATTTTTAGTTTTTAATTTAATTTCCTTGTATTGAGATTTCATTTCTTCTCAAGTCAGTTTGATAACTTGGTTCTTTCTAGGAATTTTTTTGTTGTATTGAAGTTATCAGATTTGTTGGTATAATGTTCTCTTAGTATTCCCTTGACCTTTTAAATTTCTTTAAGATTACTCTAATATTCCGGGCAGCCCGGGTGGCTCAGCGGTTTAGCACCGCCTTCAACCCAGGGCCTGATCCTGGAGACCTGGGATCAAGTCCCACGTTGGGCTCCCTGCATGGATCCTGCTTCTCCCTCTGTCCGTGACTCTGCCCCTCTCTCTCTCTCTCTCTCTCTCTCTCTCTCTCTTTGTCTCTCATGAATAAATAAATAAAATCTATTAAAAAAGATTAATATTCCGTTTCATTTTTTATTTTATAATTTTATATCTCCTTTTTTTCTTGATTAATCTAGTTAAATAACAATTTTGTGTATCTTTTCAGAGGCAGTTTTTGGTTTCGTTGATTTTTCTGTTTTAAAATCTCACTGATTTCTTCTGATGTTTATTATCTTCTTCCTTCTTGATTTGGGTTTATTTGCTCCTCGTTTTCTAATTTTGTAAGGTAGAATTTTAGATTACTGATTTGAGGGCTTTCTTATTTTCTAATATAGACATTTATAGTTATAAATTTGTCTCTGGGCACTAAATTGGATAAATTTGGATAAGTTGTGTGTTCATTTCATTCAGTTGATAATATTTTTTCAGTTATTTTTTTCTTTTATCTATGGATTATTTTTATTCAATCTTTTTTCACATGCATGTACACTTTTTTTTCTTTTTTTAGAGAATTGGGGACTGGTAAAGAGTTAAAATGGGAAAATATTAATCATTTGGTGCTTTTTTCTTTTGATTTTTAAATTGGAAATACTTCCTCTAAATTTGACATTTTCTTTAACTTTACCTAGGGAACACTGACTATGCCAAATGGAGATTACATTGAAGGTTATTTTAGTGGAGAATGGGGATCTGGTATAAAAATCACAGGAACCTACTTCAAGCCTAGTCTGTATGAGAGTGATAAAGACAGACCCAAAGTTTTGTGAGTAACCTGTGTTAATTGTGGATTAATTATTAAATGTTTTGAGCTGTCTTGCTTTTATCAAAGCTGATTAATATTTTAAATACGGAACAATTTTTTTAATGCAGAAGAAATTTTTAAAGTCATATTTTAACAAAGTGTAACTTCCTCGTATTGCCAACTGATGCTATTATAGATAGCTAAACCTATTCTCTTGGTTATAGCCTCAGATCATAGATGTTTAAAATAAAAGTTCTATGTGGGAGTGTAATTTTACGGTTAGTGATGCAGATATCCAAATTGATTGAAAGAGAGCATTCTTAAATGGAATCCCTATACAACTTGATTTTGAGAAGTAAAGACCAAGCACACACACACACGGAGAAGTGTATACTCTACATATGTGGAGAAGAAAACAAAATCTGTATCTCTAAGTGTATCATGTTCTTCCTCCATGTTTTTGGCATATATCTATTTTCCTTTATTGATTCCAGCATTAGTTTTGCTTTGTATTTTGGTAGCTTCTCCAATTCTTTATTCTGTTGGATGCTTGATATATTTTTAGAACCCAGTATATAATGCATTTTATACTTATTATGAGATGTGCAAAGTACAGGAAGTCCTTGTTTTAACAGGAATCAATTTTACAAAATCAATTGTGTGAAAATGTAGAAAGCAGTCAATTCTAATGTGCCTCATACTTAACCATTTTTACACTTTAGTATCTGATCAACATTAAGTAGCTAAAAGTCAGTTCTTTAAAGTTTTCATTCAGTGTTTATAAAATAGAACCATTGCCAGCCTAGGCAGTTTTGTTACAGAACCATTCCTAGTTGTATAATAGAAAGTTTCTGTTCTTCAAGATTTTTGCACAAAAGAAGTGATTAATAAAAGCTTAATGTGACTTCATTAGCAGGAAGCTGGGAAACCTGGCAGTGTCTGCTGATGAAAAGTGGAAAGCAGTATTTGATGAATGTTGGCATCAACTGGGCTGTGAGAACCCAGGCCAAGGGGAAGTTTGGAAAGCATGGGACAATATTGCTGTGGCCCTGACCACCAATCGGCGCCAACACAGAGACAGGTGGGTGAATGCCTGCCTAGCGTAGGGCAGAGTATTATAGGAAGTTAAAACTTGAGAAGTAGTCAAGGCTTGCCGCATTTAACTTAAAAATAGAGTTTAAAAGTCATGATGTACTTCTGTTTCTGGGTAATATGGGTAAAGTATGCCTCCCTTTATCTTCTACTGAACTCAACTATAAAATCCAGGGAGAATATATGAACAGCTGTTCTGCAAAGAAAATACCAGCTAGAGTATTGAGGAAGAACACCTGAATTCAGAGTATCATCAGACCAGTTATGAGTTGTTTTTTCCGTAGTGAGTTTTTTAACTTTTTAACTCAGCCTAAATTCAGTATAATCTAAAACCTTGAAGTCAGCACTGTGGTAAACAGAGCTTCAGGAATAACCCTCTGCTTCTGGCTCAAGATGCAAAAAAGAGACTCTTGAAGCTCAGATAGAGTAGAGGAGATACACTGTGTTCTTTCTCTTGTTTTCCTTCATTTTCTCATGTTCCAGCCTCCAGGTACTTCTGTAGCAGGGGTGACAGTGGCATTTGCTAGAGCAGCCAGGAACAGGAAAAACTCCTGGAGGAGTGGAAACTCCTTTCTGTCTTGGATCTTTAGGTTGTCATAGCCAAACCCCATTGCTTTTTTAGCCTCTCTATCCTCCCACCCCTCCATGTGACATGTTCACAGAAGTGGACAGTTTCTGACCTGAGGATCTAACAGGGGATCCAGGAAATGCAAGGGGAGGTAATAGAGAAGAACTCTAGAAAACAGCCATGTAAGGTTTATTATGAACCCCTGGGCTCAGCCTAGACTTGCACATGTGTGGGTTTGGTCCTAATTAGCATATCTAACCTAACACTTTGAGGACTGAGCTAATAGGTTGACTTCCACTCAGGTCCCAGACCGACCACTGAGGGATCTGCTCACAGACAGACCTAAATAGGACTGCAAAGGTTTTGCAAAGTGAACAGACATTGAAACCACAGCCCACAGAAAGCTGAAACAAATATCAGCCATTTCAGAGGCTCCCGAGAGTGCCGACATGTTCAGTTTTCCGCTAGAGGGACTCACAAGACTCAAAGTCATCCAGATAAGAGTTACTACAGCAACACAGTGAGGATCTACAGCCAGGGCATAAGAGAAGACACAGGCAGAGTCTGGAGGAATTCATGTGCAAGCTTCCCGTACTTTTTCCTTATCTGTGAGGGGTCCCACAGAGCACACTATCCCCCCAGCAGTAAAATACAGCCACACATATACAATCTTTCTGCCCAGGGAAGCCGATAAGGGACTATGTTTTTTATTGAGGGCTGGTCACATAGACACTCTGTGCTTAGCAACTACCAGAATTCCACAGTCCCAGAAGGAAAGCAGATATTGAGAATAAATCACATTGTTAGCCTACTCTGTGGACAGCAAAATACCCTTATTAGTTAAGGAATATTTCATATCACTATAGGGAACTTTTAGGAAGCAGATGTTTACTCTGCTATGCCTGTCAATGTTTTTTTTCTTTTAATTCAATTAACATATAGTGTATTATTAGTTTCAGATTTAGAGTTCAGGGATTCATCAGTTGCATGTAACACCCAGTGCTCATTACATCACATCATGTGCCCTCCTTAGTGCCCATCATTCAGTTACCCCACTGCCCCACACACCCCTCCTCTAGCAATCCTCAGTTTGTTCCTTGTAGTTAAGAGTCTCTTATGGTTTGTGTGTCTCCCTCTCTGATTTTGTCTTTCTTTTTTTTTTTTTTTAAGATTTTATTTCTTTATTCATGAGAAACAGAGAGAGAGGCAGAGACACAGGCAGAAGGAGAAGCAGGCTCCATGCAGGGAGCCCAACATGGGACTCGATCCCAGGTCTCCAGGACTCGATGTCCTGGGCCGAAGGTGGTGCTAAACCACTGAGCCACCCAGGCTGCCCTCTGATTTTGTCTTATTTTATTTTTTCCCTCCTTTCCCCTAGCCTATCAATATTCTTCATAGGATATAAACAAGACCCAAAGTGTCATAATACTAAAAAATGTCCAGAATATAAACCTAAATTACTTGGCAATCAAAGAACCACCAACTCATTTTGTGAAAGACAATTAATAGATACCAATGACTTCCCAGCATAAATTTTAAATTTTTGACAAGAATTTTAAAGGAGCTATTATAAAAATGCTCAAATGAGCAATCACAAACACCCTTGGAACAACTATTAAAATTGAAAGTATCAGCAAAGAAAAAAGTTGTAAAGAAGATCCAAATCAAAATTTTAGAATTAAGAAATCTAATAACCAAAATAAAATCACTGGGTGAGCTCAGTAACAGAATAAGCAGACAGCAGAAGAGTCAGTGAACTTGAGAATAGAGTAATAGGCGTTATTAAACTGAATAATAATAAGAAAATACATGGGGAGAAAATAAAGGAACAGAACTCTAAGGACCTGAGAGTTTAATATTTGTGTCCTTGGAATCCCAGAAGGAGAGGAGAAAAATTATGGGGATAAAAAAAGTATTTGAAGAAATAATGGTTGAAAGCTTGCCAAATGTGGTAAAAGACAAATGTGCAGATTCAAGAAACTGAGCAGACTGCATCCTGAAAAAAAGATACCTGTGTACAAACACCTCATAGTCAAATTGAAAGACAAAATCTGGAAAGCAACTAAAGAAAAAAGAGGCATTACATAGAGGGAAACTGCCCTTCAACTGCTTGCATATTTGTCATCAGCATCCTCTGGAGACTCAACTGCTTGCATATTTGTCATCAGCATCCTCTGGAGACCAAAAGGAAGTGGTACAACAATTTTGAAGTACTGAAAGAAAAATTACAGATGTACCTCTTCGTTTCCTTTTTTCTTTTTCTTTATTTTTTCCCCTGTTCTTTACTCTTCTCTATTTTTCTGCTTATTTATTTATTCTTTAATTTGACCAGTAACTCCCACAAGCATTGCTTGGCATTTGGACCCAAAGAACCTGATAATCCCTGCTGTATAGAAAGAAGTTTGTTTGTTTTTCTTCCCCCTATATTTAGGATAAACAGGAATTATCATGTTTCATTCATGAAGTTCATGATTTTTACCTTACAGCCTTTCTCTTAGTAGAAGAAAGGGAAACTCCTAGGATTGTTTAAAGCTATGGACTTTCCCTTGTGTGTGATGCAGATGGGCAGCCTTCACTGATAGAGCCTTTCAGTTTAAATATGGAGACTTTGGTCCTTTAGTTAATCTTGGTTAACTGTTGGGTGTTTTCCAAGAAATGGGAGTCAATGAACTTTTATATAATAAGACATGTTGCAACCACAGGGGTCTTATTTATCTACCATAATGTAATAATAACAATTGTGTACCATTGCTAATTGGTTATAATCTAATAACAATGCGAAAAATATCTGTTGCTTACTAAGCATGTGTTTTATCATGGCCTTTTCATCCAAAGCTTCCCTTTACCCACAAATGTGCTTACCTCACCATCGGTTGTAGTGTTCTCATTATCTCCTTATTTGAGCTCATTTCTCTTCTTCCTCTGCCCTTTTCGTGTGTTTTCATTTTTCCTTTGGCTTCCATTTTTCTCATCACTAACAAGTCTGCCACCAGTTTTCTCTTCAGGCTAACATTGTAGTATCTCCTTACACCATTGTTGATATTGAAGCAAAATCTTTGTTAATTAATTTTAGTTGGTATGAATTAACATTAAATGGCATTGGGATGACTGTTAGAAAAAATCTAATAGGTCAGTTACCAATTATGAGCTCATTTGGGCCAACATTGTGCTGGGTACTCCATTTCATCCTTACTTGATAACAGTATTTCATGCGCACATGACAGTTATCTTGCTTTCTTGATAGGAAATACATCATGGGCTTTCTTTTGTCTTGTTACAGTCCAGAGACATTAAGTCGTTCACAGACTCAGACACTAGAGAGTTTGGAATTCATTCCTCAGCATGTTGGTGCTTTCTCGGTAGAGAAATATGATGACATCAAGAAATATTTAATAAAGGTAGAGTCAGAATTACTATGGTCTTGTGAATTAATGATGCAGCTACTACAATATATCATTCATATTTGCTCACAGCTTATTGGTAGGTACTCTAATCTTATTTTTGTTTTCAGAGCATTGCTTTGGTTAATTCTCTGACTACTAAAGCACATTTCCACATGAATATTGCCCTATCATGATGATAGAACTTTTTAAGTTTTATAAAGTGCTCAAGGGGATTCTTAAGAACAAGGGTCAAAGTTTAAGATGGCTTTTTGTTAGCAATATTAATTAGCAAACTAGAGATTGTATAAATAAAGCATGGTGCCCTCGCCCCATGGTTATACTCTTTGCTTCCTTTCAAACCCTATCGTATTAGCTATAAAGTATGATATGCATTGACATGGGGTTGCAGGAAGCAGTATTAAGAGAAATCAAGGGAACTGAAGAGGGACTGTATTAGAGCATAACCAACTATCATTATTCAGTTTGCTCAAGGGTAATCTCTCCTATTTTTTAATGAAGTTTATAGTTTAATTATATTTATCACTGTATCCAAAGCTATTTTCCCAAGATGCTAAAAGGATTCTTTGATTTATATTAGGAACTCCTATTCAATATAATTTGGATGGACTCAACACTTTAAGAAAAACTATAAATATTTGAATTTTCCTGATCCAAAAGTTGACGCCTGTAGTTTTAAAATTATTTATCATTTATGAAATTGTTTTATTATTTATTGGTTGTTTCTGCTGTTAGTCATTGACTGACTTCATTGATCCTCTTCCGGTTCAGGCATGTGACACTCCTCTGCACCCCCTGGGCAGGCTTGTGGAGACACTGGTTGCAGTTTATAGAATGACATATGTGGGTGTAGGAGCCAATCGCCGGCTACTGCAGGAGGCTGTGAAAGAGATTAAATCTTACCTTAAGCGAATTTTCCAGCTGGTGAGGTAGGCGATCTTTCTCATTGAAGTCTGCAAGCTCTGGAGTACTGCTTTATTACTAATGCTTAGGGTGTCTTCATCCTGAATCTAGAGATTACAACTTTGTGAAGAATCATTCAGATTCCTCTTAATCACAGAAATTATTCATCAAGAAAAGGATTTTGTGCCACAGATTCTTAAGTAGATTAAATAACAAAAACATGTGGATTTTTACTTTATGCAATAAACACAGCAAAGAAAACCATCAACAAAACAAAAAGGCAACCTATCACGTGGGAGAATGTATTGGCAAATGATATATCTGACAAGGAGTTAATAACCAAAATATATAAAGAACTTATATATTCAAAATTAAAAAAAAAAAAACACTAGTAATCTGATTTAAAATGGACAGAGGATCAGAATAGACAACTACCCAAAGAAGAGATAGAGACGACTACCAGATACCTGAAAGAATGCTTAACATCATTAATCATCAAGGAACTGTGTGTATTCTCAGGCTTTCATTCTAGTGAGGATAGACTAAATAAAATATATAGTATGTCAGCTGATGGTAAGTGTGACAAAGGATAGGGCTGGAGATAAGAAGCTGCTATTTTAAACAGAAGGTTCAGGAGGCCTGACTAATAATAATAAGGTAATATCTGAGCAGAGACTTTGAAAGAAGTGAGAAAGCAAGCAAGTAGAACTTCTTTGGAAAGAGAATTTCAGGTAGAAAATTTGGAATTTGTGAAATTCAAGATCTTTCATTGAGCTTAAGCCAAGTAAATACTTTAATAAGATCATTATACAAAAATTCATGAATTTGTCCCAGAAAATTTCCTCAAATTATTAGCTTCAAAATTGATAGATGCACTCAGAAATGTCTCAGATTTTGAGAGGGCAGTGTAATCCACTAAAAAGACCACTGGCTGGGAGTGTTCCAGCTCTTGATATTCGTTAGATGAATATAATAAGTTTTCTTTCTGACCTTTCTAGTTTTCCCAACTATAAAATTAGGGGCAGAGGCAGGGGCAAGGTGTCTACAAAAATTAGAGAAGATTGCAAACCCCCTTTAAAGAGTCAAGGTTTGTGTCTAAAAATAAAGAGGACAATAAACTTGTTTGCATATAAGAGGTCAGAGATAAAATCTAGGGCAAATTCAAAACCTAGGGAAAAAATCCCTAGTAACTTAACAGCTTGATCATTGGGAAAAAATTTTTAGCAACTTGAATTTTTTAAAAAGACTTTATTTATTTATTTGAGAGAGAGAATGAGAGCAGGGAGAGGGGCAGTGAGAAAGGGAGATAGACAAGCAGACTCCTCACTCAGGGTGGAGCCCGAGGTGGGGCTCAATTTCACGACCCTGAGATCATGACTGAAGCTGAAACCAAGAGTCTGCTACTTAACCAATGGAGCCACCCAGACAGCCAGCAACTTTAATTTTTTTTAATTTAATTTTATTTATTTATTTTTTTTTTTTAAATTTTTATTTATTTATGATAGTCACACAGAGAGAGAGAGAGAGGGGGGCAGAGACACAGGCAGAGGGAGAAGCAGGCTCCATGCACCGGGAGCCCAACATGGGATTCGATCCCGGGTGTCCAGGATCGCTCCCTGGGCCAAAGGCAGGCGCCAAACCGCTGCGCCACCCAGGGATCCCCTAATTTTTTTTTAAATTAAAATTTTACATTATTTAGATTTTCATTTTTTCTTAGTGTTGAATATTTAAGTAGTTTCCAACTAATATTTGTTTATGCTGTGAGAATAATGGTCTGTGCTTGAAAAGTCAATACAAATTGACTTCAGATGAGATTTGTCCGTAAGAAAAACATATGGATCAGAATTTCTCACTCTTTAATAACTGGACAGAAAAAAAAGCACATGAAGATTTTTTAGTGGTATTATTCATTAGCTACACTCTTAATTTTATCCTGTAAGAAGCATCACTTAAGAATCTTAGGGAACTAAAATGTTTAATTGATATAAAGTTTGATTTCATATAAATAGGTGAAATAATAGAAATACATTATTACTCTTTTTTAGCCATTCCTAGAGGTATAATTGTATTTTATATTATTCCTTAGATTCTTATTTCCTGAGCTTCCTGAAGAGGGCAGCACAATTCCTCTTTCTGCTCCTCTGCCAACGGAAAGGAAATCCTTTTGCACTGGGAAGTCAGATTCCAGATCCGAATCACCAGAGCCAGGGTAAATGGAGTTGGGTAGAAATAGTGAAGAAAGAGAGTGGGTGATCCTATCCAAAGAATCCTAGGGAAAAGTTTTCTTAGATCTCAGTTTCCTTATTTTTAAGATAATATAATTGGACTAGGTGATCTCTGAGGTCCCTTTTAGGTTGTATTAAGTTGTATTAGCCAAACCCCATGGAAGTGCAGTCACAAATGAGTGGATGCAAAGGCAGCTGAGCAAAGTAACATCATGCTCATCTAGAATAACCACAGAGAATAATTTTCAAAATGGAAACCAACTATGTTTTCTGTTAGATTTTGAGTTAATGAAAAGTATTCACAGTTGGTCCAAGATAAAACTCTGGGGCCATAGGTAAGTTCTTCATGTTACTCCAAATATAAAAGTAGAATAATGCTATAACTGTCTTTTTTTTTTTTTTTTTTTAGAGAGAGCGCAAAAGAGCATGAGGGGGGGTATGAGGGGAGGAAGAGAATCTTTTTTTTTTTTTTTTTTTTATTCATGATAGTCACACAGAGAGAGACAGAGAGGCAGAAACACAGGCAGAGGGAGGAGCAGGCTCCATGCAGGGAGCCCGACGTGGGATTCGATCCCGGGTCTCCAGGATCACGCCCCGGGCCAAAGGCAGGCGCCAAACCGCTGCGCCACCCAGGGATCCCGAGGAAGAGAATCTTAAGCTGACTCCCCGCTAAGTGCAGTATCTTACAACCTTGAGATCATGACCTGAGCCGAATATCTGACTGAGCCACCCAGGCACCCCTGTTATAACATAACTGTGTTTTTACTCAAATGTCCCATCTTTACTTTCATTTCTAGAAACTGAAGCTCTAGGATTCTGTTTCAACTTCTAGGATTCATTCAACTTGATTTTATTTTTATTTTAAAAGATTTTATTTATTCGAGAGAGAGAGAGAGAGAGAGAGAAAGAGAGTGTGAGCAGTGGGGAGGGGCGGAGGGAGAGGGAGAAGCGAACTCCCTGCTGAGCAGGGAGCCTGACATGAGGCTCCATCCCAGGACCCTGAGATTATGTCTTGAGCCAAAGGCAGGTGCTTAACCAACTGAATCACCCAGCTACCCTTCTGTATTCAACTTTAATATGACTGTTTTTCCTTCTCCAATATTTTGTAGTTATGTAGTAACAAGTTCTGGGTTACTGCTTCCTGTACTACTACCTCGGCTCTACCCACCACTGTTTATGCTCTATGCCCTGGATAATGATCGTGAGGAAGACATTTACTGGGAGTGTGTTCTACGACTAAATAAGCAGCCAGATATTGCTCTTCTCGGCTTCCTTGGGGTGCAGAGGTAAGTACAATAGTTACGAGTAAAATCAAATGGTTTTAATTTAAAATACAGCATTATCAAGAATTCAGTGTTTTAATATCTAATAGACTATATGATTTGCAGTTTATTCACTTATTTGTGTATCTGTTATTCAGCACAATGTTTAATCTTTGTTGTTGAGAATTTTTGGAGTAGAGTGTAAAACTTGGTTATTCTTCTGAACATGTGTTTTATTTTTGAGTGTATAAAATGTGTGTTTGTATATATATAGATTAGCTATCCTATCTGATATTTTGTAGCTCTTTAAAACAAAATACATGTATTTACAGTTTCAAAAAATGAATTGTATTTAGTCTTCAATGTTCTTCCTTCCCTTCTCTCTCTTTCCTCCGTATCTGTAATTTCTAATGTGAAAGTTTTAGATGTGCCCTTTGTTGTAGAGCCTTGTCTCCTTATTCCAAGGGAACACATTATGCTTCCTTCTGGTGCCATGATAAAGCTGGTCACCCCAACACCCCAATAATTATATATGTGCTGTCAAAAAAAAGTGAACAAGCCTTAATCAGAAAGTAAATTTTTTCAGTGGAATAATGTAACAGTAAAAATAAGATAAAACTAAGTGAAGGAAAGACTTTGGCCAGTATTTGGAAATCTGTAATATATAGGGGTATTGTAATATACATTGATGGACCCTTAGGAACATGATAGAAACTCTTAAATGACTTCTGGAAGATTTATTAGAACTTCATCTGTGGAACAGTTATTTTAAATGGGGACAGGGAAGGCAAGATAGCCAGCCATCAACTGTTTTTATAGGGATTAATCTATCATAAGTAACAATTTGTATTAACAGTGTGTGGATTCCATTGTAGGAAATTTTGGCCAGTGACCTTGTCAATCCTTGGAGAGAGTAAAAAGGTATAGTAGATTTTAGTTTCCTCAGCAAATATGCTTTCTTTGATGTAGGGTATTTGGGATAGCAAAAAAATTCCATTTTACTTTGGTAGAATAGTAGCCGAGTATGAGCTACTCAGAGAACCACACCCTGCCATCAGTATTGTGTATTTTTTACTGTTACTGTAGAAGACCACTTTCTTGGTGACCTTCATAAATTCTTTTTGTAGGTTCTGCCAACCACAAAAGATGCTTGTTTTGCCTCAGCTGTAGAATGTCTACAGCAGATCAGGTAATCTCTGATTTGTTGAAAAATCACATAAATCAAAGCAGTAGTTAGTCTGTTTAGATATTAATGAGATCTTCTCATTACCTAAGCCCCCTTCACTCCTAGAAGGTGTCACATTCAGCCTTTTTTGGATACACTTGGTTTACCATTTATGCTACAAGGCCATTGTATTTTCTTTTCTGTTCTTTTTTAAAAGATTTTATTTATTAGAGAGAGAGAGAGACACAACATGAGCTGGGGCAGGGGTTGGGGGTAGGGCAGAGTGAGAGGGAGAAGCAGACTCCCTACCGAGGAGGGAGCATGATGCGGGGCTCGATCCCAGGACCCTGAGATCATGACCTGAGCCGAAGGCAGACACTTAACTGGCTGAGTCACCCAGGCGCCCCAAGGCCATCGTATTTTCAAAAGAGGTGGAGAGCTTACCCAGAAATATGTCTATATAATCACATCTTTAGCCAAATGGAAATTAACCAAACTAAATTAGTTAAGAGCATATATTAGGAGAATAAGATCCTACATGGTTAAAGGGGGATAATCTATGATTTAGTGAATTCTCCCATATAAACTATGATAGTTAGAGGCATCTTTTCTCAAAGAACCAAGGGATTACTGTGGCCATCCCTTCTAGCAACTCATTATGCCTGATGTGTCTGACTTAAGGAGGGTTTATTGTCAAACAATTAATATTTAATATTAAACAGTTCTATTAAGAAAAGTTATAGGACTTATCTTCTTTTTTTTTTCTTTTTCTTTTTCTTTTTTTTTAATAACAACAGCACAACATTTACCCCGTCAGACAAACTTAAGGTCATCCAGCAGACTTTTGAAGAGATCTCTCAGAGTGTCCTGGCATCACTTCAGGAAGACTTCCTGTGGTCCATGGATGACTTGTTTCCTGTTTTCTTATATGTGGTGCTACGGGCCAGGTGACCAAGCTTTTCAGACTTTATTAAGACTCATTATTTTAATAAGTGCTTTTACTGAACTGATGACAGTAATATGCTCCCTCACTAGAAAAAGCTGTTTCTATTTACCCATTCCACTATGGTGAGCTGTTCTTTATTATCCCACACATAGATTCAGAAGGAAGATGAACATATAAACAGAAATAACTCAGTTTCTTTTTCTCATTGGGACAGGATTAGGAATTTAGGCTCTGAGGTACACCTCATTGAAGATCTAATGGATCCATATTTACAGCATGGGGAACAGGGTATAATGTTCACCACCTTAAAGGTACGTATTTAGGCTTTTTTTTTTTTTAATCTTAAAATCTGTCCTTAACTTACCATATTATAAATCTATAATTAACCATTGTCTTCTTTATACAGAGGTTTAATGTAAACATTAAATGCCTTCAGAGTATGTACTGTTAATACTTTAAAATAATAAAAGTAGAATCAGTTATTCTTCAGAATACTAAAGCAAATTACTCTTCCCTATAAATTGATCATTCAAATTGTTACAAATGGTTATAAAGGTAGACCATCTATATCTATAACTCTAGAAGAGAAGCAGAAAGGATTCTTAGTGGCAAAAAAAAGTATCCAACACTAAAACTATTGAATGGAAATGAGGTAAAACATAGAAGGCAATATGTATTTAATGAATATGAACTACATCTTCTTCTTTCCCCATGTATTTACTGTATCCAGTATGTGACAAATGAGGTTCTGTAATTTGAGTACTCTCTAGGGATTATTGGAAGTAATTTTAGTTCTCCAACTTGATTTTTCTTGGAATTTTAGAATAATTCTGAAGTATATTGGAAGAACAACAAATAGAAAATGGCATAAACACTTCTGGAAAAAAGGGAGAATAGACCCGTTCTTCGAGTTAGTAAAATATTACAAAATTATAATAATTAAGATAGTATGTAACTGTCACAAGAATGGATGTAACCCCTAACGGAAGGGATAGTCCTCATAAAGGCCGTGTTGTGTTATAATAAAAATTTCACATGTGAAAATGAAAACATCAAACACAAAAATGGAAAAGAGAGGAATTACTTAATAAATGGTTAAAGTATTGGGATAGCTTATTAGCCATTTTGAAGGAGGATGAAATCAGGGTAGAATCATTTGCATTGCAAATTACAGATGCTTTGGGGTTTTTAAGTGTAGAAGAAAGGAAGAGAGAAGGAAAGGCAAATTAAAATGAGAAAAAAATCTAGAGTTTAATGTCAGGTTTGGGCTTGGATTAGTTGTTTGAACTTTTTAACTGAAATAACCATTAACATTTTATATTAAATAGATGGAAAAGGGTGGAGGTACTGGGGGAAAACTTGGCCACCAGTGACTTACATTTTTAGTATTTCTGTTATATGAAGAGTATCTCTCAACATATTACCAAGGGAGAAATAATGGATATATGTAGGAAAATCCTCAACCTCACTGAAAATTATAGTCCTGCAGATTTAAGCAAGATGCCATTTTGTGCCTACTAAAATAGCGAAGAGCTTTTATCAGCACCACGCTCTAACCAACTGAGCTAACCAGCCAGTTGATAGCGAAGAGCTTTTAAAATTATACCCAGTGCCTGGTATGGTGAAATCAGGATTATTCCCATATTGCTGATAACGGATTAAATAGTAGTCACCTTTTTGGAAAACTATTGTTGTTAACATCAATATCAACAACATCAAAAATGTTCTTGGAGTTTGGGTAACCCTACTCCTGGAGACTTATCCTAAGGAATTAAAGAAAACATTATATATGGTTTGGCTGAGGTGTTCTCTGTAGTGTGAGTAACTTCCAAACCTGGATACATTCAGAATCATCAGGGAATGCTTCTTAAAAATTCGTTCTTGGAAATTCTGACTCACTGGGTCCAGAATGATGTTAACTCTTAATTTGTAGTTTCTTAAAACATACTAGATGATTCCGATTACAGTTTGTGTACCTTTATAATGCTCAGCATATTCTAAATGTCCACTCAGTAGTGGCTTAGCCAATTAAGGTATTTCTACTTAGTGAAGAATATTTAAAAACTTGGAAGAAGTTTGTTTATTTTAGAATTAGAAGAAAGTGTGCAAAATTTTCTGTCTACTAATTACAGCAAAATAGACATTGAGTAGGGGAACTGGAAGTAAACGGAAAAAATAAAGCAACTCACTGATTTTGTTAGAACTATCAGTATTAATCAGAGATTTCCTTTCTTTAATCTCCTGTGCATTGCTATGTTTATGTAATGTCTTTCCAAGTAAATTTTAAATTGTTTTGAACTTTTTTTCAGGCATGTTACTACCAGATCCAGCGTGAGAAGCTTAACTAGGATGCATAACAGCTTGACAACTGGATTATCTGTAGGATGTTTTAGCACCATCTGGCGTCTTCCTGTAGTGGAGAAAAAGAGTGGTGTTGAAATTAGGACGTTGTGTTATTTTGGTGGTTATTTCTGAGCCTTACTAATGATGATAGCCCTGAGCCCAGAAAAAAAAAGACATTATGGTTTAAAGGGAGGGTTGAAAAGGAGATAGAATTCAATTAAACCAATCCCTTGCCTATGTTAAGTCCCCCAAATATCCCACATTTACTGTTTGGAAAAAGGACATCCCTTTCTACAGTAAAGAGTATGCCAGCTACATGAAGTTGTAAGGAGAGTTCTCAGTATAGCTTCTTACCTTAAAGAAGTTAATAAATTTTTTTGAGTTTCGGGTTTGCCTGCAGTTACCCCAGATCCTTTTGCAAAGAGCAGATTGTACTTGAAACTACAGTAGCCACACTCTGCCTTCCTGAATTCCTCGCAGTCATGTGTGCATCATGCTGCTTTGCTGAGGGAGGGGAAAGAGGACCTTCTAAAACTGCAGTTTTAACTTTTTCTAAGCTTTTCCACCAGGGTATTCATGATGGGAGAGGTTCTATGTGGTGACTACCATACCCTAACCCCAAACATGGAGTCTTCAGCCTCCTGCCTAGAAAGAACATAGGAGTTTTGTTCTTGGATTCCTTTCAGTGCTACAGAGTGAATACACTGGAATTCAAACACTGACTCTGAGCTGCTCTGGAACCCTATTGGTCCGTGCGCAAACGCTGTATTCCGAGGCCTATGAATGTGAGCCTGAAGAGCTTTTGCATGTGGGCTGTATTTTGGAGCAGGACTAAATTCTGGGAACTATGGAAGCAAGGAACTGCATCCATCTTTGATATAGTGTTCTGGTTCTTCCCTGTACCTCGCACTGAACTCACGGAAGGGAAGAGAAAGGAAATAAGCTTTGGCTTTTCCATCTCAAAAGTATTGTAACACCTCAACATTTTAGTGTTTTGCTTTTTACCTTTTTTTTTTAATGTCCTATTGTAAATGGTTGGTTTACACTGTACAAGTAACACTAGTAGCTGTTTTGAATAACATAGGTGCTCTTCCTCATCTCATCTCCTACACACCACGGTGAGCATATGGAGTGTCCTCCAGATTTTGTTGACATCAGCAGATGTTAATCAATTTTAAAAAAGGATCATGGTTTCTGCTCTACTTTATAATCAAGACGTGTTTATTAAAATACTGTTTCGGAATGTTGGCTGTAATGCAACAGCAATTTTCATAATAAAAGACATTCATCTCTATAAGGTTGTTTTATGATTGCAAAGGAAATGACTTAGGGCAACCTAGAAATTTAAAAGAAACCCAGGCTGTTGTTTTTCTTTTTTTAAATTTATTTATTTAATTTATTTATTTTTATTTTTTTGCCCAAATTGTAATCCATGCCTCTTTGTATCGGCCCCAGAGGTCCCTGTAGGGTTTTAGAGATTTCTCTCTTTAAAATAAACAAATTCTATAATTATAGCACCTTTGCTAACAAAGAAATTGGCTTTCTGATCCTAGTACCCCAAGGACAGGAATCTTAAATCTTTATTATTTATTTGAATAAAAGGCATATTTTCATAGTCACTGGTTATTTATTTATTTTTCTCTCCTGAACAGATTCAGGGAAGGGAAGAGAGAATTTAAAATTCTTGTTGGAAATGCTACCCATTAGATAGCTACCTCCCAGTTATTATGTCTTCTCAAGAAGCCTTTCCATGTCACCACTGCTCTCTACCAGAAGGTGGCTGCCCGTTTTTTGTAAAGGAACCAACACTTGATTAATTTATGTTGAACACTTTGCATTTCCATTAGGGATTTTTTTGATTTTAGAATAAACACACAGATTACACATTGGGCTTTTAAAGGCAAATTTACTGAATGTTTTTGACCCCGTAGAGAGACCAGGATAGTTGTAGAAATGAACAAAGACTTGAGACCCATTGAGAAATTCTCAAATGATGATAGACTCTCAGTTCTAAGAAAAACATGTTTTAACCCATCCTTGTATTGGAGTTTTGAATGGAACTTTCCAGTTACTTTAGGCTCTTGATACCATATTTATACCTTTCGATAGCATCTTAAAACCATATATTTTCAAATTCTAAATCTCCAGGCCACTGTCTGTAAACAGAAATAGCTATCACTCATGCAACAGTTTACAGATCTTTCACGTGTGTGGTGAATGCTCATAGCAGCTCTGTGAGGAAAGTGTTAGCTCCACTGATTTTGTAGGTACGGAGTGGCTGGGATTTGCTCACTGTTAAGGAGTCGGGACTCTAACTTAGAGCTTCCTTAACTCTAATTCCAGGCCTCCTTCCTTCTTCTGCCAGAGATAGCACTTCATAGCTGGGTTATGCATTAAAAGATTGTAAGGTAGGGGTGCTTGGGTGGCTCAGTTCGTTCAACATAACAACTCTTGATTTCTGCTTGGGTCATGATCTCAGGGTTGTGAGATCCAGCCCTGCGTCTCAGCAGGGAGTCTACTTGAGACTCTCTATCCCTCTCCCTCTTCTCCTACCCTTGCTCACACACATGCTCCTGCTCGCTCTCAAATCTTTTTTCTTAAGATCATAAGATAAAAAATGAGTTGAAAATGAATTTTGTTAAAGGTTTTATTTATTCATGAGAGACACAGAGAGAGAGAGAGAGGCAGAGACACAGGCAGAGGGAGAAGCAGGCTCCATGCAGGGAGTTGACATGGGACTCGATCCTGGGTCTCCAGGATCACGTCCTGGACTGAAGGCGGTGCTAAACTGCTGAGCCACCCAGGCTGCCCGAAAACGAAAACTTTTAATAAAATTAGTATTTATGATAAAATATGGTGTGCTCAAAATGGTCACAGATGTACCACATTCCCAGCTTGCATCTTCATCAACAGTGGAAAGCAAAGGAAGGCCATCTGCTTAATTTTGAGTGAAGGAGCTTGATAAACCTCTAAGCATGGCCATTTGGTCTTTATTACACTCTGCCCTGCTGTGAGCAGTACCCTTTCATTTTATTCTGGGATATCTACTCCCCAGTGTGCTTCCCACCTACCCCTCGCTGCAATATACAGTTTTCAAATAAAGCAATTCCAATCTGAGGTAGAGAATGGGTAACTATTAGGTTCAAGACAGTCACTTCGTAGGGAACCTTCCAGAAGGAACTTTTTTACAGGTCTCATTATTAGCTGAAGGGTCTTCCATTCTCACCATAACATGAGACAGTAAGGTGAATTGCTTACTCTCTGGTATCTCACAATTTTGCATTTCATTAACAATGCTACTGTGGTGTAGGGTGTCATCATGGAATGGTCAATAAAAACATTTTGGTGTTAACTATGGTGGCATTTTGAAAGAAAATGCCACGGCAAAGGTTGTCTTTAGTCAACCTTTGAAAATTAGACTTCTCAGTGTAAGGAATACTTAAGATTTGTGACAGGGGAAGCTTACAAGTAACTTAGTGGTTAGGCTGGGTTAGGCTTCTGTGGATTAAATCAAAGAGGATGTGCAGAGATTTTAGAACAGTGAGGTGACTTTGGCAGCTAATAGCTCACTAGTATTTTCTACCAAACCTTTTCTCTGGATAGGAGCAGCATTGCATGTACGCAGTCTTGCAGGTAAGAGACTCTGCCAAATGATCCTCATTTACCAGAAGAGATCTATAAATGTCTGTGTTTCTGTCGGTTTTTAATAGCTACAAATAAAATTCCGGGTAATTTAATTCGAATCATTTAGTTTCATTGTAACCCAAGATATATGGAGAATTCTGTAATTTTGAAAGAACAGATTTTGCTTTGGGAAACCATTTCTTAAGTATGGAATAATGAGTTGTCACACAGACTGAGTAAAACTGAATATTTGTCCTAGTCCTGATCAATAGCATTTTGACCCAGAGGAAGCTGGGCCATTACTTACTAAGTTTTCAAGTGCTTTCTCAGGCTTTGTCTAATAGCATTGTTTTGAAAAAATGAGCTTAATAGGGGTAGGGGGTAGGTATGGCATTTAATAGTAATCACTACATTTTTTAAAATTCGTGGAAATACTGATTTTTAAAGTAATATTTAGGACAAATTCCTTAGGAGTCCATTAACACTAGTGCAGCTTCTCAGTTAATAAGAACTGGTGATCCTCTGTTACTTAATTAGTCCAGAATTGCATATGGTATTTATTTATTTGCAGCCTCAATCATGAATTCTCATTCTCATGACAGCAGAAATAGGTAAATTCTAACTGACAGAGTTTGTCCGGAAGTCACGAAAAGTCAGGAAGGAGGCGTTATAGTCATTTGCCAGGCACAAGCATTTTTCAGGGCTAGTTCTGGAAACAAGAGGAAAACTTTTGATTAACTTGTTAACTCTACCAAATACCCCCTTTGAATGTCAGATTCCTCATCTGAAAAACAAGTTATTTTTGATATCTCCAAGATCTCAGCCCTTGATTTCAAAGTTTGATAGAGAAGCAGGTTGAAGTCAATATAACCAGACTAGGGAAGAAAGGAAGGGCACAGGCCTCCGGAGTCCAGCTGCTCCCAGCTCAAGATTGAAGTCCCAGCAGCTCTTGAACTCCTTGGGGGAAGTTTCAGCCTTTTACTTCCATATTTTGGGCTCCCATTTTTCTGCCCCTTCTCAACAACTAGGAGACAGCCCAGCCCCACTGCAGGTGCTGAGGCTTCCTGAGTGAACCAGAAAGCACAAGATGCACTCTCCAGACCCTCTGCAGATGTGACCCGCACAGAAGCCGGACACTGAACAGATTAATGTGGAAGAGACTTGTGAAGCAGATTGTGAACTGAAGCATTGCAATACTTTTCAAAGCCAACTGGAGAGAGGGAAAACCATTATCTGAGGTTTCCTTCTTTCACTTTTTGGCTTACCTTGAGCTAATAGCAGGGACTCAGTGGCTTAAACAACAGATCTTCTTCTTCACGGTTCTGGTGGCTGGAAGCCCAATAGAGTGTGAGCATGCGGGTTCAGGTGCGGTCCTGCTTCCTAGCTTGAAGAGAGCTTTCTGCTCACCGTACCCTCACCTGGCAGAGAGATTGATGGAGAACAAGCTCTCTGATGTCTCTTCCTACAAGGGCATTAATGCCATCATGGAGGTCCCACCCTCAGGGCCTCATCTCAGCCTAATATCTCTCAAAAGTCCCATTTCCAAATGCTGGCAGCACAGTGGGGTTGGGACTTCAACTATCTGAGTTTGCAGGAACACAGTTCAGTCCACAGCAGATTTGTCCCAGGAAACTGACAACAACCATCGTTTTTAGAACTCACCTAAGTTGTGGAGATAAAAATTATTGTTTGTGCCTCCATGGGTGAGGAGCTTTTGGTCAACATGAGCTTTTTAGAACATAGGAATTAGTTATCTGCAACCCTGGAGTTAGCATTAGATTTATTGGAAACTATTTTAATGATTAAAACTCATTGTAGAAATCATCTATCTGTAAATCTCCCTCACAAATAAGTTCATCTCAGGAATGCGCAGTCTGGTGCCCCCAGCAGCTGCTGCATGGATGGGCTTAATTGCACACCCTGGCACCTGGGCATTAAGTGTGCAAGAATGGCGGCCCACCCTACTTACAATGCACAAGTGGCAGTTGGCTTGTTTAATCTGCACTTCCTCTCTAAGGATGTAATCTGGGAACCACCCTTGGGGCAGCTTGTCCAGCAGCTGCCTGAATATGATGACGTGTCAGACCCATCTGTTTGCTCTGACTTCTGTGGTGGCAGACGCTCCACCTCCCTTTTCAATTCCTTACCCTACACGTGCTCCTCTCTTGGGAGGAAGGTGAGTCATACATGCAAATGTTGTGCTAAATGATTCCACAGAGGCTCAAAAACTAGAACACGGGAAAAAGACAGGGTTTAACCTAACTCTGTTGGGGCTGGGCAGGGTGGGTGGGTGGTGGTGGGCATGGCAAAAGCATGTGATACCAGGTTTCGGTAGGATCTAGCAAACCAGAATACTTCAGTGTGACTGAATGTGTATGGGAAAGTTGTCTAAAATTCTGTAACAGCTTTCCGTGTTGCCCTTCTCACTGGGAATTTAGAGACAACATAATACGGATCTGTCTTTTTCTAGATAGCCTCCCTGGTTCAACTCCACAATCTGTCTAAATTCTAAACAGCAGTCCTCAACCGTATCAGACACAATATCCCAGTCTCCAACAACTAACTTGCAATACTCCTTTAAAAAAAAAAAAATCCCGATTTATCCTTTATTATCCTACTTTAACAAATGCTGTTGGTGCCCTGTACCCTTGGTTCTTACAATTTTGGTGCATTCCAGGCCAACTTCGAACTACCAGTACGTGCACTCACTAGCTGGAAGTGTGCATGTAGCAGGCTAGAAAGACTAGAAGTAATGTTCTCTTGCAAAAGCCCTCAACCTATGACCGGCAGCATTGGTGTATAAATACCCCCACTTTCTTGTCCCTTATTCCCCCAAGGGATTAAGCTCCATAGTGCCCACAGTGGTTACTTGCTTGACACATTTTCACTGGCTTTCCCTCCTTGCCTTGTTCTAATATTCCACTCTGCTATTGGTGTTTCTTGGGATCACTTTCCAAACAAATCATCCCACTAGAATCTTTGTCCTGTGTCTGATTCTGGGGAAACCCCAAATAACTACACTTACTTACAACTTCAAAAAAAATCCATCTGTATCATGCCCTAGTAATAATAAAAAGATGCTAAATAAATGTCATCAATCAGACACTGTATCTTTCAACATGTAAATATGAAATATCGCTACACCAAAAGATACAATGAAACAACATGTTTGCACCTATGAGAAAAATCCACCAGGGGTGCAGCAGCCTTGAATGCAAACACAGATACAGCCTGATAGTGGTGAGTTATAGTGATGCCTTAAATGATTTGTTTGGAAAGTGATCCCAGGAAACACCAGTAGCAGGGTAGGATATTAAAACAAGGCAAGGGAACAAGCCAGTGGAAGGTGTATCAAGCAAAACCGCCCCACCATTACTGACGTGATTTTCTGAAATAGTGAACAACTTGATAAAATCCAAGCAAAACAAAGCAAATTCAATTCTTAATTACCGTAGTAGCATTTCAGAAAATTCAATATATATTAAAACTATGCAAAAATACTTCATGTTTATAAATAAAGAAACGTTGGGTTCTAGGCTCTAATAATTATAAGTTGTTTTTTTTTTTTTAAGCAACATGGAAGTCCAGTGAGGTATTTTGAAGTATGCCAGGGCAAAAGGTGAGTTTTCATTGCATAGGTAACTTCTGTGAAACTTCCACAAAGAGCAGTGAGCACGTTCCTTTTGCACTTGCTTTCTTAACCCCCATTTTGCTGATGGAAAAGTAGAGGTGATGGCTGGAGCTCCAGCCACCATTTTGGAGCAAGAAGATGAGAACCACACCACACCCCAGGGCGGCAGAGCAGCGAGCTGGAAGGAGCCCATTCTCTCAGCATTTCATGGAGCAAGGCTGCCCTACCCACCCTGAACTGTCTCTGCCTGCACACTTTTACAGAAGCAAGATCTAAACTGCTACCCTGTTCAGCCTCTATAATTTGGGATTTCTGTTTCTTGAAATTAATCCTTCCTAAAGCTTCATGTAGAAAATAACCTCCAAGAGTGTGCCTCAAACATAACCATGACTCTTGCCATTGTGATCAGTGCCACGAAGGACTGTGGGTGCGGTGAGAGGGAACAGAGCACATAAGTGGAGTCAGGCCAGGGAAGAGGCTCTTCTGAGCTCTGAAGGATGGTAAAATTACCTAGATGAGAAATAAATGTCACTTGTTAAAAAAGGAGAGTGGGTGAAGTGTTTCATGAAATAGCAACGATCTCTCGTAGGGGTGGTTAATTTAGAGAGTGGGCTCTACAGGGCAAATGTTTGGTTTGGTTTGGGTCCCCGGGTGTAGCACAGTGCTTGATTTGTTCAATAAATGCTGTTGAAAACATATTCCAGTGTGTGAGAGTGGCAGCCGGCGTGACTGAGAGAGCTGTGTGCTGTTTACTGGTCTGCTCCCAGGGCTGAATTCCACTGAAAGCTTGGGCAAGAAGGATACAGTCAGACAAAGAGCAGACCCACTGGACCAGGACATGAAGCCCTCTACAGCCACCAATCCGGAGAATGGTATGTGGTGCCAGGACTCCTCTCTAGACCAGAGAGGCCTTGTGACATCACTCTAGATATGAGATCAAACTTTGGGACAGGGATTCTGATAGATTTATTGTTATTCTTTTTTTTTTTTAATATTGTGATTCTTTTAAGGAAGTTTTGTACACTTCAGAGTGTCCTACTACCTCTATTAGTGAGGAGTCTAAGCAATTTTCAAGTCAGGAAGGAAAGAAATTGGCACAGTGGATTCAGAACCACTTTTTTTTCTCTTATCCCACAATGTTTTATTCAAACTTGGAACTTCACAACTTCTTCACATTCAAAATATCGCTATAAGAAAGAGAATGCCTATGAAATCACGCAAAATATCCAACATTCACTAAAATCTGTTCAGGTTCTTTAATCACTGGAATCCTGAGATCTGCATTAAAAACCTATTGGCAGTTAGAGTTTGGGCTGTTTTTTTTTTTTTAATTAATTTATTATTTATTTGAGAAAGAGAGCATGAGGAAGGGGAGGGGAAGAGGTAGAGGGAGAATCTCAAGCAGACTTCCTGTGAGGATAGAGCCCAACTTGGGACTCAATGCCATGACCCTGAAATCATGACTGAGCTGAAACCAAGAGTCCAGGGGATCCCTGGGTGGCTCGGCGGTTTGGCGCCTGCCTTTGGTCCAGGGCATGATCCTGGAGTCCCGGGATCGAGTCCCATGTCAGGTTCCCGGCTTGGAGCCTGCTTCTCCCTCTGCCTGTGTCTCTGCCTCTGTCTCTCTCTCTCTCTCTCTCTTTCTCTCTCTCTCTCTCTATCATGAATAAATAAAAATCTTTAAAAAAAATTTTTTTTAAATGAAACCAAGAGTCCAGTGCTTGACCACCAAGCCACCCAAGCACCCTGGCAGTTAGAGTTTTTCAACAACGCTTTCAATAAGAACTTTCAGAAAGGATGAAGACAAATGACTATGTTTGAATTAGAGAAGGAAAATCCAGAAAAGAACTGGATAATTTTGGGATAAACCAAAGGCTGATAATATTGAGGAAGGGAAAGCAATATTGCTGTATATACTATGATCTATTATTTCATCTAATATTAGAAGCAGCCCTGCAGGAAAGCCAGCATATTCTCATTTTGCCACAAGGAAACTGGGTTTCAGAAAGTTGGAGGACTCTCTGAAGTTCACACATTGATAGAACCAGAGCTTTGGGCCTGAAACCCATCCTCATTCCTCAGGAGCCCCCCTGGCACGTCCCAGCTGTCTGAGTTGCCTTTCACACTTACACCTGCCTTTCTTCACCTCCACCTGCCACCCCATCTCTGTCCTCTCCCTTTTCCAGGTCTCTCCCAGATCTTGAGGCTTGTGCTGCAAGAGCTGAATCTGTTCTACAGCCGAGACGTGAATGGAGTGTGTCTCCTATACGATCTTCTCCACTCCCCGTGGCTGCAGGCTCTGCTAAAGGTGAGCATCCGATGACCTGGAGGCCTTTGCCTTACTGTGGGAGCTGAAAACTCACCCAACTCTACCACCAGTCAGTTGACAGGAAATTTCAACTTGATAAAAGTTCTTAGAAGGCAATTCTTTTCTGTGTTCTGAGAATTTCCCACATGGGTGTCGGGAAACTAGTAGGTGTCTGCAATTCATCTCATTTCTGACACTATCTGGGGATGACATCAGATCCTGTAGGTTAAGGGTTCAGTCTCAGGGGACTGCCGCCCCTTCCCCCCATGTCAGATTCCAGTCACAAGCCCAGGCAGCTATCTGTACATCTGACCAACTATATCATCTATAAACCTGACCAACTATACATCAGAGGTCCCCATGACCTCCTCCTTGGGTTTGATTAATTTGCCACAGCCCACAGAACTCAGAGAAACATTTTACTTGCTAGATTACCAGTTTATTATAAAAGGATGTAAGTCAGAGACAGCCAGATGGAAGAAATAAATAGGGCAAGGCATGTGGGTAGGTTGTGTGGAGCTTCCATGACCCCTCCACCATCCCCTAGATTTCCACAAGTCCACAAACCAGAAGTTCTAACAAATCCAGTCCTTTGGGGATTTTCTGGAGGCTTCATTACATAGGCGTGGCTGATTAAATCATTAGTTATTAGAAATTGATTCAACCTTCAGCCCCTCTCCCTCCCGGAGGTGGAGGTGGGGATAGAACTGAAAATTCCAACAGTCTAATTACATGGTTGGTTCTCCTGGCAGCCTGCCCTCAACTTTAGGTACATTCACCTCATTAACATAAAAAAGGGCATCTTTGTCCTTTCCTCACCTAGGAAATTCCAAGGATTTTAAGAACTCTGAGCCAGAATCAGGGCCAAATACATAATTCTTGTTATAAACCCCAGTATCATAGCAGTCCTCAGAGAAGAGCTACACAAACCTCTCAGCTTACAAAGGCTGAATTCAGGTGGGAAAGAATATGGCAGTTCTTCTTTCCTCCCCCAGTCCAGTTTTTTTTGTTCAAAGGACCCTGGGATCACAAAGAGGCCACCACACATGGCCATTGGCAGCACCCTGAGCATCGGTCTATAAACATTTGTCCCTGAAGTGAAAACTCAGGACAAAAAAAAAAAATGGTTTTAAAAAATTATTCCTGGGCTCCTGGGTGGCTCAGCTGAGCATCTCCCTTCAGCTCAGGTCATGATCTCAGGGTCCTGGGATTGAGCCCCCAGATTGGGTTCCCTGCTCAGTGGGGAGACTGCTTCTTCTTCCTCTGCCTGCTTCTCCCCCTGTTCATGTTCTCTCTCTGTCTCTCTGTCAAATAAATAAATAAAATATTTTTAAAAATTATTCCTCTTTGGTGTGCCTGGGTGGCTCAGTAGGTTGAGCGTCCAACTCTTGGTTTTGGCTCAGGTTGTGATCTCATGGGTCATGGGATCGAGCCATGCATTGGGCTCCCAGCTCAGCAGGGAGTCTGCTTGGAGAATCTTTAGCCCTTGCCCTTCTCCCCACTCCATCTCTCTCTCTCTCTCTCTCTCTCACTCAAATAAATAAATAAATCTTTAAAAAAATTATTCCTCTTTGTTTCTTAAAGTCAGGAAGTGAGATATCTACAGTTCTGTTTAGGTATCTTAAATTTTTCTTATCTTGAAGGTTTCTTCTTTTTTTAAAATTTGGCTAAAATTCCATGTGCTGTACAGTAACATCTACTATCTGATTATAGTTTTCTTAATGCTATTTTTTTAAATTTTTATTTATTTATGATAGTCACAGAGAGAGAGAGAGGCAGAGACATAGGCAGAGGGAGAAGCAGGCTCCATGCACCGAGAGCCCGACATGGGATTCGATCCCGGGTATCCAGGATCGTGCCCTGGGCCAAAGGCAGGTGCTAAACCACTGCGCCACCCAGGGATCCCTCTTAATGCTATTTTTAAGAAAGATTCTTTCAAAGTTATTTTTTGGGATGTGGGTGTTTCCTTCAGCTAAGTGTGAAATGTGGCCGGTCTTTTGATGCATGTTAATACAATTCTTTAAAATAAGAGAAAGTGGCAACATCTTTAGCATGAACAGAGAGATGCTCCTCACAGCACTTGTTTTGAAATTCTTGATTTCTTCATCTAGTCACCTACTTAGGTGACACTTAGGTTGTTTCCGTGTCACGACTCCTGGGAATAGTGCCACAGTGAACATGGGGGTGCAGATACCTCTTTGAGATTGTGATTTCTTTTCCTTTGAATACATACCTAGATGTGAAATATACAATGGGATAGTATTTACTCATGAAAAAGAAAGAAATCCTACCTTTTGTGACAACATGGATGGACTTCGAGGGCATCATGCTACGGGAAATAAGTGAGACACAGAAAGACAAATATATGTTTTCACTTGTAGGTGGAATCTAAAAAAGCAGAGCTCATGGAAACCAAGACTAGAAAGCAGCTGCCAGGGGCTGGGGCTGGGGGGAATGGGGAGATGTTGGTCAAAAGGTACAAACATTGCTTATGAAATGAATAACTTCTAGGGATATAATGTACAGCATGATGACTCTAGTTAATAACAATACTGCATTATAGACTAGAGAGTAGATCTTAAGTGTTCTTACACACACACATACGATCGTAATTATGTGAGGTGATGGGGGTGTTAAGTAACCCTATTGTAGTACTCATTTTGCAGTACATACATATATCAAATCAACATCCTGTGCATCTTAAACTCACACAGTGTGATCTGTCAATTAAAGCTCAAGAAAGCTGGGAAGAAAATGCCCCACCTGCTTCCTATCAGGCATGTTTTCCTCCTGGGATTAGCCAAAATGGGAGTTTTCTTGTCACTGAAAGGGATTCTCTTGCTTACCTGTGCAGACTGTGTGTCCCCTGCAAGCCCTGCCTCAATTCCTCAGCCTTCTCACTCCCAGGTCAACCTGGGCACTGGCACGGGTGGCACGAGGATGCACTGTCATCCTGGATCAGATGGAGGAAGGAGGGGGCCCTGCTGGCCTCTTGGGCCTCATTCTTCCATCTGTAAGAGAAAGCAGGTTCCTAAAATAAGAAGGGAGGTGCTGCAGAGCTAGGCATGCCTTGCTGTCCTCTGCCGATTCTAGATCCCAGTATGGAAAAATTCCTCAGGTCAGTAGATGTGAAGTTGAAATGTTTGTAAATGAACCTTTCCCAGAGGATTAAGGGAGGAAAAGGAAACAAAGAGAAGCAGGTATCATGCGCCTGGGCTCTTGTTCAGACCCTCTGCTGAACCGTGAGCCACACAGCACATGCTCTGGCAGTTGCCCAGCACCGAGGTTCTTTGGCCCCAAATCCCTATTGATTGTGACCCTAGAAAAGCCATTTGTTAATTTAACAAGAGTAAACACTTGAATTTCTTTTTATCAGTGATGTTGGCCAGGGAGGATCAATTTCCAGTGGCAGCCAATACTCAAGCCCTTGAAGGATGGGAGCCACCAAACTTGAATCCATCTCTTCTTTTTTTTTTTTTTAATTTAAATTCAATTTGCCAACATATAATAAATACATCATTAGTTTCAGATGTAGTTTTCAATAACTCATCGGTTGCGTGCAACACCCAGTGCTCATCACATCACGGGGCCATTCCTGTTGGACAGCGACAGACACCTTAGGAGAAGCCAGCACACAGCCACTCAGCCGCCCACGCCACGGCCCAGGCTGCCTCTCCCCTTGCAGAGCGTTCGCCCGGGACCTGAAGAGTCAGGTTATCAGGATGACACTCTCCCCCCGTCACTCTCTGCAGGTTTATGACTGTCTCCAGGAATTTAAAGAAAAGAAGCTCGTCCCTGCCACAACTCATGCACAGATGTTATCCTGTGAGGTAAGGTGGCTTTTAATCCATAGAATAGTGGGGTTTTAACGTGATGCCATTTCACTTGGGGTGCGAGTTTAAATGAATTAAAGGATCTAATGGCAAAGTTTGATGATGATTACATCTCATAAGTGTTTCTAATTGAGCTTTAATAGAAGAAAGAAAAGTGGTCAGTACTTCAAATTTAAACAAAAAAAATAACATTTTTTAGCACGTGTCCATTTCTCTATTTTTTTTTCTTTAAACCTTAGACTCAGTTAATCCTCTGTAATCCAAGAGTAAATGTTGTTCTAGTAATGTTTCCCAAATTTTTGTCTCTAGCTGGGCTCTTTGCCTCAACTCCAGACTCTCATATCCAACTGCCTCCTCTCCATCGTACTTAGATGCTTGCTTCAGGGACCCTCAAACTTAACATGGCCCTTGAGCTCCTGATCTTCACCAAAACCAAGGCTACTCCCCTCCCAGCCTTTTTCATCTCAGTAATGACTTCTTTGTTCTTGCACTACTCAGACCAGACTCTTTGGGGCTATCTGTGACTTTCTCTTTCTCTCATACTTGACACCCAATCTGACAATGGATCCTGTCGGCTCCAGTTTCAAAATATATGCAGAATCTTATGAGCTCCACTCTGCCACCTAATAGAAACCATCATCATCTTATATACAGATAATTGCAATATAGCCTCCCACTGATCTGCTTCTACCCTTGGCCCCCTATAAACTATTTCAGTATAGCCACTGAAGACATCCTCTTGCAGGTGTGTCAAATCATGTCACTTTTCTGCGCAAACCCTTCCAATGACTTCCCATTTCAGAGTATACATCATAGTTCTTAAATAGCCAAACATAATGTAGTTCCCATTCCCTGTTTGACTTAATACTCACTGCCCTCCCCCTTATTCATTCTGTTCCAGTCAGATTAACCTCTTGTGGTTGCTTGAATCAGATATGCTCCTGCCACAGGCCCTTTGCGCTTGCTATGCTGTATGTCAGTAATGCCCTTGACCATATATCCACATGATTTGCTTCCTCATCTTCTGGTCTCCACTCAAATGTCACCTTCTCACTAAGGCTTTCTCTGGTCACCCTATCTAAAATTGCAACCCCTCAGAGCACTCCCTGTCCACCTTCCTGTTTTATTTATATTCTTAATTCTCCTTATCATCAAGTAAAAATGGGGATTTTTTTTTAAGAATGGGGATTTTTGTCTGCCACTGTATCTGTCATTGAAAACAGTGTCTAGCACATAGTAGATGTTCAATAGGTATTTGTTGAATGGATGAATAGTATAATCCATTTTATTACCATATTAGAAGAAATAGAAAAGAGAAAAAACTGTGCCCTCCATTCCAATAATCAATGATTCAAACTGTTCTCAGTTGTCCACAGAAAAATACATACATAATATTTTACTCAGTTGTCATTTCTAGGTAATGGAGGTAAAACTTAGTAAACTGCTTGTTTTCATTTGGCTGTATGTAGTGGGGTTTGACTGTTGGGGTTTCATGGGGCTCAGTAAAGTCTTGAAAGGTTTTATGTCCTCTTAGAAAGCAAGTCTACACCCAAACAGAAGAGATCAGAATTAGAATGTTTAACACTTTTTTATAGCAACAAATATTAAAATTGGTAATCAAATAATAAGTCCTAAAATATAAATTACTATTCTCATTTTCCACATGATGAATGGAGCATCCCATGGGATGCACTTGAGCCTGAACTCAAACACCTTAAAGATCCACTTGTTTTAGTGCCTCTAGGGGGAGTTTACCTTAGTACATATGTTACAAAATTATGTCAGTTCTTCCTCCAAGACTGTGGTATGCCAGCACTGAGGCACTGAGGTGTAGACCTACCCAAATCTCCGATTCTACCTGCTGTAGTAAAGTTGAATGAATAAGGAAAGATCCTTGGCCCTGATCAACTTTAAAAATTAAAAAAGAGGGTTTCAATAACAGCTTTTCTTAGGTCAATATCATGCTAGTCAGTGTATCTGTTATTCAGCCTGGATGACGTTAATTAGGTGATGAAGATTTTTTAAAATTTTACCATATATGCTTTTTCACCAACCAGGTGGTGGGGATATTACGTGAAACTCCTAAATCCCCTGAGATCCAAGAGCTTAGACAAATCCTCCAGGATCCGCACTTTAAGGCAAGTGCTTGCTAAAATAGACAAGGTATGCCCATCTGGCATGTGGGCAATGTTGGAAAGAAGAAATGTGACAGGAAATGTACTTTCTGAATAGATATTCTATTACTGTCCATGGGTGACCAACAGATTGTTTCGAAAGATGTGGGATTCAGATGTGACTGGCTCTGTGTTGTTAGCCATGGAGCCAAGCCTGCCATATTTATGAGGAGACATCCAGAACTTTCCATAATGTCTTGTTTCCACCCTGCAAAGCCATAGTCCCTCTAAAATTCTGGGAGACAATCAGGGTGGTACACTTCCTTTCCAACTTGGAAATATTTTAAGTTTTGGATGAAGTATGTGAAGATGTTCTGAAAATATAGTCTAAAGATGATTAACTCAATGAGGAAGTATGTGAAGAACACTTGCTTGAAGAACATACGATTGTAGAACAGAAGCCTATCTCATAGTACTTTACAGAGTTTGAGTTCAGTTTATCAATAAGTGAGACCTTTAAGAGAATATCTGCATTAGGAGCAATGGGATTTACGAGTCAAATTTTCAGTTCACAAGATAACCTGAGAGAATTTCTCGGAGTTCCAGCGAAGTTCTGTCCATCAGTCTCAAGTTGGGCTATAGAATGACTATTTCCCCACCCAACGAAATAAAAATTTAACGTAATGGACCATTAGAGGGAACTCTCTGATCATACCCTAAATCAAGAAACTACTTTTTCTCATTCTGTCACTCATAGGCCCTTGGAAGTCACTGACAAACTAAACAAGCAGGATGTTTTGATTACTGTCTCCCATTCTGCCTTAATTAGGGAAAATATTACAAAAGTTATTCTGTAGTTCAAGCTTATAAAAGCACCATGGATTACATGGGTTTGCAGGAAATAAGAAAGTGACAAAATATATTTTAGCGGAAATGCAAGAATATATTATGTATCACTTAACCTCTCCATGCCTCGTTTCTTTATGAAATGGAGACAATAAATATACCTGTCTTATGGAGTTATCGTGAAGATGGAGTTAATCCACATAAAATGCTTAGCCCAGCATGTGTGTGTTGGTTGTTGTGGTGATGGTGATGGTGTCTTACAGAGTGTTAGTTCACTGTCTTCCAGATGGGTGTGTTCTGTGTGTGACCTTTATTCACCTTGCCTTCTCTGTTTCCAGGCCTTGCTCAGTGCCCATGACACTGTGGCTCAGAAAGATTTTGAACCCCTTCTCCCCCCACTGCCAGACAATATTCCTGAGAGTGAGGAAGCAATGAGGATTGTTTGTTTAGTGAAAAACCAACAGCCTTTGGTAAGGAAATCACTATATCTTCTCAGTTAGAATTATATCAGGGTTAATTGTGATCCAAGGGTTAGTTGTGAACTAAATTATCACTAGTAGTTACTTAATATAATGTTAAATATACTTGTCGGTGGTCACAGGTATAGTCTGAGGCATTCAGATAATGTGAGGGGATCCATGATAATGGCTAGAGCATGTCCTAACAATTTTTGCCTGTGGTTTCAGATACATTATATATTGTAATGCTTTCACTAGAAGGACTTTGGCTTAGTGTTTTTCTTTGTTGAAAAATCTGTGAGAAATAAGACTTTTATTTTATTTATTTTATTTTTTGAGAAAGTGTATGTGAGCATGAACCAGAGGAGGGGCAGCAGGAGAGGGAGAGAGAATCCCAAGCAGACTCCACGCTCATCAGGGAGCCCCATGCAGAGCCCAATGTGGGGCTTGATCTCATGACCCTGAAATCATGACCTGAGCTGAAATCAAGAGTCAGATGCTTAGGCCGCCTGGGTTGCTCAGTAGTTAAGTGTCTGCCTTTGGCTCAGGGCCTGATCCCAGGATCCTGGGATTGAGACCCACACTGAGCTCCTTGCATGGGCCTGCTTCTCCTCCTTCTGCCTATGTCTCTGCCTCTCTTTCTGTGTCTCTCATGAATAAATAAATAAAATATTTTTTTAAAAAGAGTCAGGTGCTTAACCAACTAAGCCACCCCGGGGCCCCATATTTTATTTTATTATTTGGCTTTCTGATGTACGTAAATTTTACTAAATTCCAATGTGTTTATCTAAGTTGGGTTTTTTTCTTTATTTACTGGAAGCTAAGTGAGGCATTAATTTGATTTTCTAAGATCAGTCTCTTTAATTAGGTTGCAATGGGTGAGAACTTTATCTTTGAAAGGATCTAACTAAAAAAATAAATAATAAAAGAAAGAAAGGATCGAAATATTCTTTTCTATTTATGTGGTTGGATAGAGACTTTGGTAGGCCAAGGTTGAATGAATGGCCTCCCCTTTCTGATGCCATGATAGGGCCCTGGCTGGTATAAATACCCTCTCCTGACCAGACCAGACCTATATTGAGGGATGCTACCAGAAAAATGGTCATGTTAGGTAAAAGAGGGATTCTGCTGCACTCTCTCCCCAGGGAGCTACCATCAAGCGCCACGAGATGACAGGGGACATCCTGGTGGCCAGAGTCATCCACGGCGGACTGGCTGAGAGGAGTGGTAAGCTGGAGCAACAGGGTACAAGCATGACCAGAGAAACAGGAAAACCTTAGTTATTTAGTCTTCTTTCCAGGGAAACCCCTGTCTTCCTAACCAAGGCCAGGGCTTCTATGCATGACATTGCTTGGTTACTAGGAAGGAAGAAATAAATATCCCAGAAAATCCTCTCCCCCTCTTTCACTGAGGTCCTATATTAATGTTCTCTCGGAGAATGTTTGCATTCTCATGGTAACCTAACCAGCTGAGTATTATCATGCCATTCTGTAGAAAAGGAGACTGAGGCGGAAGGAAATTAGGTAACTGCTGTGCTCGAGGTTGGACAATTCGAGTCAGGATGCAAGTCCAGGTCAGCCAGCACTATATTCCCAACTCCCGCTCTTCCCTTGGTCCTTCTCCTTTCAACAGGCATAACGAACCCAATTTCTTTCCTTTCTCTGCTGCATTTCTGGGCCTGCCGGCCCTCGTCCTCACTGCCCAGGGCCCTGGAGACCTGGCACGGGCTTCACACCCCAACATTCTTAGAGCAGTGGCCCCGAGGATCTCCTAGGTGCTAAGATCATCGGCCCTTCATTTGGCCTCAGTTTATTTTTACTTCTCTAGCACATTTGATGTTGACCCTAACTGTCTTGAAGTTTTCCTCGCCCTTGGTTTCTGCTTCACGGCGTCCTCCTGCTTATCATCTCCTCCCTCTGACAACTCCGCTGTTTGCGTCATGTTTCTTGGGGCTTGATTGCCACCCTCACGTTTCTCCACATTTCCTTTTGGAAGATTTCCTTTTCATTTATCATTTACTCACGACACTGACATCTTAACTTTTAGTGTTATCTTCATTTTACATCAGGCTACCAAAAATAAAAGTATCACCATCACTTCATACCCAGGAAAGAAGTGTAAAAATGCAATTCTCTGTGCTCTGGTGGGTGGACATTAATATAACCAGTCTGTATTATTATTATTATTATTATCATCATCATCATCATTATTATTATTACTATGGTTACTTCAGAGTTCATTTTTAAATGTTAGAGCATGCTTGGGTTAGTGAGTTTGCTAAAAATCCTCAGTGTAGACACCTCTGGTTTTTTGCCCATTTTCTTGTACTCTGTTTTGTGTTCCTGTCTGCCTAGGGTTGTTATATGCTGGAGACAAACTGGTGGAAGTGAATGGAGTTTCAGTTGAGGGACTGGAGCCTGAGCAAGTGATCCATATTCTGGTATCAGTCTTCTGTTTGCCTTCTCCGTGACTCAGTGCCATGCCGCAGCTGACCTGAGCCTGTCTGGCCCATGCTGTGTGCACTATAATGGGAGGGGGGTTGGGTTCTTCTTGGCAGCTTCCTTTCTCCAGACCCCAGACCTTCCTGTTTCTGTGCAGCTCCACCTCCACTCCCCCACCCCGGTCTGGTTTCTGCTGGGAGACTTCTCTTGCCGCCCTGCTCTTTCAGACTCAGGAAGGCTGGCAGTCTCCCCAGCCCAGGTCCCTTGTTGCCTGGGTTGCTCCTTTGGAAACTGAGCCTGGGATGGACAGAGTGAGGCTTTGGAGGGGAGTCCGAACCTGAGAAAACTATCCTCATTCCCCTAACCTTTTTATACAGCTGAAATCTATTTAACATCTTCCTAGAGGCAGCTTTGGGGCAGGATAGATGTTGTAGGAGGCTAGCCTACGGAGAGGGGGATTTCCTTGCTTGCCCTGCCACTGTCCTTGGTGATTGAAACTGGGGATTTGTGACTAATTATGGTTTCTTTTAGGTCCCTATTCCCCCTTTTCAAACCTTTGCCTGAATCCCTGTCAAGTTGTCATAGCCATAGTGGTATGACCCTGCCATCTCCCCCATGCACACCCCAAGTGTGAGGCCTGAGGTGGATGACTATTTATCACATAGACTAGTGGTTCTCTGACCAGGTTTTAGGGGGAACTCTAAATTTTCATAGATATGCCTCAGGGACTGAGATAAGAGGTAGTATTATAAGGAGCATACCAAGCACCAAAATATTTTGCAAATGACCACTGCCGGAAGATGCTGCATGAGATAAGGACACTGCAAATGGAACTTTAAGTACTGCCAATCACCAACACATAGGCTCCACCTAAGCCACTTTGCTGCCAGCTGCAGAGCCAGGATGGTGGGATTGTGAAATTTCTAGGAGTGAGGACAGGTTTTGTTCATCTCTGGATGTCCAAAACCTGTCGTAGTGCATGTGGCAGGAGAATCTCACCCTCTCCATCAGGCTGAGAGGTTCTCTGTCTCCTCAAAAGCTTTGAGGCCCCCCATTCCCACCATTAGCTTGGAGCTCGTCAGTCCCTCAGAAGACTTGGGAGCCCTCACCTCCCCATCAGACTGGGCTGCCTGGTGCAGGAACAGGTGCTCAGGAAGTCATTACTGACTGGGGCTTACAGAGGGGAAGTCTGACCAAGGCCTCATCTCCTTCCCCAGTGTCTGTGGCAAGGAGACTATGGTAAATAAGGTTGCAAGATGGAGTGTTCCTGGAAGAGACTGGGCCTCAGGGTGGGGCTCAGTAGGCCAGGGACTCTGGAGCCCCACTGCAGGGCAGAAGCTGAGCTAAATTTCTTCCTAATTTCCACTTCTGCATAGTGATATTTAAATGTTGAACCCTTGTAAAAGTTCTGGTGGGGCATGTAACCCTTAAAGCTGGCCACACTGTGCTGTAACTCCATCTGTTGAATTCCAATAACCCAGTGAACCCTGAGACTTATTGTCCCCTCCCCTTTGACATTTTCCAGGCCATGTCTCGTGGCACAATAATGTTCAAGGTGGTTCCGGTGTCTGCCCCACCTGTTAATAGCCAGAAGATGGTAAGAATGCTGAGCCTTCATAATCACACATAGTAAATTCTCAAATAGCAATAATAGTGACTTAATATTTTGTGCCATTTCTCTATAATGTGTTGAACATTCTTTCAATACTGTGTTGCACATTTTTCAATACTGATGATGGGAGAGGCAAATGAGTAAATGAATACAGTAAAGGAGATGGGGTACAAGAAGTTAAAAAGTAACATCAAGAATGGGAAACGCTTGAGCAAAAACTTCTCAGCACTAGGAGCTTCTGTTGCCAAAGTCACCTTTTTCATGGACCTGAGGCTTAGTTAAAGAGGCAAGTTCTCCCTTTTGGAGAGTATGGGGAGAAAAGATAGCAACAATAGGTGGAGGAGTAGAGAAATGGTTTCAAGTCTTGACAACCCATGGACAAGGGTTCTTCTGATGGGGCCATTTTGCATCTACTGCCAGGTGTACGTTCGTGCCATGATTGAGTACTGGCCCCAAGAGGATCCCACCATCCCCTGCATGGATGCAGGGTTGCCTTTCCAGAAGGGCGACATCCTTCAGATTGTGGACCAGAACGATGCCCTCTGGTGGCAGGCCCGGAAAATTTCAGACCTTGGTACCTGTGCTGGCCTAATTCCTTCTAACCACCTTCTGAAGAGGTAAGAGGATTCAGGACTGAGCCATCAGGAAATAAAATGTTTTCTCGGTCTTCTGTTATTGCAGTTAGGATGAGGTAAAGGGAGACAAGCAGACGGACAAACACATATACTGGTCTATAAATCAAAGTCAACTTATCCATAAACCCTAAGCATCTTAAATACCAAGGGGATCAGAATAATCATATCAGCTAGAAAAAAGCAAAAAGCACTTGTGAAACTCAAACTTTAAAAGATAGTTCTAACTGCCTCTATTAATCATTTGAAGCCAAGTTGAAACCTCAGCTATTGAATCTGAACCCATGACCTTCACTTTTATGTTCTTGAGGTCCAAGGGAATGAGTAAAGATAGAAGATAAAAATAGGCCCAAGTCTCAGCCAATGTTAAGAAATCAAGAAGGAGAGGAACTAACAAAAATAATTAAGAAGGAATAACCAATGAGGCAGGATGAAAATCAACCCTGTCAGCTGCTGTAGAGTGGACTGATAAGTAACCATTGGATCTGCCAAAATGGCAGTCTTAGGTGATTTTGATAAAAAAAACAAAACAAAACAAACAAACAAACAAACAAACAAAAAAACAGTTGCTGTGGAGTAATGGGACCAAAATCCTAGTAGAATGAGATTTGAAGAAATTGATGGCATGAGACATTTTAGTACAAAACAGAGCAGAGCAATACAGAAATAGCTAGAAGGGAAAGTGGGGTGGTATGAGAGAACTTTTTGAGATAAGGCACATAATGCTGGTGAGAACAGTCCAGTGAGAGGGAACACTTTTATGATAGAGAAAAAAAGAGAAAAGAATTGCTATTGTCAATGTCCTCAAGCAGACAGAAGGAAGATGATCTAGTACAGTTGATTGTTGAACGACGCAGGGGTTAGAAGTGCTGAACTCCACGCGTTCAAAAATATGCATGTGACTTCTCAGCCCCCACTACTTAACTACTGATAGCCTACTGTTGGCCAATAACATAAATGGCAGATTCACACGTATTTTGTATGTTATATGTGCTATATACTGTATTCTTACAATGAAGTAAACTAGAGAAAAGGAAATATTAATAAGAAAAATCATAAGGAAGAGAAAATACATTTGCAGTACTGTACTATATTGAAAAAAAAAAATCCACCGGGGTGAAACTGGGTTGTTGTTGTTTTTTGTTTTCTCACGGTGTATTTCTTTGTGCATAGGAAGCAACGTGAGTTCTGGTGGTCTCAGCCATATCAGCCCCATGCCCACCTCAAACCCACCATATGTGAGTGTGCTAATATCTCAGCCCCAGTGTGTGCGTCGCAGGGAGGCCTGCTCCTTCTCTCCCAGGCCTGGCTCCCTGCCCAGGAGAGGATCTCTGAATGTCTCCCCCACCCCCTTGCCCAAATAACCTCCTGGCAGCCATCTGAGATCCTCCTCTGCGTGTTCATTCCTTTGGATGTAGAAGAGTTTTCAGTTTATGAAAATGCAAATGTTCCTGTGTTGGTGACACTTTTGGTGATGGCTCCCTGACTTGGGGTCCCCCAAGATCTCTACAGCTAGCATATAAGTTTTACATATGCTTGTGAACAAGGCTGCATGGCTGCACACAAACAGGGTCCTGGGATACAACCCCACATCGTCAGGCTCTCTGCTCAGCAAGGAGTCTGCTTCTCCCTCTCCCTCTGCCTGCTGCTCCCCCAGCTTGTGTTTTCTCTCTGTCTCTCTCACTGTCTGTCAAATAAATAAATAAAATTTAAAAAGGAAGGAAGGAAGGAAGGAAGGAAGGAAGGAAGGAAGGAAGGAGAAAGAAAGAAAAAGAAAGAGAAGAAAGAAAGAAAGAAAGAGAGAGAGAGAGAGAAAGAGAGAAAGAAGAAAGAAAGAAAGAAAGAAAGAAAGAAAGAAAGAAAGAAAGAAAGAAAGAAAGAAGAAAGAAAGAGAGAAAGAGAAAGAAAGAAGAAAGAAAGAAAGAAAGAAAGAAAGAAGAGAAAGAAAGAAAGAAAAAAGAAAGAAAGAAGAAAGAAAGAAAGAAAGAAAGAAAGAAAGAAAGAAAGAAAGAAAGAAAGAAAGAAAGAAAGAAAAAGAAAGAAGAAAGAAAAGAAAGACCCTCCTGCAGGCCCCTGGAAAGGAAGTAAGGAAGGAGACAGGGGACGAGGAGGTGGGAAAGGGACCTGAAGTCTACTGGACAACAGCGTCAGTGTCACAGATTAGTCTGTGACAAGTCCATCATCACTTTATTGCTAATTGTCTCAGCCCCCAAATTAGTTTTTCTTCTCTTTTTCTCTTGAAGACTTATGGTGACAACTATAGAGACAGTTTTGAAGGAAGAAAACTTTCTTAGGATCTCTTCACACTGGCCATGTTTTCATATCACCTTATGGATATGTATCTTTCAGTACTATGGTAGCAGCTGAAATGCCACTTTCTTTCTTTTTTTTTTTTTAATATTTTATTTATTTATTCATGAGAGACACAGAGAGAGAGGCAGAGACACAGGCAGAGGGAGAAGCAGGCTTCATGCAGGGAGCCCGACGCGGGACTCCATCCTGGGTCTCCACTTGATCCCGGGTCTCCAGGATCAGGCCCTGGGCTGAAGGCGGCGCTAAACTGCTGAGCCACCCGGGCTCCACTTTCTTTTTTAAATGTAACTTCTATGAGAATTTTCGTGATACGATCTTCATAGTGATATTTTAGCTATTTCCCCTGTGTTTTGAAAAAGTTTTTTTTGTTGTTGTTTTTTACCAAATCAGATGAAAGTTCTTCTCTAATCTGGTTTCCTATTTATTTTCTCAAAGGCACATGGAAATGCTGATGAAGCTTTTAACCAGCATCTGATAACTAGTATCACCACGGGTTGATGCTTAATTTGCTTGTGTAGCCTAAGTGCGATTTACATTCGGCTTTTGGGAAAGTCCATCCCGATAAAGAATTGTCAGCCCCTATTACTGTACTCATACACCTCTAAATCCAAGAACCTCAAGGATAGAGCCACCGACTTAAAGGGTCACCTCTCACAGGGTTGTTTCTGATGGAGCATGATCAGTTTCTAAACTATTAGATCATTTCTTTTTAACTGTTTTAGTTGGTGCTGCCATAAGTATTATCTTGTATCTTTCTGCTTAATGTTACCCTAGCGAGAAATTAACCTCAGGAACAGGTTATTGAATCCAGAGGTATAAGCAATTTTATTTAACAAGACTTAATGAAAACTTTGCAGATAACTATTAAAAATATGTTTACTGAGGATGCATATACAGTTAAGTAGTCGCCTTTCTCTTTTCTTTCTTCCTTTTTCCCTCCTTTCTCTTTCTTTCTTCCTTCCTTTCTTCTCTTTCCTTCCCTCCTTCTTCCCTCCCTTCCTTTTATTCCAGTTAAAATTTGAGTTCCTAAAATATGCTGAACTAAGTGCATTAACTCAGAAATCAGTAGAATGCAACCCTTACAGAACTTTAGGGTGGGAAGAGAATAGATTTGCCAGAAGCAAGATCTCCATTTCCAACAAGATTCATAAATGTATTAGTTTCTCTAGGATATTCATTTTATCATTTTGTTACCAAAACTCTACCAAATTTCTATAGATTAACCCCAGAATATTAATTACTATAATTTTGGCACTTCACTTTTCTTACTAAAATTAATCTGAGAAACTATAGCATTAACCAATGTGTTCTCTCTTTCTCTCTCTCTCTCTCTCTCTTTTTTTTTTTTTTGCTTCTATTATCTGTCTGTACCCAGCAATTTCTATGGAAGAAGGTAAGAAATCAGTATTTGAAAAAAAAAATCATTTCCAAAGTCTTGTAGAAATTTTGTATATTTTTCTTAATTCACTTCAATCCAGTTCTGCTATTTATTAAGATCTTCCAAAAAAAAAAAAAAAAGATCTTCCTAAATACCTGTAGTGTTCCAGTCACTAATATCTTAATTTGTAAAAAAAAAAAAAAATTAATTAAAAAAAAAAAGATGTCCATCAAAAGAAAGCACACATAGTGTAATTGTCCTCACAGAGGAATAGGAGAAAAGAGGGATAACATTTATATGCAGCACGTGGTAAAAATTCAATAAAAGTTGTCAAACTGGTTTGCTGTTTTGTGTCAACTGTTTTACACACAGACTTAAAAATAACCCTGTAAGGAATTGTGATTGTTCCCATCTTATGGATGAAAATATTGAGGTCTGAAGAAGGTAAGAATATTGGGAGGTGTTGCAGGCAGTGTAGACTGGATTGAAACTTCTGTCTGAAGGGCCCTGCATCAAGGGCAAATGGAAGCTTCAGTTATTACTTATCTCCTTCTCCAAGCCCAGGCACCCAGGTGACTCGTTATGATGCCAAACACACACATTCCCAAAAGCAAGAAAGCAAGAGGCCATCTGCTTGTGGGGGCGGAGGGAAGTGAGAAGAGCAGTTCCCTAGCCATCCCCATATTTCAGTCCTGAAATTGGAAAGGGAACATGGGGAGGCCTTTGGAGAGCCTGGGTCTTTGTGGCCCTCTGGGTAACGAGCCACCATTTTAGTCTGCTCAGGCCGCCATCACTACCCAGACTGGGTGCCTTAAACAACAGTTACTTATTTTCTCACAGTTCTGACAGCCAGAAGTCCAAGATCAAGGTTCGGTGGGTCTGGTTCTTTCTGGCTTGCAGATGACTGTCTGTCCTTTTGGGTTGGGGCCCAAATCTTATGACCTCATTCAACCATAAAGGCACTGTCTCCAAATAAAACCATACTGGGGGTTAGAACTTCAACATATAAATTCAGGAGGAATACAAATCGATCCATGACACCTACCCTTGCCAATGATGTGGAATGTTGATTTTGAGACAGTAAAATCAGTGTCTGTCTTAGATCCCGGGGTTGCAAGTTAGAAGAATCAGGGCTACTTGCGTTGTTATTAGAAAATCACTCCTGTCCTCTGTAAATAGGAATAATAATTGTAGTTTTTCTTTGCTTAAAAAAAGCACATAAAACTTCTAGTTACATCTTAGGAACCAACAGACTCAATGATGTTATAAAATATTGACCTGAAAAATAATCTCTCATAATGGCAGCTATGTTACTTGTTTATCTGTGTCCTTATCTCTATAAAACAGTATTATTTTATTTTATTTTATTTTTTTTATTTATTTTTTTTTAAAGAATTTTATTTTTTATGATAGTCATACAGAGAGAGAGAGAGAGAGAGGCAGAGACATAGGCAGAGGGAGAAGCAGGCTCCATGCACCAGGAGCCTGACGTGGGATTCGATCCTGGGTCTCCAGGATCGCGCCCTGGGCCAAAGGCAGGCGCCAAACCGCTGCGCCACCCAGGGATCCCTAAAACAGTATTATTTTATAAAATTTTTCATATTGCATATGTTGCTTAAAAAACATTCGTTAAGGACATGGTCTGTAAGGAGGTGGTGATAAGTTTATTGTATGAATTGATAGTGTAGCTTATTATACCAATAGTTATTTATACTTTTAGAATATGATAAGACTAATTTTTTAAACCACTATTTATTGTGGTGCCTGGGTGGTTCAATCAATTAAGCAACCAGTTCTTGATTTTGGCTCAGGTCATGATCTCATGATCCTGGGATTGAGCCCCATGTTGGGCTCTGTGCTCAGCTCGGAGTCTGCTTGAGATTCTCTCTCTACCTCCCCACTAAATAAATAAATAAATAAATAAATAAATAAAATATTTTTTAAGACCCTTTAAACTACTGTTTGTTGATCCCTTAGGAAGTGCTGGGCACTGTATTAGGGCACAAGATATACAGTGCTGAAAAAATTATTTCTTCAATACATAAATTCAAATCAACCATTGTGACTTTAAAAGGAAATTTCAGTTCTATTTAATAATTTATCAGGTAACTATTATGTGCAAGATACTGTACTAAGCTCTGTAAAGTAGAAATATTAACAAGTTCTGCTTTCAAGGAGCTATTGAGGAGGGCAAATAAGGCAATTACTCAAATGATTATATTACAAAGTAGAATAGATGTGCAGTAGTAGACAGTTCAAGGTAGTAGGAAGAAAATGCTATGCGGCTCATGGTAGAGATATTCATTTTAGTTAGTGTTTGAGATGGACCCTGAAGCATTACAGGCAAAGGGAATAGCATAAGCAAAGGTGCAGAGGAGGATTCATGGTGGATACTCTAGTGGGAGTATGAGATATGGGAAGGAAAGAAGTAGACAATAGCCTTCAAAGTTGGGTTTGGATCATGTTGTAGAGGGTTTTGAATATTAGGATAGGTGGTTTTAACAATTACATTCTCTTATTCTCCTATGTAGACCCCAGCTAAAGGTAAAAATAGTTAACATTTATTGGGCACTTACCATCTGTCTAAGTTTTTCATACATTATCTCAATTTTCTCTTATATGGTGGATATTACTACCATCTCCATTTGTAGATAATCTTGAGATAAATTAATTGGCCCACCCAAAAAGCTGATGCTTTTAAAATTTTAACCATTTTATGTTATGTAGCCTTCTGTACCATAGATTTTCATTTAATACAGTGCAGTCCTAAAAAAAAAAAAAATACAGTGCAGTCCTTTTTCTCTCTCCAAGTGAGCAAGCATGAGGAATAGTTGTAAGAGTAATGTTATTGTAAGATGGTTTGAGTTTTACTGACTTAAACTTATACATTGGGAATTTTGTTTGTGATACTAATACATTTTAAGTTCCATTTTCCCCTTTCTATCCTCTTTTATAGAAGATGACATGAAGATTGACGAGAAGTGTGTGGAAGCAGGTAACATTTCCTCTTGACAGATTTACCACCAGAAGGAATATGAATCACCTCAGCTATAGATTTTTTTAAAGTAGAGTTGGCCAAACGGGGCCACAGTCCTTTCCTCTGGAAGAAATGTGTAAAATGAACCCTCTCACTGCATCCTTTTTCTGATTCTGGCACTTGGAAGGGAAGCCCAGTTGTGGGAATGCCTCCAGGCTCCAAACCAACCTTCTAGAAAGTGTTCTAGAAAGTAGTGTCTTGGAAGTGATCACAGGAACACTTAGTAACGCTCAGGTGTTAGGTTCAGTAACATTCAGATGGAGTGTCCGGAAGCCGCCATGCTCTTTGTGAAATACTATAAAATATTGAAATGCCAATTTTTAAAAAGCAGCAAATATTCTTTGTTATTGTGTGGTAACATCTTCTGATAGATTCTAGTGTAGGTAATTAGTAATGGGTTCCAAATTTTTGAGAAATATATGAAAACGTTTTACATTACTATACTTAATTTTTTTGGTAAATTGGGAAAAGATTTTCCAAATTTAGTGGCAGAACTAAGATTGGGTCAAGAATCACTAGGGTAATGTTGGGAGATTATTGGAAAGTCTTTAGTCTGATAGGTGAATTTATCTTGGCTTTCTGAGATAATCTGGTTTTTAGAAATTAAAGAACAATATAAATCTTTAAATAGTGGATATTTAAAAGATTCACATATACTTTCCAGAACAACTACAGAATAATGCTGACACAGTATTTATGTTATCAAGTACACATTCGGGTTTTTTTTTTTGTTTTTTTTTCTTTTTTCTTTTCACATTCTGTTTTTTTAAAACTCCCAGCAATACTCATTTCTTTCTATAATTTTTAATTTAAAAATTTTATTAGGTAATATGTTCACATACTTTGAAATTTAAAAACTGTAAAAGTATAGAGCTCCTTTCTTTCCCTGCTCCCCTACTCAGCTTTATTTCTTGAGGCAATAAATACTCTCACTTTCTTGCTGAACCTTCCAGACATACTCTGTTCATACAAAAGCAATGATGTGTATTTTTTTTCTCCCTTCCCCACCATCATGCTCACCATTTTTTAAAAAACACCCTTTAAAAAAAGGACTTTTTTGATGATATGCTATACACATTTTTCTGTTTTTGGCTTTTTTCCCTTAGCATTATATATGATTCCATCTTAGTACATAGAAAGCCTCTTCATTTGTTTTTAACAGCACGTTGGTTAAATAATTAATGTGCGTTTATACAATCACTTATTGGTAAACTTTCCAGCTACGCCCTATCTCTTCTATTACAAGCAGTGCCACAATGAATAGCTTTGTAAATACCTTATTTCATACATGGGTGAGTATACCCTAGAAGCAGTAAGGCCTGATCCAAGGATGCATGCATTGGTGATGTTGCTGTGTATTTTTAATTGCTCCCCACATACATTCTAGTTTCTTAATCTTTAATATCTCTTTAAAATGCTAATAACTGTTTTAACTGATGAGAAAGTTGGTTTATATGAAATCTTACATTGTCACCTAAAAAGCCTATCCAGTCACACCATTGATACCCGCATTCTCCTTGACATACCCCCACCCCTCAATGAGGCAGGGTACCTCCCTCCTCCATGTGCAAGCCTCTTCACAGCAAAGCTGTCCCCTGTCTGACATCCATTGGTGTTTCCTATGACCTTCTACCTTTCTCTTCCCTCTGAGCCTCTTTTAATTTTATTTATTCTCTTCTGTTTTATTTATTTTAAGCTCCCGCAGCACCCCTGCTTAATATCACAGCCCAACTCCCTGATGCCATATATCTCCTTTAGGGCTTTAGTGTGCCATAGAGACGCTAATGACTTGGCCTTGAGTCAGGAAAGAATTTTAGAAGTTGGTGTGTATGCAGAGGCACTGGGTCAGGGAATTAGACTGTTAAAATATAGACTCAGTACGGATAGTAATATAATGACACTTTTGAGTTTTTTTTTGTTTTTTTTTGTTTTTGTCTCCACGGGAAACCATAGATGAAGAAACATTTGAATCTGGTAAGTGAAAAATGAGTATTTGGTATTGATTTTTAAGGGTCTACTCCAAATTTTGGTATCGTTTAAACACACGTTTAGGGACCTTATACAATAATTGTTTATTAAATACTTCAACAGTATGGTTGTGAGATATTATTAGCTTCACCTTGACCAGTGTTCCTTATTAGACATTTTGGAGCTCTGTGGGAGCATGTTTTGGTTGTCACATTGATTTGGGGCACAACTGGCTTTTAACTGGTAGGAGTCAGGAATACTAGATGTCCTGGAGTGTGGAGACCATCCTGTGCAATATTTTCAATGTCCTGTCGGACAAAACACATTACAACTATAAATGAGTAGTTATTTAATACACAGTAGTGATGTACGTTTTCACAAGACATAACATGAAAAGCTCAGTTGTGTAGAAGAGAATCATTATGGAGAGAGACATTTGAATAGAATTAAAGACATTGCCTTGTAATTATTGAATCATTGATTCCACACCTTCTGTCTGCTTCAAACTGATAAGAAATAAACTGGAAAGTGAGGTATCTATACTGATTGATTTTTTAATTTTTCTTTAACATGTTATTTGTTACTATTGATGACATATGGTATCGTCAAGTGTGTGTCCCTCAGACTAAGGTTGACATCATGAGTAACAATATAGGTCTCAGGGTATTTTGCAACTTTTGGGGGCATGTTAACATTACTCCCCTGCTTCCAAAAATATATTTTCTCATTTTCTCCATTTTGTCAATCTGTAATTGCTTTGGTATATTATCCCTACTTCAAATAAGGCAATTTCCTCTTTCTTTTATATAGAAATAAACCTGGTCTGTTACAACTTATCAGAGCTCTTGTTATTCCCACATCTACTGTTTCTTTGCCCTCCTATTTTTCTATGCTTCACATAAGGGATATTTTCACTTCCTTTAATCCATGCTTCTTCAGTATAAGTAGCAACTTATAAGCATCTAACAGTTTCTTAGGTCTTCTAGAAAAGTCATGCCTGAGGATTTATATCTTGAAATATACATTTTTAAGATACAAATTAATTCCTTTTAGCTTTTTTCTTCATATTACAGTTAGAACATTGTACTGGGTTTAAAAATTAAGTGTGTAGTAGATTCTATCAATTTAATTTCATAAGAGTAGGGAGATTGCAATAAATATTGGTCATAAAAAAAGATGTCATTAAGACAGATGGAGTTGGGAACCATGCACTTAAATGACTTACCTACCATTTATGTTGTTTCTAAATTTCCTCTTTTCAGTTAGATAGTTGGTCTATTAGGGTACGTACACTTGGCTCTATGTTTGGGACTGGTTTAATTTTTAATTCCTCTGGATTATAGTTCTTCTTTAAAAAAAAAAAGATTTTATTTATTTGAGAGAGTAAGCACAAGCAGGGAGAGGGACAAGCAGACTCCATGCTGAGCACGGATCCTGACACGGGGTTTAATCTTAGGACCCTGAGATCATGACCTGAGCTGAAGGCAGATGCTTAACCGACGGAGCTACCTAGTCCTTTTTTGCTCTATGTTCAACTCCTCATTTTTCTGGAAGAGAGTCCATACACTAAAACTGTGGTTGAGGCTCAGAAGTATTTGGGGCATCTGTGAGGGGAGAGGCAGCATGGTGTAATGGTTAGAGCCAGGAACTGGAGCCAGAGTGTCCAAGTAGGAATCTTGCTCCATTACTCATTACCTGTGGCTTCTCCATACTTCACCTCTCTGCCCTTCTCTTGCTCCATGTCTAAAGTGGGAAAAATAACTTCTATAAGTAAAGTGCTTAGAATATGTGACCCTGGGGTGCTCTGGACCCCATTGTGAATCTTGCTCTGGACGAGCATGCAGCAGTTGTTTCTCTAATAACTACAGAGGAAAGTGTGCAGCTGCCTTAGTTACTGTGACCTGCCCCTTTTGGACTCCTCATAGTCAAAAGATTGAGTACTCTCAACTACATTTGAGCTCAGGTCACTTAGAAGGTCAATGAAGGAACAGTTAACACCCAGCTGGCAAGTTTTTTAAGTAAATAATTCTTGATATTTATTCATGATGCTTAATTCTTTTACTTAGAGCTCTTATTGGGTAGTTCAGTTTCTTCAGTTTTGGTCTCAACTCTTTCTCCAAATGCAGTATCATGTGACCTCCTTGAATTTCTCCAGGAGGTGATGATACAGTGTAATTAGGAATGTCATAAAAAGAATAGCAACAGAGAAGATGGATGTTTTAAGATATCTAGATAACAGGGGCGCCTGGGTGCTTAGTCGGTTAAGAATCTGTGTTTGGTTCAGGTCATGATCCTGGGGTCCTGGGATCCAGCCCCACATGGAGCCCTGCATGGGGCTCCCAGCTCAGTGGAGAGCCTGCCTCTCCCTCTCCCTCTGCCCTTCTTCCCCTTCATGCATGTTTCTCTCTCTCTCTCAGTTGCTTGCTCTCTCACTATCAAATAAATAAAATCTTAAAGAAAAGATAAATTCTTCTAAAAAATCTAGAAAAAAGTATGCTGTGTGTTCAGTTCCCCCTGTCTCCAGTGGGCCAGCTGGAGATGGACGTGTGTCACTGGACCCATGAGGGGTAAGGAATGAGGATATTGAGGCAGAATGCTGCTGAAGTGCCCGCTGGGCAGGACTGTGTATACAGCCTCTGTGAGAGGAGAATAGAGGCTCGCAGCACTTGCCTTCCTATGATTTCTGTCTCTCAAGCCTTATTTTGTACGTCTTCCTAGATAAAAAGCCCTTGGGGAGAATATAGATAAGTAACTTGCAGAAAGTTATTTATTGTTCTCTGAGCAGCACAGTCTGGTTCTGTGAGTTCCTGGTCCCCTGTAGTATGTCATGCGTTTGTCTTGCCAGGCCTACCTGTGTTACAGCGTTCCCTAGGGTGACCTGAATGCCTCACCTTTGTCATTTGTCTTTGTTGGATGACCGACTTGATCTTCTCAAAGACTTAATGTTTTCATGTCTTTTTCTTCACTGACCCAAATCTCCAGAGGAACTTTCAGAAGGTAATTGTTTTCATTTCCTGGATAAGCCACATAGAGCTCTATTTAAGACGTTTCAGTACCTCATGCTTGACAGGATACCTTTTAAGATAAGACATATTTTAAGGGTGAAATCAGTGATAAGATATTCAATTTCATAGAAAAATATTTAAAAATGAACAATGAGGGGCAGCCCAGGTGGCGCAGCGGTTTAGCGCCGCCTTCAGCCTGGGGCGTGATCCTGGAGCCCCGGGATCGAGTCCCACGTCGGGCTCCCTGAATGGAGCCTACTTCTCCCTCTGCCTGTGTCTGCCTCTCTCTCTCTCTGTCTCTCTTGAATAAATAAATAAAATCTTTAAAAAAAATAAAATAAAATAAAAATGAACGATGAAAGTAGTTAAGAATTATGAATATATTCCTAAGTAAATGTTTCCATGAGAGACTCTTAATGATAGAGAACAACTGAAGATTACTGGAGGGGATGGACTAAATGGGTGATGGGTATTGAGGAGGACACTAGTAGTGATGAATCACAAAATTCTGCTCATGAAACCAATATTACACTGGATGTTAACTAACTAGAATTTAAATAAAAAATTGAAAAAGAAAAAAAACTGCTGACATTTCATTTAGAAAAATATACTTCACAGAAGATGGAATCAATATTGGTGTGTTTTCTTTAAAATCTATGTTTAAAAAAGGTTAAGAGGAAAAGATTGTATATGTTCATTTTATGAACAGTGGCTCTTCATACATTTCAATGATCAGAACAGAATTGCTAAGTGAAAGGAATGTCTATTAGTAAAAAGTAATTTGAAAATGACATTTTTATCTTTTTTTCCCTGGAGTTTGTAAGAATTTTTCTGAGACCCCAGGGGAAGCAGAGGAGGAATTTAAATAAGTTCTAGGTGCTTCAGAGCCACTGGGATCGGTATTCCTCACCCTTGTCTCTCAGATTCCTGGATAGTCAGTTACAATTAGCAGCAACAGAGCAAATACTAATTTTATACAGAATAAACCATTTTATCAGGGAGAAAATAAAAACTCACTTCTAACAAAGGAATTAATTGTAGGTCCTGCAGAATACCATTTCTACAAGTTTAAGCCAAAGCCAGTTCATCTGTTTCCTTTTAGAAGTCAGTTTTCTTTGGGTACTTTAAAAAATGTATACCTAATTTTTATTTATTTTTTTACTGTGACTCAATATCTTTCTTATAACTTTAAACAAGCCTAAAATAGCTTTTTGTTTCAATTATACTTGACAGAGTATAGTCAGTGTATTGATAAAATTCTGAAGTGCGTTTCCACATGGTTTGGTGCATGTGATAGACTGGAAAGTGCTTAGGACAGTCTTCAAATAAGCCATTCAAGATGAATTCAGCTGTGCTGACATCTGAAATGGTGTCACTTGCAGATTTGAAGATAATTTCATGCATCTGTTCTAAGTAAACTTCTCCTTCTCCTCCTTCGCTTATTCTGTTCCTGCCATTCTCTGTGTTCCAGACAAGGGGGAATTTGTTGGCTCTGGTCAGAAGTTCTTTATCGGTAGGTAATGATTAATAAGAGGTGGGTCTTTGTCACTTGTCAAGTTTTGTTCCTACCATCCTGACTCTTCTGAAAGTTTCCCTTGCTGATGCACATTTCCAAACTTATTCCTTATTTTGGTTTCCCTCTATCAGCCAATTCCTTTTTTGGGGTCAGTATTTTTCTATGTTGATGATTCATTATAATTCATCTGGTTTCCACTGGATATCTCTTAATTATCCATCAAAAACAAACCTTTTGTTTTCTTCCAAAATGTTGTATGACATATTTATCTTACTCTAAAGAGGCCAGTTCTCTGACTACTAAACTTAGTTTTGATGCCCACATTACTATAATCTGTCAACTTGGCAGAGTTTTCTGAAGAACCCACTTCAGGGCTCATGTAAACCCATGCCGGGATCCTCCAAGAGACAGTAGGGGAACAGCAGGGTCTATAAAGTGAAATATTGGCTCTTTGGGCCTGAATGAACATTGGAATCATTGAGAGAACTTTAAAAAAAAGCTGAGGCCACTTTTCTGTATCCCCTTGAGAATAACTCAACCCCAATGCCATTAAGGCTAAAAGAGTAGGCGTTTGCAAAAAGGTCGGGAAGAAGCAGCCTGGGGTGGGGCATCCCTGAGCAGTGTGAGGAGAACATTTGTGCAGGGGATGATGGTGGCCTGGAACATGTTGTCAGAGCCAGAGCAAAGTGAGGAGGACAGCTGCCATCACCTGGCCTCTGATACCTCACAGCCTCTACAAAACAGCCTTTTCACCTAGCTTGGGCTCTGACACTTTCTGCCAGGTTGCTGATACCATCCATACCTTGTCCTGCACAGGTGCTTTTGACAAATACAATAAGTAAGTGTATTGAGGACAATCAGTCACTGTTAGAGAAAGGAGTTACACATTGGAAAGGCTGGGGGTGGGTGGCTGGAATGAATCCTGTAGTGTTGAGCTGGCATTGTAGGTATTGGTATGAATACATGGTGTTCTAGTTCTATCTACAGGAAGGACATGGGAACAGCTCTTTTTTGAAAATGCCAGAAAGCCCTGTGATTTGGTGGGCAGATTAGGCAGGATTCTAGGAGTTCAGAAATCATGGTTAGTATCCAACTCTGCCACTGGATGACACAGTTGTGACCAGCCAGCTAACCTGTCTATGTCTTAGTGTATCCATCTGAAAAATGTGAGTAATCAGCCAACTCCACTGTTTCCATTCTGATCCTCCCTCACTTGGGGCACTGCAAGGGACTCCTAACTACTCTCCTGTGAGCCCATACTTTACATCCTCCCCACAGCAATGGAGGACTTCTTCAGAAACATAAACCACATCACACCCATTTCTCTACCACCCAGTGACTTCTCATCCCACTTGGACCACAATACAACACTCTGCTGGAGCTCCCTGCCACCTTCCCTGCCTCCTCTCCAACCCCATTTCCTACCATTCTCCCTACTGCTCACCACTCTGCTTCACTAGGGTCTCCTCAACAGTGTGCTTCCCCAACACTCCCAAAACACTCCTCTCTCTGCACCTTAGCAGTTGCTGTTCCCTTAGCCTGGGTTGCATTTCCCCCAGAAGCCTCCTCACTTAGCTCCATTACTTCATTTCCACCTCTGCTCAATGTCACTTTTCCCCACACACTGTAATTGAACTGCCTGCAACAAGAAGCACCCCCATCACTCTTTATCCAGCGACCCTTCCTCTAAGCACTTATTTTTGTAGATGTGTTTACTTCTGTCTCTCCTCCATGGAATGCAAATGTCAGGAGGAAGTAGGTTTGATGTAGTTGACCACTAGAACCCCAGCACCTGGCACATGATGGGCACTGGGTGCACCTTAGCAACCTGTGGGGCACTTTGCTACCTTTCCTTTGTGTTGCTTCCTATTCTCTGCCTTCAGACAGGCATGAGTATGTTAATTAACACTTGCTGATCACAGTCACCGCAGGCTCCATCAGGTATGGAAGGAAAAGTGCTCTCTCCTGCCTGGATGTGACGTCGTGTGCCTTCCTGCCCCTCCCAGCTGGCTTCCGCCGCAGCATGCGCCTTTGTCGCCGCAAGTCTCACCTGGGCCAACTGCGAGCTGCAGAGGTGTGCAAGGCTGGTGGCTGCCTCAGTGCACTGGCCGCCCCGTACGAGGAGGTGGTCAGGTACCAGCGATGCCCTTCAGACAAGCACCGTCTCATTGTGCTCGTGGGTACGTCCCTGTGTCTCTCTTCCATAGTGAAGTTCTTCCTCTAGATTCAGTTGTTTTGTGTTGGGAGTAGTGGCAAAAGTAGAATTCTTTAGGGACTCCCATATGAACATCTTTTTTAAAAATCCTGTTTTATTTGTATGTGTTTATAAATAAAACTTTGTTGTCTCTTGCTTTTATTGTCTATGGTTGAATGTGGTATGCCCTGGTATATCCGTACTGGGGTAATAACAGGTTGTATTATGATGAAGCTTTTTTTTTTTTTAAACCTGTTTAGAGTTTGTTCTATAAGCATAGATGAGTATGCCCCCAGATGCATTATCAATCAGTATCAGACATAAAAATCCTTAAAATCTCTTTCCCTAAGAAATTTGTAATCACCTTCTTTCGAAAAGTGTTCAACACCTTTTGGACTGTAGCTATGGTGCTAAAGAATGGCAAATATAGTACTGGGGTGCCCTGCTTTTGTGACCAAGAGCTCTGCCAAGCTGGGTCCCTGCAGCAGTAATAACTTCGATCTTGCTGCCATCTCTGTGTATTCCAATTGTGATCAAGGGAGAGGGGAGATGGGCCCTGTAGAGCAGAACAACATGCCTTACAGCCAGGACCAGCTTTGCAAGGCTTGGGGCAAAATCAAAATACAAGAGCTTCTTAAAAAATGATTGACATTTCACGGAGCCTGGGTGATACAGTTGGTTAAGCCTCTGACTCTTGGTTTCAGCTCAGGTCCTGATCTCAGGGTTGTGAGATCGAGGACCTGTGAGCCCCTGCCTTGGGCTCTGCACTGGGCATGGAGCCTGCTTAAGATTCTCTCTCCCTCTTCCTCTGTCCCTCCCAATCATGTGTTCTCTCACTCTCAAATAAATAAATAAATCTTTAAAAATTAACATTTCAAGATGGCAAAAAAAGAGCATGAAACCAAGTGTAGATCCTAAGCATGGGACGTATATAACTGCATGGAGTCAGCCCTGACTTCAGTTGCCCATGAGGCATTGACTCACTACCTATTAGGATATGTGCTCAAATTCTGTAAGACACAGAACCCGTAATTCTAGGGGCTGATTTCTGGGTTGTGATGTGATAGATACTTCATCTGACAGGAAAAGTAGGTTGTGTCAGGTTATCTGAAATGAGGCCAGCGAATTCTCATAGTACCCAACATGAGACTTGGTGTTTCTGGGATGTTGAAGAAGTGTGGGCCACTCTGTGGGTCACCAGAAAAATTCCTAAGAGCTTTCTGGAATTGTTTCAGTTTGTGAGAAGAGAAGATATGTAATTTCCCTAATTTCTCTCAAATTTCTTCAACAGAAGAACTGAAATGATTACATCACCACATCTAATGATTTCTGTATGTGGCTTTTTGTGTTTAGGACCTTCTGGCGTTGGAGTCAATGAACTGAGAAGACAACTTATTGAACTTAATCCTAACCATTTCCAAAGTGCTGTGCCACGTACGTGTAGTTGCTCTTTCCTAGCAGTTGATGTTTTGGTCAAACTGTCTTTGCGTCCACAGGTGCACTGATCTCACTTAACTATGCCATACCATATTTGCTGTAAAAAGATGAAACACAAGGGATAGTCCTTATATAATATTTATAAATTGATTCATTGGCATGTGGCTGGCTAGGCTTTTAAAAAGTTACTGTTTCTTTTCCATTTCTTAGCAGTCATATAGATGATCCTTCAGGAAAACTAATATTTAGTAATAATAGCTAAGTAATAATAATACTATCTTCCTGGCACTGTGCTTGGCTCTTTAAATACCTTATCTTATTTTTAAAATTTTAATATATGCAGATATAATTTTATATAAATCTGTAAGTATGATTATACCATCCATGGCAGGAAAGAGCATTTGCATGTGGGTGCTTCCCCTTCACTTCAATGCAAGACAGGAACTTAGAGAGACCACTTAAGAACTTAGTATGTGTTCTGTGCAGTTTGGGGGACAGAATTATACTTGAAAAATCTAAAAATTTAGAGGAGTGGCCAAGGGCTGCAGTTTGGGAAGCAGCTGCTCTTTTAGAAATCACAGATGACTAACTGGGATAGAGATGAATTTGAGATACCCAGTGGTAGTGGTGGTGGTGGTAGGGTTTGCAGAATAACCCATGCATCCTCTAGGGGAACAGAGACAAATTTAAATATCTGCCAAGTCGAAAAGAAACCTGTAGTATCCAGCATCACCATCAACATCAGTAAGTAAGAATTTTCCTGCTCTTTCTTCTCCTTTCTGCATTCTAGCCTTGGGCAGTTGTAAAACTGGGAGGGAACTACTACTCTTCAATGAAAGAGAAGAGAAGTGAATCCTACTCCCTTTCCTGACTTGTGGCTTCTCTAACTGCAGCTTCCATGGCTATAGCAAGTCTGAGCCAAGAGAAGCCTAAAATGGAAATGAAATTCATAATTTTGATTATTACATAGGAAAGGAATTTTAGTTATTAGATTGAGACTGTGTTTTGTGGCACGAATGATGGTGGGTTATTTATTTTAAACTAAGCATAATCGGATGAGTTGTGGTAACTGCTATATTTTCATCCAGGACCAGGGGAAGGTCTTGTCCCACAGAAGGCAGTAGATGACAGGAAAATGTTGCTTTATGATTACATACCATAAGTCATGCTTTCCAAACACTATTTACATATGTAAGAATGGACATTGATCTCCAACACAAAAACTACAAAAGAAATCACCATTTTTCAATAATCTGGATAAAAATCAAATTCCCACAGAACATAGAAGAACTGTAAGAAGTATGGCTAGCAATCATTCAAAGTGAGAAAATGTTGCCCATATTTTGCTTTTTAAATTGAGTGAATAGTTTTAAGACGAATACCTCTAGTTATTAACCAGTTCACAGATTTTTAGCCTACCATATAAAATAAAGTCCAACAGAAGCCACAGAGAAGGAGTCATCTTAGGTTTATATTTACATAATTTATTTATATATTTTTAAAGATTTAATTTATTTATTTGAGATAGAGAGCAGGAGAAAGCACAAGCAGGAGGAGGGGCAAAGAGGGAAGCAGGCTCCCCGCTGAGCAGGATGCCCAATGGTGGGGCTCCATCCTAGGATCCTGGGATCATAACCTGAGCTGAAGGCAGACACTTAACTGACTGAGCCACCCAGGTGACCCTTTATATAATTTATTATAATGTGACAACTATAGTATTTTACTGGAATTTTTTTTCAATGCAAAGCTGTAGGAGAAGTGGCATAAGTGTAGGAACTCTAAGGATCTGTGGAGAGGCTTGAATAAAGAAAAAACAGGAGCGTCTGGGTGGCTCAGTTGGTTGAGCGTCTGACTCCTGGTTTTGGCTCAGGTTGTGGTCTTGGGGTCATAAGATCAAACCCTGCATGGGCTCTGCACTCAGTATGGAGTCTGCTTGAGATTCTTTCCCTCACCTTTTCCCTCTGCCTCTCTTTCCCACTTGTACATGCACGCATGAATGTGTGTGTGCCCTCTCTCTAAAATGAATAAATAAAAAATATTAAAAAATAAAATAAAATAAAATAAAATGAATATAAATAAAATCCTTTAAAGAAGAGAGAGAAAACAAAAATAACCCTCAGATGACATTTGCTTTTTGGGTGTCTTAAATGTTCATTACTCCTTTTATCATTTAGGGCTTATTTCAAACTCCTACTTGGTCATTTCCATGCATCGATATTATCAAGAATTCATCTATTTCATTCTTAAACTTTGGCAAATGCAAATATACCATTTTTTAAATGAACACAGAGGATTTGTGGTAATGCAGATTAAGGAGCTTGCAGCTTTGCAATATATACATAGGACACGGGGTTGGAACTGTGTTTTATTTATCGTTGTGTTCTAAGAACCTAACATATCTGGAGCAGAAGCGCTTGGTACATGTTAGTTGAATAAATGGATGAGCAGGTAATGAATCACTTTTAGTTACTCAGTGAGCCCCTGTGTTCTTTACCAAGTACTATTTAAGTAGGAGAACCTATAAGCAAAGAATAGCACTGAATCCAGACTCCACCAATCTTTCCCTTCTGGAGATCCCCCAAATTAATCACCATCTCACTTGGCTATCAATACATTTGGACAAGACTGTAGACTGTCATGGGATTTCTCCATTTCAAATCAGAGACAACCGGGTGCGGCAGAAAATATTAGTCTAGGAGGAGTCAGAACAGCTAGGTTCTTGTTTTCAACTTTGCTTTCCATTAGTCTGTGTACAAGAGCAAGTCAGTTACTCTTCAAAATCTTCAGTTACTGGGGTGCATGGGTGGCTCCATCGGTTTTCTGCCTTCGGCTCAGGTCATGATCTCAGGGTCCTGGGATCAAGCCCCATGCCAGGCTCTCTGCTCAGTGAGGAGTCTGCTTCTATACCTCCCCTCACCTCCGACCCCCACCCCCGGTGCTCTCCTTCCCTCTTTCAAACAAATAAATAAAATCTTGGGCAGCCCGGGTGGCTCAGCAGTTTAGCGCCAGCTTCAGCCCAGGGCCTGATCCTGGAGACCTAGGATCGAGTCCCATGTCAGGCTCTCTGCCTCTCTCTCTCTCTTTGTGTGTGTGTCTCATGAATGAATACATGAATGAATGAATAAATAAATAAATAAAATTTAAATAAATAAGTAAATACAATCTCTAAAAAAATCTTTAGTTACTGATCAGTAAACTATGGATAATATCATTTCATCTGGCTAGGCTGTGAGGAATGAAATGGGATCTTGGAAAATGCATTATCTAAATATAAGATCTGCTACCTGGGGGCTTCAGGCATCTTGGGGCTCACACATAATCCACTCATGCTTGTTTTGAAGTAAGAGCTGGTACATGCTTAGGGCCTCCCCACCCTGGCTTAACACCTTATACATTCAGGTTCATACTATGAGCACTTGAAAAGGGTTTATAGTTGAACTGATTTTGAGATGAGAACTTCTTTCTTTTTTTAAAGATTTTATTTATTTGAGAGAGAGAGAGAGCAGAACACAAGCTGGGGGAGGGGCAAAGGGAGAGGGAGAGGGAGGAGCAGACACCCTGCTGAGCAGGGAGCTTGAAGTGGGACTTGATTCCAGGACCCTGGGATCATGACCTGAGCCAAAGGCAGACACTTAACCGACGGAGCCACCCATGTACCCTGAGAACTTCTTTCTTATCATCAATTCAGGATCCCTCTTTTTGGTTCTATCATTTTATTTATCTGTTTCTGTATTCATTTATTTGTATTGATGGGACATCTTTATCCAAATGCATATTGGTACCAAATCAAAACATTTTGTAGATTCTAAAACCTTCTTTAAAATTCCATTTTTTGATAGATACTACTCGTTCCAAAAAGAGTTATGAAATGGATGGACGTGAGTATCACTATGTGTCAAAGGAAACATTTGAAAGCCTTGTGTATAGTCACAGGTAAGCTAGACATTCAGAATCTGATTCTGACGTTTGGTTATTTTACCTTCAAAATAGATACACGATTTTTATGCATTATCAAAAGCTCCTAGGGTAATTCCTTTTGTTTTTGAAGAGTTAAGCAAGGAAATGTAAATTGATATACTAGCACACTAACTCATTGGGTTTGGAGAGGGAGCAGAATTGAATTGCAAATTTTAGAGACTTTGGAGAAATAGTTAAGTTCTAGATTCCCCTAATACTTTTTTCTCCTATCTTCCACTAATTCTTCTTGTGCTAGCACAGTCCACATATTTACCTTCTATCTTGTTGGAATTTATCTTCATATAATTACTACTAATATTTTACTTGTAGAAAGAGTTCTTGTTTTCCTTGTGGCACCCTTGCAGGATGCTCGAGTATGGTGAGTACAAAGGCCACCTGTATGGCACCAGTGTGGATGCTGTTCAAACAGTCCTTGATGAAGGAAAGATCTGTGTCATGGACTTAGAGCCCCAGGTAAGTCTGTGGTGGAACATTTCCCATCTCCCCAAAGTAATGAGTGACTGTCATGCATTTTGTGCACATGCTGTAGGTCGTATTTGAGAGATTTTATTCTGTTAGCATTTTTAGGGATAAGACCATTTACCATATCTAATGGCCAGGATCTTATGTAAAGGAACAATTGCCAATATCTTGTCTTTAGTTAGGCGTCTTGCTTCTCAGATACAAAAAGTGAACTGAGCTGGTGGCTATAAAGAAAACTTAGCAAGAATCCTGCTTTGACCTTGATCACAAGGCATCAAGGAAATTTGTGGAGGGAATAAGATGTTGCTTTACACAAGGAGATGAGGTTCCTATATTCTCGTATCTATAGCTACCTCTATGAGACCATATGTGGAATGAGGCAGGGGTGAGCAAGTTAAGATAAGGAACACATGATGTATAGGCTCCATTTTTTGATCCTCGTATTTTGTTTTTTTTTGGTAGTCATTTTAAAATATACCACGTGTGCTAAAGAGAATCAAGGGATAAGACAATTGTTCTTACTTGAGTCAAGGCTGGTGATCAGTGTGAAGATGTCAGTAGTATCCAGTATAAGATAATAATAAGAGGAAAGGGAAGTGAGGATGAGGAAACTGATCCACTTTTAGGATTTGTCCCACGAGATGATGTATAAAATCCTATTCTCAGATTTCAGAAGGGTGTTATGACTAATAAGAGGAAGAGCCACAGTTTAAACTTAATTTTGGTTCTAGAACCCCATCTCTTAATTATTAAAATGTTTCATTTTTAGAGTTGAGGACTGGGGGGGGGCAAAGGAGAATAAATAAAAATAAATTATCTAAAAATAATTGGTGATTTCTGATCTTAGAAATGTTGAGAACATTCACATTGACTCTAGGAAATTAAGACTTCTGTTTTTAAATATGCACCTAATTTTTCTGTGTAGGGTATTCAAGTAGCTCGAACCCAGGAACTGAAGCCCTATGTCATATTTATAAAGCCATCTAATATGAGTTGTATGAAGCAATCTCGGAAAAATGCCAAGATGATTACAGACTACTTCGTGGACATGAAGTTCAAGGTAAGATACAGAGGAAATAAACGAATTTATTTTTTTCCTAGTAAAAAATCAGTGTTGTTTCCACAACATCCCTATGTTAAGGAATGGGATTTTTGTTAAATAATGCCCTTATGATTTATCCTTTTTACTGGACATGATTTATAGATATTAAAATAAAGTTTAATAAATGCTATAATGCTGTTCTTATTTTTTTCTTTTTTCTAATCTAGCTTAAAAGAAAAAAAGAACTCAAGCCAAGTTTGCAAAGCCACACAAAAAAATTGGTTGTGCCTAAAACTGACATTTACATTTTATTATTTATCATATGAAAAAGTTTGAGGGCAGCCTTGGTGGCTCAGTGGTTTAGCGCCGCCTTCAGCCCAGGGCCTGATCCTGGAGACCCGGGATCGAGTCCCACATCGAGCTCCCTGCATGGAGCCTACTTCTCCCTCTGCCTGTGTCTCTGCCTCTCTCTCTCTCTGTGTGTCTGTCATGAATAAACAAATAAAATCTTTAAAAAAAAAGAAAAGAAAAAGGAAAAGTTTTAGAATTTACTTTAAAAATGTGGTGAATATATCTTATCTGTAATATGAATTTTCTATAAAAATATATCTCTAAATGCAAACATTATATATTAATGATGATGGAAATTATAGAGGGGCTGAGACAGGTGGAATTAATTCGTGAACTTTTCCTAGAGTACGCATTATTTTTTTCCAGTTTTAAAAATTAAATCCACCTTAGCTAGGTCATACCATCCTCATGTTAGAAGTGGCAAAATAATGTCATTCTTATCAGTATTTAATTTCAAGAACAGTGTTTTATTTATTTTTTTTTATTTTATTTTTTTTAATTTTTATTTATTTATGATAGGCACACAGTGAGAGAGAGAGAGGCAGAGACACAGGCAGAGGGAGAAGCAGGCTCCATGCACTGGGAGCCCGACGTGGGATTCGATCCCGGATCTCCAGGATCGCGCCCTGGGCCAAAGGCAGGCACTAAACCGCTGCACCACCCAGGGATCCCAAGAACAGTGTTTTATCTTATAAAATTTCATTTGAAATTTTCATATGTTTTATTTATATTTAACTGTAAATTTTGTTTTCTTTCTTTTTTCTTTCTCTTTCTTTTTTGTTTTGTTTGGTTATACACAGTTGAAGGCTTCAAGTGCTTAGATTTTAGAGTAAGATAATTTAAGGCCATATGGGAAGTTGAGGGGATTGTTTTGGCTACCATTATTTAGTTCTGCAAAACCTTGACCAGGGAAACATTAAGATTAAAGATAAAAACATACATTGTGTGGTTTAGAATAGAATAGAATTTATCTGACATGAGCGTTTTTATATAAAATTTATAATGTATGTAACAGCAAAACAAACTGCATATGATTTCTGTTTATCTCATTAAGTCTGTGCTATCCATATTTTTCTATTTCTCATAAAGGATGAAGATCTACAAGAAATGGAGGATTTAGCTCAAAAAATGGAGACACAGTTTGGCCAGTTTTTTGATCATGTGATTGTGAATGACAACTTGCAAGATGCATGTGCCCAGTTGCTGTCTGCAGTTCAGAAGGCTCAGGAGGAGCCTCAATGGGTACCAGCAACATGGGTTTCCTCTGATACTGAGTCTTAAGGAGGCCACCAGCTTAATGCTGGAGCTTTAAGAATATTCAACTATTACAGAGCTCTGGAATAACAGCTGCAATAAAAAACAGCAGTATTTGCCCCATTTTAATGTATGCAACTTTAAATGTGGTACAGTTTATTAATTAATCTAATTTGAAAAAAATTGCATCATATGTATGTAGAGTTACCTCCTTAGCTTTGAAGAAAAAAAATGTTTTGTTTTTAATGTTTTCCTTTATGTCATATAAGAATACAAACAATGTCAAGCCACTGAGTAGGAGAACCTTTCTGAGATTTCTTATGGTCTTTGTACAGTTCAGATAAAAGAGCTTCCCTAAATAAAATAAGTAGTATTTCATTTCAGAAACTGTATTTAACCTCAAGAAACTTCTGTTTTATGAAACCAGCTTTTACAAAAAGTGAAAAAGTCAGTACTTTTTCACTGACTCAGCAAGAAAAAAGGGTTAATGTACATGTTTCACATTTAACATGAAAGTTTACAGAAATGGTCCTGCCCTCATCATTTATACATCAGTCTACAAGGAAAAAAAATATTCTTCAGATCAGAGCTGTAACAATTAATTTGCCTAAAAGCCAATATCTACATCATGTCTAAATTCGGAAAGGGCAATTGACTTTAGTCCTAGAGACCCATAGATGAGAAAACCGTAAGATGAGGATGCTATTCCAAGAAGTCTTATTTTTCTTTCTTCCCTAAGTCTTAAGACTTCCAGTCAGCCGTGCTGCCCCTGTATGTCTATCTTCTACATTATTCTCTAATGTTCCCCATCCCCACACCATCCGTCTACTCCCCCAATCTCTTTCTTAAATATAAAACCAAGTATGTACATCAAAGTATTTGTAGCTCTTTTTAACTTAGTGATTATCTTCAAAACAAAAAAACAAAAAAAAAGAAAAAAATTAAACCCAACCTCCCCCCCCCCAAAAAAAAAATCCCACCAAAGAAAATTAAGTCATTTTTAATGGTACATGAACTTGGATTTGATCTTATGTTGTGTTTTTTCTTTTTGAGAAAAAAAATTCCCCAAACTTGCTGTACAGAGATGGAGGATAAGCAAGTGGCAAACATTTTGAGAACTGCCTGTATCACTACACAGACAGACAGACACACACACACAACTAGAAGAAATCTGATATTTGTCTGGGCCCGGAGGTGGGGGTGGGGGTGGGGTGGGGGCGGGGCATCTCTGCGCCCTACAAGGGCGGTGCACGGGATGCGCCTCTGCACCCCGTCAGCTCTATTCATGCCCAAAGCGGGGTTTACACAATTTTAACGGGTGTAGGATTCCAAACTGAATGACAGTTAACTTGGCTTCCCATACGCCACACAAGAAACCAAAGTCACGCAATAAACAAGATACAAGAGTAAGAAGTTAAAGAACCAAATACCCAGTCGGTAAGTGCCTGGTAGGGGTCCGCTCTGGGTGCCTACTACGTCCCTGCAGTACAGGGGTCTCTAGTTTGTTCAGAGATCCGTCGGAAGAAGCCGTGTCTGGAGAATCTGACAGCGTTCCACAGAAGTCCCCCCCCCCTTTTTTAAATATTTTATTTATTTGTTCATGAGAGACACAGAGAGAGAGAGAGAGGCAGAGACGCAGAGGGAGAAGCAGGCTCCTCGCAGGGAGCCCGATGCGGGACTCGATCCCGCATCCCCAGGATCACGCACTGGGCTGAAGGCGGCGCTAAACCGCTGAGCCACCCAGGAATCCCCAAAGTCCTCCTTTTCAAAGGAGTTTTAATCCGTCTTTGGCCCTTCCAGACCTCTCCTGGTTCAGCGACTAGAAGTTCCCGGCTCCTCCGGGCAGCCTTGGCCTTGCCAATCGTCGGTTCCTGGTACCCAGAGCCTGTTCTGACCTCCGCGGGGTCCTTCTCGCGCACCGCCCTCGGGCCCCTCCGGGTTCCCCGCGCCCCGCCCCCTCCGGGTCCAGCCCCGCCCCCTCCGGGGTCCCCGCGCCCCGCCCCCTCCGGGTTCCCCGCGCCCCGCCCGCTCCGGGTCCAGCCCCGCCCCCCTGACGCGGACGCGCTGCGAGGCGGGGCTTGGCGCCCCGCAGGCAGGCGGAGGTCCGGCCCGGGAGCTGCGGCCCAGCGAGACCCCGGGGAGCCCCCGTCTCGCAGGCCCCGGAGGCCGGGTCGCGGGGAGCCAGGCGCGGGCCGCCGGCGGTTGCGCCGAGGGAGCCCCGAGGGGGAGCGCCATGAGGGCGGACTCGGGGCTTCGGCCGGAGGCCCACCCGGTGAGCGGTGAGGGGCGCTGCGGCCACGGGGCGTGGCGGAGGCGGGGGGTGCAGCCCGATCGCCTCCGCGGCTCCTGGGGCGGGGCCGCCGCCTAGGGCTGGGGCCGCCGAGGGCCGCCGAGGGCCGCCGAGAGCCCCGCTCGCCGTGCACGCGCGTCCGCCCCTCGGATGCTCACAGGATTGGACCGGAGCGGGCGATGCAAGTTCGTCCCGAGGCCGGGAGCCGAACCCCGGGAGCCAGGCGAGGACCCGGGCGTGCCGATGCCCGGGCCTGAGTGGCCACGTTGCTGTGACGACGCCTCTCTGCTTAGCCTTCCGGGCCCCTGGGTGCCCCGGGGCTGCCAGCTAGGCCTCTCCTGCGGACTCCTCCCGGAGGGCCTCTAGCCACCCAGGGAGGAGACCGCAGTTTCCTGGCGGAGACCATTGATCATGGTCTTTCCCCACCGCCCTCGAACAAATCCCTGCAACCACTCGGAAACCATGAGCAGAACCGTGGTTGTTGCCCCACGCCCGCTGGAGTCTCTCTTCCCGGGCATGTCAGCCCCCCACGCCCACGGCCCCCTTTCCGCAGGGCTGCACTGCAAAGGCCCGACCGGCCCCCGCCCCCCCCCCCCGCGTCCTGCAGGGAACCGGCTGAGTGTCCGCCAGGCCCGGGCGGCGCAGGCCGATGACGCACGGCGCCTGCGCGCGGCGGCCCGGGCGGGAGCCAGCCGGGGACAATAGCGAGCCGGCCGGGGGGCGGGGCGGGGCGGGGCGGGGCGGGAGCCGGCCGGGGGGCGGGGCGGGAGCGGGCTGCGAGCTCCCGGCTGCGAGCTCCCGGCGCGTGGCCGCGGGGAAGCCCGGCGTTGGACGCCATGGGAAAGAAGCAGGTGGTAAGCCAGCCTCGGTTCCGTTTGAGTCTCTGGGATTTTGTGTCCGGTGGAGCCCTCCGACTCTTGAGGAGCCGGAAGGTCGGCGGTGACACGTCATTTTCGCGGGAGTTTTGAAAACGTGCAAGCGTCGTGTGACCCGAAGCCTTGGGCAGGACGCGATCCGTAGCCGCCTGACGGTGGCTCTTTCCTGGACTATTGCTCTTTCCCGGTGGTGAGGTTCATCCCTGGATAGTGTTGAGACAGCCTGCTGTGTCCTGATCTCGTAGCATTTGTATTAATACGCTGACCGCATGGATCGCTAAATGGGACGGTCGTAGAACCAACTAAAAAAAAAAAGTGTCTAAAAATGTAAACCCTTTTGAATCAGTGTCCCCTGCAAGCAGCATGAGACACTTGCAACATTAAACTGATTTCGAGACATTGCTGATAGTATTTTATTTTGAAAGATTCCAGAATGCGTCTCAACTGTAATCTCTCTGAATGGCAAACACAACTTTTCTTACCATTTGTTAAGTTTTTTGTTTTTTTTTTAATTTATTTTTTAGGGACGCCCGGGTGGCTCAGCGGTTTAGCGCCGCCTTCAGCCCAGGGCGTGACCCTGGAGACCGGGGATCGAGTCCCACGTCGGGCTCCCTGCGTGGAGCCTGCTTCTCCCTCTGCCTGTGTCTCTGCCTCTCTCTGTGTCTCACAAATAAATAAATAAAATTTTTAAAAATGAATTTATTTTTATAAGGTTTTTTTTTTTTTTAATTCTCTCTGCCCCAAAATGCAGTCTCATACTGTATTCAGAGTGATTTTATCTTATTTTTTTTTTAAGTATGTTGCTATGTGGTTTAAAACCTCCCTTGGCTTCCCACTGAATTAAAATAAAACCTGGACACCTTTTTGTCTTTTTTTTTTTTAAGATTTTATTTATTCATGAGACACACAGAGAGGCAGAGACACAAGCAAAGGGAGAAGTAGGTTCCATGCAGGGGGCCCGAGGTGGGACTGGATCCCAGGCCTTCAGGATCAGGCCCTGGACTGAAGGCGGTGCTAAACCCCTGAGCCACCCGGACTGCCCCCTTTTTGTCTAAAAAGAGCCTAATTAATTAATCTGGCCCCTGCCTGTCTTGATAACTATGCTACAGCCCTACCCGGCTTGCTTCTTTTATCTGAAACCGTTTCTCCTAAAAGGCTTTGTATTTGCTCCCCTTTATCTCTTTTCTTCTTTCTTGTTCAGGTCTCAGCTCGGAAGTCTGAGAGACTTTCTGTAACTAAAATAGCACTCCACATTCTCCCTCATTTGTGTGTGTGTGATCTTCTAATACTTAACCACTAGAATGGAAGTTCCATAAAAGCAGGGATTTCTGTTTTGTTCTTTAGTGCATCTGTAGTACTTAGAACAGAGCCTGGCCTCTGGATAGAAAGGAGTATAGGAAGGAAGGAATTTTATATGAAATTTAGAAATGTTAGAACAATTTTAGAATTGCCCATCTGATTCTCAAGAGTACTTCCTCTGTTGCATTTGATAAACAAGGTTATCAAAAGATTTGAAGTACATGAAATGAAGATGTTCTGAGACTTTTACTTACAAGCGATTTTCTTTTTCTCCCCATAGCGTCCTCCACGAGCCCTTCCACCTGTGCCAAGGTAAACATAAGTTAGAGATTGTATCATTGAGTTTTAAAAATGCAAAATGAATAAAGTGAAAAAGTCAACTAGTTCCATTGCAAAATTATAATAATTCAGAGATGATCTCTTGAAAATTTTAGGAAAAGTCTTCCTAAAAGTTTAAAGGTTTAAAAATAATCCTTGAAAAAAAAATCCTTGAATCATTAGGATAACAGTTATAATTAAATGTTCTCTTTCCAAGCCGAACATTGGTAAGACAGTGATCCATTCTGAATCTCCATTGGTCCATTCTGAACGTCTTGTTTATCAGACTTTTGATCCTCTTTTGTTTGCTAGAATAGTTTCCTCAGAGTTTAAGCTGATTTTAATCAGTGACAAAATAAGAATTCTTAATCTGCTTAATCCACTTTACTAATAGACAGTAGGAAATATGTATATGTAAGTTCAGAAAATATTGGGGTTATTAGTGGATTTATTAGCTTTTTTACTTATAAAAATAAGCTAGTCTATGTACTAGCTGACTGTATGAAAGCTTATTTTTAATTTATAATGACTTAAGTCAGTTTTCAGCCTGACGATATATTTCTAATAGTTTCTTTTTTTTTTTTGTCTTTGTCCTAATTAAATTTGGTCGGTGTCATGTAAAGTGCTAATCAAGGTGAGTTAGTTCACTCTTAATGTAAAACTTTTAAAATTTGGAGTTTAAAAGTTAATTTGATTCTTAATGTTTTTCTTAAAGTTGAACCTGAGTGGTGTAATTTATAATATTGCAATATCCTTTTTTCAAAATAATCTCTTATGACTGCTATCTTTAAAATGAGGGTTGATATATAACACTAGCTGTATGATTGGTATTTGACCTTTCAAATATAAAAGCTCTCATTCTTTTTTTAAAAATATTTATTTATTTATTTATTTATTTATTTATTTATTTATTTATTCATGAGAGACACGCAGAGAGAGAAGCAGGTTCTATGCAGGGAGCCCCATGTGGTACTTGATCCTGCCCTGGGCCAAAGGCAGGCCCTCAACCACTAAAGCCACCCAGGCATCCCTAAAAGCTCTCATTCTTGAGTGAAGTCACCCAGAACATAATTATAGGCTAGTTTATAGTTGTATAATAAGGACTACATTTTCTTTTGTCTCATTCAATCAGGATAGACTGGGTTATGCTATACTAACTTCAGAATCTCTGACTTCTATAAGGTTATTTCTGGTTAATGCAAAGTACAGTGTGGCAACAATCCAGGGCAGTTGTCTTGTACCACTCTTTACTAATTATGTCATGATCCAGGCTACTTCCATTCTGTGCTTCTGCCATCTAAACATGCTTAAACAAAGAAAGAGAAAGCTGAGTTACTCACCGGCTCTTTCAATGTTTTGGCAGATCAGTTCTGCTCACAGTGAATGGTTCAGACTAGTCATAGGCCATATCTAAGTGCAAGGAATAAAGGGGATCACGTGTATATTTTGTGGGCCCTCTTTTCTAATATTAGAAATGTTGCAGTTTCTAATATTACTGACCAACAATGACTACTATCACCACACTATAGGCTTTCTTTGACTTTTTGTCAGTTTCTCACTCCCTCCTTAATTTATTTTATTTATTTATTTATTTTTGTTTTTTGAGTAGGCTTTGTGCCCAACATGGGGCTTGAACTTTGGGTCCTGAGATCAAGATCATGCTGTACTGAGTCAGCCAGGCACCTCTGAATTTGTCAATTTCTTGCCTTTTCCCCCCTAATTTGTAGAAGTTGGCTGGGCCTCGGGAAGAAAGGGAAAGGTCTTCCCTACTAAAAGTTCCTTTTGACTGTTCTTTGCATTGAATTTTAGGCAGCCTGTTCTATCGGGGTTTTTTTTGTTTTGTTTTGTTTTATAGATGATATTCCACTTAGTCGTCCAAAGAAGAAGAAACCTAAAACAAAAACCACCCTAGGTAAGAAGTTGTTCTTTTTGTGTAGATCACGAGTCTTTCCAGGACCTTAGGCATGACAGATATCACAGATCAGGGAGAGGCAAGGCCCCAGTGTCCCTAGTCGCTACTGTGTTGAGGAATAGAATCAAGGTCAGTTTAAAGTAATGAGATTCCTGGTGGTAGTGAGGAATAAGGCAGTGGGAAGCCTGAAGAGTGTCTAGAAGCATTCATGGAAGAAAGAATTGTGCCACTTAAACTCTTTGTTCTACAACATTCTTGGACTTTTTGAGGTCTTTTATCCTGATACAGCATAAATCGTCTTAAGCTATGATTGGTTTCAGACTCTTGAACAGGATTTAGAGACACAAGGTCCTTGGATCCCTCATTTCAGTCAGCAATTCACTTCATCAGAGCAAGGGTCTAAAGGCAAGGCCATATCATTCATGTATTAGAGGTTCTCTAATGAGAAGGTTCTGTGAGCTTTTTTTTGTCTTAGTTATTTATCCACTAATAATCCTGCATGTTCTGTCAGTAACTTAAACTCACCATGTTCAGAATTCATCATTACCTTCAACAATAAATCCGATTTTTACCTCTCACAGATTTCTGTTAATGGAATCCTCAACTCTCCTGGTCACATAGGCTTGAAACCTCAGTCAGCTCTAACTGGTCCTTCATTCTAATTGTTACCTCTTACAAGTCTTAAGATGTGAAAATATCTGGATCCGTATATAGTGATATATTAAAAAACTTTGAGTATTAATCTGATATATCAAGTACTGAATTTATTATACTTTATAATGTGATAATGTGATAAAAATGTGGGTTAAAGCCAATTCTTATAGGCAATTCTTAAAGGCAAAGATGAAACAAAGGACAGTTAATCATCACTTAGGAGCTATTCAAGTCCCTTTTTTTTTTTTTCATCTTTTTAAAACTCCGTAATCTCTGCTCAGATTATCCTGTTTTTTCCCACTCTGCTTTTCTGTAGGTAGTGCTTCTTTGGAAGGCTTTGTTCAGGCTTCCGTTCACGGGCCGTCTGAGGGCAGTGAGCCACCAAGTAAAGAATCCACAGAGCACCCAGAAGAAGCTCCTGTTCAAAGGAGACAGAAGAAGACGAGGCTACCTCTTGGTATGTGAAGAAACCAAGGTTAGGTTGTGATAGTAGCTTTGATTTGGGGGATATGATTAAAAACTCTGTTCCCATTTTTCCCCACCCATATCTCTTCTTTTTTTTTTTATTAAAGTTTTTACTATTAAAGTAACTCTAATAGTTTAAGTCAAGAACACTTTAGAGGGTCTCTTTTGGTCATATGTCCATATATTATGAGGGAAGGGATACAAACTCAGGATCAAAACAGAAAGTTCAGATCTTGGTGTGTAAAAGAATTTAGTATATGATAAAATAGACATTTCAGGTCAGTGAGGAAAGGATAGATTCAGTATTGACAGTAATACAATAAAAGAACAGTTATCATTTATTGAGTCTTACTTTGTCCCAGGCACTACTCACAAGGTAAACAAAATACTATCAAATTGGCAATGCTTTTTTCAGAATATAAAATTAAAAAGTGTTAGATAAAAAAGTGTTGATGAGAAAGGAATACATTCATATACTGCTGATAGGAGCATAAATTAGTATAGCCTGTCTGAACTTTTAGGAATAGAAGTGACTACAATAGCTACCATAATTAAGGATGTTAACTGCAACATTATTTATAAGAGTAGAAACTGATAATAATCAATAGCTAACAAAATGATACTGGCTAAATAAATCATGTTTTATCTATTTATTAGAAACTGAGCACCAGTTAAAAGGACTGTGAAGGTGAAATTAGTGACAAGGAAAACCATCAGTAATGTACTGTTGAGTCATCACCCACACATATAATAGAATATATCAAAGGATTTTATTTTTGTTTTAAAATATCCTGTTTTTTGTGAAATATGCTGTATTTCCCAAAGCTGGCATAACAAATTATCATAGAGTAACCTAAAACAACAGATATTTATTCTCTGACAGTTCTGGAGGACAGAAGTCTGAAATCAAGGTGTCCACAGGGCCAGGCTGCTTCTGAAGGCTCTAGGAAAGAATCCATCCATCTTTTAGCTTCTGGTAGTTGGCAATCCTTGGTGTTCTTTGGCTGTGGCAGTATAACTATTTTGTACCTTTGTCCTCGTACCTTTCCATGTGTTTCTGTGTCCATTTTTGCCTTTCTTTTTTAAAGATTTATTTCTTTATTTTAGAGAATGTGCAGGCAGTGGGGAAGGGGCAGAGGGAGAAAGAGAGAGAGTCTTAAGATGAAGTCTCAGACTTTGTCCTGAGCACAGAGATGGATGCAGGGCTCGATCTATTGACACGGAGGTCACAACCCGAGCCGAAACCAAGAGTCAGATGCTTAACTGACTGTGCCACTCATGCGCCTCCATATTTTGCTCTTCTTATAATGAATCATTGGATTTCAGTCCCATCCTAATCGAGTATAATCTTATTCTAAATTGACTAGCTGCAAATTCCAAATAAAGTTTCATTCAGAGGTACTAGGGGTTAGGAGTTGAACATATCTTTTAGGTGGGGACACAGTTCTACCCAGAAAACATGTATATTCATGCATACATAAAGTAAAAACAATGGAAGGATATAGCAAAGTGTTGACAATGTTAGGTTTTTGGGAAGGAGGATTTAACGATAATTTTTATTGTCTTTCTTCATTTATATTTTACTAATTTTTCATATATTGAGCATTATGACCTTTATAGTAATTAGAAGAAAGATAATGGGTTTTGTTAGAGTAAAATAAAGGGAAGGAATAAAGATTGGGAGATTGTTCTTTCCTAGTAACATTGATCACTGATAAATAATTATTTGATAAATAATTTATTACAAAATAATTTCCCTGACCATTACTTATTCTCTTAGAAAACAGTGGGTCCTGATTGGGTGAAAGAATTACAGGAAAAGAGGGCAGAAACTGGAAAAGTCTATAGTTTTTAGAGGCAAGTTGAAGTGGGATACTGCAGTATGTGGGCAGAAGAGTGGAAAAACAGAAATGATGCTCAGATAGTTTGATGATTTCTTTGTATGATCTGTTTCATTACTGGCAGCAAATATAGTTGAATTAAAACTACCATCTTAGTTAATTCAATTAGGGTATGAATTTGAAAATCTGGTTGGATACCAGTACCTAGTTTTACAACTTACGAAAAATGTATTTACAGAAATGAGTTGACCATTTTTAGAAAATTCAGAACCCAACTAAGTTCTGGGCCAGAGAGTACCTGTCACTGTCATTCCAGAATGCACCCACCTATGCATGTACAGCCTTCTGGATTTCTGAGTTTTTAGTTTTGTTTTATTTTTTGTTTTGTTCTGGATGAGTACAATAGACTGACTCTACTTCTATTGCATTTCTAGTTTGGGCTATAAACATTTTATTAAAATAGAATTCTAGGGGCTTTGAGGACATTCCAGGAAGCTGTTGTCCGTATTTTCAGATTGGAAGAGTAGCTAGCAGATGAGAAGGCTTTGTTGACTTACTTAAACTTAATACCCTGTGCTCGGGAGGGAGTTAACATAGCAGGCCTGGGACTGCTCTCATTAGGCCTGATTGCAAGGTAGCCTCTTCACTGGCCTCTGCAACTTAGCTGGTGAGTAGTTCCCTATGCTGATAATGGAACTTTCCCTAAGTTATAAGGGTGGTTTACTCCGTGATTGTGAATGTAATATGATTTATGCTGAACACCTGCTTTGTTTCTGGGAATCTGGAATTTTGGTATGTGCTAGGCAGAGGGTGTCTATGTGATCAGGTGCCAATAAAAGCCTTGGGTGCCAAGTTTGTAATGAGCTTCCTTGGTAGAGGAAGTGTCACACATGTCAGCTTGTTGCTGGAGGAGTTAGTGCATCCTGTGTGACTCCATTGATAGAAGAACTTGGAAGCTTATACCTAGTTTCCTTTGGACTTTGCTCTGTGTGTTTTTTCCTTTTGCTGATTTTGCTTTATGTCATTTCAGTCTAATAAGTTGTAAGTGAATATAAGGACTTGTGAGTGTAATGACTTCTGAGTCCCATGAGTCCTTTGGGTGAATCACTGAAACACAGGTAATCTGTGGGCTCCCACAAAACTCTGGATGTTGGATTACTTGAATTTTTCCATATTTTTTGGCATTGTAATTTGAAATATTTTAGTGTTGAAGGATATAAAATTATAAAAATTAAAAATTAGTAAAATGATGAAAAAATTTTGGCCTGATTAAAAATTTTAAAGTAATCTCATAAGTTTTAAGTATTACTTTTCTTTTTACATTATAGTAATTTGAAAATTTAATCTCTATTTTCAGAATTGGAGACTTCTTTAACCCAAAAGAAAACATCTGGCTCATCTTTATTACGGAATGAAAATGGCATTGATGTGGAGCCAGCTGAGGAGGCAGTTATTCAAAAACCTCGAAGAAAGACAAAGTAAGATTTTATTTGTCCTTCTAAATATTCTTTAAGGACACTGTGCTACTTAATTCAGAGCTTTCAAAGGTACCTTTTGATTAAGTCTTATTAAACACTCAAGTAGGATTACAAAAATATCATTTAAACCAACTAATGATAAATTTGAAAAGAGTAAACAATTGAAGAAGTAAAATGCTAAAATTAAAGATCTTAGGAGCTAAAAAAAAAAAAGATCTTAGGAGCTGTCTCTAAAAAAAGAGGAACATCCATAGAAGATATTATATAAGTGGCAAAAAGTAAATACTAAAGATACTGAAATTTGAAGGTAATATTAATAGTCTAATAGGTAGACTATTGTGATGTATTTTCTCATGTTGATAGAATTCAGATTATGATTATTTCAGCAATAAATAAAAATATATATTTTAGTATAGGAAATTAAGTCTTGGATAAAATAGTATACTTTAAAGAAGTACACTGGAAGTTATATGACGCTATTGTTTGTATTTGGAAATGACCCTACAAATAGTGATCAATATTTATATAAAATCCTATCGTTTTAAGTGTGGAAAGAACCTTACAGATGTAGTTCAGTCACTTCATTTTCCAGATGAGAAAACTGAGGCCCACAGAAATGTATGTGATTTGCTGCATATTAACAGTTAAGAACAGACCCAGTTAAGTAAAAATGAAATTTCTCAACTCCAAGTCCAAGGCTCTTTTATAGGTACCTCCTTTATGTGGGTCTGTAAATATATAATACTAATCTGTTTTTCTTACATCCTTCCTGAGTACAGGAAAACCCAGCCAGCAGAATTACAATATACCAATGAACTAGGAGTAGAAGATGAGGACATAATTACTGATGAGCAAAGTGGTCCAGAACAACAGTCTATATTCACTGCACCCACTGGCATTAGCCAGCCTGTAGGCAAAGTGTTTGTGGAAAAAACCCGTAAGTAGTTCCTTGTTTTGGAACATAAGATTTTTAGGATTTACACAAGGCTATAACTTTGACTTAGGAATCAAATTTCTGGAGATCTGAATTAAGGCAATAAAACTATGGACAAAAGTTTATACACAAAACTAATTATCATGTTATTCTTGAGAATGAAAAATTGGAAACAACATAAGTATAAAATAGAAGGGGTATGATTTCAGTTAGTTATGGTGTATCTATATAATAAAATCTGCACCATTAAAAATAATGTTTAGGGAGAATATTCATTTCATGGAAAGATTTAATGAAAAATAGATACACACCTAACTATAGAGAAATGTATAAGACAAAAGACTAGAAGGAAATATGCCAAAATATTAATGCTGGTTCTTTTTGGGTTACGGGACTATGAGTTCTTTAGAAAATTTCCCCCCACTCCCTTCACCCATTCCTTTATTCTTGTACTTTACCAGTTTTCCAGTATGGGTAGTGGTGAGTGGCATTGGTCGTGGGGCAGCTAATGATATATTTTATAATTAAAAATAAATGAGAGAAGATACATGATGGTATTACCATATTAAATAAGAAATACAACCTTGTAGCTTCAGATTCTTTTGGAAGTAGTCTTGACATTGTATAATGTGCATAGAGTACAAAACTGCATTTACAGTATTTAAGAAAAACATACAGAAAGCATGATTGTGATCATATATATCCCATGGATATGCTATGAGTATGCACGTAAAGAACTTAAATGAACCATAACATTAGTTCTAAAAATTTACAATTTAGATTTTATGTACATCCATTTTAGAATTTCTATTCTGTAAGATGTCATCTAAGGGATCTTGAAGTTCTTGGCCAGTGAGAAACTTGTGATCCCGGGAACCTAACTTCATCAGGGTCTAACGGTTGGTGAGGAATTGAGACTTGAATGGAGATTTCATGGCTTCTAGTCAAGTGCTTTTATTAGTATACTGTGTTGCTATTTAATTTCTGTTTTTAAGCGATATCACTGAATCCTCATTTTTAAGCAATACCGATTTTTTAATCTGTTTTTAAAACAGTGTATTCAATCCTCATTTTTACTCTTGTTTTCCTTAGCACAGAAACTTCCCCACTAGAGTAATTGACCATAAAAGACACTCGTCTGCCCAGAGTTGTCTTTTCTTAGGGAAAATTAGGTATTGCACCTCAGCCTTTCATCCTCCAAAATACTTGACAGCCCAATTTGGCAAATGTGATTGAAATAGGACCCTTCCTGCTTCCTGAGATCCATTTGTAGATTGGTAGATCTGCAAGAAGGAGCCTCGTGAACAGTAAAAGGATAAAGCGCTGTGCACATGGTGTTGAGGTGCTGACACTTGAACTGATACTTGTCACAGGAATCCTAAAGTTTATGAAACAACCCCTTTCTTCTCTGTCATCACCAAAGGCCATGCTGCACACACTGGCATCTTTTCCTAAGAAATTCAAAGTGCTTTCAAACATTGACTTAGCTTTATAGTGTTGTCATTTAAACTTTAATAAACTTCTAAAGTCTCAAAATTAGAATTTTGTAGATTATGTCACATTAAAGGTTTTTAGACTTTGTCCTGAGTGAGAAGTTCCTTATTGTATTTCATGAAATATAATTGATTTCTAAAACTGTTACTTTAACATCTGTTTTGGGATGAGAGGAAAGCATACGGGCTTTATTTTCTCTAAAGAAAAAAAGATAGTGTATTTAAGCAACCCAAAGAAAAGAGCCTTCTCAAACAAGGACTGGGTCAGGGAGAATTTTTAGATAGGAAAAAAGCAAAATCTCAGTCCCAGGGTTCGAACAGTGTGAAATAAGATAAAAAGACAACCAGGGTTCTTTGTTACTAGTTGTTAATAATTGTGTAATGTGTACTTAGGGCGATTCCAGGCTGCTGATCGTTCAGAGTTGATAAAGACCACAGAAAATATCGAGGTGTCAATGGACATGAAGCTTTCCTGGACAACCAGAGATGTTGCACTCTCAGTGAACCGGGCTTTCAGGTGGCTGCTTCTGCGGGACTTTTCTTAAATGTTGCATGATTTTTTTTAAAAGTATTGATTGCTCAATATTGTTAACAAAATTGACAACTTAAAATAGTCAATAGGTATATTTTTTAAAACTCAATTTAATTGGAGTTAAATCATCTGCCTATCTGTAATAAAAAGAAAAGGCTTGTTTTTACTTTTTTGAAATGGTGAGTTTTACTCTTTCACGTGAAGAGATTTAAAAACTATTTTAGCTTTTTACTTTAGTAATACATGTGTAATAATTAAACCCTTTTCCATTCAGAATGATTGGTCTCTTTTCTCATGGCTTCTTGGCTGGCTGTGCTGTGTGGAACATTGTTTTCATATATGTGCTAGCAGGAGATCAGCTTTCTGACTTCTCAAACCTTCTGCAGCAGTACAAGTCTTTGGCATATCCATTTCAGAGTCTTCTCTACTTGCTTTTAGCTCTAAGTACTATTTCAACTTTTGACAGGTAAGACTATTATGACTATACATCGCTTTCACCTTTCTTCAGGTGGAAATGTTGAGCAAAATATGACCCTGACTATGATAGTTTTCAAACTAGAATTATAATATATTAATATTATTTTGGCTTTTATTTTAAAGGCTGTTTCTGTTTTGGGGGAGGGGATGGGAATACTCTCAGTGAAAGCATCCTCAAAATCTAAACCCATTCCAGCATCAACTCTAGGTCTAAAATTTCATCCAAATATAATCGACAAATACAGCCCCAAATATCATCTTCTAAGTCATCTGAATCAGGTATAGGTGATTTGGGTATTGTATGAGTTTCCTAGGGTTGCTATAATAAAGTACAGTTGACCCTTGAACATCACAGGGTTTGGGTGTGCCGACCTCCTGCAAGGCAAAAATTCGTGTATAATTTTTTATTCCCTCAGAACTTCTAGCCTACTGTTGACCAGAAGCCTTACTGATAACAGATAGCCCATTACCACAAGTTTTGTATATGTATTCTATATTTAGTATTATATACTAAAAAGGTAAGCTAAGGGGTGCCTGGGTGGCTCAGTTGGTTGAGCGGCTAGCTCTTGATTTCAGCTTGGGTCATGATCTCAGGGTCATGGGATCAAGCCCTAAGGCTCCATGCTCAGTGGGGAATCAACTTGAGGATTCTCTCTTTCTCCCTCTCCCCCACCCCCTCAGTTGTTGCGTGTGCATGCATGTGCTCTCTCTCTCTAAAATAAATGTAAAAAAATTATAAAAAATAAACTAGAAAAAACAAGTTATTAAGAAAGTCATAAGAGAAAATACATTACATAGTACATAGAAAATACTGTACATAGTACAGTACTGTACTATAGTTCCTGAAATAAATCTTCATATTGATGGACCTACGCAGTTCAAACCTTTGTAGCTCAAGGGTCAACTGTACTACAGACTGGGTGGCTTAAAGCAACAGGAATTTATTCTTTCTCAGTCTGGAAATGAAGGTGTTGGCCAGGTTGGTTCCTTTCTGGAGGGCTGGTGGCTGGTGGGAAAGTCTCTTACACACCTTTCCTTAGTTTTCAGTGGTTACTGGCATTCCTTGGAGTTCTTTGGCTTGTAGATGCATCACTCCAACCTCTGTCTCTCTGCCATATGGTGATTTTCCCCGTGATCTCTTTTCTTATAAGGCTACCAGTTGTACTGAATTAGGGGCCCTTTAAATGACCTCGTCTTAACTTGAAAACAGCTGTAAAGACCCTCCTTCCAAATAAGGTCATGTCCACAGGTGCCAGGGGTTAGAAGTTCACCAGGTCTTTAAGAACACAATTGAACCCATTAAGAAAAATAGCAACTTACAGCTTGATGAAATGGGTAATAGGGGTAGAATATAAAGAAATTTTGCAGATCAAGTTTAATTTGTTTCTTCAGTGTCTTAACTCCAAAGGAATGTTGACTAAATATTAATCTAGTTGAATGTTTTATGTGGCTTTTGTAAATAAGGTATTTTTTCATATGTATCTAGTGTTAACTGTAGCTACTTAAAGCTTAAAAATAGACAATGTATGTGGTAGCATTAGAATAGAGAATGAAAGAACTGTAATTAAGAAAGTGCAGTTTTGTAAGAAGTTTACCAGTGCACTGTGACAAGAAGCTTTTGTATTTTCTAGAATTGATTTTGCTAAAACATCAGTAGCAATCCGAAATTTTCTTGCCCTGGATCCAACAGCTTTAGCCTCTTTCTGTGAGTAAATATTTTCATTTGATAATTGTATAATACTTGAATTACACTGTAATTTGAACCAGGAAAAGTTTAAATTTACTTTTAGAAAGATTTTATATTACTACTTATAGACATTACTTATAGATGTTTAGTGGAATTTGTAATAAAAAAAGATAGGTATAGTTTTAATAGGATTATTTTTCAATAGAGTTGATCTAAATAACTGTTAAAAGTTGAATTTATTCTATATTTCGACATGTTTTGGTTTTTTGTTTTCTACTTGATATCAAACAGATTGAGCTGGCATAGCATTTCAACAGATACTATTTTGTATCTTTTTGATAATTTGGGATACATTTTGTTCTAAGTCATGAGACTATTAATAAAACTAGTTTTAAGACCTTGAGTAAGTCATTTATAATTTCTTAAAAAATCTTCTAGGTTCTTGTAATTTCTAATGATGAAATAGTGAGCATCTCAAAATACCCTTCTGAGTCTAGGTTCTTTAAAAATAAAATAAGGCTAGCCAGCCTATGGAAATTGATCAAATGAATTTGTTTTCTGTCATTATCCCTCAAAGTATAGGTTATTTTTGACCTTACAGTAATCTATAAATTCAAAATAAACTGGGTTGTTAAAAATACATTATTAGTAATTTCATTTGTCTTTTTCTTAGTGTACTTTACTGCTCTTGTATTGTCTCTGAGTCAGCAAATGACAAGTGACAGGATCCACCTTTACACACCCTCCTCTGTTAATGGTAGCCTCTGGTAAGATGCACAATAGCATTGGCAATTGATGGGAATAACAGCAGCAGTGGTAGTAAGGGTACTACTCTTATCCTTCACTCTTTTATATGTTTTCATCTATAAATAATAATGAAGGCCCTGTTTTTTGTTTCCAAAATTATGGCAAGAAAAAGTACTCAATTGCATTGGTTAGTGGATAATTATTGTTGTTTATACTTGCATTTTTAATGAAATGTATTCTTTTTATAAATCTGTCTTAGGTCTAGTAATTTACAATTTTAAGGTCGCTCATGTACAATGAAATAGAGAAGCCCTGTACCCTCACTCCGTTAAGGAGGTCTAATACCCCAAAGTAGTGCTGGGATGGAGTCAGATAACCAAGCAGTGCTAGAAAGAGAGCAGTTTAGAGAGAGCCAGTCTCCACAGATCAATGGCTAGTCATGAAGCTCACAGGCAGGTTGAGTGTCCAATTCACAAAACTCACAGGGGCGGTCTTTTTTGAGAGTGTCTGGGGCATGAGTAGCATCACAGTAGTTAGAAAGGGAAACTTAAAAAATTGCTTGGCAATACTAAATTTTCATTTATATCAATGTATAAAGCAGATTTGAGTTCAGTAACTTAACCTTTGTTCCCATGGGTGTGTGTGTGTGTGTGTGTGTGTGTGTGTGTGTGTGTGTATTATATAGTATATATTTCATGCTTGTTATTTCTCTAGGTGAGGACTGCTATTTTTTTTAAAGTTCACTAAATAGATATATTTGGATATGTGAAACCAATGGAGACATTTCTAATAAGTATTTCTATACCTTTAGGGCAGCAGGTGTTGAGGAACAGATTCTTCAGCCCTGGATTGTGGTGAATCTCGTGGTGGCCCTTCTGGTTGGACTATCTTGGCTTTTTTTATCTTATAGGCCAGGCATGGATCTTAGTGAAGGTATTAAAGAAAAAAATAGGTGGGGTGCTTGGGTGGCTCAGTCGGCTGAACTTTTGATTTCAGCTTGGGTCATGATCTTAGTGGTCCAGTCATGATCTTGGAGTTGTGGGATCAGCCTGAGCTCAGTAAGTAGGGATCTGCTTGTCTCTCTGCACTTCCTTCCCCCTACCTTGTGTGCATATGTGCACACTGTCTCTTTCTCTCAAAACTTTAAAAAAAATAAAGAATAAAGAAAAAATGGTATAAGAATATGAAATTTGTTGATTTTATAAATCTTTTAATGGATATAGCTTATGAAATTCTGATACCATAAGATGCATTTAAAATAATATAATAGGAGTGACAATAAAGTGGTGAAACAATGCCAAGAGAAGCAGAGACCATGTCTAGGAAAGCTGGGGCCTCAAAGTACCTATAGAAAGTCTCCTATGGCCTGTGTGCATATTTATGTTTAAGAGGTATTTATTTTCTGAATTCTTCAAGTATTTTATAGTCTTTGCTCTTCATTTCTTCTAATCTCCTTCTGATCAAAATAGCTCTTAATTTGAAATAAATCATGCTTCCTCTATGTAGTATTTGTCAGACACATATTCATTCTTATTTCCTCCTTTACCTGGCACAGATTCTTCACCCTTCATTGTCTAATGAAGTGTTTAGTAATCCTAGCTCTAGTGTGCCCAGTGTAAAGTGAGATTTACTAATCTCTAGTCCCTAGACCAGACTCCTTTTGGAACACCTGGAGAAGAGGAATCATACTAGCAAACTGGTAGTCCTTGAGCACACTGCTTTAGAACTGCTAGGATTTGTAGTGTAACATATTTCTTGGCAGACATTCCACACTTTCACCCTTGAATCTCTTTGATATTTTCTAGACTTTGGTTATGATTTTATTCTTGATTGGATAAATATCCTGAGCCTTTCAGTGCAATTTGATAACTAATGACAATCCCAGAAGTCTTAGACTTGAGAATCACCCCAGTATTTCCATTTGTAAAAACTAAGACAAAAGTTGTAATCTGGTGCAATTTTATTCATGAATGTACCCTTTTGCATCGTAATCCTCATGTTCCTTCACATGAGAATTGAAAGAATATTCTGTTGCTTTATTCCTTTGGTATATTTTTAAAGTATTTTTAAAAGTTGTCTTAGGCTCTACATATTTTGCAGTTTTTTTGTTTCCACTCAGCATAGTTTTTAGTCATTCAAGGAATTTTTCATCTAATATTTATATCAGAGGACTTTATTAAATTCCCAAGGTCTTCTTTTTCTACATTTATTGGTATTTTGACAAATTACACATCTATGCTAAGTAATAGTTTAAATGTAGCAATGTCAACTAATAACATTCTACACTGTGTTTGGGATTGAAGCTGGATCCAGCTGGCTTGTGCAGTATTCAGCCTAAATCACAAAGTGTGTATTACTTAATATTTCAGAATCTTGCTCTCTCTCAGGGCCATGTGACTGTCTCTTAGGGTCATATGACATTTTATTTCTATGTGGATAAAAAGAGTAAATATGAAATGAAGATGAGAACTTTGTTTATTGGGTTGTTATGGTAACTAAATGGTATAACACATTTAAGATCAGGTTAGTTCTGAGAGCTTGCTCTTCATCTGTGGCTCCATTGAGGATTACGACAGTTACCATAGAATTAGACCTTTCAGCTGTTTAATGATCCTGGGTTGTCTGACCTACATTTTCTGGTGTGAGAGTTACTGTAGTGTCTCCATTACATATGTCTTATTTTTCAGTGGTTTGCAATACATTTAAAACTTGAACATTTTAAAATGCAAAACTTGTACATTTGTCAGTCACCTTTTAAATCAGATTTCATTATCAAGAATTGTTATTTGTACATGAAGACTTTGTATTAAATATATTAAAGTTGTCAGTATGTTGAGTGAGTCTTTAAAACTAAGCCGTAAAATTCTTTTTGGAGTACCTGGAAACCAGTCTGAGTATGATCTGTTCATTTTCTCTCTCAGAGTTGATGTTCTGCTCAGATGTGGAAGGATATCCTGACCAAGCTAAAGGACTCAAAGTGTCTTCATAATGCCAGCTAGTCTTCAGTGTAGTACTGGCCTAGTATTTTTCCTATTCTTGTTTTTAAATGCATTTTTTAAGACATGTACAGGTGTATTTGAAATTGATTTTTTGATTGTATGGTACTGAAAATTTTCTCAAGATTATGAAAAATGTTAAAACTTGTATCTGCAATTCATACCCAAATGTTAATCTGTCTAGCATTGTCATCTTAAAGACAAAGGAGGTAATGAGCTAGAAACCAGCAGGTGAAAGTGTTTATTTCCTGTTCTCTCAAATGAGTTGCATTTATAATCATTATTGTAAAAAGCTGTATTATAGAAAAAGCCAGGGCAGCCCCGGTGGCGCAGCAGTTTGGCGCCGCCTGCAGTCCAGGGTGTGATCCTGGAGACCGGGGATCAAGTCCCACGTTGGGCTCCCAGCATGGAGCCTGCTTCTCCCTCTGCCTGTGTCTCTGCCTCTCTCTCACTCTGTGTTAAATAAATAAATCTTTAAAAAAAAAAAAAAGCCATTACTTAGTGTTACAAAATATGTATCAGGTTTAACCATAAAAAGTAGGGAATAGGAAAGAAAGGGACAAAAGACCTTTATTTTTAATTCTCCTTACTGAATAAATTAAAATATGAAATTTGTCTTTTTTCAAACTGGCTTGGTGGTTGTGGTTATGTATCATGTAAGAAGTATAATGTAATTTAACTTGAAAGATGATTTACTTCATGACTAATAAAAAGAAAATGTACCTTTTCTGTTTGAAAAGTTTCATATTGGGACTATACCAAAATAAAAAGCTTTTGCATAGCAAAGGAAACCATCAACAAAATGAAAGGCAACTTACTAAATGGGAAAAGATATTTGCAAATATTTGATATACTTGGTAAGATGTTAATATCCAAAATATGTAAAGAACTGGAGGGGCGGGGCAAAAGGGTGGAGGAGTAGGGTCCCTAAATCCCCTGTCCCACCAGCTTACCTAGATAACTTTCAAATCATCCTGAAAACCTATGAATTTGGCCCGAGATTTAAAGAGAGAACAGCTGAAACGCTACAGAGAGAAGAGTTCGTGCTTCTAACAAGGTAGGAAGATGGAAAATTAAAAAGAATCCAGTGGGGGAGGGGCCCCTGCGAGGAGCCAGGCTAAGGGGGGCAGCAAGAGCCTCCAGGACAGGAAAGCCCAGCCCCAGAGAAGCAGGAACTTTAACAATCTTCCTGGATGGAAAGGTGCTTTCAGGGAACTCGAGCAGGATCCCAGGAGGGGCAGTGGAGCCCCCAGGTTCCCGCGGTCACTAACAGAGGAGGTGCGCCCAGGGGAGAGTGCGCCACACCCGCAGGCCCAGCTCTCCAAAGGGCTGGAGCGCGGGCCGGCGGGGCCTCGGGAGCAGCTCAGGCGGCAGCTCGGCGAGGGGGGCGCTGCGCGGCCCCCGGAGCTCGATTCCAGAAGCGCAGGCCCCGGAGCCCAGGGCACCGGGGGACACAGCCCAGGATCCTGCGCTCCCCCGGGGCAGGCGGAGGCCGGGAGGACACAGGACAGTGGGGACGCTCCCGCTGCCAGGCGCCCCCAAGCTGTGCAGAGCAGCACCCCCTGCACCCGGAGCATCCAGGCCCCTGCGGACTGGGAGCTGCGGGAGTTACTGGGGGAGCTGACTTCAGGGCTTGGACCACCGCCAGTGGTGGTGTTTCTCCTGGTGTCATCGTGTGCCTGGGACGGAGCCGGGTCGCCATGGAACAGGGGCCTCATGGGGTCAACAGCTCCCACTGAGGTAGGTAGGGGGGCACCGAGCAGGTAGGGGGGCACAGCTTCCCCAGGTGCACACACCTGAGAGCACAGCAGGCCCCTCCCCCAGAAGACCTGCTGGAGGGACAGGGGAAGAGCAAGTTCTTGACCGAGCAGCGCTGGAAAGGTCCAGGAGAAGTAGAGGGATTTACAGTATAGTATTTATAGTATAGTTAACCAAAGGGTAACCCCTGTTTTTTTGTTTGTTTTCATTTTTTGTTTTTTTGTTGTTGTTTTGTTTTTTACTTTTTTCTTCCTTTTTTCAGTTCAACTTGTTTTTAGCCACTCTGCACTGAGCAAAATGACTAGAAAGAAGAACTCACCACAAAAGAAAGAATCAGAAACAGTACTCTCTGCCACAGAGTTACAGAATTTGGATTACAATTCGATGTCAGAAAGCCAATTCAGAAGCACAATTATAAAACTACTGGTGGCTCTGGAAAAAAGCATAAAGGATTCAAGAGACTTCATGACTGCAGAATTTAGATCTAATCAAGCCAAAATTAAAAATCAATTAAATGAGATTCAATCCAAACTGGAGGTCCTAACAACGAGGGTTAATGAGGTAGAAAAACAAGTGAGTGACATAGAAGACAAGTTGATGGCAAGGAAGGAAGCTGAGGAAAAAAGAGAAAAACAAAAGATCATGAGGAAAGGTTAAAGGAAATAAATGACAGCCTCAGAAAAATCTACATTTAATTGGGGTTCCAGAGGGCGCTGAAAGGGACAGAGGACCAGAAAGTGTATTTGAACAAATCATAGCTGAGAATTTTCCTAACTTGGGGAGGGAAACAGGCATTCATATCAAAGAGATAGAGAGACACCCCCCTAAAATCAATAAAAACTGTTCCAACACCCCGACATTTAATAGTGAAACTTGCAAATTCCTAAGATAAAGAGAAGATCCTTAAAGCAGCAAGAGACAAGAGATCCCTAACTTATATGGGGAGAAGTATGAGGTTAACAACAGACCTCTCCACAGAGACCTGGCAGGCCAGAAAGGGCTGGCAGGATATATTCAGGGTCCTAAATGAGAAGAACATGCAGCCAAGAATACTCTATCCAGCAAGGCTCTCATTCAGAATAGAAAGAGACATAAAGAGATTCCAAGATAGGCAGAAACTGAAAGAATATGTGACCACCAAACCAGTTCTGCAAGAAATATTAAGGGGGACTCTGTAAAAGAAAGAGGAAGCCCAAAGAAACAATCCACAAAAACAGGGACTGAATAGGTATTATGATGATACTAAATTCATATCTTTCAATAGTAACTCTGAACATGAGTAGGCTTAATGATCCCATCAAAAAGCGCAGGGTTTCAGAATGGATAAAAAAGCAAGACCCATCTATTTGCTGTCTACAAGAGACTCATTTATTTTTATTTTTTTAATTTTCCTTTTTTTTAAAGATTTATTTATTCATTTATTCATGATAGAGAGAGGGAGAGAGGCAGAGACACAGGAGGAGGGAGAAGCAGGCTCCATGCCAGGAGCCCAACGCAGGACTCGATCCTGGGACTCCAGGATCGCGCCCTGGGCCAAAGGGAGGCGCCAAACTGCTGAGCCACCCAGGGATCCCAAGAGACTCATTTTAGACCTAAGGACACCTACAGCCTGAAAATGAAAGGTTGAAGAACCATTTACCATTCAAATGGTCCTCAAAAGAAAGCAGGGGTAAGCAGTCCTCATATCAGATAAATTAAAGCTTATCCCAAAGACTGTAGTAAGAAATGAAGATGGACACTATATCATACTTAAAGGTTCTATCCAACAAGAGGACCTAACAATCATGAATATTTATGCCCCTAATGTGGAAGCTGCCAAGTAAATCAATTAATAACCAAAGTTAAGACATACTTAGATAATAATACACTTATACTGGGAGACTTCAACACGGTGCTTTCTGCAAATGACAGATCTTCTAAGCAAAACATCTCCAAAGAAACAAGAGCTATAAATGATACACTGGACCAGACGGATTTCACAGATATTTACAGAACTTTACATCTGAACGCAACTGAATACACATTCTTCTCAAGTGCACATGGAACTTTCTCCAGAATAGACCACATACTGGGTCACAAATCAGGTCTTAACTGATACCAAAAGATTGGGATTGTCCCCTGCATATTTTCAGACCATAATGCTTTGAAACTAACTAAATCGCAAGAAGAAATTTGGAAGAAATTCAAACACGTGGAGGTTAAAGACCATCCTGCTAAAAGATGAAAGGGTCAACCAGGAAATTAGAGAACAATTAAAAAGATTCATGGAAACGAATGAGAATGAAGATACAACCATTCAAAATCTTTGGGATACAGCAAAAGCAGTCCTGAGAGGGAAATACATCGCAATACAAGCATCCCTCAAAAAATTGGAAATAACCCAAATACAAAAGCTAACCTCGCACCTAAAGGAACTGGAGAAAGAACAGCAAATAAAACCTACACCCAACAGAAGAGAATTAATAAAGATTCGAGCATAACTCAATGAAATAGAGACCAGAAGAACTGTGGAACAGATCAACGAAACCAGGAGTCGTTTCTTTGAAAGAATTAATAAGATAGATAAACCATTAGCCAGCCTTATTAAAAACAAAAGAGAAAAGACTCAAATTCATAAAATCATGAATGAAAAAGGAGAGACCACGACCAATACCAAGGAAATACAAACGATTTTAAAAACTTATGAGCAGCTATATGCCAATAAATTAGGCAATCTAGAAGAAATTGACGCATTTCTGGAAAACCACAAATTACCAAAACTGGAACAGGAAGAAATAGAAAACCTGAACAGGCCGATAACCAGGGAGGAAATTGAAGTGGTCATCAGAAACCTCCCAAGAGGGATCCCTGGATGGCGCAGCGGTTTGGCGCCTGCCTTTGGCCCAGGGCGCGATCCTGGAGACCCGGGATCGAATCCCACATCGGGCTCCCGGTGCATGGAGCCTGCTTCTCCCTCTGCCTGTGTCTCTGCCTCTCTCTCTCTCTGTGACTATCACAAATAAATAAATAAATACCTTAAAAAAAAATTAAAAAAAAAAAAAAAAAGAAACCTCCCAAGACACAAAAGTCCAGGGCCAGATGGCTTCCCAGGGGAATTCTATCAAACATTTAAAGAAGAAACAATACCTATTCTACTAATGCTGTTATGAAAGGTAGAAAGAGATGGAGTACTTCCAAACTCATTTTATGAGGCCAGCAGCACCTTAATTCCAAAGCCAGACAAAGACCACACAAAGAAAGAGAATTATAGCCCAGTAACCCTGATGAACACAGATGCAAAAATTCTCAACAAGATACTAGCCAAAGGATCCAACAGTACATTAAGAAGATTATTCACCATGATAAAGTGGGATTTATCCCTGGGACGCAAGGCTGGTTCAACACTTGTAAAGCAATCAACGTGATAGATCATATCAACAAGAGAAAAAACAAGAACCATATTATCCTCTCAATAGATGCAGAGAAAGCATTTGACAAAATACAGATCTATTCCTGATCAAAACTCTTCAGAGTGTAGGGATAGAGGGAACATTCCTCAGCATCTTAAAAGCCATCTACGGAAAGCCCACAGCAAATATCATTCTCAATGGGGAAACACTGGGAGCCTTTCCCCTAAGATCAGGAACAAGACAGGGATGTCCACTCTCACCACTGCTATTCAACATAGTACTAGATGTCTTAGCCTCAGCAATCAGGCAACAGAAATAAAAGGCATTCAAATTGGCAAAGAAGTCAAACTCTCTCTCTTTGCAGATGACATGATACTGTACATAGAAAACCCAAAAGACTCCACCCCAAGATTGCTAGAACTCATACAGCAATTCGGGAGTGTGGCAGGATACAAAATCAATGCCCAGAAATCAGTGGCATTTCTATACACTAACAATGAGACTGAAGAAGGAGAAATTAAGGAGTCAATCCCATTTACAACTGCACCCAAAAGCATTAAGATACCTAGGAATAAACCTAACCAAAGTAAAGGATCTATACCCTAAAAAGTACAGAACACTTCTGAAAGAAATTGAAGAAGACACAAAGAGATGGAAAAATATTCCATGCTCATGGATTGAAAGAATTAATATTGTGAAAATGTCAATGCTACCCAGGGCAATTTACACATTTAATGCAATCCCTATCAAAATACCATGGACTTTCTTCAGAGAGTTGGAACAAATCATCTTAAGATTTGTGTGGAATCAGAAAATGCCCCGAATAGCCAGAGGAATAATAAAAAAGAAAACCATAGCTGGGGGCATCACAATGCCAGATTTCAGGTTGTACTACAAAGCTGTGGTCATCAAGACAGTGTGGTACTGGCACAAAAACAGACACATAGACCAATGGAACAGAATAGAGAACCCAGAAATGGGCCCTCAACTCTATGGTCAACTAATATTTGACAAAGCAGGAAAGACTATCTACTGGAAAAGACAGTCTCTTCAATAAATGATGCTGGGAAAATTGGACATCCACATGCAGAAGTATGAAACTAGACCATTCTCTTACACCATACATAAAGATAAACTCAAAATGGATGAAAGATCTAAATGTGAGACAAGATTCCATCAAAATCCTAGAGGAAGACACAGGCAACACCCTTTTTGAACTTGGCCACAGCAACTTCTTGCAAGATTCATGTGTGAAGGCAAGGGAAACAAAAGCAAAACTGAATTATTGGGACTTAAGTTAAAAAGCTTCTACACAGCAAAGAAACAGTCAACAAAAGAAGACAACCTACAGAATGGGAGAAGATATTTGCAAACGTCGTATCAGATAAAGGGCTAGTATCCAAGATCTATAAAGAACTTATTAAACTCTACACCAAAGAAACAAACAATCCAATCCTGAAATGTGCAAAAGACATGATCAGAAATTTCACCAAAGAAAACCTACATATGGCCAACAAGCACATGAGAAAATGCTCCGCATCACTTGCCATCAGGGAAATACAAATCAAAACCACAATGAGATACTACCTCACACCAGTGAGAATGGGGAAAATTAACAAGACAGGAAACAACAAAGATTGGAGAGGATGTGGAGGAAGGGGAGCCCTCTTGCAATGTTGGTGGGAATGTGAACTGGTACAGCCACTCTGGAAAACTGTGTGGAGGTTCCTTAAAGAGTTAAAAATAGAGCTGCCCTACAATGAAATGTGCAAACCTTGACTATACCTTGAGAGAACTGGGGACACTTGAGGATACACTATTTAATGATACTGTGCTATGTAAACTAATGTTCTTATTTTTGGAGGATGCATGTTGACAGTCTAGTGCAGTGACATGATGTTAGCAACTTACTTTCAAAAGATTTACCAAGAACAGGGGTGGCTAGGTGGCTCAGTTGGTTGAGTGTCCAGCTCTTGATTTTGGCTTAGGTCATGATCTTGGGGTTGTGGGTTTAAGCTCCGTGTTGGGCTGGCTCCATGCTGGGGGAAGGAGCCTACTTGATATTCTCGTTCTCTCTCTGCCCTTCCCTATCCCATCTCTCTCTCCCTCTCTCTTTTTTTAAAAAAAGATTTTATTCTATATTTATTCATGAGAGAGAGAAAGAGAGAATGAGAGGCAGAGACACAGGCAGAGGGAGAAGCAGGCTCCATGCAGGGAGCCTGATGTGGGACTTGATCCTGCGTCTCCAGGATCACGCCCTGGGCTGAAGGCGGTGCTAAACCGCTGTGCCACCATGGCTGCCCTTATCTCCACTTTAAATGGTCTTCTCACCTTTATTTAGCTTCTCACTATTATTTAACTTCAGTTAACTAATTTTTACCTGAAAAATTTCCTGAGATAAATGTAGATTCATGCATACTTGAGAAATAACGCAGAGAAATCCTTTGTACACTTTGCCAGTGTCCCTGAATAACATTTAACAAAAGCTCCAGAATACTGACATTGATAAAGCTCACTGACCTTATTCAAATTTCCATAGTTTTACTTGTACTTGTGTATGTGTGTGTTAATTTCTATATGGTTTTACCAGTTATGTAGCTTTGTGTATCTACCACCACAGTCAAGATACTGAACAGTTCCCCAAACCACATGAATTTCCCATTGCTCCCCTTTTATATCTCCCACCACCTCTTCATCTCTGCACCTCTAACTAAAACCTCTGGCTGTCAAAGCTGTCTTCAAAATTTCCAGAATTTTGTCATTTCAAGAATGTCATCTTTTGGGATTAGTTTTTTTTCTGCCTGGGAGAGTCATCCAAGTTATGTGCTCCTCTCTTCTCATTGTTCAGTTGTATTCCAAGGTAGGTACCTGCTGCAGTTTGTTTAACCATTTCGTCTTTGAAGAATATCTGAATTGATTCCATTTTTTGGCTGTTATGAATTAAGCTGCTGTGAACATTTGTATGCAGGTTTTTGTGTGAATATATGTTTTTTATTTTTCTGGGATACTGCCCAGGAGTGCAATTGCTAGGTTGTACGGTAGTTACATGTTTAATATTTAAGAAATTGCCAAACTGTCTTCTAAGTGGCTGTAACTTTCTATATTTCCTTTTCACATTTTAAAGAAGAATCCAAACCATTTTGTTTTTGAATATCCCACCTACATTTTGTATTTGTTTGCTTGTTTTTTTCCCTAATGGCATCATTCAGTTTGTTCTCTATGTCCTGAATTTCTTGTAGACTGGAGGTTAGGTCTAGAAGTTTGACTAGATTTAGGTTAGATATTTTTTTTATGTTGCATCAGATGAGCCCTAAGGAAGTCGGTGTGAGCTGATGGGCAGCAGGTCTCATTGGCACGGTAAACACCACACAGCACAGACCCTGATGACAACAAACATGTATCAAGGGCTTTTGGCTCTTGTGCCATGAGCCCTGAGAACAAGGTGAGGATCAGATTCCTGCCCCTAAAGAAATAGCTTTTGAAATTAACTAATTCTGATAGCATGAGCTAATAGCAAAATGCCAAGTTGTAGCTCAGCGGCAACATTAATTCTGCTTTGAAGGTATGTGTATAGGGTTATGATATTTAATTGAAAGCTGAGGTTTGAGCTGGCCCTTGAATAAAAGAAAAATAGATCCCAAGTAGAATAGCAATAAATAATGATCCTGAGGTAGAATGTGTTTTGGATGCCCTTGGTTTCCAAGCTAAGGAACATAAATTTATGGCTAACAAAGATGCTCTGAAAGTTTCTGGTTTTGTTTTTATTTATATATATATTTTTGGTTTTGCTTGGTTTTAAAGGTAAACTGTATTATTATTGGGGCAATAGAAAGGGGGTAATGACAGCATGCTGGAGATCCAGGAGTAAACCATTGCAACTGTGTACGTGAAGTGTCCTAAACTAGGTGCCCTGAAGAAAAAAGTAGGGTTCAAATATTTAGGATTAGAATTTAAAAATATGTCTGAAGTTCTAAGCTCTGGTGGCTATGATATTACTATATTAGATGAGCTTGGCGGGCAGCCCGGGTGGCTCAGCGTTTTTAGCGCCTGCCTTAGGCCCAGGGCCTGATCCTGGAGACACGGGATCGAGTCCCACGTCAGGCTCCCTGCATGGGGCCTGCTTCTCCCTCTGCCTGTGGCTCTGCCTCTCTGTGTCTTTCATGAATAATAAAATCTTAAAAAAAAAAAAAAAGGTTTGGAATATACCAGAGGCCCGGGAGGGAAGATGAATATTAACGTGTTATGAATGGGTTCTGAGTGTATGGGACAGTGGGCTCTGGGAAGCATAATGTCTGGAGCCCAGGGGATAGGGTCAATCTTCCAGAAGGAGTTGGTTTAGGGAAAGGAGGCTTATGATGGTTTAAGGGAGCAGACAAGAAGGTGAACTACGGCGTTCACAGCGCGGGGGGGCCTTGCCGTCCACCAGCACGCTCCGACTCCCCCGTGAGGGAAGGGGCTTGGGGAAGCGCTTGCAGCCGGCCCTCGGGGCAGCTCGGGCTGGGGAGGCGCGGGCCGCAGTGCGCACGCGCAGAGGCCCGGGCGGGGCGGCGGCGGGGCGGCGGCGGGGCTGCGCCTGCGCAGTGCGGGCCGGCGGTTGGGCGCAGACCGGCCGGCGGAGGATGGAGGGATGGAGCCTCCCCGAGCGCCGGCCGGCGGTTCCCACGCCCCCGACGACCGCGGAGGGCGGGGCCGTCCCCAGTCCACAGCCCCCGCACTTCAGAGGAATCCCTACGGCATCCCCGACGTCCTGCACAGCAGAGGGCCGCAGGGGTAGCGGGGCCACGCACCGGGCCAAGGAGGAGGGCGCCGGGCACCGGCTGCTGAACGTGAGCGGGGCCCGCGGCGGGGAGGCGGGAGCCCCGCCCTAAACTGGAAGGTGGCGCTCACTGTGGGACCTTGACAGTCATTTAACTTGTCAGACAGTAATTATTTTTTTTAAGATTTTATTTATTTATTCATGAGAGACACACACAGGGAGGGAGAGGCAGGCTCCATGCAGCCAGCCCGACGCGGGATTCGATCCGGGGGTCTCCGGGGTCACGCCCTGGGTCAAAGGCAGGTGCTCAACCGCTGGGCCCTCCAGGGATCCCCTCGGGCAGTAATTTAAGTGACAGTTGGGACAGTCTCCCTTTTAGCGTCGTTTGAAGATCTGAGGGAGATAATGATGTCAAGTGCTTAAAGCTGCAAGGCAGGAGGTGTCACAGCTGCTGTCGTCATTGACATAAGTGATGCCTTCATCACCACCATTAGGATTTAATTTCTGTGGTTAAAGGGCTAAACTTCAGAAAGTCGAGTCACCTTTGTTTTCAGTTCCTGGGGTCATCATACGGTAACAAATCCGTGTCACGTCTGCAAAGTGAACTATTGACCTCCTGTTTTTTTTTTTTGTTTTTTTTTTAGATTCATTCATTCATTCATTATAGACACAGAGAGAACAGAGAGAGAGAGGCACAGACACAGGCAGAGGGAGGAGCAGGCTCCATGCTGGGAGCCCGATGCGGGACTCGATCCCGAGACTCCAGGATCGCGCCTTGGGCCAAAGGCAGGCACTCAACCGCTGAGCCACCCGGGGATCCCCCGGCCTCCTATTCTTAATTGGAAAGATTGATTTATGTTCAAAATAGGTGAAACTCTTTTAAGTTCACGGTATGATGGTATAGCCAGAGCACGGAGGAAGTGGAAAAGGGTAATCAGATGGAAACGCGCTTTTTCAAAGTGTTAGAAGGCGACATTAGGGAATTTGTACGTTCTCTGTTGGTCTTCAGCTATTAAAAGAATAGTAGAGATAAAGGTATCAGGAACAAATGGTGCACAAAAGGAAGATGCCCTCTGTAAAATCAGGGAGTTGAATTACTTGATCTCGACAGTACCCTCCTAATTCCAAAAACTTAGAATACTCTTGATTCATTGTTATGATAAATTGAGAGCGTATTAGGATTTAGCCATAATGGTAGGAAAAATTGCAAAGTGGTGAAAGAGGGATATGTTTGGAGGTTTAGGCCATAGGAGATGTTTGTTGTACATCACTTTGTGGAATATGGACTTTATTTTGTAGAATGGTAATTTCCAGTATTTTTTCGAGCACGAGAATTCCTTTTTATCGCAAAAGAGTAACAGACTTTTTACTCTCTACTGACTGGAAAGATCTGTAATGACAGAGAGCCACCATGCGGCAGTGTTTTTAATTTGCTTATAGGCACAACAGCAACTACATATATTCAAAAAAGAGTAGTGCACCCGTATGCGAGGTACATTGTTGACGCAAGTTTGGTTTCCCAAATTATTTGACCATAGGATATTTTAATGTTTTGATAGAACAACAACAAAAAAAGAGCTTAAGAAATGAAATGTGCACTTGGGTTTAGTTTATAATGACCTCATAAATGAATTTTTTTCAGACACGGATCCAGAGGAATGAGTTTATGTACTATAGATGTTCATTATACAACAAAGTTAGAAAAATACAAGTGTGTGTTATTAAAATTATTATAATAGCTATAAGATACACAGTGTAGACCATTGATCACAGAATGGATATTCCTCTTTAATAAATGCTGCCTATGCATCAGTACACAGGTGGAACATTATATATTTAGGTAACAGGTAGTCTTTCTACAATTTCTTGGCATTTTATGGCACATGGTTTCTTGAAATCAGATTATCCTACGGTAGTAACAGCTATATAAACATGTTTAGCATTTCTGTTCAAAATACAGTTTTTTAAACTTGGAAGCAAACATAACTCAGATATGTTTCACATCTTCTTGGAATACATTTCGGGAAACAAATAGTTTGCAGGTGGTGCTTAAAACACATTTAAATTCAAGGATATTCAAAGAACCAGGGCTACAGAAGACAGGAAAAGCTGGTAAGTTTTAAGCAGGGGGATAATATGGATCAGATGTGCTTTGTTGAAAAAAATTGACTATTAGGATTTAAGGAGAGAGTAAAGAAATAGGCAGTGAAGACAGTAGAATCTGTGAGGGGATGGAAAAGCATGGGTTCTGAAGCACAGAGGTATCTTTCTTGAATAGAAAGAAAGGCATCTCTTCTTCCAGACCAGTGTTTGTTTATTTATTTAAAAAGATTTTATTTATTCATGAGAGACAGAGAGAGACAGAGACACAGGCAGAGGGAGAAGCAGGCTCCATGCAGGGAGCACAATGTGGGACTCGATTCTGGGACTACAGGATCACGTCCTGAACCAAAGGCGGATCCTCAACCGCTGAGCTGCCCAGGCATCCCTAAATAAAGAAAATCTTTAAAAAATATTTTAGAAAAAGAGTTGGAGAGAGTATAAGAAAGTAAACAGATGTGAAGTTTCTGCAGAGGGTTTGGAATGTTCATGGAACATTGTGAATGAGAGGGAGAGTGGTGTGAAATGGTGCCGTAGCATATCTTTTTGTATGTTTCAAGTCCCTTAAATTTTTGTGTGTGTGAATTTTCTGTTTATTTTCCTAAGAGAATTTTGTTCTTTACCTCCTCCATTTTTCAAAAGTTCTTTATTAGAGATATTAGATCTTTCTCTGTCTCTCTTTTTTTAATATTTCATTTATTTATTCATAAGAGGCACAGAGAGAGAGGCAGGGACACAGGCAGAGGGAGAAGCAAGGTCCATGCAGGGAGCCCAATGTGGGAGTCGATCCCAGGACTCCAGGATCACCCCTGGGCTGAAGGCAGATGCTCAACCGCTGAGCCACCCAGCCGTCCCAAGATACTAGATCTTCATCTGTGATACGTGTTACAAATATTTTCTCCCAGTTTTTTTTTTTTAATTTTTTTTAACTTTTATTTATTTATGATAGTCACAGAGAGAGAGAGAGGCAGAGACACAGGCAGAGGGAGAAGCAGGCTCCATGCACCGGGAGCCCGACGTGGGATTCGATCCCGGGTCTCCAGGATCGTGCCCCGGGCCAAAGGCAGGCGCCAAACCGCTGCGCCACCCAGGGATCCCATTTTCTCCCAGTTTAACAGCTATTATTTTGACTGTTGTTGGCACTTTATGTTATGGAAAAGGGTTCTTAATCTTAGGTCAAGTTTATCAATCTTTTATTGCATCTGATTTCTGAGTCTTAGTTAAAAACTGTTTACATATACCCAGGTCATAAAGGAATTTACCTATTACTTTCTAGTACTTGCGTATCATTTTTACATTTAATCCCAGATTTAATCATTTTACATTTAAATCCCTGATTTATTTGGATTGTTTGGTTTGAGGTATGGATTTGTTTTTTTTTTTTTTTTCTCTAAGTGGAATGGTCCCTAAACCATTTATTAAGAAAAAAAAAATCCATCTTTGCCCCAGTGATTTGAGATTTAAGTGACCATATGTATCTGATATTTTCTCTGGACTTTCTATTCCACTGGTCTGTTTATCTATTCATTTACCAGGACCATACTATTTTATTTTAAAGACTTATGCTATGTTTTAAAGTCAGGTAGGGCTGGTTCCCTGCTTTGATTTTTCTTGTCCAGTGATATCCTGACTGTTCTCACTTAAACAAACAAACAAACAAACTTTATTATTAACTTGTTTATCTCAACAAAGAACTTTGTATTCTTTTATAAGGAGTGTATTAAATTGGTAAGTTAGGCAACTGACATCTTTATGGTTTATGGTGTTGACTTTTCTACCCAGAAACAATTTTTCCCCCCAATTCTTTTGCCTTAGGTTGATTTCTCTTGTCTAATTGCTTTGGCTCATGCCACCAGTAAGGTGTTGAAGAATGATGGTGACAGTAGGCAACCTTGCTTTATTCCTGATCTTAGTAAAGGTATTTCCCCACCAAATGAAACATTGGCTTTAGGACTGGCTTAATTCCTATTTTTGAGAGTGGTTTTTTTGTTTGTTTGTTTGTTTAAAGATTTATTTATTTATTTATGATAGAGAGAGAGAGAGAGAGGCAGAGACACAGGAGGAGGGAGAAGCAGGCTCCATGCCGGGAGCCTGAGGTGGGACTCGATCCCGGGACTCTATCCCGGGACTCCAGGATCGGGGCCCTGGGCCAAAGGCAGGCGCCAAACCGCTGAGCCACCCAGAGATCCCCTATTTTTGAGAGTGTTTTAATCAGGAAAGCGTGTTGAATTTTGTCAGAGGCCATTTAAACATATATGGAGATAATCATATAACTTTTTCTCTTTCGATCTCTATGATGTGGCATATTCTATCAATGATTTTCCTAGTATTAAACCAACTTATGTTCCAGGAATTAATCGCACTTGGTTATTGCATATTATTTTCTTCATGTGGTGCTCAATTCTGTTTACTTTTTGGCATTTTTGTATCAGTGTGTTTTTGTCTATTTTCTTTTTTTTTTTTTTAATTTTATTTATTTACTCATGAGAGACACACACAGAGAGAGAGAGAGAGAGAGGTACAGACACAGGCAGAGGGAGAAGCAGGCTCCATGCTGGGAGCCTGACGAGGGACTCAATCCCGGGACTCCAGGATCACGCCCCAGGCCAAAGGCTGCGCTAAACCCCTGATCCTGAGGTTCCCCTCTATTTTCTTTATCAGTTTAGATATCAGTGTTATGCTTACTTCATAGAAATGGTAAGGAAGGTTTTGTTTTCTTTTGTTTTTTAAAGATTTTATTTATTTACTCATGAGAGACACAGAGAGAGGGGCACAGACACAGGCAGAAGGAGAAGCAGGCTCCATGCAGGGAGCCCGATGTGGGATGTGGGACTTGATCCAGGGTCTCCAGGATCATGCCCTGGGGGCGCTAAACCACTGAGCCACCTGGGCTGCCCGGAAGTTTTATTTGATATTCAGTGGGACAATTTATGGATACTAACCTTTTTATCAGATATGTTATCTGCAAATATCTTCTCCCATTCTATAGATTGTCTTCTAGTTTTGTTGGTGGTTTCCTTTGCTGTGCAGAAGCTTTTTATTTTGATGTCTCAATAGTTTATTTTTGCTTTTGTTTCCCTTGCCTTAGGAAACACATCTAGAAAAACATTGCTACAGCTGATGTCAGGTCAGGGAAATCACTGCCTGTGCTCTCTTCAAGAATTTTTATGGTTTCAGGTTTCACATTTAGGTCCTTAATCCATTTTGAGTTTACTTTTATGTATGGTATAAGAACGCGGTTCAGTTTCACTCTTTTGCATGTACCTGTCCAGTTTCCACAACACCATTTGTTGAAGAGTGTCATTTTCCATTGCATATTCTTGCCTCCTTTGTTGAAGATTAATTGACCATATAATCGTGAGTTTATTTTTGGATTCTCCTGTTCTATTGATCTATATATTTGTTTTTCTTTTTAATTTTTATTTAAATTCAATTTAGTTAATATATAATGTATTATTTGTCTCAGGGGTATAATTTAGTGATTCATCGTTTGCATATAACACTAGTGTTTAGGAACACCTGGGTGGCTCAGTGGTTGAGCATTTGCTTTTGGCCCAGGACGTGATCCTGGAGTCCCAGGATCATGTCCCGCATCCGGCTCCCTGCAAGGATCCCACTTCTCCCTCTGCCTTTGTCTCTGCTTCTCTCTATCTGTGTCTCTCATGAGAAATAAATAAAATCTTAAAAAAAACCCACTAGTGCTTATTACATCTAGTGACCTCCTTAATGCCTATCACCCAATTACCCCATCACACTACTCACCACTCCTCTAGCAACCCTCAATTTATTTTCTGTTAAGAATCTCTCATGATTTACCTCCCTCTCTATTTTTTTATGATGGTTTTTTATTTATTTATTTTTATTTATTTATTTATTTTATTCAGAGGCAGAGAGAGAGAGAGAGAGAGAGGCAGGCAGAGAGGCAGACACACAGGCAGAGGGAGAAGCAGGCTCCATGCAAGGAACCCGATGTGGGACTTGATCCCAGGACTCCAGGATCACACCCCAGGCCGCAGGTGGCGCTAAACCGCTGTGCCACTGGGACTGCCCTCCCTCTCTGTTTTTATCTTATTTTATTTTCCTCCCTTCTCTTCCCCTACGTTCATCTGTTTTGCTTCTTCAATTCCATATGTGAATGAAATCATGTGATGCTTACCTTTCTTTGACTGACTTATTCACTTAGCATTATATCCCCTAGTTCTATCCACGTTGTTGCAAATGACAAGATTTCCTTCTTTTTGATGGCTGAGTAGTATTCCATTGCACATATATACCACTTCTTTTTTATCCACTCATCTGTCAATGGACATCTGGGCTCTTTCTATATTTTGGCTATTGTGGATGTCGATGCTATGAACATTGGGGTGCATGTGCCCCTTCAAGTCACTCTTTTTGTATCCTTTGGATAAATACCTAGTAATGCAATTGTTGGATCATGGGGTAGTTCTATTTTTAACTTTTTGAGGAATCTCCATACTGTTTTCCAGAGTGGCACCAGTTTGCATTCCCACCAGCAGTGAAGAGGGTTCCTCTTTCTCCACATCCTCGCCAACATCTGTTGATTCCTGAGTTGTTCATTTTGGCCATTGTAACAGATGTGAGGTACTGTCTTTTTGTGGTTTTGATTTATATTTCCATGATGACGAGTGATGTCGAACACTTTTTCATTTATCTGTTGGCCATTTGTGTATCTTCTTTGGAGAAATGTCTGTCATGTCTTCTGCTTATTTCATGATTGGATTATTTGTTTTTTGGGTGTGGAGTTTGATAAATTCTTTATAGATTTTGGATATTAACCCTTTATCTGATATATCATTTGCAAAGATCTCCCATTCTGTAGGTTGTCTTTTAGTTTTGTTGACTGTTTCCTTTGCTGTACAGAAGCGTTTTATCCTGATGAAGTCCGAATAGTTAATTTTTGGTTTTGTTTCCCTTGCCTCTGGAGATGTGTCTTACAAGGAGTTGCTGCAGTAGAGATCAAAGAGGTTGTTGCCTGTGCTTTCCTCTAGGATTTTGTTGGATTCCTGTTTCACATTTAGGTCTTTCATCCATTTTGAGTCTATTTTTGTATGGTGTGAGGAAATGGTCCAGTTTCATTCTTCTCCATGTGGCTGTCCAACTTTCTTAGCATCATTTATTGAAGAGATTGTCTTTTTTCAACTGGGTATTCTTTCCTGCTTTGTTGAAGATGAATTGACCATTGAGTTGATGGTCTGTGTCTGGGTTCTCTATTCTGTTCCATTGATCTATATGTCTGTTTTTGTTCCAATAACATGCTGTCTTGATGATTACAGATTTGGAGTCCAGAATTGTGATGCCTCCAGCTTTTGTTTTCAACATTTCTCTGGCTATTTGGGGTAGTTTCTGTTTCTATACAAATTTTAGGATTATTTGTTTCAGCTCTGTGAAAAATGCTGGTGATATTTTCATAGGGATTGCATTGAATGTGTAGATTGCTCTAGGTAGCATAGACACTTTTTTTTTAATTTTAAAGATTTTATTTATTTATTCATGAGAGACACACAGAGAGAGGCAGAGACATAGGCAGAGGGAGAAGCAGGTTTCCTGTAGAGAGCCTAATGTGGGACTTGATCCCAGAACCCCAGGATCATGACCCAACCAAAAGGCAGACACTCAACCACTGAGCCACCAGGTGTCCCAGCATAGACATTTTAACAATATTTATTCTTCCAATCCGTGCACATGGAATGTTTTTCCTTCCCTTTGTGTCTTCTTCAATTTCTTTCATAAATGTTCTATAGTTTTTAGAGTACAAATCCTTTACCTGTTTGGTTAAGTTTTTTCCTAGATATCTTATGGGTTTTGGTGCAATTGTAAATGGGATCAATTCCTTAATTTCTCTTTCGTCAGTCTCACTATTAGTGTGTAGAAATGCAACTGATTTCTGTGCATTGATTTTATATCCTGTCATGTTGGTCAATTGCTTTATGAGTTCTTGCAATTTTGAGGTGAAGTCTTTTGGGTTTTCCACATAAAGTATCATGTCATGTGTGAAGGGTAAGAGTTTGGCTTCTTCTTCAGCACTTTGAATGTCTTTTACTTTTTTTTTGTTGTCTGATTGATGAGGCTAATATTTCTTTAATTTTTAAATACTTCATTTTGTGGGGATCCCTGGGTGGCTCAGCGGTTTAGCGTCTGCCTTTGGCCCAGGGTGTGTTCCTGGAATCCTGGGATCGAGTCCCACATCAGGCTACCTGCATGGAGCCTGCTTCTCCCTCTGTCTGTGTCTCTGCCTCTCTCTCTCTCTCTCTCTCTGTCTCTCATGAATAAATAAATCTTAAAAAAATAAATACTTCATTTTATTTTTCTTCTTCAAGATGGTCGTGGCTATTTTTGGTCTTTCCATTTCCATACTAATTTTTGGGAAACTCATCAATTTCTGTAGGAAAACTTGTTAGGACTTTGATTTTGGTTGCACTGAATCTGTAGTTCAAATTGAGGAGGTGAATTATTTGGAGTTGATTCTTGAACAATATGAGGATCAAGGACACTGACCCCTATGCAATTGAAAATCCATATGTAACTTTTGATACCCCCCAAAATTTACTACAATGTGTACTATTGACTGGAAGCTTTACTGATGACATAAACAGTTGATTAACACATATTTTGTATGCTGTATGTATTATGTACTGTATTCTTAAAATTAAGTAATCTAAAGAAAGGAAATGTTAAGAAAATCTTAAGGAAATGAAAATACATTTATAGTACTGTGTGTATATTTGTTGGAAAAAACTCATGTATAAATGAACCCACACAGTTCAAATTCATGTTGTTTGATAGCCATCTGTATATGTATGTTGTGATGCAATATTTACATTAACATATAAATATGTAAGTATATATTATATAAACATTACATGATATAGTATTTATATGTTTATATGTAAGTATATATACTTATTGTACCTAAGTATATGTATCTCAGTACAATATACTTATATATAATATAAATATAATAATGTAATAAAACTATGCCTTTTTTCTTTATACTTTTATATTTATTTTGTCTAGGCTTCTGTCCCTCTAGTTCTTAATTTTTTTCCTTTTCTAACTCACTTGAAGTATCATTAGATCCTTCCCTAACTCTCTCTCCCCACTCCTCTCATTTGCCATATGTTTATGAGATCCTTCTTAGACATCCTGGATCAGGCATGGTACTGGAATCTTACCTCTTGCTCCTCTTTTGCTCCAGGGTTGTAGCCATTAGTAAAAAAGTGCTAAAAAGTGGACAGTCAAATGAGGAACTAAGTATCAGCTTTATCTAAGGCTTTCTGGTAATGAGTCTAAACTGGAAACTATTGTGGAACTCTTTCTTACCTGCATCTCAAATTGAAAGCAGCATGTATGAGATGCTTCATTCTTTTTTTTTTTTTTTCTTTTCTTTTTTTTTTTTGAGATGCTTCATTCTAAGCAGACTGTGATTAGGTGGGAATATGCATGGGGGGCTTAGAGCCTCCAGAAAGGCAGATTTGGGCAAGTGAGATAGCTTATAGTCATTTAGTTGCAACTCTGTAGAAGTAGTCTCCAAATTGCTTAGACTACACAGCCTTATCAATAAAAAATATGTGAACATCTATCACTAATGTTTGTATATTTATTTATACATTACATTAAAGTACTGTAATTTATTATATAAATTCTACAATATATAAAAAGTTTAAAATGATAAGCAGTATTTCTAAAAATGATTTCCATGTTTATCAGTGGTACAGAATTCAGTAAGCATTACTATTTTTGAAAAGCAGGGTTTTAATATTAGTGATGTAGTGATTTGAAGGTCTCATTCTAAGACAAATTTGTTATTTCAGTATAAGGGTTTTAATGCTATTGTATTTGAAAAAGATACTTTCAAAGATTTGAAATTTCAAATAGAATAGGTGCATCTTGGTTGTACTTGGTAAATGACATTATTCATTTTTCATTTCTCTTCTACTTTGCAAAGTTTTTAGTCCAGATTTTATCAGTAAAATATTATCTTTTCTGAGTAATAGTTCTGGCAAAGTAATTGGAAAGCATTACATTTCTTTATATTAAAAACGAAAAATGGTTTCCTAACCTGCGCTAAACCGCTGCGCCACCCAGGGATCCCCTGAAACCCTTCTTTTGTGAGATTTTTAAAACAAAGTAGGAAATGGTTTCTAAGTTTTTAAAGTGTGATACCATGAGTTTGTAGTGTGATCACATTTGCACAAACATAAAATCACATTAGGTAAAAATATTTGCAATAGTTTTCAAAATGTTCTTAACATGAGTTCATATAAAAGAGTTATTTTCCCACTCACTAAAATGTCACTACCTTACTCTGAAAAGACAGATTAAGAGCTATACATTTAAAAATATTTTCTAGTTTACATACTGCTATTTGTCATCACAGTTTAGCAAATTTGGAACATTTATCTTTTTTTTTGTAAGATCAAAGTACATGGTATATCTTTGCCAACTTAAAAAAATTTTTTTTAAAGATTTTATTTATTTATGATGGACATAGAGAGAGAGAGAGAGGCAGAGACACAGGCAGAGGGAGAGGCAGGCTCCATGCCAGGAGCCTGACTCGGGACTCGATCCCGGAGATCCAGGACTGCGCCCTGGGCCAAAGGCAGGCGCCAAACCACTGAGCCACCCAGAGATCCCCTGTTTGCCAACTTTAATAATATTTTGCCATGACATTTTTTATGCTCAGTCCTTATCTATTTGTAAGTACGCTGAGTATGGTATTTAAGATAATGTGGATTGGTCAGTCCATTTACCTGGCAAATGCGATATCCAGAACTTATGAAGGCAGTGATATAACCTCTCTGAGCATAAAATTCAGTTTTCCTTGGAATATTTGTCTACTGCTTACAGTTAGTTGTATGTACTTTATTATTTGTTAAAGAAAATTGTTAATATCAATTCTATTCTAATATTTTCTTCCACTACTCTAGAGATGATCCCTGGGCCTTGTTGTGAGTGTCCTTGTTCCATGGCGACAGAAACACAGATGGTGAAAAAGAGTCCTTGCTCCCAAGTTAGGCAGAGAAAAGATGATTTAGGAAATATTAAAAAATATATATATATATATATGTATATATTAGTCCCACATCAGATTCCCTGGATGGAGCCTGCTTCTCCCTCTGCCTGTGACTCTGCCTTTCTCTTTCTGTGTCTCTCATGAATAAATAAATAAAATCTTTAAAAAAAATTTTTTTTTCAGAGTTAATAAATCCAGAGACTTGTAGTTTTGCACAATGAATGGGAAGGTCTGACCAATCAAATAAGTTATTCCTTTTCCCATGTAGGAAATCTGGGTAGGGTAAAGAAAAAGGAAAAATAAAATTATCTTTTTTTCAGCAATCGTTTTTCTTTTATTTTTTTTTTTAAGATTTTATTTATTTATTCATGAGAGATACAGAGAGAGAGAAACAGAGACACAGGCAGAGGGACAAGCAGGCTCCATGCAGGGAGCCCTTTGTAGGACTTGATCCTGGGTCTCCAGGATCATGCCCTGGGCCGAAGGCAGGCACTAAACCGCTGGAGCCACCCAGGGATCCCCAGCAATCATTTTTCTTATAGAGAAACTGTAAGTGGGTTTTTTTTACACCTCTCTATCTTCAACACCAGACTGAACTTCTTAAGGGCAAGAACACTTCAAGCTGGAACCAGCACAATGCTAGGCATACAGTTGTGCCAGCACGTTAGTAAATGTTAATTAATGTGAAGACACAGAGGTTTCTGCTAGCACTAGGAAGAAGGAATATACTGGGAAAAGTTAAGTGTGTAGGCTAATAGGTTTTCAAATAAAACTGGAATGGAGGAGAGTGGGTTAAAAAAAAAAAAAAAAGGTGAATGGGGAGGAATTACAGAATAATGTAAGTGAATATGCAGACCTTTAAAAGAAGTGCCACAAGGGACTTTTATTCAAAGTGGGGCCAAAAGTGACAGACATGAAAGGCATAGTAGAATTAACAGAAATAAAAATTCTCTGCAGGTTCAGAAATTCTGCGTGGTACTAGTAGGCCTTATGAGATTAGTCTTTAGAACTTGTGTTCAAGATTCTAATAGAATTTAGGCAGAGTTGTTTTGCTTATGTTGCTGCCACTGAGAACTCTGCTCAGATAAGGAAGGAAAAGTAAAAAGGTAATGATGTGAGGGGAGAGGCAGTATTTTTTGCCACATAGTCAAGAGTAAATTGAACATGAGTGTTATAAAGGATTTTTCCCCAATTATTTTATATTTATTAAAATGCACAGAGCAAAATTCCGTAATAAGGTTATCATAACATCAACAAGCTTGAGGGTGCACACTGAATACGCATATGATGTACCACATTTGATGTTTTAGTGATGATATAGTAATTGTCACTCAGTTACCTTAAACTACAAATTATACAAATATATAAAAATCATATATATAAAACCCATTAGGCCAGTCAGATGCAGCAATAGCAAAATGACCCAAGATACATACAACAAATTTCTTCAGTACAGATAAAGTGTTTGTTACATACTTTGAAGCAAAAATTTCAACATAACTAAAGATGTATTTTATATGTCAAAAATTGAACAGTTGGTTCTTGAGGAGACCCAAAACAACAGATTCCTGGGAAGCTAATATTTATAGGTAAAGCTATGTTGATTCAAGTTAGCAAAGGTTGGGGATAAATAACAATTCTTCTTTTCAAGTTGGATTTGTAATAGCTTTTTCCCTATTGCCCTTGCCTCTGTCTTCCACCTTCCTTTTCTTTCTCTTTACTTTTTCTCTTACTCTTGTAATTTTTAAAAGCTAACCATCATGTGTAGTGACCAGAGCCCTTAAGAACAAAGATACCAACTCACAAATAGCAGTTAGTGAAGTTACTCTGGAGGAAATCACACAACTAAAAACTGACCGCCATTTATCCCTTGCCTCATGGCCATGTACCTACTATCCCAAAATATTCAGTTCCACTTCCTTCAATGGCTGATTAGCTGAATGAATATTGGGATAACTTGCAAGCAGGATCCCTGCCCATCTGTGGGATACAGTCCTTAATGTCTATATCAGATTAAGACTAAAATGGAGTAATGATGGTCATTTTTAGTTAGCAAGCAGAACTCATTATTCACAGTACCATGTGCTTCTCTCTCCCCTCATGGTTCCCTTGATGATTTTATTTATTTATTTATTTTTTTAAAATTTTTTTTATTTATTTATGATAGTCACAGAGAGAGAGAGAGAGGCAGAGACACAGGCAGAGGGAGAAGCAGGCTCCATGCACCGGTAGCCCGACGTGGGATTCGATCCCGGGCCTCCAGGATCGCGCCCTGGGCCAAAGGCAGGCACTAAACCGCTGCACCACCCAGGGATCCCCCCTTGATGATTTTATATTTACTTGTTTATATTTGTTTCTCTGCTAACTTATTGATAAACTTACGGAGGGTGGGGATGAGTTTTCTGGTCATATTAATATCCCAATGCCTAGAATAATTGTTACTTAGTAGATACTCCTAAAATATTTGTGGAAGTTGACTTTTATCTATTTCTTCTTTGCCTTCTAAAGTCTTATATTAATTTGTTTACATCGTAGATGCTGAGAAGAACTCTGAAAGGGACTGAAAGTAAAGAACTGGAAATAACACCTGAAGTGCCAACTTTGGTACCATTTGGGGGTGTGGTATGTGAGACTGATCCTTTGTAAATCTGTACAAATTATTTCTTTATGTGAAGACTAGTTAATATTTATTATTTGATAATCAAAAACATATGTAGAAAATGGTTCTCTCTGATAACATATTTGTGAATTTTTCATTTTTTTCATTGAGTCAGAAAAAGCATTCTAATAATCACTGAAATTATGGAAAACATCTTGATTCACAGAAAAAAAAATTTCTATACAGGGACTCCCAAACTGTAGTTACATCAGAATCACTGAGAATACTTTTCAAAAACATTGATTCTTGGCCTCCACCTAAGATCTGCTAACTTGGAATCTGAGAATGGTGCCTAAGATTAAGTATTTTCGTTGTGCTGGTGAAGTGATTGCATTTATTGTCAGATTTAGGAGCCTTTGAGCTATGATTTGAAAATTGACTCCACACATCTCCTTCAAGCAAGAAATAGTAAATCCCAGGAACAAAAGCAAAATTCTTGTGAATCATACATATACACACAAACACACAGTTGGACCTAAAATGTAGGCTGAGAATCAGAAAAATCTGTTTTTTTTGCGTGTGTGTGCACTATAGAACATAAGATACATTTAGAACTATCAAATGTTTTGGTATTCTTTTACAGTTATCTTTATTCCTGAACATCATTGGAATAGTTAATGGGTATGCAGTGAGAGAGTTTCTCTTGTCCCTCTTCTCTAGATCCTATCGTATACCATACATTTTCTTGATTAAAAAATATATGATGACTTTAACACCACGTTTTTTTTGGGGAAAAGTAAGAGTATATTAATTCTACTTTTTTTTTTACAAAATGAGCACAGTGTGCATTTATCTGTATAATTATATAATACTTTCCTATAACACAATCAAAGTCACTGCCTGAATCTAAACTTAGAAAAGATTCCTTGAAATCACTTTTGGCTGTAAGCTATTCTGCATGCCATTATGTTGACATACTGAAATCCATAATCCATACTATTGAGTATAACTTCTACATTCCTTCAGAACTGATACTTTGATTTCATTCATACCTCCTGACTTCATAGTTTGCATTTTCCTTAGTTGAGTTACATATTGCTAGACATTATTAACCTGCTCTTAAAAGTCACCTGAAAGTTTTTGACAGATGTTTGGCATATGATAGCTCCTCTTGGCATGTGATTTGTCACATTACTTTCTGAAAGTTCTGTGATTTATTCTGAGGTATTTGGCAAGACTTGTACATGTGTCTGCAACGATAGCTACATCACAACCCACTATTCCTCTTTCTGACAGTCAGAGCCCTTTTTCAGAAAAAATGTGAAAAAGCCTGTCTTAAAAATGGGTGCATGAAATGCTTTTGTGAACACTCTTCTGGTTGCTTTCCTGTTTTCAGTGCATATTAAGGGTGGGGTGGTTGGTGAAGGTTTGACATGGTTATTGTTTTGGGCCACAGATGGGTCTCAGAATCTGTGGCAACATTTGTTATTCATAGCCTGTGAGTGGTCATCATTATATTTGTGAGTGTTAAGTATTTTTCTATATTTAAATAGAAAATTTTCTGTTTTATTTTATATGGATCTATTATACAAAAGTATAAAGAGCTAATGAAATATAAGGAAAGTAAAGGTAGTTGCCCATGGCTTCATGTTAAAATACTTGGCAGGCAGGCAGTGATTTATGACAGAATGTTAATTTGGAGCATTATGCAATACAAAATTATAGTTATACTTCCCTGTTTTATCCTCTTTATCTTTAACTCCAATTTTAAGAAATAAAAATGATTCATAGAATCACCTATGGCAGTACTATTTAAAATCCTGCCTAGATTGTGTAATAGGCATTGGCATTACACCCCTTTGCATTTGAAAACTTAGATTTAAAAAAAAAAATTATTTATTCATGAGAGAGATAGAGAGGGGCAGAGACACAGGCAGAGGGAAGAGCAGGTTGCATGCAGGGAGCCCAATGTGGCACTCGATCCCAGGACCCCGGGCAGGATCACGCCCTGAGCCCAAGGCAGACACTTAACCGCTGAGGCCACCCAGGCATCCCCAAAACTTAGAATTTTTAACATAACATTTCGTATCTAAGTTTCCTTGAGAAGTAGACCACAGTACTTTCTTCTTAGGATTTTATGATTCAGATAACAGTTTTTAAATTAAATACTGAATGCTAATTTCTGTTTCTGTATCATTTTAAAGCCAAATCTTTTTTTTTTAAAGCCAAATCTTTAAAATTATTTACATATATTTAAAGATACTATTTGGCCATTTATTTTGTTTACAGTGTTTAATACCATATTGCTGTTGTTTTTACTTGGTTTTTAAGACCAAACATGGCTAAATATATTTGGCGGATAATGCATATCAGCATTCAAGTATTCCTGAATTCATTTTATATATTACTTTATGCATAAACACAAAGTATAATTTTCTTTAACATTTAGAAATACTTTATACAAGAGAAAATGAATATTTCACAATCTTTGGCACATTGTAGTGGGTGAATGGTTGTTGAATGAATAGAGTGGTTTTAGGATACTGAATAAAAAAGCTTATCTGAAGCAAGGCATATTTCTTATTATTATATGTGGGATGCTACATTTTGTCGGTTCTCATCTCATAAAATAACAATGATTCAAAGAGTGATGGTTGGATTTAACTTAATAATGCTTGCCTTCTTTTCTCTCTTTCTCTTTCTTTCCTTGTATTCTTGTTCATTTTAGTTTTACTTTGAATAAATCCTGCCTATTTTTCTTAGAAAACAGTATTCCTGTTTTCTGGTGTTTTCCATTAACTAGATATTTTTAATGAGAAACTATTTTTAATGAGAAAAACTAGCAAAGTGGAGCTTTTAAAAATATATAGTTTGGTGTAGAGTTAAATGGAAGAAAAGTTAACTTAAAAACTCATTTGCTGTGTTTTTATTTTGATTGTTTTAGGTTGGCTGCCTTGCTATTCATGTAAAGAACTGCAGACATTTCACGCCTAAGAGTATCCTTTCTTTGATTTCAGAACCATACCATGATCATATATGTTTCAGTTATATATTGCTGCAAGACTTAGTGGCTTAAAACCTTCACCATTTTATCATCAATCATTGTGTGCATTCATTAGGTGCCACTTCTGCTTCACATTAGCACAGCAGGCATTCAGTCATCTGACAGTTCAAAAGGGCTAGAATATCTAAGAGATGTCATTTACATGTCTGGTATTTTAGTGAGGATGCCTAGAAGACTAGACTTAGCTGGAAAGCTGAAATGGTTAGAAATTTCTTTCCATACAGTCCCAAGGTCTTATCTTTCCATCATATCTTTTCTGCATTTTTATTTTTAAAAAATACTACATTAAAATATTATTTATTTTGTTTACTGAAGTTTTAGGTGTCTCCTTAAATTTTGGACCATGGCTGGTGTCTCTCTCACCCTGTCCTAGACCCAGCCCTAGTCATGTCCACTGCATTAACGTATTCCCAGGGCCAGTCCAGATTCAAGAGCAGAGCAAAATAAACTCCACTTTTTGTTGTGCAAAGTGATGAATGTTTTTCAGCCATCTGTAATCCATCTCAATCATCATATAAAGGAAAAGAAAAATACATATCTTAGATGATAATACTAGTTATTTCTTTTTTTTTATTCAAAGTAGTAATTGTGCAGTCTTAAACATTGTTTAAAGGATTTATTTATCTTGGTGCCTTTAATAAACTGATTGCTCATAATTAGATTTATCATGGCATAAACCCAGTGTCATCGTGAAGTCTTGGTATTTCTTTTTTATATAAAGTGAATTATTGAGGAAAATTTTGCATAAAGAGATTTTTGAAGATAATTAGTTAAATCATAAAGACAAAATGGTTTTAATGCATGGAGTACTATGAATAATAATTCAGTATAGTATACTGAAGTATATAGTGAAATGAGTAAGATAATGGAAAACTGCTTTAAATTTTTTTGTCTTAATGTTAAAAATAAGTTACTCTCAAGTGATTTTCAAAGTTTTGCATTTCTACATAATTATGCTTAGAAAAAATTTTAACTTATATTGCAAATATTTAGTCACCTTAAAAATAATACTTAGAGGGGCTCCTGGGTGACTCAGGTTAAGCATGTGACTCTTGATTTCGGCTCAGGTCATGATCTCAGGGTCATTCACACTGGGCATGGAGCCTGCTTAAGATTCTCTATCTCCTTCTGCCCTCCCCACCCCGCTGCGTACTTGCTCCTCTCTCTTTCTCAAAAAATGATAATATATAGAAACAGTTGCAGAAGATCATAATGGAAATGTGAGGATGGTGATATGAGAAGTGATCTGAAGGATAATCAGCCTAATTTTCCTACTTATATTTTGCCTACCGTTGATGGGCAAAAATACTATTTTAAAAGATTACCTTCATTTATTTGATTGATTTTGCCTGAATTATTTAACAGGTAATATTATAACTTGTTACTATACAATTACAACAAAATTTGCTTCCTCAATATCTGTGTATTTTCAGTTGCTTTACAACATTACAGTAATTTGTTCATTCGCATCTCTATTAACAACATTGTGAAATGTACAAAAATGTGTAGCCTGCCATCCCAAAACAATGAAAAGAACGCTGTAATTAATTTTGATGACGTAAAGTATTTTTCTGTACAGGTAATGTTAAAGTTCTCTTCTAGATATAAGAATGCATTTTTACAGTTTCAAATAATCCATACTAATTATCTCCTTTTTTGGGGATTGGAAAGAAACAAATGCAGTACCTTTTAATTTGATTTTTACAGTATTCTGTTTCTATGCCATGGACTATATTGGTGTTTTTTTTTTTTAAATAAACAACTTACTGGCATATGTATAATCTTGATGATCTTCTTCCCTAAGATCTTACTATGTTTCTGAGTGCTCATCAAATATACATTTTTCTCTGTCTTGCTTTTCTCCTCTTCCACTCTGGCTTGTGCTGCTGTAACAAGTTACCATAGATGGGGTGGCTTAAACAGCAGCCATTCATGTCTCACCTTTATGGAGGCTGGGAAGTTCAGGATCAGGGTGCTGACACATCGCTGTCTAGTGAGAGCCTGCTTTCTAATTTCTTGATGGCCATCTTCTCCTCATTTAGTGACATGGCAGAGAGCAAAGAGAGATCATCTTTCTTGTGTCTCTTCTTGTCAGGGGCTAATCCAGCTCATGGGGGCTCTACCCTCATGACCTAATTACCTCACCAACACCACAACTACAAATACCATCACGTTGGGGATTTAGGCTTCAACATATGAATTTTGAGGGGATGCGATGTTCAGTCCAGAGCATACTTTCTCTTTTTTTTTCATTTCCCCCTCATTTCTCTCTCTTCTTTCTTCTTATATAAACTCTACTTGTTTGTGCATGGATTAACTTATTTAGTCTTTATAAGAATCACCCCCCCAATATATATTATTTTATTATAATCGTCATTTTACAGTTCAGGAAACAGGTACTGTTAGGTAAAATAACTTTCTTAAGATCCTAGAACCAGTAAATGGAATAGCTGGGAATGGAGTCAGTCTGGCTTCAGACTATACTGTTCAACTTCCTCTCACATCAGAGCTTCCTATGTTAAGAGTTTGCTTCTCTTTATAGCTAAGCTTCTTACAATCTTAAATGTATTTCAGAGTTTGCATTATTTAAAGTGAGCAGCACTATTTCATGTAGCCATAGGGATTCATTGATTAGGCCATTCATTAGTCCTAATAGTTAAATTTTAGTGAAGTCCTAAACATTTCCCCTGTGCTCCATATTTGTTAACCGTCAGTTTTAATCTTTAAAACTTTTTGCTGAAGTCTTGAGTATTGAAGATAGTTCTTTAAGCATAGTTTAAAAAAAGAACACAAAAAATCAGGCATAGGTTTGCTAAAGGCAATCTATGCTATTTGTTTTACTTTGCAAATAGTTTTCCTGAGCTTGCCAAGTTTTCAAGAATTTTGTATATCCACTTAAGGAAAACTTGAAATTAATGCTGGAGAATAGTATAAATTAGTAAGTTGCTTATCTTTATTAGCATAATCAAAGTCTTTTTTCCTTTTTTTAAATAGGAGCTGTTAGTTTGAGCATATTAAGAGGAGAATTTTAATGGAACTCTAATGGAAAGTTTGGGAATGTTTCAGTAATAACTACATAGAAAACTGTACAAGGAAACAAAAGCAAAACATGTTAAAGGAAAATTTATATATATATATATAAAATTTATATATATAAAATATACTGGAAGGATGAAAATTTATATATATATAAAATATACTGGAGGGATGAAAGGAAGAGAACTATGAAAATTGTAGGGGAGGGTGTTGAGAGCTAATATTTTTCTCTCACAATAAGCAGTTAATTGATAGTATCTAAAACTAAAATATCACTTAATATAAGCATGTTACTTAGAAACATGGTTTCAGGGCAAAAAAAAAAACCAAAGAAATCCCTTTAAAAGCTTGAAAGATAGTTTCTGAGGAGTGAAATTTTGCAAAATCATGCCCAGGATTTACTTTATAGAGGTATGACTGAATGATGACATGGAGGGGCTCATGCCATTGATAGAAGGGTGGAAAGGAAAACACTACACTACATAGAGCTTCAGGAGAAGCGTCCAGGTGGTCAGGAAACAAGACAGAAGTGAGGAGAGACCCTAGACTAAAGCCTTTATTGGGGTTTTCTTGAGAAAGCGCTGCAGAACAGAAATTTAAGATTGGCTAGTTTGAATAATTCTCTCAGGCTTTAGGCTGTAGGGAAGTCCCTAGTTACTTGGTTCCTGGTCCCGGGATGATTTAGGGCCAGGGAAATACTGGCTCCATGTGAGAGTTAGATAAGGAAGTGGTTAGGGCTATAATTTGGGATTGGTTTGCATATGAAAGATATGCTTCCATCTCACTAAACCCTTTGCTATCTGTAAGAATTGACTAGCCCAGGGAGGGGAAGTCTGTCTCTGGCCAGGCTTTTTAGGATGTCAAGACATCATAAAATACAGAAAAAAGGATTAAACATGCGAGAAAAGAAAGTTGTTTTTGTTTGTTTTAACCATTATAGAACTCTTTGATTTTTTAAACTACGTATTATATAACTATGATAAAATTACACATTATATTTTGGGATACATTTTATCAATAAGTTATTTAACAGAGACTGAAAAGGATGTTGGTTGTCTTTTGATATTGGCTATTTGGGTTATCTAGATTATCTGAATTGGATATTGAATTACCTTTTATTTTTTATTTTATTTTATTTTTTAAAAGATTTTATTTGTTCATGATAGAGAGAGAGAAGCAAAGACACAGGCAGAGGGAGAAGCAGGCTCCACGCAGGGAGCCCGATGTGGGACTCGATCCTGGGACCCCAGGATCGTGCCCTGGGCCAAAGGCAGGCGCTAAACCGCTGAGCCACCCAGGGATCCCCTGGATTACCTTTTATACTATAGTTTCAGTAGGGTGTGGAAACTAAACTTTTGTGTAGAGTTAAAAAGAGAATGTAGGCAGTGCATGTTTCAAAAAACTGTAATTGATGTTATACATAAACAAGATCCTGATTTTTGCTGACGTTAGGGTATCTGACTATGTGATTGAAAAGTTATAAGGCTAATAATATGTGAAAGCTAACCATTTAGGTTTATTAGGGTGTATATAACAAAATATAGTTTTACACCTATAGTGTATTTATTCAGAAATTATATCTGAAATTCAGACTGCAAATGTGATCATTCTTTTTGCATGTATTTTGTTTCAAGGTTCCCAGGCGTCAAGATGATGTGCGGAATAATATTTTCTTGGAACTAATGCAATATGACAAAATAGAAAAATACCCTCTCTTGTTAGGGAGTATTCAGGTACACCTTTATGAAGTAATTCAGGTATGTATTCAGATTATCTTTACCACCTTGCTATCACGTTATCCAGTTTGTTGGTGGTGGTATTTATCTGTATCTGATAGACTCCTTTTGGTTTATTTTCTACTTTCAAACTCATATGCTTATGAAACAATGTCTCCCTCTGGTTATATATATTTTTTTAAAGTTGGCTTAGAACAGCATAATATATTTAAAAATCAATTGTGTGTGGGGGAAAGATACAAATTAAAAGACTTAGCATGTTTTATTATGTTTTCTGGAATTTCAAAAAATATTTATTTATTCATGAGAGACACAGCGACAGAGACAGAGAGAGAGAGAGAAGCAGTGACATAGGCAGAGGAGGAAGTGGGCTCCCTACAGGAAGCCCAATGTGGGGCTTGATCCCTAGACTGCAGGATCACACCTTGAGGCGAAGGCCTACACTCAACCGCTGAGCCACCCAGGCATCTCTCTAGAATATTTTTAAACAGGACTCAAACGATAAACTCTGTCTCTTATTTGACAGCCCAAATTTCAGTTCTTTTACTCTTAGCTGGGCTCCTTGCAGTCTGCCCTGTGCATGTGTTGTTTAGAGGTTAGCCAGAGTTTGGGGCAGGGTTTATACACAGATTTCATTATTCCTCCCCTCTTGCTTTCTCCTATCTCGGATTACCCTCTCACTTCCCAGCAGCCATACTGTCCTGAGCTCAAAGGAAGAGAACTGATAGTGAACAAATATAAACAATCTGAAGGAGTATTTGTAGGATGCAAAGCAAGGAAGCCTTCAAAGACTTATGAAGTTATGTCAAAAGACAGAAGAGACAGATTGCAAGAGTCTCCTGTTGGCTAATTTCAGGATAATTTGAATATCAAAGAGATCAGTACAAGTTCTGAATAAAGAAAAATCCAGAAGTCCTGTTGATCTCAAAAAAAGAAGAAAAGAGCCAGGGAAGAAAAATGGAATTTTGAAATTTAAAACAGAAGAATGCCACTTAGTGTAGAAAGAATGATAGAATTACAGGTTGACTATTTTTGCAGTCCTTTATAGCGAATGATGGTTGGTTCAATCAAGACTTAGCAGTGCTACTTAAAGCATGAGATAAAAGGTTATTGGGAAACAAGAAATTTCCACGACACCACTGTAACAGTCTACACATTAATTGTTGCAGTGGGGAAAAGGTGCCTTTACAACAGAAGTTTTGGTTACCACTTTAACCAAGAGCTTGAAGTTAGCTTGAAGTTAGGTAATTGTGGATAATTTAACATCATATGCATCCTATGTCAGTGCATGTCAGTACAATATGAAGTATACAGCATTGCCTCGGAATTGTTCTCATCAAAATGTTTACCCCAAATCTAACCAAGCTGAGTCTAGATCTAACTTTCAGTTCATAGGAATTTAGGAGATAGGGAAAAAGTTAGACAATACCATGATGATATAAGATGAATACATAATGTGGGACATACTAGCTTAGATTCTAAAAAGCTAAGGTCAGGGAGTGCCTGGATGGCTCAGTGGTTTACGCGTCTGACTTTTAATTTACCTCAGGTCATGATCTCAGGCTCATGGGATCAAGCTCCACATTGGGCTCAGCAGGAAGTCTGCTTGAGAATCCCTTCCCCCTGCTCGTGTACTTGTTCTCTCTCTTTCTAAAACAAATACATAAATCTTTAAATTTGTTGATGGGTATTTGGATTGTTTTCTGTTTTTTACTATTATACTCATTGTTGCAGTGAATTTTCTTGAAACTGTCTTCCATTGCATATATGCAAAAAGTCTCTATAGTATGATGAATTGCTATGTCATATGGCAAAGAGACCATTATTATTTAATGAGCAGAGTAGTCAGGGGAAGCAATTTTGGTTATTTATAGGTTTCCCCAAAAAGCCTTATGATTTTAGGTGTGGTGTGTTCAAGATATGCTGTGTGTGACATCTGTCAGTATCTTTCTTTTTTTTCTTTTCCTTTTTTTTAAATTTTTATTTATTTATGATAGACAGAGAGAGAGAGGCAGAGACACAGGCAGAGGGAGAAGCAGGCTCCATGCACCGGGAGCCCGACGTGGGACTCGATCCCGGGTCTCCAGGATCGTGCCCTGGGCCAAAGGCAGGCGCCAAACCGCTGCGCCACACAGGGATCCCTGTCAGTATCTTTCTGTAGGCACTTCTACCTTCACTAAGAATTGTTTCACGGCACCTGGGTGGCTCAGTCAGTTAAGCATCTGCCTTCTCAGGTCACGATCTCAGGGTCCTACGATCGAGCCCCACATCAGGCTTCCTGCTCAGTGTGGAGTCTGCTGCTCTCTCCACACCTCTGCTCCTACTCCTGCTCTCTCTTTCCCTATTTGTATAAACTAGGCCTAATGAAGAATAAGCCTCATGGATGAATTTGGCCCACTTTAAATAGACGCATGGCTTTTTTAATATTTTTGAGACAATTGTAGTTTCACATGCAGTTGACAGAAATAATACAGAGAGATCCTTTGTATCCCTTACTCAGTTTTCCATGATGGTACCATCTTTCAAAACCAGGGTACAGTATTGCAACCAAGTTAGAGAATGTGCCACTTCTACCAGGATTCCTCAGGTTGTTGCCTTTTATAGCTACATCTTCTTCCCTCCTGCCTCTGCCCCCTCCTTTAACCCTTGCCAACCACCAATCTGTTCTTCCTTTCTGTAATTCATTTCCAGGATATTATATAAATGGAATCACATAGTATGTAACATTTTAGTTTTTTTTTTTTTTTTTTTTTCACTCAATGTACTTCTCTGGGAAGTCATCTAGGTAGTTGCATGTATTACTAGTTCATTTCTTTTTTGCTGTTGAGTAGTACTGCAGGGTGTGAATGTTCCATGGTTTGGCCATCTGCCCATTAGAGGACATCTGGGTTTCCAGTTTGGGGCCATTCTGACTAAAGTTGCTATAAACGTTCATGTATAGGTTTTTGTGTGGACATAAGTGTTCATTTCTCAGATAAATTTCTGGTTTGTAAGATAGTTGCATGTATAATCATTATAGGAAATGCTGTTTTCCAGAGTGGTGAAACCATTGTACATCTTCACCAGAAATAAATGATCAGTTTCTGAGCATCCTCATCAGCATTTGGTGTCCTCACCATTTTATTCTTTAGCCATTCTGATAGGTGTGTGATGTCTGCCATTGTACCATCAGCTGTTATTTCCTTTATTATATGACTTCACCAGAAACTGAGAGGGCCAATGTTAAATAGGTTCTGCAGATTGCTAGGTTTTGGGGGTGGAGAGGATGTGTGAACAAGGTGCTGACGTTTTCACTAAAGGAGAACTAGTGACCAGAAAGTCTGAAACATACCAGACAGCCTGAAGTTTAAAAATGGAAAACTGTTAATATCTACATGAACTAATACAACCTAGAAGCAATAGAAGAGGAGTGTGAAGGTTGCTCCTTACTTCCTGGCCTTGAAGTAGGTGGGCCTTTCCTTGAGGAGCCTGTGAGGGAAGTAGCATCTTTAGTGGTGAGCCAAGGCTTAGGTAAAGCAAAGAGGCAATGTCTGGTAGAGCAGTTAAAGGTGTAAGGTTGTTTGTTAACCATGGAATAGGGAGAGATTCCATGAACTGCAGTGGAAAATGTTGGGAAGAAAGGGAACCATGGGATGGTGGATTAGATGGGAGGACTGCTAGCACAGTAGACATGACCAGAGGTGATGTGATGACCAAGGATACCTAAGGTTTACCTGGTGAAAAAGATCCCAACAGTTCCTGGGGGATAAGAGAGGCACTCAGTTCTGTCATGAGTCCACTCTTTGTGCACATTTATGTTAAATCCAACTAAAGGAGTACAGGCATGGCAGTTCCTTTAAGACTTGAAGAAAGGGGAACTATAATCAGCACAACCATTTTTGTCTAAATTATAAATGTAAACAATAACTTGTTTTTGGTGCAACCTGGAATTTTTATTTTCTTCCAAATGTATTTTAGCTACTAAGTTAACACATGCATTAAAAATCATTACCTGATTTTTCAAAATTTATGAGATGGTTAAGGTTATCATCTGTATGGCTTCATGAGTGACTCTCTATTTGAGAATTTTACTCTTTTTTACTCTTTTCCAGAAAGGGCGTTTTATTGAAGAATTTCACATGTTGCATAAAAACACAGTAAGAATTTTATTGAAATTTCCAAAGTTTTGTACATGCACTTAACATTTCATATAGCTTTACTCTGATACTGTTTTAACTTCTGTTAATGTTTTTATTCTCCTGTTACCCTATCACTGTTTGAATTAATGGAAATGTATTAAATAGAAAGAACAATATTTACTCACACAGTCTTCATCTCCACCTTTTTTTTTTTTTTTTTTTTTAATGCTGCTACCTTACTGCTAACTGATGAACAGGAAAATTGAAATCATTGACTAAGAGACTAAAATGTCCTAATTTCTTCTTTGATTATGTGTCCTAGAGAAAAAGAGTTTCTAAAGGGTGTTTTTACAGTTCTTGCTTGAATTTCTTTTTAAATACTTAAAATTATTGTTTTGATTAATATTCTATTCAGAGAGACCTCTGTCATCAATAGCCAGAACAGGGACAAGGAGCTTTATCAAAAAGAATGATGGACATTTGAGATCATAACCTCTGACACCCTCCTTCATTTCACATTTGAGCAAGCTTGGATTCAGAAAGATGAAATCACTTGTCTAAATAAAAGTGTTATCTGGAAGTGGAGATAGGGGAAATGTGAGTAAATACTTTAAAAACATACACATGTATATGTATCTCTGTGTGTATATATATATACACACATATATACATATACATGTATATATATATACATATACATATATGTGTGTGTGTATCTCAGGGTAACCCTACTAATTATAAGTTGATATTTCCTATATTATAATCATATAATACTTTTTAACAAAGTTTTTAACATTTCAGGAACTCCATAGATTCTTCTATAGGAGTTCCTTGTGTAGCTTATTTTTTCAATCAGGAGATTTATGCTTTAGTTTTTCTGAGAGATTTGTGAAGTAAAAATATTACTTGCTACCCCTTTTTCATTAGAATATCTTTCTGATTAACCAATAAAATAAATTTGCCATGTGTTTAGTTTATCTGTAAGGTGGAGGTGGAATTTATGTTCTCCTATGGAAACTTTGGTTATGGATTTTCACATCAGGTTAGTTCCTCTCTTAAAAATTATTCTATAACTCTTCAGTCAAATCTGAGCCTCTCTTCTTTCCAGTTTGATAAATTTTCAAAAATACATATATTTTTTAAATTATTTATTTATTTATTCATGAGAGAGACACACACACACAGAGGCAGAGACACAGGCAGAGGGAGAAGCAGGTTCCACGCAGGGAGCCCAATGTGGGACTCCATCCGGGACTCCAGGATCACACCCTAAGCCAAAGGCAGAGACGCTCAACTACTAAGCTACCCAGGGACCCCTAAATACGTATTTTTTTAAAACAAATATTTTTAAAGGAATGCTGTTTTTCTCCAACCTAAGGAAAAAAATGAAACCATCATTTTTATTTGCATATGCATTTAAAATAATATTTTATTCAAAATGCCATTATCAGAAAACTTGCTTTTTTTTTTTTTTTAACATTTATTTATTTACTTATTCATGAGAGACACAGAGAGAGAGAGCGAGGCAGAGACATAGGCAGAGGGAGAAGCAGGCTGCATGTAGGAAGCCTGACGTGGGACTCGATTCTAGGACTCCAGGATCACACTCTGGGCTAAAGGCGACACTAAACCGCTGAGCCATGGGGGCTGCCCAGAAAATTTGCTTTTGTGTGTTCATTTGAAAACAAAATTATTTCAACTGTATAAGAAGTGCAGGCTGTTTTTTTTTTTTTTTTTTTTTTTAAGATTTTATTTATTCATTAGAGACACAGAGGCAGAGGGAGAAGCAGGCTCCATGAAGGGAGCCTGATGTGGGACTTGATCCCAGGACTCCAGGATCACGCCCTGGGCCAAAGGCAGATGCTTAACCGCTGAGCCACCCAGGCGTCCCGAAGTGCAGGTTTTTATATCTAAAAATGCTTTTTAAAAATGGAGTCATTTATTATACTCATATAATGTTTTACTCTGATCGTATATACTCCTTCCCCACTCCCCCACCCCCCATGGTTATTTCAATGTCTGGTATTATTTGAGCACTCCTTGATTTATCGAGAGAGTAATATGTTCAAAGAAGTTATCTTCCTAGCTTTGTCCTGCCCCTTTAAATTCATTACATATACTCATGTTCCAATGAAAATTTTAGTACATTAACCTGTGTCCTTAGGCTAGATTATTTTTGTACATTAACCTATGTCCTTTTATTATGTCCTTAGGCTAGATTTCTAGAATGGAAATTATTGTCCAAAACAATGACCTTGTCAGGGAATTGTTTTAAAAATGTTGTAGCAACATATATTCTCACCAAGTGTTTGAAAGAACTCTTCATATCCCTGGGTATTATTACAACTTTGGACCATTTATAAATCCAGTCCCATCAGTGCTGCTGTTATACAGGGGATATGATCCCTATACTTTGCATATAATTTTTCATTTCATTTTTTTGCTATTTTTTATAGTCTTGGTTGTCTTTTTTATTAGGAATTGAGAGTGGGTATATTACTCTTATTAAACAGTCTGCCATTATGTTTACTAAGTAACCCCAGGTAAAATGTTATTCTAAAATTTTGCCTGTGGTACATCATAATGATTTTTAATGCATTTCGAATCAGAACTAAGTAATACACAGAATAAAGCCACTAGGCACAATCTTTTTTCCTTCTTTGATTTTTCTTTCTATTCCTCCTGCCTATTTATTTTCTTATGAATTGGGTCTTGTAGGGACTGTAACTGATTAGTCCCTTTCATGACATAGTTTATAAGCACCAACTTCAGAGGTAGGTTTTGTGTCTGAATATAAGTAAAACATGTAATAATCACATTTTTTGGGAGATATCTCCTTTTCAGATAAAACTAGGCAAGTTTTGTTTTACATAGGTAGATTCTACTGAAAACAAGAAACAGATATTGTGTGGAAAAGAGTGAGAAATATAATAAAAATTATTGATTTTGATTTTATGTCTATGAACTTTTTTTTTTTATTTATTCATGAGAGAGGCAGAGAGAGAGGCAGAGACACAGGCAGAGGGAGAAGCAGGCTCCATGCAGGGAGCCTGATGTGGCACTTGATCCCAGGACTCCAAGATCACGCCCTGGGCCAAAGGCAGGCGCTAAACCGCTGAGCCACCCAGTGATCCCTATGTCTATGAACTTTTCAGTAATATAGACCCCTACTCACCTGTCTTGATAATGTAAAAAGAGTACAACACTGGGGGCAGATAAAGCTGCATTCAAATCCTGGCTCTGGTGTGTATTGGGTAACCTTGAACAAATTACTGATCCTCAGCATTTTTTGTAAAATGGACACAGTTACCTACATCATAGGATTATTGAGAGGATTAAAAATAATATTACAGATTCAAGGTTCTTGGCAGATACCTAGTGTCAATAAATGGTAGTTCTTTCTTCCTCTCTTAGTTCCATTTCTTTTTATACGTATTTAAGGCCTATTCTGTAGTCCTGGAGGATAGTAGTATTAGAGTGAACTATAATTGTAACTAAGCAGTGTTAAAATACGCTTACCATTTTCTTCAGTTAAAACCTCTTCAGAAAATTATTGAGCCATCCATGTTTATGAATATTGCACCACCTCCAGAGAGAATAGATCCTGTGATGTAAGTGTTTGAAGTCTTATTTACACAATCAGATTACGTAGCATTAAAACATTTAATCCATTTGATGGACCATTTTGATTGCCTTTTTTTTTTTTTTAAAGATTTTATTTATTTAATCATGAGAGACACAGAAAGAGAGAGAGGCAGAGACACAGAGGGAGAAGCAAACTCCATGCAGGGAGCCCGATCCTGGGACTTGATCCTGGGATTCGATCCTGGGACTTGATCCTGGGACTCGATCCTGGGACTTCAGGATCACACCCTGGGCCAGAGGCAGGCACTTAACTGCTGAGCTACCCAGGCATCCCGCCATTTTGATTGTCTTAAGACATAGCCAGAATGGGCTAGACTCCAAGGTAAAGAGAGCAATGAATTGTTTTTGCTTACTAAGGTGGGAGAAATCTTGGGTTCCTGGGTATAGGCTTGGAGAAAGGAGGTGAAGAGGCCTCGAGATGAGATAAAAGAGAGTGTCATCTTCATGGCTGAAGGAGGGAAGGCAGGGTTAAGATAATAAGGAAAGTTGGCTAGTTGAGGTACCCTTTTCTAGAAGGAGGTGAGGGATTTATAAGATCAAAATGTCTATTAATTGTCAGTTTTCCTTACAGTATAGTAGGGTTACCTCCATTCCACACATTCTAATGGTTACTTCTAAATCTTTAGTAAAAAGTTCATGTTAAAAAATATCATTAGCAGGGATCCCTAGGTGGCTCAGTGGTTTAGCGCCTGCCTTCGACCCAGGGATCCTGGAGTCCTGGGATCGGGTCCCACATCAGGCTCCCTGCATGGGGCCTGCTTCTCCCTCTGCCTGTGTCTCTGCCTCTCTCTCTCTCTCTCTGTGTCTCTCATGAATAAATAAATAAAATCTTTAAAAAACCCAAAAAACAAAAATGTCATTAGCAAACCAAAAGTAACTTAAAATATGTCAACTGCTCTTAAAATTTCAACAATAAAAATAGATTAAAGAGAAATGAGCACCTGAGATGGAAATTTAATCTATGGTGCTATCCAAGAATAAGAAATAGAGAAAATGGAATTGAGGGAATTGGGTATAGGATGGGAATTTATATTCTGAAATGCTTATTGTCCTAGAGTCTCACCAATACTGGGTATTATCATTAAATAAATTTTGTTCACTTGATACTGGTCATTTGTTGAAATAGTAAAATTTGAATGTTTTATGTTTATCAATCATTATTTCTTTATTCACTGATTGATTCAATAAGCATTAATTAAATATCTACTATACCCCCAAGCCATTGCAGATAGTAAAATAAGTAAGACCTGGTCCCTGCCCTCTGGTAGCTCATGGTTTAGTGCAAAGGTAACTTGTGAAAAGAGATTATTATAATACAAATGAGATAAGAACCCTCCTAGAGGTAAACATAAAGAACTGTGGGACATAGCGTGTGGGATAATGGTGAAAGGAACATAAAAGTTGGGTCACAGCAAATTTATTGAAATGGACTCACTAAGCAGAGATTCTGCATTTAATGTTTCAGATAAAGAGGTTAGAAAAGACTGGATTTGGTTGTTTGGTTGCAGAAACATGAACCAAAAGATGCCCACATGGGTGAATTGGAAATGCCAAACCTGCCTTGGTTTAATGTAGAAGGAAGATATTCAAAGGGTTAGAGAGATGGTGATGTTGGTATAGATTTCTTTTTAAGACTTACTCACTCACCCTGGGAGGTTCCAGAAGATACACCTTTCACCATGACTGTGAGAAGTAAATTTGTGAGGGGAGCCCCCCCGTGAAGAGCTATGTGATTGCTCTTCTCTGTTAGGCAGCTCCCACCTTACAGTGGGAGCTGTGGTCACTGAACTGGGAAACCTAAATGCAATGGGAATATAGCATCCTGAAGTGGCAGGGCCAAGTGATGGCCCACAACCACCTAAGGCAAGATGGCGTGGTTATTGCAATGGACAGTAGAGTCAAAGCAGTAATCAGAATAGTTTGACTCACACAGACCTCTGACATTGGCTAGTTGATCATTTCAAGTTCCTAGAAATAAAATGTATAGGGAGCCTACTAAATTCTTACTTAATTTGTATAAGCAGAGAAGTTCTATATCAAGTGAATAAAAGTCTCACCTGAGTAAAAAATGTACTATCGGTCCTCAGTCAAATCCCAGATTTGAGCCAGTTTGCAGACCCAAAAGCCTTCAAGTGAAGGGGAGGCTTGGTCCCCTTAGAGATTCTGGTTAAAAAAAAAAAAAAAGAGATTCTGGTTAACTGACAAAAATTTATAATGTTAATCTTTCTCCCAGCTTTCCCAAAAGGGAGGGAGAGGCTTTTACCAGAGTAACTGCATTAGGGAAAAGGAAATAATCAGACCTTTCAAAGACTACTGGACTCTTGCTCTATACTGACCCTAGTTCCAGAAGATCCAAATGGCACCGTTGTCCACCTGTCAGACTAGGGACTTACAGAGAACAGGTGATTAATGGAGTTTTAAACCCATCCTGTGATTATTTCCCCAGTTCCAGATTGCATATTTGGAATCGACAAACTTAGCAGTTGGTGAATCCCTACATTGGTTTCCTGTCTTGTGGACTGAGGGATATTATGGTGGGAAAGTCCAAATGGAAGCCACCAGAGAGCTACCTCTATCTAAGAAAATAGTTAAGCCAAAAGCAATACCACATTCATGGAGGGATTGCAGAGATTAGTGCCATTATCAAGGACTTGAAAGACGCAGGGGTGGTGATTCCCATCACATCCCCATTTAGCTCACTTATTTTGACCTATGCATAAAATATCTTGGAGAATGATAGTAGGTTGTTGTAAGGTTAACCAGGCTGTGATTCCAATTGCAGCCGCTGTACCAGATGTGGTTTCATTGCTTGAGCAAATTAACACATCCCCTGGTACCTGGTATGCAACTGTTGATCTGGCAAATGCTATTTTGCTCATATAAAGACCATCAGAAGTAGTTTCTTTGATCTGGTAAGGCCAAGCAATATACCTTCACTATCCTACCTCAGGTATATTAACTTCCCCAGCCTATGTCATTAATTAAGTTCACAGGAATTTTTTATTTTTTTTTGTTTTTTTTTTTTAAGATTTTATTTTTTAAATTTTTATTTATTTATGATAGTCACAGAGAGAGAGAGAGGCAGAGACACAGGCAGAGGGAGAAGCAGGCTCCATGCACCGGGAGCCCGACGTGGGATTCGATCCAGGGTCTCCAGGATTGCGCCCTGGGCCAAAGGCAGGCGCCAAACCGCTGCGCCACCCAGGGATCCTTTTTTTTTTTTTTTTTTTTTTAAAGATTTTATTTTTTTAATTTTTATTTATTTATGATAGTCACAGAGAGAGAGAGTTTTTTTTAAAGATTTTATTTTTGAGATCCCTGGGTGGCGCAGCGGTTTGGCGCCTGCCTTTGGCCCAGGGCGCAATCTTGGAGACCTGGGATCGAATCCCACGTCGGGCTCCCGGTGCATGGAGCCTGCTTCTCTCTCTACTTGTGTCTCTGCCTCTCTCTCTCTCACTCTCTCTCTGTGACTATCATAAATAAATAAAAAAAATTTTTAAAAAATAAAGATTTTATTTTTTTAATTTTTATTTATTTATACAGGAATTTTTTAAACAAGATTTATTCATTTTAAAGAGAGAGCATGGGGAGGAGCAGAGAGAGAGGGAGAGAAAACGTCCCAAGCAGTCAGTCCCCACACTGAGCACAGAGCCTGACACAGGGCTTGGTCTCACATCCCTGAGATCATGATCTGAGCTGAAACCAAGAGTCAGATGCTTAACTGACTGAGCCACTCAGGTGTCCCATAGTTCACGGGTATCTTGATTGCCTTTCCCTAATACAAGATATTACACAGGTCCATTACAGCGATAACCGTTATGCTGATTGGACCTGGTAAATAGAAAATAGCAACTAATCTAGACTTCTGATAAGATATTTGCATATCAGAGGGTGGGAAGAATTCTGACAAAAATTTAGTAGTCTTCATTGAAATTTTTAGGATCCAGTGGTCCCGCACCTACTAAGGTGGAGGATAAGTAATTGTATCTGGCCCCTCCTAGAACCAAAACAAAAGCATAATACCTGGTGGGCTTTTTTGGATTTATTATTTGGGTGTACTACTCTGGCCCATTTATCAAGTGACCTGAAAAATATATTTACATAGCAAATATATTTTCTTCTCTCATATCCCCTTATCATGTAACATTAGCTATATTGACTTTATACTGTAACACTTAAGTATTGTTAAATTTAGATCATACTATTTAAGTTTCAGGATATTAAGAAAAGTAAACATCACCCAAAGACTTTATATTCTTTTTTGGGGAAGAGGTTAGTGAATTTTTGGTTGTATGCAGGATAGTTGTATTATGTTAAGTGGAATTATGACGTGTTATTGTTCTCATTTGGAGATTAAATATGTTTTAAAGATAGGCTTAAGGGTGCCAGGTTGATAAGAGGTGGGTGGACTTGTGATGATCAATTTCACTTGACTAAGCTGCAAAATAGAGATTTGGATCTAGAGATTGGGAGAGAGATCTGGGCTCAAACACTTTCTACTTCTCATTAGAACCTCAGGTCCTTATCTCCTTTCTCATCCCTGCTGCCCATCTTAATAGTAAGAATGTTCAAGAGAGTACTTCTGTCAGGATGTCTGACCTTTGTCTTTTTTCCTAGCTCTACCTTCTGATGGTTCAAGGTAGATAGATGAGCTACAGTGTACAAGAGAGAATGATTTTAAGTGTGCTTTTGTATAATTGCAATATTTAACATTATAACCATTTGGCAGAAATGTTATTACACCACAACCAATAGAATATCCAGCATTCCTATCCCCAGACCTGAATGTTACCATTGGGATGCCACCTGCAGTGTCCCAATCCAACCAGCCACCTGTAGTGCGACTTGAGAAACTTCAGCAACAACCTCGGGAAAGGTAAAAAAGAAAAGAAAAGAAAAAAAAATCTTCATCTTATTTATGTGTTAGTGGTACGTTAATTTTTTCTTTTGGGACATGGGCTTTAGGTATTTGTTTGGAAAAGTCAGTGTTGGGGATCCTGGGTGGCTCAGTGGTTTAGCGCCTGCCTTTGACCCAGGGCATGATCCTGGAGTCCCAGGATCGAGTCCCATGTCTGGCTCCCTGCATGGAGCCTGCTTCTCCCTCTGCCTGTGTCTCTGCCTCTCTCTCTGTCTCTCATGAATAAACAAATAAAATCTTAAAAAGAAAAAAAAGGAAAGTCAGTGTCTAGTGCCCCTGTAATACATATGGTGGTACACTTTGTTGTGTCCTATAAATAAATCCTTTAAGCTATCTTTACTTTTTTTTTTTTTTTTTTTTGCTCTTCTGATTGAATAAATTCCTTTGCCTTGTCTTTGAGTTTGCCAATCCTTTCTTCTACATCTAGTGCTCTTGGATCCTTCTATTGAATTTTTCAGTCCAGTTATTTTGTTCTTTAGCTCTATGATTTCTGTTTGGTACTTTCCTATATTTTATATCTCTTTGTTGCAATTCTCGTTCTGTTTATGAATTTTTCTCCTGACCTCAGTGAGCATCTTTATTATCACTATTTTGAATTTTATATCAGGTAAATCAGATTTTATTAAGGTCTGTTTTTTCTTATTTATTTCTTTGAAACTTACGTTCTGAAGTTTTATCTTGCTATTCTGTTCTTGTTATCCTCTTCATTTATCCTGACTCTGTGTTGGTTTCTGACCATTAGATAAAACTGCCAAGTTTCGTAGTCTTGATGGAGTGGTCTCATATAGGAAATGAACCTCATCAATGAACCCAGCCCAAGCTCTTGGGTGTCTTTCAAACCTTTGTGATTGTCCAGGCTGATTTCTTTTTTTCTTAGCAGCTTCCAGTTGTTCAGTGTTTCAAGACTTGTCAGTATCTCAAAGAGGAGAATCTCAGTCATCCTCTAGATTAAGGCTGACCAGCAGCTGAACCCCAGGCAGCTGTTGGGCAAATATGTAACTAGAGCCCTTCCATGGAGAAACTAGAAGATGAGCTTTCTTGTCTGCTCCCTTTGTGCTAGGCCTGTGGATATAGCCACTGGAGTGGAAGTCATTCCTGGACCTGTTAGGAACTGCTTCTTTGTGTGCTGAAGTTCTGTGGGACTGGTGAATGCAAGCCCTATTGGCTATGGCAGCCAAACAATCCAGGGGCCCATCTCTTTGGCAACAGCCACAAAGTCTGGAGTGCCAGATGTCTGTATAAGCTCCTTCCAGGGAGATACTGATGGTTTGGATCGGTCTAGAAGGAGAAGGAGATAGCATCTGCTGGCTTCCAGAGATCTCAAGAAGGATTTCAGTCAACTCCAGGTAGCAGCTTTTAAAGAATGCAGTAGGCATCTTTTGGGAAATAACAGGGAGATGAGCTTATTTTTGTACCACTCCTCTGCTGAGCCCTGAGCGGACAGCATAGTAAGTCCTAGCAAACATGTTAAAAACTTTTTTTTTTCTGTAGCCTTATGGGTCTTGTGGTCACAAGCTTTCAGAAATAGGAGCTTTGGGGGCCTGTCCCTCAGATGGGAGTCTTGAAAGTTGGGATGCTATATGTGTTGTCCAACCCTTTTTCTCCTCAGGGGGACCCTGGGAGTTGGGAGTTGGGAGTTCTGTCCCAATTGTATGACACTGTGCCAGGGGTGGGGCTTATGGTATGTGCCTCATCCTTTCCCATGGATGTGAGTCATTTCTTATTTGCACGATGTGTAGGAGTTGCTCAGCTTATTTCTTTTTTCAGAGAGAATTGCTCTTTGTATAACTGTAGGTACAGTGCATACATGGGAGGAGGTGAGTTCAGGAGCCTCCTCGCCACCATCTTAAACTGGAAATTGCTGGGGCAGCCTGGGTGGCTCAGTGGTTTAGCGCCGCCTTCAGCCCAGGTGTGATCCTGGAGACCCTGGGATCGAGTCCTGCATCAGGTTCCCTGCACGGAACCCTGCTTCTCCCTCTGCCTGTGTCTTTGCCTCTCTCTCTCTCTCTCTCTCTCTCTCTCTCTCTCTCTCTCTCTCATCTCTCATGAATAAATAAAATCTTAAAAAAAAAAACCTGGAAATTGCTAATTTCCTTAATATCTTACCTAATAGTTTACAACTGGATCCTTGTAATTGCTTCAGCATTTAAACAGAGTGTCTCCAGCTGCAGAACCTCAACTTATATAGCTCATAGTGACAGTGACAGCCACTGCTCTAATTTCTCTCATGTAGCTTCACCAGCTGATCTGCCTCTTCCTAGCAAAATGGGTCCCAGTGAATCGTCTTGCTCCTGTCTGTGCTCACTGACTCACATGTATTTTTCTTGCATGCTTTCAAAGTCTAGGGATGTTACTCTGTTCCTTATTTTCTTTGTTCTTATAACTACTTTGGAATTTGGCACTGGTAGTTTTCTGTTACTCAATTTTATATGGAATTAATTTTCCTGAAATTTTTTATAGGAGATTTGGTTTAGAAAGCTTATTGAGTTTCACAGAGCTCCCACTATTGATGTTTTCATTTGGTGTTAAAAAATGAGTTGCTTTCTAAGATTTTCTGGGGCCATATGCCCTGGACTAGAGACCTGGTTGTTCAGTTTTGAGTATTCACAGTGGTTAGACTGCTCCAGTCCTTTTAATGTTTACCATGAATCCTCTGTTCTCACTTTGCTATTGGAAAAAGCAAAATGCTCCCAGTTTCAACTGCTTTTCTCAAATTGGCCTGCTGTAATTTCCCATGACTACCTGTTGGCTATTTTGGGGTTTTCTTATTTTCAGGTCCATCAGATGCTCCCCCTTCCATTTATTTTAAGATTTCGTTATTTATTTAGAGAGTGCAAGCTGGGGGACTGATAGAGGGAGAGAAACCCAAGCAGACTCCTTGCTGAGTGCAGAGCTCCATGTGGGGCACAATCTCAGGACCCTGAGATCATAACCAGAGCTGAAATCAAGAGTTGGATGCCCAACCAACTAAGCTATCCAGGTGCCACCAGATGCCCCATTTATACCTGTTGCTTTTTGACATATGTACACCAATACCTTGAAGGTCTTGTGTATATGTTTTGGGGTTCATAGAGATGCCTTGTCATATGATTGTGTTGTAAATGTTGCCCATATGTTCTTGGGTTTGCTATTGAGATACTCTGAATGTTTTTACATAAAGATTTGAGAAGATTTTAAAATTATCCCTGCTGGCCTTATCTTCTAGAATTTCCTCTTTGACTAAACTTTCATATTTATAATGATTTATCTATAGTATCATTTGAGAGAATTTATTTAAACAATCATACCTACAAATAACTATTTTTTTATCTCCAGTACTTAACTCTTTAATTTTGCTTTCTTATTATGCTAGCTAGAAGTTCCAGTCAGTGTCTAATATAAATGGCAAGGATGGACATCCTTGTTTTGTTCATGATCTTTAAAGACAACACTTCTAGCATTTAATAGTTAAGAGCATTTACTTATATAGGGTTTTTTAAATATAGATAAGCTATACCAGGCTATGTAAATCATTCCACTTTGTTCCTAGTTTTCTTAGTTTCTTTAAAATCATAAATGGATGTTAGATTTTGCCAAATGTTTTTTCCCTTTTAATTAGTCAAATTGTATTTATATTTTCTAATGTTAACATCAAAATATCCTTGTATACCTGGGATAAATCCAACTTGTTCATGATATATTATCTTTTCTCTATACTATTGGATTTTTTTGTACTAAAGTTATATTTATTTGTAACATTTGCATCTATGTTCGTGAATGAGATTAGACTAATTTTCCTGTTTTATAATGTCTTTATTAGGGTTTATTATCAAGGTAATAGTGTCTTCTGGGAAACATTCGCTTTTTTCTGTTGAATTCTTGTAAGTTACATCTTTAGATGACTAAAGCTTTTTTAAATTTCTTGGATTAGAAGCTGAATTCCTATTTTTTCTTTTATTGCAAAAATATGTATATATTGGATAACATATATGTATATATAAGCTTAAATAATGAGACCAATATATATTGAATAACTTCTAAAACATGCATGTATAGCTTAAATAAAAATAATAAGACTACTGCCTAGATATTTATAATTCAAGTTAAGAAATACAACATTGGGGCACCTGGATAGTTCAGTTGGTTAAGCTTCTACCTCTTGGTTTTGACTCAGGTCATGATCTCAGAGTCATGAGGTAGAGCCCTGTGTCAGGCTCCATGCTCCAAGCTCCACATGGAGTCTGCTTGAGATTTTCTCTTCCCCCTCCCCTTATACCCCTTACACGACTCAAACATGTACTTTCGTTCTCTCTCTCTCTCTCTCAAATAAAATAAATAAAATCTTAAAAAAAATAAAAGAAATACAACATTGCCGTATTGGAAATCATAGCCACAGCAGTCAGACAAGAAAAAAGAAATAAAAGGCATCGAAATTGGCAAGGAAGAAGTAAAACTATCACTATTTGCAGATGACATGATACTCAATATAGAAAACTCAGAGGACTCCACCAAAAAATTGTTAGAAGTGATACATGAATTGAGTAGAGTCACAGGATACAAAAATCGACAGAAATCTGTTGCATTTCTATACACCAATAAGGAAGCAGCTGAAAGAGAAGTCAAGGAATTAATCCCATTTACAATTGCACCAGAAACCGTAATACACTTAAGAGTAAACCTAACCAAAGAGGTAAAGGACCTATACTCTGAAAACTAAAAAACACTGATGAAAGAAAATGAAGATGAAACAAAGAAATGGGAAAACATTCCATGTTCATGGATCAAAAGAATGAATATTGTTAAAATGTCTATGCTGCCCAAAACAATTTACACATTTAATGCAATCCCTAGAAAATACTAACAGCATTTTTCATAGAACAAACAACCCTCAAATTTGTATGGAACCACAAAAGACCCCAAATAGCCAAAGCAACCTTGAAAAAGGAAAGCAAAGCTGGAGGCATCACAATTCTAGACTTCAAGTTATCTTACAAAGCTGTAGTAATCAAGACAGTATAGGATGGGCACAGAAACGGACACATAGATCAATGGAACAGAGTAGAAAACCCAAAGATTAATCTACAACTATATGGTCAGTTAATCTTTGACAAAGCAGGGAAATATCCAATGGAAAAAAGACTCTCTCTTCAACAAAGTTGTGAAAACTGGACAGCAATATGCAAAAAGAATGAAATTGAACCCCTTTAACACTATATACAAAAATAAATTCAAAATGGATTAAAAACCTAAATGTGAGACAGGAATTCATTAAAATCTTAGAGGAGAACAGAGGCAGTGAGTTCTATGATATTGGCTCATAGCAACTTCTTACTAAATATGTCTCCTGACGCAAGGGAGACAAACCCAAAAATCACCTATTGGGACATCATCAAAATAAAATAAGCTTCTATGCAGGGAGGGAAACAATTGACGAAACAAAAAGACCACCTACTGAATGGGAGAAGATATTTACAAATTATATATATCTGATAAAGGGCTAATATCCAAAATATATAAAGAACTTATGCAATTCAACACCCCAAAGCCAGATAATCCAGTTAAGAAATGGGCAGAAGACATGAATAGACATTTTTCCAAATAAGACATCCAGATGGCTAACAGACACATGAAAAAATGCTCAATACCACTCCTCATCAGGGAAATACAAATCAAAACAATGAAATATCACCTCACATCTGTCAGAATGGCTAAAATTAACACAAGAAACAAGTGTTGGCAAGGATGTGGAATAAAGGGGAACTTTCTTATACTGTTGGTGGGAATGCAAACTAGTACAGCCATTTTGGAAAACAGCATGAAGTTTCCTCAAAAAGTTAAAAGTAGGACTACCCTATGATCCAGCAATTGCGCTACTAGATACTTACCCAGAGATTAAAAAACTGCTAATTCAGAGGGGTACATGCACCCCAATATTTATAGCAGCATTATTAACAGTAGCCAAATTATGGAAAGAACCCAAATATCCATTGACTGTGTGTATATATATATATATATATGTATATATACACAATGAAATTTTACTGAGCTAAAAAAAAAAAAGAATTTTTACTGAGCTATAAAAAATAAAGGATTCTTGCCACTTGCAACAACATAGATGAAGGTAGAGAGTATTATGGTAAGCAAAACAAGTCAGAGAAAGACAAATGCCATATTATTTCACTCCTATGTGGAATTTAAGAGACAAAACAAATGATCATGGAAAAAAAGAAACCAAAAAACAGTTTCTTAAGTATAAAGAACAGACTGATGGTTGGCAGTGGGGAGCTGGGTGGGAGGGATGGATTAAATAGGTGATGGAGATTAAGGAGTACACTTGTGATGAGCATCGGGTATTGTATGGGAGTGTTGAATCACTAAGTCGTACACCTGAAACTAGTATGACACTGTATGTTAACTGGAATTTAAATAAAAACTTAAAGGAATAGAACACCAATATCACAAATGTGTTTTGTGTGCCCTTATGAGATTCCATCCTCTCCCCAATCTATCCTTAGGTAACTGTTGCCCTGACTTTTGTTGTAATCATCCCTTTTCCTTTCTTTGACGGTATCCTTAAACAGTATATTGCTGTTTTGCCTCTTTTAGAATATTTTATAAGTGGATCATAATGAATGTATTCTTTTGTGAATCATACCATATCTGTCACTTTTTAAGTGTAGAACTGATTTCTTTCTTTAGGCTGGAAAAAATGAAAAAAGAATACAGAAATCTGAATACATGGATGGAAAAAGCTAGCTATTTAGAAGGGCTTCTTACCCCAAAATTTGCCCATAAAGAACGTAAGGTAATTAACATTCTCCATATGTAATTTCTAATGCTTTTATTTAAAAAGATTATGATAATTAAAAGTGATGAGATACAGCTTCATCTTGATATATAGAATGTCTTTCATCGTTCATGTACTTTTCTGTTTTGCTAACGTGATATTCCATAAATATTGACTATTAATTCATAAGATTTCATTTTTTAACAACTTGGTTAAAATATCAACTACTTAAAGCATACAATTCAGTGGCCTTTAGTATATTCAGAGTTGTATGTCCATTGCTATGATCAATTTTCAGATATTCTCATTACTCACGAAAGAAACTCCACACCCCTTAACCAAACCTCCCAGGCCCCCCTGACCCTAGACAATTAACTACTCTACTTTCTGTTACCATAGATTTGCTTATTCTAAACATTTCATTTGAATGGAATCATATAATTCTTTGATTCTTTCACTTGGCATAGTTTTCAGGGTTCATTCCCATTGTAGCATGTATCAATCCTTTGTTTCTTTTTACTGCCAAATAATATTCCACTAAATGCGTATTTACCACATTCTGCTTATCAGTTGGTGAACATTTGAGTTGTCTGAACTTTTTAGCTATCATGAATAATGCTGCTGTGAATATTCGTGTGCAGATTCTTCTGTGAGCATATGTTTCTAATTCTTCTGGGTATATACCTAGAAGTAGAATTGTTGGATCAAATAGTAGTTCCTTTTTTAACGTTTTCAGGAACTATCAAACTGTTTTCCATAGTGGCTACACAATTTTACATCCAACTAGCAATGTATGAAGGTTCCATATCTTCTCCAACACTTGTTATTTTGCTTTTTTTGTTTGTTTCAATTATAGCTATCCTAGTGGGTTTGAAGTGGTATCTCATTGTGGTTTTGATTTGCATTTCCCTGATAACCAATGATGTGAACATATTTTCATGTGTTTACTGGCCATTTGTATATATTCTTTAGATAAATGTTTATTTAAATCCTTTGTTGATTTTTAAATTGCGTTATTTGTATTTTCATTGTTGAGTTATAAGAGTGCTCTAAATCTTGAATACTAGATCTTTATTAGATAATATAATATTTAGAAATACAGTCTGACCTATACATTTTGGCCCAGCAATAGAGATTCACAGAAATTTCAGTGAATTAGTAAAGCATTGACTAAGGTCACAGCCTTGAAGTGATAGTCATAACACACTGATATATTAATGTTTTTCATGACTCGTATTTTGACATAGTGGTACTTCTTTAGGATAAATTAATTAGCACTTACACAGAATTAATATTTTACGGAAAATTTGGGGAGCCCTTAATTAAAGGAACTATGGACTTTTTTTCTTATTAAAAGATCAGTATTTTATGAGTCAGAGATCACCCTACCTTATAATTTCTCTTGGAATATATTTAAAGATCCACATCACTTTGCAGCTTATAGGCCATAATGTTTTCCAATAAAAAAGTAATTTATTTTCTGGGGATATCTTCTTTTATCCTTTGAAGTTATGATATTATTAACTTACAATCTTTTTCTCTTACACACTTGTTACTCAAATACCCTATCAATTTTTGGAAAGCTTCTCCCTGGAACATTAACTCTTAGCCAGGGTATACTTCTCTTTAAAATAGTGCTATTTGGACAGTTTTTCTCATGAAACCACATTCTTCTGTAAATTTTACAGAAGGTAATAGAAGAAGTTATAAAGGCAAAATAGCTCTCTAAACATTTCTCCAAAATCTTTCTTTTTTTTTTCTTCTTATTTCTAGGGAAGTGATACCAGTGAGTTACTTGCAAGCCTATTTGAAAAGAAGCCTGAAAATGGTGTAACATCAGGTTGAGAAATTAACATTTGTATTTATTATTATTAAGATAATTTAAAAGAGGGTAGTTGTATCACAAAATGAAAATTAGTAATTTGCTTTAAGTGGATTTCATTTTTTGTTGGAAATATGTATCTCATTATAGTTTTAGTATATAGCGTTTATTTTGTAACACTCCAAAGAAAAGACTGAGACCCAATTAAGAGGTTTTTTTTTTTTAAAAAAAAGATTTTTATTTATTTATTTTAGAGAGATACAGTGTGTGAGCAGAGGGAGGGGCAGAGAGAGACAGAGTCTCAAGCAGACTCCACACTGAGTGTGGAGCCTGACATGGGACTTGATCTCATGACCCTGAGACCATGACCTGAGCCAAAACCAGCTGACACACCCAGGTGCCCAAGAGTGTTGTTGTTGTTGTTTTAATACTCCTTTACTCGTTTAAGGACAAAAAAAAAAAAGTTAAATCTTAATTATGATCTATGAAAAAGATATTTTTCTTAAACAGTAGATGTAGAGGTATTGGTCTCTTTTTAGTAGAAGTGTGTGTCTGTGTATGAGAAAGGAAGGCAAACAGAAGGGAACGGGAAATTCCATTAGCATTAAATTTGAGAACTTATCACATATCAGTAAAGTAATAGAAGATATTGTTTGGTAGTCTTTTTTTTGTTTTTGTTTTTGTTTTGTTTTGTTTTGTTTTTTTGTTTTTTTTTTGTTTGGTAGTCTTTTTAAAAATTTCTGTTAGAAAATTCATTGAAAGTTAAGTTAAAATAAATAAAAAAAAAAGAAAGTTAAAATAGATGCATAATACTTTATCTGCAAGATCTTGGATTCTGCAGGTGTGGAATAAGGATTTATTGTTATAAGACTTGGGCTACAAGTTACTTCTCTATTTCCCTACTACTACCTCCTGGCTACCTCAGCCTCTGATATGTTCATTTCCTAACGTCTGAGGATCAACCAGCCCAGCAGAGCTATGTGTCTTTAGCCTACTCTTTACCTTGAAGTGTTCAATTTTCAGGTATAGGAGAATCATAGTTTCCATCTTCAGTATCAAAGTTGGAGAGTCGAGGCTAACCCCCCTCACTCACTGTAGGTTGCCAACTTTATTTTTCTTATCCAAATAGTTTATTTCAAGTCTAGTGACTTCTTTTTTTTCTGGTATTCCTATACTTCTTACAGCTTCCCCCAACATTTACTGATCACTGTGTTGCAGGCCTTTACCTAGATTATATAAATCAATCCTCACAGCAGTCAATTGAGGGTGTTATTATTATTTATCTACATTTTACAGATGAGAAAGCTGAAATCAGACAGATTAACCACTCAGAAGTCACACAGCCATTAACTGGTAGGGTTTGTATTTGAACCTAGTCTGTTTGACCCAAGAGCTTCAGCTTTTAACCATACTGCTGCTCACATTGTACATAGACTTGTATCCTACCTGTAAGATAAGCCATTATTATCCTATTTTACATATGACAAAACCAAAGCTCAAAAAATGAGCTAAGCTGACCACAGCCACACAACTAACAGTGACCAAAATAAGTTTTGTTTTATACTAGACTTAACACATTCTTTTGTATCTCAATTTTTTATTTCGTCTCTCTTCCTTTTAGGTTTTCCTTTTCTACTTGCTAAATATATATTCTTTATGTCTCTAGGAAAATTTTAGAAGTGCTTCAGCCAGCTTTCTTTCAAATGGTCCTACTTTCTCTGGTCACATGCACCTTTATTCCATTCTCTTTCCAATCCCAACCCTATCACTGACCATCTGGGATTTATTTTATTTCCTCTTGACTTGTAGCAAAAGACACTGTATATCTGTTTTTATCTGAAATCTTACTTAATTCATGTTTTCATTTTATCTTCATGATTTTTAATTTATCATTCCACTTCCCAGAGATTTCTCAGCTTGTTTTTACTAAATAGTATTTATGTTTGAATAGCTGCTTTGATTTAAATTGCTTTGTTCTTGGTGAGAAAAATTAAAATAGTATTTTGTTAGTGTGCATATATATAAATGTATTTATTGTTTTATAATGTTATATGATAAAATACTTCTATTAATTTATTAACAGATGTACCTTTTATAAAGGAGGAAGCTGAAACTGTTCCAAGTGAGGTAAGGGAACTTGGAAGAGAACTTCTAATAGTCACTATTTTATAAAGGGATGAAACATTTATAAATAAAGAAATATGTATAGATGGGGAAAAAAGCACCCAAGAAGTTATTCAGGTTTTTATGGTTATTTCTGTTGTGGCCGTATCTATACAATTACATTATTTACTTAAGTTATATTACACTATTAAAGGGGAAATTACAGCATAAAATGGTAATATTTAAAAATACATACAAAGATGGGGACAAAAGATGTTGACAAAGTGAAAGGGGGCAACAAGTAAAAATAAAAGCATAAAATTTTGCACAATGATCTTAGAAATGGATGCCACAGACTAAACTATATTCTTTACTTTCTCTGTGGGTTTATAATCTATATTTAAATAGAAGCAAAAAAATAGAGTTCATATAATATTGTTTGATTTTATGATATTTTCTTTGTGCTCTTTTGCTGTTAAAATTTCCCTTTTTTTTTTTTTTAAGATTTCTTTATTTTAGAGATCGAACACAGGTGCAAGTTTGTGGTGGGGGGAGGGGCAGAGAGAGGGAGAATGTTTCAAGCAGACTCCCAGCTGAGCACACAGCCTGACATGAGGTTCAATCCCACGATCCTGAGATTGTGACCCAAATTGAAATCAAGAGTCAGGCACTCAACTGACTGAGCCACCTAGGTGCCCCTAAAGTTTTCTTTATTTATGATATATTGGTGTAGCATAATAATATCAAAATGTTAGACTCTTCAATTTTTTTTGAGAAATTGCTAGTTTATAAAATCTGAATACATGAGAACCACTGCTTTGTAAAGCAGTGTGATCATTTTAATGAAATAATATTCTATAGTCCTTAGTTTCAGGCAAGTGGAGTTTAACTCTTTTAATAAAGAATGCAATAATTGACAAATATTGAAGGTAAGTTCTTATGAAAACTGATAAAAGGGTACACATGATTTTAAGTTTTATTAGTTTTAAATATTTTCTAGTCAGTAATGATTAATTGGTAGCTTGCTTTATTGATCTATTTTCTAGTTGCCAGATAATGATGATAAGAAAGATTTGATTCTCCCACCTTTGAACGAGTCAAATCAAGATAATTCAGATGCTGTTGCTATTGCTCCTGAAAGTGATGAATCAACAAAGCAAACAGATGAGTCAACAAAGCAAACAGATGAGTCAACAAAGCAAACAGATGAGTCAACAAAGCAAACTCCATTGCCTGTTGTTCCAGTCCTGACAATAACGGAGGAGAACAAAACATTACCTTTAGAGGAATACCAATCAAAAGCTCCACCAGAGGGAAAAATGAAAAATATGTTCCCTCCACCAGAAGTAAAATTGAAAGATAGATATCCAAGCCTTTTAAAAACAGACTCATCTCCATCAGAGGTAAAGATGAAAACTAGCTTTATATATCCAGGTAAAATAAAGAGGAGGAACTTAGATTCATCTCCAGCAGAATATTGTTGGCAAAGCAACAATCTAAGCTTAGCTAGGAGGAAGAGCACAAGCTTAGTTTCCCCAGGTTCAGAATCAAAAGGTAGGTCTCAAAGCCAAGATCCAGAGGAACACCTTGAATTAAAGGTAGCTGCTCTTGTATTAGAAGTGTGACTAGAGAAAATAATTCATTAAAAAAAAATAAAATAAATTGAAAATACATTCAAAAGTCTCCAAGTGGAAGTATGTCTAAGTATATTAAACATTCCTACCCTACTTATATTCGTCAAGTGAGGAGAAAAAACTCTTGAAGGAAAAGCAGAGTGATGTGAAATGCCTGTAGTACAAAATAGTCTCATGGGTGGGCATAAAATTCAGCTGAAAGTGTAACAACAATAACAAGCTGTAAATTTATAGGAAACTTAAAAATCTTGAGAAGTTATTTCAGTGGAAATTATTCATAAAGCTATTATAGGAAATGGTATATTATTGCTATTATAGGAAATGGTATATTATTATTATAAATAATTGTATAGTTTAAAATGAGAATGATTTGAATATCAGTTTAAAGGGTTAAAGCCTTTCTCAAAATGACAGTTATTCTACTTAGATCTTTAGTTCTTATTTGAATCACTATTATAGGTAGCTCCTAAAGGAGTGTAAACATGTGTACTGGCCAGTGGATAAACAATCTGAATTCTAAGTAAGGTTCTGCCTCTGAATACTTCAACAAGTTTGGGCACCTAAATCTCTAGATCTATTTTCTCATCTGTTGAATGGTAGATCATATCAGGTCATTTCTAAATTCTCTCCCAAATTCCAAAAGATAATTTTATTAAATATCTCCAGTTGGGGAACTATTCTTAAGTACCTTGATCAGTAGATTAACCAGTGTAACTTATAAAGAATAACATTCTTGTTTTTACTGAATGTGAAAATAATAGTTATAGAAAATTTAGAAAATAGATGCACAGACAACAAAAGTAGTTATAATCCTACTGCCACTTTTAACAATTTTATTTCCTTTCAGCCTTGGTATTTATATATAAGCATATTTTTCATTTATTTTTAAAAACTTGGATCAAAATAATATGGGTGTATATATGTATATATAAAAATAATTTTATATTGTGCTTTTTAAAACTTGACATTATAAGCATGTTACCTGAATTTTCTTAAAAACCTGAAAGATGTAGAATACCCTCAAATATAGATACTTAATAATTTCCTTAAACATTTTCTATGTTGTTGGATATTCGGTTTGAAATTAACATCCTTTCTGTAGCTGTTTCTTTGGATCTGTGATTATGCCCTCATGTATTTCTAGAGATGGCCTTTGGCAGATTTGCTCTCTAGAAAGATCTTACCACTCTACCTTCTCACCAATAGTATTTGAATATTAATGATCTTTTAAATAATGATTAGAACTTTTTCATACTTATTAGCTGTTTTGATTGTCCCTGCTGTGAGTAAACAGATCATGTCCTTTGTCCATTGTTTTCTGTTGAGTACTTGATGATTAGGTTGAGGTTTCACAGTGAGCTCTTTTTCATTATAAGGATATTAACCAGTGGTATGTTCATGACACATACTTTTTCATAGTTTGTAGTTTGCCTTTTAATTTTTCTATCGAGTCTGACTTCCAAAATATTCAGTTTTCATTTGATAAGTGAGTTACTTATTGTTGTATAACAAATCACTCCAAAGCTTAGTGGCCTAAAATAATCATTTTCTTATCTTTAGAAGATTCTCTATAAGATTGTGCTCAGCTGGGAAGTTGTTTTGTTCCACTTAATGTTGGGTAGGCTCATAATCATTTAGGAGCTCAGTTGGGCTGGAACACTCATGAGGTACACGTACATGTTTTACACTTTGATGGGGACAGCTGTAAACCTGGGTTTGGTTGAGATGCATGAATATCTAGTTTGATGTATCTCTTCCCACTCCCCACCACCACTGTTATGTAACCTTAGGGATTATCTCTTTCTTTCTCCATGCTGCCTCTAGCAGGGCAGCTCAATTTCTTATGTTGCAGCTTGGGGCTTCCAATATACAAAACCAGAAGCTTCGAGTCCTCTTAAGACTTAGGCTTGGAACTAATGCAAGGTCCATAGATTAACCACCATAGATTAACTATCTCTACCCCCCAAATAATTCATGTGCCTCCTACATGCAGACTATACTTACTCCCCTTCTAAGATCCTTGGCTAATGCTATTACTGCATCAGGCTTAGGCTTGAAGTATAGATTTTCAGCATCTAAATCAGATCCAGGTAGATGAGGCTTCTTGAATATGGCTCTTCTCAATCTTAAGATCTGTGAATTGAAAAGACAAATTACCTGTGTCCTATATACATGGTGAGTAAGGAACAGGAAAACAGATAGGCACTTATCTTCCAAAGGTGGAAGAAGGGGAAAGTGAAGCATACAACAGTCAGTGAATGGGCCGTAGTAATTTTGAAGTTCTTGCCTCTGCCCTTGGGGCTTGGCTTTATCTTTTTTTTTCCACGAAAAAGAGCTTATATTTGTAATAGAGTAGCTTTGAAGCCTATGTATTCTCCGTAGAAAATTGAGAGTTCAAAAACCTCTTTCCATTTAAGTTGTCTCTATTCCTGTCCCAGATGCTATGATTCTTAAAGATTTTGTAGGCTTTTTGTATATACAGTTATGGATATGCAAACAGCCAACTGTTGCAGTCTTGAATATCTTTAAGACAGGCCACTATTTACCTTTGATTGAAAGCCAAAGTGCTGTAGTACAATATCCATAAGAATCTTAGAGGGTCTCCTATCCAGCAAAGATAATCTAACAAGCCATCCTAAGATACTTAGAATATTTTTTGTTTAGCAGAATGAGTCAGTGAAACACTACCTTAAATCTTTTTGAAGTCTGAACAAGAGATCTTACAGTCACACCTTTGTGATCTTGACCTTGAAACCGCATTTTCCTGGCAAGGCCATTGGAACCCAATCAATGAAGTCATGAGACTGGGATTTCTGTCATTGGTTCAATGGCTTAACAGTGTCTTCAAGGACACTTTTTATCTTTCCTCTTTTTCATGCTCATGCTTGTCACTTTATGATCACAGGATGTTTGCTTCAGTCATAGGCATCATATATAGATCAAGGCAGGACAAAGAATGTAGGGGTTGAACAATTAAATTCTTTTGCACTTGCCCCTTTTTATTTCTACAAGGAAACAAAAGTTTACCCAATCAACCCCCAGTAGATTTTGTGTCTCATTGACTAGAATTATGTCACATGAATACTTCTAGCTTCAAAGAAGAGTGGGAAAACTAATATTTGGTAAAAGGGAATGGGATTTCCAATAATGATTCATCATTTTGGGCTGGATAGGTTGCTGTTTTTTGGTTTTGTTTTGTTTTTTTTAAGATTTTATTTTATGCATGAGAGACACAGAGAGAGGCAGAGACACAGGCAGAGGGAGAAGCAGGCTCTATGTAAAATAATTAGGAAGACAAACCATGAGAGACTCCTAACTCTGGGAAACAAACAGGGTTGCCGAAGACGTGGTGGGGCGGGGGAGGATGGTGTGACTGGGTGATGGGCACTAAGGAGGGCACTTGATGGGATGAGCACTGGGTGCTATACTATTGTTGGCAAATCAAATTTAAATAAAAATTAAAAAGAATAAAGCTATATATTTTTCTCTAAAAGAAAAAAAAGAATAGTCCATACAGACACTTAATATATACTTATTGAATTGGTTAGTTAAAAATACTGCTTTGGAATCCCTGAATATATTTTTTAATTGAAGTATAATTGACATTAACATGTTTTGGGTATACAACATAATGATTTGATGTGTATATACATTCTGATTTATATGCACAACAATAAGTCCAGTTACCATCTGTCACCATACATACTTAAGATTTTTTTTCTTGTAATGAGAACTTTTAAGCTCTACCTATTTTCTTAGAACATTCAAATAGGCAATACAATATTAACTATAGTCACCATGATGTACATTACATCCCATGATTTACTTGTTTTATAACTGGAAGTTTGCACCTTTTGATCCCTTTCCCCAATCTCTCCTTCCTCAACTCCTCTCTTCCCTCTGGCAATCACCAATCTTTTCTTTATACAATTCCCTGTCTTCCTTAATCCTAGTTTTCTGTAGGTACTAGAAGCTTAAACTCAAGGACTTAAACATAATCAAGCCCTTATTATATATTTTATGGAGTGTGGAATTAATCTCTCTGCCTTATGCCTGATATTTGGTATGCCAGAGCTAGGTGGTTTATTAGCCTTAAAAGTACTAAAATAATTTGCATTTCCTATGACTAAGTGGTTTTTATTAATTACATGCAATGAGGCGCATGACTTATAATATATTCAGAGATTCCACAGGTAGACATTATTAGTCTCATGATGATATTTTGTACCTACTTTGGTGTTGTGGTTCTGGCAATGAATTTTCCTTCATATCTATAGCTTCTGCTGAGTGGCCCGAGCTCCATGACTCCACCTATTAATTGCATGTAATCTTGTTATTTTACCCACTTTGTATTATCTTGGGAATCCGGGCTTGAGGAACTGTGTAAAAATGCTTATATTCTGGCTATTGTGGTTGCTGTGAGTAATAAACTTTAGTTTATGACCCAGGAAGTTCATTTCTTCTATCAGCCTTCATGAAACTGTGGCAGGCTAACTAGTTAGCTTACAAGCAGGGTACATTCTTGACAGCTTGGTGACAAGATGGGTTATTGACAAACATGGCTTTCTGAAAGATGAAGGACTGCTGGGACCTTGTGGTCTGATCAGTTGCATTTAAAGTAAGCATCACTGGTGGAAAGTGATGACCGAATAGTATGATTGATCAGGTAATAAACAGTCCTTTATTCTAGACTATTGGAGAGATGGTTATAAGTTAAGAGTTAGGAAGTAGGCTTAGAAACAGCTGCGTGAACAGTGCCCTGGTTGTTGCTAATTATCCTCCAGATAGGGAGACTTCCTTGCCAATCTGATGATCCCCCTCAATGTCTGTCCTATGTTAACAATTATTACTAAGATCAGTCCTGAGTAAGCAGAAGATTCTGCTCTTTGACAACAGTTACGGTGGTGCCTACCTATACTGAGATGAGAGGATGGAAATTTATAACTGTTATGGATAGAAACCAACTAAATCATTAGAACTTTGTCTGGTTTTCTTGGGAGATGAAGATGCCGGCTGTGTGATACCTATAAAGGAAGGACGGCAATGACTGGGCCATCTCATGGCTAAGTACTGCTGCAGTATATGGTGATAATCTTACATACATTCCAAAACAATAGTAAGAGATCTGAGTTTTTTTTTTTTTATCATGAGTTCTGGCTACTAAAAGGCAGTTTGGCCCTCTTGGGGAGATTATCCTGAGACAGAAAAACCCTGGTGGAAACCATAATAGGTAGTGACTAGTTTGGAGGCATTTATTGCCCTGATTGTGTACACAGAGCTGATGAGAGTTATCCACTGACCCAAAAAAATGGACCCAAAGAAATATAAATTCTTGAAGTCAGCTCTGGTGCCTTGGAAGACTCCTTTAACCCTGATGTTGAAGCCAGGAAGAATTTATGAGATGTCATCATAGTAACGGGACAGCAGATGCCCTGGATTGAAGTGGACTCCTCTAAGTAGGTCACTACTGTGCAAGCCAAGTTTAAGTTACCTGACAACACAACAAACCTCATGGACCTATACAGAAGAAATGTGACTACAGCTCTCAAGTCAAATAATTCCCAAAGGTGAAATAAAGGTGTCAGCTATGAAGACCTTGTTGCCTGATATAGAGTGTTGGGTAAACCAGCAACATTAGAAGTTCATTTGATTGAACTATGAATTGCTGCTACACCACTCAAAACTGAAAATAAACGTGAGGTCTTGTTAGATGGCCTGGAGTTGCCTTCTTCTGAATGAACCCCATGACACTTCCTTTCCCTCTTAACCTCATCCCAAAGGCTTTAAAGAGAAACATGATTAAAGATGGAGCCAAGATCTCCCTGTCCCTAAAAGGGGATATAAGGTTCTATACTGCCATCGAAGTTTTCTGGGGGAATTTCAGGGAGGGTAAGGACCCAACCATTTCTGGCTTTGTTGGTTATGAATGTACAAGTCTCTACCTATGGAAGGAAAACTTAGTTGGATTCAACTTGCAGGATTTGGGCAGGGTTCACAATGGGGAAGGAACTAATATAACCTTTTGGATGAGTCTTATTAGGGCAGTTCAGTGTACTGTTGTTTTCCACATCTGAATATGTAGTAGGAACTATTATATTCCTACTTATCTGTCTCCATTCCACAGAGCTACAGGTAGAGAAGTGCTGGTGGGACATGTACTGCTACTCAGATTGTAAATTGTCTCCTTGTGCTCTTTCAGATGGTCTAACAGAAACACACTAGAATCCTAGAAGGAAAGGGGAAATCACAGCCTTCATTGAGGACTTAAAGGAGCAGGGAAAGCTGCATTATCTCAATACCACATCCCTATATGGCCAGTGAATTTGCTAATGAAGTTGGAGACTTAGAGTTATCACTCTGAATCCAATTGTTTCCTCTATATCCCTGCTGTTTCAGGTATTGCGATTATAACTGTATCCACTACACAAGACTGATGGCACTCGGTATGCTGTCTTGTACGCTGCCAGTACCACCCTTGCCATACCACTGACAAAGGGTGAAGCCAGTTTGCATATGACTTTCACACTTAGCCAGGGTACCTACTAGCCTGCTACTTTCTACCAGTGAGTGTGTCTGAGCTACTGAGCCCAGGCACACTCTGAAAGCAAGGCAGTGTATGAGGGAAGAGGGGGTACCAACCCTGAGATAAGGTAAAGTGCCAAAATAAAGCAGAAGTCTTGCCTTCTAGGAGCACCTGCGTGGCTCAGTCAGATAAGTATCTGACTCTTGATCTCAGCTCAGGTCTTGATCTCAGGGTCATGAGTTCAAGCCTCGCTTTGGGCTCCATACTGGGCATGGAGCCTACTAAAAAAAAAAAAAAAAAACACCAGAAAACCAAAAGCTTCTAATTGCTCTAGATGTCCCTCACAGGCTAGCCTTCCTCACACTCTTGTTTTTCCAGTGTTCTTACTTTGGAAATAACAATCTCCTGATTTTAGTTGGTGTAACCACTAGCATGCAGGGGAGTTTGTGTTATAGGAGGAGAAAAGATACCTGAAATCAACTGACTGGGTTTGGGCAAAAGTTGCAGTGGGGAAAAACTTAAGAGTGACCTTATGGGTAGGGCCCTCACTGCTGATTGAATATACTGTTATAGTTCTCATTACTAACCTTATGAAATGAAATTAATGTGTTGCATGCTTATACTGTAAATACTCATAATGTGTCAGAAGACAGTCTTCCATTCAGGGTTATTGCCACAGGTACAGAAGTTATTGTCATTTGCCACAGGTGGGTGGCGGATCAGGATTTATGTGAGTGCCTCCACCCTCTTGATTTCTAAAGATGTTCTGTTGGTTAGCAAGTCAAAAGCCTCCATCTCATTGGCTCTGGTTGACCATCAGGGGTAGCTGATAAACCCTGAAAAATCCAAGAGTCTGCTTGCCAAGTAGATTCTCTTGGGACTCTGGACAGATTCACAGCACTCAGTTCTTTGGCAGTCAAAGAAAAAGGGCAGTCTCTTCAACCACCTGTCACCCAAAGGATGCTCAGCATATTTTTTTTTAACTGGGTATGAGAGACTGTATATACCTCATTTAGGCATTGAACATGCTTTGAGTGGGGTCTAAACCAGTAGATTTTGCTGGCCAAATGGTAGTAGTATGTTAAGAGGTACATCTGACTTGGTCCTAGCATCTTTTTGGTTTTGCATGAAAAGTATCAGCCACTGGTTTTGGCCCTAAACTTATCCCCTATTTTGGCACCTGAAACAAAGTCAATGGCTCAGTGGAGCCCCGGATTCACAGAGGTGGCCCTAAATGCCTAGGCAAAGTTCACTGATGGTTCAGCTAAGCCGAAACCTGATGGTGTCAGTGAGTTACTGTGGCTGTTTAAGGGCCAGGTATGCAGAAGCAATAATGGATATGGTTACCTGACTTTGTTGGGCAGAACTCTGGCCAGTACTACTCTTAAGAGCCTTGTTATATTTTTACTTACTTTTGGGCTATTGTCAATGGCTTAGCTGCCTGGTTTGTCATTTGGAAAACCACAGACTGCTGGATTAAAGACACTTCTCTTTGGGGCTGCAAACTATAGAACCAAATTGCTACTATGAAAATAACCGTCTGGGTCACTTCTGTAGATGTGATCAATAAAGGCATGTTCTTAGTGAGACTAGCTGGAATCAAGCTGCTGATTTAGCCTCTACTCCGCAGATTGCCACAATTATTGCCTGGATTTATCATACTGCCCACCTTCATAGCTGGGCCCAAAGTAGTCAACTTTGGTGAAGTTTAGAGGCTGCCACTGCATGCCCAACTTGATTCCTGCCAAATGTTGACCCATTTGTCTTGTGATAGGAGAGCTTATATTACAAGTATCCCACCTGCTCCTAGCATCGGACTTTGGGACATCTTTGGTGGTAATTGGTTGATACTTTTCCAGGTTATGGTATTACTTTCAGTCCAGTCAGATGACTTCAGCTACATCCACATCATGGACCTTGTAAGATCCACACCACATCTTGTAAGTTGCAAGATTTTACTCTTCTTTATGCCTGAGTAATATTCCACTGTGTGTGTGTGTGTGTGTGTGTGTGTACACACCCATATATACACACCACATCTTGTTTATCCATTCATCAGTCAGCTTCCATAATTTGGCTACTGTAGACAATGCTGCTGTAGACATCAGGGTGCATGTATCCTTTTGTATTCTTTGTGTAAATACTCAGTAGTGCGATTGCTAGATCATAGGGTAGTTCTATTTTTAACTTTCTGAGGAGCCTCTCTACGGTTTTCCACAGTGGTTGCATCAGTTTGTATTCCCACCAAAAGTGCACAAGTGTTCCTTTTTCTCTGCATATTTGGTAACACATGTTGTTTCATGTGTTGTGGATTTTAGTCATTCTAAGAGGTGTGAGGTGGTACCTCATTGTAGTTTTAATTTGTATTTCCCTGGTGATGAGTGATGTTGAGCATCTTTTCATGTGTCTGTCAGCCATCTGTATGTCTTCTTTGGAGAAATATCTATTGATGTCTTCTGCCCATTTATAAATTGGATTATTAGTTTTTTTGGGCATTGAGTTTTATAAGTTATGTATGTATTTTGGATACTAGCCCTTTATCAAATACATCATTGCCAAATATCTTTTCCTATTCTGTAGGCTGCCTTTTAGTTTTGTTGATTGTTTCCTTCACTGCACTGAAACTTTTTATTTTGATGTAGTCCCAGTAGTGTATTTTTGCATTTGTTTCCCTTGCCTCTGGAGACATATCTAGAAAGAAGTTGCTGTGGCTAATGTCAAAGAAATCACTGCCTGTGCTCTCTAGGATTTGTGTGTGTGTGTGTGTGTGTGTGTGTGTGTGTGTGTGTGTCATGTCTCACATTTAGGTCTTTAATCCATTTTGAATTTATTTTGTGTATAGTGTAAGGAAGTGGTCCTGTTTCATTCTTTTGTCACAATTTACCTCTTTTAATATTGTGAATCCATTAGCAAATTATTAAATAGTTATTTTTAGTAGTTTGTCCTTTAACCTTTATACTAGAGTTAAGTGATAATATACAATCATATTACAATGTTAGACTATTCTGATTTTGACTGTATAACTATTACCAGTATGGTTTATATTTTCATATGTTTTTGTTAGCATCCTTTTATTTCATTTTGAAGAACTACTTTCAGCATTTTTTGAAAAGCAGGTTTAATGGTGATAAATTCCCTTCTGTTTCTCTGGGAAAGTCTATTTCATTTCAAAGGACAGTTTTGCTGAGTAAAATATTATTAGTTGGCAGGCTTTTTTCTTTCAGCACTTGAATGTAGTGCTCTGCTGGCTGGCAGGGTCTCTTTGATAACCTTATAGGGGGTCCCTTGTATGTGAGGAATTGTTTTTCTCTTGCTGTTTTAAAATACCCTCTTTGTCTTTGATAATGGAAGTTTTATTACAGTGTGTCTTAGAAAAATCTCTTTGGGTTGAATTTCTCTGAAGACCTATGAACTTCATATATGTCCAAAATTCTCCCCAAATTTGGAAATTTTTCATTCATTTCTTTAAATATACTTTCTGCCTTTTTCTCTCTCTGTTCTTATGGGACTCCAGTGATATGTAAATTGTTTGACTTGATGGTACTCCATAATTCACATAGGCTTTCTTCACTTTCTCCATTCGTTTTCTTTTTTGTCTTCTGGATAACTTCTTTCTTTTTTAAATTTTATTTTTGAATTTTTTAATGTAAATTCAATTTGCCAACATATAGTATAATACCCAGTGCTCATCTCATGTGCTACTCCTTCCTTCTTTCTTCCTTTTTTCTTTCGTTCATTCTTTCTTTTTTCTTTTGTTTGTTCTTTCTCAAGACCAAGTGGATTCCTTATTACACTTAATTTTTTTAAATTTGAATTTTATTTTAATTCCAGTATAATTAACATACAGTGTTATATTAGTTTCAGGTGTACAATATGATTAAAAAATTTTGGCAGCCCTGGTGGCCCAGCGGTTTGGTGCCGACTTCAGCCCAAGGTGTGATCCTGGAGACCAGGGGTTGAGTCCCACGTCAGGCTCCCTGCATGGAGCCTGATTCTCCCTCTCTCTCTCTGCCTGTGTCTCTGCCTCTCTCTCTTTCTGTGTCTGTCATGAATAAATAAATAAATCTTTAAAATAATTCTACATATGACTCCATGCTCATCAAGATAAGTGTACTCTTAATTACCTTCATCTGTTTTACCCATCCACCCACCTACCTCCCTTTTGGTAACCATCTGTTTGTTCTCTATAGTTAAGAGTCTCTTTTTTGGTTTGTCTCTCTTTTTCCCTTTGTTCATTTGTTTTAATTCTTAAATTCCACATGAGTAAAATCATATATTTATTTTTCTCTGATTTCATTTAGCATTATACATTTCAGATCCATCCACGTTGTGGCAAATGGCAAGATTTCATTATTTTTTATGGCTGAATAATATTCCATTTTATATATATCTCACATCTTTAATGATTCATCTATTGATGGACACTTAGGCTATTTTCATTATTTGGTTATTATAAATAATGCTGCAATAAATATAAGCTACAAATATCTCTTTGAATTAATGATTTCATATTCTTTGGGAAAATATCCAGTAGGGCAATTACTGGATTACAGAGTAGTTCTATTTTTAATTTTTTGAGGAACCTCCATACTGTCTTCCACAGTGACTGCATCAGTTTACATATCCAGCAATGCAGAAGGTTCCTTTTTCTCCACATCCTTGCCAACACTTGTTTCTTGTGGTTTTTAATGTAACTAGTCTCACAGGTGTAAGGTGATATCTCATTGTGGTTTTGATTTGCATTTCCCTGGTGATGAGTGATGTTGGGCATCTTTTCATGCATCTGTTCACCAATCATGTGTCTTCTTTGGAGAAATGTCTCATGTCTTCTCATTTTTAATTAGATTATTTGTTTTTGGGATGTTTAGTTTTATAAACTCTTTATATATTTTGGATACTAACCCTGTATTGGATATGTCATTTACAAATATATTCTTCATTTCTGTAGATTGTCTTTTAGTTTTGTTGAATGCTTCATTTTCTGTGCAGAAGCAATCACCTCCTCCAGTTTTTACTGCCTGGCTTAGGGAGAGTAATAGCTTCTGTCAGCCTTGGCAGGGATTCTCAGGCTTTCTTAGACCTTTTCAGTGGATAGTCTGCTCAACATTTGTTCCTTCTTGGGTGGTGAGGGATGGGGAGGGGCAATTTTTTTTGAGGGGCAAATTCTTAAGATTGTATGCATTCTCTTGATTTTGTAAAGCCAGGATGGGTGCTGACAGCCTTCCATTGGCTTCCCTGAGGGCAGAATTGAATGCTCAAGTTTCTGTGCTTTTTCCCAGTCCTGTAGAATCAAGCCAGCTTTCGTGTGTGCTTACTAATTGACTGCAAAGGGTTACACTCACTGCTGAGCAGAGAGCCTGATGCAGGGCTTAATCCCAGGACCTGAGATCATGACCTGAGCAGAAGTCAGACACTTAACGAACTGAGCCACCTAGGTGCCCATGTCTTTACTTTTGATATCCAATTTAGACTGGTATTCTAGAATTAGATGAGAAATAGTCTTACCAAAGAGAAGAAGCAGGAGAAGGAGGAGTAGGAGATGAAGAAAGAGAAGAAGAAAAAGAAACAGGAAAATCTGGATGCAAGAGAGGAAATAAACATATGCTAAAAAAGAGATCCACAGTTTGATCCAATTAAACATGTGATAAATGCCTATATTAAGAAAAAAATAGAAATTGCAAATAAAGCACCTAACTTTATGCCTCAAGGAACTAGAAAAACAACAAACTAAGGCCAAAGTTAGCAGAAAGAAGGACATAAGAAAGATCAGAGAAAAAAATAAGTAGAAACCAGAAAAATTAAATGGAACTAAGAGCAGGTTTTTAAAGAGATAACAAGAAATCTAGGACTCCTGGGTGGCTCAGCAGTTGAGCGTCTGCCTTCGGCTCAAGGTGTGATCCTGGGTCTGGAGATTGAGTCCTGCATCGAGCTCCCTGCAAGGATCCCACTTCTCCCTCTGCCTATGTCTCTGCTTCTCTGTGTTTCATGAATAAATAAATAAAATCTTTTTTTAAAAAAAGTAAAAAAATCTTTAGGTAGAACCACTAAGAAAAAAGGAAAGATGACTCAAAATTGGAATTGAAAGAGATGTTACAATTGATATCACAGAAATACATAGATTAATAAGAAACTCTTGTGAACAATTATATACCAACAAATTGGATTACCTAGGAGAAATAAACTAATTCCTAGAAACATATAACTTAAACTGAATCATGAATAAATGGCAAATCTGAATAGACAAATGTGAAAGAAGATTAATAAACCCTCCCAACAAAGAAAAGTCCAGGACCAGATGGTTTTACTGATAAGTTCAACCAAACACTTAAAGAAGAGTGAATAAAAATCCTTCTCAAAGTCTTCCAAAAAATTAAATTGGAAGAAACTCCCAAACTCATCTTACAAGATCAACATAACTCTGGTACCAAAGCCACATAAAGACACTACAAGAAAAGGAAGCTATAGACTGATATCCCTGATGATTATAGATGCAAATATTCTCAACAAAATCTTAGCCAGCTGAATCCAATAGCATATTAAAGGGATCACATATCATGATCATGTGGGATTTATCCTTGAGATGCACAGATGGTTCAATATATGCAAATCAGTAAATTTGATATACCACTTTAACAGAGTTAAAGATAAAATTTTATGATCTCAATAGATGAAGAAAAACACTTGACAAAATATAGCATTCTTTCATGATAAAATAAGAAATTGGGTATGGAAGAAATTTACTTCAACATAATAGAGGTCAAAATATATCAAGCCAACAGCTAAAATCATCCTCACTGGTGAAAAGGGAGAAGGCAAGATGGAAGAAGAGTAGGGGATCCTTGTTTCATCTTGTCCCCTTAATTTAGCTAGATAATTATCAAATCATCTTGAACATCTATGAATTCAACCTGAGATGTAAGAAAAGAATGGCTGGAACTATACGAATAGAAAAGTGACAACCTTTTAAAAAGTTGTGAAGTTAAGGCCCTCTGATTTTCAAAGCAAAATGTTATAAGGACTCATCTAGTCCCCTTGCCTGGGGTACCTAGTGTGGGATCTATTCCTCTCTTCTCTGTGCTTGTGGTGTCCTCCTCCCCTTTTTGTGGCTAGTCTCTCTGGGTATGTAGATCCCAGCCCATGTCTGTGCCATCTACCCTTTTTAATGAGGCCTCTTCTCTGTGATTAACTGTGAGAATATATTTGGCCACTTTGGGGGTGTTCTGGATTAGTTTCACTGAAATTAATGTTATCTAGATGTATCCATGGGATGAGGTGAGCTTAGCATCCTCCTCCTCTGCCATCTTCCCATGCTCCTCCTCTTTGTCTTTCTTTTTTTTTTCAAATAGGAATATTTATTTTCATTATTCTATCTCTCTCCCACTAATGTATGATTAAGAGAGACTGATAATTTGCTTGTGGTTCATAAGAGTAATTCAAGGGAGTTGTATCTAGACTTGTATTTTAAGCCCAATGCTGTGGTTGAATGAAGCTTTAGGAGAGCTTGAATGGTAGTAAGCATATTTTATATTTGAGAAAGGTATGAATTATGAGTTATGGTACAAAATGAATAATTATGGCCAAGAAGATAGACTTTGGTAGAATGAATGATTGACCCAAACACATTACCCTTTCTTGTATTCATGCTCTTTTCCAATTAACTTTTCAGGTTTTTTTCTATTAGAAGTAGAGTATACTTCTGGGCCCTTTGCTTTGAGCTTGTTCAAGTCATTCTTCTTATAGAGACAGCCAGCATCCAACGATAGATCAATCCAGAAGTAAAGTGTTCAACCCCTTTGCCCCAAATTAGAAAAACTCTTTAGAGCCATCTCAACTTCAGGACTCCCTACAAGGTCTGCTGAGGCCATGATTGGGACTACATTGCAGGTCAACATCTATCTCTTCTTTACCCTCCCGTCCTCAGATGTTGGTCCCAATAGTACCCTCTAATGCATGTCCTAAACATACATTTCCATCACAGTTTCCCTCCCAGAGAACCTAAACTGTGAAAAGCAAAAGTAGAGGACAAAGGAATAGTAAATACTGAGAAAACACTAAACCTAGAATTCTACACTTACTTAAATGACCATTCAAAAAAATAAAAAATATGTGATAAAATTGAAGGAAAAAATTATTTAAAAAAATATATATTCCTTCAAAACTGGTAGAAAGGGAAAAAATATAAAAACCCATCCAATCTCATACAATACAGGAAAGGAATACAAAAGGATCTCAGGGGAAAAAAGCATTTTAATAGGAAAAACAAAACGTGAGTTACAATAAATTTGTAAGTGAAAGCCACCTTTTAAAATATTTTGAGACTGCACTGAAGACAACAGACACATGTAAAACTTAAGGGTACAGAAAGGGTGAAACTAAAGAGAAAAAAAATGAACAAATAACCAAAGGAAAGCTGATATATCACTATTGATAAAAAATTAATACTCGGGATCCCTGGGTGGCGCAGCGGCCTTTGGCCTGCCTTTGGCCCAGGGCGTGATCCTGGAGACCCGGGATCGAATCCCACGTCGGGCTCCCGGTGCATGGAGCCTGCTTCTCCCTGTGCCTATGTCTCTGCCTCTCTCTCTCTGTGTGTGTGACTATCATAAATAATAAATAAAATTAAAAAAAAATTAATACTCATTTTTAAAACAAATACAATTATTTGGAGAATAGAGAGTTCCTACATAATTACTTAAAGCAAGAAAAATTCACTAAGTAGACATAACCATTGATATAATTTCAAAATATACACAACTAAAAATAACAATTTCAAATAGAAATTGACAAATTCACAATTAAAATGAGATAATTTAATCTGTTCTTTTTAAGATTAATATTTGTGTTAATAGAGCTAGCAAGCAAAAACTTTAGTGAGGATGTAAAAATGACATAATAACTTGATATGGTGGACATATAATGAATACTGCTTCCAAACATTAGAGAATATGTAATTAAAGGATATAGGGAATTTTACTTTGATATAATCCCACTTGTCTATTTTTGCTTTTGCTGGCTGTGCTTTTGGTTTCATATCCAAAAAAAAAAAAAAAAAAACACTAAAAAAGCAACATTGAGAATTTTTGTTAATATCTAGGAGTTTTATGGTTTCAAGTCTTAAGGTTTAGTGTTCAATCCATTTTGAGTTGTTTTTTTGTATGTGTATGCTCTGAAACAAAGGTCCAATTTCATTCTTGTGGATATCCAGTTTTCCCAACACAATTAATTGAAGCGATTATCGTGTCCCCATACTTGGCACCCTTTTCAAAGATCAGGTGACCATATATGTGTGGATTTATTTCTGGGCTGTCTATTCTATATGTCTGTTTTTTTATGCCAGTACTATACTGGCTTGATTACTGTAGCTAACAACCAACAAAATGAAAAAGTAAACTATGGAATGTGAGAACATATTTATAAGCCATATCTGATAAAGTGTTAATATCTAAAATATATAAGAAACTCCTATGACTCAATAGCATAGAAACCCAAATAACTTGATTTTTGAAATGAGCAGAGGAACTGATTAGGCATTTCTAGAAGGAAGACATACAAATGACCAGCCAGTAAATGAAAAGGTGTTTAACATCGTTAATCATCAAGGAACTACAAATCAAAACCACTATGAGATCTTACCTCATACCTGCTATGCTGGCATTTATCTAAAACCAACTAAAGAAAATATGATAAATACTGGTAAGGCTATGGAGAAAAGGGAACTCTTATACATTGTTAATGAAAATGCAAATTTGTATAGTCACATTAGAAAAATGTATGGAGGTTCCTCAAAAAACTAAAAATAGAATTAACATATGATCCAGGAATCCCACTTCTGGGTGTATATCCAAAGGAATTGAAACCAGGATATCTGTATTCCCATGTTAATTACAGCATTATTTACAATAGTCAAGACATGGAGGCAACCTGAGTGTCTACTGAAGGATAAAGGAAATTTGGTATATACATACAATGGAATATTAATATGAGGAAGAAGAAAATTCTTTTTTGCAACAATATGAACCTGGAGTACTTTATGCTAGGTGAAGTAAGCAAGACACAGAGAACAAATATTGTATGATAACATATGCTGAATCTAAAATATTCAAACTCATAGAAACAGAATGAAATAGTGGCTGCCAGGGTTTGGAGGAGAAAAACAGGTATTCATCAAAGGGTACAAAGTTTAGGTTATACAAGATAAATGAGTTCTGGAAATGTATTGTACAACACAATGCCAGTAGTTGATAATACTGTATTGTTTACTTAAAAATTTGCTAGGAGGGTATATCTTAAGTGTTGTTATCACAGAAAATAATAATAAATAAGTAGAATGCACCTGGCTGGCTCAGTCAGAAGAGCATGTTACTCTGGATCTTGGGGTTGTGAATTTGAGCCCCACGTTGGGGGTAGAGATTACAAAAGAATAAGGAGAAAGAGAAAGGGAGGGAGGAAAGGGTAGTAGGAGGAAGAGGAAGAGAGAGAAATTGATGTAGCCACTATGGAAAAGACCATGGAGGTTCCTCAAAAAATTTAAAACTAACATATAGTCCAGCAATTCCACTTCTGGTATTTATCCAAAGAAAACAAAATCACTATCTGGAAAAGATAACTGCGCCCTCATGTTCATTGCAGCATTATTTACAATAGCCAAGACATGAAACAACAGAATTTTCCATTGACAGATGATTGGATAAACAACTTGTGTATATATATACAATGGAATATTATTTGGCCATAGAACAGAAAGAACTTTGCCATTTGCAACAACATGGACAGACCTTGAGGGTGTTATGCCAAGTGAAATAAATCAGAGAAAGAAATACTTTATTATCTGATATATGTAGAATCTACAAATGAAGAAACAAACAAGAATCACAGATACATAGAACAAATTGGTATTTGCCAGAGGTGGCAGGTAGGGGATGGCAAAATTGGTAAAAGTGGTCAAGACACAAACTTCCAGTTATAAGTAGGTCCTAGGGCTATAGTGTACAGCATGATTAGTATACCTAATAATACTCTATTGCATATTTGAAAGTTGCTAAGTTGTTGACATAAAAATAGTCATCACAGAAAAATTATAACTGTGTGGTGATGGATGTTAACTTATGGTAATCATTCTGGTGTATATACATATGATCTGCATATCATATATATATTAATTGCATCTAAAAGTATTACCATGTTATATGTCAATTATAGTCCAATAAAAAATAAAATATTTTTTAAAAGCATGTAGGAAATAAAAAGAGTAACAAACCAGAAGTACAATAATACTGGCTTTTGTGTTTACCTATGTAATTACCTTTCCCAGAATTCTTTGTTAATATGGGCTTGAGTTGTTGTCTAGTGTCCTTTGTTTCCAGCCTGAAGGACTTTCTTAGCATTTCTTCTTGTAAAGCAGAAATATTAGTGGCAAACACCCCCACCTTTTGTTAACCCAAAAATGCTTTAATTCTTATTAATTTTTAAAGGATAATTTGCTTGTTATATAGAATTCTAGTTGACAGTTTTTCTTTCAGCTGTTTAAATGTGCCATTCTACTGTCTACTTACCTACATAGCTTCTGATGAGAAATTGACTCTTAATCTTATTGAAGAATTTTTGTATGTGATGAGTTTCTTCTTTCTTGCTCCTTTTAAGTTTTTACTTTTTCTTTTAGTAGTTTGATTTATATTATGTCTTGGCATGTATCTCTTTCAAGTTTATCCTCCTTGGAGCATGTTAAGCTCCATCCATATTTGGATGTGTAGATTTATGCCTTTTGTCATATTTGGGAAGTGTTCGGCCATTATTTCTTCAAAAATTCTTTCCAACACTTTTTCTTCTCCTGTGATTTCTGTAAAATGTATATTGGTACATCTGAAGGTGCCAAAGTTCTTTCAGATACTCAGATACCTTTTTTATATTTTCTGTCTATTTATATTCTCATTTTGTTCATACATCATTTTCTTGATTTCCTTTATCTTTGTCTATGGTTCTCTTGAGCTCTTTGAGCACATTTAAGAAAATTGTTTAAAAATCTTGGTCTAGTAAGTCCAGCATCTGAGTTTTTTCTAAAGTTATTTATATCAATTAATTTTCCCCTATGAATGGGTATATTTCTATATTTCTTTCATATGGCTTATAATTTTTTGCTGAAAATTGGGAATTTTGAATATTATAATGCAATTCCGGTAATTAGATTTTCTTCATTCTCCAGGGGTTACTGCTATTGATTTTGAGGGCAGCAGTCATTTGTTTCTTTAGGGACCTATCCAAGCCTTTTTTTTTTTTTTTTTAAGTGAAGACTATATTCCTTGTCATTTGTGGCTAGTCATTGGACTGTTCCATTATCTCAGTGGCCAGCTAATGACCCAACAGATTTTCTTTTTTAAAAAATATTTTATTTAAATTCAATTTGCCAACATATAGAATTACAGTCAGTGCTCACCTTATCATGTTGCCCTCCTTAATGCCCTTTATCCAGTTACCTTCTCCCACCCCACCTCCCCTTCTTCAACCATTCGTTTGTTTCCCAGAATTAGGAGTCTCTCATGGTTGGTCTTCCTCTCGATTTTTCCCTGCTCAGTTTCCCTTCTTTCCCTATGGTCCCTTTCACAATTTCTTATATTCCACATATGAGTGAAACCATATGATAATTGTCTTTCTCCAACTGACTTATTTCACTCAGCATAATACCCTCCAGTTCTATCCACATTGATGTAAATGGTATTCATCCTTTCTGAGTAATATTCCATATATATGTTCCATATATATTAATATTAATATTCCATATATATATCCATGTCTTCTTTATCCATGCATCTGTTGAAGGACATTGTGGCTCCTTCCACTGTTTTGACCCTTTTGTGGACATTGCTACTATGAACAGTGGGGTGCAGATGTCCTGTCATTTCACTACACCTGTATCTTTGGCCAACAGATTTTCTTAAACATCAAAATTTAGTTGTCCTTTCCTTTATTGACCAGTCCCCTGGATGATCTAAGTTTTGTATTAGATTCTGGAGTTTGAAATAGTCGATCTCAGTCTTTGACGGTTTATATTTGTTTCAGTGAAGAGAACAATTCTCTGAGCACCCTACTCCACCATTTTCCTTAATGTCACTTCTCCCTTTTTTGCTGTATTCTGTCTTTGGTATTAATCTTATTTTTATCTTTTTAAGTTACCATTTTTGTTTCCTATGGTTTGGAGTGACAAGAAGAGGTCAGTGATATACAAAATAATGCCACTTTTTAAAAAATGCTTGCCATTTCCTACCTCAACAACCTATTAATACAATGTTTCAGCTATGCAAGTTATCTTACTACCTCTAGTTTCACTGATTAAATTGTAAATGAATTCCTTAATACAAGGCCAACTGATAACATTGGGTCTCATTTTGTTACTTATAGCTATCAATAATGCTATTTAAAAATCATATTGATATTTAATTACTTTTCTATTCACTTTCTCTGTTTTTATTTCAGAGTACCTTTTGTTCCATTAGCCCCAAGAATGGAAATGGAAATTGTCCTAATACTGTAGGTAAGTTTTTATTGTATACATACTGTTTAGATTTTCAAATATTCAGTGAGAGAATATGAACTCACATAAAGTAATAACTATCAAGACTTTCCTCAAAAAATGTAAATTACATCATGATGTTCTATGGTTATTGAGATAAAAAAAACCTATGTATTACAATATTAATTGGAAATCAAACAAAGCAAAATATAGGTCACCTTAAAATCCTGGATAATACTTATTTTACATGATTATAATATTACTAACCATTTATTATATTAATATATGTTTATAAGCATTTCATCTACCCTATAAATCTACCTAGTGAAGAAATTTTTCTGATTCAAAGAGACATTAGGTGATATCATTATGAAGACATATATGACATAACAGTAAACCCAAAGGAGATAATCAAAATATTTAACACTAGAACATCCATAAACATGGAACAACCAAATTTGGGTCAGAATTTTGGGAGGACCCCTACTATGCTTGACTGGGATCAAAGAAAATGGTAGATTTCTAAGGGAATCAGGTAACCAAAGCAATGAATGTAAGATGGGCATTTGAACATCTTGAGGCAGCAACTTTTTATAAATTAGTACAGAAATGTTTTAATATTTAATAGTTAAAATCATGTAGTGACTGAATATCCATCCAGAGTAGATTGCAGTAATCTAATTAAAATGAACAGAAAATAAGAAGATAACTAAAACACTTGACAGGAAAGATAAGCAAGCAAGCACATTTCTTTGTAACATGCAAAAGTTCTCCAACACTCCCACTCATGGGTTATCCAATGAAAGTGTGATTGGCAAAAGTAAGAAAGTGTGTTTGGCAGGAATGTTTTTAGAACAGACCTTTACCCTAAAAGGAAAATTTTGCTTACTTGAATAGTTGAATATAACAAAATAAAGATGATTAGAAATTAATGCTTCATGCATATGTTTTTGTATTTATATATATGTACACTAATGTATATGTGTTTATACATTTGTTCTATACATTAATAGCAGTTCTAATAATTGGGGTACAGGAAGCCATTTGGGAGCATAGGATGTCAGTTGCAGGAACTGATACTTTAAATGTCAGGAAAGCTTTAAAGTACACCTAAATTATTATTTATTCTAGAGAAAAATATTTTGGAATAATATTCAGGGGTAATAAGACATCTTAGAAGAGTGGAATGCTTGGGTATTCATAATGTGATTCCTACAAAACTTTTATTCTAATACCCTTTGGATTCTTCTAACCATTGTAGAACTTTTAGAGTAAATCTGATACAATTACAAACCAGCTCCTTATTGTATTATTTCTAACTATTCCTTAAAAAGAGAAAATACTCTATCAAATAGTAGAGTATTAATATTAATATTAATGAGGGGATAAACTAGACCTCACCTCTGCCTTGGTACTAACTCAGTGATCTTAGGCAATCATTTGTTTTACTAAAGCCTTAATTTTGCCATTTTCAAAATGAAAGTATAGAAATAGGTACTAAGATGTTTCAACACTTTCCTTGCCATTATCTGATATTGTATTTTTAAAATTTTTATTTATTTTTATTTTTTATAGATTTTATTTATTTATTCATGAGAGACATAGAGAGAGACAGAGACAGAGACATAGGCAGAGGGAGAAGCAAGCTCCCCATGGGTTGCCTGATGCAGGACTTGATCCCAGGACCCCGGGATCATGCCCTAAGCTGAAGGCAGATGCTTAACCACTGAGATACCCAGGTGTCCCTGATACTGCCTTTTTTAATCTTCATAACTTTGTAAACACTTTCCATATATTTATTTAATCTTAATACAACTGTATAGGGTTCACAGTAGTATCCTAATTTTACAAATGAAGCAACTCAGGCATGGAAAGCCAGAGCAATTTGAAAATTATGTAAAAGAGGCTATGTGAAACAAGCCAGTGATCCAGCTACCTCTGAAGGGTAAAGAACCTTTATAAACAGTGTCAGATTAAACATAGGATTAGAAAGATCATTTATAGTATATCTTTAAAAAAAGATTTATTTATTTGAGATTGAGAGAGAAAGAGAGCTGAGCAAAGGGCAGAGGAAGAGAGAGAATCCACAAGCAGACTCCTGATGAGCACAAAGCCCAATGTAGGACTCTATCCCAGGACCATGAACTTGTGACCTGAGGCAAAACCAAGAGTCAGCCACTCAACCCACTGAGCATCCCTATAGTATGTCTTTTTTTTTTTTTTTTTTTAAAGCAATGCTTAGAAAACAGGACTTATTTCCCTATTGCTCACTTCTGTCTTGCTCTTGGGCCAGTCATTAACCTTTCTGGATTTTTCTCATTTTTAAAATGGGAGAAATTGTTTTAAGATGATTGGGTCTCCTATTTCTCTTTAAGTCTATATTCCTAAATTTGTATCTGAATAGAGCCTTTAAAAAAACTATTTAATATTACTATATGTTTTTAAATGGGTTTGTTATACTTTCAAAACAAACAAGGACAAAAGAGACAAATTTAAAAAACCAGACTCTTAAACATAGAGAACAAATTGTTGGTTACCAAAAGAGAAGTGGGTAGGGAAATGGGTGAAGGGGATTGAGAGTATACTTAAAGTGATGAGCACTGAATAATATATATAATGTTGAATCACTATATCGTACACCTGAAACCAATATAATAATGTATGTTAATTATGCTGGAATTTTAAAATAAATGCATAAATTAAGAAAAAATGGTTTGTTTTTACTTTGAACTATACTTTTCAGTTTACTCGTGTAGACCAGTCCTATATAATTAACCCAATACTTTTATAAATACTTTATATGAGGGGGGAGCTAAGATGGCAGCATAGTGGGAGTATCCTAGGCTTGTCTCAATCCTTGAACACAGCCAGATACCTACCAAATCATTCTGAATAACCAAGAGATCTACCTGAGGATGGACAGAACAAACTGCATAACTAGAGGGAGAGAAGAGGCCACATTGAGGAAGATGGGAAGTATGAAGACATAGTTTGGGGGAGAAATGGATCATAGGTGCTGTGGAGGGGAGTAAGCCCTGGTCAAGAAGAAAGGAGAGAGGGAGAGGAACATACTTTTTTAAAAAGATTTATTTATTTATTCATGAGAGACACAGAGAGAAAGAGACACAGGCAGAGGGAAAAGCAGGCTCCTCACAGGGAGCCTGATATGGAACTCGATCCCTGGACTGGAAGCATGCCCTGAGCCAAAGGCAGACGCTCAACAGCTGAGCCACCAAGGCATCCCAGGAGCATACTTCCCTAAAGCCATAGGCCGGGAAAATGAAAGGGGCAGATTTTTGTGTTTTTGCAACCAGCAGGCCTCAAAAACTAAAGTTTTAAAGGTCCATGGGCTTGGCTAGGATAGAGACCTAAAGGTGCTACCCTGTTCCTGGAGAGAATACTAAGGCACACAGGGAGAGACTATTCACTCTACTTAGAGTGCTCCTGTAAGAGGTAGCATGCGCAGAGTTGCCTCTCTGGGAACAAAAGAACTGGTGGGCACCTTTCCTTCCCCCATCCCTCAGCATAGGTGCAGAGACACCTGCTGAGGACAGTGAACTTGGAACACTGCCTATTTAGCCTGCTTCCTCCAAATCCCATGCCCCTGAACTCTGGTGTGACTGCCCTTCTTGGTCAAACTTACATTGGTTCCCGTACAGTGAGACCAGTGCAAGTCCCCATCACGTCAGGGCTCTAAAATTTGCAGTTTTAAAGGTCAGCAGGCTTGGCTGGGATAGAGCCCAAAGTGGAATCAGGCAGGCAGGCAACCCAGAGACAAATAACATGAAAACAGCGATCTGAAAAATGCCTGGGTTAAACAAGGGGAAATTATTCACTCTTCTGAGAGTACTTCCCTGAGAGCAGCAAGCACAGAATCCCAACTCTGGGGACAAAGGAGCTGGTTGGTGTCATTTCCCTCCCCCACCTCCCAGCAGGAACAAACTTCAATGAATATCACAGTGCCAATCCCAGCTGCCTAACCTGCTTACACCAAGTCCCATCCCCACCCCCCTGCACTCTGCTGGTGCTGCTTTTCTTGGGTAAGTGTGCCTAAAGACCAGCACAGCAGGCCCCTTCCTCAGAAGATCAGCAGAAACCCCCACATGCACCATGTCTACCAACTGAAGAGTTCTACAAGGCTTCAGTTCTAGTGGAAGTGCCATCAGGTCTCATTTAACAAGCATATCAGAATATCCCTAGTTAAAACTCGCCAAACTCTGTCCAACATCTGAACATCCCCCTACTGCAAGCAAGGAGAACCTCTGCAAATGATTGACCTGTGCAACAGAGCAGCCAAAAACAGCAGCAAAGTGCACACAGCATACACCAGAGACACTCCCTGAAGTGCCAGGCTCTGCACATAATATGACCTCTTCTTCATAAAGCCATTACTCTAAGGAGCAGGAAACATAACTGGCTTTTCTAACCCAGTGAGGAAGACAGAGACCTAGACAAAATGCCAAATGGAGGAATTCATCTCAAAAGAAAGAACAAGAAAAGGTCATGGCCAGAGATCTAATAGAAACAGATGTAAGTTATATGTCTGATGGAGAATTTACAGCAACAGTTATAAGGATACTTGCTAGACTTGAGAAAAGCATGGAAGACATCAGGGAGACCCTTACCTCAGAGATAAAAGAATTAAAAAACACTTAGAAATGAAAAATGCAATAACTGAAATTTGAAAGGTTAAGTGTAATGACCACAAGAATGAAAGAAGCAGAGAAATGAATGAGTGATATAGAAGGTAGAATAATGGAAAATAATGAAGCTGAACAAAAAAGAGAATGAATTATGGATCATGAGAGTAGACTTAGGGAACTCAGTGACTCTTTCAAATATAGTAATGTTTGTATTATAGGAGTCCCAGAAGAAGAGAGAAAAAGAGGGAAAAGGTTTATTTGAGGAAATAAGAGTTGAAAACTTCCCGAAGCTGTGGAAGGAAAAAGACACCTAAATCCAGGAGGCACAGAGAACTCCCATAAAAACCAACAAAAGCAGGCCAACACCAAGACATACTGTAGTTAAATTTGCAAAGTATAGTGATAAAAAAAAATCCTAAAATCAGCAAGAAAAAAGAGGTCTCTAACTTATAAGGGAAGACCCATAAGGCTAGCTGCAGATCTCTCCACAGAAATTGGCAAGCTTGAAGAGAGTGGCATGATATACTTAAAGTGCTAAAAGGAAAAAATCTGCAGCCAAGAATACTCTATCCAGCAAGGCTACCATTCAGAATAGAAGGAGAGAGAGTTTCCCAGATAAACAAAAACTAAAGGAGTTCATGACCACTAAACCAGCCCTGCAAGAAATATTAAAGGGGACTCTTTGGGAAGGAAAGACCAAGAGTAATAAAGACTAGAAAGGAACAGAGAAAATCACCAGCAACAATAACAAAACAGGTAATAAAATGACACTAAATACATATCTATCAATAATTACCCTGAATACAAATAGACAAAATGCTCCAATCAAAAGACATAGGGTGTCAGAATGGATAAAAAATAAAACAAAAAACTGGGCCCGTCTATTTGCTGCCTACAGGAGACTCATTTTAGACCTAAAGACACCTGCATATTGAAAGTGAGGGAATGGAGAAACATTTATCATACAAATAGATGTCAAAAGAAAGCCAGAGTAGCAATATTTATATCAGACAAACTGAATTTTAAACCAAAGACTGTACAAGAAATAAAGCACACTATATCATAATAAAGGGGACTGTACAACAAGAAGATCTAACAATTGTAAGTATTTATGCCCCCAACATGGGAGCACTCAAGTATATAAAACAATAATAAACTTTAATAAAGGAACTCATTGATAATTATACAGTACTAGTAAGGGACTTTAACACCTGACTTACATCAATGGACAGATAATCTAAGCAAGGAAACAATGGCTTTGAATGACACTTGGGACCAGATGGACTTAGATGATATATTCAGAACATTTCATCCTAAAGCAGCAGAGATATACATTCTTTTCACGTGCACATGGGATGTGCACTCAACAAATACGGTAAGTTTGAGATCATACTATGCATATTTTCTGAACACAATGCTATGAAACTTGAAGTCAACCACAAGAAAAAATTTGGAATGACCACAAATACATGGAGGTTAAACAACATGCTACTAAAGAATTAGTGGATCAACCAGGATAAATCAAAGAAGAAATAAAAAAAATATGTGGAAACAAAATAAAATGGAAACACAATGATCCCAAACCTTTGAGGTGTAGCAAAAGTGGTCATAGCAAGAAGTATATACCCTAAATGCCTACCTCAAGAAGCAAGAAAAATTTCGAATAAACAACCTAACCTTACACCTAAAGGAGCTAGAAAAAGCCTAGAGATAGCAGAAGAAGAGAAATAGTAAAGATTAGAGGAGAAATAATTGATACAGAATCTAAAAAAACCCGTAGAACAGATCAATGAAACCAAGAGCTGGTTCTTTGAAAAAAAAAAAATGAATAAAATAGATAAACTCCCTAGCCAGACTTATCAAAAAGAAAAGAGAAACAACCCGAATAAAATCACAAACAAGAGAGGAGAAACAGCAACTGACCCCACAGAAATACAATTATAAAAGTATATTATGAAAATTATATGCCAACAAACTGAACAATCTGAAAGAAATGGATAAATTCCTAGAAACATATAAACTACCATAACTGAAACAAGGAGACAGAAAACTTCAACAGACTGATAACTAGCAATGAAATTGAATCAGCAATCAATCTCCCAACAAACGAAAAGTCCAGGGCCAGATGGCTTCCCAGGAAAATTCTATCAAACATTTAAAGAAGAGTTAATATCTATTCTCAAAATATTAGAAAAGATAGAAATGGAAGGAACACTCCCAAACTCATTCTATGAGTCCAGCACTACTCTGATTCCAAAACCAAAGACTCCACTAAAAAAAAGAGAACTAAAAAAAGAGAACCTCATGAACATGGATGCAAATATTCTCAACAAATACTAGTAAATCAAATCCGACAGTACATTAAAAGAATCATTCACCACAATCATTGGGATTTATTCCTGGGCTGCAAGTGGCTTAGTAGTCACAAACCAATCAATGTGATACACCACACCAATAAATGAAAGGATAAGAAACATATGATCCTCTCAATATATGTAGAAAAACATACACAATCCAATCATAATAAAAATCCTCACTAAAGCAGGTTTAGAGGGAACATACCTCAACATAATAAGGCCATATACAAAACACCTGCAGCTCATATCATCATCAATGAAGAAAAACAGAGATTTTCCTCTGTGATCAGAAACAAGATAGGGATATTGACTTTCACCACTTACATTCATCACAGTACTGGAAGTCCTAACCATAGCAATCAGACAAGAGAACAGAAATGAAAGGCATCCAAACCAGCAAGGAAGAAGTAAAACCATCATGATTTGCAGATGATATGATAGCCTGTATAGAAAACTGGAAAGACCACCAAAAAATTGCTAGAACTGATATGTGAATTCAGTAAAGTTCTAGGATACAAAATCAGTGTATAGAAATCTGTTGCATTGCTATACACCAATAATGAAGCAGCAGAAAGAGAAGTCAAGGAATCAATCCTGTTTACAATTACACCAAAAGCCATAAGATACCTAGGAATAAACCTAACCAAAGAGGTAAAAGATCTATTTTCTGAAAACTGTAAAACACTGATGAAAGAAATTGACAATGACACAAATAAATGGAAAGGCATTCCATGCTTATGGATTGGAAGAACAAAAATCGTTAAAAATATCTATAGTATCCAAAGCAATTTACACATATAATGATAGGGAACAAAATACCACCACCATTTTTCACAGAGCTAGAACAAACAATCCTCAAATTTGTATGGAACCACAAAAGATCCCCAAATAACCAAAGTAATCTTGAAAAATAAAAGCAAAGCTGGAGGCATCATAATTCCAGACGTCAAGCTGTATTACAAAGCTATAATAAGACAGTATACTGGCAAAAAACAAAACAAACAAACAAACAAAAAAAACCCAGACACATACACCAATAGAACAGAATAGAAAACCCAGAAATGAGCCCACAAATATATGTTCAATTAACCTTCAACGAAGCAGGAAAGAACATCCAATGGAGAAAAGATAATCTCTTCAACAAATAGTGTTGTGAAACTGGACAGCCATGCAAAAGATTGGAACTGGACCACTTTCTTAACACCGTACACAAAAATAAATTCAAAATGGCTGAAAGACCCAAATGTAAGACATGAAGCCATTAAAATTCTAGAGGAGAGCACAGGAAGTAACTTCTTTGACATCAGCCATACCAACTTCTTACTAGGTATGTCTCCTGAGGCAAAGGAAACAAAAGCAGAAAATAAACTTTTGGGACTTCATCAATTAAAAAGCTGTGCACGAAGGAAATAATAAAACTAAAAGGCAACCTATGGAATGGGAGAAGATATTTGCAAATAACGTATCTGATAAAGGGTTAATATCCAAAATATATAATTTATACAATTCAACACCAGAATGGCTAAATGAACAACACAAGAAACAATAGGTGTTCATAAAGATGCGGAGAATGGAGAACCCTCTTACACTATTGGTGGGAATGCAAACTCGTGCTGCCACTCTGGAAAACAGTATGGAGGTTCCTCAGAAAGTTAAAAGTAGAGCTACCGTATGTCCCAGCAATTTCACTACTAGGTATTTACCCAAAGAATGCAAAAATACTGATTCCAAGAGACACATAGCAGCATTACCAACAATAGCCAAATTATGGAAAACCCAAATGTCCATCAACAGGTATATGGAAAAAGAAGACATGGTACTTGTATATACAATGGAATAATACATAGTCTTAAAAAAGAATGAGATCTTGCCATTTGCGCTGACATGGATGAAGCTAGAGAGTATTATGCTAGCGAAATAAGTCAGCCAGAGAAAGTCTGTTTTGTTTCTTAAATCCCACATATGAGACATATTTGGTGAAAATATGGGGGGGGGGGAAGAGAGGCAAACCAGGAAACAGACTCTTAACCATAGGAAACAGAGTTACTGGAGGGGTGGTAGAGGGGGATGGGTTAAATGGGTGATGGGTTAAGGAAGACACTAGTAGTGATGAGCACTGGGTATTGTATGTAAGTGATGAATCACTAAATTCTATGCCTGAAACTAATATTACAGTGTATGTTAACTAACAAGAATTTATTTATTTATTTATTTATTTTTAAATGATTTTATTTATTTATTCATAGAGACACAGAGAGAGAGAGAGAGAGAGAGAGAGAGGCAGAGGCACAGGCAGAGGGAGAAGCAAGCTCCATGCAGGGAGCCTGATGTGGGACTCGATCCAGGGTCCCCAGGATCAAACCCCGGGCTGCAGGCGGCGCTAAACTGCTGCGCCACTGGGGCTGCCCCACTGCGCCACCGGGGCTGCCCACTAACAAGAATTTAAAAAAAGCTTGAAAAATTTTTAAAAATTAAAATCAAATATAGGTTAGTTTTGCTTTTATAAAAATATATGCATACATTATATAAGTGTAAAGCAGTGCATTTAGACTTTATTCACTTTTTTAATTCCTTGATTTATTACCTATAAACAAATTAGAGGAATATGGTTAGCCCCACTACTTTAGAGCTGCTTTTTGAGATACCTGTCACTCCTATACATAAATATATATATTTTTCCATTTATATATATGTATATATTTAATATACATAAGTTATTTAATACATATTAAATATAAATAACATATATATTAAATATATATATTTGCAAACATATTTCAGTCTAACACCATAAATCATTGAAGGCCATAGTTGTTCCATTCCATACTTGATAAATTCTTTTAGTTTATTTCTTAAGATTCCTTTCTAGGGTCATGAATTCTTGAGGAAATATAGAATTATCCATGGAAGTTTTCTAGAATGTAGATTGTCTACACAGCTTTATAGAGGTGGGTATGAATAGCAGATGTGTGATGGAAGTTTACCCAAATGACTGCTAGAGAACAGACAAAAATGAGGCTCCAAGAAGGATGAGTAATAGCAATTTTTTAAACATCCAGTCAAGCACAGATTTGATTAATGTGCATAAAATTTAACAGCCACAAAAACATTCAGAACCACCTGGAGTGCAATGATGAGTTGTTTTTTGGTTTTTGGTTTTTAATTTATTTTTTGAATCAGCATTAAGAACCAGAAAAGTAGTACTCCATATAAACATTTACTATCATTTGACTAAAAGACAATCTTTTATGTACATAAAAACCTAGCTCATGATGACATTTCATTTTAATCACTTAACATACACTCTTTAACAATACTATTGAAAATAGCAATTGAACTTACTAAGTGACAGACCCAAGGGTACAATGTATCAGGAATCAGAGCAAAGGGAGTAGTAGTGATAGTAACAAGAACAGAACTTCCATTCATTTTGTGCTTGGTATGTTCCAGACACAGTGTTACATACATTAGCCCTTTAAATCACACAGCCCTATGACACAGGATCTTTATGCTTTGACAGATGAGGAAACTGAGATGGAGCCAAGATAACTTGTCCAAAGTTAGATGGTTAGTTGCAGAGACTGTTTGAGTCCAAGCAGTCTGGCTCCAGAGCGTGTACTCTTAATTGCTATGCTGCACCATTATTAGTTACAGATAAGCCAGTAGAACATGTTTGTCAAATACCACAAGTGCCAACTTATTTATATAATCATTTTTTTCATTCTTTTTCAGATAGGGTAATGCAAAGTCAGTTTTGTGGACAAAAAAATACAAATAAAAAAGGAAAATCAGTAAGTAGATTGGTATATCCTTTAAAACCATTATTAATATTTTACATTGTTTTGAATTAATATTTACTGACTTCTTTCATCAAGAAAGCATGTTATTATGAATTTATTTAAATAAAATTTATTATATATTTTATCATAGTTTATTATAAATTTATGTTATTATAAAGCAACATAAATATAACATTAACTTTAACAGGCTAAACTTTTGAATTCTTTACTTCTGCCTTCCCCCATATAGCTATTGTTTAATAGGCAACACACAAGAGCACTAGGAAAGCATAGACTACCTCTACCCATCTATTTTGATATGAACAGTTTTAAAGAATCTGTTCTCCTCATCTCATTTCTCCATTAATACTTGAAATTAATTATACTGGATTCCATTTTTGCATCTTGGAAATTTTCAGTTGTTTAAGATTCAACTGTCTAAATGCCATGATGACTAACAGCAGTAAGTATTTCAGAAATGGGACAAGGGTTGTGTGGCTTGGGATGATCAGGCAAGAAAGAAATATTGACTTGGAAGATGAGAAAGAAAAATTTGGTCTACTTCATATTTTGCACCCAGTAGATAAGAACCATCTCTCAAAAGAGGGAAAATATATGTGCTTTTCTTTGTAATTTTTAATGACTAAGTGGCTCCTTAATCTAAGACATTAGAACCCCATACTAATACTCTTTTAGATAGTAGAATTTCATATATGAATATCTTGAACTCCATGCAAAAAGGTTTAGTTACTTTAAAGGCAACAATTCCAACTGGCCAGGGCATTACTGATTCTAATATTTAATACCGTTGTTCCAGTAAGCTATCAAAATATCCTGGATATTTTAATGTTTTGGAATTGAAATTATTTCCATACTGATCCATGCATCTAAAAATAGCACAAAATCCCATCTGATTACTGGCTTCATATTGGTAACAATTACATTGGTAATAATGTAACAATTGTTACAGAAGAACAAGATTTTGAGTCAGAAGACTTGCATTCTGGCAGCAGTCTTTTCATTACTAGCTGAAGGTTAAAGAGGATTAGTTTATGAAACATTTATTGAATACCTACTAGATAGCAGGCACCATGCTAATCAATAATTATATAGATGGGCAACATATTAGGCTTTTTATGTGCAGTATTTCATTTAATCCTCATAACAAAATAAGCAATGTTATTGTTTATATTTTGCAGATGAGGAAACTGAAGCTCAATGAGGTTAGATAAACTGTTTAAGATCACATAGTAAGGGAGTTGGGATTTGACTCTAGAGTATATATGATGAAGCACCTTCTCCTCTTCCCAATACTTTGAGATGGCAAAAATATATTAGTGAATGTAGCTGATAGAAAAATAAACAGAGAGTTATAATAAAGTATACTAGATGAACACATAGGATGCCTTGGGAATATTCTGTGAAGAATGTACTTAACAGGGACGTAGGGCAGGAAAGGGAAGGTAGACATGGGGAATGAAAGGCCTTTTTAACCAAAAGTGGTGATTCAGTGAGAAAATATATGTAGAACATTGTGTTGGTTGAATTGAACTGAACCCTCATAGCAGTAGTATTACCAGGTCCATTTAAACAATTCATGTTTTAATAAGATCAATGAACTAGAGAAATAGAGATTTTTTGTGTCTACCTAACTCAAAATATTTTGATGAAGATAAATTTTATCAGAAATTTACAGCTGTAAGTGTCTCCAGGGGACTCACTTAGAGACTCTTAAGCAAAGTGGAAACCATCTCCTAAATGCCAGTGTAGTGAGATCTTTAATCATAGTTGTCCATCTTTTCTACCTGAATGTAAGCATATTTAGAGCTGAGAGTTTCTGTGTCTTGTATTCCTTTCTTCTGGAATAGTGTCTGAAACCTAGGCACTTGACGAATACTTTCTGAATGAGTACTTATTATGTGCCAGGAACTGTGGATACAGAAATGAACAGAATATAGCTCTTGATTTCAAAGGCCTTATAGTGAGGTAGTGGGAAAGACTTACTTGGTTACTTGGAGTAAACCACAATATTACAGTAATATAATCGTTCTAAGTGAGATAAATTTACAAAGTACAGTAGGCAGTAGGCATAGGCAAAGTAGCACTGACAGTTAAAGGAGAGTTGACAACTAGCTTCAGATTGAGCTTGGCTACATATTAACTGTGACACTTTAGGTAATTTAGCATATTACAACCAAAGAAATAGCCTATCCTTTGTAGCTGATTATTTAGCCATAGCTTTTACTACATTGGATGAAGTGTTTATCTTACTTACCTTTCTATCTTCTGGCACCTGGCACAGTAATACAAAGTTGTCACCCAATAGATGTTATATTTGTCTATTTGCCATGTAAGTTTTGGCTTTTTGCTGTTATCACTAATAGTTTTTTTCTACTAATGCTCTGTGACATCCCCTAATGGTGTTGGTAGTGTATTAGGCAAATGATCACAAGTATACTCTATATTTTTTTACTCCCAACTATACTACACTCCTTACCCCCTCTAGATCACTTGCAGCAAAGGTCAAAGGCCACCTGTAAATGTGAGGAACTGTCTGCCACAAATTCCCAAGGATCTAGATTGGAGGCAGTCAAGGTCCATGTGGAAAGAGAATACTCAGCTAAAACCCTGCAATTTCTTTTTAGAAACATGTACAAAAACATACACACAATATTTATATATTTTGTATATAAAAGTTCACCACTTTGAAATACACGCAGAAAGAAAGATAAATAAGGGATAAAGGAAAAAGAATTATCATGACATTAAGAAGAGGCATGGTGGCTAATAAGAGGAGAAAGGACAGCCTTCCTATATATCAATAAAGTAGGAATCAAGATGAGCTCTCCCTCTAATTCCTAGGGTAAGGACATCTCAAATTATCTTTACTAATCTATAACCTGATAATACTACTGTTTAGGGTAAAAAAATTACTATAAAAACATTGAACAATTAAATAGCATTGCTAAAAGAAACTACAAATATTCAAAATGAAAAATTATATTAAAATGAAGAAATTTCAGTTTTACCAATATGGAATAGCCCCATTCCTCCTAGATCCTTTCCATCACAACTAAATGTACATATAACAAACAAGCATAGGAAATCTCTGAAACATGGAAATAAGAAGGTAGGCTGCCTAGGGATCTCAGGACATGGTATGAGTTTTCTAAGTTTCCTTGTTGGCTCCCATATATCTGAACAGGATGCTGCTGAAGCCTTCAACTAGAGTTGCAATAGGCACAGACAATAAAGCTCCAAGGAAAGCCTATTCCGTGTAGCCAAGGAACTCAGAAAAGGGTAGGCTAAGAGCAGAAAATTGTTTGGGTGATGCTTGTCCTATTGCAGCCAAACTCCAATGGAAAAATCACACTCCTCTCCCCATACATGGTTTCAGCAGGTATAAAGCAGGAAGTTGATCTTCCTTCTCATACCCCACCCATACACCTGGGAGGTCAGTAGTGCACTGTGATTTCCCCATTAGGTGGCAGTAGGACTGAGCCATCTCCACCCAGCGAACAAGGCAATGCTACAATTTTCCTGATAGATACCGTTGGTGGGGCTAAGCTGGAAGCTGATCTTTTCATCCCTGCCTGGTGAAAGTAGGGAAAACTCTGCTTCTCCCACCAGGGTAGTCTCAGTTGGGTCTAGTAGCCAGCTGAGTCTCCATTTCCATTAGTAGCAACAAAATATGATGGGTAATTGAGTCCCAGTTAGCAGTAGTCTTTAATTTTCCTCCTTTGTCAGTGGGATCCAGTGGGGAATTGAGCCTCCATCCCTGCTTGACATCAATGAGGCAAAACCAAGCAATGGGGGAGGCAGGCTGCTTGGCACTCTGATTTTCTCTCTCTAATCCTTGATGTCATTGAGCCTAGGGGAGAGATGATATTACATCCATACTTGGATGCAGAATGTAGTTCAAGTGGCTGCCCCACTGTCACTGAGAAGGTGTTATCAGGACCAAGGAGGATGCTTAATGCTCATCCCATTTGTCTGCAGCAAGGCAGTATGAGTCATTGCCCCACTTTTGCTGGAGTGGTGTCAGGGGAGCCTACTGTGAAGCTGAACATCCACATTCACCTGGCTGGCCCCATGCTACATCTCAACGGGGTAACTGTTTACTTTAAAAAAAATTTTTTTTTTTTTTAAGAATCCAGGGTCCATCGTATAAGATCCTGCATATCCAGGATATGCTTGGAAATCACTTGCCATACCAAGAACCGGGAATATCACAACATAAATGAGAAAAGACAATCAAAAGATGCCAACACCAAGATGAATCAGATGTTGAAATAGCCTAACAAGGATTTTAAGCAACCACCATAAAAATGCTTCATCAAGCAATCAGAAATTCTCTTGAAAAAAATAAAAATTATCAGCAGAAGACACAGAAATTGCAAAAAAACAAAAAAAAACAAACCAATGGAAATTATAGAACTGAAAAATACAATAACCAAAATGAAAATCTCACTGATTGGGCTTAAGAGTAGAATGGAGATGACAGGATAGAAGCAGTGAGCTTAGGGAAATATCAATAGAATTTATACCATCTGAACAACAGAAAGAAAGCAGACTGAAAAAAATTGTTTCAGCTAAAGAGTTAACATGTACTGAACTTCCAGAAGGAGTAGAGAGGGAGGGAGAGGGAAGAGAGGGATTGAAGAAGAGGAAGAGGGAGGAAGAGGAAGAAGAAGAGAGGGAGGAGGAGGAGAATATAAAGAAAAGGAAATGAAAGACCAAGTATTTAAAGAAATAATGGCTGAAAATTTCCCAAATCTATAGGAAGACATAAACTTACAGATTCAAGAAGCTGAGCAAATCTCAGAGTATAAATCCAAAGAAATCTACCAGGTCACATCATCATTACACATTTGAAAACTATAGGAAAAACTTGAAAGCAGCCAGAGATAATGCATTACCTATAGGAGAATACCTATTTGAATGACTGATTTTCTCATCTAAAATCATGGAGGCCAGAGAATGTGGCACATCATTTTTTCAAGTACTGAAATATAAGAACTGGCCAATATGAATTCTATATCCGGCAAAAGTTTCCTTCAGGAGTTAAAGGAAAAATAAAGACATTCTCAGATAAAGGAAAACTAAGAGAATTTGTTGGTAGCAAACAGATTCTTAATGAATGGCTAAAGGAAAGGCTCTAAAAAAATATGATGAGAAGGTTTGGAAATTCAGAAAGAAAAGAGCATGAGAATGGGCAAATATTACAGGCTCTCCTACTTCTCATGAGTTTTAAAATAATATGTGATGGTTAAAGCAAAGATTATAACACTATCTACTGTGATGTACATTGTAAGTAGAGGAAATACTTAAGACAATTACATTTTAAAAGTGAAGGGCCCTAGGGATGCCTAGGTGGTGTAGAGTGGGTTAAGTGACTCTTGGTTTGACTCAGGTCATTATCTCAGGGTCGTGAAATCAAACCCCATGTTGGGCTCTGCAAAAAGCACTACTCTATTTGGGACTGACTGTCTTCTCTCCCTGCCCCTCCCTGCCAATCTCTCTCTCTCTCTCTCTGTGTCTAAAATAAATAAATACATCTTTTTTAAAAAGTGAAGGCGGGGAATCCCTGGGTGGCACAGCGGTTTAGTGCCTGCCTTTGGCCAAGGGCGCAATCCTGGAGACCTGGGATTGAATCCCACGTTGGGCGCCTGGTGCATGGAGCCTGCTTCTCCCTCTGCCTATGTCTCTGCCTCTCTCTCTCTCTCTCTCTGTGTGTGACTATCATAAATAAATAAAAATTAAATTAAAAAAAACTTAAAAAAAATAAAAATAAAAAAGTGAAGGGGCCTAAATAAAAGATTTCTATACTTCATTTGAAGAGAGAAAATATCAATTACCATAGATTGTGATGTTACATAAATGTAATACATAGCACAATCACTAAGAAAACTTAAAAGCAACATACTAAAAAAAAACCAGTATAAATAAATCAATGTCAGATTTTAAGAAATATCAACCCACAAAAAAATAAGAGAAACAGAGGAATGAGAAATAGAGGAAACAAACAGAAAACAAATAAAATGACAGACTTAAGCCCCAATATGTCAATAATTACTTTAAATGTAAGGGGTCTAAATATACCATTTTAAAGACAGATTTGGCAAGGTGAATAAAAAATATCCAACAATATGCTATTTACAAGAATAAGTTCAAAAGAGTGGGAAAACATATGACATGCAAATATTAATCATAGAAAGCAGCAATGGCTATATTAATATCAGATAAACTAGATAGACTTCAGTACAAGAAAATTACTAGAGACAAAGAAGGATGTTATATACCAATAAAAGTATCAATCCAGGGATCCCTGGGTGGCGCAGTGGTTTAGCGCCTGCCTTTGGCCCAGGGCGCGATCCTGGAGACCCGGGATTGAATCCCACGTCAGGCTCCCGGTGCATGGAGCCTGCTTCTCCCTCTGCCTGTGTCTCTGCCTCTCTCTCTCTCTCTCTGTGACTATCATAAATAAATAAAAATTAAAAAAAAATTAAAAAAAAAAAGTATCAATCCACCAGGAAGACATAATAATCCTAAATTAACAGTCTGAAAATACATGAGGCAAAATCTGATAGGGCTTAAAGAGGAAATAAAATCCACAGTTAATTGGGGATGTTAACAGTCCATTCTCAGTAATTTATAGAACTACTAGATGGAAAATCAGCAAGAATGTAGACCTAACAACACAATCAGCCAACAGGATATGGCACTCTACCCAACTTGTTTTCAAGTGTCCATGGATTATTTAGAGCTTATGGACCACATCATAGATCATAAAACCAAGTTCAGCAAATTTAAAATAATTAAAATCACAAGGAGTTGTGTTCTCTGACCATAATAGAATATAGAGGGCTCAAGGGATTTGGAGGCTGATCAGGGAAAAATATTTGACCTTAAGCTGGCTGTAGCCTGGCACAAGCCTTATTTGAATAACACTGTAATATGTTTGCATGTGAGGAGAGTCCCTCACAGCATGAGACCACCTGGAGGCTATAGCACAGAGATTACCACTCAAAAGGGAAGGATGGAAAGGAAATTCATTGTGGACAAGTTTTTAGAAAGGGGGTTACAGGTCTAGGTGATTTCACTCAACAGCTCAGCAGGGAGTCTCTGGGTCAGAGAAATCCAAAGGCAACAGGGACTCAAGATCTTTATATCCCCAAGGTTTATCTTATCTATGGATAACGTATGTTGGGCACAGTTTCATGTGGTATGCAAAGCAGACAGGCTCTAAATAGCTAAAAACCTGCTTATTTGGGTTATTTTTTAAAACAGTTGGATGTGCACAAGTTTTAGTTTGGTGCTTGCAGGCTTTTGAGCTAAGTCTCAGCCTATTGTGAAGAAGTAAACAACCTGGTGGGTGGTACTATATAGAGGCCATCTATGTCTATTAACACATAACTTGCAATCAAACTAGAAATAAATAAGAGAAAAACCTCCAAATGTTTATAAACAACACACTTCTAAATCCTTGGGTAAAAGAGGAAGTCTCAAAATGGGATAAAAAATACATGGAACTGAGTAAAAAGGAAAATACAACGTATCAAAACTAGTAAGACATAGTTAAAGCAACACTGAAAGGAATATATTAGTACTAGATGCATACACTGGAAAATGAAATTTTCAAATAAATAAGGTCTCACCTCAAGAACTTAGAAAATGGAGGGCAAATGAAACAAGAAGGAAGGAAATAATAAAGATAAGAGCAAATATCAATTAATTTCAAAATGAAAAAATAAATAATAGAGAAAATCAATGAAACAAAGGAAGGTGTTCTTCAAAATAATCGGTAAAATTGATAACCCTCTAACAAGATTGGCAAAGGCAAAAAGAGAAGCGATGCAAATCACTAATATCAGGAATGAAAACGTTTATCACTTCAGTTATTGTAGTCATTAAAAAGATGAAAAGGAAATATTACCCAGAACTTTAGGCTCATATATTTGACAATTCAGAGGAAATGGGCCAAGTCCTGGAAAACTACAAGTTATCTAGGTCAACTAAGATGAATTAATCAATCTGAATAGTCATTGGCCATTAGAAAAATTGAATTAGTAATTTAAAAGCTCCTGGAAAAGAAGTGTCCAGCACAGATGGTTTCACTGGAGAATTTTACCAAGCAATTAAGAAAGAATTATCACTAGTTTTACAAATCTATTCCAAAAAAACAGAAAGGAACAGTTCCCAACTCATTTTATGAGGCTACTATAAAGACAGCACAAAAAAGAAACTACAAATCATTTTCTTCATGAATTTAGATGCATAAATCCTGAACAGTATATAAACACACTTATACAGCAATGTGTAAGTGTAACACTGGTTCAACATTTAAAAATCAGTCTGTGTAATTCACCAGATAAAGTTATGCAAGGCTAGTGTCAACATTTGAAAATCAGTCTTGTAATTCACCATATCAATAGACAAAAGGAGAAAAATCATGTAATATCAACTAACACAAGACGAGTTTTTTTGCAAAATTTGATACACAATCATGATATTACAAACAGCAAACTAATATTAGAAGGTAACTTCCTCAATTTGATAAAGCACATCTGCAAAAAACTATAGTTTACATTATGCTTAATGGTGAAAGCCTGCATGCTCTTCTTTCAAGATCAGAAACAAAGCAAGGACATATGTTCTTGCTACTCTTTTTAAATATAGTACTAGAAATTTTATCCATTGTAATAGGGCAAGAAAATGAAATAAAGGTCACATGGCTTAGAAAAGAAGAAATAAAACTATATTTTCAGATGGGATGATTGTCTATGTAGAAAATACTGAAGAGTTACAAACAACAAGAACACATACTAGAACTAATAAGGGAGTTCCACAAAGTTGAAGGATGCAAATTCAAAATGAAAAAAATCAATAGCATTCTCTATACTAACAATGAACATGTGGAAACAAAAATTTAAAACACAATAACATTTACAATAACTCCAGAGAAAATTAAACAAGTCTAACAAAACATGTGCAGGATCTGTATGATAAAAATTACAAAATGTTGACAAGGAATCAAAGGCCTAGATAAATGGTGGGACATACCATGTTCATGGATTGGAGGACTCAACATAGGAAAGATGCCAGTTCTCCCTAGATTGACCTGTTGATTTAATATGATGTATTTCTTTTAAGTTTTTATTTACATTTTATTTAAGTTTCCCTTAGTATACAGTGTAATATTAGTTTCAGGCATATAATACAGTGATTCGGTAATTCCATACAATACCCAATGCTCATCACAACAACTGCACATCTTAATCCCCATCACCTATTTCACCTCCCACCTCCCCTCTGATAACCATCAGTTTGTTTTCTATAGTTAAGAGTCGATTTCTTCGTTTCTCTCTCTCCTTTTTTTCCTTATGCTCATTTGTTTTGTTTCTTATATTCCACATATGACTGAAATCATATGGTATTTGTCTTTCTCTGACTGACTTATTTGCTTAGTGTAATACTCTCTAGCAGCCTTATTCATGATAGCCAAAAGGTAGAAGCAACCCAGGTTGTCCTTCAACTGGTGAGTGGCTAAATAAACTGTGGTACACATCCATACCATGGAATAATAGTAATAAAAAGGACCAAAGTATTGATAAATACCACCTGGATGAATTTCCAGAGAATTATGCTGAGTGAAAACAGCTAGTCCCAAAATGTTATACACTGCATGGCTCCATCTATATAATAATTTTGAAATTTAAAAATTATAAAAATTAAGAACAGATTAGTGGTTGTCAGGCATTAAATAGGGAGTGGAGGCAGGAAAGGAATGGATGTGACTATAAAAGGACATTAGGGATCCTTGTGGAAATGTTCTGCATCTTGACTGTATAATGTCAGTATCCTGGTTGTGATATTTTACTACAGTTTTATAGGATGGTACTATTGAGAGAAACTGGATAAAGGGTATATGGGTTCTCTCTGCTTTTTCTTGCAACTCATGGGAATCTGCAGCATTTTAAAGTAAAGAGTTTAATTTTTATAAAGCAAAAAAAAAAAAAAAAAAAGAAAAGTGAAAACTTACCTTAAATATTTTCCTTAAGGGTGGTAGTCAGACCTGTATATATATGATAGATAAAACTCAATTAAATTAACAAGATAAATTCAGTTGGTAAACCATAAAACATAGGTTATATACAATTAACAGATTTAGAAGTTTGAAAGAATCTATCACCTATGGCAACAAGCTTGTAAATTGAAGACATATCAGAATTCTAGAACAAGTTCTCCAAAGTCTAAGGTAATTGCTTCACAAAGTCACAAAACCTTCAGAATTCTGTGGGAAAATAAACTTTGAAGTTGTTTGAAGTAAAAAGATTTTTTTTTTTTTATGAACCAAAGTAGACAGTGTGTTAAAGAAATGCAGTATTTTGAGACAAACTTCTGGAGTGCTAATCTGAATTGGAAAAGACTAACAAACATCTCATTCAACTCATAGCTGATTCAGGTGACAGTCTTTCAATAGTTCCTTCACATTTTTAGAGCCCCCTCATAAATTAAGACTTTCAGATATAGTTTAATTTGTTTCTATTTAAACCCTGATCATGACAGGATGCTAAATCATTTCTCCAAAGGTCAGGATGAAAGAAAGTGGGGAAAAATGGGGAATTTGATTTTACCTACCATTTCAAGGCATTGTTTGGTGATGGTAAGAGAATTAGTGTGATATAGTAAAAAGACCTTGGATTTCACAGGCAGAAATATCTAGGTTCAAATCCAGATTCTTCCACTTTCATGGTCATATACCTTTAGGCAATTTACATCTGAGTTTCAGTTTTGTCATCTACAAAATGATTATACTATCATCTATTTCAAAGAATTTTAAAGGGCTTGGAACATAATAGTCACTTGCTAAATGGTAAGTATTATCTTTATTAACCTGTACAAGTATACTATAGGATAAATATGAGAAATAGACTTGTTGGATCAAAATGTATGAGCATATTTAATTTTGATATATATACTGTCAAATTATCTTTTACTAATTTGCATTTGCACCCAAATGTAAGAAAATATTCAGTATTTCACACCTTGTTCATTCTAGTTTTTGTTAATTGTTCACCCAAAAATGATATTCCAATTGTTATTTTAATTAACATTTTCTGACTATTAATAAGTGAACAACTTTCATGTGTTTATTTTTTGTATCCGTATTTCTGTTATTTGACTACTTAAAATCTCTTCCCATATATACAAATTGGGTTGTATATTTGGTTATGTGTGAGAATGCTGTATATGTTTCAAGTAACAATGCTTTGTGATCTATGCTGTTTATTACCTTTTTTTTTAACTTCTTTGAGGTCCTTATAGTAATTTTAAGTGTTTAAGTTGTCCAATCTGGCACCTTTCCCTTTGTGGCTGTTAGTTTATATCTTTTTTAAAAGATATTTCTCCTCCCCGGGATTATGTCAGTATTTTCTTAAATGTTTTCCTAATATGTGCATTTTGTATTTACATATGTTTAATTCATTTATACCTTTTTTTCTGGTATGAGTAATAATTTACTGATATTTTTGCTGAAATAGATAGGCAGTTGTTTCAATACTACAGACACCCTCAGAGATATTGCAGGTTTGGTTTCAAACCACTACATAAAGTGAATATTGCAATAAATCAAGTCAAAAGCATTTTTTGGTTTCAGAATGCATCTAAAATTTTTTTTTTAAAGATTTTTATTTATCATGAGAAACACAAAGAGAGAGAGAGGCAGAGACATAGGCTGAGGGAGAGGCAGCCTCCATACAGGGAGCCTGATGTGAGACTCAATCCCAGGACTCCAGGATCTCGCCCTGGAGTGAAGGCAGGCGCTTAACCGCTGAGCCACCCAGGGGACCCCCCAATGCATCTAAAAATTATGCTTACACTATACTGTAGCCCATTAAGTGTGCAATAGTATTATATCTTTAAAAATGTACGTATCTTAATTTAAAAATACTTTTTTGCTAAAAACTATCATCTGAGCTTTCAGCATTATAATAAATGATCACAAATCAACACAAGTAAAATAATAACAAAGAGGTTTGAAATATTGTGAGAATTATCAAAATGTAACAGAGACATGGAATGAGCAAATGCTGTTGGAAAATGGCACTGATACTCTTGCTCAACACAGGGTTGCCACAAACTTCAATTTATTAAAAAAAATGCGATATCTGGGAGGTACAATAAAGCAAAACAAATTAAGCATGCCTGTACATATTTATTGCCCATATAGTTAACATGTTTTTGTTTATCAGTATCCCTTCCTGAAGATATCTTCCCTGCCCCAACTCTAATCTTTGGTGTAGTTGGCAAACTTAACACTGTCTCTGTGGCTACAAGGATAATGATATAATTTAAGAATATTAAGAGAATGCTTTATTCTTTTATATCAAGAGCTTGCAGTGTTATAAGAGGGAATGAATAAGAAAACCAATACAGAGGAAGAAAGATATGAAGAGATAGTGATTTGGTCATATTGAGGCCCTGGAACTAGATCTCCTCATTATATTAGCCAATTTCTTTCTTTTTTCTTAATGAATTATTTTATTTCTAAATAAGTATATTTTATATTTTTGGTTATAATCCAAGACGATATTATTTATTTAGGAACTCTTTCAGTATATCCTTTGTTTCTTTAACATGCCTCCATCCTTTTGTTTTTTGAGCACTTTCCTACTTTCTGTACTGTAAGATATTCCAGGCTTCTCTTGTAATTTTCTTACCCAAATCCTAGAATCAGTTTTTTCTACCAGGAGCTTTGGTTATTTATATTGGAGAATGATATTTTGAAACCAGGGTCTGGGAACTGGGTGTATGTGTTGCTATTGTGTCTAGGCAGCAGACAGTTAAATAATATATGTGTGTATACAAACCCATGTGTATACATATGTCTATACCTGTTTCTGTATATATATCTGTCTCTTTATATGTTTTGCTAATTATAAGTTTATATTGGTATCTCTGAATCTGTTCCAGAGTTTATTAACCCTCTTTTCTTGCTTTTGTCCAATGTAACTTCTCTTTCCCACAGTGAGAAACTTGGCTGTCATCATCCACTATTTACTTATTTATTCCATCCCAATATAAGTGCAAAGTAGTGTCAGAATTCCAAAATTAGACCATACCCATGAAGAACAAATTTACCTACTAGCACACAGTGTTTATGTACAGTTTACTTTGTCTTTATTACAATTTCCAGTCAAAACATTATTTTCCAAAGTTACTAAGGTTAGTTCCTTTTTTCTCTTACCCCTTTGAGTGAGGTTATATATTTTACATTTGTAATAGAGTTGGATTCATTTGTCAATGTCTGCATTACTTCTTGACTACCAACATTCTGTTTTTTATTGTTTTGAATTTACATATGTTAACGTTCATTCTTTGTGAAGTAGAGATCAATGGATTTTTGGCAAATGAATAATCATGTATTTTAATTAATTTTTTAAAAAAATTATCCATTGAAGTTTTTTCATTCCACTTGAGTCAGTTTTACAGATATTTTCCTATATGCTACTGGTGCTTTCCTAGACTGCTTATTATGATTAACTAGGCATCTGTACCTTAATCTTTCATCTGGTAGTTCATTGCTTATACAACCTATATATCAATTACATCACTTTAAGTGGCTGTAATGTTTTTATTTTAGTAATAGGCAATAATTTTTTTATAATTAAAGTATAAACATACAATGTTATATAAATTTCAGATGTACAACATATTGATTCAACAATTCTATACATTATTCAGTGCACATTATGGGTGTGGTCACCATCTATCACCACATAATGCCACTGTCATACCTTTAGCTCTATTTCTCATACTTCATCCTCAGCATGGGAATCTATATCTCATGACTCCCAATGACTTTATTTTACAACTGGAAATGTGTACCTCTTAGTCTCCCTTATCTATTTTGCCCATCCCCCCATCTGCCTCCCTTCCGGCAGCTACCAGTTTTCTGTATTTAAGAGTCTGGTTTTCTTTTTTTATTTGGTTGGGTTTTTTGTTTTGTTTTTGTTTTTTTTAATTCCACATATAAGTGAAATCATATGTATTGTCTTTTTCTGACTCATTTCACTTAGCATGATACCCTATAAGTCCATTCATGTTGTCAAATGGCAAGATTTCATTATTTTTTATTATAATACCCAATACTTTTATTGCAAGTTCCTATATTACTATCTTAATATATGAATTCATTTAATCCCCATAGCAATCCTGTGAAGTAAATATTTTTAAATTATTTTGTGTGTGGTAAAGTTAAGTCATGGACTAGCTAACTGATTAGTCTGAGGATAATCAAGGTAAGCCTGGGTTTTGAACAGAGGCAGACTGCTCTGAAGTCTGTGCTGCAAACAACTAAATTCTACTATCTCTCATCGTGAGCCTGCATAAAAATTATTTAATCAATGCCTATTAATAATACCTTTTGGGGAAAAAAAGAATGCCCTTTGTAGTTTTTTGTAGGTTTTAAGCTTTTATGTTTTCCCACATCACCACCACCCCTAGCTTTTTTAAAAAATTAAAACAATACCTACACAGTCCCCCCAAAATCAGTCTGCACAGAAGGGTATAAAATAAAAAGAAAAAGTCATCCTTCCCCACCCACAGCTACACTGTCTCCCTTACCCAAGACAACTGCTTTTAACAATTTGCCTTGTAATTCTTGTAAGTTTTATTATAGTTTTAAATTATGTAGTTCAAACTTTATTTATCAACTAATCAACTTCAGGTAGAATATGTTGATGTCACTCTGAAAGATGATTTAGAGCATTTATAATATTTCAAACCTTCTTTCTATAACTTCTGAGTTTTATTAGACATTATTTTTCTAATGGTTATTTGTAACGCTGTGATTAATATGTTTAAAATATTTCTTGGGGATCCCTGGGTGGCGCAGCAGTTTGGCGCCTGCCTTTGGCCCAGATCCCACATTTAATTTAAAAATTAAAAAAAAATATTTCTTGGCATGTGATGTGATGAGTACTGAGTGTTATACTATATGTTAGCAAATTGAATTTAAAAAATAAATTAAAAATTCTTGTCATATAAACCAATAGGCATTATCTACCAACTTCCTACTATGAAAGATGAAAAAGATTTTTTTTTAAGTTTCATTTTCCTATCCCTTCCATTTTCTTTTTGTTGTCATTGTTACTTATATATTATCATTTCTCTGTCAAGGTTTCTTTTTCTTTTTTTTTTTTTCAAGGTTTCTAATACATTGTTATATTGCTCTAGTTAAATCGCCCATGCTTTGTTTATAGATTGGCTCTATTTTAAAATATAAGAAAAGTTAATTTATAAATAATAAATAATAAGTAATTAGTATAATAAGTATAATTCATAATAAAATTTAATATAATTTATATAAATATAATTTATAATAATTAGTACTTATAAATAACATAGTATTATAATTTAAATATAAATCTCTGCCAAACTAAATAATGTATGTAATAGATCCATGAAAAGTAAATGTCACATGTCTGCTTCTAGTAAAGATGGAGTTTAGAGGAATGTGATTTGTCTTTCTTCCTTTATCAATAAGAAAACCAGAAACAAAATTATGGAAAAGCAGTTTTTAGACATTGAGAAGATGATAGCATGGGACTGTAATTTCTTAAGAAAAGGACAACGTCACACCAGTTTTCTGCACAGCAGCACCAGGAGAGAGAACCAAAACAGAGCTTGGAGGTCTCACTGAATTGAAGAGATTAAAGTTTGGTGCACAGAGGCAAATTTGTGGAGTACAGTACTGGAGTGGAAGGAAATGTAGAACACGAAATCTCCAGATAACTATGAAGGATGTCCCCTTTAGTCTTTGGGATTAATCTGAGTAGTGAAATAGTAGAGGCAAGAAAAAGAACCACTGAAAAAAAGTATTGGGTAGAACATTCTGGGAACTCACATAGCTAGAAATAAACCATTTTCCTATAGGCCAGAGAGAAACGCGTATGTGACAGCAAATAGAAGGCCCATCTTTGTTGAGAGACTAAGCCCTACATTAAAGGCTTTTGGACAATACCCCCTCACCACCAATAAGTTTCTCAGTATCTTAATATGTACTAGTACTTAATATGTACTAATAAAATACTATATTAAAGAAGAAAGCAAGATCTAGAAACCAAAAGTAAGATCTAGAAAATTTATCATTCTCAGCATCCAATAAGAAATTATAGACATACCGAAAAAAGCAAGAAAATTTGACCCATAATGCAGGGGAAAATCAATTAATAGGAACAGACATAGAAATGACAGAGAAGATGGAACTAACAGAAAAGGATGTTTAAAGAACTATTAAAAATACATTCCATATATTCAAGATGGTAGAATAAACATGAGCATGATGAGGAAAGAAATGGAAGGTATAGATAGACAAAATGGAATTTTTAGAGATGAAAAAGGAAGTAATAGTAATATTAGATGCTAGCAAAATATCAGTAAACCTGAAGGGATAGAAGTTATAGAATAAAGCACAATGAGAAAAAAATTTTAAAAAAGGAAAGTGTAAGTAACTTGTATGAAAATATCAAGGGGTAAGACATACATGTAATTGGAGACTTACAGGGAGGCGAAACTAAAAAATGTATTTGAAGAAATTATGGCCAAAAGTTTTTCATATTTAATGAAACTATAAACCACAGAACAAGAAATTCAATGAACTCAAAGAGAATAGACCTTACAAAATTCTCAGACATATCATAATCACTTTGCTGAGAATCAGTAGTAAAGAGAAAACCTTAGGGGGAGGGAAGAAGAAGGCACATTTATTGTAGAGGAAGAAATATAACAGACTTTTTGTTAGAGATTATGCAAGGGAGAGGACTCTGTAATGCCATCTTTAATAGAAGGAAAAACATCACGAACCTAGAATTCTTTAACCAGTTATACTATTTTTCAAAACAGAAGTTAAAATACCCTTTCAGCAAACAAAAGCTGAGAATTCATTGCAAGAAGACCCCCACCATATTGAATAAATATTCAAGGAAAGTGATATAAACAAAATGGTAGAATAAACAGCTCCAAGTTTTTATTCCTCTGAAAAACATTGAAAAAGCATCCAGAAGCTATCTGAGCCAGCTTCATAGGAGCTCTGGAAAACAATCAAATTTTATGGCAACTAAGCAAATACCCAATGAAGAAAAGGCCATCTTCAAAATGATAGGAAATTTCATGGCATTTTTACTCTTGCTTTACTTCTTCCTAGGATAGCAGCACTCTTGGTCTTGAGCAGTGGCCCCCATGAGCCCAATTCCCAGTTACCTTGATTGAACTAGATAAAACATAGGAAGACCTTATGTGCAAATCATTATGTATGTATGTTTTAATCTTGCTGGGTCGATACAGGAAGGACTGACTAGTTCAGCTCTGTCTCACATAACTTGGAATTCAGGCAGGTCAGTTAGATCCTGTCAGCTGAGTCTGCCGTTTGTTTGTTTGTTTGTTTGTTTGTTTTCATGAGAGACAGAGAAAGAGAGGCAGAGACACAGGCAGAGGGAGAAGCAGGCTCCATGCAGGGAGTCCAATGTGGAACTTGATCCCGGAACCCCAGGATCATGACCTGAGACAAAGGCGGACGCTCAATCACTGAGCCACCCAGGCATCCCTCTATTTTAAGATAGTCTTTCAGGAGATTCTCCCAACAACTTCCAGTTATATGTAGTTGGCCAGAAACTCGTCACATAGTTACCCTTGTCTTCAACAGAGGCTGGAAAATGTAGGGTTTGTTTTTTTTTTTTTTTTCTTTTTTTAAGCAGGGAACATTTCTACCTAAATGCTAAAAAAATTTATGTTCCTAAGATAATATATATTGTGGGAAGTCAATGATCAGTCCCTGTCACAGAGAACAAGAGGCTAGTTAGGAGACTAACGTTTGGAAAAAGATCATAGTGGCTTGTGCTACAATTGTAGTGGGGTTGATGGGGGGATATAGCTGGACATTCGATATATTTTGAAGGCAGCAAACACAGGAGTTAATGCTGGATTAGATATGGTAAAGAGAAGGAGAGAAATAAAAAATGATATTTAGGTTATAAGCCAGTAGATGGTATAATCAATAACTGAGATGAGGAAAAATAGAGAAAGGCCAAGGTTCTATGGGTTTTAGAGAGAGGGAGGGGAACAGCATTAGTAATCCAGAATTCTCTTTTGTGATTTGTTAAATCTGAGATACCTATTACACAGCTAAGAGGAAATCATGATCTTTTTGATATCTTGAGATACTATTTTTTTGAAAATCTTAAGATATTTTTTTAATATCTCAAGATACTATTTGGAATGTTTTCCAAGGGTCACCTTCTCCTCACATTCCTCAGAAATAATCTCTATTTACTCTGGGGTTAATTCTGTTTGTTCTTATTGATTCTTCATTGCATGTATTGATTTTCCTCATGTATCTGGTAAACTTTGTTGGCTCATTTTATGTTTGTGAATGAAGGAATATATTGACTGTATAGTTATGCTTTGTGTGACAGGCAAGCTTCCCTGGAGGGTAAATGGGGATGGAAGAGGCTAGGCAGGATGGCTGGGGACTCAACAATATTTCCAAAGAACCCATGATTTTCTCTCCTAGATGGAACTTCCTTTTCTTTCTTTGTATACCCTTTTTGTTATCTGATGTGGAAATGTCATCGACAGCAAGGTCTATTCTGCTTCCCTATCAAGGCTCAAAACTCATAGGATCTCTACCTAGGCAGATGGCACATTTACTTTAGAAAGCAGGTTTTTTGATGTTCTGGGTAGATGACTGAGAAAGACAATGCTACCAGCAGCATATACTCTGGTATGCTGAAAAGGAGAAGATCCAGCTGTTCTGAATGCAGCTTTTTAATTAATGATAATTGTACCATCATCTGAAACTCTTTGATATGTTGTCCTTGAATTTTTTGCTTCTAAGATCCACCTGATTTCTGTCATTCAAGGCTCTAATTTTCTTGATGGGGGTTTCTATTCAATCAATCTCATCTGCTTTCATAATTTCTGAATTTTCTCAACTTTCTAAATCCTGGTGTCTCATCTTATTGATTTCCAGTATTACTATGGGATTTTTCTTTTTGAAATATTGTTTTCTGTTAATTCACTAGGACCTTGGGAGGTAGGAGAGAATAGAACCACATGTTTAGTCCATCATCTTGAAGCTTCTATATTGGTTTGTTTTACTGTCATTTTCTGACTTCCTGAGATAAATGCTTAAAGTATTTCTCTCTAGTGTAAATGTACTGGTTTTTTTTTTTAATTCATAAAGCACTTCATATTCTTTAAATAACAATACAGAGTTAAATGGCATAAAAGTTCTTGTCTAGAGATGTTAGCATTTTATGTCCTTTCACACATTCTTTTAAGCTTATATTAGGGAAGAGTTTTTATATCTTTTGTGCTTTTTACAAAAAAAGATAATATATATATTTTTACTGTTCTTCAGCTTCTTTGTCATATATATTTCATTTATAAATTTTCTACTAAATTTGTTTAAAATAATGGAATTTCAAATGTTGGAGTTCAAGCTGTTTTAGGGAAATTTGGAGAAATTCAAGCAAAGAAAAACAAAACAATCAAAAGAACAGATGTGGAAAAGTCTGAGGTGTATTTCAAGAATTCATAGACACATCTGTCTGAAGGGGAGAAATTATAGGGAATATTGAGAAACTTGTAGAAATAATTTAGTCAATGCGTTAAGACAAATAGCTGCAAAAGTGGGAAGCTGATGAAAATTTAAAGTCATGTTATTAACTGCTTAATATTAATGAACAGTTAAAGGTATTACTAATGGAAACATCATTCATTGAACTGCTATTTTAATTAACTTGATATATAATAAACCTCCTGCTGTCTAAAGGAGATAATATATTGGAAAGTAGTTTGTAGTACTAAGTACTCTCAAAGAGATGGTGTCAAGTTTTGTCTAGCTGAGTTGTCAGGGTGAATACACATTATGATGCTTCCAAAGAATCACTTTTAGTCGCTGCAGTCTTGATTGTATAGTGGAAGGAGTATCCAATGAAAATTTAAGATGCTTAGGATTTAGGCTACTAATCATCTGGATAACTTGGGGCAACAAACTTCAAGTTCAGATTCTTGTATGAAACAAGGAGTCAGATTGGATTATCTCTAAAGCATCTTTCATCTCCAAAAATTCAGTGGTTCTATGATTCTATAATTGTTCCTATAGACCTTAATCTAGAATCAAGTGTTTCCTTAGGCAGTGTAAGTACCCATTTAGCAATTACAGGTAAAGGAATCATTAAAAATGCTTTCTATCCCAAATGCCATTTATTTATTTATTTTTTAAAGGTAAGAAGGGGCAGAGGGAAAGGAAGAGAGAATCCTAAGCAGGCTCCACACCCAGCACATGAGCCTCATGCGGGGCTAGATCTCACGACCCTCAGATCATAACCTAAGTCAAAATCAAGAATTGGATGCTTAACCAACTGAACCACCCGGGGCCCCTAAATGCCAGTTATTATCTAATCCATTTTATAACCTTTTAAAATGAAATTATATTAATTCTCACAATTCTATTTTCTGCTTTTGTTTCTGCTTCAAGTTGCTGTGCGTTGTCTTGATTTTACAAACTCAGTAGGATGAATATTATAGTATCAAGGAAGCTAAGATGATATGTGTAAATGTATTATATATGTATAGATTTCTTTGATAATTGACAAAGTAAATTATAGTAGTTACGAGAAAAATATTTAGGTTTTAAGCTTTTTTATGTCTTTATACATTGAAAGAATAAAATTATCTTGGGAAATATCCTTGCATTATAAGCAGTCTAAAATTAAAACTTCTCTTTTTATAAGGTGATTTTTTCACCAGTGGAATACACTTTACCATCTTTCAGACCAGAATTTATAGAATTCAAACCAAAGTATCTGGTGAGTCCTGAATTATCCTATCCCAATAGCAATTATATTTAAATACTAGGCTTCTCTAATATTTTATATAATTTAATGGTTCCTAAACCATACTACCCATTATAAACACCTGGCTGTCTTTTAAAAAAATATCTGTTCTCAGGTCCTACCTCTGACCTGATGAATCTCAATCTGGAAGTGGAGCCTGGGAATCTGTATTTCTCAGAAAAACCCAGGGAATTCTTATGTTGTCATCTGGATATCAAAATTTGAGGAACAGTTATAATAAATTGTATCCATTACAATGAAGTTTGAACAACTAAGTTGAAATAAACTAAAACAAATACTAAGCTGATTACTTCACATTTTGCTTTTTTTCAACAGGATAATATAGAAGTTGTATGAACAAACATTAGAATATGTTTGAAATATTTGAATAAACTTCATCCCAAAGGCTATTTCAGTGATAGACAAGTTCGATCCCAGAGCAACAAAACTGCCCATGGATATTACACTGAAATTTCCCTATAATCCAGAATTTTTTATACTACTCTCTTTTAGCCATTTATCAGGCATGTGTGATATTCATCAAAAAGTAAGATTCTACTGTGACATGCTAAGGAGTGGGTGAAACTCATCATCATTGTTAAAATTTGCAGACTTAAAAGCAGATGATCTATGCTCCCAAGTAAATCTTTAGAAAATATTTGTGATACTTGTAATAGAATATCTACTACTTGCTTTGCATTTAAATGTTTTTTTGGATTGCTACTAAAATGGTAAATATTTCTAGGATAGGACTTAAATCTTTTTTTTTTAAATTTATTTATTTTTTTAAAAATAAATTAATTTTTTATTGGTGTTCAGTTTACCAACATACAGAATAACACTCAGTGCTCATCCCATCAAGTGCCCCCCTCAGTGCCCGTCACCCATTCACCTCCACCCCCCGCCCTCTTCCCCTTCCACCACCCCTAGTTCGTTTCCCCGAGTTAGGAGTCTTTTTCTTCTCCCTTCCCTTATATTCCCTTTCACTGTTATATATATTCCTCAAATGAATGAGAACATACACTGTTTGTCCTTCTCCGATTGACTTACTTCACTCAGCATAATACCCTCCAGTTCCATCCACGTTGAAGCAAATGGTGGGTATTTGTCGTTTCTAATGGCTGAGGAATATTCCATTGTATACATAAACCACATCTTCTTTATCCATTCATCTTTCAATGGACACTGAGGCTCCTTCCACAGTTTGGGTATTGTGGACATTGCTGCTAGAAACATTGGGGTGCAGGTGTCCCGGAGTTTCATTGCATCTGAATCTTTGGGGTAAATCCCCAACAGTGCAATTGCTGGGTCGTAGGGCACGTCTATTTTTAATTCTTTGAGGAACCTCCACACAGTTTTCCAGAGTGGCTGCACCAGTCACATTCCCACCAACAGTGTAAGAGGGTTCCCTTTTCTCCTCATCCTCTCCAACATTTGTTGTTTCCTGCCTTGTTAATTTCCCCATTCTCACTGGTGTGAGGTGGTATCTCATTGTGGTTTTGATTTGTATTTCTCTGATAGCAAGTGATGCAGAGTATTTTCTCATGTGCATGTTGGCCATGTCTATGTCTTCCTCTGTGAGATTTCTCTTCATGTCTTTTGCCCATTTCATGATTGGATTGTTTGTTTCTTTGGTGTTGAGTTTAAGAAGTTCTTTATAGATCTTGGAAACTAGCCCTTTATCTGATACGTCATTTGCAAATATCTTCTCCCATTCTGTAGGTTGTCTTTTAGTTTTGTTGACTGTATCCTTTGCTGTGCAAAAGCTTCTTATCTTGATGAAGTCCCAATAGTTCATTTTTGCTTTTGTTTCTTTTGCCTTCGTGGATGTATCTTGCAAAAAGTTACCATGGCCGAGTTCAAAAAGGGTGTTGCCTGTGTTCTCCTCTAGGATTTTGATGGAATCTTGTCTCACATTTAGATCTTTCATCCATTTTGAGTTTATCTTTGTGTATGGTGAAAGAGAGTGGTCTAGTTTCATTCTTCTGCATGTGGATGTCCAATTTTCCCAGCACCATTTATTGAAGAGACTTTCTTCCAATGGATAGTCTTTCCTCCTTTATCGAATATTAGTTGGCCATAAAGTTCAGGGTCCACTTCTGGGTTCTCTATTCTGTTCCATTGATCTATGTGTCTGTTTTTGTGCCAGTACCACACTGTCTTGACGACCACAGCTTTGTAGTACAACCTGAAATTTGGCATTGTGATGCCCCCAGATATGGTTTTCTTTTTTAAAATTCCCCTGGTTATTCGGGGTCTTTTCTGATTCCGCACAAATCTTAAAATAATTTGTTCTAACTCTCTGAAGAAAGTCCATGGTATTTTGATAGGGATTGCATTAAACGTGTAAATTGCCCTGGGTAACATTGACATTTTCACAATATTAATTCTGCCAATCCATGAGCATGGAATATTTTTCCATCTCTTTGTGTCTTCCTCAATTTCTTTCAGAAGTGTTCTATAGTTTTGAGGGTATAGATCCTTTACCTCTTTGGTTAGGTTTATTCCTAGGTATCTTATGCTTTTGGGTGCAATTGTAAATGGGATTGACTCCTTAATTTCTCTTTCTTCAGTCTCATTGTTAGTGTATAGAAATGCCATTGATTTCTGGGCATTGATTTTGTATCCTGCCACGCTACCAAATTGCTATATGAGTTCTACCAATCTTGGGGTGGAGGCTTTTGGGTTTTTTTTTTTTTTTGGCTTTTGGGTTTTCTATGTAGAGTATCATGTCATCGGCGAAGAGGGAGAGTTTGACTTCTTCTTTGCCAATTTGAATGCCTTTAATGTCTTTTTGTTGTCTGATTGCTGAGGCTAGGACTTCCAGTACTATGTTGAATAGCAGTGGTGAGAGTGGACATCCCTGTCTTGTTCCTGATCTTAAGGGAAAGGCTCCCAGTGCTTCCCCATTGAGAATGATATTTGCTGTGGGCTTTTTGTAGATGGCTTTTAAGATGCTGAGGAATGTTCCCTCTATCCCTACACTCTGAAGAGTTTTGATCAGGAATGGATGCTGTATTTTGTCAAATGCTTTCTCTGCATCTAATGAGAGGATCATACGGTTCTTGTTTTTTCTCTTGTTGATATGATGAATCACATTGATTGTTTTACGAGTGTTGAACCAGCCTTGTGTCCTGGGGATAAATCCTACTTGGTCATGGTGAATAATTTTCTTAATGTATTGTTGGATCCTATTGGCTAGTATCTTTTTTTTTTTTTTTTTTCCTATTGGCTAGTATCTTGTTGAGAATTTTTGCATCCATGTTCATCAGGGATATTGGTCTGTAATTCTCCTTTTTGGTGGGGTCTTTGTCTGGTTTTGGAATTAAGGTGATGCTGGCCTCATAGAACGAATTTGGAAGTACTCCATCTCTTTCTATCTTTCCAAACAGCTTTAGTAGAATAGGTATGATTTCTTCTTTAAACGTTTGATAGAATTCCCCTGGGAAGCCATCTGGCCCTGGACTCTTGTGTCTTGGGAGGTTTTTATGACTGCTTCAATTTCCTCCCTGGTTATTGGCCTGTTCAGGTTTTCTATTTCTTCCTGTTCCAGTTTTGGTAGTTTGTGGCTTTCCAGGAATGCGTCCATTTCTTCTAGATTGCCTAATTTATTGGCGTATAGCTGCTCATAATATGTTTTTAAAATCGTTTGTATTTCCTTGGTGTTGGTAGTGATCTCTCCTTTCTCATTCATGATTTTATTAATTTGAGTCTTCTCTCTCTTTTTAATAATGCTGGCTAATGGTTTATGTATCTTATTAATTCTTTCATGAACCAACTCCTGGTTTTGTTGATCTGTTCCACATTTTTTCTGGTCTCGATTTCCTTGAGTTCTGCTCGAATTTTAATTAAGTCTCTTCTTCTGTTGGGTGTAGGGTCCATCTGCTGTTTTTTCTCTAGCTCCTTTATGTGTAAGGTTAGCTTTTGTATTTGAGTTCTTTCCAGTTTTGAATGGATGCTTGTATTGCGATGTATTTCCCCCTTAGGACTGCTTTTGCTGCATCCCAAAGATTTTGAACGGTTGTATCTTCATTCTCATTAGTTTCCATGAATCTTTTTTAATTCTTCCTTAATTTCCTGGTTGACCCTTTCATCTTTTAGCAGGATGGTCCTTAACCTCCACGTGTTTGAGGTCCTTCCAAACTTCTTGTTGTGATTTAGTTCTAATTTCAAGGCATTATGGTCTGAGAATATGCAGGGGACGATCCCAATCTTTTGGTATCAGTTCAGACCCTATTTGTGACCCAGTATGTGGTCTATTCTGGAGAAAGTTCCATGTGCACTTGAGAAGAATGTGTATTCAGTTGAGTTTGGATATAAAGTTCTGTAGATATATGTGAAATCCATCTGGTCCAGTGTATCATTTAAAGCTCTCGTTTCTTTGGAGATGTTGTGCTTAGAAGACCTATCGAGGGTAGAAAGAGCTAGATTGAAGTCACCAAGTATAAGTGTATTATTATCTAAGTATTTCTTCACTTTGGTTATTAATTGGTTTAAATATAGGACTTAAATCTTGATGTTAGCTATTGTCTAAGTAAGTGCAGCTAACACTGGAAATTAAGTTCTTTTTAAAAAAAACTATGAATGCAGTTTAAGTATTTAAAATACTCTAGGTGGCAAAAAGCTCTCAGATACAAAATAGTATAGTATCAGAATTAGGAATTTTTAAATTTTGCCTTAAAATTTTCATTCCAATTTCAAATATTTTAAAATAGTTTTTTCTTTGTAGACAGTAAGTAGATGAATAGATAATTTGACAGATTGCTCAAAGAAAATTAACTAGCAAATTTATTATAAATTCAAATAAATACTACAGAATTTTCTAACCTTTTGTTTTTAACATTACAGTTCCAGGAATTCAACTCTAAGAATGGTTTTGATCCTTTTCTAAGGAATATAAACCACAAAATGTCAGTCGGAAAAAGGAAAGAGCAAGATATGTACAAATGTAGAAATATTTTAAGTGCAGAGGTTATAGAGCATGAAGACCAAGATCCTCCTTACCCAACATATTCAAAAACTGCAAGACCTACTAATAAAACCTGGCCTCATGATCCTGGCATCACCACAGCAAAGACTTTAGACACAAAGACTAAGCTAAAGTTAGCCCATGATCCCGATTTCATCACAATAAAGACTTTAGACACTAAGAAAAAGTTAAAAGAAAGACTACCAAATGTATCTCTACCTAATTTTGAAGGAGAATCATCAATGACTGGAAATGTAAATACATGTCGCTTCTCAAAATCATTAAATCTTACTTCTCACCTAGAAAGTTTAAAACAATCAATTATGCTCAAGTCAATTTTAAGTAAAAATCTGCAAGACCTTTCAGATAAATTATTTTCTAAACCAGAGTCTTCTGTGGACACTGAAGCAAGAAAGGAAAGTCGTAGTTCTCCACTTCCGAGTGTTTATGATGAGCCACCAAGTAGTTTGGAAAACAAAGTATTTGAAAAAGTTAAAGATTTAAATAGCTGGGTTTCAGAAAAAGATATTTTAAGTTCAAAGTCTCTTTTAAGACAAATAATTAAAGATATTCCTGCAGATTCACTTTCAGAAGGTGGACCAAGAAATTCTCCAGTGGTAGAAAGGGCACTTGTCTCTGAAAAACACTTGGAAGCTGGTGAGATTGATTTTCCAATAAAAAATGATTTCAAAAAGAATCATTCAAAAATTGAACTGTCTAGCTCTAAACCAGATGTAAGTGACAGTGCACATGATTATGTTATAAAGCAAATATTCACTGCACCTGTCTTCTCAGAGTTGGAAGTGGGAGTGAAAGAATTAAGTGAGACATCAGTAAATTTGCAGAATCAATTACCCACAGCTTGGGAGAGTATATCTTCAAATATTCTACTTCAATATGAAGAAAACAATGATGAAATAGAATTGCCACAGGCCAAATCTGTTATAAGCCAGATAATACAAGCATTTCCTATAGATAGACTTTTGGAATCTGGGATAATCAAAGTGATAGAATTAGATAAAGAATATCAGAAGAGATCTGTGATGGCTTCAGAGACCGTCTTTGCTGGAGAAGAGCCAAAGTATTCCACAGAGGATTATTTGGAAACCCAAAGCAGTACAGAACCTCTTTCAGAGCAGAATACACTCATCATTCCCAAAGAAACCACTTCTTTGAATAGAGTTGAATATGTGGATGAAGGTCAAAATTTATCCCTACAACATTCAAAATATCCGTCAGCACCAGATAAAAAAACAGATATGCCAAATAATAGTCAGAGGTTTGATAGAGAAGAAAATGATCTAAATTCTACTTTAGAAAATTTAACTAACTCATTAATGGGTAAACTTAATGATTCAGATGTAATAATGTTAAAATCCTTCTTAAAACATGTGTTTAATATTTTTTTCAAATATAATCAGTTTGATAGAAGACAACCAGAAAAAGAATTAGAAAGACTAATTCAGCATCCTGTTCCAAATAATACAGAAGACCTTGAAGAAATCAAAGAGAATTTTGATAAAGCAGATAAATTAGACAGAAAACCTATTTTGAGTCCAAAACTGCGTATATTTCTAGAAGAACTCTCAGAGTCAGAAATAAAAAATTTAAAATCTGAACTAAGTAAACATATCCAACATTACCTTGTAGAAAGACTTTCAGAATCTGGACACATCACCAAAGAAGACTTACCAAAAATCTATCAAAATCTGTATTTGATGAATGAGAAAGTGGAGCCAAAAGGGCAAAATATTTTTCTGGAAAAATATTCAGAAACTGTAAAAGAAATCATGTCTTTTGTAAATAATTTTAATCATCATTTCATAGATAAACATTTGGAAATAAAGCTAAGATCTTTTTTAAATGAAATTCTCCAAAACTATTTCCTAAAAAACCTTTCTGAAAGCAGTTTATTTAAAGAGACAGAATCTGAGACTGTCCACTCAAACATGTCTTCTCTAAGAACTAAAAGTGCCTCCATATCTTTTCATGAGTTAAGACAAGACATTTCAAGGGGGAGTTTTGGGAAAAGACTTGACTTAAAGATGAAATATCCTTTAAATAAATCTCTACAAAACTATCTTATAACTTTAACAGAAAATGAACTTTTAAATCTAAAAGCCAATTTAAGCAAACACCTCCAGAGCCTTTTTATAGAAAAACTTTCAAAGTCAGGACTACTCACAGAAAGACAATTAGAGGGGATCAACCAACATATAAATTTGATCAATTCTAGTACTATACCATTAAAATGTATAAAGCCAGATTTATCTTTTAGAAATGAAAATCAACTTATGGAAGAGAATTCAGAAAAGCAAAATAAATATTCAAAAATTATTCAAAAAACAACTTTACAAAAAGTTCCTAAAGATAGACTTACTGAAACGGAACTGACCAAAAAGGAAGAAAGGGAATATTTTTCCTTACAGCATATTAAGGAAAATCCATCAATAATTGAGGAACAGAAAAGATACTATCCTGAAGAAGGAGCCCAAACCCTGAGATTAATTAAACTACAACCTTCTTTCATCAAAAATACCCAAGTGATTCCCTTAAATAAGTCATCAGAAAGACTTACAGATATAGTGCTTAAGAAACACAGGAAAGAATATGGTTTTATCCAGCTTCCTCGAGCAGAAAATTATGATTTTAAAACGGATATTCAAGACCCACATAGTTGGAGTGGCAAATCAAAAACAAGTCAGTCAAATGTTTGCTTTGAAAGGACACTAAAAACAAAGCCCCTTGAAAAAAAAGAGCATAATATGTGTAAGTTGATAGCACAGGAAAAACCTGAAGCTGTACTGTCACTTTATCCAAGAATTCCTAATTGCAAAATGCCAAGTGAAAATGAAGACTATGTATACAAATACACTTTTCCTTCCAGGCAGAGTAGCACTTTAACTCATTTCAATTTAGAGGCTGGGGAGAAATCAAAGTTAGAAGACCAGTATATTCGGAGATTGAAAGGAAATAATAATAATAATAAAAAACAACATTTAGTAACATTTGCACAATACAAAAAAATACATACTCTTTCTGTAAGAGAAGATGGAATTTGTGATGAAAAATATGCCAAGTTCCCTGAATCACAGTCTTTAAAATACAAAATTGTGGAAGCTCAGAAAAACTCAAAACCATCCCTCTTCCCAGAAGTATTAAAGACAGAAAATCTAAAGCCCAAGGTCCGAAAAGAAAGAGACCGTGTCAACAAACAAAAGAAGTCATTTAGCAAGATACTACCAACCACACTGCCCACCACAAGAATTCTAAGGAAATCTGTTCCAAGAACATTGCTTCACTGGACTGCAAGAAGAACTATACATGTAATACTGTTTTTCTAAGTCTTCTAGTTTTGTATTTAGCAAAGTTTGTAAATAATGTACTTTAGGGTATATATGTCTGTATGCAAGTATGTGTGTAACCTTTGTTGCCCCAAGATATACGGACTGTCAAATTTTTAAAAATTCTTCTGACATTCAAATTCACCTCACCCAATTCAAAACGCAGTCACAAAGTCAGGGGACTGGTAACACATTTAGTGCCTTTGTGTAAAATAGATAAAGGCCACTCCCTCTGGAGCACGAATTAGAAAAAGACACCCTGCTTCTTCTGAGCAGACACTGTAGACTGAGACACCCTGGAGCAAGAGCACATTGCTCTGTCCATGGAAAACTGATTTCAGCCACAACTCACCCCTCAGCCAGGGGCTCCATGCAGGCACAACCGATACAATTATTGGCAGTGGCTGTATACTATGGAAACATAGCTGGGATTTTGTTTTCATGCAGATATAAATATATAATTCTCAGATTGCTAAGTTATATTTGTTTCAGTAAACAAAGATATGTGCCAGTTATTCTGATAAGCATTAGATATGCAATTTTTTCAAATTTATATATATGCATTTATAATCTACTGGACTATGGATGAAAAAATTTTAATTTAACTTCTATTACCATTGCCCCTCTTGTATATCATGTGCTAAGAAACTTGGAATTCAAACCTATTTATAATATTAACATAAAACAATTAGGAAGGTAAACCTGCTGCCAGACTTTATGCGAACCATTCTAAAGCAAAGTTAAAATCTAGGAATGGAAGGACTTACTTTAATTTTCTGGACTACTGCTCTTCTCCGTTAGTGTATATAAATAGGTATGACCCACAACTGAGAGAACTCGTAAATCCCAAAATAGTATTACATTGATAGTTTGATGTGCATAATCCTTTGAATGAGAAAATAGGTCTAATTTAGAACAGTTGCTTTTTTTTTTTTTTCTTAGAACAGTTGCTTTGAATTTGCTTTCATAGTAAAGCAAATTTAGCTTTAGTAAGCAGTAAAATTAGTAGCAGGGGAAATATTATCAATGCAGCTTATACTCTTAACTTTGGATTTCTCTTTCCTATTAAATTTGGTAATTTAGTATTGACTGTGTGTGTACACACTTAGTGGATACGTGTGTGTATCAACTATGACAAGGAAGTAGAAGATGGGCTCATAGTTTTGGGAAAGGAAAGACTTTCTGAAGTTCCTTTACACAAATTGAATCTTTAATATCATTTTTCCAAACAAAACAATAAGTAGTGTTTATATCATATAATATGAGATCATATAGGATCTCAGAAACTTTATCCTAAGAGTGGGCAGGAGAGATGGAGTTATCTTTATTTTTCTCTGTTAAACCAGCAGTCCCTAAACTTTCCTCTCCAGTAGAGTTGAGAAAATTGAGTGGTAGGAGAGCATTTTTTTCAGATCATTGGAAAGACTTGCTCATCTGATTCTTTTCTAAAATCCAAGAATCTCCCAAAGGAGTCAAAATAGAAGATCAGAAATTGAATTGTAGGACCATCCAGAAAAGTAACCAGTTGTGTGGGTCTGCATGCCCTTCGGCTGGTACTCCAGCAATCAGTTATTTCATCTGTAAAGCAAGAATTATATATTACCAAAGTAGCAGAAATTCCCTTAAATGTGGCTTACCTAATTGTTCCACATACATAAGAGGGGAAGAGGAAGAATGTTTCCTTGCCTTCTTCAAATCCAGGCAAAAATAAAGTAGGTAGAATTTGTTTTTAGACTCTTTATACCCCTTTTTTTGTAAATCTTTCTTGCTGCACTAATTTTTAGTCCTGTACAACCTCTGTCTACCCTCCAATTCTATTAATTCATTCTCACCTTCTCTCTAAATCAGGATAGCTTATTGCTTTGGTGTGGTCATCTCTGCAAAGAGTTAAGGGACAAGATGCTCAGACTGCATGGGAAACTAGTTCATACTAGCGTAGGAATGACTAATAGCTCCATACCTTGTTAGGGATAATTGTAGGTTATTATATGTTTATTATAAAAGAGAGTCATATTATGTAAATTTTTAAAAAAGAAAAGGAAAACAAAGCCCATAATCCTATCACCCTAACCCAATGATAATTTTAAAAAAATAATTTTGGTGTATATCTTTCTAGTTATTTTCCTAAATGTTTTACTTCTTTACTCAGAATGTACATAAAAATTTTTATTACTTTAAACAATATAACTATGTCCTTGGATGCCAGGATCTCTATGTGTGCGTGAAGGTGCATTAAAGAAGATGTTTATTAACTTTTAAAGAATGAAACTCTGGATGATATAACATATCAGTTCATGATTTATATTTGGGGTTGGAGAAAATATATTTTGGAGAAGAATTATAGAATAGGCTAACTGCCTTGGTCTAGGAGTCTGATTCCTAAGGACAGCTCCCCTAAATTTTTCTGGTTTCCAGCTTCGTATCTTCTATCGCTTCTAAAATACAAGATCCTTTGAAACATTGGCCTTTTTTTTTTTTTAAAGCATGGTTTCTTTTTTCTTTTTCTTTTTTTTTTTTTTAATTCATTCATGAGAGACAGAGAGAGAGAGGCAGAGACACAGGCAGAGGGAGAAGCAGGCTCCATGCAGGAAGCCTGACGAGGGACTCAATCCCAGTCTTCCAGGATCACACCCTGGGCTGAAGGTGGTGCTAAAGCGCTGAGACACCTTGGCTGCCCCAAAAGCATGGTTTCTGTAATAGGATCTAATAGGAGGCATTGGGTTTAGGATCTGAATTTGGGGACTGCCTATAAAATATTTGTTGCCTTTGTTTTTTCTCTTTAACTGTTGATATTACAAACTTCAGTTCTTGGAAATTTGAATGTATTTTTAAGAAAACTAACTCACCAACCTGAATTTTTATTTTAATATTTAGGATTGTTCGGATAGATTTGAGGATATACCTGTGACCCCATTTAAGCATGCTGAACAAGCAAAATCAAGAACAAAGCTTTTAGGAAAAAGCTCAGATGATAGCCATAATCAGTTAAAACACTTCACAAGACCGAATACTGCTCCAGAGGTTAACAAACGGCGAGAGAGCTACAATGGAAAATGTACAAGTCCTCGAATGGTTTCAGCAGGCTTAGTGTACGTCAATGATGCAATCCCAAATTATGAAATCCATAAAATGCGGCAAAAAAAAAGATTAAGAGAGAATATTGAAAAGTGTTCGCTCATTTGTGATATTATCCAAATGTTAAAAGTTCAGAACGATATATAAGGCCAACAGTCAATTTCTCCAATTAACAAAATGGTTTGGAGATATGTCCTTTTGTGTGATAGAAATCAACCAAATTTCATCTTGTTAGAACCATTTTGTTTAAATTAAAATGAAAAAGAAGCACTTTTGATGTAAATGTGTTTTTGTTTATGAACCTTAGGGAACAGACCAAGAAATACATATTCAGTTCATATTTGTTAAGTTTTATTTTCCAGCTTTTCTCTCTTTTTACTGTATAACAATATCCTATCAGTTGATAGTCCTCTGATTTCCCAAATCTTTGTTAGTCTCTAAATTATTTCTGTCTACCCAGTGTTCAGGGTCTTTATTTGCAGTTATTTATGTTTAGCCTTTTTTTATGAATATACTTATTTTTGGCTCTAAGTATATTTCCAGATTCAACAGTATGTAATTTTCTGGGCTTAGGGAACATCCACTAATTTTAATATCATCTGCTATTACAACTTTTGCACTATAAATAAATATAAGAACAGATTTAATACTATTTCCTGAGGCACCTCCTATGGTGAACCGACTCTTCTAATTTACTCAGAAAACTATGAAAGGACCTCTTTAATAGCATGAAACTTAGGAAATCACATTAAACTGTAGAAACAGGGACGCCAGGGTGGCTCAGCAGTTTAGCACCTGCCTTCATGCCCAGGGCGTGATCCCAGGGTTCTGGGTTCAAGTCCCACATCAGGTTCCCTGCATGGAGCCTGCTTCTCCCTCTGCCTGTGTCTCTGCCTCTCTTTCTCTCTCTGTGTCTCTCATTAATAAATAAATAAAAATTTTAAACTGTAGAAACTGCATAAAAATTAGCAAGATCAACATAGGATTTATTTTTATTTATTATTTGAGAGAGACTTCTGAGAATTGGTTCTACCCCCCTCTTTTTTTAAATTCAAGTATAATTAACATGCAGTTTTATATTAGTTTCAGGTATACAATATAGTGATTCAACAATTCTATACATTACTAAGTGTCCATCAAGGTAAGTGTACCTTTAATCCCCTTCACCTGTTTCACCCATCCCCCTCTAGTTACATTTGTTCTCTATATTTAAGAGTCTGGTTTTTTTGTCTTTTTTTTTTGTTCATTTGTTTTTAAAATTCTACATGAGTGAAATCATATGGTATTTGTCTCTCTGACTTATTTCCCTTAGCATTATACCTTGTAGATCCATTCATCTTGTGGCAAGTAGCAATATTTCTTTCTTTTTTTATTGCTGAGTAATATTCCTATGTGTGTGTGTGATGTCTATCCATTCATCTAGCAATGCACACTTGAGCTGCTGCCATATCTTGACTATTGTAAATAATGCTCTAATAAACATAAGGATGCATATATCTTTTCATATTAGTGTTTTTGTATCCTTTGGGTAAATATCCAATAGTAGAATTACTGGATCATATGGTAATTCTATTTTTAATTTTTTGAAAAACTGCCAGACTGTTTTCCACAGTGGCTGCATCGGTTTGTATTCCGGCAAACAGTGCATGAGGGGTATTTTTGCTCCACATCCTCACTAACACTTGTTATTTCTTATGTTTTTTATTTTATCCATTCTGACAGGTGTTAGGTAATTTCTCATTGTGGTTTTGATTTGCACTTCCCTGATGATGAGGGATGTCAAACATCTTTTCACGTGTGTATCTTCTTTGGAAAAAGGTCTATTCATCTCCTCTGCCCATTTTTAAATTGGATTATTTGTTTCTTTTGGGAGGTTGAGCTGTATAAATTCTTCATATATTTTGGATATTAATGCTTTATTAGATATATAATTTGTAAATATCTTCTCACATTCAATAGGCTGTTTTTGTTTTGCTGATGGTTTCCTTTGCTATTCAAAACTTTGTATTTTGGTATAGTCCCAATAGTTTAATTTTTTTCCCTAGCCATAGTAGACATACTAGAAAAATGTTTCTATAGCTGGTGTCAAAGAAATTATTGCCTATGTTTTCTTCCAGGAATTTGGTTTCAGTTCTTACAGTTAGGTATTTAACCCATTTTGATTTTTTTGTACAGTGTAAGAAAGTGGACCAGTTTCATTCTTTTACATATAGCTTTCCAGTTTCCCGACCCCATTTGTTGAATAAATTTTTTTCTCTCATCGAATATTCTTGCCTCCTTTGTTATAGATTAGTTGACCTTAAAACCATGGGTTTATTTCTGGGCCCTCTATTCTGTTCCATTGATCCTTTTTTTTTCTTTTAAAATTTAAATTCAAGTTCATTCACATATAGTGTAGTATTTGTTTCAGGGGTAGAATTTAATGACTCATCAGTTAATATAACACCCAGTGCTCATTACATCAAGTGCCCTCCTTAATGCCTGACACTCAATTACCCCACCTCTCACCCCTATGTTTAAGTCTTTTCTGGTTTGCCTCCCTCTCTGTCTTTATCTTGTTTTTACTTCCCTTCCTCTATGTTCATCTGTTTTGATGGAATTCCACATATGAGTGAAACCATATGGTATTTGTCTTTCTTGGACTCATTTCACTTAGCATAATACATTCTGGTTGCATCCATGTCATTGCAAATGGCAAGATTCCATTCTTTTTGATAGCTGAACAATAGTCTGTGTGTGTGTGTGTGTGTGTGTGTGTGTGTGTGTGTGTTGAACATTGGGGCTATTTCCATGTTTTGGCTCTCACTGGTATATATGTCTGTTTTGTGGCCATCACCATACTGTTTTGGTTATTACAGTTTTGTAGTATACATTGAAATCTGGGTTTGTGATACCTCCTGTTTTGTTTTTATTTTTTCAAGATTGCCTTGGCTATACAAGGTCTTCTCTGGTTCCATATAAATTTTAGGATTATTTGTTGTAGTTTTGTGAAAAATGCTATTGGTATTTTGATAGGAATTGCATTAAATCTGTAGATTGCATTGGATAGTATGAACATTTAAACAATATTGGTTCTCCCAGTCAATGAACAAGGAATATCTTTCAATTTGTTTATGTCATCTTCAGTTTCTTTCATTGATGTTTTATAGTTTTCAGAGTAGAGATCTTTCATCTCCTTGGTTAAGTATATTTCTAGGTATTTGGTTCTTTTTGGTGCAGTTGTAAGTGAAATTGTTTCCTTAATTTTTATTTTTGCTATTTTATTATTAGTGTATAGAGATGTAACTGATTTCTGATATTAATTTTGTATCTTGCAATCTTACTGAATTCATTAGTCTGTTTTAGCAGTTTTTTTGTGGAGTCTTTAGAGTTTTCTATATATAGTATCATGTCATCTGAAAAGAGTGAAAGTATTACTTCTATACCAATTCGGATGCCTTTTATTTCTTATTGTTGTGTGGTTGCTGTGGCTAGGATATCCAGTACTGTGTTGAATAAAAGTGATGAGAATGGACATCCTTATCTAGTTCCTGACCTTAAAGGGAAAGTTCTCAGCGTTAAGTATGATATTAGCTGTGGGCTTTTCATATATGGCCCTTATTATGTTGAAATATGTTTCTCTAAGCTTGATTCATTGACAATTTTTATGATTGGATGTTGTAGTTTTTCAAATGCTTTTTCTGCATGTATTGAAGTGATCATGTTTTTTTTCTTTTTTAGATTTTTTTTATTTATTCATGATAGACACAGAGAGAGAGAGAGAGAGAGAGAGAGAGAGAGAGAGGTGGGGGCAGACACACAGGCAGAGGGAGAAGCAGGCTCCATGCAGGGAGCCCGACGCGGGACTCGATCCTGGGACTCCAGGACCGCGCCCCGGGCCAAAGGCAGGTGCTAAACTGCTGAGCCACCCAGGGATCCCCAGATCATATGGTTTTTATCCTTTTTCTTGTTAATGTGATGTGTCATGTTGATTAATTTTCAAATTTTGAACCACCTTTGTGTCCCAGAAATAAATCCCATTTGATTGTGGTGAATGATTTTCTTAAATGTATTATTGTATTCCATTTGCTAATATTTTGCTAAGGATTTTTATATCTATGGTTATCAGAGAAATAGGGTTTTGGGTTTTTTTCCATACAGTCTTTATCTGGTTTTGGTATCAGGGTGATGTTGGCCTCATAGAATGAATTTGGAAGTTTTCCTTGCTCTTTTTTTTTGGAATAGTTTAAGAATAGATATTAACTTTTCTTTAAATGTTTGGTAGAATTCCCTGTGAAGCCATCTGGTCCTTGTCTTTTGTTTGTTGAGAGGTTTTTGATTAGTGATTCAATTTCATTGCTAGTAATTACAGTGTTCAGATTTTCTATACCTTCCCAATACAGTTTTGTAAATTTATATGGTTCTACGACTTTGTTTCTTCTAGGTTGTCCAATTTGTTGGCATATTATTTTTCATAATATTCTCTTATAATCCTTTGTATTTCTGTACTGTTGGTTGTTTTTTTTTAAGATTTTATTTATTCATTTATGAGAAAGAGAGAAAGAGAGAGAGAGAGAGATGCAGAGATACAGGCAGAGGGAGAAGCAGGCTCCATGCAGGGAGCCTGATGCAGGACTCGATCCTGGGACTTCAGGATCATGTCCTGGGCCGAAGGCAGGCTCCAAACCACTGAGCCACCCAGAGATCCCCTGTACTGTTGGTTGTTATTTGTCCTCCTTCATTTCTGATTCTGAGTTCTTTCTCTGTCTCTCTCTTTTTCTTTTGACAAGTCTGGCTAAAGGTTATCAATTTTTTTGACTTTATGAAGAACCAGCACCTGGTTTCATCAACCTATTGTATTGGTTTATTTTTTATTTTTATTTCATATATTTTTATTCTAATCTTATTTTTTTCCTTCCAGTAGCTTCTGCTTTTGTTTGTTCTTCCTTTTCTAAGTCCTTTAGGTATAAGGTTAGGTTGTTTGGGATTTTTCTTACGTCTTCAGGTAGGCCTATATTGCAATAGCCTTCCCTTTTAGAATGCCTTTTGCTGTATCCCAAAGATTTTGAACCATTGTTTTCATTTGTCTCCATGTATATATTCATTTCCTCTTTGATTTCTTTGTTGACTCATTCATTGCTTAGTAGCATGTTAATTAACCTCCATGTATTTGTGTTCTTTCCAGATTTTTTTCTTGTGGTTGATTTCTACTTTCATAGCATTGTTGTCAGACGTATGATATGTGATTTCAGTCTTTTAGTCTTTTATAATATGTTCAGACTGTGGCCTAATGTGATCTATTCTGGAGACTGTTCCATATGCACTTGCAAAAGAATGTCTTAGGATGAAATGTTCAGAATGTATCTGTTAGATCCATCTCATCCAATGTGTCATTCAACTCAGTTGATTTCTTGTTTTCTGTTTGGATGATCTCTCCATTGCTTAAAAGGGATGTTTTAGTCCCCTACTATTATTGTATTACTGTCTATTTCTTCCTTTATGTCTGTTAATAGTTGCTTTATGTATTTGGGTGCTCCTATGTTGGGTACACAAACGTTTATAATCATATCTTCTTGTTGGATTGTTCTCTTTATGATTATGTAATGTTCTTCTTTCTTGTTACAGTCTTTTTAAAGTCTGTTCTGTCTGATATAATATTGTGACCCCAGCTTTCTTTTCACTTCATTTGCATGATAAATGTTTTCCACCTCTTCACTTTCAATCTGCATATGTCTTTAGCTCTGAAATGATCTCTTGTAGATAGGAGCACAAGATGGATCTTTTTTTAATCCAGTCACTGTGTTTTGATTGCAGCATTTGGCCCATTTTCTTTCAAAGTAATTATTGTCATTTTGTTACTTGTTTTATGATTGTTTTTTGTAGTTCTGTCTTCTGTTGCTCTCTTTTTCAGTTTGATGGCTTTTTTTGTGATATGCTTGGGTTCCTTTCTGTTTATTTTTTTGCTTATCTATTATAGGTTTTTGATTTGTGGTTACCAGTAGGTTTATATTTAATATCCTATTCATATAGCAGTCTATATTAAGTTGATAGTCACTTAAGTTTGAACCCATACTAAAAGCACTAAATGTTTACTCCCCTCATGCATGTTTTATATATATGGTGGAATATATTACATCCTTTTTTTTTTTAAATTTATTTATGATAGTCACAGAGAGAGAGAGGCAGAGACATAGGCAGAGGGAGAAGCAGGCTCCATGCAGGGAGCCCGACGTGGGACTCGATCCCGGGTCTCCAGGATCGCGCCCTGGGCCGAAGGCAGGCGCCAAACCGGTGCGCCACCCAGAGATCCCCATATTACATCCTTTTATTTTGTGAATCCCTGACCAGTTTTTATGGATGTAATTGATATTACTGCTTTCGTGCTTTAATCTCTGTATTTTTTAAATTTTTATTCCAGTATAGTTAATTTGCAGTGGTATTTTCATTTCAGGTATACAATATAGTGATTCAACAGTTCCATATATTATTTAGTGTTCATCAAGATTAGTGTACTTCTATTCCCCTTCACCTTTTTCACTCCTCTTCCCACCCACCTCCTCCCACTACTTCCCGTTTGGTATTTGTCTTTCTTCTCTATAGTTGAAAGATTGTTTTTAGTTTGTCTTGCTCTATTTTTCCCCTTTGTTGTTTCTTAAATGACACATATGAGTGAAATTATATGGTATTAGTCTTTCTCTGACTGGCTTATTTTGCTTAGCATTATATTCTCTAGCTTCATCCATGTTATTGCAAATGACATGATTTCATTCTTTTTTATGGCTGAATACTATTGTGTTTATTTACTATACCTTCTTTATCCATTCATCTATTAGTGGACACTTGAGCTGTTTCCATAATTTAGCTACTGTAAATACTACTACAATAAACATAGGAGGGTATGTATTCCTTTGAATTAGTGTTTTTGTATTCTTTGATTAAACTACCTAGAATTATGATTGATATTGCATTCTACTTTAATTTTTTGAGGAACTTCTGTACTGCCTTCCACAGTGGCTACACTGGTTTGCATTCCCACCAGTGGTGTACTAGAGTTCCTATTTGTCCATGTCCTTGCCAACACTTATTATTTCTTGCGTTTTTTATTTTAGTCATTCTGATAGGTGTGAGGTGACATCTCATTGTAGTTTTGATTTGCATTTCCCTGATGATGAGTGATGTTGAGCATCTATACATGTATCTGTTGGCCCTTTGGATGTTTTCCTTAGAGAAATGTCTATTCATATCTTCTGTCCATTTTTAGTTGGATTATTGGTTTTGAGATATATTGTATCAGTTCTCTATATATTTTATTTTTTTAAAGGTAGATTATTTATTTATTTATTTATTTATTTATTTATTTATTTATTTATTTATTTATTATTTATGATAGAGAGAGAGAAAGAGAGAGAGAGAGACAGGCAGAGACACAGGAGGAGGGAGAAGCAGGCTCCATGCCAGGAGCCCGACCTGGGACTCGATCCCAGGACTCCAGGATCGCACCCTGGGCCAAAGGCAGGTGCCAAACTGCTGAGCCACCCAGGGATCCCCAGTTCTCTATATATTTTAGACACTAACCCTTTATTGCCTGTGTCATTTGTAAATACCTTCTCCTATTCATTGTTGTTTTTTAATTTTGTTGATTGTTTCCTTTGCTGTGCAGAGCTTTTTAGTTTGGTGTAGTCCAAATAGTTTATTTTTTGCTTTTATTTTCCTTGCCTCAGGAGACATATCTAGAAAGATATTGTTACTGCAATGTCAGGGAAATTATTGCCTGTGCTCCCTTCTAAAATTTTTATGTTTTCAGGTCTCAGATTTAGGTGTTTAATCCATTTTGAGTTTACTTTTGTGTATGGTGTAAGAAAGTGGTCCAGTTTCATTGTTTACATGTAGCTGTCCAGTTTCCCCAACACTATTTCTTGTAGAGACTATCATTCTCCCATTGCATATCCTTCCTCCATTGTCAAAGATTAACTGACCATATAATCATGAGTTTATTTCTGGACTATTTTGTTCCATTGATCTGTCTATTTTTTGCTAGTACCATGTGTTCTGATATCCCCAGTTTTGTTGTTCTTTTTCAAGATTGTGTTGGTTATTTAGGGTCTTTTGTGGTTCCATACAAATTTGAGGATTGTTTGTTCTAGTTCTATGAAAATTGTTGCTGGCATTTTGAAAGGCATTACATCTGTAAATTGCTATGGGTAGTATAAATATTTTAATGTTTGTTCTTTCAATCCATGAATACAGAATATCTTTCCATTTCTTTGTGTTATTTTCAATTTCTTTCCTCAGCGTATATAGTTTTAAGAGTACGATCTTTTACCTCCTTGGTTAAGTTTATTTCTAGATATTTTAGTTTTGGTGTAATTGTAAATGGCATTGTTTTAATGTCTCTTTCTGGTGTTTCATTATTAGTGTATAGAAATAAACAGATTTATGTACATTGATTTTGTATCCTGCAACCTTACTAAATTCATCTGTTCTAGTAGTTTTTAATGGAATTTTAAGGTTTTCTATATTTATTTATTTATTTATTTATTTATTATTTTTTTTTTTTTGGTTTTCTATATTTATATAGTATCATGTCATCTCAAAATAGTGAGTTTGACTTCTTTACCAATTTGGATGCTTTTTATTTCTTTTTATTGTCTGATTGCTGTGGCTAGGATTTCCAGTACTGTGTTGAGTAAAAGTGGTGAGAGTGCTCCAGACCTTAAAAGAAAAGCTGTCAGTTTTTGGCCATTGAGTATATTGGCTGAGAGTTTTTCATATAAGGCCTTTATTATATTGAGATATGCTCCCTCTAAACTTAAATGTTGAGGGTTGTTATCATGAATGGATTTTGTACTTTGTCAAATACTTTTTATACATCAATTGAAATAATCATATGGGTCTTATCCTTGTTCTTATGGATGTGATATATCATATTGATTTGCAAATATTGAACCAACCTTGCATCCCAGGAATAAATTCCACTTGATTGTGGTGAATGATTTTTTAAATATATTGTTGGATTTGGTTTGCTAATACTTGTTGAGGATTTTTGTATACATTAGGGAAATTGGGTTTGGGCTTTTTTTTCAGTCTTTATCTGATTTTGGTATCAGGGTAATGCTGGTCTCATAGAATGAATTTGGAAGTTTTCCTTGCTCTTATTTTTTTAGAATAGTTTGAGAAGAATAGATATTAACTATTTTCCTTAAATGTTTGGTAGAATTCCCCTGTAAAGCCATCTAGTTCTTTTGTTTTTTGGGAATTTTTTGATTACTGATTTAATGTCATTGCTGGTAATCTCACTGTTCAAATTTTCTATTTCTTCCTGGTTCTGTTTTGGTGTAGGTTATGTTTCTAGAAATTTATCCATTTCTTCTAGGTTATCCAGTTTGTTTGCATACATTTTTTTCAGAATATTCTCTTATAATCCTTTGTAATTCTGTGGTGGTGGTGGTATTTCTTCTCTTTTGTTTGATTTTGTTTGCATTATCTCTCTTTTTATAAGTCTGACTAGAGGCTTAACAATTTTGTTGGCTTTTCAAAAAAACAGCTGTTTTGTTGATCTATTGTTGATCATTTATTTCCGCTTCAATCTTTATCATTTTCTTCCTCTGCTGGATTTGGGTTTTGTTTTTCCTTCTTTTTCTACTTCCTTTAGTTATAAGGTTAGGTTGAGATTTTTCTTGCTTTATGAGGTAGCCTTGTATTGCTATAAACTTCCCTCTTAGACTGCTACTGTTGCATCACAAAGAATTTGGAACACTGAGTTTTCATTTGTTTCCATGTATTTTTTTATTAACTCTTAAATTTCTTTGTTGACCTATGCATTGTTTAATAGCATGTTATTTAAACTCCATATATTTGTGCTCTTTCCAGATGTTTTCTTGTGGTTTTCTAATTTCATTGCATTGTGGTTCAAGAAGATGCATGATATAACTGATCTTTTTGAAATTGTTGAGACTTGTTTTGTGACTTTATATGTGATCTCTTCTAGAGAATATCCCATGTGCACTTAGAAAGAATGTGTATTATGTTGTTTTAGGATAAAATGTTCTGAATGTATCTATTAAGTTATCTGGCTTAGTGTGTCATTCAAAGCCAAGGTTTCCTTATTGATTTCCTGTTGAGGTGATCTGTCCATTGATGTAAAAATGTGTTAAAGTCCCTACTACTATTGTATTGCTGTCAGTTCCTTTATATTTGTTATTAACTGTTTCATGTGTTTTGGTGCTCCCATGTTATTTGCAAAAATATTTACAATTGTATATCTTCTTGTTGAATTGTCCCCTTAATGATTATTTTTTTTAATTTTTATTTATTTATGATAGTCACACAGAGAGAGAGAGAGAGAGGCAGAGACACAGGCAGAGGGAGAAGCAGGCTCCATGCACCGGGAGCCCGACGTGGGATTCGATCCCGGGTCTCCAGGATCGCGCCCTGGGCCAAAGGCAGGCGCCAAACCGCTGTGCCACCCAGGGATCCCCCCTTAATGATTATTTAGTGGCCTTTACCTCTTGTTAGTCTTTGGGGTCAATTTTGTCTAAGTTTTGGTACCTTAGCTTTCTTTTCCTATCCATTTGCATAAATGTTTCTCCATCCTCTCACTTTCAATCTGCATGTGTCTTTAGGTATGAAGTGATTCTCTTGTAGGCAGCATATAGATGGGTCTTGCCTTTTTATCTGTTCTATCACCCTGTCTTTTGATTGGAGTGCTTAGTCCATTTACATTAAAGTAATTATTGATATGCATTTATTGCCATTTTGTTTTGGTGGATCTTTTCCCATCCTTTGAGTCATTTTTCTGGGTTTTACTGATGTGTTAGCTCGTTGTATCCATAGGATGAGGGGAGTTTAGGGCCCTTCTGCTCCACCATCTTTGCCAGAAGTCCTCTGTACTGGTCTTATAAGTGATTTATCTATTACCTTTATTATGTTTGTATGTACCTGTGGAGTTTTTTCCTTTTCTAATTTTCTTACTCCTGTTTATGGTTTTTTCTTTCCACTGAAAGAATTCCTTTTAACACTTCTTATAAGCTGGTTTAGTGGTGAGAATTCCTTTATATTTTGTTTGGGGAGTTATTTCTCTCCTCCTATTCTCAATGATAATATTGCAAGATAGAGTATTTTTGGTTTTTTTCTTTCAGCACTTTGAATATATCATTCCACTCCCCTGTGACCTGTGAAGTTTCAGCTGAAAAATCAGAAGATAGCTTTATCGAGTTTCCCTTGTATTTTCTCTTGCTGCTTTTAAAATTCTCTATCACTACCTTTGCTATTTTATTGTGTCTTGGTGTGGATCTCCTTGGGTTGATTTTATAGGGGGTTCACTGTACCTCCTGGGTTTGGATGTGTTTCCTTCCCTAGATTAGGTAATTTTTCAGCTATTCAAATAAATTTTCTTCCCCTCTTTTGTCTTTCTTGTCCTTCTGGGATCCCTATAATGCAAATGTTATTATATTGGATGGTGTTGCTGAATTCTGTTAATCTATTTGCATATTTTATGATTCTATTTTCTTTCTCCTATTCAGCTTTCCATTACTTTGCCTTCCAGCTGATTCATTTTTCTGCATCCTCTAGTCCACTATTTATTTCCTCTACTGTAATTTAATTTCAGTTTTTGAGTTAGTCTCTGATTGGTTTACACACACACACACACACACACACATACATACATGTATGTATAATGTATACATACATTATATATACATATATAAAATTTTCTGCTTGTTGAGGGTCTCATTAAGATCCTGATCTCTTTTCTCATGTCAATTGTCTTTATGAGTATTACTTTGAATTCTGTATCTGGCATATTGCTTATCTCCATTTCGTTTTTTTGGTTGTGGTTTTGTCCTGTTCCTTCATTTGGGGCAGCCCTCTGTTTTTTCATTTTGTCTATCTGTTCTGTTTGGGGAACGTCAGCTACATCTCCTGATCTTCAAGTAGTGGCCTTTTGAAGAAGGGGTCCTGTAGTGCAGTGTATGTCCTCCCATTCATTAGAACCAGGAACTTCCAGAATGTTTCTTCTGTGTTGCATGCACCTTACTGTCGTGATTCAGTCACTTTTGCCTTCAGTCCAGTCATTTGCAATGGCTCTCTGCCTGTTGAGGGCAGGGTTTGGGCCCCGTGCTGTTAAGGGGCCAGTCTGGGGCTGTGTTGGGCATATGGTTGGGTTTGGACCAGATGCTTGCCCTCAGCCCATTTGCTGGGGTTAAGGGTCACACCAAATTGCAGGGTGTTCTGAGTTGTTCCCTATTAATGGGTGGTGATAGCATTCAGATTAGATGTCTGGCCCCAGTTCACAGTTGGGGCCACAAACTGTTGTGTATGGTTATCTTCCCTTCTCCCCAGGGTAGGAGTAACTTTGGAGTGGCACTGGTTAGTGGGAGCTGCTTGTAGGATGTGACACTGCAGTAGTCATATTGGAGGGACTCTTCCCAACTGGGATAGATTGGATGGGGTTGATCCACAGAAATGGGGCAGAGTGTGGTGTGTTAGCCAGCTAGGTGGAGTGTTCATGCTGTTTCCTGAAGGTGCCCAGCTATTTAGGCAGTGGAGAAGTGTTCCTGCCAGCTCTTTTGTTCTGGAACAAGTCTCCTAAAGATTCCTACCTCGCCAGTGTATATTTTGAAATTAGTAGATAAATCTCTTTCCTATGTATCCAGGCACTTTCCAAACTGCTGCTTCTATGTTATATCTCAGCAGGATTGTTTGTTATGGTATACCTTAAAGGGTGGGGACTCAGTTTCCTATCAGTCTCTTAGAGCTGAGCCCATTGATCTTTAAAGTCCCGGGAATTAAGCCCTACTGAGGGTTAAAACTCATTAAGCCCCACTGCTTTTCAAAGCCAGATGTTGTGGTAGCTCATATTCCCAGTGCAGTTCCCCTGTATCTGGGGTACCTGATGTGTGGTCTATTTCTCTCTTCTCTTTGCTGGTGGCATCCTTTTGTGGTTAGTCTTGCCGAGAGTTTGGGTACTGACTGCATTTCTGCCCCCTAACCTTTGCTTTGTGGCCTCCTCTACAATGAACTGTGGAAAGCCTGTTCTGCTAGTCTGGGTTGTTTTGGGGGTTAGTTGCACTGATGTGGCTGTTACCTAGATGTATCTATGGGACAAGCTGAGCATAGGATACTCCTATGCCACCATCTTCCCAGGCTCCAATATGTTCTATTCCTTTTTTTTTTTTTTTTTTTAAGATTTTATTTATTTGACAGAGGACAGGCACAGGGAGAGGCAAGAGCAGGCTCCCTACTGAGCAAGGAGCCCAAAGTGGGCCTCTATCCTAGGAGTCTGGGATCATGACCTGAGTCAAAGGCAGATGCTTAACCGACTGAGCCACCCAGGTGCCTCTATTCTATTATCAAGTACAATATTTATATCTTGTCAGACTTTGGTTTGCTCTTGAGAAAAGCTTCAATTTACAGAATACTGATCAGTTTCAATTTTTCTACCACAAATCATGAACACTATGGGACTTCAATAGAATTGGAAAATGGATTCTCGATCATTCATGTAATGGTACAATCAAGGTAGTAGTTTTATTTATTTATTTTTTTTGAGACCAAGAATTTCTAGTAATCTTCAAGGTTGTCAGTATGTGTATCAATCAGAGTGTAATTAGGAAGGTAACTCTGGATCTTTCAGGTAGACTGGTTTCATCAGTGATGGAACTAAGATTAAGAAACCAAAAGGGAGTGTGAGGCAATCCAAAGATTAGCAAGAGCAGGAAGTGATACCAGCCCTCAGATGGAAGGGGTAGCAAGAGGTGGTGTTACCGGAGTGCCAAAAACAGAAGACAAAGATGATGCAGCTGCTGCCAGAGACCCCACCAGAAACAAGGAAGTGGGACAAAAGGTGAGAAATACCACATTTCTTCGTATACGCTGATCTTCCACTCATGCTTCCTGGAAACCAGAGTGAGGGTGCAAGGGAAATGTAGTTCCCAATGAAGCAGAGCAGGGGAAGACTGAATAAATAGATTTGAGGACTAACAGGCAATTGACCAATAATACTTAGGAAAGCTTGTGGTAGAGAAAATACTTACTAAGTGAAAACTGAAATCCCTTTACCTCACTAAACTTCTAATGGCAATATTGTAACATATCAAGAGACAACCTAGGTCTCCAGGTTGCACACTCACCTTCCAGATCTTGGGACTTGTTAGCCTCCATAATAGTATGAGCCACATTTATGGCCAAATTTATTCCTTATAATAAATATTCTATTGGTTTTGTTTCTCTAGAGAACTCTAATACAGGAAATCTGAGGGGCATTCTTTCATGGCTTCCAGAGTCCTTCTTTTGCAGTAACATCAACTCCCTACCTAGGCTCTATGGTTTCTGTGTACCTCTGTTACCTAGAGAAACTAGGAGGAAGTCCGTGGAATGAATGACAGCCCCCACCAGTACAGATGATCTCAGGGCCTCAACTGGTATTCATCTCTTCTTCCTCCTCCACCTTTGCAGGTCTTCATGGCTTGATGGAGTAACCTAAACATTCTTGAGGGGAACTGACCAATAAATATGAAAAGGTTTGTGTTTCAAATGATCTATTCATTTTGACATTATTTGTCTTATTAGTTTTAATTCTTTACTCTTAAGATAATCATCTTAAATAAGATTAAGACAATCTATTAACTGAGTGAGATAGGCCCCAATTTACTAGTTTATATATCCTTTGAGTTATATCTCTTTTTTGCTAATAAGGTAAAATCATTAAGATCTCTATGTCATTTAGAACCTCTTCTGCCTCATTGAAAAAATACCAGGGTGTCCCTTGTAAATCTGAGAAGGGGCTTTCCTTGGCAAAAGAAATTAGAATCATCCCAAAGAAAAATAAAAGCATAAATTCAATTCAATAAATCTTTATTGAGCTCCCACGGGATGCACGAATTTAGGATCTATAATTTATAGTAGAAAAGTGTCAGTTTAGCCTCTTGAAAAAAAAAGCAAATTATAACTATATTTCAAGTGAATCATTTAATGTGAGGCTCAGTTTCATATTACCAGAAGTATTAACAGAATAAAATGGGAAAGTATAAACATTTTCCCTTTAACAGAAAAGAGTTTTGATGCCAGGATAAACTAGCCTGTTGGTCTAACAACAGCTGATCAAAAAGGCTAGAGAATCTGGAAGTAAAAAAAATGTCCTTGGAAGCACTTATCCTCTGAGGGCTTATTCCCCCGAGGGTAACAAAATGCTGAAAAAATTAACTGGCTCAAAAATTACATTGAAAGATCAAGAAGAGGAGTTAGTCACAGCTTGGGGAAAAAAAATGAGAACAGGTGACACTAAATAGAGCTAGATTCATAATTCTAAAGTTTCCTGGAGTGATACTAGAACTCTGAGTTAACAAAATAGGCTATAAATTCATGCTCCTTTGAACAGAGTGGTTTTAAACAATAGAATCTCCAGTGCACCAACTGTTTTTCAAGTATAATTCTAGTATTTGTACCTAGCAACATAGAAGAAAAGCAGCAGGGAGAAAGTGTCAAGTATCTAGGACATAAAGGATTTGACAGCCTTAGAATTCCCAGTTTGAGTCTTTTTCATCAGGAAAATCACATTCCGGCTCAGTCCAAGGTGACACTGGAGACAGTGCTACTGATGGCTTAGGAGGCAACAGTGAAAGTATTGAATCCTGGCTTTCTTCTTTCATCTGTTAAAGAAACTCAAAGTAAGGTTGTTGGTACATAATACATTAGCTATGTATAAATGACTTTTTTAAATGTTAAAAGCGTTTAAGATTGTTTTCTGGTATTTTCACTAAAAATGCCTTTGATCATCTGAAAACAGGAAGAAAAAATAAGCAAATAATCTAAGTTTTATCAGAATTATTTTGCCCCTTGATCATCTCTAGCCAGTAAACTAAAATGTCTCTAATCAAAATATAAATTGAGGGTATAGTAACATTTAATGATATTTATCTTGTTTTGCAGAATGGAAATATTTTAAAAACAAAATTTTTTTTGTAGTTAAATTATAGACTTTCTAACTTTACTTTATAAGGAAGTCATTATTAAGAATTTTGGTTACCAAACTGTCTCATTAAGCCAACAAAAAGAAACGAATTTTTAATGGTATTTAAAAACATCTAGACAACACAAGGTAGATCAGCTTACCTGTTTGAAGAAAACATGGGACAATAAACTGCTGGCAGATGGTCTAAATTTTTTAAGAAGTTATAAAAAAAAATAGAACTTTGTATTAGAATGTATTTTTATGTGTAAAATGTATTAGAAATTAGCTTTAAAGTTATAAAACTCAATACTAAAAAATTAAAAGGAAAAAGAAATGTCATGAAGCCAAATTCTTACCTATAACCCTGACTAATGGGAAGAATTAATTTGAAAAATAACATTTATTGGGCACTTACTAATTATAAGAAAGTATGCTAGGCATTAAGAGGCTAAAGAAAAGGGAAGACACACCTTATTTCTGAAATACTAACACTAATATGTAGTTATGAGAATTTATATTATTATAGCAGCAACTAACATTTTTTGTACTGCTTGAAAGTTTCTGAATGTATAAATATAAATGCAGTAATTAATGTTCAGAAAAATGAAGTGATTTTTACAAGATGACTTGGTTGGGAAATGATATAGCTGAGACTAGAGACCAAGTCTTCTGACTTTGGATCCAGTTCTTCCCATTTGCTCATTGCCTCTCCTTGTTTTTAGCATTGATATTTTCTGGATTAATTATAATTTTTTCATCAAAAGACTGATAAAAGAGACTTGAATTTGGTGGGAAAGGTGTATTACAAAGCTTCTACAAGATATAAAACACTTAAGTTTGATGTTATTTACAAGTGGCCAATATTACCTTTTCTCAGGATCTTGTTGCAAACAGAGCTGTACCAAGCTAAGGAAGGCAGGAGAGAAAGTTTTTGAGGACGGAGTTTGCAACCTGTCACTATTTCCTGTGCGAGTTCCACTGGAGACAAGTACACTTTCTCCAATCCCAGAGTCTACACCTGATCGGGAATTCTTCATTCTGGATTCTGACTGAGGGAAGATACTAACATCCAATGGGCTATAAGGAGGACCTTTCAGTTTCTGCAACAACATCTAAAAGAAAGAAAAATTTCCTTCAACCCATTTCAGAGAAAGCATTAAAAACAAAGATTCTAAGAACAAAGATGTCTAAAGGAAATTATCTAGAATATAAGGGATCTTATGAAAGAAAAGTAGTTTGGGGATTTTACTAGGATTTACCTGAGTCCTGTGCATGTCCTGGAAAGGTACCTGCCCACTGGCCAATTCACACGCTGTAATCCCAACACTGTAAATATCTGACTTTACATTATATCCATGTAAATCCTGTAGAACAATTAATTTGAATTTCTTTAGTGAAAATAACAATAAAAAGTTATATACATGTGCTTTTTCGAGAAAGGATGTTGAACAGTGGAAAAAACTCATAAGTGAGAAATCAGGATATACCTAATAATTTTTACAAGAAAGAGAAAAAAAGTCTTGCAGTAGGCCATTCACCAATCCAAATCTAAGGGTGCAATTGTCCTTTAGTGAAGCTCAGAAGACACTCAAGATGCACAGACAACCCAATACGAAGGCCACACCTGACCTGTCTCAGTAGTTCTGGGCTCAGCCACGGCTGCACTGATGTGCTGAACTGTGGGAAATCATACACAGCCCTATGTCTCTGTCCGTGCTTAACCAAACTATGCAGGTGGGACAGGCCAGAGAGGGTCACTAGGCCATCACCAGAAATGAGGATATGGCTGGCTTTAATACTCCTAGAACAAAAAGAAACAATGCTAAATACTAGGAAATTGGCCAATGAAGATAAAAATCTGGTCAGAACAAATCCATGTATTCTCTTGGAAATCAAATACTCTTTATAAAATAGCACACTTATATGTAAGTATGCTTATACAAACACATATACATATATATGTATACATACACATATGAAATGTTCAGGGAATTAGGGAATCCTTCAACTATTTAGCATAGCATTAGAACAAGGGAAACAGCTACATATTTGGAAGGGATAATATTTTTTTTCACACTAGGAATGGAATCAAATTAATTTCACTGTTTTAGGATACTGTTGCAAAATACCCAAAGAAAAGTCTAAAAAAAAATATTTGAAACATAAAGTTGGAATTTAAAGTTAAATGCAGTATTATCCAATAGGCAGCCTCTCATGGTATTAACATTTACAGAGATGTCATATAAATATTTCCTTTGTTAGATAAATTATAGAAGAGCCTTGTTCTTCATCCAAAATACTGAATTTAGAAACTAATAGAGTAGGATGGCCAACAATCTGATTAACTCTCTCTGTATAAGCTTTGATTAATTAGAATACAGTCCGCTAGAACTCCTCAGTTAACCAGAATGTTTCTAAAAATGTACAGTGAGAAAAAAAGATGTAAAAATATTGAAATAAACAGTAAAAGAAATAAGCTTATTTAAAAATAATTAAAAGAGAAAAAGTCCCAGTGTATCACAGAACATTGTTTTTAACATTCCACCAATTATTTCTGCATCTACAGTTTAAAAATAAGAGAACTGATATTTAATATGAAAGTCTCAAGGTGCTACAAAATATTTAGAAATCAAAGGTTTAGTTCCAATTGGTATATGATGTAAATATGACATAGAGCTGAAAAGCAGAAGCTCTTTATTTGCTTAAGAAAAACAAAAGAGACAACCATGATCGCTATCTATAGCTTATACCCCAGATTTCCTGAGGGCAGGTGCTCCACCACAACATCAGGCACAGCATTTGGCAAAGAGGATGTGGTCTCAACATTTTTGGTGAATGAACATAAAATTGTAAGCAATTACTGTACCTACTGGCCCATTTCTCCTTCAATTTTCATTTACAAACTTCCTAACACTCACACTCAACTGTTCTTTCCTAACAGCTCCTTAAATGGTTTCTTCCACTAAAATCCTCTCATTCCATAAAATACAAATAAGTAAATACCTGTGAATACAGCCATTTTGATGCAGATAGCTCAACCCTCTCACTGCTCCAAAGAGAATGTTTCTTATTAAAGTTTCACTCATCCCTTCAGGAAAGTAAGTCTTCAAAAGTTGACTTGCCGAACCTGAAAGAAACACCTGAAATCTTTCATTGAACACTGAAAGTGATTTTGCTTCTAGCTTATGTTTTAAATGTTCTTTCAACCATAAATTCACACATACACACACCTCTGTTACATTTTAGAGTCTAACCACTTTCCTATGCAAAGGTAATTTTCCTTCAAGAATCTCCAAAAAGACCTTCCTAATGATACTCTAGAGATTAGAAAGGAAAAGAAACAATTTTCAGTATTACTGAGAAAATACTGTGTGGATATATTTATTTTTCGATCCAGAGGCAATTCTCAAAAGTCCTAAAAATCAAAGCTATAGAATTCATTTATTTATTCAATACAGTATGAGCACCAAAATGAAAAATAGAAGATCCTGGCTTTAAGAAGCTCAAGTCTGGTGAAATGAGACAGGTACACATACAGATATTACAATACAGTAAAATAAGTTTACAATGAGAAAAATCAGGACAGAGATGATGTGATTAGGTGAGAAAACATACTGCTTGAAGACTTATACTGGTTCTGCAATGATAGGCAGGAAACTGAAGGAAAGAGACCGTTTGTTCAAAGGCATGGACTTCTTAGGGAGGCAATAGTGGTTTCACTATTATTGATCAGACCCATTCTTTCCAAAGACTAAAAGTCAACATGAACCAGATACATAAATTTATCATGAAATCTAGACTTGGCCACCAGATTTATAAATTAAAAGTAGAGAATCATAAATCTAAGATCCTTATAACTTCCAGGCTAAACTACAAGTTACTTTATCTAAGATGAGTTTTCTTACCATAAGCCATAAATGGAGAAATAACCCAAAGCCAGCTGCCAACAGTAAAAACAGTCCAGTAAGTTGTAATATTGGGATGCCGGAAAAAGTGAGATAGAATCACTGCTTTCTAGGATAAACACACAAGAGACAAGACATTTAAAAACAACTTTTTCCCCCCTTATGATGAAAGTAACAACAGAAGTGGCAGCTAACACTCAGCAGAGCTTATTAGTACTAAGTTACTGGTGCTGCCATCTCTTTAAATGTCACTACCATGACATGAAGTATGTCATATGGTCATCCCTATTTTACAGGAGAGAAACAGAAAATAAGAAACTTAAAATAAGTCAGAAAGCTTGGTCGAAAGCACATAATCAATAAAAGGAGTGGAAGTGAGATGTGAACTTAGTCTGACTCCTGAGGTCATACTCTGATAACTACACTATGTTCTTAATACAGAAACATTTAAAAATACATAAAAATATGAAGATAATCACTTCTAACTAAATCAGAGACAACCACTGTTAACATTTCACTATAATTTCTTTCAATCTTTTTTTTCCTGTGTAATATACGTGTATACTTCAAAAATTGGGACATCAAAACAAAATGTTTTCTTTATATCAAAAATGATTAGTGACAATGAAAATGGTATTATAGTATTCCTGAAATGCAATTCTATCAAAATGTATCAATTTAGAAGTTGATTTTACTTAGTTGGATAGAAAGGAAACTGTTGACTTTTGTTTTTTCGATTTCCCTATATGACTATTTGTGATTGGACTAGGAGTACTGTAAATCTCCAGACCAGCATTTTGAATACGATATTCATTTGAGGGAATTAATAGTATCCCAAAGTTTGAATATATTTGTTTTTTCATGGATCTGGCTTCCAAGTATTATTAGAAGAAAGAAATCTAATTTTCTCCAATAGAAAGAACTGTAATTTGGGGAAAAAATTCTTAGAAACGTAATCTTGTCAAATAGACATTAAATACCTTACTTTTTTTTCATATTGCTACCTGTAAAGCTTTCAGGCGTTCATCAGTGCAGTTTTCTAGATTTGTAATTTTTATAGTCACCAGTGTTCCTGTGGGAGTATGACGGGCAAGATGGACAGTTGTCAAGTTGTCAAATCCTCTTCCTATAACGAGATGTAAAACTCACGTTAGCAACCAAAGAAGAAGAAAATTGATAATTTGGATATCATCAAAATTTAAACCTTCTGCTCTTTAAGAAAACATTGTTAAGAAAATGAAAAGATAAGCCACTGAAAGCATTAATGATACTTATATCTTGTCATTTACATCCAGCATATGTAAAAAAATTCTTACAACTCTATAGAATTCTTACAATTCTATCCAACCCTATACTAAATCTAAAACTATGCAAGACAATCCACAAAAGATACAGGAATATCCAATAAGCACATGAAAAAATCCTCAAGTTAATGAAATGCAAATTAAAACCACATTGATATATCATTATGTATCTATTATAATGGCTCAAATTGTGACCTGAATAAATTATGAAATTCATACAATGGAATACTATTCAGCAATCCCTAAACCACTGATGTGATTTCTGTTGGTCTCATAAGTGGCGTCATAAAGAATGTAGTCTTTTGTGTTTGGCTTCTTTCACTTAGCATAGTGCTTTTAAGACTGTTCCATGGTTGTTGTGTTTCAGTAGTTTCTTTTTATTGCTGAGTAACAATCCGTTGTATGAATATACCACAGTTTATCCATTTGCAAGTTGATAGATATATTGATTGTTTTCAATTTTTGGTGAGTATAAATAAAACTGCCAAAACATTCTTTAAGTAGACATATGTTTTCATTCCTCTTTGGCAAATACTTACAAGTGAGAGGGCTAGGTCATGTATATTTAACTTTCTAAGAAATTGCCAAACTGGTTTTGAAAGTGGCTGAACCATTTTTATTCCCACATGCAATGTGTAAGAACTACAACATACTCACCAGCATTTGGTGTCATCAGTTTTTTAAATTAATTAACTAATTATTTGTTTTTTAGATTTTGACAGAGAAGGTATGAGCAGAGGAGGGGGCAAAGGGAGGGAAGCAGACTCCCTGCTGAGCAGGGAGCCCACTATGGGGCTCAGTTCCATCCCAAGACCCTGAGATCATGACTTGAGCCAAAGGCAGATGCCAGGCATCCCCAGTTTTTAAAATTTAAAACACCTAGAGTGGCACCTATCAATAGGCACCTAATAAATGTTAGTCCCTCCCTCTCCCCACATTCACCAAATTGTGCCACTTATCTTTGAAATGAAGTTAATCACAGATTCATCCCTTCCACTCCAGTGTCAGCACGACTGCCTTGAACAGTTCAAGTCCTGTCCCTCTTTGCTGGTCATATGCAGTGACTTCCTCATCATGCCCTGTATTCTCAACTAAGGCATGCTCCAAAATTACTAGGGAAATAATACTTCAAACGCCTATACCTAGGTCCCATTCCCCAGAAATTTTGATTCAGTAGGTGTGTGATGGGATACAGGCACTGCAAGTTTTAAATTGGATGATACTTCGTTGCAAATCACTGATCTACATCTTCCAGACTACTGCCTGGAACTGCTGTCAGTTTTCCTCCTAAATTCAGCATTTAATAGAAAGTACATTTCAGTCCAGCACCTGAAAGCTTAGACTGTCCAGTCTGAAAGGTCTGCTTTCAAATCACTAGCTCTAAGACTGTTAAATTCTCAGAGCCTCATCAGACAAATGAGAGTGATAAAAAGCTAACACTGAAAAAGAACATATGAAATGTTCAGCACAGTGCCTGTTAGACGGTATTATTGCAATTATCACCATTCCATAATGTATCTCAAACACTTAGAGGATAAATTCCAAACTTGTGCTTTAAATGCTTTGAGAGGGCAGCCCCGGTGGCTCAGCGGTTTAGCGCCGCCTTCAGCCCAGGGCATGATCCTGGAGATCCGGGATCGAGTCCCACGTTGGGCTCCCTGTATGGAGCCTGCTTCTCCCTCTGCCTGTGTCTCTGTCTCTCTCTCTGTCTCTGTGTCCCTCATGAATAAATAAATAAAATCTTTAAAAAAAAATGCTTTGAGAAATGAAGTGGGTAAGTTGTGAGGGATGCCAGTGTCTGAACTTCTATATAACACCACAGGAGATCTTTCACAATGTGTTCCAAACCTCCCTTTCCAGATTTGTCTTCTACCACTGCGTACTCCCCCTCTGTTCCCACTTATAGGCAAAGAGCATCTATGGATAGTTCCCCTCTAACCATCTTTCCTCAGTCATCTAACTGAAGTAATTTTTTTTTTCTTAACCTCTTTTTAAATTGACACCATCTGAACGTCCTTTCTAAGATGGGGCATTTTCCAGTGCTATTTAAAAATGTCAGATCCTTATTTTCTCTTGGCCTCCTTGACACTGGCATGGCAAGGTCAATGACCTACGCTTTGCCAAAATGAAGGACAGAGTTAGTGACAACAGAAGCAGAGGCAGTCAGAACTCACTGCAGTGGGTTCCAATATCTGGGATGTAAGTATTCTAACAGGTAGTACACTAAACTAGGCTATTCCTATGCCATGGCCCTGACTCTGGTTCTAAGATGTAGCTTTTCTTAGTTTCTTTCAAGTCTTTCTCTCTAGCCAATAATTCTAGGTAGGTTAACAATACTATTAAAAAAATTCCTCTCTTAAATTAGTCAGGATTATTTTCTGTTGTAACAAAAACCCTGATTAGAGTATTTAGCAAACTTTTCCTCATTCTTCAGGATCCTGCTTGTTTTTGTGATCTTTTTTGGTATCTCAGAGTAGTCAAGATGGATGGTTAGATGTTCTATCCTTTTTTTTTTTTTAATATGTTATTTATTCATGAGAGACACACAGAGGTGAAGACATAGGCAGAGGGAAAAGTGGGCTCCCTGTGGGGAGCCTGATGTGGGACTCAATACCCCCCCACCGGGATCATGACCTGAGCCAAAGACAGATGCTCAACCACGAGCCACCCAGGTGCCCTTGTTCCACCTCTTGTGTTTTCCATAATAACACACTTATTTTTTACATAGTTTTGTATCCCTAGCATCTAACACAGTATCTGTTTGCAATGTTTCATAGATATTTCTGAATATTCAGAACAAATGTTTCACATGTATGTGACTAGAAACAATTATTCATCCTGTCCCAAACTTAACTGAGAAAGGTTTCTATTACAAATGGGATTTTAGGTAAGTTTTTAAGTTAAAAGAAAGTAATCTGGTTAAAAGACTGAAAGAGTCACATGATTTGATTTGATTTTCATACCTAGTGTAAATTACAGACTTAAAATTGGAAGACTGCCACGATAAAGATAAATAAATATCTAGATTGCTTAGGGTCTTACTCTTCTAAAACTACTTCCTTAAAAAGGTAAAAATTCTAGAGAATAATCTTGAAAAAAATTTGGGCCACTATTTAGGACATAAAATTAATAGATCTGTCTGACACAATTAGCATCTAGTTTTATGCTATATGTGACAACAAAAAAAGACCTGCCTACAAAATAATCTTTTTGGCAATTTCATTTCTAATAGTGAAGGGTCAACCCAGGATAATTACCTATTTCCACTTGGAGTTCATAGTGAGAAACATTGGTGGAACAGATCACATCCTTGGCTCTAGTGGTTGGCAATCGGGAAAAGGCTGGCTCATCAACCTGTGTTATTTTAAAAAGATGAAAACAAAATACATAAAAGTTTTAGGTCCCCCATTTTAGTCCACTACCCTAATATAAAATATTGATATTTTATTTTCAAACCCACCAGTGCTCATTAGGAAGGCACTGGAAGGTGACTTAAGACACTGTTTCAAAATTTAAAAAGAGTTTACAGTTGCTAATAAATGGTTAAAAAGCTATCAGCATGTAAAGGAGGAGAAGGCAGGAAAACCAGATTTATAGGTAGCCAAAAATACGTTCCTGCACAATTTCCAACAAACATTTTTAGAAGTTGCTAGAAATAGCTATTAATTCTCCAGGGTATCTGATAAAAACATGAAGGGAAGAAATGCAGGGACCTGTCAGGAATATTCTATACTTTGGTTCTTGCTTCAAGTGGTTGCAAGTTATACCTATTACATATATAGGCACCTGCTCAGCTAGTGAAGGTGTTAACAAATCAAGGAAAAATGTCCACATTGCAGCCTATTAAAATTCCCGAAGTTCTTTACAAGATGATCTCAGAAGGGAGATCACAAAGAAAAACCTCAAGAGATGGGAGAATAGGGCACAGACCTCCTGAGTTAATGACCATGTACCAATATGAGGTCTCAGGGTGATCCTTTAGGGTTAAAATCTTAGCTCTGTAGCAGATCCCAGTATCAGTGAAATAACATGCACACAGAAGAAAGAAGAGGCCACCACCACTAGTGTCATATGATAGCCAGGATAACCTCCCAAAAGACACTCATACTCCAAAAGACACTTAGGACATTTTACAGGCACCAGCAGATGGCAAGAATCTTGTTACTACTTCAAAGGTAGAGAAAAGGAAGAAAGGGATTAGAAATTACATTACTGTGTAGTAGGAGCTGTGCCACTTCTTACATCCTTGATTCTGTATGTTCCCTAAACTTTTAAAAGAACAGGAAAAATATAAGCTCACAGTTAAAGATGAATAAAGGTAACTATTGTTCAAAAGGATTAAAGATTGTAAAATGAAATCCCACTATTAAATTGGAAATAATCCCAATGAAGAAAAGAGATCTAAATAATTCAATTCATTTCTTCAGAACAGATAATCTTCAAATAAATTCAGATTTAAAGAATACAAATAAGAGACAGAAGAACATAAAACAATTTTTAAAAAATTTTAAAGTGGCAACCTTAAGCCTGTAAGGAAGGCTAGAGCACCAAAGGAACTGAGGCTTACGGTTTACTGCTTGAGAAAAATGGAATACCTTATCAGATGACAGACTGAAAGCAAGCTAATCAACTTCTATTTTGCTTCTGTTTACTCCATTAAGGAAATATATATATATTTTAAATAGCCCCACTGTGGGGCTTAAATTCACAACCCTGAGATTAAGAGTCAAATATTCATGAGAGAGACAGAGAGAAAGACAGGCAGAGACACAGGCAGAGAGAGAAGCAGGCTCCACGCAGGGAGCCTGACGTGGGACTCAATCCCGGGTCTTGAGGATCAGGCCCTGGGCTGAAGGCGATGCTAAACCGCTGAGCCACCTGGGCTGCCCTAAAGTTTTCTTTAAGATAGGAGGGGCAGGGGGTCTGGGTGGCTCAGTCCACCGTGCACCTAAACTCTTGCTTTTGGCTCAGGTCATGATCTTAGGGTCATGGGATCAAGCCCCATGTTGGGTTCTGTGCTCAGCACAGAGTCTGCTTGGGATTGTTTCCCTCTTCCTCTCCCTTCCCCTTTGCCCCTTCCCCCGCTTGTGTGCATTCTCTCAAATAAATAAAATCTTTAAAAATAAAAACAAAATAAAGGACGCATATATGTTGTAGATAAGTGGCTAAAGTCCAATCAAAGTGTTTTTAAATGGGTTCAAAGTTACAGGCCAAACACAATTATATCTAGGATATTAAGTCTGCAGATGTAGTAGAACTGAGAATAGAAACCAGAATGAAACACCTGGGGTATACACGAATGAGACTTATTTTTTAATCTCAGAACGCATGCTAGAGGGGCAGGAATCTTTACGGGACTTCTCCAAGGACAAAAGAGCTGGAGGGAAGCTATTTCTCTCCCTAACCCCCAACCTAGAGAGATGGACACCTGCAGGAACACTCCACCTAGCTCACTAGCAGCATACTTGGCCTTCATGTTCTCCTGAAGACCTGCCCTGAGCAGTAGTCCATCCAAAGCAGAGTCACAGCATAGCATTGTGCAAGCAGTCCAGACCGTAACCAGTACCACTCCAAAGTGACTCTTGCTATAGAGAGAGGGGAAGATAACCATACATACCAGTCTGACTCTGACTCCAGCAGTGTGCTGGGGGTAAACATCTGATCTGGCTACAGGCTGCTCCACCAAAAGCTTCTCAGGGGACAACACAGGGAGAGCAAGCACCCTACAGTTGGGTGAGACTGTAGCTTTTGCAAACACCTAGCCTGACCCACCTTAAGCCCAAGGCAGCTGCAAACTGGCCAGGGACCAAAACCTGCCAACAACTGGCAAAAAGAACTACTTGCAGATCACTGAACTGAGGGCAAATATTGCTCAGCAACAACAGGGCACATACAACACACACAGGAGACGCCCTTGAAGCACTTGGTTCCAATGCACTGGAGGGTACTACAGAATCTCTTCTTTAGAAGGTCATTACTTGCAAGAGCAGGAGAAGTAACTGGCTTTTCTAACACATAGAAACAGATAGTAAGATAAAATGAAGAGACAGAGGAATATGCCCCAGATGAAAGAGCAGGACAAAATCACAGCAAAAGAACTAACAAAACAGATATAATATACCTGATAGAGAATTTAAAGTAATGGTCAGGGCAACCCCGGTGGCGCAGCGGTTTAGCGCCGCCTGCAGCCCAGGGTGTGATCCTGGAGACCCTGGATCGAGTCCCACATCAGGCCCTGCATGGAGCCTGCTTCTCCCTCTGCCTGTGTCTCTGCCTCTCTCTCTCTGTGTCCCTATGAATAAATAAATAAATAAAAAATGGGAAAAAAAAATAAAGTAATGGTCATAAAGATACTCACTGGACTTGAGAAAAGAATGGAGTATCTCAGTGAGACCCTCAACAAAGAGACAAAAAATATAAACAAGAACTAAGCAGAGATGAAGAACACAATAGCTCAAAAATATACTAGAGGGAATAAATAGTAGACTACAGGAAGCAGAAGACTGGATCAGTGACCTGTAAGAGAAATAAAAAGCCATCAAGCTGAACAGCAAAAAGATGAGAATAGATTAAAGGAACTCAGCAACACCATCAAGCCCAATAACATTGCATTATTGGGATCCTGTAAGGAGAAGAAAAAGGGGACAGAAAACTTATTTGAAGAAATAATAATTGAAAATGTCCTGAATCTGGGGAAGGAAATAGAAATCCAGATCCAGCAGGCACAGAGAGTCCCCAGTGAAAGCAACCCAAGGAGGTCCACATCAAAGACATATAATAATTAAAATGGCAAAAGGTAGTGATAGAAAAGAGAATTTTAAAAGCCGCAAGAAAACAGTTACATACAAGAGAAATTCCATAAGACCATCAACTGATTTTTCAGCAGAAACTTTGCAAGCCAGAACAAAGTGACATGATATATTCTAAGTGCTGAAGGAAAAAATCTGCAACCAAGAATATTTTCTTCATCAAGACTATCATTCAGAATAGAACAAAAAGCTTCTCAAACAAAAGTTAAAGGAATTCATCAACACTAAACCAGTCTTACTAGAAATGTTAAAAGGGATTCTCTGGAAAGGAAAGGCCATAAACTAGGGTAAAAAAAAGTACGAAGCACAAAAGCAGTAAAATTAAGTACATCTATAAATATCAGTCAAGGAATTCACAAAATAAAAATACATAAATTATGAGACCATATACGTAGAAGGTGTGGGGAGGAATAAAACTTTAGTGCTTTTAGAAGGGTTCAAACTTAAGCAACCATCAACTTAATATAGACTGCTATATGCATTAAGATGTTATATATAAACCTAACAGTAATGAGAATTCAAAAACCTGTAATAAACATGCAGAAAGTAAGCAAAGGAATCCAAGCATATAAAAAGAGCCATTAAACCATGAAAGAAGAGAGCAAGAGAAGAAAGGAATGGAGGACTACAGAATCAACCGTGAAATAACAAAATGGCAGTAAGTGCATACCTTTCAGTAATTATTCTGAATGTAAATGGACTAAATGGTGCAATAAAAAAAACACAAGGTGGACCAGAGAGTTTTGCCAGGCCTCAGGGAGGTGGTGACAGGTCTTATTTCATAAGCAGATGAGGGCATACTTAGTTGGAACTCACCACATCCAGGCCAAAGACCAAACATTGCCCAGAGCAGGCAAGAAGAGCCTCTGCAGATGACTGGCCCAAAGGACAAAGGAGCCAAAACACAACAGCAGAGTGCAGGCAACACACACCAGAGATACTCCCAGAAGGACCAAGCCCTGGACACTACATGATCTCCTTCATATGGCCATTACTTTTAGGAACAGGAGACATTAATTGTCTTTTCTAACACACATAAGCAGCCACAGACTTAGACAAAATGAGAAAACAGAGGAATTTATCCCAAATGAAAGTACAACATAAGGCCATGGCCAGAGATCTAAACAAAAGTAATATAAGTAACATGCCTGATGAAGAATTTAAAGCAATGCTCATTCATAAGGATACTCACTAGGCTTGAGAAAAGAGTGGAAGACATGAGTGTGACCCTTACTACTGAGATAAAAGAATCAATCAGAGATGAAGACTGTAATAGACAAGATTAGAAACATGCTTGCTGCAATGAACACCAGGTGAAAGAAGCAGAGGAACAAATTAATGACATAAAAGACAAAGTAATGGAAAGCAATTATGTAGACAAGAGAGAGAGAAAGAATGATGTAACAGAGAACAGACAGGGAACTCAGTGATTCTGTCAAACATAGTAACATTCATCTGATAAGAGTCCCAGAAGAAGGGAGAGAAATGGGGGCAGAAAATTTATTTGAAGAAATAAAAGTTGAAAAAGCCCCTAATCTGGGAAAAGAAATAGACATCCAGATCCAGGAAGCACAGAGAATTCCCATCAAAATCAACAGAAAAGGGCTATACCAAGACATACTGTAATTAAATTTATAAAATGTAGTGATTTGGACGCCTGGGTGGCTTGGCAGTTGAGCATCTGCCTTTGGCTCAGGGTGTGATCCCAGAGTTCTGGGATCGAGTCCCACATCAGGCTCCTTGCATGGAGCCTGCTTCTCCTTTCTCTGCCTGTCTCTCGGCCTCTCTCTGTGTCTCTCATGAATAAGTAAATAAAATCTTTAAAAAAACAGAAACAAAATACAATAATTAAGAAAAAAATCTTAAAAACAACAAGACCAGAAAAGTTACAAAAGAAAACCCATAAAGCTAACAGGAGATTTTTCAACAGAAACTTTGCAAGCCAGAATGGAGTGGCAGGATACAGTCAAAGTGCTTAATGGGAAAAATTTGCAGCCAAGATATTCTATCCAACAAGGCTATCATTCAGAATAGAAGGAAAGATAAAGAGTTTCCCAGACAAAAACTAGAGGAGTTTGAGATCATTAAACCAGCCCTGTAAGAAATATTAAAGGGGACTCTGAGAGAAAGAGGAGACCAACAATGGTAGTATAAAGATAGGAAATATAAAAGCAGTAAAAATGAACATTTCTGTAAAAATTCAGTCAAGGAACCCACACAAAAAAGATAAAAAATAACATATGAAAAATGTGGGGAGGAGACAAAAATGGATTCAAACTTAAATGACCATCAACTTAATATAGACTGCTATATGCCAAAAAGGTTATAAATAAACCTAATGATAATAATGTATCAATCAAAACTACTAATAAGTATGCAAAGCATAAAGAGAAAGAAATCCAAATATACATAAACTCAACAAATACAAAAGAGAAGACAAGAAAGGGTCAAAGAAAAGCTCCAGAAATATACAGAAAACAAGTAAAAAATGCCAATAAATTAATATCTATCGATAATTATTTTGAATATAAATGGACTAAACACTCCAATCAAAAAACACAGAGTGTCAGAATGAATAAAAATATAGGATCCATCTCTATGCTGCCTACAAAAGACTTATCTTAAACCTAAAGTCACCTACAGAATGAAAGTGATGGGATGGAGAAACAATCATACAAATGAATGTCAAAAAAAACCCCTGCAAGTAGCAATACTTAGGCACACTAGACTTTAAAATTAAAGACTATACGAAGAGATAAAGAAGAACACTACATAAGAATAAAGGGGGACACCCCAACGAGAAGATATAGCAATTATAAATATTTATGCAAACAAGGGAGCACCCAAATACATAAAATAGTTAATAATGCATAAAATGACAATAATACAATTACAGTAGAGAATTTTAACATCCCACTTAAATCAATGGACAGATCATCTAGATAGAAAAGTAACAAGAAACAGTGGCTTTAAGTGATACACTGGATCAGATGGACTGAACAGATATATTCAGAACATTCTATCGTAAATAGCAGAATACGCATTCTTTTCAAGTGCAGGTGAAACATTCTCCAAAAGAGATTATATATTAGGCCACAAAATAGGCTTCTAAAATATAAGATCAAAGTCACACCATGCACCTTTTCGAATCACAACACTGTGAACCAAAAGTCAAACACAAAAAAGCATCTGGAAAGAACACAAATACATGGAGATTAATTAACATGTTACTAAATAATGACTGGATAAACAAAGAAATCAAAGAGGAAATAGAAAAATACATGGAGACTAACAAAAATGAAAACATAGAGGTCCAAAATCTTGTGGATGCAGCTACAGCAGTCTAAGGGAAGTTTATAGCAATACAGGCCTACCTTAAGAAGCAAGAAAAGTCTCAAAGAATCTAACCTTACACTTAAAGGAGCAAGGAAAAGAAGAACAAACAAAACCCCAATCCAACAGGAAGAAGGAAAAATAAAGATTAGAGCAGAAATAATGATATAGAAACTAAAAAAGTAATAGATCAGATCAACAAAATCAGGAGGTGATTCTTTTAAAAGTCAACAAAATTGAAACCTCTAGCCAGATGTATAAGAACAAGAAAGAATCAAAAAAATCACAAATGAGACAGGAGAATGACAACCAACACCACAGAATACAATTAAAAGAAGATATGAAAACTACATGCCAAAAAACTAAACAACTTATAAGAAATGGATAAATTTCTAGAAACATATAACCTACCAAAACAGAACCAGGAAGAAATAGAAAATTTGAACAAACCAATTACTAGCAAAGAAATTGAATCAGTTATCAAAAAACTCTCAACAAACAAAAGTCTAGGGCCAGATGGCTTCACAGATGATTTTCTGAAAAGATTTTATTTATTTGAGAGAGAGAGAGAGAGAGAAAGAGAGAAAGAGAGAGAGAGAGAGTGCATTAGCAGTGGGAGAGGAAGAGGGAGAAGCAGACTCCTTACTGAGCAGGGAGCCCAATGTGGGACTAGATCCCAGGACCCCAGGATATGACCTGAGCCAAAGGGAGATGCTTAACGAAGCCACCCAGGTGCCCACACAGACGAATTTACTAAACATTTAAAGAAGAGTTAATAACTATTCTTCTCAAACTATTCCCCCCCCCGCCAAAAAAAAAATAATAATAAAGAGCAAGGAAAGCTTCCAAGTTTATTCTCTGAGGCCAGCATTATTCTGATATCAAAACCAGCTAAAGACACCACAAAAAAATTACAGGCCAATATATCTAGTGAACATAGATGTAAAAATCCTCAACAAATATTAACAACAGAATCCAACAATACATTAAAAAAGTCATTTACCACGACCAAAGTGGAATTTATTCCTGGGATGCAAGAGTGGTTCAATATTCACAAAGAAATCAATGTGATGCAGCCCATTAAAAAAAGAAAGGATAAGAACCATATGATCATTTCAATAGATACAGAAAATCATTTAACAAAGTACAACATCCATTCATGATAAAAAAAAATCTCAAGAAATGGGTTTTGAGTAAACATAATTCAACATAATAAAGGCTATAATAAAGGCCCATAGCTAATATATTATCCTCAATGGGGAAAAAACTGAGAGATTTTCCTTTGTGATCAGGAACAAAACAGAGATGTCAACTCTCAGCACTTTTATTCATCACAGTATTGAAAGTCCTAGCCACAACAATCAGACAAGTGGAAAAAAAAAAAAAGGCATCCAAATCGGTAAGAAAAAAGTAAAACTTTCACTATTTGCAGATAACATGATACTATATATAGGAAGCCCAAAAGGCTCCAACAAAAAACTGATAGAACTGATAAATGAAACCATTAAAATTGCAGGATACAAAATAACAAACAGAAATCTGTTCCATTTCTATATACTAATAATGAAGCAGTGGAAAGAGAAGTCAAGGAGTCAATCCCATTCACAATTGCACCAAAAATATTAAGATAGCTAACAAAAGAAGTGAAAGACCTATACTCTGAAAACTATAAAACATTAATGAAAGAAGCTGAAAATAACAGAAAGAAATAGAAAGACATTCCATGTTCATGGATTGGAAGAAAAAATATTTTTAAAATGTCCATACTGTACAAAGTAATCTATACATTTAATGCAGTCCCTATCAAAATATCAACAGCATTTTTCACAAAACTAGAACAATCCTCAAATTTGTATGGAACCATAAAAGAACCCAAATAACCAAAGTAATCTTGAAAAAGAAAAGCAAAGAGGCATCATAATTAAAAAAAAAAAAAAGAGGCATCATAATTCCAGACATCAAGCTGTATTACAAAGCTATAATAACCAAGACAGTATAATAATGGCAAACAAATAGGCACATAGATCAATAGAACAGAAAACCCAGAAATGAACCCACAAATATATATCAATTAATTTTTGACAAAATAGGAAAGAATATCCAATGAGAAAAATACTACCTCTTCAACAAATGGTGCTGGAAGAACTAGACAGTAACATACAAATGAATGAAACAGGATGACTTTCTTATCCATATACAAAAATAAATTCAAAATGGATGAAAGGCCTGAAACCATAAAAAGCCTAGAAAAGAAGAAGTAACTTTTTTAATATTGGCTGTAGCAACTTCTTTCTAGATATGTCTTTTGAGCAAGGGAAACAAAAGCAAAAATAATTGGGACTACATCAAAATAAAAAGGTTCTGTACAGTGAAGGAAACAAAATTAAAAGGCAATCTAAAGGAATGGGAGAAGATATTTGCAAATCATATATCTGATAAAGGGTTAGTATCCAAAATATATAAAATAACTTACACAACCCAACAACCAAAAAACAATCTAATTTAAAAAGACATTTTTCTAAAGAAGACATGCACCTGCCAGAACACCATGGGTGGTTAATTGCCTTGAGTTGGAAAACGGTTTGCATTTATAACTGTAAATTTATTCATCCTTTTAATTTAGGTAAGGTTTTTGTACACAATACTCAATTCTTTAAGAGATGACAACAAATTTTGGTTTTTCTACTGTCACGTGAGATTAGGTCCCAGCAATGCATCATTGTGTGAGGAAAATAAAGTGCTGCAGTAAAAAAAAAAAAAAAAAAAAAAAAACAAAACCACTCTTGCACTGGTGGGAATGCAAACTGGTGCAGCCTCTCTGGAAAACATTATGGAGGTTCCTCTTAAAAACAGAACTACCCTATGACCCAGCAATTGTAGTACTAGGTATTTACCCAAAGGATACAAAAATACTAATTCAAAGGGATACATGCACCCTAATGTTTATAGCAGCATTACCTTTAATAGCCATGCTTGTTTTCTTATGGAAACAATCCAAGTGTCCAATGACTGATGAATAAAGAAGATGCGATATATATATATATACACACACAATGGAATGTTAGCCATAAAAAAAGAATGAAATCTTGACATTTGCAATGATATGGATGAAGCTAGAGAGCATTATGCTAAGTGAAATAAGTCAGAGAAAGACAAATATATTTCATTCATGTGTGGAATTTAAGAAACAAAACAATCAAGCAAAGGGGAAAAAAAGGAGAAAGAGAGGCAAATCAAGAAACAGACTCTTAACTACAGAGAACTGATGGTTACCAGAAGGGAGGTGGATTGGAGGATGGCTTTAATAGGTGATGAGGATTAAGGAGTGTACTGGTTGTGATGAGCACTGGGTGATGTTTGGAGTTGCCAATCACTATATCGTCACCTGAAACTAATATTACACTGTATATTAACTAACTTGAACTTAAAAACAAAACAAAAAAACCAGAATGACTGAATGGATAAAAAAACGACTCATCTATGCTTCCTACAAGAGACTCGTATTAGAACTAGAGACACATGCATATTGAAAGTGAAAGGATGGGAAAATATTATGCAAATAGAAGTGAAAAGAAACCTGGCATAGCCATACTTATGTTAAGCAAAATAGACTTTAAAACAAAAAGTGTAACAAGAGACAAAGAAGGACACTACATAATAATAAAGGGAACAATCCAAAGTGAAGATATACAATTGTAAATGTTTATGTACTCAAAAATGGACCATCCAAATACATAAGGCAACTATTAACAGACACAAAGGAAAAATCAATAGTAATACAATAATAGCAGAGATCTTTAACACCCCACTTTGTTCAATACATAGATCATCCAAACAGAAAATCAACATGGAAAGAGTGACTTTGTTTTTATTTCTCTTCTTTTTATTTTTTAATTTTCTTATTTTTTTAAGAGAAGGAGAAAGAATGGGGGAGAGGCAGACACAGAATTTTAAGCAGGCTCTGCATCCAGCATGGAGCCCGACATGGGGCTCGATCTCTGGGCTCTGAGATCATGACCTGAGCCAAAATCAAGAGTCAGATGCTTAACTGAGCTACCCAGGTACCTCAAGAGTAAATGTGAATGACACATTGACCAAATGTTTCTAACAGATATATTCAGAACATTCCATCCTAACACAGCGGAATACACATTCTTTTCAAGTGCACATGGTACATTCTCCAGAACAGATCACATGTTAGACCATAAAACATGCCTCAACAAGTTAAAAAAGACTGAAATCATATCATGTATCTTTCTGACCAAAATGCTGTGCAACCAGAATTCAACCACACGTAAAAATCTGGAAAAAACAAATACATGGAAGTTAATTAACATGCTACTAAGCAATGAATGAGTCAACAAAGAAATCAAAGAGGAAATGAAAATATATGTGGAAACAAATGAAAATACAATAGTCCAAAATCTTTGGGATACAGCAAAAGCTACTCTAAGAGGGAAGACTATAGCAATACAGGTCCACATCAAGCAGCAAGAAAAATCTCCAATAAACAATCTAACCTTATTCCTAAAGGTGCTAGAAAAAGAAGAACAAACAAAACCCAAAGTCAGTAGAAGGAAGAAAATAATAAATATTAGAGGAGAAATAAATTAAGTAGAAACTAAAGAAAGAATAGAACAGATCAATGAAACCAGGAACTGGTTCTTTGAAAAGATAAAAAAAAAATTGATAAACCTTTAGCCAGACTCAAAAGAAAAAGAAGAGAAATACCAACCCAAACCACAGAAACACAAATTATAAGAGGATATTATAAAAATTATATGCCAACAAACTGAAAGCCTATAAGAAATGGATAAATTCCTAGAATCAAATAAACTACTAAAACTGAATCAGGGAGAAATGGAAAATTTGAACAAACCAATTACCAACAATGATATTGAATCACCAATCAAACTGAATCAGTAATCGACAAAAAGCCAGGACCAGAGGGCTTCACAGGTGAATTCTACCAAATATTTAAAGAAGAGTTAATACTTATTCTCTCAAACTATTTCAAAAAAAGAAGAGCAAGGAAAGCTTCCAAATTCATTATATGAGGCCAGAATTACCCTGATACCAAAACCAGCTAACGGCACCACAGAAGTAACAGAACTATAGGCCAAGACCTCTGATGAACCTAAGTGCGCAAAAAAAAAAAAAAAAAAAAATTAAGCAGGTGGAATCCAACAATACTTAAAAAAATTATTCACTACGATCAAGTGGAATTTATTCCTGGGATACAAGGTGGTTCAATATTCACAAATCAATTAATGTGATACACTGCATCAATAAGAGCAAGGATAAAAAAACTATATGATCACTTTAACAGATACAGAAAAGCATTTGACAAGTAAAACATCCATTCATGATAAAACCCTTAACAAAGGAAGTTTAGAGAAACATACCTCCACATAATAAAAGCCATATATTAAAAATCCACACCTAACATCATACTTACTGGTGACAAACTGGGAGCTTTCCCCATAAGATCAGGAGCAAGAAAAAGGAGGTTCACTTCCACCATTTTTATTCAACACAGTACTAGAAGTCCTAGCCACAGCAATCAGACGACAAAAAAGAAATAAAAGGTATCCAAATTTGTAAGAAAAAAGATAAATTTTTTACTATTTGCAGATGACATGATACTACATACAGAAAATCCTAAAGACTGACCAAAAACTACTAGAACTGATAAAGGAATTCAATAAACTCACAAAATCGACATATAGAAATCTGTTGCATTTCATACACTAATAATAACATAGCAGAAACAGATTTAAAAAAACACCATTTACAATTTCACCAAAAAGAACAAATACCTAGTAATAAACTTAAAGAGGTAAAAGACCTGTATTCTGAAAACTATAAGACACTGATAAGAAAAACTGAAGATGACACAAACGAGTGGAAACATAGTCCATGCTCATGCACTGGAATAATCAATATTGTTAAAATGTTCATACTACCAAAAGCAATCTACAGATTTAAAGTAATTCCTATCAAATTTCTAACAGCATTTTTCATAGAACTAGAATGAATATCCTAAAATCTGTATGGAAACACAAAAGACCTCAAATAGTCAAAGCAATCTTGAAAAAGAAAAACAAAACTGGAAGTATCACAATCTCAGATATCAAGATACACCACAAAGCTGTTGTATTCAAAACAGGACGGTATTAGTATAAAAATAGATATATATGTCAATGGAACAGAAAAGAGAGCCCAGAAATAAACTCATGATTATGTGGTCAATTAATCTATGAGAAAGGAGGCAAGAATATGCAATGGGAAAAAATCTCTTCAACAGTGTTGGGAAATTGGACAGTTACATGCAAAAGAATGAAACTGGACCACTTTCTTATACCATACACAAAACAAACTCAAAATGGAGTAAGGACCTAAATGTGAGACTTGAAGCCAAAAAAATTCTAGAAGAGAGCACAGGTAGTAATTTCTCTGACATTAGCCATAGCATCATTTTTCTAGATAGATCTCCTCAGGCAAGGGAAACAAAAGCAAAAATAAACTATTGAGACTACATCAAAATAAAGAGCTTCTGCACGGCAAAGGTAATAATAAAACAAAAAAGCAACCTACTGAATGGGAAAATATATTTGCAAAAGATAGATCTACTAATACCCAAAAATATAAAGAATTTATACAACTCAACACCCAAAAAATAATCCAATCAAAAAACGGGCAGAAGACATGAACAGACATTTCTCCCAAGAAACATAAGATAGCCAACGGAGACATGAAAAGACGCTCAATATCACTAATCCTCAGGAACTGCAAATCAAAACCAAAATGAAATATCATCTGTCAAAAAAGCTAAAATCAAGAACACAAGAAATGACAAGTGTTGGCAAGGTTGTGGAAAAAAAGGAACCCTCTTGCACTCTTGGTAGGAATGCAAACTGGTATAGCCACTGTGGAGAACAGTATGGAGGTTCCTCAAAAAGTTAACAAAGAACTACGATATGATCTAGTAATTCCATCCTGGGTATTTACCCAAAGAATATGAAAACACTAATTTAAAAAGATATACACCTCTACAATAGTCAAAATATGGAAGCAACCCAAGTGTCCATTGATAGATAAATGGATAAAGAATATGTGGTATATATACACAATAGAATATTATTCAGCTATAAGAAATAATGTAATCTTGCTATTTGCAACACTGATGGATCTAGAGGGAATATAAGTGAAATAAGTCAGGGAAGGACAAATACAGTATCTCACTCATATGTGAAATATAAGAAAACAAATGAACAAAGAAAAAAAGATATTTGACAAGGGTGTCAAAACCATTCAATAAAACAAGAACAGTATATTCAGCAAATGGTGCTAGGAAAAGTGTATATCCACATACAAAAGAATGAAGTTGGATGCCTATCTAACACCATATACAAAAATTACCTCAAAATGGATCAAGGACCAAAATTTAATACCTTAAACAATAAAATTCGTAGAAGAAAACATAGGGCAAAAGCTTTATGACATCAGATTTATTTATTTTTAAAGATTTTATTTATTTATTCATGAGAGACACACATAGAGAGAGAGAGAGGCAGAGACACAGGCAGAGGGAGAAGCAGGCTCCATGCAGGGAGCCTGATGTGGGACTCGATCCTGGCTCTCCGGGATCACGCCCTGGGCTGAAGGTGGCGCTAAGCCGCTGAGCCACCGGGGCTGCCCCTTTATGACATCAGATTTAGAGATGATTTCTTGTAAATGACAGCAAAAGTATAATGAACAAAAGAAAAATAGACAAAATGACTTCATGTAAATTTTTAAATTTTGGGCATCAAAGAAATACTAACAACAAAGTTAAAAGGCAACCCATAGAATGTGAGATATTTACATTTGTAAATATCTGGTAAGGTGTTAATATCCAGAATATAAATAGAACTTCTAAAACTCAACAACAAAATAAGAAAACTCCATTGAAAAAAGGGCAAGGGACTTGCACCGACCTTTCTCCACACACAGAAGACATACAAGTGGCCAATAAGCACATGACAAGATATTCAACATCGCTAGTTATTAGAGAAATGTAAAGCAAAACTACAATAAGAGAAAAAAATACCCAAAAAACAAAAACAAAAAACCTACAATGAGATACCACCTCGCACCTGTTAGGTTGACTACTATCAAAAAACTGAAAATAAAGAAGTGTTGGGTAGGATGTAGAGAAACTGGAATTCTTGTACACTATTGGTAGGAATACAAAATGTAGAAAACAGTATGGTAGTTCCCCCCAAATTAAAATAGCATTACCATATGATGCAGTAATTCTGCTTCTGGGTAAACCCAAAGAACTGAAATCAGATATTTGCACACCCATGTTCATAGATAGCATAATTATTCACAATAACCACAAAGTTAAATCAATCCAAGTGTCCATCAACAGATGAATGGATAAGCAAAATGTGGTATGTACACATAATGGAAAGCTTTCAGCCTTAAAAAATAAGGAAATTCTGCAATATGTGGAAACACAAATGAACCCTGAGGACACTAAATGAAATTTAATTCAATCACAAAAAGACAAATGCAGTAGGATTCCACTAATACCAGGTAAAAAATCACAGAAAGTAGAATGGTGGTTGACAGAGACTTGGGAGGGAGAGAGAGAATGGGGAGTTATTGTTTAATGGATACACAGTTTCAGTTTTACATGATGAAAAGAGTTATAGAGGTTGGTGGTGACAGCTGCACAACACTATGAATGTATTTGATTGTACACTTTAAAAATGGCTAAGATGGTAAATTTTGTAATGTATTTTAATAGCAGCCCACGCCCAAAGACCCAGAAACACACATACACACACACACACACACACACACACACACACACACACACAGGCAGCCGCAACTATGGAAGTTTCCTGAAGTTTAAGAAAGACCTCTCTCTTGGCAACAGTAAGGGGACAATAGCAGACTGCCTCAATCTGAAGAGTAATTCTTGAATGAAAACTTGGATTGGATAATATATTTTATTACACAAAAGGACAGAAGACTGAAAGACTTAAGAACATTAGTGAGTAAAAAGTGAAATGAGAAAAATGAAGACAACTGAAAATAGGATCAAGATAAACTTACAAATAGGAATAACTGGCATGACTTTATTTTATAGGAAAACAAGGCATTTGCAAGGCAGATTCCATTTTGTACTAAGAATTGCAGAATAAAGTAAGAATTTAGAAAGGGAGGACCCCAGAGAAATATTTATTCCCAAGCATGTTTTTAAAATTATTATTTAGGGAGCCCTGGGTGGCGCAGCGGTTTGGCGCCTGCCTTTGGCCCAGGGCGCAATCCTGGAGATCTGGGATCGAATCCCACGTCGGGCTCCCTGCATGGAGCCTGCTTCTCCCTCTGCCTGTGTCGCTGCCCCTCTCTCTCTCTCTCTCTCTCTCTCTGTGACTATCATGAATAAATAAATAAAATCTTTAAAAAAAATTATTATTTAATATATACCAGGCATCGCCCAGGGGAAATACAGATGAAAAAAGCAGGATGCCTATTTTATGAGAATCATGTTCTAGTTAGACACGTATATCAATTATTGTGAGACAATATAATAAATATCATTTTCTGGGAATGTCTAAGATTTGTAGGAGCATAATGGAATAAAATGTACAAGAGGAAACAATTCAGAGATGTGATATTTGAGCTAACTCTTCATGAATGAGGAGGAATTCTGGAGACAGAAAAAGAAGAGTATTTCATTTTATTTTATTTTTTTAGATTTTTAAAAAAATTTATTCATAGAGACACACACAGAGAGAGAGAGAGAGAGAGAGAGAGAGAGAAGCAGGCAGAGACACAGGCAGAGGGAGAAGCAGGCTCCATGCAGGGAGCCCGACGTGGGATTTGATCCTGGGTCCCCAAGATCACACCCCGGGCTGCAGGCGGTGCTAAACTGCTGTGCCACTGGGGCTGTCCAAGAAGAGTATTTTAATCAGAAAAAAAAAGAGTATGTGCTAAGGCTTAGTAGCAAGAAATGAAACTAAAAAATTAGACATATTCCAAACCATTAAGAGTCCTTATACTAAGAAGTTTAGGCTTTATCCCACAGGCTGCAGGAAACCAATGAACATTTTAAAGCAGGAAAGTGACACAAACAGGCCCATACTGGTAACAGTCTTGAATACTGATCTGAGTGTGAGAGGAGGTTTATCTAGGAAAGTAGAGGTAATGTGTCTACTTGTAATTATCCAGGTAAGAGATGATGAGATTTGGGAAGTAGTAGTGATAAGGTGAAGCAGGTTAGGGACTCAAGGGCATTTCAGAGACAGACACAAAACACTTGGTGTATAACTAGATGTTGGGGTGGGGGGTAGAGACAAGTAACAGGATAACTTCTAAGTTTCTAGTTAGGGTGACTTAGTAGATGGGTTTTCATTAGCCAAAGAAAGAAATACAATGATCAGAGAAGTTTGATGGATTAAGGATTTACTCAAACTGCATAGAGATGCCTTTGAAAAGTTTAATTGCAGGCATTTTATAGATACATCTAGTGCCCAGGAAGGAGTGTGGGACTATAGGTAAAAATTTGAGAATCAACAGTCCTGCTTGATGCCAGAGTCCTCTCATGACCTGAAGCTACAGGACAGTCTGAAATCTGACCAACTGGAGCCTAGGAATAGGTGCTGCTGAGGGGGAGCCTGTTTAGGCAGAAGAGGTCAACCGTAAACTTCTGAAGAGTAATAGAACTAGAGGAAGAAGAAACAGTAAAAGATACTGTAAAAAAAAGAAAGAGAGATATGAAGAACTAGGAATTACATTCTGTACTATGATACAGGGAAGAACTAGGAATTACATTCTGTACTATGATACTACAGAAAGCAAAGGAAGAATATTAATTGTACTTAACCACTGTCTTACCAAGTATTGATGGATATTGGTTTCAGACTGTTTTTCAGGTCTGAGTGATTCAACTTGTGTTCGTGAAGTGCAGAAACAATCCTGGAAATTCAGAAACGCATGAAATAAGTGAAAAATAAGACTGGAAATCATAATACCAATTCATTTTCACTGCTGGTATTAAGTTTTAATCCTTTCATCATCTTTCAGTTTTGTTTTGAATATTTAGCTAAAGATTATTCTGCTGTACTCATTGTAATCAATTTAATTTTAGTCCTCAAATCCTTTGTTTCTTAAATGTAGGAACTGTGTTTATCCACATTAAACTACACAATGAGTATATATGGAACCAATTTTGTTTCTTAAGGTGGTAAACATCTTACTTCAACTGAATGCAAATTAAAAATAGATTTAGTTCCATTATCACAATTCACATTTTCCTGCATTTTAACCTATGGTCCTATTATCACATATTGTCAATAAAGAAATGTCACGCTTCCTTGTGACTTATCACATGGGGTAAAGCTGACCTTATTCTACTTAGGAAGAAAAGGTATGTCAAAAGCATAAACAAATTGTGTAAAAGAGACTTTTGTAATAAATTATTTTGAAGCATCTCATGAACACTTAAAGTATTAATATCAAATGAGTCTTCAAGATAAGCTCATTCATGTCTACTTAACACTCTATAGTCACTTAAAAGTAATCACACTTCCTTTCATTTAAAATAATGCCAGAATCTCACTAACTTGTCATTTTTTCAGCCTAAATTACTATTTTAAGATGAATTCCTGTAGTTTGTATGCCTTATCGATCTTACCACAATACTTTGATTTAAATCTCCACTGTCTTATGAAAAACTTGTCCCTGAAGAACAGAAGCTGACAATGTCAGGATAGCTATAGAATAATTTCCTTTGCAAAGTTTCTACTGGTTTGTCTAGAGTGAATAAAATGGGCAATTAAAGTTTTTGAAGATACTTATTACTCTTCCTCATATTGAAAACAACCACGAGTCACTTACATCTTGTATTTGGTATTTACATATATTTTGTAACATTTACTCAGAATCTTTCACAATAATCATTAATATCACTGTACAGAAGAGAATTAACACATCAGGCCTAAAATTGCTATCCTTAGAAAAGGCTTGCTTAGGGCAGCCGGGGTAGCTCAGCAGTTTAGTGCCTGCCTTCAGCCCAGGGCGTGATCCTGGAGACCCTGGATCCAGTCCCACGTCAGGCTCCCTGCAGGGAGCCTGCTTCTCCCTCTGCCTGTGTCTCTGCCTCTCTCTCTCTTTCATGAATAAATAAATAAAATTAAAAAAAAAAAAAAAAGAAAGAAAGAAAGAAAAGGCTTGCTTGAAAAGTTGGCCCTTGGCTAGCATCTGGGAACTTGGATTTTGGGAAGGGAAATCATCATTCACTAATAAGAACAGATCATGGGCTTAAACCATATAAACAATATACCTTATGCTGAATACTTGCTTTTTTTTTACTTGCTTTTTTTCTGGAAGTCTGAAATTTTGTTACCTGCTAGCAGAAGGTACCTACATGATCAGTCCCCTGCCAAAAAGTCTGAGAAATGAGTCTCTAATGAGTTTCCTTGGTAGCTAACATTTTACACATGTTGTCACTATTCTGCGAGAATTAAGTACATTCTATGTGACTCCACGGGAGAAGGACTCTTGAAAAGTTTGAGCCTGGTTTCCTTGAACTTTACTCCATGTACCTCCTTCCTCCACTGATTTTGCTTTGTGTTCTTTGTCTGTGACAAAACTTAATTATGACTATAAGACTAAGTTTTACAAGTCCTCCTAGCAAATCACCAAACGTGGAGGTGGTCTTAGGCAGACCTCTAATATAGTTACCAAAATATATTCAAGCCTATAAAAATTTTTCTAAAAAATGTCCATCACTTAAATTAAAAAATTAATTTGAGACATATTAGGCATATTGTTAGAGGCACCAGGGTGGTGCAGTCATTGAGTGTTGGACTCAGGTTTTGGCTCAGGTTATGGTCTCAGCATTGTGGGACTGAGCCCTGCGACAGGTTCCATGCTCAGTGAGGAATCTGCTTAGGACTCTCTCCCTTTCCGTCTGCCTCTGCCTCTGCCCCTACCCCCTGTGCACTCAATCTCTCTCTCTAAAATAAATCAATAGGGGGTCCCTGGGTGGCTCAGTGGTTTAGTGCCTAAAACCACTAAACCTCTGGCCCAGGACGCAATCCTGGAGTCCTGGGATTGAGTCCTGCATCGGGCTCCCGGCATGGAGCCTGCTTCTCCCTCTGCCTGTGTCTCTGCCTCTCTCTCCCTCTATGTCTATCATGAATAAATAAATCAATAAATCTTTAAAAAATAAATAAATAAAATAAATCAATAAATCTTTAAAATTAAAAGACACATTGGGCACACTTTAAAAAACTTAGATTGACCCTAATTCATTCTCAAGAGTAGTGATCCATGTTTTTGGTTTATAGAAATAGGAAAACATTTTATAAAATAATATGGTGGACCTTCATATTGCATTACCTTTATACAGAATTTTCACAGTGCAAGAAAGTGATCACTAATGTGAAGACAGCTAAAACCAACCAATACTATAAGGCAAAATGTTTTTGCTGACTTCTAAAAAATGTTAGCATGTTCATTAGCTGTTCAAGTTATAAAAGTCATAAAACACTCATAGCTTATTCTTCCAAACATTTTTTATATCCACAATGAATCAATGAGATGCTGATGAATATAATAGCCCATGAAATATATATACATTAAGGTCTTTTAGACAGCACACATAGTATTAAAACCATCCAGAAGCTGCCTTAAAATATTTTTAATGTAATTTTTAAATCTACTACCATAATAGCCAAATGTAAAGCAGTTATATCTACTAGGGCATCTAAAGGAAAATATTTGACTGATGTTGCTCCTTTGAAAACACTATTTCTTAGCTCTCCAACAGAGGAAAAAACTTGAATGAGGAAGAATCCTTCATAAGTATAAACATCAATTTTATCTCAGTTGTACAAAAATCTCATGTAGGAAAATATTCAAAGAATTCTAAATATTTCATCATTACAGGAAGTATTAAATGTAAAATTATTAACAAACTGAACAAATTTAAATCATACATTAATTTCTATTATTTTTCACAAAACCCATAATTATAGAATAATTGAATAAATAAGATACTCTTTTTCCAAAATTTAGAAGCCCTGAGAATCCACACAGTCCTCTAAATCTCTGGATCTTCTTCTATCAAATGCCCTTTTACAACTCACGCAATTTATAAACTGATATAAAATGGTGAATCTTAAGTAATCCTTTAGAGCAGGGGTCCACAAACCAGTCTGACCCACCACCTGTTTCAGTAAAGAAGGTTTTACTTGAACACATTCATTTTTTTCATTTAAATATTGTCTATGACTGTTTTCACAGCACAAGAACAGAAGAGTAATTTGTTACAAAGACCATATACCACACAAATACTATCTGGTCCTTTACAGAAAATATTGGTTTACCCCAGCACCAGAAAATCAGGTAGGTATTTCACATCAATGTGCTTTATTGATAGATAAAGCTGTCCTTTTTTTTTTTTTTTAAGATTTTATTTTTATGTAATGTCTACCCCCAACACAGGGCTTGAACTTACACCCCAACATCGAGAGTCATATGCTCTACTGACTGAGCCAGCCAGGAGCTCCTAAAGCTCCCCTTTTAAGTAGAGAATCTTTACTTTAAAAATAAAGTAAGTGCATTCTGTATATTTCATATAACAAATTATACAATAAATCCAACAAATCCATTCTGTATTTCCTCACTTCATAGTTCTCTCAGACTTGGTAAATGATGGAGTGGATTGGCAGATATGAATTTGAGCCCTGGCAATCTTGGGCCAAACTCAAAACAAGATTAAACCACCTGCCCTACCAATCACTCATAATTTTGAAGACTGAAAGAGATATATAAAAGTATTTATAAACTGCAAATCATCATACAAATGTACCCATCACTTTTTAAAAGATCACTACTTTAATCAAGTCAGATATTGTATTATGTTCTATAGAAGAAGATATGATGAAAGACCTGAAACTACTTAATTTAAGTAATATTTTCGGTAGGTTGAATATTTTTTACCATATGATTCTTGGTTCTCAATCTAGATGCCATGGATCTAGTATAAACAAAAAACAAGTTGTAATCTATATATCATACTATACATTGATCCAACTGTTTTCTATCTTGTTGTTAAGAGGCTGATTTTTAGTATTATTCTGTTTGCCTTTGGTCTAGTGGAAATTTGTAAAAGGGATTTTTGAAAGATTTAAGGATAAGATAGCTAACTAGATGGGAGAGGCATATCTAAGTACAGTAAAGGTATGGAAAAAAGTGGGATGGGACAAAGGAAATGAACGATGAATATATCAGAAAAGTATAGGAGAAGCTCTTTTTTAAAGCAACAAAAACTCAATGAGAATTTAACTCATTTCTTAAGACCAAAAGCCATTCAGGTCAAAATAACATCTCAGCATAACAGTATCTCATCAGAATTTGCCTTCAATTATGGCTCTGCACTAACATCTAACTACTCTGATAGTACCAAATTAGATCTATGCTTTTTTTTTTTTTTTTTTTTTAAGATTTCTTTATGGGATGCCTGGATGGCTCAGTGGCCGAGCACCTGCCTTCGGCCAAGGGAGTGATCCTGGAATCCCAGGATCCAGTCCCACACTGGGCTCCCCGCATGGAGTCTACTTCACTCTCTGCCTATGTCTCTTATGAATAAATAAATAGAATCTTTAAAAAAAGAGATTTATGTTATTTCATCTTATTTTTTAAAGATTTATTTATTTGAAAGAGAGGGAGAGGAGAAAGAATGTATGAGCAGTGCTGAAGAGCAAAGGGAGAAGAAGTAGACTCCCTGCTGAGCAGGAAGCCCTACTTGGGGCTCAATTCCAAGACCCTGAAAGCAAGACCTAATGGCAAACACTTAACTGAGCCATCCAAGCATCTCTTATTTATTGTCTTGGCCTGGGTGTGGGGGTGGAGCTTGCAGGGAGAGAGAATCCCAAGCCTATGTCTTACAGAGCAGGGAGCCTGACCTAAGGATCTCACAACCCTGAGATCATGACCAGAGCAGAAACCAAGAGTCAGAGGCATAAGGGACTGCGGGACCCACATGTCCTGAAATTAAATCTGTGTTAACACAAACTTACCAAGAGAGACATTGAATCTTTTTAGTTCACAGAAGATGTCAAAAACCCATCTACTCCAAAAGATTTTTGCTTTATCTTCAAGATGAAGAAATATTCTGTTATAAAAAACAAAAGCAAAATTTAGATTTACATAAAAGCTCCTGGAAGAACTAGTTGCTATAAACCCATATGATATTTAGGCAGCTATTCTTTGATACAACAACTGGAGACATTTCTGAAAAGTGTCTTTAAAGAGTGTTTCTTTTTATGTAACACTATTTGATCTGCCATCACAACAGAAAGGCAGAGTGAAGTTGAAGGGAGATTCTGAGTATTTCCAAAGACCAATATACCTGCATCTCTCCTTCCCTATTTTTTCTGTACTACTTTTTTTAAAGAAACTTAAGGGCAGCCCCAGTGGTGCAGCAGTTTAGTGCTGCCTGCAGCCCGGGGTGTGATCCTGGAGACCCAGGATCGAGTCCCACATCGGGCTTCCTGCATGGAGCCTGCTTCTCCCTCTGCCTGTGTCTCTGCCTCTCTCTTCGCTCTCTCTGAATGAATAAATAAATAAATCTTAAAAAAAAAAAAAAGAAACTTAAGCAAATGTGAAAGCAATATAGAAAATCAATGTTGGACCCATTAGAATTTCCAATGATTCTAGTTATAAGTAAACGTTGAAGGTTCCAAAGCTTCCTGATTGGATTAATTGCCAATTAAGTCATTTGGGGTCCATGATTAGCAAATTTGGGAAACAATCTGCATTAGCAACACACTAGGAATTAACATTTACTCGTTGTCACATGTTTTTAAAAGAGAAATTTCAGTCTTAACATAAAATAATATTTCTGAAGACTGAATATTTTTAACACAATTCTTAGTTCTCTGTTCTTCCTAGAATTTGACATATATGAAAGATATGAAATTATACAAGTAATTCCTGTCCACTATCACTAGTAGAGTATTAACCTCAATAGTTTATGAAGACTGCAACAGATTCAGAAGTTTAAAATAGCAACTTCTTTAGAGTTAAAGAACTACAAGGGCACCACCAAAACTTTCCAGATTTTTCCTAACAGAAAGGGTGGCAATGTTCTGAACTTCCTAGTGCTGGGTGTTTCCTTATAACTAAGGAATATCTCTTTCTTGTTAATTGTGGTTTATTATTTCATTTTAATGAAATCCCCAAGTTTAATCAAGGTCCCTGCAAATATCTAACTAAGCGAAAAGAAAAGGAAGATTTTGTAAACAATACATATTATACAGCAGTATCCAATTTTACTGTTAAGGAAAGATATGAATTTATTCAGAATATTCACTACAAACCAAAAGTAGAGAAGAGGGGGAGGAAAAACCTCAAAGGGTATGATTATTTAGTCACTTGCTATTCATTATCATCAACTTAAGGCAGTGGTATTTGCTGTAATACAAAAGGGGGAAAGCAATACCTGCCCTGCCCACCTTCTGGGGTGATTGAATCAGAGATACTTCATCTGAAAGGGCTCATAACTACCAAATACTGCGCCAATCAATATAAGAGCTCGAGAGGATACTCTGAGAGGTACACTCACATATTACTGGTGGCAGCCGAAAAATGTAAGGCTCACTTGGAAAGCAAGTTGGCAATGTTTCAATAACATGAAAATACTCATACCTTTTGACCCAGTAAAATTCTCACTTCTAGCAATCAACTCTAAGGAAATGTCCAAATAAATGAAGAAACCATACACAGGTAGAAAGTCATGACACCATTAATCCGAAACAGCCAAGTATTCATTCTCTAAGTGCTTAATGAATGGTGACCATGGTCAGGCACTGGGGACACTCACTGGTGATCAGGGCAGACAAGGCCCTGACCACTTGCAGTTCACATTCTCACAGGAAGATTAGGGATGTCGTGATTAATTCAATTTTCTGGTTAACAGGATTTTGTTTCTTGCTTCTTCCACTTCCTATCAGTAAGTTCTTAAACAAGAACAAAAAAACTTTAATTCTGTTACATTATCTATTATTTCAGAAATACTCCGAAGAAACTGACACGATTTTATGAATTGTGAGTACAAAGGAGTAGTTCCACTGAGGTGGTTTAATCCCACAGATTTCTGCTTTAGATATGCCAGATGCTTAAGAGATCATTTTACCAGACATTTTGAGGTCAAGGCAGCAGCTGCACCTGGTAAAGGGTACAGTTTGGGGGCGGGGGGGGGGGGGGGGGGCGAGTAGATTTTCTCCTGCACGCTCTTTCACTAGATGTGAATATAAATCCTTTTTAAAGAAATCATACTTGAGGCCTGTATTTCTAAATATATTACATCAGTGTGGTCCTTTGCATTTGTATCTAACAAGCTAATTAGGGTATAAAGCTTTATAAATAATTTAAATTTGCTCCATTATAGAATAGTTCATCCAAAGACTTTAATATCAAAGGTTAACAATTTCTGTGAAAATCACAGGGCGCATTTATTTACAGAACTCGGGTTTTGAGTTAATTTAGGCATCCAGCAGAGGCTATTGTTATAGGAAACGCAAAAACAACAACAACCCCGATCTCTGCTAAGCCTTAAAATTACTGTAATTTTCAAAGGGACCTTGAGAACCCATAAAATCTCAAAAATTGCAGCGACGCACAACTCGCTATAAGATTCCCCAAACTTAGCAACATGACTCATGCTTTCAAAACAAAATCTTTCCTGAGCGCCTACTGTGCGCCACCCGGACCTGCGCTCGGCAGCCGCCGGGTCACAAAATCCTGACCAAGTTTTCAGGAAAAGGGTGTTTGGCACCACAAAGCCACGAGGGGAAAAACACGACGCTCACTTTAAATACCGGGAACAAAATGAAGCTTGAGCATTTAATTTTGTGAAGAGGCTCCTTCCTCGTCCTGCTTCGAGGGGGGATCGCGAAGGCGAACTCGCAGGAGGCGGCACAGAGCCGCGGCCACAGGGTGTCTCCCGCCGGGACGCTCCGCCAGGCTCGAGCGCGCGGAGCCCGAGGTGCGGGGTGAGGAGGGGGCGGCGAGGGGGCGGGGAGGGGGGGCGGCACCGGGGCCGCGGGCGCCCCGCGCACCTGGCAAGCGCCGCCCACCGCGAGCGCAGGTGCCGCCGCCGCCGCCCGACGGCCCGGGGCTCAGGGGCCGCTCGCCCCGCCAGCCGGACTCCAGACGCCGCCCCGCCCGCCCGCCCGCGGCCAGGGCGTGGGTTCGAGGCGGGGCGGCAAGTTCCAGCCTCGGGCTTCGCGAGGTGCGCGCGGACCGAGCCGCGCTCCCTCAGGCTCCCGACCCGGCCCGACGCCACCCCCCCTCCGCCCGGCCTCCCCTCTTTACCCTGGCGGCGACCACGACCGGCGACTCTCCTCAGGAGCCCAACGGAGCGGGGCCCCACGGCCCCGGGAGCCCGGCCCACCGAGGGGGCCCTGCGAGCGCGCGGGCCGCGGGGCGCAGCAAGGCAGCGCGACCCGGCCTCGGGCTGCGGGCCTGGAGCTCTGCCCCCGCCGCGGGCAGCCCGCCGGGACTGGACTCGCCCCAGGGTCGCGGCCCCGCCTCCCGCCGCGGGGCCCGGCGGCCTCGGGGGCGGGGCCTCGTCGCTGAGGGGGCGGGACAGGCGCGCGGCGACTCCGGAGGCGGAGGGGGCGGGCGCTCGGGAAGACCACACTTCCCGGCAGGTAGTGCGCCGACGCCGCGGAGGCTGCCGGGAGAGCGGGTCTCCTCCGCTCTCCTCCGATGTGTGGGGCTGCGGAGGCGCCGTCCCCGCTGCCAAAGCAGAGTCGCCGAGTGATGATGCTGTGAAGTCGCCCTCGGTCCCTGCCACGCCCGGGCGGTTGTGGCAGCGGCAGCCGCTTCGGCTGCAGCTCTCGGGCTGCCGCCGCTTTAGACCCTATTCCCTGAGGGAGCGCGGGCGGAGGACGGAGGACGGAGGACGTCGGGCCATTCCCGTGAGTAACCTTCCCGCGCGTGACTCCAACTTGCCCTTGCCAACTTCCCCGGAAAGCAGGGGAGCCTCCCCGCCCGGAGCTCCTCCCGGTGCCCGGAGGTCACGCGCGGACATCGGAGCCGAGGGCTGGGGATCGCAGGCCTGGGTCTTCGCCGGGCTCCGCCCCGCGAAGGCTTGGTTGGGAAGTGGTTGGTTCCCCAAGTGTGGGTGCGAAGTGATGGGCGCTGGGCTCTGGTCTCCGGGTTCATCCCAGCTGCGCCTGTGAGGATCTCATCCTCTGCCGGAGAGCATCCCCTGGAACCTCCTCCCTGAGTGATGCGCAGCTTTAGTGCCTAAGCCCCGGTCACCATCTGTGATGTGAGCGAACAGAGAGGATATTGCAGAGAGCTCTTTCTATGCTCCGTTGGGTTTTTCTTGCGATTGATTTTGAGCCAGACACCACATATCCTTCAAAAGAAACGGTTCACTTTAGTGTCAGGCGTGAATAATAGATGTTGGCAGATGTCCTCTTTAGTACCAGCGTAAAGATGATCTCCCAAACATTTAAAAGAGTTCTGGGTCATAGTAATAATGGTGAACTCAGTTCATTGCCCACCAACCTTATATTAAAACCTGCATTTTCTGAGCCAGAAAAAAAAAAAAAAAAACCAGAGCAGTAACTTTTCACTGGAAATTCATCAAGCTAGAATAGACCATAGGAATAAAATGACATGGACTCTTCTAGTTTTTTAAAAAATTATCTTTCAGCAAAAATTTGTCATGACCTTCACCTCTTTGCTGTAGAATTGAAAGTCTGAGTTACAGTGATCTCCAAATAGCATGTTAATAGCGTTGACGTGACACTTAAGGAATTGTGAAGGGCGTTTGGTGGTGGGAAAGGGCAGGGATGAAGACACTTTATCATCTCAGCAGTTTTTACAGCTTTCTATTTTTAAAGTTAATGTTCAACAATGTCTCAGACATTCAGCAATCACATGTACGAAAGAGAGTGGTTTGTTATTTTACAGATTTTTATTCATACGTTGAAGAAATCATAAGAAAGTACAGTATATGAGTACAAATATTAAAAGTACAAGTATTTGAGTACAGTTGACCCGTGGACAACACCGGGCTGACGAGCACCAACCCCCTGTAGAGTCAAAAATCCATATATAATTTTTGACTCCCTAGAAACTTAACCACTAATAGCCTTTTTGATCAGAAACCTTATTCATAGCATAAACAGTTGTTTAACATATTTTGTGTTATATGTATTACAATTCTGTATTCTTAGAGTAAACTAGAAAAAAGAAAATACATTTACTGTACTGTATCAGAAAACTCAGTGTCTAAGTGCACCCTTGCAGTTCAAACCCAAGTTCAAGTCAGCTGTACTTTCAGTCAGCTGGGCACACCAGTCATGAGCTCTGTGTACATTTGCTCACTTAATCGCTGCAATAACAGAGTGGGTATAATTCATTCTGACAGGTGTCCTTATAAAAAGAACTTTAGAAACAAAAAGAGACACCAAGGATGTGTGCACAGAGAAAAAAAATTATGTGAGAACACACTGAGAGGTTGGATATCTGCAAGCCTCAGAGAGAAACCAAGCTTGCCAATACTTTGATATTCAACTTCTAGCTTCCAGAACTGTGAGGAAATAAACTTGTCTCATTTAACCTACTCTGGTATTTTCTTTTTCTTTTCTTTTTTTTTTTTTTTTTTTACTCTGGTATTTTCTATGGCAGTCCTAACAAACTAATTCAGGGATGTTCTAGCAAAAGGAATGACATACAAAAAGCCGTTAAGGTGTGCCAGGTGATTAAGTTTCATGGTAAGAAGTGTTGAGAGTTGAAGTTGGAGATTAGGCTGGGGCCATATTAGGACAATTTTGTATGAAATGCCAAGGAGCTGAACTTTATCATAAAAGGGATAGAATGGAGATGGTTTGTAGCAGAGGAAAAACATTGGATATGCATTTTAGAAAGACTACTCTGACCTTTGTGGAGTATGGATTAAAGGAGATAAGACTGGAAGCATGATCAAAATTAGGTGGAAGCTGAACTAAATATTATCTCAGAGTATTGAAATGACAAACTAAAACATCTATTGTTAACATAAGGGAGATTTTAAAGGGCACAGCTAACCCTTAGGGCAAACATGGGAGCATTTAGGAAGAATTTGTATGCACCTCTTTGTACCTAGAAACTGGCTTTACTTTTGACATTTTGCTTTCCATAGATAAAGCTTTACTCAACTATCCCAGAATATTCAGTATTTTCCCACTAATAGGCACTTTTGTGGTGCTTACAGTGTTCTAAATCAAGTCTTCTGACAACCTCATGGACTATGTACTATTACTATCTCCATTTTATACTTAAAGATATCAAAGCACAGGGCAGCCCAGGTGGCTCAGTGGTTTAACCCCGTCTTCAGCCCAGGGCCTGATCCTGGAGACCCAGGAACGAGTCCCATGTCGGGCTCCCTGTGTGGAGCCTGCTTCTCCCTCTGCCTGTGTCTCTGCCTCTCTCTCTCTCTCTCTCATGAATAAATAAATAAAAATTAAAAAAGAAAAGATATCAAAACACAGAGGTTAAGTAACTTGCCCATGGTCAATAGCAAATGGCAGTGTTAGATTCAAATTCAAGTAGTCTGTCTTCAGACTATGCTCCTAGCCATTATACTGTATGTTACCATGTATTATTTATCAAGATCTTCAACTACCTAAGACAGGAAGAGGGAATAATACAAAAATAAATTATGTATGTTGTAGGGAGTATATAGTTTTATTAGAGGAGATAAGGAATAATTATATGATTAAAAATGTTTAGAAGAAAGTGGAGAGTATTGGAAAGTAATCTTACTTCAAGTTGAGGCTTTTGGGAAATCTGGCATTGGGAAAAAAATGGCATTTGAACTAAGATACGAAGAATGGCTAGACTTTGAATATGTTAGAAGGAGGGAGAGATATTAAAGGTAGAAGAAATCACAAGAACAAAGTTATATGATTGGGAATTTCCTAGTATGTCTAGGTAGCTAGTAAATGCAATCCTTTGTTTTGACTGGGCTGTATTATGTGGTTGGAGAATCCAGTTTGGACTTCATGGCGTCACCAAATGTCTGGGACTTATTAGGGAGTGAGGAGCAATGAAAATTGTGAGGTCTGAAGTCAAATGATTGAAGTATATGCCAGATGTAATTATCTTTTAGGAGAGGTTAAAGCTTATCTAGTCCCAACTCATAAGTTAACGAGTTAACACTGTCTTACAGATCCCTCTTACTGTTTCAACTCATTTATGCCTTTATTACAATAATCCAGGCACAATGCAGTAAAAATTTTAAATTATTACTGTCTCTAATCTTTCCATTCTTGAAATTTATCTTGTATTCTGACTCTAGATTTATTTCTGAAATAACATTTTTTAAAAAGATTTATTTTTAAGTAATCTCTACGCCTAATATGGGGCTCAAACTACAACCCTGAGATCACAAGTTGCATGCTCTACCAAGGGTTAGCCAAGCCCCTCAGATGTCACTTTCCATTTAGAAACTTGTTGCCTTGTGCAATCACGTTCAGACTTCTGAATCTGAACTTGTGAAATTCAAAGCTCCAAGTACTTTCCCCTAATCATTCCCACTTAAATTGTTCTGTACACTGCTGCCAAACTGGGTCTGCCTGCTGTTTGCTCTGGGGCTTTTTTTTTTCTTTGTCCTTTACCTACTGGATACTCCCCTTCTCACTATCTGGATCTTTCCATCCTTGAGGAACCCACTTAACATCATACTCCAATGTGAAACCAGATCACTAAAAAAAAAAAAAAAAAAAGAAAAGAAACCAGATCACTTTAGCTAGAAAGCAGTTTTCCCTTCACCTGACTGTATTTAGAACAATTCTGTTCTAATACTCATTAAATACTTATTATCTAGTGGTGTTATCTTCTTCTCTTAGATATCTTAGACCATTAGATCTTAGATTTAATCTAGAGCATGGAACTCAGAAGTTTCCCTAGTAGATCTTAGATTTCTTAAATTTTTAACCTCCCTTAGGGCAGAGGCTACTTTAAAAAAAAAAAAAATCTCTTTTCAGTCTTTCAGCTTAATTCAGGAGACATTTATTGAAAACTATCCAATAGGTGGCTAATTGACCAGTTGTTAGCATAGGTCATTTTATTGAGATTTCTTATGTAACTGGCTTCTTATTATGTAATGTTCCTAGCTTTACTAGTGGCTCACATAACCTTGGGGATATCCTGTTTAACCACCCTGTATTATGATTTATTTGTGCTAGAAAATGAGCATACAAAGTCTACTCGAGGTATAGAGGTGTAACTAATTCATGTTGTAAAGATCATTGGGGTCTTTGAAGTTTATCCATATATCTCTGTCAGTATTTGCCAAATTTCAAGTTCTTTCTCTTTAGAAAGCTTTCTGATAATAAAGAAGGAATAGCTCAAATAAAACAGAGTGTAATTTAAAAGTATTATGCTATTTTGTGTAACAATAAAGTTGACAGATGTGTTCATGGTGAAAGAATTCACCTACCAGTTCAGTTAATAGTTCATTTAACAACAAATATGTATTAAGTTGCTTAAGTTCCTGTCATATTCTCATTCTGATTGGAAAGGAAAAAGAAAAGGAGAAGGTAGCACTTCCCTCTTCCTTCCTGGAAGTAAGTTGTAATACGTGTTGTGAAGAAAACAACTTAGATGCTGAGTTAGAAAATAAAGATGGCAGGAGAGGCTACTTTAGATCAATTGGACTGGTAACTTATCTCTGAGGATAATTTTTCAGCTGAGACTGGAAGGGTGAGAAGTAGTTACCATATGAAGAACAAGAGGGAAGAATATTCCAAGTACAATAAACAGTGACAAAGATCCAGTGATAGGAGAGAATGTGATGAGGAAGTAAAGAAAAAGCCATAACACAAAGCTGTCTTTGTGGCTGAGTCTGAGTAAAGAGAGTGGTACAAGATGAAGGAAGAGAAGTAGTCAGGGGCAAGACTAGACCAGACGTGTGGATTTTATTCTAGGTATTTTTTTTTAAGGAGTTTAGTTTTTAAAACATTTTTCTTGTCTTACAGAGAAGAGAGAGAGCAACAAATTGAGCATGGAGGCCTGTTAAGAGGTTAGTTCGTAGACTAAGAGGTAATGATGGGTAGAAAATTAGGATGATAGAAGAGAGGATGAAGAGAAATGGGTAAATTTGAAATATTAGACCATACAGGATTTGGTAATGGATTGGATGTGGAAGGTGAGAGAAAGGAGGCATCTAATGTTCAGTGGATCAATTAAAGGGATTACAATCAGCCTATAAGAAATTTGAGTGGATATAAGGAAGAAGTCTGGTCTGAAGAGTCAGATTGGGAGTTATTAACAGTTAAGAGGTAGTTTAATCTATGGTGGTGGTTGGTTTGTACAAAGATAAGTGAAAAACAGCAGCAATAAAGAACACAGTCACAGTTGGAATTTTAGGAAACACCAACATTTAAGGATTAAGAGAAGGGAGCTGGGTGATCCAATGAAGGGATTTGAGAAAGTACATTCATTGTAAGATGTAAGCTCCAGGAGACCCATAGGAAAGTTGAAGTAGGGAGTAGTCAAGAGTATTGAACCAGAGGTACTTAAGATAACAACTAAGAAAGTAAAATTGGATTGATTAGCAGGGCCTATTGGTGACTAAAGGGAAGGCAGTTTCAGGAAAAATCAGATTGTAGTAGGGTTGAGCAAGGAATAAAAGATGAGGAAAAGGGAGGGTAAATACTCTGAAGAAGCTTCATTGAGGATAGAGTGGTACCCAGAGGGGAACCCAGGGGCTAGAGGGGAACCCAGAGTCTTGAAGAAGGAAGATTTTTACATTTTAATTTTATTTGCTTTTAATAAAATGGAAGATTTTGAACATGAGAATAGGCCAAGGAAGAGGGTGTGACTAGTGGATAGGGATAACTGGTGGAACAAAGTTTAAAGAAGGAAGGAGTAGAGACTTTTAAGTAACATATATTTCATTTTCTCACAGGGTGAGAAAATTATTTTCTCATTACTTGTCATATGGGAGACAATTTGAAAGGTATATGATGAAAAATAAGTTTCTCTCCCCCTTCTAACTTCCAGCCACCAGTTCCTCTAAGAGGGTTACTAATTTACACTCCCATTAATGAGTGTGCAAGGACATGATTGAGATTATGCTTGTACTTAATTCTCAGAGTTTGGAGAGAAAGCTAGGTATAGATTGTGTGGATTTATCGGTGGGAGGAATGAAAGTAAGAGAGCACAGATAGGGGTTCACAGATGAGTGTAAAGGATATGGTATGGAATGTCTCCAGAGAGTATATGTAAGCAGGTAATGGAGGGCATGCCTATGGTGTGAGGCCCATGGATGATGACTGAATTTACAGCAGCCCCACTCCCCATGGTTTTGTGACCATAGAAGAACTTAACTAGTTCTTTATATTTAAAATTCATGTCGGCTTAGAAGATGAACTTCTCAGAAATTCATCACTTAAGTAAATGCTTGTTCCGGATCCAAGTGCCAAAGCCCTGCTTTCTACTCTTAACTGCTTTCTGTCTTGGGCATGTTGTGTGGTGGTACTTTGGGGCCATTCAGGCCAGTGTTATAAATCAAAACAAAGGGAAACTTGTTAGTTAAGAAAGAGCATTCTCTGACGGAAGAAAGAAAGAGGAGGAGACTAGAAACCAACTAAAATGTCTCTGAGATGGTACTACTGTTCCTAAAGCACATAACTTAAAAATTTTTTCCGATCATTTTTATCTCTTTAGCTAGTACTAGGCTAAAAACCACTGCCTTTTCCTTTGTCTTATTCTTAGTCACATGTTCAGAAGACTACAAAGGAGATGTAGCAGTTGTGAGTTTTTTTTTTTTTTTTTTTTTTTTTTCAGTTGTGAGTTTTTTAAGAAACTATTTGATCATTTGATTAGTTTATTTTCTTTAATATTTTTTTCCGATTTTTTTTTTAAGATTTTATTTACTTATTCATTAGAGACAAAGAGAGAGGGGGCAGAGACAAAGGCAGAGGGAGAAGCAGGCTCCATTCAGGGAGTCTGCTGTGGGTCTGGATCCTGGGACTTCAGGATCATGACCTGAGCGGAAGGTAGATGCTTAACTGCTGAGCCACCCAGGCGTCCTTTTTTCCAAGGTTTTATTTAAATTCCAGTTAGGTAACATATAATGTAGTATTTTCCAAGGTTTTATTTAAATTCCAGTTAGGTAACATATAGTGTAGTATTGGTTTCAGGAGTAGAATTTAGTGATTCATCACTGACATATATAACACCCAGTCCTCATCCCAGTAAGTGCCCTCCTTAATGCTCATCACTCATTTAGCCCATCCCCCTACCCACCTCCCTCCAACAACCTTCAGTTCTCTATAGTTCAGAGTCGTTTATGGTTTGCCTCTCTCTCTCTGTTTTTATTTTTCCTTCCCCTTCCCCTATGTTAATCTGTTTTGTTTCTTAAATTGATGTGGAGCTTATTTTAAATGCATCCATAAACAGCTGCAGATGCTGCTAGTAAAAAACATTATAAAACTAAGCAAAAGCCAAAGATTGTGTCATAGCTCTCCTATGACACTGACAGCTAGTTCTTTTTACTTTTTACCAAAAAAGTGGGTACTGTTATTGCTATAAAAATGATAAAGCGCCCTAGGACACCTGGGTGGTTCAGTCAGTGTCTGCCTTTGGCTCAGATCATGATCCCAGGGTCCTGGGATTGAGTTCCACTTAAGGCTCCCTGCTCAGCAGGGAGTCTGCTTCTCCCTCTACCCCTCCCCCCTGCTCGTGCTCTCTCTCTCTTTCTCTCAAATAAATAAATAAAATCTTTAAAAAATGATAAGGTACCATTTGACAGCAAACTCATAGTTTTTCATAAATCAAATACAGTGTTTTCTTTCAAATGTTCAATCTTTGCTTAATTTTTCAAGGCAATTCATTTAATTGATATTGGACCGAAATGTATTAGTAATCAGTTTTTTGCTCATTAAATTACTTCTGTAATTCAGTGTATTGACATTTTTAATCTTTAAGCTCATCGTCTTTAATCTTTAAGCTCATAGTTAGGCATGTATTTCGAGCCTGCTATGTAACTGTTGCTTTTAGGTTTGGGGCATCCAAAAATAAAATAACTTCATTCAAAGAGCTCACAGTATTGTAGCAAGGAAGAAAGTGAGCTTGGGTAACATCCAAGATGAAGAGTCAGTAAATACTGATTAAGGAGTAAGAACATAATGAAAATTTTTAAGATTTCCTAAACTGAGCACCTGAGTGGCTCAGTTGGTTAAGTGACTGCATTCTGCTCAAATCATGATCCCAGGGTTATGGGACTGAGCCCCACATTGGGCTTCCTGCTTGGCAGAGAGCCTGCTTCTCCCTCTTCCTCTGCTGCTCCCCCTGCTTGTGCACTCTCTCTTTGTCAAATAAATAAATAAAATCTTAAAAAAAAAAAAAAAAAAAAGATTTCCCAAACCATTTTTTCCATGTTTGTAGTCTACTATGTATTTCTCTTTAGTGATTAACATTAAAATTCTCACAAAAGAGAGAAGAACCTATCCTTTTTTGGAAGACAATAAAGAAGGGACAGAGTGTATTCATAGCCAGCCTACAGAAATGAAAAAAGAATACCAGGTGAGAAAAGGACTTGACAAGATTGCTAAAGGGAGAGAAGCAAGCCAACTAAATCCCTAGTGCTGGAGGGATGAAAGAAAGAAAGTTACTTGAGGAAACAGCCAAGAGCAGAAAAACAGGTCCTAGGGTTCAATCTCATGCAGACACCTTCTGGGTTCTCTGATAACCTGGTTTATCTGGTTTCTCAGCCAACAGCAGGGTAGAAAGCAGAGAGGCACACTGCAACAGCAAAGTGTAATGCTTGATAGTGCAGCGGTGAGGAGGAGAACAAAATAAGAAGTAGACTTAAAATCTCCAAAAAGTTAGCATTTCACACCATTTATTGTAGGAAAAAGAGCTCTTTAAAAATATAATCCAGAGGTTATAGCTATAGTCACTATATATTATGATGCAGTGATTGCTAGTCATAGTAATGACCCTGAGTCATCCACTTCTTTTCGGTCTGTTCTAAGGACTTTTCTCCACCCGCCCACCCCCCTTATACAAGTTGGACTTTTCTCATTCCATGTTTTAACTTTAGAGGGAAAATATCTTAATACCTTAATATCTTAGGAAACTTGGGGGAAGTTGCTATTTAAATTTTTGTGATTGTTGCCAGTGTTGTCAAGCCCATCTCTAGGGAATGTTTGCAACTTCCTTGTAACTGGTGGGGTTAATTGATATAGCTCTGCCTGTAACTGACATCTTAAGAAGCCTGTATAGATTTTTATAGATTGGGTTAAGAAAGCTCACAATTTTCAAATGCTCTGACAGTCTTAGGTTTCTAATGTAGTTTCATTTTTCTCCCTAGTACAGATTCCAAGGATGTAACTTAACTAGAGGTTGATTCATTCAATAAATATTGAATGCCCAGCATTTGCAAGATACTAAGATACAGGTAGACTTATTTATTGGATAAGGATTTATTTTGGTCGATATTCCACTAATTTTAGCAGCTCTGAACACATAACAGAATTATTCCCAGTTTATAGCAATACATCTGCATTCTTTTCTTGATACTGTAGAATAACCCTTTTAAAGACAAAATCAAACTGAGATTTGGAATTCTTATGACATGATGTACATAAGAACACAGATCATTCTGCTTCGTTGTAAATACAGCCAGTTTTAGGATCAGATGACTTATTTCTAAAAGCAAATATACCACTTTAAAAAACGGGGACTAAAAAAATTTGGAGCCTTATTTTGTTGTTTTTCTTTATTTATTAATCAATATGTGTTTTTTGCAAACTGGAGTGGAGAGAGAGAATTTCTCAAACTACACACTCATTATCCCTTACACTCCTGGTCCCTTGCTAGTAGAGCTCAAGGGTTGGAAGTCCCAGCTTTGAAAAAACATAGTCTTGGGTTTGATTCAGGGTCTTCTAGCTTGGGCAAGTTAATTAACCTCTCAGCTTCAGTTTTCTTATCTATAAAATGATGACAATAATAATATTCACATCTTTGAGTTGTTGTGAGGATTAAAAGGGATCATGTGCACAAAGCATTTATTCCAATGCCTAGCACATAGTGCTCTGTCAGTGTTAGCTATTATTATTAGAAAAGACTGAATTTTGAACAGAATTGAGAATTTATTTATCATGCATTTTTCATTTGAAACACAGAAGGCTTGTGTCTTTATTATCAATTGTTTAACATTATAAACTGATCTTATAGAAAACTTCTGTAGTGCTAGTTTCACTTGTTATATTCTACAGTAAATTCATGAATTTAACAAAGAAGTTTTGGGTTGTTTTCATTGTCAAAAGAAGATAGTTCCTGCTCAGGAAAAGTCTCATAGGGCAGTGAGGTCTCCTATTCAGTTGTTTATGTCTAGAAATGGAAGGTTTTCCCAGTGTACTCTGAGTTGATAGGTCTGGAGGAAAACACACACTAAGCAAACTCACTAAAAAATCGATATGCTAGGATATCTGTTCTTTTTTTTTTTTTTTAATTTTTTATTTATTTATGATAGTCACAGAGAGAGAGAGAGAGAGAGAGGCAGAGACACAGGCAGAGGGAGAAGCAGGCTCCATGCACCAGGAGCCCGACGTGGGATTCGATCCCGGGTCTCCAGGACCGGGCCCTGGGCCAAAGGCAGGCGCCAAACCGCTGCGCCACCCAGGGATCCCATATCCGTTCTTAATATACAACAGAACAATCAAGTGGACTGTATGTTTTGGTTTACATAATTACTATAATTTTCGTTTATAGAAAAGTCTGCGAGAGAAATCAAGTTAACAAAAGTTATGTTAGTGTGTGTACATTTAGACATGGAGGACATCTGAACCACAAGATACAGTATATGCTAAGGGCATAGGGAGGGTGGCCTGAGTAGCAGTAGGCATTCCAAGAGCCTCACTAGCTCAGAGTAGAAGAGGGCTGAGTCTAGATGACTAGTTGGCAGCTCTTGCAGTAGCTAGAGAGAAAGAAGGGCTTGAACTAAGACCATAGTAACAGGCTTAGATAATACATTGACAGGAACAGGTGACTACATGGAAAGCAGAAATTGAGAAAAAAGATGACTCTTAGATTTCTGGCTCTGCTGATCAGGTGACTTGATAATATTAACTAATTAGTAGAGCAGGAAAAAACATTTCATGGGAGAAGGATATAATTTCAATTTGGAAAGTGATGAATTTATGGTATTGGTTTTATATAAATATATATATTGATATATTTATGGTATTGACATAACTGATATTGAGAGTTCCAGTTTAAAGTCATATGCCAATTTGGACTTAAAGTAGAGATTTGGGAAGTAATTATAATATAATTGGAAATTAAGGCTTTTAAAGTAGATGAGATTCCTTAGGAGAGAAAGGAGAAGGCCCATTATAAAATCTGAAGAATGGGCTACTAGCTCTTAATGAGGCAAGTGGAGAAGGAGGGTTCCTAAATGCTCTCCACTGCCTACCTATGTGCCCTTCAAGCTCAGAATCTGTCTCCCGAGTGAAAGATAATAGCTGTAGCTCAAAAAATTGATATTTTCTTACATGGTTCCTGAATTTCATTGGCATACCAGAACCACCCATTACATGTCAATTCTCCCTCAAAGGACAACCTTATCTTGAAGTCCTGGAGTTAATTGTGACAACTGGTTTGGAAAACAATGACTAGTTTGTATGTATGTATGTATGTATGTATGTATTTATTTATCAATGACTAGTATTTAAACCTCAATGTAATTTGAACATATTTTTGCTTGGTAGAATTACATTACTAAAATGGTTACATGTCTTAGATATGCAGAATTTTAGAAATCATTCTAGAAATATATATGTTTATAAATATGTTTATAATATTCTGTCCTGACCACTCACCCCCATTTTAAGTTACACCCTGTTCCTGGTCATAGAAGATTGCATGTTCTGGTGCCACTGATTACTTTGTTGATCTGAAGAGCTGTAGTGCTTACAGTTTTTCTTTTGGCATCTTTTGGAAACTTCTTCTTTGGAAAGCTTTTATATATTTTGAGTTTAAAATAATTGAAGGATTTAGGATCATTTTTAAAGCCACCAAAAGTAAGTTTTCATTTGGTTATTAGAGGGGACAAAGAGAAATAAAGACACATGTTTTCTACTTTTATTTAATTATTTCTGTTTTTAAAATTTGTATTTACCCTACTGCTGTGTTAAAGTGGAGTTTCAAGGGGTCTTCTAAGCTATGGTATTTGAAGAGCAGATTATACAATAATACTCTTAGGTCTGCCAGCATGATTATATCTGTTCAGTTTATTTTTTAATTTTCTGTGAACTATTTGCAGGTTTTTAGATGATTATGTCTCTTGATTTAATCTACTACCTAAGTTTTGCCAGTCAGTATTGAAAGAAAATACTTTCTGATTTGTTGGGGAAAAGTGTATTTGGTTCTAGCAATATAGTACATATTCTTTTGTGGAATCTCTTATATAAAATGTCTCTGCTCGAGATATTTCCCCCCATATTTGGTTACAAGAACAAGAAATCCCAAATCTGTGATGCCATTTACTCTGCATTACCCATTTTTGAAGACCTATAATTGTTTTTTCCTTTCTTTTAATCAAAAGGACATAAAGATTTCTGTTTTTAAAAAAGATTCTAAAATATAATAGCAATTATGATTTTATTAATATTCCAGAATATAAGTTCTTGACACCATCTGCTCTTGTGAACAAGTATTTCAATGTGTCTATAACCCAAATGTCAACTAGTTGTCCAGACAGATCCTTTAAAAGCTAAAAATGGTTGGTTTGAACCTTCAGTTTCATGTTAGGGGGAAACCAAAACCCTCTGTAAGATTTCTGTAAATTCCTGGTGTTCTTGTGGCCTCTGAGCTACTGCCATCTGGATAGGATTCCTTTCCCTTGCCTTCTCTCTCCCCATCCAGAGAAAGAGAAAACAGTTATTTCCCTAGTCTAATGCAGAGCATCTTAGCCTTCCCTTCGATGCTGCAAGGCCTCACCTTCCACAAGTGGCTTTTCTGTGTATTTTCTCAAACAAAAAGCATTTCTTTCCTAAGAGCAGCTCTGTTATCATATGTTGAGATGATGAAATGTGTACCTATTTTCCCCATTTATCACTTTCAAATATTTAAATAATTCATACTAAACTCAGTTTCACTCCTTAGAAATTCTAAGAAAACCCTATCTTGTAAAAGCTTTTGCAATATTAGAATTGAATAAACTATATAGTATTGTGTAGCTTTTTTTGCCAGATCATACAAAGAAAAGAGTGCTCTCTTAAAAGGATACAAGATTTCAAGTAGAGTTTAAGTGTAGAGTTTAAGTGTCAAGTTGCTCTTTCTCTTAGAGAAATAAAATCAACATTATTTTGTGAATGTGAGACTCGTCTACCCATTTTGAGGTTTGTGTTTATTTAGTATCTTTGTACTATTTTCTATCCTCTTTTTTTTTTTTAACATTTATTTATTTATGAGAGAGAGGGACGCAGACTCCATGCTGGGAGCCGGACGTGGGACTCGATCCCAGGATTCCGGGATCGCGCGCCCTGGGCCAAAGGCAGGCGCCAAACCGCTGAGCCTCCCAGCGATCCCCTCTATCCTCTTTTCTTTGACTAAACTATCATTTGATATCACTAAATTATTTTTGACTGCCAGAAAATAATTTACTTTGTTTTTCATATTTCTAAGCCAATCCCAATTTTTTATAGAAAGGAGTTTGAAAAAAATGAGTGATGGAAAGAGGCATAAAATTTGAGAGGTGTAATTAGTAGGCAATTCTATTTTGTTAGATGCCATAGTTGGTACTCCAGCACTTTGGATGTATGAATTTTCCAGATGGGTGAAATTTAATTACTTAAGCATCAAAAATATTGTCTTTTAATATTTTCTTTTAAATCTTCTTTTCATAACTTCTCAAAGAGTAGTTATGGAAGCATGATTTAACATTTTCCTTGTAATTGGGTTCATATTTTGATAACTGTCATTGTACTTAGATGAGGATTTAAATGTAAAATATGAAACAAAATGGCTTCTGATAATGACTGGATCTTGCATTGTTGAAAAAGCCCCTAATATTTTTTTGCTTTTGGATTATTTCCCTAACTTTATAAAAGGTAAAATATGGAATGTACAACCACAGTTGTGTAATGTGGCTGCTCTTCCATAAAATGGATCATTGATTCACAAATGGTCCCTTATCTAGGAAGCCTTCTTCGGTGTTGCTGTGGTAGCTTTAGTTCTTAATGATTTTAAAACTCTGATGAATGACAGATACTTATTAGCTGTCACACATTCCCTTGCTATTCATTATTTGTTGAGGAAAGTACAGAGAAACTGTATCCCTTCCCACTTACGTAGTCTGGGCTGGATTACTTTCAAAGAATATAAATTCATTATCTTTTGCAAACAAGACATCAGGCTAAACTTTTCTTTAGACCTTTAATATTTGTCTTGAAATGAAATACCAAGCATAAGCAACATCCAAAATTATATCAAATGTATAAGAAAACCCTGTTCTTGTATGGTAGGTTTACTTCCTTATAAATCTCTTTAAATGCAAACTCAACTGCTTAAAATGTATAATTTAGGAGCCTTTTGGCTAGGGGCAGAGTATGCTCCAGAGCAGATTTAGCTCCAGTGATCACCATCAGATGGTTATTTTCAATTCAGCCATTATTGTTATTTGTAGCATGTATGTTTTATATATATAGTTTTGAGGTGTTTTATAAATATTACAAACCCCATTTTGTCCCTAAAAGCAGTGCTAGTGATAGATTGATGGACACAAAAGTAGAAATAGTGTAAAAAATTAAAAATGAGAAAATTACACATGTTAGATATATGATTAGACCATAAGAATGATTATGAAGCATAATTCCATGAAAAAAGATATACCTGTGCAGTTTACAGCCAAAGGTGAAGAAATGTGAATGAAACGCTTTTGGCAGAGGACCATTGTTGAAGTGGGATGCCTATATAGACAAAGATTCAGTTAGGAGTTAGTTAGGAGTTAGGAGTTCAAGAGTTGAAAGGCTAAGCATGGTGAATGCAAGTGCTATTGTGGAAAATTATCAAAAACTGCAGATGGCACCATGGGTTCACCATTTTTCTTAATCTTCAGGTGAAGCTCTGGTGTGGATGCCTTAGCTGCCAGAGGTTCACTCCCTTCTCCTGTTAGTAGAGATTGTGGCAGGGAGGGGTTGTCTGCCTCAGCGAATGTTCATTATAAACATAACAGGGCAGTTTTTAAAAATACTTAAAATATATCAGTTAGGAGGCAATGTGGAACCCATACGCCTAAATCTCACTCATGGTTTTGGACTTTTAAACGAATGGATTCAACAGCCTTTTGGAATCCAACTTGTTTGTAAGTAGAGCTGCCCCTGTGTATTTCATATTCTGAAAACCCTACCAATCTTTTTTTTTTTTTTTTTTTTTATTAAGATGTATTTATTTGAGAGAGAGCAAGAGAGAGCAGGGAGGAGGACAGGGAGAGAGAATTTCAAGAGGCTGCTGTGCTGATCACAGAGGCCAGCATGGAGCTGAACTCATGACCCTGACCTGAATGGAAACCAAAAGTTGGACGCTTAACCGACTGTACTACCCAGGTGCCCCAACCCTACTCATCTTTAATCTAAAAAAGATCACTAAAGAAGAGGGACAAAGTATTTGCTGGGTACAATGCACAATTTCTCTTTCCTAAGGGTGAACCCTACAACTGCTGATAGGACACTGGTGCTGAATATAGCCAGTGTAATATACTAGGGCGTATCAGTGCAGCTGTACCTGGTGTTGATATGTGCTCTCTGACTTTTTTTTGTTTGTTTGTTTTGTTTTGTTTTAAGATTTTATTTATTCATGAGAGGGAGAGAGAGAGGCAGAGACACAGGCCTCTCTGAGAGAGGGAGAAGCAGGCTCCATCAGGAGCCTGACATGAGACTGGATCCCGGATCTCCAGGATCACACCCTGGGCTGAAGGCAGCACTAAACCACCTGGGCTGCCCCTGGTCTCTGCCTTTGTAAGCTCTGCTGCTCACTCCTCAGGTTGGAATTTGGTGGTGACACCGTCCCTTTTCTTTCAACTCTGAACTCTAAAACCATCATATTTTCTTTTTGTGGTTTAATACCTGGTTTTAAAATTATTGGGTTTTTAGTAAATCTTATCTTTGATGTACCTAGACAATATTAAAATTAGTCTCTATCTTTGTCAAAAATCTATTATTTAATCTAGAAACATAGTAGTTTTTAAATTATACAGATTATCTTTTGACTGGATTAGGGTTGTCACTGCCTAAAAGAGCTCCTGCTGATGGTGATTGGCACTCTTCCCACTTCATGCAGATGAGCAGACAATATCTACTTTAAATTAATCTCCAAAGTTTTATTTGTACAATAACATTTTTTTTTTTTGTACAATAACATTTTAAGATATATTTCTAATTTAAATGTTTGTTAAATCTTTATGTTTACTTTAATTCTAGGCTCTGTGCTTCTATTAAGATGAAGTTTCTCTGAATTGTTTTAGCCTTTTCTATAAGGCTGTTTTTGCCAGAGTATCAGTTTTAAGAAAGTAGTAAGATTTTTTTTAAGGCACAGGGCCTATATTTTGGCACACACTGTTGACCATTTTGTTTCCATGGCTAGGCTAAACTCAGCCCTTAGCCATGTTGTTTTTTTTTTCTTCCAACAATATTTCTTATTTCTATCAATGAAAGGTTTTGGTTGTTGTTTTTTTTTCCTTAAGTCTTATTCTTGTTTAAATGAGTCACTTGGCTGTTTTACTTTATTTTCTCCTAAGTGTGCATGAATTACAGAGGCTGGCTTTTTGTTAAATAATGCATGCTTGGTTGATTGAAGAAAAGCAGTGAAGTGAAAAGAGTGAATAAAGATCCAGCATAGAAAATAGTTGGTGCTGAAGGAAGTACTAGAATATGTTGTACAAACTGGGAAGGGCACTGAAAATGTGATGTTTGTGCTTGCCAGAGTTTGCCAGCAGTTTCTACTACATTTAGGACTCTGACTCTGCAAGCTATTTTATTCATACATCAGAGAGATAGAAAGAAAAATGATTAATGGCATTAAACTAACATTACTTACTTATTACAGGGCAGGAAGTAAATGGGATTTCTTTTTTGTGGGGAGTGATTTCTTCTTATGTTAAGAGAAGATGCCATTAAGTGGTCAAGAGTAGGGTTTACACTGTTCCCAACTTTGTATAAGGCACAGTAACAGTAATGATAATACTATTTGATGATGATAAAAATAATAACTAATATTTGCATAGCATTTACTGTAATCTAAGAGCATTGTTCTAAGAGCTTTACATGTATTAACTCGTGTAATTCCCTCAATGACCCTCTGAGATAGGTGTTCCAATTATCTTCTCATAATCCGCTTAATCCTCATAGCAACCAAATAAGTAGACCTTGTTATTAGGCCTGTTTTACACATAAAAAACTGAGATTAAGTAATTTGTCCAAAGTCAGACAGCTAGTAAGTGATGGAATTGGGATTCAAACAGAGACAGTCTAGCTCCTAGATCCATGTTCTTAACCACTCTATAGGCTGAATAATAGCTGTCGAAGACACCCAGATCCTAATCTCCTGGAACCTATGAATATTACTTTATATGTCATAAGGGATTTTGCAAAAGGGACTGAATTAAGGATTTTGAGATGCGGTTAATCCTGGATTATCTCATTGGGCCTTAAATGTAATCATAGATGTCCTTATATGAGGGAGGTAGAGGGAGATTTGGCAGAAGGTTGTGTAGCAATGGAAACAGAGAGATTTGAAGATGCTGAGTTACTGCTTTGAAGATGGAGGAAGGGGCCCTGAGCCAAGGAATGCAGTTTTAGAAGCTAGAAGAGACAAGAAAATGGATTCTTCCCCAAAGCCTTCAGAGGAAGCACAGTCCTGCCAATACCTTGGTTTGGGGCCATTGAAACCACTTCATCCTTTGATGTCTAGAACTGTAGGATAATGGATTGGTTTAGTGGTTTGAACCACTAAATGTGGTAATTTGTTGTTGCCGTAGCAATAGGAAACTAATACAGCTATTATGCTAAGAATAAAAGTACTAGTTATAGTTAAGGCTTTTATTATAACAACCCTTCCCCAGAATCCATGAGGAAATGAGCTTCAGGAATAATCTTCAGTAGTCTTGCTTTATAAGGCACTTGTTACTTTATTGCTTAGTTCCTTTCTCTTTCCATATGAAGACTATTCAATCTGCAGACTACATCTATTACATACTCAAACAGGGTAGCTATTCTGAGCTCAGAGTCGGCTGTTGAGCCAGAAATTTAAGAAATATTGGGCAGAAGACATCATCTTTTCTTCAGGCCCAAACAAAAGGGGAACGCTGAAGGGAATAAGCATGTATGTCAGGTACCAAACTAGGAATTTGTATTTCTTATTAGTTCTCATACCTGACTGTCCCTATGAAGAATAGTTAATTATCGCCTTCACAATGAGGAACTATTAAATAATAATACTCAGAGTCAGAAAACCAGTAGATAAGATGAAAATTCAGGCTCATCTAATGCCAAGGTGCATACATGTTTTTATACTCAGCACTGGCTACTCTATATTAATCATATTGAGGGGCTCAGATCTAGACCAGGGTATATCCAAAGGGTTTACTTAGTTCTAAAGAATCACTGGGAAGAACATATCATTTACAGATCATCCCTGACCTGGTGCACACCCTTTATGTTAGGCAGGTTCTTGGATTACCCTGGAGGTCTGGATTCTTCCTGCCTGACTTTAAAGGTAGACTTAGTTTTATATTCAACTTGGTTTTCTTTATTCTTATATTTAAGAGTTAAGACTAAACAATGAACAGTACCTCTAAAGCTAATTAAAAAGCAATCCTCTAGAGTAAAGGTCTGGAATCCATAGTTGAAACTTATATAGTTTATTTTTCTGTTTCTGTGTGATACATGTAAATTAAAAAAAAAAAAACAGAAAAAATACAAGTGCTAATGTAAATATTAAAGATTAAACCAGCTAGTGGGTAATGTCCCAAGGTTATCATTAGAGTATCACAGTGGTCTTTGATTAAAATATGGTAAAGTGCCATAGTTCTGTTTATTTTTTTTTTTCAATTTTTATTTATTTATGATAGTCACAGAGAGAGAGAGAGAGAGGCAGAGACACAGGCCGAGGGAGAAGCAGGCTCCATGCACCGGGAGCCCGATGTGGGATTCGATCCCGGGTCCCCAGGATCGCGCCCTGGGCCAAAGGCAGGCGCCAAACCGCTGCGCCACCCAGGGATCCCCATAGTTCTGTTTAAAAAACCAATTTGGACCAGTATGAGAGGCACTTTGCTTCTATTCTCTCCCTTTTCATTCCCCTCCTCCTCCCTCTCTTCTTCCTTCTTTATCTTCCTCTCCTCTATTTTATTTACAAGCAAATTTGTAACTTCTGACAGATGGTTATTTGATGCTTGAATTATTTTACTATTAGATCAGGAGTTGGCAAACTTTTTCTGTAAAGGGTCAGATAGTAAATATGTTAGGCTTTGCCTGACTGTAAGCTCTCAGCCATTATAGCATGGAAACAACCAAATTGATCATATATGAACCAATGAGTCTGGCTGTGTTCTAGTAAAACTTCATTTGTGACTACTGAAATTTGAATTTCATATAATTGTCACATATTATGTAACATTTTAACTTAGATTTTTTTGCAACTATTTAAAAATACAAAAACTATTCTAGGCTCACAGGTCATACAGAAACAGGTGGCAGGCCAAATTCAGCTTTCAGGCAGCAGTTTGCTGACTGTGCTCTAGGCCTATTATACACTAATATGTTTATTCTTTTTTTTTAAACATTATTTATTTATTCATAGAGACAGAGAGAGAGAGAGAGGCAGAGACACAGGCAGAGGGAGAAGCAGGCTCCATGCAGAGAGCCTGATATGGGACTCGATCCTGGGTCTCCAGGATCACGCCCTGGGCTGCAGGCGGAGCTAAACCGCTGTGCCAAGGGGGCTGCCCTAGTATGTTTATTCTTATATTCGTATTGCCATTCTATTTTTTAAAATAAACTGCTGGGTTTATAATCTATAGATCTGGGTCTCTGGAGTATTATAATTTAAAAGACCTTGGTAAAGATCATATGTGACATAAAAACTTATGCAGGGGATGCTTTTGGTTGCCTACTCAAGGATCATCGGCTCCCTCACTTTTTTGACGGCAGAACCCTTAGTTGACATTTTGTTCCAATAGCTGGTGGTCATAAACTTCAGGTTGCTTTCCTGTTCCTCCCAATTTCCAGGGGTGGGCAGATAAATCTTTACTGGTTTGATCCAATTTTAATTCTGTTCCCCTTGAGGGATTGATTTAGGAATGGCAATTTGGACAATAAGGTACATAAGGAAGAATTCAGTTGCATACAATAGATTGATCTTAGATATGAAGATGAATTTTTGACAACTGGAGTTAAAGTACCTCAACAAATACTGCTGCATGAGCTAGTGCAGATTGCTGTTTTGACAGACATATTTCAAGAAAACAGTTATATGTAAAACAATTTTTTAAAGTTTTTATATTTCAATTAACATGCAGTGTGATACTAGTTTCATGTGTACAATATAGTGATTCAACACTTCCATACACCTGATGTTCATTATTAGTTACTCCTTAACCCCCATCACCTAATTAACCCATCCTCCCACCCACCTCCATTCTGTTGGGTTTGTTCTCTATAGTTAAGAATCTGTGGGGATCCCTGAGTGGCTCAGCAGTTTAGCGCCACCTTCGGCCCATGGCATGATCCTGGAGACCTAGGATCCAGTCCCATGTCAGGCTCCCTGCATGGAACCTGCTTTTCCCTCTGCCTATGTCTCTGCCTCTCTCTCTGTATGTCTCTCATGAACAAATAAATAAAATCTTTAAAAAATAAATAAAGTAAAATTTTCTGAATTCAAATATAGAAAAATTAATTTTTGTTATGTCAGCATAATATTATAAACTCCATTTTTGAGAAGGACTGTTGTATATTCCATTATGTCTTTTTTCCTTACAAAATGTATTTTTCCAAGAAAAGGCAATCCAATCCAATGCCAATAACCACAGAAGTTTTTGAAATTTTATTGTTGTGTAAACCTGAAAGGTGGTATTGGAAATCCTGGTCTATATTTAGTAAACTCCATTCTCATCATTTCACTTCCTGACTCCTCGCAGCCTAGCTTTGGGCCTAACTTCTTGGTTGAATTGGTTTCTAGAAGGTTAATATTGATTTTATGGTCCTAGTACCCCTTTTTTTTAAATTTTTTTATTTTTATTTTATCTTTTTTAGTACCCCCCTTTTTTTAAAAATTTTTTATTTATTTATGATAGTCACACACACACAGAGAGAGAGAGAGAGGCAGAGACATAGGCAGAGGGAGAAGCAGGTTCCATGCACCGGGAGCCCGACGTGGGATTCGATCCCGGATCTCCAGGATCGCACCCTGGGCCAAAGGCAGACGCCAAACCGCTGTGCCACCAAGGGATCCCTTTAGTACCCCTTTTTTAAACCAAATCTGTCCTTTGCCTTTTCTGTAATGTTTAATTCTGTGGTCCATTTCACCTCTTAAACTCTCTTCACTAGTGTTTACTAACACTGCTTTGTTCTACCTCAGTGACCATTTTTCATCTGCTTTTAAATGCCTTTGTTTTGTTTCTTTCCATTTCTTAGGGGTAACTCTTGTAAAACACTGAATGTTTACAATGCCTATAAATAGTATGCATGAGAATGAATTAGCCATAAATAGAAGCTGCAATTTGCTAAGTAGAGACTATTTGGTAGAGACTGTCTTTTGATATAAAGCCAGGCTAATACTTAGTATTGAACAGTTTTCTTAACTGATAACAATTTTTTCAAGTATACACATATTTAATGCATTACATTCCTCTGTTGGTACCATTATTAAGCCATTTCTTTATGGATATTTTCATTATGGTCATGTGTTTATGCTTTAAAAAAATACCATATGGGCATTCTTGTGCCTATATTTTGTCATATACTTTGTGAGTATATCCCTATTATAAATCCCTAGTGGTAGAATTGTTGAATTATGGTGTATGTGCGCTTAAAAATTTGGTAGACATTGCCAACTAGCCTTTCAAAAAGCTTGTACCAGTTTGTACTTTTTATCAACAGTATGAGTGCTGCTTCTCTATCCTGTCTTACTGAATATTATCAAATTATACTGGGCTTTACAGTGAGTGTGTCCAGGCATCACAAATATGCCAAGACCTGAGGGTTCAAAGGTCTGCTGTTGGAGAAAGCTGAAGCTGCCTCAAAACAATTATTGACCCCTCTCCAACAAGGGATATAATAAAACAGTGTTTGCTAATCTAATACATGAAAAATAATTTCTTTACATTTTTATCTATGTTAGTTATAAATGAGGTTGAGCACCTTTTATATCAGTGGTTTTCACCTGGCAGTGATTTTGCCTACCAGGGGACATTTGGCAATGTCTGGAGACATTTTTGGTTTTAAAACTGGGAGAGGGTCTGGTGAGAAAATTCTGCTGACATACTGCTAAAAATCCTGCAAGGCACATGACAAAGCATTATCCCCAAATATCAGTAGTGCCAGAGTTGAGAAACTATATTATTCCATATCATCTCCTTTGTCAGTTTATTGTCTGTAATTCTTGAGTTATTTTATTGGCTACTTTACAGTTTATAGTATACATCTTTAACTTATTGCTGTTTACCTTCAACAGATATTTTACTATTTCATGTATAATATAAAAGCCTTATAATAGTATATTTCCATTTTTCTCCTCCTCACCTTTGTGCAAGTATTGTAATATATTTTACTTCTTCTTATGTTATAGACCCCATGTCTATATTATTTTACTTTAAACAGTTGATTATCTTTAAATTTTTTAACATTATTATAATGTATTAGTAGATTGCATCTATTTCAAGTGAACAATTTGACATGTGTATATAATTGTGAAACCACCACCACACATCACAATAATGAACATATTCATCATGCCCCAAACTTTTCTCCTGTTCTTTGCTAATCCCTTCCCCAGCCCCAGGCAGCCACTGATCTGCTTTTGGTTACTGTAGATAGGTGTACATTTTTTTAAATTTTATGTAAAAAAAATTATGTAAATGCAATAATAAACTGTATATTTTTTTTTTACTCCTTTCTTTTATCCAGCATAATTATTTTGAGATTTATCCATGTTGTATGTTACATCACTAGGAAAGCATTCTCAGCGACAGATTCCAGGTAATTGGACTGCCACTATAAAAGAGCATGCTGAATTCTAAAGTCACTTAATGTGTTCTTTGTTTTAGGTCATGACTCTCCACGTATGATAATCACATGAGAGCACTCATTGCTGCAGATGTCATTTGACTCATCAGAAAAAAGCTGTTTAAAAGAAAATATCTATGACCAGATCCATTTCGTTATTAAATGGCTTGATGGATTTCCTTTACTCTGAATCATACCAAAGCCGTCCTTGTCAACCAAAGCAAGAAAGGATCCTGCATGAGTCAATCACAGAATGCCATTTTTACATCACCAACAGGTGAAGAAAACCTCATGAATATCAATCACAGAGACTCAGAAAGTATCACTGGTGAGTCCAGTTTGATAAATATTGAAGTGCTATTCCTAGTGTATAAGATCTGCCACATTGTAACCCTGGCCTCACTTTCCAGCCTGATCTCCTGAGAGACAACTGAATCAGTCTTTCCTTCTCCTGGTCTCTTACTGAATTATCAAAATCTGCCTTTTGTGTTGTATGTTGTCCATGTCGGATTCTCCTGTACCGCATGAGCCCTGGTCAGCAGGAACCACATCATACTTCCCTTCCCCTTTTGTCTTTCTACTCATATCTTCCACAAAGACAGAGTTGCTTACCCTGCAAACACATGACAACAGTTCATGACATTTAAGAAGTTCTCAGGACCTATAGATTGGTTATTCAAACACAGGTACAGGCCTGTAAGCCCTTATCAAAAAACTCTGAACAACCCAGAGTTTTAACTTTGGCTATAAAATTCATTGGTCCACAAAACCTGACCTATATAGCTATTTCTAGACTTAGCCTCACTTAGTGTGAATGTTTGTTTGCTGAAAATGTACTAATGTATTTAAATATGGGATGTTGCTACAAAACCAAATGTAGTTGTTATATATCATACAGTATACACAAAGCAGTACTTTTCTAAACTTCAAAAAATTCTGAAATCTATCCAAACTGAAAGTTTTTTCCATTTTTAAATTCAGCTTTATTGTAATCTCTTTATTAAGATAAAGTATGACCATTTTAAGTGCACAGTTTGGCTTTGACAATATATACACTCATGTAACCACTGGTACAGTCAAGTTGTAGAACATTTTATTGCCCTCCCAAAAATTCCCTTGTACCCAGAGCCCCCTTCTCTCAACCACTGGCCTCTGACAACCATTGATCAGCTCTCTGTCACAATAGATCAAATTTGCTTGTTCTAGAATTTAATATAAATTAGTCTGTGTCTTTTATGTCTGGCTTTTTTTGTGCAGCAAAATGTTTTTGAGATTTATCCACATTGCAGCATGTATCAGTAACTCAATCATTTTCATTGCTGAATTGCTACAATTCAGTTCTGATGTTATAGCAGAAAAACACTCATAGACAATACATAAAAAACAAATGTGATTGTGGTCCAATAAAACTTGATTTACAAAATCGGGCAGAGGCAGCAGGCTAGAGCCTGCTTTGCTGACCTCTGTTCTGCAGCATCAACACTTGGTAATGTTAGTTTTTTTGATCACTGCCATTCTAGTAGGTATATACTGGTATCTCTTTGTGGGTTTAATTTATTTTTCCCCCATGACTAATGATGTTGAGCATCTATCTATTCATGTGCTTATTGGCCATTTCTGGATCTTATTTTGAGTTGTCTGTTCAAATCATTTGCCCATTGTAAAATTTTTCTTACCATTGAATTGTAAATGTATTTAGATATAAGTCCTTTGTTAGACTTATGGGTTGCAAATGTTTCTCCTATATGGGCTTGCCTTTTCATCTTTGCTGTTGTTTTTAAGTAATCTCCACACCCAATGTAGGGCTCAAACTCACAACCCCAAGGATCAAGAGTCCTGTGCTCTGCTGGCTGAGCCAGCCAGATACTGATGCCTTTTGAAGGGCAAAAGTTTTAAATTTTGGTGGAGTCTAGTTATTGATTTTGGTTTTTATAATAGTTTAGTTTTTTTGTGTTGCTTCTAAAAAATCTTCACATACTTCAGGATCACAAAGATATTCTCCTTTGTTGTCCTTTAAAAATTTTATGGCTTTTGCTTTTGCATTTAGATAAGTAGTAGCAAAGTTGCTTTACTTATTTTTTTTTTCTAAAAGATTTTTCTTTTTTTAGATAGAGCACACCAGCAAGGAGGGGGCGGAGGGGAGGGGCAGAGGGATAGACTGAGAGAATCTTAAGAAGGCTCCATGTTTAACACAGAACCCAACGTGGGGATTGATCTCACGACCCTGAGATCATGATCTGATCGAAATCAAGAAGTCAGACACTTAACTGACTGAGCCACCCAGGCAGCCCAGCTTAATTTCATTAGCTTTCTTATAGATTCCTTAGAATTTCCTTTGTAAATCATAATGTTGTCTACAAATGGAGACAGTTTTACATGTCTGTTCCTTTTCATTTTAGATGTGTTTTCTTTCTTTTCCTTGCCTTTTTGAATAGTGCAAGATCTCAGTATATTTTTTTAATAAAAATGAGAACAAACATCCTTGCCATATTTCCAATATTAGAGAAAAGTTACAATCTCACTATTAGTTTTCTTTAGAATGGCCTTTTTCAAATTAGGGGGTTGTTTTTCTTCTCCCAGTTGGATAAGAGATTTTTGTCATGAATGGATGTTGAATTTTGTCAAATGCCTGATCTCCACTACTGAGATGGTTTCTCTTTCTTAGTCTGTTAATGGTGAATTCTATTGACTTTTTAATTTTTTCTACTTTTGAATTTTTAAACCAACTTTGTGGGGAAACCCCTCCTTGGCCATGATGTATTATCCTTCTGATAGATTATGGATTTGTTGTATTAATGTTTTGTGTGTATGCGTTGTGCCCCATTTATGAAAACTATTGGCTTGTACTTTTTTTTTGCATGTGTTTGTTTTGGTATTGGAATAATGCTGGCCTCATAAAATGATTTGTAAAATATTCCTGCCTCTATTTTTGAAAAGAGTTTGTATAGAATTAGTATGATAGCATTTTTCATCCTTTTACCTTTAACTTACCTAAATATTTAAAGGACATCTATAGAGAGCTTATAGTTAGATCTTGTTTTTTTAAAATTCAATCTGAAAATCTCTACTTTATAATTGGTGTGTCTAGATGATTTGCACTTTTTTAAAGATTTCATTTATTTATTTGAGAGAGAGCAAGTGAGAGTATGAGGGCAGGTGGAGAAGGAGAGGGAGAAGCAGATTCCCTGCTGAGCAGGGAGCCCAATGAGGGGCTGGATCCCAGGATCTTGGGGTCATGACTTAAACTGAAGATGGCCGATTAACCAGCTGAGCCACCCAGGCACCCCTAGACAATTTACATTTGATATAATTATAAATTTGGTTGAGTCAGTAAATTCTGTACTACTATTTATTTTCTCTTTGTTCCACTTAATGTTTTTTTTTTTTTCCTTTTTTCCTGAGTTTTGGGTATTCATTTTCTTTTGTTTTGTTTAGGATTCCATTTTAATCCCACTATTGACTTAGTAGGTACATTTCTCATTTTTCTAAGTGGTTGCTCTGTGTTTGCAATATGCGTTATTAACTTACTGCAGTACATCCTCAAATAACATTATACTATTTCATAAAATGATATCCTTACAACAATAATCTTCTCTTTCCTCATCATTCTATATATTGTTGTTATGTCTTTTACATTTACAAGTTATATACATAATTACTGTTTTTACTCTAAACATTTATAAATTGAATAAATTGTGAGAATAAAAGTCATATATTTACATACAGATTTACCAGTTCTGTCAGTTTTTATCTCTTTTTGTAGAGTGAACTCTGCATTTTGTGTCCTTTTTGCCTGAGGAAGTTTAATATTTCTTGTACTATAGGTCAGCTGGCAATATGCTTGTCTGAAAAGTCTTTTTTCACCTTTAATGAAAGCTGTTTTCAGTATAGAGTTCTGTGATGACTTTTTATATATTTTAATAGCATTCTATTGTCATCTATTTTGCATTGCTTCTGATGAGTTTATTCTTGTCTTTGTTCCCTCAAATGTAATGTTTCCTTTGTCTTTCTCTCTGCTTTTTACATATTCTCTTGGGTTTTCTTTGTGTTATCCTGCTTAGAGTAGAGCTTCTTTGAACTATGGATTTATAGTTTTAATTAAATTTGCAAGATTTCAGCCATTATTCCTTCAAATAATCTTTTAGCTCTGTCTCTCTCCTCTTCTGTGGCTCCAATTGCATATACATTAGACTGTTTGATACAGAAATCACTGATGACCTGTTCATTTTTTTCCCCAGTTTTTTTTCTTTATGCTTCATTTTAGATAGTTTACATTACTATGTCTTCATGTCTACTGCTGTTTTTTTCTTCTGGAGAATGTCTAATCTGTTAATGTTATCCAGTGAGTTTTTCAATTTAGATATTGTACTCTACTTCTACTTGGGTTTTATAAAGATTGATATAGCTTCTGTTCTCTTTTCATCAAGTTTATGTTTTCCTTTTCAATCCTTGAGCATATTAATAATAGCTGTTTTTAAGTTGTTTACTTTGTCATTATTGGGCCTATTCCTATTGACTCATTTTACTACTGGTAATGGATTACAGTTCGCTTATTCTTTGCATATTTAGTAAATGCTGAATATTTTGAATGTCACATTGTTAGATATTTAGATTTTTTTTGTCTTCCTTGGAAGACTTAAAATCTGTTCTGACAGATCCTTAAGTTACTTGCTAATAAGGTCCATCCTTTTGAGGCTTGTTTTTAATCTTTGTAATGGAGTTCTCTAGGTCACACTTTAGATCATACTGTACTATGCTTTCTTCTAGCATTAATTTAATCCTGCTAAGAGAAGCCATGACCTTTCTAAGATGTTTACTAATTATCCCAAATATTCATAAAGTTTCTCTCCAATGGCTAGCTAGATGAAATTCAGACCTCTGTTAGTCTTGTATAGGAGAGTGACATAATGTAGATGTGAAGAAGTAGAGGAAAATTTGAGTGTAATGAGGCCAGAACAATTTTGAGGCTCTTCAAGAGAAGCAAGAGGAATCCTTGAATCTAAATAGACACAATGTAGCTAAAAAGAAGTAGACATGTGGAGGGAACATTTGGAAGTTAAAAAGTCATCAAGGAAGTTGTTAAGACTGGATAATCAGGAGAGTAGTAAATAGTACATTATCAAAAATACAAAAGCAAATAGAAGGAGCTAGTCAAGGATATTTAATCTTAAACCTTAAGTGTATATGTGTTTTTAAAAGTAACTTTGTGAGTAGGGAATTGGTAACCTTGAATTTTCTCAGAATTTCATTAATGCATCTTAAAAGACAATTTCTAATTTATGTGGTTAGCAATTTTGTTAAACAAACATGTTGTGGGGTGAAGAGGAGTTGATAGGAAGAGAAACCGCAATAAAGATTTTTCCCCTAACGTCAAGAACATGGCAAGGATGTCCACTATCACACCACTGCTGTTCAACAAAGTACTAGAAGTCTTAGCCTCAACAATCAGACAACAAAAAGAAAAAAAGGCATCCATATCAGCAAAGAAGTCAAACTCTCACTCTTTGCAGATGACATGACACTGTATATGGAAAACCCAAGACTCCACCCCAAAACTGCTAGAACTCACATAGCAATTCAATAAAATGGCAGGATATAAAATCAATACACAGAAATCAGTTGCATTTCTGTACACTGAGACTGAAGAAAGAAAAATTTAGGAGTCAGTCCCACTTACAATTGCACCAAAAACCATAAGATACCTAGAAATAAACCTAACTAAAGACGCAAAGGATCTGTATGCAGAAAACTGTAGAACATTCATGAAAGACATTGAGGAAGACACAAAGAAATGGAAAAACATTCCATGCTCATGGGCTGGAAGAACAAATAATGTTAAAACATCTATGCTACCTAGAGCATCTATACATTCAATACAATCCCTATCAAAATACCATCAACTTATTTCACAGAGTTGTAATAAATAATCCTAAAATTTGTATGGAACCAGAAAAGACCCCAAATAGCCAAAGGAATGTTGAAAAAGAAAACCAAAACTGAGAGCATCACAATTCCGGACTTCAAGCTCTATTGAAGTGCATGGTACTGGCACAAAGACAGACACATAAATCAGTGGGACAGAATAGAGAACCCAGAAATGGATCCTCTGGGATGAGGATGAGGATGAGATCCTCAACTCTATGGTCAACTAATCTTCAACAAAGCAGGAAAGAATATCCAATGGAAGAAAGACAGTTTCTTCGAACAAATGATGCTGGGAAAATTGGACAGCTGCATGCAGAAGAAGGAAACTGGACCAGTTCCCCACCCCATATACAAAAATAGACTCAAAATGGATAAAAGACCTAAATTTGAGACAGAAATTTGTCAAAATCCTAGAGGAGAACACAGGCAACAACCGCTTTGACCTCAGCCACAACAAATTCTTGCTAGACATGTTTCCAAAGGCAAGGGAAGCAAAGACAAAAATGAACTATTGGGACTTCATCAAGATGAAAACTTTTTTTTTTTAAGATGAAAACTTTTGCACAGCAAAAGAAACAGTCAACAAAACCAAAAGACAACTGACACAACAAGGGAAGATATTTGCAGTGACATATCAGATAAAGGACTAGTATTGAAAATCTATAAAGAATTTACCAAACTCAACACCCAAAGAACAAATAATCCAATCAAGAAATGGGCAGAAGACAGGAGCAGATGTTCCTCCAAAGAAGGCATACAAATGGCCAACAGATAAATGAAAAAATGCTCAACCTCACTTGGCCTCAAGGAAATACAAATCAAAACCACAGAGATAGTACCTCACACCAACCAGAATGGCCAGAATGAACAAGTCAGGGAACAACAGATGTTGTCAAGGATGTGGAGAAAGGGGGAACCTTCTTACACTGTTGGTGGGAATGTAAGCTGGTGTGGCCATTCTGGAAAACAGTATGGAGGTTCCTCAAAAAGTTGAAAATAGAGCTACCCTAAGATCCATTGTACTACTAGGTGTTTACCCCAAAGATATAAATATAGTGATCTGAAGGGGCACCTGAACCCCCATGTGTATAGCAACAATGTCCACAAGAGCTCAGATGTCCATCAACAGATGAATGGATAAAGAAGATTTGGTGTATATATATATATATATATGAAAGGGACTACTTCTCAGCCATTAAAAAAAAAAATAGAAATCTTGCCATTTGCAATGACATGGATGGGAACTAGAGGATATTATGCTGAGTGAAATAAGTCAATCAGAGAAAGACAATTATCATATGATCTCACTCATATGTGGAATTTAAGAAATAAAACAGACGGGCACCTGAGTGGCTCAGTGGTTGAGCGTCTGCCTTTGGCTCAGATGGTGATCCTGGGGTGCTGGGATCTAGTCCCACATCAAGCTCCCTGTATGGAGCCTGCCTCTCTCTCTGTGTGTCTCATGAATAAATAAATAAAATTAAAAAAAAAATAAAACAGAGGATCATAGGGGAAGAGTGGAGAAAGTAAAGCAAGACAAAATCAGAGGGGGAGACAAACCATAAGAGATTCTTCGTCATAGGAAACAAACAGGGTCATTGGAGGGGAGGGAATAGGGGGATGGGGTAAATGGGTGATGGACATTAGGGAGGGCATGTGATGTAATGAGCACTGGGTATTATATAAAACTGATAAATCACTGATCTCTATCTCTGAAACCAATAATGCATTATATGTTAATTAATTGAATTTAAATAAAATTAAAAAAATAAAATGTCATTTACACTAAAGATTTGTTAAGCAATTAAAATGAAAGAGGTATCCTCTAAAAAATAAAAGACAATCTCTAGGAAATAAAAATTCTTTTAATGGATGTTAAATTTTGTTTCCTGAATTGCTCACAACCTATTTTTAGCTCTGCATGTATTTATAGTCAACTTCTTTTCTTCCAAGTATTACACTGACAATCTTGTATGTGATATATTTATAGCAGGAAAAATTTGGATGATCACATGGAATTTGTAATAATAAATATGGTTGTGTTTTAGGGCTTTTAAAAAGACCTGCTAAAGGTTGAGAGCTTCTTTAGAACCATATCTAAGATTTTAAATGTACCTCATCTTTGTAATTATGAAGTCATTGCTTGTCCTGGGTAAAGATGGGGGATGTGATATTGTCAGCTTAGTGTTGTATATGATTTAATAAAGTGTCATTGTTAAGGTCAAGTAGTAGAAATTTACTCTTTTAAGATATGGTTTTTAAAAATGAACTTTGTTGGGATGCCTGGGTGGCTCAGCGGTTTAGCTCCTGCCTTCAGCCCAGGGCATGATCCTGGAGTCTCGGGATCAGGTCCCACATCGGGTTCCCTGCATGGAGACTGCTTCTCCCTCTGCCTGTGTCTCTGCCTCTCTCTCTCTCTCTCTCTCTCTATCTGTCTATCTCTCTGTGTCTCTCATGAATAAATAAATCTTTTTTTTTTTTAAAGAACTTTGTTGTTGTTTGCCAGAGTTAGAATATGTTTCTTTGTACTACCCACAAAGGAAATACCAGATCTCTTTATAAAGTGTGAGGGTTGATATGACATCCTGTATTTTCTCTATTCTAGGCATGTCAAAAGGGTAAATTTACTTTTTTTGCAAACTGCTGAATTTGGGAAGTGTTAAATGATATGCAGTATTTGGAACAGGAAGCCAAGAGCAAACACATAAAGCAGAAAAGCCAAGTGTGTTCAGAGATGTGTATGCAGGAGGTAGCCAGAGGTGTGTGGCTGAGAGGGTAGTGACGTGAAAGGTATTCAGGACTTCAAAGGTACCACATCTTCAAAATAAAAATGATAAAGTACTTATTCTAGTACTGGTGCTGGAACACTGTGCTGAAATGTTAACATTACTGGTTAACATTTAACCAATAAATGTTAATTTTTTATATCTAGCTACTGTGAGAATATACCAAAGTGCATTTTTCCAAATTTTGAAGAATCCTCCCACAGAGTTCAAAATCTGTTATTAAAGAGTATGTTACTTTATTCCTTTTGAATTAGCTATTTTCTGTTGGTTGCTTGGTGTTGCCTTTTTCCCCCCAAGCATATACGTTATTTAAGGTCAGCTCTCTTTTAAGCAACACTAAATAGACTGATAAGGAGGAAATTTGTTCAAATTCATTTTAATTTTTAAAAACATAGTTATATTTATCAAGCAGTATATTTTTAAATTCATGGTATTATTTTCACTATAAAAGTTTTCATATCAAAGAAACAGAAAGGCCAACTATAGTATCAATATATATTAATAAAAATGACTGGAGAAATTCTCCTGACTACCATTTCTTTGGTTACCCTACTTTTGCAAACTAATTTCACTTGATGTTTTCTCTGTAGCCTAATAAATTGAAATATACTGGATTCATTTACATGGAATCTCCTTTTTAGATGTCTGCTCCAATGAGGATCTCCCTGAAGTTGAGCTGGTGAGTCTGCTAGAAGAACAGCTGCCCCAGTATAAGCTAAGAGTAGACTCTCTCTTTTTATATGAAAATCAAGACTGGACTCGGTCTCCACACCAGCAGCATCATGCGTCTGATGCCCTCTCTCCAGTCCTTGCTGAAGAGACTTTCCATTATATGAGTGAGTATTTTTTATCCTTTTAGAGTTTGTCCATTGAAATAAAGATCCTAAGTATCTTGGTGTCGACTTTTAAAGCATTTGGTATCCCTAGCCGTTGTTTAGCGTATACGTGCTTTAACTCAAACTGGTTTCATGACGCAAAGAGATGATCTGTGTTATGTCTAGATGCAGCCGGTTTGTCATTCTTATGACACTGAGTGTTTGTGGTTGCAAGCAATACTCGGATGTTTCCATTTCTCCTTTCTTTTATTTGATACTTTTCTCAGACTAAGTAGAAAAAGGAACTTTAAAAAAAAAGTAGTTGAAATTTTAAGTTAAAATTGTAATATCCCTTTATATCTTAAAACATGTGTTATCCTAGTAGTTTGATATCTGGAACCATCTTACTTTATTACATTTCCTGTTAAACACAGTCACAGGAACTAGGTCAGTCATTTAGAAGCATAGTTTTTAGATACATAAATAGTTTTAATAATTAAAGTCTGGAGATCTTTTTGCTTTTGACCTCATTCCAAACATCTGTTTTCAGGCTGAGCTAACTTTTTTTTTTATTCATTCACTATAAAAATGTGTGCATAGTAGCTATTTGGATAGATAATAAAAATCTGTAAGTTCAACATTGATGTTTGTAAAATTCTTTTCATTTGAATTATATATGACATTGCATCAGTTCCTAGACATTTTCCCAGTGAGTGCTTCAGTGTCTTTAATGATTGTTGTGAAATACTAATTTTAATAGTAATCCTTAACTTGCTTTTAATAGTAGGTTTCCTAGAAAGAGGTTACTTACTGCTCAGGGGGGAAAATTGTAAACATTGAATTGCAATATCAAGAAACCCAAATAAAACTGTTTCTGCCTCAATAATTCTTGTAAGTAGCTGAATATTAAAATAAAGCTCTTAAATTTGAAAGTTTTCTTAACTTTCAAATTTGAGAAGTTGCTTGCTTGAGATTTTCCGGGTTTTTTTTCCCATATCTCTTTGTTCTATGATTTTTAGATTTGTGAGAAGAAAATTCAAACTGAAATCTCATCAGGATAAATTTATTAGTTCCTGTCATTATTTTGATACAGTGGCACAGAAAGTGCCCCTTTAGTTTACTTTTTGTTTGTCGTATATGCCACTAGAGGATGGAACTATAGCTAGAAAGCTATCTTAGATCATAATTTCATGGAGTTACTTTTAGGAAGAATTTTAAGTAAAAATAAACTTCTTTTGAAAATAAATGATAATCAAATTCTAAAATATTTGGTTTTCAGGACTTTATACAAAAGTTCAAGGAAGCAATTTAAAACTTAAGATTAATAAGATGTTATAGATTCATACTTCCAGGGTCCAGAAAACTGTCCTATTCCTTTGGTCTAAAGGTACTATTTTCACTTCAACAATTTGAAAATTGAACTCTATAAGATATACTTAAGATCATGAAGCAAGTAAGCTAGGATTGATTATAATTGGTATACTAATGCTTAATCTCTGTATTGTACTTAAAATTTCAATGTCATTTTAAAGGTATCAATTCTTTGGTTAACAGTTCACTCAAATACAAATAAACTTTATTATGAATTTGCATCTTATGAATGTAAAAGATAAGTGATTTACTTTATTTAGCAAATAAATGTGTGTTTTAAAAGGCAAGATACAAAACATTCTCGGACCCTTTCCAACAGTTTTCTATCCTTTTGAAATATCAGGACCTGTGGTTCTGAATGATTATTATGTACCCTGACAAGCCATCCTAGGGTTTAGCTCCCTGGTACTACTTCAGCCTCTTCTTATCCCTACTTCCCTCACATACCAGGAGATAGTCGTTCTCCTTAAAATGAATTTTTACAACTATTAAAAAGAGGTGGCACAGGCAGAGGCACTTTCTCTCTTACATAACACAAAGAAGTTGAAAGAGCTGTGAAAAGAAAAATAAATTTAGAAGGAAACATGGGCAGGGTTTTGGGTTGGGAGCCTACCTCCCATGGATGAAAGGATACCGGATATTCTCTGAAGCCCCCACCAAACCAGAAAGAGATTGTTTACTTTTAAAATAGAACATTTGAGAGCAGTGGGTGGGTCAAAAAAAATTCCATCCTACTCCCTGCCATATATAAAATTTAAGATATTCAAAGAACAGATCATTTCAGGATTTTCTTAATTTTATTAAGATAGAAACCCAAGAATGAGCTGTGGGGGTGAGCAATGCGGTCAGAGCACATCATAACAGAAGGTACCATTTGTTCGCGTAAAGGCTAAAAATAGAAGTCTGATCTGCCTTTCAGGGTATTTTTTTATTTGGGAATAAGGGATCGCCTGTACCCTTTATAAATGCATAAGAAAAAAGGGTCGGGGGTTGGAGGCAATGTTTAGTCTCTTAAGTTTTAGTCTCTTTAGTTTCATCACTTGGGAACTTGTTAGAAATACAAATTCTTGGGCCTCCACCCCAGATCTACAGAATCAGAAATTCTGGGAGTGGGGCAGAGCAGTCCATGTTTTAACAAGTCCTCCTGATACTGATGGCACACTACGATCTGAGAACCATCAGTATAAAGCATTGTCAACCAAAGTTATATGGCCGTTCTTAGTGATGTTAATTGAAGAATTTAAGGAATTACAGAGGGTTTAAAATTTGGGAGAGAAATACAGTTATAGAAATAATTACTTCTGGTTATACTTTTCCTCAAAGTCTGCCCTCAAAAATTACTACTTTATACTGGCAGGAAAAGAAATATAACTGATGATGTTCAGAAAGCATCAACCATAAATCATATCATGAGGTTAGCATTTTTATATTTCCTCTCAACCAATTACACAAAATAATTTAGATACCCCAAGACATCTATTGAGTATTATCCATGGCAGAATTGAGAAAATTGTCTCACTCAAATCATTATGTGTAGGGCTTAATTCTCTCCAGGAGCCCTGTTGAGGAAGGCCTGTCCTAGACAGTTTATATCATCAGACACCTTCTTTTTCTTCTCAGTTCTTTTGAAGGCAGTTTTTTATATTGCAGAAATATTCTCTGTATTATAGCAGCAAGAGCAGCCGTCACTTCTTTGGGGTTAAAACCGTAAGACTTGTCTAGTTACCAGGAGCTCTTGTGGCTTTTACTATGCCACATGGGTGGTGTGTGTTTCGGTTTGGGTTTTTGTTGCCTTGTTTTTTATTTTTTGCTGAGAGTTGGAGAGATTAGAAGCCTTTTTCAATTTCAGTAATTGTAGTAAAAACTTGAGATCTTGAAAAGGGGCACATAAGAGAACTATCAAATACCATCCTATATAAATTACGGATATCAAAATGGATTAACATTGGCTCTTCCCATCCTGAAAAAATGTGAGATTGAGTTGCCGATACGAAATTATGCAGAATTAGAACTTAAAGTAAGAATTAGAAAGGATTTATGTATATTCTACCCCCCCACCCCGTATTTTTTCAGGAACATCAGATTCCCCAAATCTTACACCAAAAATGTTGAACATTAATTAATAACCTTTGAAAATCAACTTGCAAGGATTGTTCTGTAAAGATGTTTATCATCTCTCCTAATATATAAAAATTTTTTAAGAGTTAGGAGTTTTGAGTCTGTAAACAAGGGACAGGACACTGCTAATTTCTGTACTACATTTTATTTTTATAAAATTTTAACAGCTGAGAACTGAAGGGAAAATTTTTTTATTTATTTTAACAGCTGAGAACTGAAGGGAAAATAAGATTTGATAGAATTGATTATAATAAAATCAGTCTGCTTGGCTCTGCATTTGTGGTTACAGAATTACAGTGAAGAATTAGTCTCTCACTTTGGAAGCATTTAGTCACAATGCCTAAATGCCAAGAGAACATTTAAGAGCTTTGCCCTGAGTACTTTTGGAATCTTCCCAAGCAGCCTATCTGCCAGAAGCACTGTTGAGGAAGAGAAGACAGAACTGATTAGACTGCAGAGAGAAATTCATTGCATTTTTATATGCTTTGTGACTGACACACATTGCTTGAGCTGCTCTGTGCAATTGAGGTGGCTCAGCCTTTGGGGCTCGGTAGCATGTAGACTCTTTGACATAAAACAAAACTGGAGAACTCTGGTTGCATTATCTAACTTCTTTGCCATAATATATCTTTAAGCATTTGAAAATTCATTTTTGCTTTTTGAAATCTCTGAAAAGAGCGGCTATTTTTCTAATGCAAAGATAACATTTATTCTTCATGGAAAATAAGCAAAAGACTGAAAAGAAAACAAAAGATCAACTATAATCCCTGCCCAGAGATAACCACTATTAACATTTAAATGTGTATCCTTCCAGCCTCTCTCCTATATTTATATGTATAAGTTATGCTCACAATTTTAAAAAACTGGGATCTGTGTTGTCCTATAACCTGCATTCACAGATGGATACCGGTTATTTCATCAGATAAAGGCCTTCTGATCTTGGTGGAACAGTGAAAGAAAGAGCAGAATGGTGCAAAGAGCCTATTACTGAGAATGAGCAGCCCAAAGTTTTTATATGACCTTGTGAGATAGGAGTTCTTATCACCTCATTATTATCCTCACTATTGTTAGTTTCTCCTCACTAAAACATGTTTTATTCTAAACAGTTCTTTTCTGTATGATGGTGTCCTTTATTTTCTTTTCACTTCTTCATGAACAACTTGTAGCTCACAGCTCTTTATTACATTCTTAATTTACTGGTTTTACTTCAAAATAAATTTACCACTTCACCTTCAACTCTGGTTGATCCTGTAATATAAACTATGTTAATAATATATTGTTTCAGTTAGTTTTATAAAAACAAACCGAGTCTCTAGGATTCCTGGTTCTTGCTTCGAGTGTTACCTCTGAATTGGTAGTTTCAATTGCTAGCTCCACACCAGAACACTTGGGCATCTTTTACTGTGTGTGCCCTGGGGTTCCTCCAAATCAATTAGAGTGTAGAGATGATACCCATCTCTTTTCTGCCTTTTGGCTAAAATCAGGTGTAGAGATGAGACCCACTGCCTTAGGTAGTAACATTTGGGTTTGTAACCATTGGGTGGTTTTCTGTAATTAATTTAGAACATAGATAGGATTTAATTTTTTTCTTTTGGTCTCATCTTATTGAGACTGGAAGTAGTGGAGACCTCACACTCTAAATAAATTGTGAAGATTCCTTTGGCCCAAAACCCTGTTTCCATTATCCCTGTGGTTAAATTACGGAGCCAGTTTTTCTACTTGTAAATATAAATCCTTTGGGGGTAAAAATGGTTTATCCAGATCTCTTTAGTTTTCCATCTCCTATTACTATCAGCTCAGCACTTTGTTTTACTTTTAGCTAGGAATAAGACTGTCGTTAATAATTAAGTTCTAGGTGATTCCCAGATTCATTTCAAGCATTTTTGCTAGGAAGAAAATAAAAAGCTCAAATAAAAGTAAAAAATGTCTCAGGGTGTCTTTTGGGTGACCTCAATGTTAAGATGGGACTAAGGAACTACAGGTGACTTAAATAATAATGTCTGCTGCCAGTACAGTGCATTATTTACAGAGAATTTTAAATCAGGGCTATTTCATACCTACCAGCTGTGTTTAAAGAATAGTGACTATAAACAAACAAACAAACAAAAAGAGTAGTGACTATAAACAGTTAATATGACACTTAGCAATAAATACTGCTGATATAGAATTATCGTATTTCATCCTCCTAATGATCCTGTGAGATGAGTGGTATCACCTCCATATGATGGAATAGGAGTTTAAGAAGGGCTAAATTCTCTCAAATTTGTAATTTAGCTTTTTTGCTTTAAAGCCTCTTAGTTTTTCACACTTCAGGGCAAACTAATAATAAAATAATAAAATCAATCTAAGTCAAACACAGATCCATTTTATGTTGTGTACTCTAACATTAAAAGTATGCATCATTAGCTTAAAAAGGTATTGCTTATTGTGACTGTGGAGTCATTAGGGTCATACGAGGCATTCTCTTTGGAGCTATATTATGCAGTGCATTGACAGTTCCTGAACTTAATGCAGAAATACTGGACTTAAATTATGCAAGTAATAGTATACAGTTTATATTATAGCAGAGGTCTAGATATGATGGAAATTTTCATAAAGGGTTTTCAATTAAGCAAAAGAAGATTATGCTTCATAACAGAACTGCAAAAGTCCTACAAGTCCGTTACTTATTTATTCATATTAGTTCATGTGATAGATGATCACAGGTATTTAAGATAATTACAACAGAATTCTAATTAAATATATTTGTAATAGCATAATCCCTCATTAATTTGTCCCTCAGGAATTTTAATTTAGGGCATAAAACAATTGGTGATTTAATCCATTCTTTAGGCCTGCAGTCTCTAGTGAGAGTACACCAAATTTCTAATCTTAAAGAGGGAAGAGGAGATACTCAGGAAGTGGTTATCTTATGATCATTTGATAACTTTCTTAATTCACTGTATGATGTACATTTTGTTTGTAAGAATTGATCTATTTCATGAGTGTCTAATACATAAACATTTCTTCTTTCACATATATTTTTATTCTCCTGAATGGGATTTTGTAAAAGCCTGAGTTTGTTGCTAACTTGTAAATTTTATGAATATTTAAAAGTTTCTGTTATCTCTAAATACTATAAACAGTTGTTTTGAACTGTCTCAGTTCTAGGCACAGACAGGGTGGAGCAGATGACCAAAACTTACAATGATATCGACATGGTTACACACCTCCTGGCAGAGGTAAGAATATATCTTTTTTTCTCTAGTACAGAAAGCTAAACCTTGACAATCATTTAAAATCTATCAAGTTTGTGCTCACTTAGACAGCACATATACTAAAATTGCAGTGATACAGAGAAGGTTAGCATGGCCCATGCGCAAGGATGACACATAAAATCTATCAAGTTTGCAGATCAAATGAAAAACAGTGATGTCTGTGTTCTGGGTTATTTTGTATTATAAGATTGTTATAAGTGGACTGGCATTCCAAAGTAGGATGGTTCCTGAAGTTTATTGTCAGGAAGTTTCAGAGGGTTTAATTTTTGTTGTTGCTGTTATGATGGTGCTGGCTTCCCCATCCTAGAAAGCTATCTTTAAAAAAGTTGTGGGGCTCCTGGATGGCTCAGTCAGTTAAGCCTCTGCCTTCGGCTCAAGTCATGATCCCAGAGTCTTAGGATTGAGTTCTGCATCAGGCTCCCTGCTCAGCCAGGAGCCTGCCTCTCCCTCTCCTCTGCCCCTCCCTCCTTGTGCATGCTTGCTCTCGCTCCCTTCTCTCAAATAAAAAAAATTTTTTTTTTAAAGTTTGTGTGTGTGTATGTGTGTGTGTGTGTGTGTGTGTGTGTGTGTGTGTTTAGATAAACCCTTGCTATTATCCTGGAGCAAAGCTGTGCTTTGAAGAAGTAGGTCCGTGGCAGATCAATACCAGCAGTTTGCAGCATCTTCTTTTTTCTACTTTCAGTTTGGACTGTTATTTGAGTTCCATTTGTCCATGACATTTTTACTGTGTGTGGTAAATCTCTTCCAATTGGCATTCTTAGAATATCTCCTTATACTTCAACTACAATTGATCTTAAAGAAACTATCTTTCTCCTTGAAGAACCCCTCCCCTCTCCCTCTCAGCTCCCTAGACTGATTTTGTGTATGCCACGTAGGCTATATGGAAACTGAGATAAGTGGGCCCTGAAAATTTGGAGATAATTTATCCACCTGGTTTCATGTGTTATAAAGTAAAAGGATAGAAGCTTAATTTTATTTACAGTGATGATTAAGTGGAACACATCCATGCTCATATATAAGGCAGCTAGAGGTATATTGACTGTTTTCATCCTACAGAATACAATCCTCACCACTATCACATAGGTGGGATTCCTACACCCTTGCTAAGTATCACCATTTATGTAGAAGGAGTAGCTTTTGCTTTGCTTGGCTTTACTCTAGGCCTCCCTGCCTCATTACCACTGACTTTTTTTTTTTTTTTTTTTAACCACTGACTTCTTTAGACTCCTTTTTTTATGCTTTAGCAGAACCTATAGTCTCAAAACTTCTAGTCTGTTATCCCCTCTTTTTTATCTCACATTATCATTTTTGCAGCAGTTGACAATAGGGCTCTTGTTTATGCTTTCCTTTAAGCCTCTGATTGAATGCATAGAAACTCTATCCCAATTGGAACTGTTTTCAACATAATACTGTATCATTACCATGCTTTTTTTTTTTTTAATTTTTATTTATTTATGATAGTCACAGAGAGAGAGAGAGGCAGAGACTCAGGCAGAGAGAGAAGCAGGCTCCATGCACCGGGAGCCCGATGTGGGATTCGATCCCGGGTCTCCAGGATCGCGCCCTGGGCCAAAGGCAGGCGCCAAACCGCTGCACCACCCAGGGATCCCCATTACCATGCTTAATAGACAAATGCATTCAACAAATATTTGTTGGGCTTTCATTATGTGCCAGCCCCTAGCCTCAGTTTGTAAAGGCTATATTGATTTTTTAATTCTCCCAAATCATAAGTTTAAAAATTGGGTTGCTTGATCCTAATTAATAAGGTGATCAATAAATCTCACTTGAAAAGAAATGCTCTCTTAAATCTATAACTGGTGGCCATCCATTTGATGAGCACATATTAAACACCACTTGTGTATCAGGCCTTGTGTTTATTTGTGATAGCTGGACATTAAAATGAATCTTGATGCTTTCTAGGACATTGCTTTTGAGTTTAGCAAAACTAAAGAATTTCTAAACTACCATTTAATTTTGTTTGTACTCAGAAGTTGTATTTGGTATTTTAACAGAGAGATCGTGATCTGGAGCTAGCTGCTCGAATTGGACAAGCTCTCTTAAAACGGAATCATGTCTTGTCTGAGCAGAATGAAGCTCTGGAGGAGCAACTGGGACAAGCCTTTGATCAAGTAAGTCATTGGTCAAGTATTTGTAGCATGAAATAATTAGTTCTTGGTCAACAAAGAAATTTTTTTTTCCGGGTGCCCCTGAAATAACAGGTAGCTAAATAACACGAGTACTTGTTGACTTTGTTGGCAACCATTGAACTAACCAGTAGAGAAATGAAATGTTATTGTACAAGAGGAGTGCTCATGTGACTCTACCTTAGTCAATATAACAGGCTATGTTCAGTACCTACGAAACTAACACCATGCTTAGATTCTAACACTTTCTCCTCCTCCCTTTACGTAGACTTCCTTGGGATCTTATCTTAAATTTGTTTTGAAAAAATAACCCTAAATAATAGATACCCAGATGAAGTATCTTTATTCAAAAACCCAAACAAAAGGAAAAGGAAATTTTTGAAAATGTATTTATTTCATGCAATAAATATTTTTAGAGAGAACTGATTTTTTATTAACCTGAATGGTTACATTTAAAATTTGCTGTTGTTTGTTATTATCTGGTTTCATTTTTATTTTATAAATGCATTGTGTTTAATAACATTTGAGCCTTTGTGAAAATATTTATTTTACAAAACTAAAGTTAGAAAGTCATGCAGAGTTATATTTAACTTAAAAGCTTAAAAATATGAGCCTTTATTCAGGATGAGACTTTGAAGGAGAGGTCTCTACTGACAGTTTGAAGGTTCTTCAGTTTTGCTTTGTTTTTACGTTGGAATGCATCATTATCTTACATGAAAATTTCTTCCTACATTCTTATTATATAGAATATAAAAATTGGCTTTTCACCTAGTATTGAAAAAGCTACATTTGTTGAGTTAGCACTAACATTATGTCTTAAGTATCTGAGGTTTGTTATTCTCTTTTTAATACTTGTAACCTTAGTAAAATCTAGCAGCTAGTTTTATGATTTTATTTTATGGTGAGAAACGATTGCTCCATGAATTAAAAGCAATATTATATGTAAATAATGCAAAATAAAGAACATCTTATAAATCAAGCCCTTTGGTTGCAGGTTAATCAACTGCAGCATGAGCTGTCCAAGAAAGATGAATTACTTCGAATTGTCTCCATTGCTTCTGAAGAGAGTGAAACTGATTCCAGCTGTTCTACACCTCTTCGGTTCAATGAGTCCTTTAGCTTATCTCAAGGTTTGCTACAGTTGGACATGCTGCAAGAAAAACTCAAGGAACTGGAAGAGGAGAATATGGCCCTTCGATCCAAGGTACATTCAACCTGATTCCCACTTTCCTTTTACCTTAAAGGCCACAGATTTAGATCCATGTAGGATTGAGGTAAAATAATGGCATAATAAGTATTTACTATTGATATTCCAACAAGGGGGTGACAGCCAAGGCATGTGTATTTGCCTTCCATTGTCCCTTAGATCCCATTCATTGACAAATAGAATAGCAAGCTGATAGATGAAATAGAGAGTCACAGCATGGAATATATATCTTTGTTTTTTTTTTTTTGAATATATATCTTATGGCGTTTACACAAATAATTAAATGATTAAAACTATGATAAGAACTGTGTTGGAAAATTACAGGGTTTCTGGAACTTACATATGGGGAAGAATCAAAGTCCTACTTAAGTAAATGACATTTTATCCGAGCCTAGGATTAGCGAGCCAGAAAAGTAAGGGGGAGGGAAACCATGTGAGGGTGGGGAATGAATAGGCATGTATAAAGGCCCTGAGAGGAATGAGGGGGAGATGTTTGTTATATCCTGTCGCATATCTATTTTAGATAAAGCTTTTTGGATTTTATGTTTCCTTTTTAACTGATGGACTTTTATCTTCAAATGAGCATTGAACGTTTTTAAGTGAATACTGTAAAGTCATTGGAAGATGTTATCACAGACTGATTTTTTTTTTCTTAAAGGCTTGTCACATAAAGACAGAAACTATTACCTATGAAGAGAAGGAACAACAGCTTGTCAATGACTGTGTTAAAGAACTTCGTATGTATTAACACATTTTATTTCATAGTTTTTGGACAGTTCTCTGGTGACATTATCACCAACTCAGAAAGTAAATCAGTGGTTTCAGTAGAGACATCTCAAGAAACAATTTTAAGTAGTTATTGAAAAATCTTGGAATATCACATTGAGCCCACAACTCTAAACAAAATACCATATGTACTTTCAAGAAGTATCTTTATTGCAAATTGCCATCATCATTTAAGACCTATTTTCTTATCAGTTTTAGCACATGAAAGGAAATGAAGCTTTCAATGAGTATTAAGTGCAGTTGTATGCTCTGTAACAGCCTATTTTGGTGTGATATTGTTAATTTAAAATAATTTTTAAAAATAAATCAGAAAAAGGCTTTACTGGAGGAAGACACTTAATTATATAAACTATAAATATATAACCTTTTATGTTGAAAGAGAAGATATGAAACACCATACCAATTCATCTGGGCTATGGGTGTCAGAATATGATAGCTTAGCTACTGAAATAAAATTAGTTCAATGTTAGAGTACCAGAAGGAATGTCACTTGAACCTTCTCCATCAGAAGTTCATTACACACCTCTTAGACTTTTAAAAACAAAAGAGGAAATGACTTGCCCAAAAGCTTAGATCCCAGTCTCCTAGCTTCTTATTGTCATCCTTTGAAATGTCATAGAGCTTCTGTCAATTTTAAAATAGTTTCATCTAACACTGAGAAATAGTTTTGCCATTTGTGTTTGATGTCAGAGTTTTTTTTTTTTTTTTTTTTTTAATTTTTATTTATTTATGATAGTCACACAGAGAGAAAGAGAGGCAGAGACACAGGCAGAGGGAGAAGCAGGCTCCATGCACCAGGAGCCCGATGTGGGATTCGATCCCGGGTCTCCAGGATCGCGCCCTGGGCCAAAGGCAGGCGCCAAACCGCTGCGCCACCCAGGGATCCCTGATGTCAGAGTTTTAAATGCAAGATTTACTTCATGGAATTCTAAAGTTTCTATTCCATATGCATGTAAGAATGCTTGGCTCTAAGGATTGCATCAGAGGCCTTACTCAGTTTGCAAGGTATCCCAGAAAGTCTTTTATGCAGAACCATTTCCACAGCTTTAACAGATTGTAACTGTTTATTTGGAAATGTACATTTGTTGTTTAATTTTCATTGCTTGCGGGGTATTATTGATGTCCCTGAAGGGTTTTCAGAGACATAAATGAGATGTTGTTAGAATTTTCAAACATATGCAATTCGCCTTCTTGTCCTGCATAAAGAAAAAGATTGAGGCAAAACTTCTAGCTTGCTTGCCTTACAGGTCACCTCTCAGCATTAGCCGATTTCAGAAGAATCTTTATTTTCCTCTACTCAGTTATTTGGGTTTATTTTTCAAATTTATGTTAAAAATCTCTTCATGATATAGTCCCCTGCTTGTTACAAAATAGGACTTAGCCTATAGGAAATAGTTTGTCAAACCCTACTCTACATTTTTATTAATTTTTAAATTTCTCTTTTGTTTCCCAGGTGAAACCAATGCTCAGATGTCCAGAATGACTGAAGAATTGTCTGGGAAGAGTGATGAACTGATTCGGTACCAAGAAGAGATCTCTTCTCTCTTGTCTCAAATTGTGGATCTTCAGCACAAAGTTAAAGAAGTAAGTTCATTCATTCATTCATTCATTCATTCATTCATTCAGCAGATGTTTCTTAAGCACTGCCCTAGTACCATACACTCTGCAAAGTGCTAGATACATTAAACAGAGCAAGCATGCTCCCTACCCCTTTACCGTGCTTTAGCCTGACTGCTGGTATGGTCTTTCTCTGTCATGAAATATGAATAACTTCTTTCAAGTTACTATTTGTCCCTCTGTCAAATGGGGTTAGATTTTCCTTAGAAAACTAAGATATGAACTGGTGACTTATGCTCATTGACCTCTGAACACCTTAATAGATTTTGTATTCTGCCCTTTAATTGCTCTTATTGCTCTTATTTGGCTTTTGAAGGATTAGCTTTTATAAGCCTCTAGACCATACTCCTGAGAGACACTCTTAAGATGTCTTTAAAAAGGGAAAGTAGCCCATATTTTATATGGGAAGGCTCATTTTTTTTTAAATATGTTGTTAGCATGTGATTGAGAAGGAGGAACTGAGACTTCACCTACAAGCTTCCAAAGATGCCCAAAGACAACTGACAATGGAGGTAATCAAATTTTCCTTTATCTTGTGTAATATTGGGGGGGAGAGAGGATGAATAGTTTCATCTTCATGAGTAAGAATGATTAAAGTTTATTACCATATTTTAAATAACAATGAAAGAATAATATTAAATTATGAGATCAAAGAAGTGAAGCAATTTAAAGATTCTGTCCCTAAAACTAATAACATGACATCTTTCTTGATTAATAGGGAAAACCTTGTCTTTTATAAGATTTTTTAAGAATATGTGACCCTTTTACCAGTCTACTGTAACCCAACAGTTTTTTAAAATAATTTCTAATAATAAGTGTTTTAGCAGCTATGGCAGGAGAAACACCAAAAATCTTTTACTTTCTATCTATATAAAAATTCTGTTTATTAGATATAATAGTGGTTCCCTAGCAGACATAATAATCACCTGGCAAAATGAGTTATAAATGGATATTCCTATGCACCATCCCTAAAAGTTTCCAATAGAGTAGGTCTACAGTAAGGGTCTAGAATCTGCATGATCCAGTCCACATACCACACTTGAAAAAAATTTTCGAAATTAAAATGTACTCTGAAAATTATAGGGCAGGGCAGCCCGGGTGGCTCAGCGGTTTAGCGCCTGCCTTCGGGCTAGAGCGTGATCCTGGGGACCTGGGATCAAGTCCCACATCAGGCTCCCTGCATGGAGCCTGCTTCTCCCTCTGCCTATGTCTCTGCCTCCCTCTCTCTCTGTGTCTTTCATGAATAAATAAATATAGTCTTTTTTAAAAAAAATTATATACTCTTTTGCCATACTTACATACCTAACTATATAAAGAAGATTCTGAAACAAGGGAGGAGAAACTACTTGTTTAGGATGATTGAGCACCCTGGCAACATATATAGTACTTTGTAGACTTGATATTTTCATTTACAGACTTCAGAGTGATGTTTAAAAATATGCACATCTAACATGCTAGACCTAACTTGACCCACAGCTATTACTCTACCTCTGTAATTATTTTAGATTTTATTGATTGATTGATTGATTGATTGATTGATTGATTTGGGAGAGAGAGCGAGCATGAGCAGGGGGAAGGGCAGAGGGAGAAGCAGACTCCCTGCTGAGGAGGGCTCAATCCCAGGAACCCCAATCTTGACCTGAGCTGAAGGCAGATGCCTGACTGAGCCACCCAGGTGCCCCACCTCTGTAAGTTTTTTTTTAAGGGTATGAAACATTAAATATTGAATTAATGGTTACAGTTACTTCAGCTACATTTCAGATTTTTAGGTAATCATGTTTATGTGTAATTCTGACCAAAACATCCCTAGTTCTGGTGACTTAAAAATTAATAGATACATATAGATATATAGTCTCCCTGCCTAGTTTGTTTTAGAGCTTTTCTGTTGAAAGTATATTCATGAAGTTATCTAGCCCTCTGGATAAAATTAATACTTATCCCGATGGGGTTTATTTTCCCCATTGTAATTTTGAGAATATAACTAATTATCATCCTTTTTTTCAGCTGCATGAGTTACAAGACAGGAATATGGAATGTCTGGGAATGTTGCATGAATCTCAAGAAGAAATAAAGGAACTTCGAAGTAGATCTGGCCCTTCTGCTCATCTTTACCTTTCACAGTCATATGGAGCTTTTTCTGGGGTGAGTTTTTCTGGAAAATCTATTACTTGTTTAAGGAAACTTGCTTAAGATTAGATTGTTCTGAGAGTGATATGATTTCTGGTGGTGTAAAGTATCTTGAGAAGAGTTAGCGTGGTTTGTCCTTGTTTCTGGAATTCATTTATTGATTTAGGCCTTGATTTACATATTTACCTCTATCTTAATACTCTTATTTACTGCAACCTTTCTTCTAACAGATGACCTTCCAGGTTTATTGTTAATATATGAGATGAACCCTAAGGAAATTAGGTTCAGGTCTATATACCATAGAGCTGCTTAAACTTGGGTAAGCATCCTTACCCTAGGCCCACCACATACTACTTATTCAAATAGAACTCTGAACATCTAAAACCTCTTTCAATAGATCTTGAGTTTCTTGATATATTTAATTCCACCTAGAGAATAAGTGCCATGAGAGCAGGATTCATGTTTGTGTAATTCATCAATATATAGTATTTTTTGAATTAAAGAAATTAATGAAAACTTGTGAGTTTATGCCAGAATCTGTAATATTGGTTCAAAGAATTATTTTAACAATCTGGTTCATAAGTACTTATAAGCAATCCTATGAAATTTTTAAAAGACAAACTATAAATTTTAGTAGATTTTTTTGAAAAGCATGGGAGCAGGATTTTTGTATTTTAACTTTTTATTTTGAAATAATTTTAAACTTAGGGTAATATTGCAACAATAGTACAAAAACTCTCATATATTCTTCACCTATATTTATCAGTTTTTAATATTTAATTACATTGGCCATATCATTCTTTTGTTTTTTTTCTGGACCATTTCACAATAAGTTACAGATATACCCTATTAACTTCTACTACTTCAGTGTATATCTACCAAAAATAAGAACTCTCTATTTAACCACACTAGAACCATCAAAGTCATCAAAGTCAAGAAATTATCATATATATACTATACTGTCTCATCCACAGAGCTCATTTAAATTTTGCCACTTGTCCCAACCATGTCCTTTGAAGGATATATTGCATTTGGTTGTTTGCTTGCCTTTCATGACCTTTGTAGAATGTCCTCAATTTGGGTTTATCTGATGTTTCCTCAGGATTAGATTCAGGCAGTGTATTTTTGGCAGAAATAATGCCATGTTCTTCTCAGTACACTGGATCAGGAGGCTCACATTGTCTATTTATCCCTTTACTGATGATGTTAATTAACTTTAATAACTAGGTTACAGTATATCTGCCAACTTTTCCCACTCTAAAGTTAATCAGTGTTGATAATTAAATTAATGTTACTAATTAATTTTGCAATGATGAAAATTGGCAGATGCTACCTTAGACAAGTGGTCCAAGTTACTATTTTGTGGAAAGATACTATACTTTGAGACTATTTAAATATCCTGTTTTTCTTAGCAAACTTTTATCCACTAGTTTTAACATTCCATAATGGTTCATATTTGGCTCATTTATTACTATGAGGATTGCCAAATGGTGATTTTCTAATTCCATAATTTTTTCAACATTTGTTAATTGACATTGTTTTGTCAGAGCCTTTCTGCTTCATTCATTCACTCATTCATTCATTCACCCATTCATTCATTTATTGAAGGGCAGGCAGGGTAGAGAGGGAGAATCTTTAGCAGACTCCACACCCAGCATGAAGCCTGACACGGAGCTTGATCTCACAACCCTGAGATTGTAACCTGAGTCAAAATCAAGAATCAGGTACATAACCAACTTAGCCACCGAGAAGCCCCATTTCTGCCTCATTTTAGTCAGTGGATTATAATACATTATTACTATTTTATATTTTGATACTTAAATTGAACCAGATATGGCCAGTGGGATCTCCTCCAAACTCATCTTGGCTTTTCCTGTCCCAGTCCTGGAATCAGCCGTTTCTCCAGGGAGGTCTGGTTAGTTTTAATGAGGAATGATACTTAGAATTCAAGACTTGGGTCCCGTATATCCATTGCCACTAGAGTGTTTTTTCATCTAGGCCCTCTCAGCAGATAGAGCTAGAAGATATGTGTGTGTTCGTACACACACCCAAACACATCAATATCTATGTTTCCGTCCATATTTATGTTAATCTCTCTATATATATATTTAAAAATATGAGTTCACACCAGTACCTCCAATTCTAGTCATTGTCTGCTCAGCTTCACTGAGCATGGCACCCATGCTAGATTAAATCCTCATCTCTGACTGGGGAAAAGGGAAACCTGCTTACTTTTCCTTTAATGATTTTTCTATATTATAAAAGCTATATGTATTTATTTGTAGAAGAGTTAGAAATTAAAAGAAGCAAAAAGAAATTATGAAATACCATCAGATCCTGACCTCGAGAGAATTATTATTGGCATCTTGGTTTATAGCCTTTCAGACCTTTTGTTTTTTGTGTCTCCATATGTAATAGTTTCTATTTATCATGTTGGTTTTTTCCACTGTTCTGTGAAATATATCATGATAAAAAAAATTGGTTCTTGTTAAAAGTTAGATTTCCAGAATATCTCTTTTTTTCCTTGCATTTTGGCCTGTGACAGTTTTCTTGTGCTTTCTTTTATTATAACACCAAAAGTACTGGACTCTGGAGACTCAATTAATTTAAGGATAATTCATTTCTTCTAACAGGCTTCTTACATAATCAGTATAGGAATCTCAAATTCTTTTTCTTAGGAATCTCTGGCAGCTGAGATCGAGGGGACCATGCGTAAAAAGTTGAGTTTGGATGAGGAATCTTCTCTCTTTAAACAAAAGTAAGTACAAATCACATGTATTATTACCCAAGCATTGGGATGAAATTTTTAAAAAGCCACAGCCCTAAGGGATAGGTATTTTGAGATTCAGTTGTAAATCTGCTTAGTATTCAGGGTTTTTTAGAGTGCTCACATTTGTAAGAGCACTCACTTGTTCTGAAGTTTATTTTCTAATAATTTCTCCTAAACTTTAGAGGATAGTCAAGGTGGCTTTATTTATTTATTTTTTTTTTAAAGATTTTATTTATTGGGATCCCTGGGTGACTCAGCGGTTAAGTGCCTGCCTTCAGCACTTTAAAAAAAAAAAAAAGATTTTATTTATTTATTCATGAAAGACACAGAGTGAGAGAGAGAGAGAGAGAGAGGCAGAGACACAGGCAGAGGGAGAAGCAGGCTTCATGCTGGGAGCCTGACGTGGGACTCAATCCCGGGACTCCAGGATCATGCCCTGGACCAAAGGCAGGCACTAAACTGCTGAGCCACCCAGGGATCCCCGGTGGCTTTATTTTTTTTTTTAATTTTTATTTATTTATGATAGTCACACACACAGAGAGAGAGGGAGAGAGGCAGAGACATAGGCAGAGGGAGAAGCAGGCTCCATGCACCGGGAGCCCGACGTGGGATTCGATCCCGGGTCTCCAGGATCGCGCCCTGGGCCAAAGGCAGGCACTAAACCGCTGCTATTTTTTAATAAATTGTACATATGTGTCTCTTCTAAAGCACTCCAGTGGTAGGCAGTGCAATAATGAACATTTCTTTTTTGACAGAGCCCAACAGAAACGAATATTTGATACTGTCAAGGTTGCCAATGACACACGGGGCCGCTCTATCCCATTCCCAGCTCTGCTACCTATTCCTGGGTCCAACCGTTCAAGTGTCATCATGACAGCAAAACCTTTTGAGTCTGGATTACAACAAACAGAGGAAAAAACACTGCTGAATCAGGGGAGCAACTCAGAAGAGGTTTCAGAGTAAGAAATATAGATCATGGCAGTGATTCTATATTTTGTATGGCATTAACATACCAGATTCACATACTTATATTCCAAGTATTGTTCTGTGCCATTCCAAGGAAGTTCTGGAACTGTCAGTTTTCATTCAGTAATGATGCCCTATAGCATTATTTGTAAGATAGATCATTGACTTCATAAAAATTTTTAGAGTGAAAAGGCTATATTTAATTAAGTGTATTCAAAATGGAACTTACACTGACCTATAAAATTCTTTACTACTTTCTTCTTTAGTATGGTAAAGTTTGTGTCTAAATCTTTATGGTCTAAGTCAAATTTGTTTGAATCTGTTAGGTCATTGGCAGTTATACATAGCATCAGATAACACTTTCTCATAACCCATGCTCATAATCTCAACTGCTTTGGTGCCTTTAGGATAAATGGTAAACTTGAATACCTATTGAGAAAAAGTAAGTTGCTCTTCATATTTGTTTAAATTTAGATTTTTTTCCAGTTTTCATTAATTCATCTTACTGAATTACATATAACTAGAGTTAAACAGCATTACTGGAAAGTCAGCTGAAGACTTTTGAAAGGTAAATGTTTCGCATCTGAGAGGAATCTTTCCTAATGCAGAAATCTATCCTAGAACATACCAAATATCCAATAAGTATCAGCTATTATCAATGGTAGTAGTGGTGGTGTTCTTACCATTAGTGAACACTAATTGTGGACTAGGAGCTAAATCTTGTTAATCCTGTCAACACCAACCCCATAGTGTAGGTACTAGATCTTCTCAATTTATAGTTGAGGAAAGTGAGGCTTAAATCATTCTGTAGCTTGCCCATGGTCACTTCACAGGAGGGTATTGTCACATTTCTGTGAACTACAGAATTGGTGCATGGATGCAATTTGTTTGGTTCAAAAATAAAAATTTTTGTGTTTCTAAAAAGGAAAAAACAAAGAAAGAAAAGGATCTATCACCCTGGGTTTTCTGTTGTATTTGAATTTGCACCCATAGTAGCTTTCTGTGTCATTACTATGTCATTGTACACAATTACTGTAGACGAAGATCAACAAACAGATCTTTGTGAATTCACATACAGTAGCCAGGAGCAGCTACAGCTTGACTTGCTGCTCTTTCTTTTGATATCAATCGAAGAAACCTCCAATTTCAAAAATACTGAAAAGTGAACAAGTGTGTTCACAGGACTATGAAAATGTAGTATTTACAAATCTTGGGTTTTTATATATATATGTTGTAGAACACACACACACATATATATATATATATATGTGTGTTCTACAATATTCATAGAGGATCCCATGGCACAAAGCAAATTATTTCACATTTTAATATTTTTGAAATCATTTATGTTTTGTAGTTAATGGCATATCATAATTTAATGGGTAGCATTTTTATTTTCTTCCTTAGTAGCACATAAAATAAAATAATAATACCTCTTGCAATCAATTGGTATTACAGATTCAGTGCTATATGACAACATTTATTTTTCTGGCTACTTAAATTCAATTTATAGATAGTCATATCTGTAGTTTCATAAACTGACTACACTTACCATGGTGAGCATTGAGTAATGTTTATTAGTTCTCAAATCAGTATGTTGTATACCTGAAACTAATATAACATCGTATGTTAATTATACTTCACTATAAAAATTAACTGAAATAGAAAAGTTAGTAAACATAAGTATATTTTTGCTTGTCTGAAGTTGCTTGAAATGAGTAAAAAATGTATAGTATTAGTGATATTGTTATTATTTCTGTATTCTTGATATCTAAGAAAAAACACTATGATTTTAAGATCAGTCTGTTGAACATTCACCATTGTAGAAAAGAGAAGTCTAGGTTGTGTTTATTGCCCTTACAGATCTAGTCAGTGAATGATTTTCCCGTAGGAACGTTCAGAAGGTGAGTCAAGCAGGACCTTCTGGAGATAGTGATTTGGCTACAGCACTGCATCGCCTTAGTCTGCGGCGACAGAACTACTTAAGTGAGAAGCAGTTCTTTGCTGAAGAATGGGAGCGGAAGATCCAGGTTCTGGCTGACCAGAAAGAAGGGATTAGTGGCTGTGGCACCCCCACAGAGAGCCTTGCTTCTCTCTGCACCGACCAGTCAGAGATCACAGACCTCAGCAGTGCCACTTGCCTTCGAGGTTTTATGCCTGAAAAATTACAGATTGTCAAGCCCCTTGAAGGTAATCATTCTTAAGCCATGTTGCTCATTTTAGCCTTTCCTTTTCCTGGAATTGAACTTTGTATTATAAGAGGGCTATGTGCAGGAGATACCTTTATTACCCTTAAACCTCATTTGTATGACAGTCTGTTATAGTACTTTGTGGAAAAAGAGTGAAGAGATCTGCATTCTCCAAGTCATCAGCCATCAGTATTTTTTTTTTTTTAATATAAATGTGAGGGAAGAGGAACATCTTTTCTTATCCTTAGCTAAGAAATATCATCAACAGCAGTTTTCATGGTAAAATAAATGGAATATTGGTAGATAAATTTAAAAAAATAATATGGATGTAATGCTTCATCTCTACCTTTCTTTTCAAAAAAGACTTCTTTACCAGGAAGTGTCATTTACTTAGAGGTATGTGTGTCTGGGTTGGGTTTTTTGTTGTTGTTGTGTTTTTTGTTGTTGTTTCTTTCCCCCCAAGGTAGAACTTGAATTTAAAATAAATTTATTTTATGGAATATTGATTACCTTGAAATGATTCTGTTATTATCATAAAAGAGTCTACATATAGTAGACAAAATTTTGAGTAGGTAATATAGAAGGACCCTTCAAACTCAAGGGTTATACAAGTTAGTTTCATTCATTAATGATCAGTGCAGGTATTTGTCAGAGTTGCCCCCTTTAGGGTGAAATGTCTGTAGTGACATAATTAGATATTGCATCTGGTGCGGGTGCTTGGGATGGTCATTCACCATGATTCTTAGAAACCATGGGGATATATCCTCCTTTTAGCATCTCCTTCATGTTCCTATTCTCCCTGGAGAGCCTAGGGAAAGGAGAGTCATGAGCATAGGGAAGAATAGATGTCCTTTGTAAACTTTACTTTTGAAACAGAAAGATTATCATTCATACCTTTAACATCTTGTCAGTCTTCCACAAAGAACTTTATAAAATTTTACCAAAATATTAAGACTAAGTAATTTTATCCTTATTTTTTTACACATATAGTCCTTTTATTATTATCCTTACTTTTTTATACATATAATTTTAGCCTCTGTTTCAAGATTGAATATTTGTGGGAAATTTAAAATATGCTTTATGGGTTTTGTTTTGTTTTTGGTCTTGCACATTCAGGATCACAAACTTTGCACCACTGGCAGCAGCTTGCTCAACCAAATTTAGGAACCATTCTTGACCCACGACCAGGTGTCATCACTAAAGGCTTTACCCAGTTGCCCAGGGATGCCATCTATCACCTCTCGGATTTAGAAGAGGATGAAGAGGAAGGTATCACTTTTCAAGTGGAACAGAAACCTTCAGTATCCAAGCCAGTAACAGGAATTTTCCTTCCAGCTATTACTTCAGCTAGTGGTCCAGTTACAGGTAAGAACAGTGCTTAGTGGAGTGTAGTCTAATAATTCTGTATTCTGACTTACAGTATGGCAACTTGACAGCCTCCTTTTAAATTTAACTTGAATGCACTCAGTCCTGAGTTGAAGAAAATTAATATCTGTGGTGACAGTGGTTCGTAAGCCTTTTGGGCTCAGGATCTTTTTATACCCTTAAAAATCATTGAGAATCACAGACAGCTTGTCTTGGTGGGTTATATCTATTGCTATTTACCATATTAGAAATCAAAACTGAGAAATTATCAAAATATTTATAAACTCATTTAAAAATAATAATTACATGCTAACACTATGTTTTATGAAAAATAGCTATTTAAGTAATGAATAGAATGGTTTTGTTTTTACAATTTTGCAAGTCTCTCACTTAAGGCTTAAGAGAAGATGGCTGGATTTTCATATAGCTTCTACATTCAGTCTATTATAATATGGTTTTTTGTCTGAAGAGTATGAAGAAAATGCAGGCTCACACAGGTGTGTAGTTGTAAAAGGAGAGAGTATTTTAATAGCCTCTTCAGGTATTTGTGGATAATTCTTTGATATTATACCAAAACTTGATAAGTGATAGCTTATTTAAGCTTTATAGAGCAATATGGAATCCAAACCTATCAGTGAACTTGTCATACTTAGTTACAAAATGTTTTGGTCTATTTACACTTTGAATGCATCTTTTACCCAAGCATGATTTTGTAACATCATGCACTGGTCATTTGGAAAATAGTGGTTCACTGAGTAATGCATATCTTCGAAATGTTAACATATTTCATTGTATAATATATTAAAATTACATTAATATCACCATGTATCTCATCAGTTAAGTCTTTTTAGTATTAGAAAGCTTTAAAGCTCTCAAGGGTGGGTATGAGTTCTCCAAAACTCTAATTTTCACTTGAAAGATAAAATTTTGTCACTGACAGCAAATCTTGTAAGCTATTTTTATTGAAGAGATAGGCTCACTACCTTCATTTCCAAGAAAATTTCTGCCAGATAGCCAAGTCTGAATAACTGTAATTTGTTAGTTGTTCTTTCAAGTAAAAATGGTGTTCCATGAAAAAATTTCAATTCAGTTGCCCATGTGCTTTTCCTTTAGATAACCATTGTGTCTTGGCATGCAGCAGAATACTTAATGCTTACTTCCCATTTAACCACACAGAATATTAAAATATAGAGTCAAGATTTAATAAGTAGTTTTTACTGCTTCATCAAGGACATCCTTATGTGAATCCGGCTTTTTTTTTTTTCTTTTTCTTTTCTTTTTTTACTATTGTGGGTGGACAACAGTGAGGAATATTAGCATAGCTTGATATAGCTTATAGATTTTTGCTAAGGAGTCAGCAGTTTTGCTCATCATTGCTTTTGCACCAGCAGTGCAAATGCCAACCCAGTCAAAAAAGCAAATAGCATCTTGGCATTGCTATAAAAGTAATTTTGACCTATAACCTATGGATTCCCACAAGATCTGCAAACCACACTTTGAAAACCATTGAAGTAGATAGTTTGGCTAGAAACAAGATCTAGAAGACTAGATCTTGTGTGGGGGTGTTTGTATTTTTTCAGAATATATATTTCTCTTATTTCTAAGCTATTTTTAATCCTTTTGAATTATAATTTTAAAGTATTGAAGGATTCAGCTCTATACTAGCCAGTTGATACTAATATGATATTTATGTATATTTCATTTCCATATTTGGTGATTTTTGTGCAAGAGAACCTTGACTAATGCTTAATTAATAGTGATGAATGTTTTGCATTATTAACCTAGTCTTTCAATTTTGTTTGATTCCATTAAAATCTCTACTTCAGTTGCAACCTCAAACCCAGGCAAATGTCTGTCATGCACAAACTCGACATTCACCTTCACCACCTGTAGGATATTGCATCCTTCTGATATCACTCAGGTTACCCCCAGGTAAGGGGTCTGGGCAATTTGAGGCCTAAAGCTTGATTCCTTAACTATGTTTTCATGAATTTATTTTAAAAATTACTTTATTTTAACTCCCAGAATTTTAATTAATGTCTTTAGGATATTTTCATTTGTCTTTAGGATATTTTCACATTGTATCTTCTCCTTTGATCATTTTAACTCTTTGAAGTTGGCAGGGCAAGTGAGTATGTATTGTGTAAGTAAAAAACTAAGGCATAGATAGTTTAGGTAACCGGTCCAAAGGCCAGTTAATGACCCAGCTGCAACTATACCCAGAGTAAGCTAAACTACAAGATCTGGGGGACCAGTCCTCAGCACAAGACTGCCCTCACTGGAGGTTCCCAAAACCACTCTCTGGTTTGATAATTTGCTGGAAAGATTCACAGAACTCACCAAAAGCTATTAGGCTCATGATTGCTGTTCATTACAGGGAATGGATACAGGTTAAAATTAGTCAAAGGAAGAGACATAAGTCAGAGGTCTGGGGAGGGTTCCACATGAAAAGTTTTCCTTGTCCTTAGTATTTAATACTTTCCTAGCATTGTTGTGTGATGGCACATGCAGAGTATTGCCCACTAGGGAAGCTCATGTAAGCCTCAGTGTCCAGATTTTTTAGTGAAGTTTCAGTGCATAGTCATGATGATTGATTTATCACCCACATTAGTTGAGCTCACCTCCAGGTTCACTAACCTAAAGGCCCTAGCCTAAATCACATGAATTGTCCTCTGGCATGGCTAACCTTCATCCTAAAACTATTAGGTGTAGCCAGACTCACCTAGTATGGCCAGCCTTCATCCTAAACAAAGACACATCCTAAACAAACATGTCAGACATGGCATAGATTACCTCCCGGCAGCTGAGGGCAAAGGCCAGAACCCTCTGGGCAAGGCCAAAGTATTCACTACACAAGCTAGAACATGCATATTCTAACACATAGGTGAGGGTTCTTATTAAGCCACATTGCTGCTATTTCTGTCCTACCACTTCCCAAAAGAATCTAAGGTAGTTTTCAAAGGTACTTAGAGCATTGAGATAATGTTAACTACAAGTAGAAAAGGAAAATGAAGCATATGAAGGATATAAAATAGAAAAAAACAAGGATGCAAATACTTGTTATCTTTCTAGCTGCCAGTGTGGAGGGAAATAAGACTATAATTCAATGTATATAAGAGCAAATCAATTATTTAGGGAAGCATTTACATTTCATCCAATAAAGATCTCCATAAAGTCTGTGATGAGCACGCATATCTGCAATTTTTCTACATTGTTCTTATAGTCAGTAAGATAACAAGTTTTATAAAATGGGTTCTTGGGAGGATTCTCAGTACAAGATAATACCATCATATGAGGTGTACAGTTTGAGAGAAAGGACAGGCAGTTCTATGGTAAAGTAGAACCAGGGAGGTGGGAAACTGGGAGAATAGTCTATAGACTGCATCCAATTAGAGGTTCTTAGTTGGACTTGTATAACCAAGGAGTCAAACTTGTTTGTAGTTTCTTTCTTTCATACCAGTTGGTACTTTAGAAAATTTGTTTATTAACAGATGATTAGTTTTAATAATAACTGTTTAAAATCACTAAGAATTTTGTTATCTGAGTATTTTGTTAAAGTGATAGTTTATCTATTAAATACTGGTAACATTTTCTCAAGGGAGGGAAATTAGCTAAGGAAGTCCCTTCATTCTGTCACCATTTCCTTGAGTACACGATTTCTTAGGGTTTTTTTTTTTCTTTCTAACAAAATAGAATAAGAAATTTCCAATAGTTGTCAAAGCTTTTAATTATTTTTGTTTTCCCAGAAACATATGTTCAAAGTCAAGGTTAAGAAAAATTTGTTTCATAGGTATCCTTATACTACTATTGTTTGGAATTAACATTCTTGAAAATGGAAATTTAACAATTTCAACTTTTGTGAGTTCTTAGAAATATAAAATTGTAAGATTAAAAGAAGAAGAGCTCTTAGAAGAGCATCTTAGGTTTAATATAAAAGATTGTATTTTCTAAGACAGACAATTATTTACTCATGGGTTGTTTCACTCTGGTGTATTTCACTATATGGAATGAATATATAAAAATTTCTGAAGGTTACTGTCTTTAATTTCTATCATAAAATTTAGTTGTATTCCCAAAGATACATATTTTGAGTTAAAATTTAGGAATAAAGTTATCTAAGAGTAAACTTTTTCATATCCTATGAAAAGGAGTATGTTTCAATGAGTTAGTAACTTAGTTACAAATTGCAATTAACCAGTCATTCAAGTAACATATCAAAATTCTTAATCTTCAAATCTTTCTACAGAGTTCAATTACTGATGTATTGCCTCTTATTCTATATTTACTACAGATAGCTAATGTAATTACTTTAAATGCTGACTTGTAAATTACTTTTTATTTTTAAACACTCTCCTTTTCTTCCTTCCTTCCTTCCTTCCTTCCTTCCTTCCTTCCTTCCTTCCTTCCTTTCTTTCTTTCTCTCTCTCTCTCTTTCTTTTTTCTTTTTTTCAAAGCTCTGGGTTCCCTTCATTATCCTGTGGAAGTAGTGGTAGCAGTTCATCAAACACGGCGGTGAATTCTCCTGCTATGTCCTATAGACTCAGCATTGGTGAATCTGTTACCAATCGACGAGATTCCACTATAACCTTCAGTAGCACCATGAGCTTGGCCAAACTTCTACAAGAGCGCGGCATTTCTGCTAAAGTGTATCACAGCCCAGTTTCAGAGAACCCCCTTCTCCAGCCTATCCCTAAAGCCCTGGCTATTCCTTCCACACCACCGAATTCACCATCTCACTCACCTTGCCCTTCTCCTTTGCCCTTTGAGCCTCGAGTGCATCTCTCCGAAAATTTTTTGGCCTCTCGACCAGCGGAAACATTCCTCCAGGAGATGTATGGTTTAAGACCTACACGGAACCCTCCTGACATTGGCCAGTTGAAGATGAACTTAGTGGACAGGCTGAAGCGACTGGGGATAGCCAGAGTGATCAAGACCCCTGATGCACAGGAAAATGGAAGAAGCCAAGAAGCAGAAGTTGGTCTTCAAAGACCAGACTCTGCTGTTTACTTAAATTCAGGTAGCAATTTATTGAGTGGACTGAGGAGGAATCAGAGTCTTCCAGTCATGATGGGTAGCTTTGGCACTCCAGTTTGCACAACTTCACCGAAAATGGATATCCTGAAGGAAAACTGAGGTTCAGCAGTTAAGTGGCCTCTTAAATTAGCACATGAAGGATAGATTTGCACTGATACATATAGTGTGGTCTGACTGAGAGACAAGGAATGTTGTAGACGGGTTGTGAATGTGGAAAGGGGAAAGTGGAAGAATGGAAACAGAATTGGGATGAGGCTCCAATGAATAAGGTTTAATAAATTGAAAGTATAAATGAATGGGTCATGAGTGTTTGGAGGCAGAAAAGGAAGAAAGGTTTAATTCACTCATTCAGTTGAGTGTTCCTATCTTGAGAATAAAAAGTTACTGGACAATAAATTCAGTAATATCGAAATATACCAGATATACTGAACCTGCTAGCATATTTATTTCTAGTAAGCAAAAGCAGGAAGAACCCAGGTTAGGGGATGGAAAGAGAAAGGGAGCAGCTTTGACCATTGCCTATAAAAAGCAGAGCTGCTGGGCTAAGCCCAGTCTGTTACTGAGACAAATGAGATAGTTTTATGTTTTACCCTGATAATAATGTCTGTTTAAATTACATATCCATCAAATGGTATGTACACAGCATTAGCAAATAAGGAATTTTATCTTTTTCATAAAATCAAAATAGTGGAAACTCCCTTTTTGTTTTCTGTTTTCAAGCCTTTGAGCCAGTAGGGGCCCAGACACCACCCAAATTCCTTTTGTATTTGTGATTAATAAAAGTTCATTTTTAAATTTGTATTTTTATACAATACCTCCAAAAAAATACAACATGAATTGGAGGCAGGGGGTCGGGTAGGAAGGATTTACTTTAAGAAGGAAAATATGGGTAGGTTGGAACCAAGGAAACTTGTTTTCAGAATATTTCTTTTAGATAAGTATAGTGGCCAAGGCATATGAACACAATTACTTGTCTTTCAAATTTCCTTGGAGGCTGGAAGGGGTTAAACCAGAAGTGCAATCAGTAGGAATTAGGGAATGTTGTGTATTTATGTCTGTATGTTTTTTTTGTAAGGAAAGTTAGTTGCAACTAAACTTTTTCCAAAGTGCTATGCATATTTTTCATTGAAGATGACATGTATTTGCACAAAAATTCTCAGGCTTATTAAATTATTATAAGCTAAAGTAAAACCCAGGTGCTTGCTTTGAGATTGTGGTTTTTTTAAATGTCACTGCCTTTTTCTTGATGTATATAGAATTAGAGAATGAACTTTTTAATGGGAAAACGGGAAAGTCAAAGCTTTTGCTTTTTTCCTGGGATTCCTTTTTTTTTTTTTTTTACAAATTCTGTGAAATGGCAAAGTGAAACTCATGGATTAGGTTTCAGCATTCAGCAGTGTGACACAAGGCTGTGAATTGGGAGGAAACAGATCTGTTTTCCAAGTGTTGCTGAACAAGGTCTGTTCTTCATGAAATGACATGGCTTTCTCTACACAGGACAGTTCAGAAAAAAATGCCAGTATATGAAAGGCATGATGGAGAAGAGATGAGGGAGGAAGATAATTACTTTTTTTTTTTTTTAATGGGAGGCATATTACTTGATCTTTTTGGAGCTTAATTTTCAAGTGTTTTGCTCCTTTCTTCTGACTTAACTGAAAGGCAGTTTTCTGAAGAATTCTTGATAAGAGTCTTGCTCCTTTGATTCCCATTGATGTACCTGTTCTGATGGCTGAAGAGGCTCCTTCCTTTCCCCTCTACGGTGCCTCTCCTATATGAAGAGCTATGTGTCAAAAGGTAGAAAAACCAACATGCATGCAGTAGTAAGAATGTGTGAGTATACCATGCTTTTTAGAACCTTAATAAAACTTTTCTAATTTCTTAAAAACAAAAAAAGTGATAGTGTCTTCTCCCCTTCTGTCAGTCATGCTGAAGTCAGCGGACCTCACACATAACATGTTCAGAAAGGATTCCAGCAGGTCCATAAGTGAATGTAAGTGTCCCTGAATGTGGTAGGCACTCATTAGAAGAATTCTTTGTTTAAAGATGTTGAAATTTCCAGAATATTCCCAACTCACTTTTTAAAAAATGGTATCTGAGTTTCTACTTTCTTAAGTAACTCTGGGGTGCTTATTTTAGCTGATTCTTAAAGCTTTTTATTTATTCTCTAAGAAGGTAATCTTCCTGTTGCCAGTTTCCAAGAAACATCAGGAAGTAGGAAAATATAGGGCCAGAGAGTGTAGTACAAAGTGTTAAATTATCAGATTTGTGTATCTTATATAAATAGCTATGAACTAAGCTAGATTTTGGAGTGTTCCAAACAATTAGTATACTTTTTAAAATAACTGATGCTAAAGTGATCATTTTGGAAGCAGGGTGAAGGCATATTCACAGCCAAATAAGCACATCTAATTAAAGAAAACCAGACTTAAGTTTTTGAAAATTAAATTGATGTTACTATTCTACCAGAAACATAATGATTGTATACTGGTGCATTCTTGTCTCTAGAAATGAATCCGTTTTTGAAATTGGGTTTTGCTATTTTTAAAGATGCCACCTAAAATCATTTTTGGTATAGCCTGAGAATCTCTGTTCTAACAAAGCTGTGCAAAGTATAGTGAGAAGACCTGAAGCTTCGTAGAAGTTTCTCCTCCGTTTATCTGTTATACTTTTTAGTCCTGTCGCATTTTAATTTTTCAATATCAACTGTGTATGTACTTTTATGCCAGTATGGGAAACTCCAATCTTTTTTTTTCTCCTTCAGGAGGGTTCTCAGTGATTATACCTCAGGTATTTCTGAGTATCCTACTATCTATAGGAGGGATACCTTTGTGAGCTCAGAATGAAAAGTTTTCCTGAATTATGATGATCCCAAATCTTATGTAAATAGCCTTAGGCATGGGTCTTAGGGAGAATTTCATGACCATCGTTAAGTAGTTTTTTAAAAAGTTTTATACTTTATGTCCTTGATTTGACATGAATGAACAGACTTTGGCAAAGGGAGGAAATAAAGAGACAGTTCACGACAAGAGCTGATTCTCTTTAAAGGGGTATTTTATACAGTATTCAAAGTCTGTTATTTTTTTCTGACCATTCTAGTACATAATTAGTACTCGTTGGTTACTAACACTGACTTTTGACATCTGGAACTAGAGCTCTCAAGTGCTTAATGGTCCACTGCTTTGATGTCAGATGCCCACAGGCCTGTATCCAGTGCAGTGTAGACCCCATGGTGTCTACAACTGGGTGGTTTCACTGCAGAGCACGGCTGCCCAGGAGTGGTGTTTCAGGGGCCTCTGGTGCAGCCAGGGAAATACTGTTGTGTGATATCTAGGGCTTGGCTTTGTCAAACAGCTCTCCGTGCACCTCCCTTTGCTTTGTCAAATGTAAATCAGATAATAAACATGAGTATCTTCTTAAGTGTTTATTTGCCTTTCTGTGTTTTTGTCCCAGTTCTTTTCATAGCTTATCCTGCATTGAGTCTTTCCTTTCCATTATGCTGGTTTTGGTAGAGAAAACAACCTCTACTTGCCAAACCAATACAAAACAAACCAACAGTACTAAAGAGATCTTATTGTATTTTCTGAGATATTTTTTAAAAACAGAATAAATGAAGTGTCTATATTCGCCATATTGTTTCCTTAGTAAAATAAGAGCAACAAAGAAGTCATTGCAGAGCTTTAATTTGAAAAGATGGAGAAAATGTGAAGCATTTTTTTCCCTATAAATTATGATTTTTGGCACTCTCCCCTTTGCTGTCCTGCCTGCCGCAGCCTTGTGGTATATTCAATAAACTTCTATCTCTTTTGTTCTGCATTGGTGAATTCTTTCACCACCCACACCGCTGACCCTTACCGAATTGGAGTGCCCTGCATTTGGTGTCCTATATGGGGACTTATGCTGGCCTGGGACTCTTCCCAAATTCTCCAGGAATTTCTTGGGACTTTCCCTCAGGAGACTGACTGTAGTATTTGGGAAACAGGATCCAAAGCCCCAGGAGAAACTGACTGAACTGCTCTTGTCTGAAAGAGTAAGGGATTTTTCCTTCTTGCCCTTCAAAGGGACCCTTCCCCTCCCTCTTCTCTTTTCAGCTCTTAACCCTAGGGCTCCTCAGACAACTGGCCATCTCTAGCCAAGGCAACTCCCTGATGTGGTCTAAAGGTCTGAAGGTGAACAGGCTGGATGCTGGTACCTGTGAGGACAAAGGATCCCTTTCCCCTCCTCTCCCACTCTATCTCCTCTGAGGTCTACATTCCCAATGTGCTGCTTTTGGAACTCCCTCCCTCCACTTTTCCTTTGTTCCCATGGATCCAACTGCCATCTTGATCTACAGGCAAAACACCTTCCTATGCCTCTGAGTGGTGCATCCTTCCCCCTCCTTTTTCCTGACCCAGTCTGGCCACCTAGTGTCCAGCTTTCCCTGTTGAGAGGATACCCAGCAGGGATTGCTATTGCAATTTGCTGCAACCCTCTCCTTGGTGGGATGCTCCAGTAGAGTCAGTCACCCCATATGAACTCTAGTCCTTTTTCAGGTCACTGGGATACCCTGACCAAAATTGCAACCACAAGTCGAAGCTCCATTCTCTTTAGTGGGATGCCCCTTTGGGAATCAGCAGCCCATCTTCCCCTCTATGGGACAAACCCCCCTATTCCTTTGGACTCATCCTTGGACTATATTCTTTTTTTTTTTTTTAAGATTTTATTTATTTATTCATAGAAACACAGAGGAGAGAGAGAGAGGCAGAGACACAGACAGAGGGAGAAGCAGGTCCCATGCAGGGAGCCCGATGTGGGACTCGATCCCTGGTCTCCAGGATCACACTCCAGGCTGCAGGCAGTGCCAAACCGCTGCACCACTGGGGCTGCCTGGACTATATTCTCTTTAAAATGGAACAAATGTGATGCCCAAGTCCTGAGAAAAATGTCTCTTTTTTAATGTAATGTTTCCTGGCTTCAGCACGAAGTCCCCAGATCAAGAGGTATGGCCCTTTCATGGAAGCCTTATTATTTTCCAGCTTGACCTCTATTGCCAGAATTCCTCCAAATGGTCTGGAGTCCCATATGTGCAAGGCTTCATGGCATTGTCCCCAAATCTTGACCTCTTCAAAAACTGTAGAATGTATCTTGCTAGGTTTCATGGCCATCTGACCCTGCAGATAGCTATCAAGTCTGAAACTTTGAGGTTTTGCTGAGTTAAATGATAAGTTGGATTGAATTCATTGGGTATCTAAGTCATTTCCAAATAAGATGAAATCCTAAAGCATTGATTAATGAACATAGGCTTGTCTGCCTTTTTTTTTTTTAATGATACTCAACATGGGAGGATTATGAGAATTTCTTTTTTTTAAGATTTTATTCATGAGAGACAGAGAGGAGAGGCAGAGACACAGGCAGAGGCAGAAGCTGGCTCCATGCAGGAAGCCAATGTGGGACTCAATCCCGGGTCACGCCCTGGGCTGAAGGCAGGCACTAAACCGCTGAGCCACCCAGGGATCCCCAGCTTGTCTGCTTTTGACTTCTTATTGCAGAGAAACTAAAAATACTTGGGTCTATTTGAAAACATGCTTTGTGCCTCGTTGAAAGATTGTACTATGAAAACTTAATGTTCTTAAAAATTATTAAATGTATTCATAAATTTGCCAATCTAAAGAATTTTGGTATAGTAGTTCACAACTACTTAGTTACTACTTAGTTTTCACTGGAAATAAAGGTTCTTGGAGTTAAAATTTTGCTATTTGTAATTAAGACTGATGGAAACAATAAGGAAAGCAATTCTGTTGGAAAATAGGAGGCATAAAAGAAACGTATAAGGAGGAGTATAACCCCTGGGTGGGTTAGTCAGTTAAGATCTGCCTTTGGCTCAGGTCATGATCCCAGAATCCTGGGATCAAACCCCACGTCAGGCTCTCTGTTCAGTAGGGAACCTGCTTCTCTCTCTCCCTCTGCCTAGTGCTACACCTGCTTGTGCTCTCACTTTCTCACTCTCATTCTCTATCAAATAAATAAATAAAATATTTAAGAAACAAAAAGGTATAAGGAAAGAGAATACATTTTTGTTGAGGGGAAAAGAAAGTAATTTTGTCCCAAAATGAGACTACGTATGTGGACAGGAAAGACTTAGGGCAAAATCTGAATGTAAAAGAAAGTTGTAGCTCTGTAAAGGGAAAGCTCTAGAAAAGAATTTTATATGTGGTTAGGATAAACTAAGATTGAAACAAATGGGTACCTGAACCCTCTGAAATTCAGAAATTCTCAATGAGTAGTCTTTGTTCAATAGCAATTAAAATTATTTGCATAAGTTCAATGAGAATCTATTCTTGTAACAAGACACCATTGGAAACATTGGTTATATTACCAAGGTTTTGACTGAACTGCCATATTTGAGAGAGACATCCATAGGCTTATATAACGAGACAGCTGTAAGGAATTAAGGTTGACTTTATGAAGCCAATAGATCTCCTTAGAAATAATAATTAGGCTACATTTGTTAAAATTGGACTTGTTTTTCAAATGAATTAATCTTGATTTGGCCACCTAGGGAAATAAGGGAAAGAAATTATGGTTCAATAATACGCCTCTGCAGATGTTAAGTTCTGGTTCTGATTGTCTTTAAACATTTGTTGTTCACAAAGCTAGACAACCTGAGGTCAGCTTCAGAGAAATTCCCACAATAGCTCATGTATAGACAGTCTTCATGCTTGTTATTCTGTGGGGATAATAACAGGACCCTATGGGCATATGATTATTTGAACTACTGGAAAATGGGATGAACTCTCCAATAATTGTATAACTTAACTATCCTTGACCACTTTTATATAGTTGAGATGACAAAATTCCCCCAGGAGGCAAAATGTATGTACCCCATGGGCACTCCATAGGGTTGGCTATGGACTTGTGGAGATAATGGATGGCCCCACTTTCTTTATGATTGGATTGGATGATGCACTTGGGGGTGCCCATATCTCTGGACAGGTCTTCTCTACTTGCTTATAATTAGGACATTGTTAAGGCTAGACATCAAAGGGGGCTTCTTGATGGTTTGATCCTGTAGCCATATTTGTCTCAGGAGCTGCCTCTATTGATATAAAATTGCGAATAGAGGCTTTAACCAAGTGTACAGCAGTCCACCTCTAAGCCCAACATGCAGTCACCCACAAATTCAAAAGGTGGCCCTCCGGGCAGCCTGGGTGGCTCACTGGTTTAGCGCCTCCTTCAGCCCAGGGCGTGATCCTGGAGTCCCAGGATCAAGTCCCACATCAAGCTCCCTGCATGGAGCCTGCTTCTCCCTCTGCCTGTGTCTTTGCCCCTCTCTCTCTCTCTCTCTCTCTCTCTCTCTCTCTCTCTCTCTCTCTCATATAAATAAATAAATCTTTAGGAAAAAAAAAAAGGTGGCCCTCCAAAACTGGCCTTTGATAACCTGACTGGGGCTCAAGGAGGAACTTCTGCTTTATTACAACAGAATGTTATGTTACTCCAGATTACCACAAAAATCTGACAGGGTTACCAGAAGACATGAATATTCAAATTGGCACTTTAAATGATCTCTGTCTCTCCTTTAATTGGTTAAATCCTGGACTGGAGGAAGATTTTGGTCAACTATCAAAGTTCTTTTATTCAGGCTTCTCTTTTTCATAATAATGATCTTATTTCTCTGTCTTTTCTGATGTCTCTTCACTTGGTGCCAAGAGTCCTTCGCTGCCATAACTCCAAACCAACAGCTATCCTTGCTACTCAAGGAAATTCACATATGTTGTCTACCTTGGATTCAGTTGCCTCTGCGTTTCATAATTTCTACCTCTAAATTCCTGACTGACCGGTGTTGACGCATAGGTAGAGACATCCCTAGGCCCCTGATTCAGCAGGAACATGCCCCCAGTTGCCAAAGATATGTCATTATCAACCTGTCGGGGGGGAATGTAGAAGCCACTTTTAAGCAACAGGTTGAGCAATGGACACTGGATCAAGGCAGAGGGCTCACAGAGATCACCTAGCTGAATGCAAACAGGCTCATTAAGCAACCCATCTTGAAACAGCCATAGGCCCTAAGTGACCAGGCACAATTCCTAAGATTACCAAAAAAGAGAAAATTCTTTAAGTCCCCATACTCCCTCACTCTGCCCTATAACTGTGGCCCCTCACCACCCTCTCACCACATTGCAGGCAGTCACTCCTTGACTATCCTGTCTGCCACTCCCTTGCAGTGTATTCAGTAAACTTCCATCTCTTTATAAAAATGGGAGGGAGGGAGGGAGGGAGAAACTATTTCTAAGAAACTAAATTTGAAAATTGTTGGATTCTAATAGAAAATGTTCTTTGATGTTCTCTTTTCCCTGTTACAATTTAATTACTGTATTTTTTTAAAAACCCCATTCAATATCCATTTAAAATTATGAGCATTTTATTAGAAATGAAGTATGCGTCTCTAATTCTTTGATATAAGGTGATTTATAATTTTTTTAAATTTCTTTGATAATTTAGTGATTTAGTGATATCCCCAACATCTTTGTGTTTACTTTCACAAATGATGAACAACAATAGATGTGTTTAAGTCCCAAAACTTTGAGATAAGGGCAATATTTGGGGGCATTCTGTGGACTTCCACCTCTGTTTTTACTATATTAAGTTTGACTTATGCTAGTCTCAAGTTTTATTTTTCATTAGTTTTTATAAAATAAGGGCCAAAATGCCACAGAATTTTCAAATGAACAAATGTTGCTGTGTAGGTTTTGCAAAGATGACAAAATAAAGCTGCTGACTGGCAGGCATGAAGTGTTTTATTCTTTTAAAAAAAAAAATGTGAGTAAAGCACACCAAAGATGATGTGAGATACTAGAGAAAAATTTACAAAAGTCAAATAATTTTTTAAAAGTGTTCCATAAAATTTATTTTTCTTGCCTTCTAGCAAAATCACTAAGTTATTTAAAAGCAAGATTTTCACAGTACATTTAAACATTACAGCAAAGGGCCAGAAAATTTTACAAAATATTTTAATTTTGCATTATTCACTACCACTTAAAAAGCTATTTCAAACGTCTTTCAAGGGAATCTCTAGATCCACACAGTTCTATACAATAATGTGAAGAATTAACACAATGTTTCATTCATGTTCCATCTAGACCTAAACATACATATGTAAAAATTTTAAGGTAATCAGGATTCATATGGCAAAATATTCTTCAGCCATAAATTGCAGGTGTTGCAAGTGCCACTCCAATATATAAGTACCCATGGAATTACAAGTTGAAACATTAGGGGGCGCCTGGGTGGCTCAGTAGGTTAAGTGTGTGACTCCTGATTTCCACTCAAGTCATGATCTCAGGGTCATAAGACTGAGTCCCCCATAGGACTCTATGCCCAGCTCAGGTCTGCTTGAGATTCCACATGACATTCCCTCTGCTCCCTCCCCCACTCAAGCCCTCTCTCTCTCTAAAAAATAAATTAAAAATCTTTAAATAAAAAAATTAAAACATTAGAAGAAGCAGAAAAATGGATGCTCAGCACCACTGGAAAACAGTATTTCATTATGTATGAATCTGCATCCATGTTGAGAGCTTTCCACGAGTTACCTTTGTTCTAACCCACTGAGGCTTCCCTCATTCCTCCTGAATTCTAAAACAGTTTCTGTCTCAGACCTTAGCAGCAGCACAACCCAGAAGCATTCTTAGCATTTAAAAAAAATGTATTATTGAGCTATAGCTGACATACAATGTTATATTAGTTTCAGATACACAATATAGTGGTTCCACAATTCTATACATTACACAGTGCTCACTGTGTAGCACTGAAATGTAGTCACCATCTGTTACCATACAATGCTATCACAATATTACTGGCTATATTTCCTATGCTGTACTTTATATCCCATGACTTGTTTAATTACTGGAAGTTTGTACCTCTTAATCCCCCTCCTCTATTTCGCTCATACCCTGTCTCCACCCATCTGGCAAACACCAGTTTGTTCTCTGTATTTATGAATCTGTTTCTGTTTCTGCATGTTTTGTTTATTTGGATTCCACATATAAGTGAAATCATCTAGCATTTTTCTTACTCTGAAAAGATTCTCAGCATCACTAATCAAAGTACCCATGGAATTACAAATTGAGACATTAGGTGGCGCCTGGGCTCAGTAGGTTAAGTGTATGACTCCTGATTTCCACTCAAGTCATGATCTCAGGGTCATAGACTGAGTCCCCTATGGGACTCTATGCCTGCTTAGGCCTGCTTGAGATTCCACATGATATTCCCTCTGCCCCTCTCCCACTATTTCACTCCATGCAATGCAATTTCAGAGGAAATGCAAATCACAATGATATATCACCTCACACTTGTCAGAATGGCTATTATCAAAAAGACAGTAAGTCCAGGCAAGGATGGGGAGTAAAAGGAATCCTCTTGTGGGTTGGAATATAAATTGGTACAACCACTGTGGAAAACAGTATAGAGGGTCCTCAACAAATTAAAAATAGAAATGCTGGAGAGAGTGCAAGATGGTGAGGGAGTAGGAGACCTTCGTTTTGTTGGTCCCAGGAATTCAGCTAGATAGCTATTAAATCATTCAGAACACCTGTGGACTCAACCAGAGATCTAAGGAAAGAATAGCTGCAACTCTACAAGTAGAAAAGCGACCCCTTTTTGCAAAATAGGAGCTGTGGAGAAGTGTATCTGAGGCAATAATGGGAAGATAAACGACAGGAGGACGGAGCCTCCAGCAGCTGGCTCCCAGTAAGTGATAGAGCAACAGAGGGCAAAATCAGAACTTTTAGAAGTCTGCTCCCGTGAGGGACTCCTTCCCTGAATGGCATTTAGGTGGCAAAGCAGGACAGAAACCTAGGTGAGACAGTATGGTCTCCGGATTCTCGGAGTCTCAGGAAAACCAGGGGGTGCCTGAGGGCAGCAGAGTTCCCAGGCGTCTGAGTGGGGAAGCCAGCTGCAATCAGCGAGCCCAAGACTGGGCTCTCATTTCAGGGTTGCCATAAGCTGTGACCCATCGCACAGTTGACATCACTGCTCTCTAAGCAGGGGCCCAGCAAATGGCAGAGCCAGCGAGACCCCCCTTCCTCCCCTGGGAGGAGCACTGGGGGAGCATATCACAGGAGTCTGCAGCGTTTGGGGACTCGAAAAGGGGTTGTGTGCCTGAGATAAAAATGCTCAGTCACAGGCTGGGTGAGCATGGAGTGTGGTTGGGGACCAGGGTGACAGGAGGGATTGACTGCCTTTCCCTGAGGGCACACTGAGGAGTGGGGCCCAAACTTTCAGCTCCAGGGCTAGAGATTGGGAGGCCACCATCTCACATCTTCTAAAGTGGGGGAAAGCCTTCAGAGGACAAAAGCCACATAGAACAATATACAGCAGATGACTTTCAGAGGACAAAAGCCACATAGAGCAATATGGAGATGACTCAGCCTGGCCCCCTGGCATAGGCAGTGTAATTCCACCCAGGGCAAAGACACTTGAGAATCAATGCAGCAGGCCCTCCCCCAGAAGATCTGCAAGGAGATCCAGCCAAGATCAACTCTACCAAACATTGACAACTGCAAAACTGGAGCACCAGGGGAATACAGCGTATAGAATTCATGTTTCATTCCCTACAATTCTTTAACTTTCAATTTTAATTGTTTTATCTTTCCTTTTTCTTTTTTCTTTCAAATATTTTATTTATTCATTCATGAGAGACACAGAGAGAGGCAGAGACATAGGCAGAGGGAGAAGCAGGCTCCATGCAGGGAGCCTGATGTGGGACTCGGTCCTGGGACTCCAGGATCAGGCCCTGAGCCAAAGGCAGACACTCAACTGCTGAGCCACCCAGGTATCCCTCTCTTTCCTTTTTCAACCAATTTCTTATTTTACCAACTCTATTTAAAAATCTTTTTAAATTTTCAGTTTAACACTTAGATTGTATCCTTTCATTGTATTTAATTTTATTTTTGTGTGTATATATATATTTTTTTTCATTACACATTTGGGGTGCAGTTTCTTCTAACATACCAAAATACACCTGGAATCTAGTGTATGGCTCTGTTCTCACCTGTCTGTTTATATTCATTTTTTTCTTTTTTTTTCTTCTTTTTATTATTTTTTCTGTTTTGTTAAAGTCCTTTTTTTAAGATTTTATTTATTTATTCATGAGAGACACACAGATAGAGGCAGAGACACAGGCAGAGGGAGAAGCAGGCTTCCCGCAAGAAGCCTGACACAGGACTCGATCCCAGATCCCAGGATCATGCCTTGAGCCAAAGGCAGACACATCTTACTCTGCCAATTTTTGGATCTAGTTTTCTAACAAACACACCAAAATACACACAGATCCAGTGTATTGCTCTATTCTGTTCACCTGTCTGATTATATTGCTTTTTTTTTTCAGTTTTGGGTCTCTTCTGATTTGTTCAGCGTATATTTCTCTGGAGTTGTTGCTATCTTAGTATTTTGTTCTCCCATTCATCTATTCTTCTCTGGACAAAATGACAAGATGGAAAAATTCACCTCAAAAAAGAGAACAAGAGGCAGTACTGACTGCCAGGAACCTAATCAGTATGAAAATAAGTAAGATGTTGGGAATAGAGTTCAGAATAATGATTATAAAGGTACTAGCTGGGTTTAAAAAAAAGCATAGAATACACTAGAGAATTTCTTTCTAGAGAAATAAAAGAACTAAAATCTAATGAAGTCAAAATCAAAAAGGCTATTAATGAGATGCAATAAAAAATGGAGGCTCTAACTGCTAGGATAAATGCGGCAGAAGAGAGAAATAGTGACATAGAAGACAAAATGATGGAGCATAAAAAAGCTGAGAAAAGAAAAAACAGCTACTGGATCATGAAGGGAGAATTCAGGAGGTAAGTGATATCATAAAGTGAAACAATATTAGAATAATTTGGATCCCAGAAGAAGAGGAAAGTAGGGGGGCAGAAGGTATACTGGAGCAAATTATGGTGGAGAACTTCTCTAATCTGCGGAAGGAAAAGGCATCCAAGTCCAGGAGGCACAGAGAACCCTCAAAATCAATAAAAATAGGTCAACATCCTGACATATAATAGTGGAATTTCCAAATCACAAAAAGAAAATCCTGAAAGCAGCTCAGGACAAGAAGTCCATAACCTACAAGGGTAGAAACATTAGACTGGCAGCAGACCTATCCACAGAGATCTGGCAAGTCATAAAAGACTGGCATGATATATTCAGGGTGCTAAATGAGAAAAACATGCAGCCAAGAATACTTTATCCAGCTAGGATGCCATTCAAAATAAGAGATAAAAAGCTTCAGGAAAAACAAACTAAAAGACTCTGTGATTACCAAATCAGCCCTACAGTAAATATTAAAAGGGGTCCTGGGATCTCTGGGTGGCGCAGCAGTTTGGCGCCTGCCTTTGGCCCAGGGTGCGGTCCTGGATATCCGGGATCGAATCCCACGTCAGGCTCCCTCTGCCTGTGTCTCTGCCTCTCTCTCTCTCACTGCGTGCCTATCATAAATAAATAAAAGTTAAAAAAAATTTTAAAGGGGTCCTTTAAGCAAAGAGAGAGCCTAAAAGTAACATAAATCAGAAAGGATAAAAACAATATATAGAAACAGTGACTCTACAGGTAATATAATGGCATTAAATTTATATCTTTCAACAGTTACTCTGAATGTAAATGTGCTAAATGCCCCAGTTAAAAGACACAGGGTATCCGATTGGATAAAAAAGCAAGACCCATTGATATGCTGTCAGCAAGAGACTCATTTTAGAGCCAAAGACACAGATTTAAAGTGAGAGGGTGGAAAACCATTTATCATGCTACTGGATATCAAAAGAAAGCTGGGATGCCTGTGTGGCTCAGCAATTGAGCGTCTGCCTTCAGCTTAGGGTGTGATCCTGGAGTCCCAGGATCAAGTCCCACATCAGGCTCCCTGCATGGAGTCTGCCTATGTCTCTGGCTCTCTCTCTCTCTCTGGCTCTCATGAGTAAATAAAGTCTTTAAAAAAAAAAACTGGGATGGCAATCCTAATACCAGACAAGTTAGATTTTATAACAAAGGCTGTAATAAGAGATAAGGGAAAAAAAGGGAAAAAAAAGAGATAAGGAAAAATACTATATCATAATTAAAAAGTCTATCCAACAAGGAGATCTAACAATAGTAAATAGTTATGCCCCTAACATGGGAAACAGCCAGTTATACAAGCCAACTAATAACACAAGTAAAGAAACACACTGATAAAAAGCCTGGGGTAGGGCAAGCTGAGGGGGGAGTAGGGGCCTCACCTCACCCGGCCCCACCAACTTACCTAGATAACTTTCAAACCATCCTGAAAACCTATGAATCCCACCTGACATTTAAAGACAGAACAGCCAGAGGCTACAGAGAAGGGTTTTCGCTTCTAACAAGGTAGGAAGGCGGAAAAAAATTAAAAAGAATCCAGTGGGGGAGGGGCCCTCCATGAGGAGCCGGGCAAAGGGGGGCGCGGGAGCCTCTAGACAGCAAAGCCCAGCCCTGGAGAGGTAGGAACTTTAACTCTTCCCCCGATTCTTCCCAGACAGAAAGGCGCTTAGCAGAGAAACCGGGCAGGACTGGAGTGGGGCCTCCAGGTTCCCGGGGTCACTAACAGAGGAGGTGCGCCGGGGGGAGAGCGCTGCAGACTGTGGGCGGAGCTCAGTAAAGGGCTGGAGCGAGTCCGGGCGGGGGGGCGGGGTGGGATCCCGGTGGAGGGGGCTGCACCCTGCGGCCTTTGGGAGTCTAGGCCCCAGCAGCACGATTCCAGAAGCACAGGCCCTGGAGCCCAGGGCGCCGGGGGACACAGCCCAGGATCCTGAGCACCCCCCCACACACCCGGGACAGGCAGAGACAGGGAGGTCACAGGACAGTGGGGACGCTCCTGCTGGGGTACCTCCAAGCTGTGCAGGTCAGCACCCCCACCCCTGGAGCATCCAGACCAGTGAGCACTGTGAAACTGCGGTAGTTACTGGGGGAGCTGACCCCAGAGCTGGAGACCTGGCCGCCGTCAGTGTTGTTCCTCCTGGTGTCACCTTGTGCCTGGGAGGGGCAGGGCCGCCAGGGGACAGAGGCCTCACAGGGTCAACAGCTCCCACTGAGCCCGGCACCCGGCAGAGGTGGGGCAGCTCCCCCAGGTGCACACACCTGAGAGTCAGCACAGCAGGCCCCTCCCCCAGAAGACCAGCTGGAAGGACAGAGGAAGAGCAAGTTCTTCACCGAGCAGTGCTGGGAAGCTCCAAGGAAGTCGAGGGATTTACAGTATATAGAACCAAAGGGTACCCTTCCTTTTTTTCCCCCCCTTCCTTTTTCCAGTACAACTCATTTTTATATCAGACTGTAAATTTACAATTGTTTTTCTCTTTTCCCACCCTAACTACAATATTTTACCACCTCTTCATGTTTAAGATTCTTCCTTTTTGACTTTCATATTTCTACAATTAACAGGTCCTAGATATATCTTCTACTAGATTCCCTCCAACATACTCAACTTAATTTTGGGAGATATACAAGATATGTTGTTTTTGTTTTTTGTTTTCTCTGCCTCATTTTGGAGCCTGCTTCTCCCTCTGCCTCTGTCTCTGCCTCTCTCTATATATCTCTTTCATGAATAAATAAATAAGATCTTTAAAAAAATCTTTGGGATACAGCAAAAGCAGTTCTAAGAGGGAAATGCATCGCAATACAAGCATCCCTCAAAAAATTGGAAAAAACTCAAATACACAAGCTAACCTCACATCCAAAGGAACTGGAGAAAGAACAGCAAATAAAACCTACACCAAGCAGAAGAAGAGAGTTAATAAAGATTCGAGCAGAACTCAATGAAATAGAGACCAGAAAAACTGTAGAACAGATCAACAAAACCAGGAATTGGTTCTTTGAAAGAATTAATAAGATAGATAAACCATTAGCCAGCCTTATTAAAAACAAGAGAAAAGACTCAAATTAATAAAATCACGAATGAAAAAGGAGAGATCACAACCAATACCAAGGAAATACAAACGATTTAAAAAACATATTATGAGCAGCTATACACCAATAAATTAGGAAATCTAGAAGAAATGGAAGCATTTCTGGAAAACCACAAACTACCAAAACTGGAACAGGAAGAAATAGAAAACCTGAACAGGCCAATAACCAGGGAGGAAACTGAAGCAGTCATCAAAAACCTCCCAAGACACAAAAGTCCAGGGCCAGATGGCTTCTCAGGGGAATTCTAGCAAACGTTTAAAGAAGAAACAATACCTATTCTACTAAAGCTATTATGAAAGATAGAAAGGGACAGAATACTTCCAAACTCATTTTATGAGACCAGCATCACCTTAATTCCAAAACCAGACAAAGACCGCACCAAAAAGGAGAATTATAGACCAATATCCCTGATGAACACAAATGCAAAAATTCTCAACAAGATACTAACCTACAGAATGGGAGAAGATATTTGTAAATGAATATCAGATAAGGGCTAGTATCGAAGATTTATAAAGAACTTATTAAACTCAACAGCAAAGAAACAATCCAATCATGAAATGGCAAAAGACATGAACAAAAATTTCACCAAAGAAGACCTACATATGGCCAACAAGCACATGAGAAAATGTTCTGCATCACTTGCCATCGGGGAAATACAAATCAAAACCACAATGAGATACCACCTCACACCAGTTCAGAATGGTGAAAATTAACAAGACAGGAAACAACAATGTTGCAGAGGATGTGGAGAAAGGGGGACCCTCTTGCACTGTTGGTGGGAATGTAAACTGGTGCAGCCACTCTGGAAAACTGTGTGGAGGTTCCTCAAAGAGTTAAAAATAGAGCTACCCTATGACCCAGCAATTGCACTGCTGAGGATTTACCCCAAAGATACAGATGCAGTGAAACGGCAGGACACCTGTGCCCCAATGTTTATAGCAGCAATGTCCACAATAGCCAAACTGTGGAAGGAGTGTTGGTGTCCATCAAAAGATGAATGGATAAAGATGTGATCTATATATACAATGGAATATGACTCAGCCATCAGAAAGGATGAATACCCACCATTTGCTTAAGTGTGGCTAGAACTGGAGGGTTTTATGCTGAGTGAGGTAAGTCAATCGGAGAAGGACAAACATTACATGGTCTCACTCATTTGGGGAATATAAAAAAATAGTGAAAGGGAATAAAAGGGAAAGGAGAAAAAATGAGCAGGAAATATCAGTGAGGGTGAAAGAACATGAGAGACTCCTAACTCTGGGAAACAAACAAGGGGTAGTGGAAGGGGAGGTGGGCGAGGGGTTGGGGTGACTGGATGATGGGCACTGAGGGGGGCACTTGGCGGGATGAGCACTGGGTGTTATACTATATGTTGGCAAATCAAACTCCAATAAAAAAATATACAAGAGAAAGAAAATAATAATAATACAATGATAGTAGGGGACTTCAACACCTCACTCACTGCAATGGACAGATCATCTCAGCAGAAGATCAACAAGGAAACAAGAGCTTTGAATGACACACTGGACAAGATGGATTTCACAGATATATTCAGAACATTCCATCCTAAAGCAGCAAAATACACATTCTTCTTGAGTGTCCATGGAACATTCTCCAGAATAGATCACAGACTAGGTCACAAATCAGGTGTCAACTGATACCAAGAGATTGATATCATTCCCTGCATATTTTTGGACCACAATGTTTTGAAACTAGAACTCAGTCATAAGAGGGAATTTGGAAAGAACTCAAGTACATGGAGGCTAAAGAGCATCCTACTAAAGAATGAATGGGTCCACCAGGAAATTAAAGAAGAACTAAAAAAATTCATGGAAACAAATGAAAATGAAAACACAACTGTTCAAAACCTTTGGGATGCAGCAAAGGCAGTCCTAAGAGGGACATATAGATCAATACAAGCCTAACTCAAGAAACAAGAAAGATCTCAAATACACAACCTAACCTTACACCTAAAGAAGCTGGAGAAAGGACAGCAAATAAAGCCTAAACCCAGCAGGAGAAGAGAAATAATAAATATTAGAGCAGAAATCAATGAAACAGAAACCAAAAGAACAGTATAACAGATCAACAAAACTAAGAGCTGATTCTTTGAAAGAATTAATAAGATTGATAAACCCCTGGCCAGACTTATCAAAAAGAAAAGAGAAAAGATCCAAATAAATAAAATCATGAATTAAAGGGAGTCAATCCCGTTTACAATTGCACCAAAAATCATAAGATACCTAGGAATAAACCTAACTAAAGAAGCAAATGATCTGTATTCAGAAAACTATAGAATATTCATGAAAGACATTGAGGAAGACACAACGAAATGGAAAAATATTCCATGCTCATGGGCTGGAAGAACAAATAATGTTAAAATATCTATGCTACCTAGAGCAATCTATACATTCAATACAATCCCTATCAAAATACCATCAACTTATTTCACAGAGTTGTAATAAATAATCCTAAAATTTGTATGGAACCAGAAAAGACCCTGAATAGCCAAAGAAATGTTGAAAAAGAAAATCAAAACTGAGAGCATCACAATTCTGGGATTCAAGCTCTATTACAAAGCTGTAATCAAGACAGGATGGTACTGGCACAAAAACACATAGATCAATAGAACAAAATACAGAACCCAAAAATAGACCCTCAACTGTATGGTCAACTAATCTTCAACAAAGCAGGAAAGAATATCCACTGGAAAAAAGATAGTCTCTTCAACAAATGGTGTTAGGAAAATTGGACGGCCACATGCAAAAGAATGAAAATGGACTTTTTCCTCACCCCATACACAAAAATAGACTCAAAATGGATGAAAGACCTAAATGTAGGACAGGAATCTGTCAAAATCCTAGAGGAGAACAAAGGCAGCAACCTCTTTGACCTTGGCCACAACAACTTCTTGCTAGACACGTCTCGACAAAAATGAACTATTGGGACTTCATCAAGATAATAGCTTTTGCATAGGAAAAGATAAAATCAAAAGACAACCGACACAATGAGAGAACATATTTGCAAATGATATATCAGGTAAAGAGCTAGTGTCCAAAATCTATAAAGAACTTACCAAACTCAACACCCAAAGAACAAACAATCTAATCAAGAAATGGGCAGAAGACAGGAGCAGACATTTCTCCAAAGAAGACATATAAATGGCCAAGAGACACATGAAAAAATGCTCAAAATCACTTGGCATCTGGGAAATATACATCATACCACCTCATACCAGTCAGAATGGCCAAAATGAAAAAGTCAGGAAACAAGAGATGTTGACAAGGATGTGGAAAAAAGGGAACCCTCTTACACTGTTGGTGAGAATGCAAGCTGATGCAGCCACTCAGGAAAACAGTATGGCAGTTTCTCAAAAAGTTGAAAAGAGAGCTACCCTATGACCCAGCCATGGCACTACTAGGTATTTAAGACACAAATGTAGTGATCCGAAAGGGCACCTGAACCCCATTGTTTATAGCAATATATATATAGATGGAACTAGAGGATATTATGCTGAAATAAGTCAATCAGAGAAAGACAATAATCATATGATCTCACTCATATATAGAATTTAAGAAACAAAACAGAGGATCATAGAGGAAGACATTAAAAAGTAAAACAAGACAAAATCAGAAAGGGAGACAAACCATAAGAGACTCTTGATCATAGGAAACAAATTGAGGGTCACAGGAGGGAAGAAGGGGGGATGGGGTAACCAGGTGATGGGCACGTGATGTAATGAGCACTGGGTATTAAATAAGACTTAAATAAGGTTGATGAATCACTGATCTCTACCTCTGAAACCAATAATACATTATATGTTAATTAATTGAATTTAAATAAAATTTAAAAAAATAAATAGAAATGCCATATGATCCAGTAATTCTATTATTGGGTATTTATCCAAAGAAAATGAAAACACTAATTTGAAAAGATTCATGCACTCCTATGTTTATTGCAATGTTGCTTACAATACCCAAGATATGGAAGCAACTCAAGTATCCATCCACAGGTGAAAGGAGAAAGAAGATATGGTGTATCTGCAATGAAAAATTATTTAGCCATAAATAAAGAATGAAATCTTGCCATTTGGGACAACACGAATGGACCTAGAAGATATACTAAGTGAAATAAGGCAGACAGAGAAAGACAAATACCTTCATAGCATTTTGACACAGCCATCTTTTGTTTTGAGGATAAAGGGTAAGAGGTATGAAGAAGCATTCCTGTGGATCCGAAACGATGTTACTGATGAGAACAACAGATGTTTAGGATTATGGGTCCTGCTGTCCCAGTGTCGAGCTCCAGATTAAGTGCCCATGTGCTCATTAATAAACTTAGTTTTTCATACATACCCGTGATGTGCAGAACCCTTTGAAGCAGTGGCCCCACTTTCTAGACACGAGAGTGGCACTGCCGGTACTCGTATGATTCCTGTGGCTCCCTGGTTGGGGGCATTCTGGAACAGTGAACCAATCAGTGGGACTTAGCATAGCACCCTAAAGGGAGATCTTCAAAGACAAGAAATGATCAAAGGAAATTGAGCAACTTGGAGATAATGATAAACTCCCTGGAAGAACACTGTCTTTTCCACACTGGGAGTACTCTCAGGAAGCCACAAATAGGGCTACCCGAATGGAAAGCCCCTAAATACTCAACTGGCTGATCACATTTGTCACTTCCTGAGAGCCACAGCATCCCACAAGGGGGTGCCCATTTCTCCACCCAGTGTGAAAGCTAATTTTGATGATACAATTGGATTGTTAAGTCACAGTTTCTCTCATTTATTTATTCATCCTTTGCTTTCTTATACTGTTGGTATTCTTGCCTCCTCCACTTCCATTCCAAATACTAAGGCACATTGTTTTGGGGAAAGTTACTGAGAATGTTAGTAACATCAGTCCCCTTCCCACGTCTTTGGGAAGAGCCTTCTGCACAATGCCAAAGTTTCCCTGAACTTAATCAGGAGAAGAGCAGTTAACACTTAGCCCCTAAAAGCCTTCATTTCTTTCCCCTCTGCTGTTTTGGGTCTGACAAAGTTGTATTCATGTCTAAATAGAGTAAAGGAGGAAACAAAAATCCTAAAGTAGTGGTAATTAGTGATAAGCCTTAGTAGCCGAGTCAAGTGACTTCCTTCTGCACCTGCTTCCTTTGTATATTTGCTGTTAGCCACTCTCCACAGAAGACCCAAATTCACTTTTTATAATCATCATAAGAAAGCATTTTTTTACAACAAAACACTTTAATCTTGAATATATAAAAAGTTTTTACAAGTTAATTATAAGACAGAAAACCCAATTTTAAAAACTGAGCAAAAGATGGGAATAGACACTTTGCCAAATAAAATGTTCAGATGACAAATAAGTACATGGAGAGGCACACAACCTCATAAGACATTAGGGAAATGCAAATGAAAACATACAATCGAATATGTCTACACGCTGATCAAAATGTCTAAAATTAGAAAGGTGTCTGACCATAGCAAGTATACAAGGGTGTTGAGCAAATGGAACATTCCTACATTGTTAGTGGGAATGAGTGGGAAATCATACAGCCTTTTGAAAAGGAAAGCATTTAAATATAAAACTTCACATAAGCAGACCTGAAGTAATATCCAGTCTCTAGACAGAGATGGATTCGACAGGATTGTCAGATCTATTCATTGTTTTTTTTTTGTAACTTTTTTGCCTCCCTTTTAGTTTTTGAAGTTTGTCTTCATCTGGTCTGCCCATGGTGCTTGGAGTTAAGGCAGCCAGAGTGTAACCATGAGGCTCCCCTCAGTTAACACCCTGAAATGGGCATGACAGAAAGACAGAAAAAAACCAATTCTCCAATGACATTGCTGAGTCTGCATCAATCTGGTAGCACTACTTTCAGACTTCGTATTTCATGAAGCTAATGAACCTTTTTTATTTAAGCCATTTTCGTTCAAGTGATGCTTGTACATATTTGAACCATAACATGGTCCACCCTTTAAGAAATACTGTCATAAATATTGGTGGTGTTCCTCAGGGCTCTGTTCTAGACCCTATTCTCTTCTTACACTCCCCCCCTGTGTGATCTCATCCATTCCCTTGCTTTTAAATATTACCTACCCTAAAGATTCCTAAAATGTTTCTAGCCCAGACTCTTCTTTTGAACTCCCAAATCATGGAACAAACTCTGTAATGGACATTACCATTAGGGTGTCTCCCTGGCACCTCAAACTCAATATGTCAGTATGTCTTGATGTCATGATCTGTTCCTTTGAGCCTGTTTATCCTCCAGACTTTATCATCTCAATAAAATGGCACTGCCATCTCCTCAGTTGCTTGGGATAGAAACCCATGAATCATCATTGCCTCCTCCTCATTTGTGATGTCTGATCAATCACCAAGTGTCTTCTCCTCTTCTCTCTACCGTGCTACCCCAGCCAAGGCCACCATTGTGTCTCATTTGACCCTGCCTCCTGACTTGGCTTCTCCAACTGTTTCTCTACATTGCAGTCAAAATGGCCTTTCTAATATTCAAAACTAGTCAAATCTCTTCTCTGATTAAAATTGTTGTGTGACTCATAAGTAGTCCCTCTTGTCCATTCCCAATGCATCTGGTGAGGCCCTTAATGTAAGGTTCATTGTGCTTTTATTGAATTTATTGTCTGTTCCCCACTAGTCTCTAAGCTCTATGGAGCACAGGACTGACATATTTCCCCATACCTCACAACAGTGCCTGGCATAGAGTAGGTAATAAAGATGAAGTTAAATGAATGGATGAATCTATAACATTGTTTTGTAAACCATGGGTTTTGACCTATCAGTGGATCATGAAATCAACCAAGTGGATTTATAATGAGTTTTCATTCTAAATAGAAGAAAAAAATAGATAAGAATAGTATGCAATAAAGATATTATTTCACACAACTTTTTATTATAAAATGTGTAGTGAGTTGCAGTAGAATAAAAATGAAAGCCACTGGTCTATTATAAGCAAGCACTGTTTCCAGAATGAGGAAAAAGCAGCTTTCCTGCTCAGGAAAACAGGAAAAAAAAATGTCGAACTGACAACCGAAAAGGATTCCTGCCGTAGGAGGTTTGTACTTTTACAGATTTCAAAGCCTGAAATTCAAGGAAGAAATTGCCTACTTCAGAGTTTTAGGTTTCTGTAAGCAAATGACAAAAGTATTTAAAATCCTCCACAGATCCTGTCTGGCAACTACTACCATAGGCCAATTAAGCTTAAGAAGGTTGTTTAATTCTATTTCCTCTGAAATTATATCTTAAGCATATTTAGTCTTGTTTGTGTCTTGGAGAATTTGTTAACTGGCTGCTTCTCCAGCCTTCTCTCTTTAAGAGCAAGAGTGCCTGAGCCAATGAGGTGCTGCCATTCTGTTTCCATGGCAATAAAAGAAACAAACCTTCTGCCTGCTATCTCCCAACGACAAACCTCAAACTCAAGGCCCAGGTCAAGAGAGTCTGAATGGAAGGTTGACTTTCTCTTTTAGTTTGACTTTCACTGCAATATCGAAAGACTCAAACTAGACTGACCTTAGAAGGGAAATTTGCCCTACACATACTGTGGATTTTCTGCTTTGGCATTTCAGTCACTTGAATGACCACTAAAGTCTCGAGTTCTGGAACCTCCAGATTTGATCTAAAATGAATGCTATTTTATGTTGATGAGAAACTGTTTTTCTATAAAATTGGGGTGTCTTTAAGACTCTTGACTTGGAAAAGAACTACACGGGAGAAACAAATCTTTGAGCAGTCCAAGGTAAGCTCTTTGGAAAGCCTTTTTTTTTTTTTTTTTTAAGATTTTATTTATTTATTCATGAGAGAGAGGCAGAGACATAGGCAGAGGGAGAAGCAGTCTCCATGCAGGGAGCCTGATGTGGGACTCAATTCCGGGACTCCAGGATCATGCCCTGAGCTGAAGGCAGGCGCTCAAACGCTGAGCCACCCAGGCATCCCTGGAAAGATGTTTTATGTAATTTTTTTGTCTGGTTATTAGTACTAACCTGTGATCTTTCTGAAGGCTCAGCTGGCTCACAGGTAACTACAGTGTCACTAATTAACATATTCAGTCCACTGAGCCTCGGGTAAAATCATCACAGAAAAATACAGAAAGGAAAAGAGTAGGGAAAAAGAATCCTAAATCATACATGGTTGTGTACGCATAGACAAATACACATACATACATACACCTCTATATTCTTTTTTTTAAAGATTTTATTTATTTATTCATGAGAGACACAGAGAGAGAGAGAGAGGCAGAGACATAGGCAGAGAGAGAAGCAAGCTCCATGCAGGGAGCCCAACATGGGACTCGATCCCGGCACTCGATCCCGGGACTCCAGGACTACACCCTGGGCCAAAGGCAGATGCCTAACCGCTGAGCCATCCAATAGACCTGTGCAGTTTAAACCCATGCTGTTCAAAGATCAACTGTATATGTTGTATAAGCCCCTCAGATATCGCCCTTGCCACCTTGGTTGCCCCAGCTCTTCCCTTGGTACTCCCAGACCTCCTCATAATTAAGCATAATGGGTTTAATGCCCAGCACAAGAGTAGGAGCAGAGTTTTGTAGGACCCTGTTCCAGCCCTATAACCCATGTCTATTCTGATTTTTCAACAGCTTTGTCTTACTAGTTGTTAAGTATTTTGAGTATTTATCTCCATATGTGTTTAGATGAAGAGGGCTTTACTTTTTAAAAGCAAAAGAAAATATACCAAGGCACTGTTTACAATAGAAAAAAAAAAAAAGGAAACAACCAAATGTTCATCAATATTCAACTGGCTAAAAATGTAAATGGGTATGGTTGTAGGATAGAAATTTACACAGTTATGATGCCAAATAAACAAATCTTAGACTTCTAGATTTGCTTTGAGTATAACTTAAATGATGGATTTGTTTTAAAAATAATCTGGTATTAGAGGAGTGGGCTGGGTATAGATGAATGATATTGGCCACAAATTACTAAATATTGAAACTGAATGACAGGTGAGTTCATTATACTTTTGTACTTTTAAAAACTTTCAATACAGTAAACTTAAGTTTAAAAAATGACGATATGCGGGGATGCCTGGGTGACTCAGTGGTTAAGCATCTGCCTTCGGCCCAGGACGTGATCCTGGAGTCCTGGGATCAAGTCCCATGTGGGCCTCCCTGCATGGAGCCTGCTTCTCCCTCTGCCTGTGTTTCTGCCTCTCTCTCTCTCTGTCTCTCATGAATAAATAAATAAAATCTTTTTTTTTAAAAGATGATATGCCTATAGTTACTGGCATTAAAAGAAACTCATGACATTGTTGATAAAAAATATATATATAGAATATATGTATGGTTTCTTTCCATTTATGGAAAATTATATGAATCTCTTTCTTTTGTCCAGGGTGAATTCTAGAAGTTATTAACCAAAATATTTTCGGTGGTCATCATGTTAGTATTTTGGATAATTTTTACTTTTTTACGCTTTCATGTATTATGATTTTCTTTACAGTGGGCCTATTTCAATTTAACACATACATACAAATAAATCCATTTTCTCCAAATATTAGAAATAAAAACTTCGGTATGCAAAAATATCACTAGGGTTTATAATATTCCTAAACTCAGTTACCAGTTTTTGAGAACCTAATGTGTTCAAGGCCATGTGCCAAGAGCTTTTCTGACATGGTCTCATCTCATGTGCATGACAATACAATGAGGTGGAACTTCCATGTCCCTATTTTGCAGATAAAAAACTGAGACTCCGAAAAGCAAAGGTAAATGTCTTGAGGTCCCACAGCTATTAAGTAGAGGAGCTGTTAGGCAAAGTCAGGCCCACCTGATTCCAAAACCCAAAGAAAATTTTAGGAAAGAATGCCGTGGGGGGAGAAAAATACCCATAATTCTGATATTCTGGCCCAATTTTCATTTTTTACCATATTCTTTTCTAACTATTGTGCATATAGGCACAAACTTTTGCATAATTGTATGCATTGCATGGATACCATTTTATATCTTCATTCTTAACCATTTCTTCATGTTCCCACAGGGTTTCAAATAATCAGTTAAAACCTATGTAAAACTCCATTGAGTGACTGTACAATAATTTACCAATCATTTTGGTTTTTTAATTCTAATTTTTAACATTTTCTATAACATTGTAACAACGATTACATTTCGTGGCTTATCTGTGGATCTCCTTCCTCCTTGGTGAGTCAGTCCCTCTAGTTTCAGCCACTGGGCTTATTAGGCAACAAATATTTATCCAGTTACCCGCTATGGACAGTCACTATTCCAGGCTCCACGGGGACCCAGACAATGACACGGTGGAGTCCTGCCCTTCAAGAACCCTACGATGTGGTTGGGCAGATGAGAAGTGGAATAAAGAAGACAGTTGCTGGGAGCTGAACTGCTTGTCCTCTCACTTCCTGCGTCAGTACCCAAGTTCAGGACTGGTCCCTGCCCCCATAGGAAGTAGATACAAGGTCTGAAGCAATGACAGAGATTCCATCAGCCATGGCTACATCTTCCTTTCAGACTCTCACCTGCCTTCTAGCCCCTGTGGCCTCACCTTCTCAGCCATAGTGCTCCACGCCACCTGCTGCCCCAGCCCTGTCTCCCTGAGATCGCCTGGCTAGGCCCCCAAGCACAACAGAACACAGACAGCCCAAGGTAGCAGCCCTGTTACCTGGCCTTTAGGCCTTTGCTGTTTCCCCCATCTGTTGGCCGCCCGGCACCTTGGGCCCATGCCTCTGGCCCAGCCTGTCCTGCCTCCACCTGTACACCCTGCCTTTCTTCCAAGGCCTGGTCTCTTGCCTTGGCACCGCATCCGCCCCCCACTCTGCTCCCTTTCTGATGGTTACCCTCCCCATCACAAGTTCCCCAAGGGCAAGGTGCATGTGTTCCCTCTCCCCCAGCAGCTAGCACCGTCCTCGCGGCAAGAGCCATAAGTATTTTTGCTTTTAAATGAGCATTTACAGGCAGCCCAGGAGTCGCTTCATCGTTTTGAGTCTGTTTCCTCATCTGTAAAATGGACTCAATATTACAGTTACCTTTAGCTCTAAAAGTTACCAGACCATGCAGCTGGGTTTCTCAAGCATCAGTCACGTCACACAAAAGAGTTTGTTTCATTTTCCAGCTGATTCTTAAGCAAATTTATTCCCGTGCACTATGGGAAACCAGTCTCTGACTTAGAAATTTGAGTTAAATCTGCTATCATTGTAATGCTTCTGTTGTTTAGTTGGTTCTCCTAACATTTTTTGGCATTGGTTTTTATTTTCTATCAAATAATCCACTGAAATCACTTAAAAAATAAATTGTGTTACAAGCTGATTAATGAAAAGTTAGTTTCTGCTCCCACCCCCACCCTCATTTCTCAGTTCTACTCCTCAGCATGCTCCTTAGGGGCAACTATTTTCAACTCTTGTAGCTTGCTTTCTTGCTTTCTCTCCCTTTCTCTTTCTTTCTTTTTAAAGATTTTACTTACTTATTTGAGAGACAGAGAGCACAAGTAGGGGGAGTGCAGGAGTGGCAGAGGGTGAGAGAAAAAAAGCAGGCTCCCCACAGATCAGGGAGCCCGGTGTGGGGCTCCATCCCAAGATCCAGGGATCATGACCTGAGCTAAAGGAAGACGCTTAATCGACTGAGCCACCCAGGTCCCAGGTACTCCATAGCTATTTCTTTTGGAATTTAACTTATACTTCTGAATAATTTGCCTCCACCCCATTTGTTAATTTTTCAATTTTAGCCATTATCTTTTGACATACTGGTGTGGTAGATGAGGATTTGGTCCTGTATGCCCTCTCTCCCTTCCCCTTCCCAGCTCTTCCGATGTAGTCCCCATTAACTTTTAGGTTAAATCACTATTAAGTGTTGACACTCATATACATATATAGTGATAGTTAACATATATATATACATATATGGTTGTTCCTTACTATAACCATGTTTCCTTTCTTACATAATATTTGTAAGAGTCATTATGCAATTTTTATTTTCTTATGTTTCTTTTTTTCTTTTTCTACATGTTATTTTATTATTTTTATTTTTTTAATAATAAATTTATTTTTTATTGGTGTTCAATTTGCCAACATACAGAATAACACCCAGTGCTCATCCCGTCAAGTGCCCCCCTCAATGCCTGTCACCCATTCACCCTCACCCCCCACCCTCCTCCCCTTCCACCACCCCTAGTTCATTTCCCAGAGTTAGGAGTCTTCATGTTTTTCTTATGTTTCTATCAGTAATTTCACCCTAATTGCTCTGTTTCCTATTACAACTGCTCTGTAACAAATTACCACAAATTTAGTGGCTTAAAACAACAACAATTTATTCTCCTATAGTTCTCAGGTCATATATCTGAAATGGGTTGCACTGGGCTAAATTCAAGATGTTGACAGGATTTGGTTCCTTCTGAAGGCTTTAGTGGAGAATCATCCTTGCCTTTCCCAGCCTCTAGAGGCACCCACATTCCTTGGCTTATGGCCCTTCCTTGATCACTCCTATCTCTTCCTCCATCATCACATTTTCTTCTCTGACTCTGACCCTCCCTCTTATAAGGAGGTTTATCTGGGCCCACACAGATAATCTGGGATAATCTCCCTTCTCAAGTTCCTCAATTTAATCACAGCTGCAAATCTTCTTTTTGCACATACGGTGACATATGCACAGGTCCCAGGGATGGGGGCCTGGACATGTTTGCAGGGAGGGCACAGCATCTGGCCTACTATGTGATCTAACAGATCTGCCAGAGGCCTGTCGATATTATCCAATAATCCACTAATTCCAAGTCCTGAGTCTTTGGGCGCCTTTGATGTGGGAATTGGCCCCTTCTGCTCTGTACCCACTTTGCAGGTATGTAGGCTGCAGCTTCCTATGGTGTGCTGAGCGGCATGGGTGGGGAGAGGGGGTTTATTGGGTCAAACTTGCATGGACAACCCTTGTGCAGTTCTGTCTCCTTTCCCACTCTCCCTGTTCTTGTCAAATTAAACCTCTTTTAATCCTCGAGTTAGGAGAAAAGCCAGTCCTTCCTCCTGTGTGTCTCCTTTGCTCTCACACAACTACCATATTCACAACACCATACGTATGTGGATTTTCCCCCACCAGGCAATTCTCTGCAACACCAGTTGGGAGTCCTATAATTTGCCTCAATTCTGACACTGTCTACCTGGAGATATTACCAGATCCCACAGGTAAGGACTCAGTACTGAAAGACTGTGCCCTGCACCCCACCCGGAGATGCCAAATGCAAATCCACATTGTCATCTCTGCTTCTGACCCATCAGCTATAAATCAGAGGTTCATAGCAAATATTATGTAATTTACTAGAACAGCTCACAGAACTCAGGGAAACAGTTACTTGGATCTATCAATGTATTAAAGGAGATGATAAAGGATACAGATGAATAGCAGGATGTATCGATACACACAGTGAGGCTTGAGAAGGTCCCAAGCGCAGGAGCTTCTGTCGTCATGGAGTCCAGGTGTGTCACCCTCCCAATGTGGATGTGTTCGCAACCCATGTGTTTGTGAATCCCATACTTCTGGGAGTTTTATGGAGACTTCCTCACAGTATGATCAGTTGTTAACTCCATTTCCAACATCTCTCCCCTCCTCAGAGGATGGAGGCAGAGACTGAGGCTGAAAACTCTTAAGTTTTTAATCATGCCTTGTTTTTTCTGGTGACCAGCCCCCAAACTGGAGCCCACCCAGAGTTGCCTCAATTAGAACAATGATGCTCCTAGTGCTCTTATCACTTAGGGATTCACAAGGATTTCAGGAGCCCTGTGTCAGGAACTGAGGGCAAGAACCAATATATATTTTGTCTATCTCACAATCCCATGCTATCATTTTAGTGGTGTCCCGGAAAATACAGATAAACAAGTATGGTCAAGCTTCTGTGTTTATCTGATAGTTGTCTATCACAAAGACATTGATAATAGGGATTTTTGGTTTTGTTTTCATGGAGCCAAGAAGGAAGAGTCTATAATTGATCTATAATTTGGGCAGATGAACAGGAATGAGAAACTGGAACATTCACTTGCACTGTAATTTAAGTAACAGAGTTACTTCCAGGAAGTTCTGTGCATGATCTACTCTAGACTTCTCATTTCAGTGACAGCTAGTATGGCCAGAGGACAAGGGCTTAGGAGTCAAGGAAACTTGTGTTTATTCTCAACCCTGAAACTTGCTACTTCTGGGATCATATGGAGGATTCTCTGTATCCTCATTGGTAAAATTGCCATAACAATAATTGATCCTTTATGGTGTACCTGGCTCACAGCAAGTACTCAATGGTGGCAAATTTTTAATTGCTTTCAAGTCAAGTCTGCTGGTGCCAAGGGGTGAGGAATTATTCTATCTATCTGGTGCAAGTCAAGACCTTGCACCAGATCAACAGCTTTCAGAATCTACCATCTGTGCTTTGGATCTTCTCTGGGTTCTTTCTAATTTTTTTCTAAGTGTTTTGCTTTGACTCTGAATGGTGTAACTCTCTGCTGTTACTTTCCCACTTCAGCAAGAGCCTCGTGATCTAGTGGCCAAGACTGCCACTGACCTCTTACCATGTACCCCAACCCTCTCATCTACTGCACCTGCTGGGACCCCTGGAACTTGGGACCACGGAAGTTAATCAAGACACCTCAGCGACCAAGCAAGACCCCAACAGGGAAGCCCAAGTAAGGATTATAAGGAAGGAGTAGGACCTGGGGACTTGGTTTCCATTTGCAGTCTTCTTTCTCTTACAATATTTCCAGTCAACTAGGCAACAAAACCCCAAGAAGGCCAGAAAGCCTAACTTTATACAACTTTCCCAGCCAACCTGTTGGCAGCATATCACTCTTGCCAGTCCTGCCTCGGCCCACTGTCATTTTAAATGAGGAAATCTCAGAGTGGGTGCAGCAGGGAAGGGTAGCTTCTAACCAAAGGGCCCCAGAGCCCCCCATCGGGGACAAAGAGCTTTGGGAGCTGGGGAACAAGCTGTGCTGCCAACTCAGGATCCCCTGGGAAGCAAAGTTCCTCAAGTGAACCTCCTCCTGCTAGAAACTCCCCAAGACCTTCCTGACTTTTAAGATTTCAGCAGTGAGAGAATGTATTGCAATTTTGAGTCATCATGGCCATCTAAACAATCTGGGAGTGCTAAGACAAGTTTCTGAATTTCTAATTTTCTCTCTTTCATTTTTCACTTTCAGGCTAACTCCTCTTCCTCCAGCTGCCAAAAACCAAAAGTATGTCCAACCAATAACAAAACCTGTTGTTGCCCCAAAGTAAGTATTTTCATGTCCATGGGGGCAGAAAGTTCCATAACTTACAATGATTTCCCCCAAACCTCAGATCCTACATGTATATTGTGTGGCCTTCTTCACTCACAGCTTTCAAAGTCATAAAAAAAGGAGCTCTCAGTTAGGGCACCCCTGAAAGCTACTACTTCCTGCCCTAAAAAGGAACAATATGTGATACATGCCATAGGCAAGAACCTTGGGGAGCCTCCCTGGCATTTATGGGGGTGACTCACCCTTTAACTGATTACTTTTCTATATCTAAAGTTTCCTGTAGATTACAGATCTGGTTTTTCTCACAAATTAATTTTTTATCCATATTTTGTAAGCTTAGAAATATAACTTAGTTTTAGGCCTTTTCATGAATCCTTGTACTCTATTTATTTATTTAAAAAATATTTATTGAGCTCCTATTATTTGCTGGGCATTATTTGAAGTGCAAGGAAACAGCAGTGAACATAGCAGAGTCTCTGCTCCTAGAGCTTACATTCTAGTGGGAAGAATAGATATAAACAAGTTAATATACCCAATGCATCCAAGTGCTATGTAGAAAATAACACAGGCAAAGGAAGGAGAAGTTGGTGAGGGTGGAGTTGTTATTTTGTATAGGGAATTCAGGGCAATCCTTGCATAAAAAGGATAGCAGGAACCTGCTGACATCGGGTCTAGCACTCCTGGCAGAGGGAACAGCAAGTATGGAGGCCCTGAGTGGGAAACCATTTGGCCCATTTGGTCTTTTCCAGGAAATCAAAGAGGCCCGTGTTGCAGGAGTGGAGGGTGTAAGGAGAGAGTGGTGGGAGATGAGGTCAGAGAGGTAGGAGAGATGATGGATGTCATTGGCAAAATAATGGACTCCCCAAAGGTGTCCACATCCTAATCCCTGGAAACTAGGTTTATGTTCTGTTACTCATCAGGGGAAATTAAGGTTGCAGATGGATTTTGTTTGCTAATCTGCTGACTTTGAGATGGACAGATCATCCTGGATTATCTGAGCAACCCCAGTGTCATCACAATGGTCCTTATGCATGAAAGAGGAGATGTGACCATTGAGGCAAAGTGATGCAGTTGTTGGCTTTGATGGAGAAAAAGGCCACTAGGAACACAGGGAGTTTCTAGCAGCTGGAAAAGGCAAGGAAACAAAGTTTCCTCTGGAGCCTCCAGGAGGAATATAACCCTGTCAACACCTTGATTTTAGGCCCAGTGAGAACCATTCCAGATTTTGACCTCTAGAACTGTTAAGACAATGAGTTGGTTTTGTTTTAAGCCACTGAGCTTGTAGTAATTTTTTACAGCAGCAATAGGAAATTCGTAAAGTTTACTGGCCAGTATAAGGACTTTGGCTTTTACTTCAAGAGGGACTATGTATTGGCTGCTAAGCCTGCCATACCGAAAAACAAAAAACAAAACAAACAAAAAAAGCAAGCACACAAAAAAACACAGACTGTGTAGCTTAAGCAACATAAATTTATTTTCTCACAATTCTAGATGCTGGATGTCAAAGACCAACGTGCCCACTGGGGTGGTTTCCTCTCAGGACTTTCCCCTTGACTTGCAGATGGCCAACTACTTGCTGTCTCTTCATATGGTCTTTTCTTTGTAGATGCACATCCCTGGTGTGTCTGTGTGCTCTAACTCTCTTACAAGGATACTGGTAGGGCTGGATTAGTGCCTACCTTAATGGCCTCATTTAACTTAATCCCCCTTTAAAGGCCCTATCTTTAATACTGTCACATTCTGAGGTACTAAGTTTGGAGCTTCAACATATGAAATTTGGGTGGACACAATTTAGTCCATTACAGATGGGGAGCCATCAGAGGATTCCAGTTGACATGATCCAACTTGTATTTTGAAAGGACTATTCTGGCTACTGTGCTGAGAATGGACTACAGTGACCAAGGGTAGAAGTAGAGAAGGGATGTCCTTGTAGGGACCCGAGTAAGAGATGGTGCTTGGACCTGGTAGAAACAGCACAGGTGGGGAATGGTGGTTGTATTTGAGAAATATTCTGAAGGTAGAAATTGGTAGGATCCGCTAATGGAATTGTGGTTAACTATGAGAAAAAAGCAAAAGGAGTAGTCAAGGATGACTTCCAGATTTGGAGCTGAGCAACAGGAAGGACAGAGTTACCATTTTCTGCAATTGGGGAAGACTGCAGGAGGTGCACATTCATAGGGGTTTGAGCATAGGAGGTTTAAGATGCCTCGTACTATCCAAGTGGCAGTGTCAAGTAAGCAGTTGGATAAGTGGGTGTGGGAGAGAGGTCTGGGCTGCAGATACACATCTGACAATCATCAACGTATACGAGATACTTAGAGCCCTAGCCCCAAATGAGATCTCTGAGGCAGGGAGTGAAGCCAGAGGTAGGAAGAGGTGGGAAGACAGAGACCCAGAGCACTCTAGTGTTGAGATATTGGAGAGATCCCAAAGAGAAGACTGACAAAGAATGGCTAGTGAGGGAGATGAGTCTTCATCTCCCTGGTGTCCTGGAAGCAAAATGACAAAAATGTTCCAGGGAGGGTCTGATTATCTGTGTCAAATACTGCTGATAAGTAATTAAGATGAGGGCTGAGAAATACAGTTGGATTTAGTGACCTGAAGGTCATTGGTGACAGTGAAGAGGGTTGTTTCAATGGTGCAGGTGATAAAGCCTGATTGGAGGGGGATGTTCATAACAAGGGATCAACTGAATGACTGCATAAGTGAGTTGGTTCCTAGTGCCTGACTTCTGTGTGCCAGCACGCCCAGCATGATCACACCTGTGAGTTTTATCTGACCCCTATTAATAGTCAAGCTCAATGTCTCAGTTTCCTAGCACCTCTTGTTGGGAGCAACCTCACTCATTCCCACGGCTCCACTCTATCCATCAATTAGCCCCCACTAACACTGTCCTCATTCTGCTCTGAAATATGGTAAGGGCTGCTTTGTGGCTACTTTTAAAATTCAAAGACCTGTTCATCATATTTACAACTTTTCGGTGAGATCCTACTGGGGTTCCACATCAACCAGTCTCCATGTCCTACTGAGTCAGAACTGAGTGAGGCTAGGAAATGGAGCAGCCAGGAGGAGAAGGGCCAGTTTCTCTTGGCCTCATTCTCAGGAAGGGGCTCAGGTAGATATTGACATAACCTACAAATGGGGACATGAAGAATCTGTTCACCAGTCAACTTTTAACTTGGGCCTCTGGCCTCAAACACACATCTCTGTGAATTACATCCTTTTTATGAATCCTATAATTTTCTTGCAAACATACAATGTACTTTTTGTATTTAAAAAGTTTTAATTCTTAAATATGAACTATAACACAACTGTAATAACCTTGTTTTGGCAATTTTTTTTTAATGTATCAGGAGCCTTAAAAATGACAGTAGGCTGAGTGCTCTCAATTTCTGGGAGACACGGTTGGCAAATTGCTTTATCTGCAATTTTTTATAGCACTTGACTTTTGCTCCTATTTTCAATATTTATGTGCCTTTTTTGGTCTTCTTAAAAAGTATCACATGTCATTCCATTTCTCTTGGTATTGAGCACTTTGGTTTGCATACATTAATCACTCATTGAATTTATTAAATGAGAAAATGTGAAGTGCTTTGACTGACATCAATAAAGTATCAAAATAGTGTAATTGAGTAATCTGAGTAGGCTGACAAGGAAAAAAAAGTCAGGGAGAGTCATTCTGGATCCACTACACCTTTTACTTTTCAGAGCATGAAATTCAATCCCAACAAAGTAAGTTCCTATGAAGCCACATTCTGACCCTTGGAGCAGTTCTGAAGTGAGTGCAATGCTGTGGAAGGTGTCTGCTCAAGGAGAACTACTAAGAACCAGAAAAAAAAAAAAAAAAAAAAAAGACTCAATCTATGGTCAGCTTTTTTTTTTTTCTAAAGATTTTACTTATTTATTCAGGAGAGATACAGAGAGAGAGGCAGAGACACAGGCAGAGGGAAAAGCAAGCTCCATGCAGGGAGCCCAATTCAGGACTCGAGCCCAGGACCCCAGGAACACACCCTGAGCAGAAGGCAGGTGCTCAGCCACTGAACCACCCAGGTGCCCCCAGAGGCAGCTTTTTAAAGAGACCCAGGCTACTTAGTAATTCCCCCACCACCCCACCACCATCATCCCAAGGCTTTCCTAAATTCAGAGTAAGCAAACAAAATTAACATTGTAAAGAGTTTCCAATTTATGAATGGGAGCATATAGCTGATATGAGTTGAGTTGTATTTTAAATGGTTTAAAATCTTTTTTAAAAGATTTTATTTATTTATTAGAGAGAGAGAGCACAAGTGGGGGAGAGAGGCAGAGGGAGAGGTAAAGGCAGACTACTTGCTGAGCAGCGAGCCCACCATGGGGCCCAATCCCAGGACCCTGGGATCATGACCTGAGCCAAAAGCAGATGCTTAACCAACTAAGCCACCTAGATGCCCTTAAAATCTTTTTTCCTTAAAAAGGATTTATTTATTTATTTTAGAAAGAGAGTGTGTGGGAGGGAGGGGCAGAGGGAGAGAGTGAATCCCAAGCAGACTCTCCATTGAACGTGTAGCTTAGCTCAGGGCTTGATCTCACCACCCTGAGATCACGACCTGATCTGAAACCAAGGTCACATACTTAACCAACTGAGCCACCCAGGTGCCCCAGTAGTTTTAAACCTTTTAAAATGCATGTGAGCTTCATTATATTAACAATGTATATTGTGCACTCGCGCCCATTTTTTTTTTTTTTTTTTTTGCCACAAAGAATATGTTTTTGCCAGTTAAAAGATTGGTGGTCATATCTAGAGTAGCCAAATCCTTGGGCTGGTTTTCTCAAGAGAGTTTTCAGTGCCCCTTCTCGGGGTAGGAAATGTGGGAGCAAAACCAGACTTTATTAACCAAGGTAGAAGTGCCTCCACCTGGAAAAATCCTCCCAATCGCACACCCTACACCCAGCGGACTTTGGAACAGTCTCATACTGGTAACCACTCCACAACCATTAAAGACTTTGTGGTGATTTTGATCATGGAGGAAATGGAACTCCTAGAACAGGTTTCATTTGTCTCTTTTCACAGTAGTTGCCAGAAAGTATGTGTGCGAGTGTGTGTGAGGCAGAGGGAAGAGGCCCTAGCTTCATATACCTCAGCCTAGCTAGTCTTCTTGTCAGCACACCAGAAGCTAGTTACTCTTATTACAATCTTTCAACCTTCCAGGTGAGCTCCCTTACAAATGCTCTTGCTATTTGGATACCTGATATGTTCATGTTTCTGCACAGAAAACAACTAGTTATGACCAGGATTAACACCAGAACTCAGAATAGTAACCATTTGCTTATCCTGAATTCATTTCACTGACAGTTTGAGGTCCCATATCACCAATTTCTGGTGCAAATAAGAAAGGTTTTTGTGCAGACAATGTAAATGTCCCTAGTGTGTGCATTTGAGATTATGGACCATGGGAGAGCCCTTTGGATTCTCATCCCAATCTCTTGGCTCCTATTTTAGGAATGGTTCTAATAGGCATGACTAGTCAACTGCCTACTTTTTTACTACCTGCCTTTTTATCACAATCTGTATACCAATGATCCCTTGACCATTGAACATTCCCTAGTTCCCGAGTAGAATATTTTGAGAGCTGAAAGGGGCCTCAGATATCATCCTACTAATGTCACAGATGAGTGGTGGGATCAGGGTGTAGCTTCTAAGCTTTGAACTTTTCTTTGCTCCCTGGTTGCTTTCTCTTGCAGAGTAAAAGTCCAGTTAGGAAAACAAGAGGAGAGCAATAAATTACCTTATGTGAGTAAAAAAAAAAAAACCAAGAGGGCAGTGGGACTACCATTTATTGAGTGCCTGCTGTGTGCGGGCCTTTTACATGTACCTTCCTCAGTTTCTGATGAGGAAACTGAGGCACATAGATGTTGAATCACTATAGTTGGCGGCAGGGGCATGATTTGAACACAGATCCAAGAGAGGGCATCTAACTATTACTCCCTACTGCCTTGTGTCAGGCAAGGAGAGTGTTCCAGGGAAACCAGACATTGACAGCCAGTCCAGGCTAGAGTACAGCTCATGCCCAAATGTTGGAATCCCACTGCCACACTTGGGAGCCCACAAATGGGGGGGTCATCAGGGCACTTGAGGGGAGCAGAGCCAGGACTCCGCTGAAGAAAAAGATGGGGACTAAACCCAGAAGGATCTCGATAGCTGCCTAGGAGTTTGGGCTTCCTTCTGCTGTCTGGGAGCCTTCACAGGCATAACACCAGGTAAGATTTACATTCTAGAAAAAAACGTTATCTGATAGGATACTATTGGTGTTTTTTCACTACTTCCTGCTTTTATCTATTTTATTTTTTCCCCCTTAAACAAAAATCATGCAGTTCCTTAATAGGAAAAAAAATTAACAAACAAAAATGTAATTACCCTCCAGATGGAGAGGATGATGAGCCCTTGGGGAGCCAAACTGAAGGCAGAGAGGCCAGATGGGAGGGTATGGCCAAAGCCAAAGAGAAAGATGAAAGTGGCCTTGGGCTCTTGGACAGGAGTGTGGAGAGAAGAAGAGAAAGTTGGGATACATTTCGGAGATAACAATAACAGGGCTTGTGGCACCTAGGGGTGTTCTGCCCAACTCTAGGAGGTACAGTCTCACCCTGGTCTCTGCCGGCTGGTAACCCTGCCAGATTCCTGACTTTGATCTAATGGGGAACAGAGGAAGAACTGACTAAAATAGGTGTGTTTGTTCGTTTTCACGACTCTACTAGACATTTTCTCATGTTATTTTGGTTTTCCCTTACTGCAGCCCTTTGAGGAAGAGTTAGTATCCTCGTTTTCTAATGAGGAAACTGAGGCACACAGATGTTGAATAACTGTGGTTGAGGGCAGAGCCAGGATTTGAACACAGGCCTATCTAATTCCCAAAATTGAGCAATCTCCATGGCACCTGACTGCCTCCTGGCCTCTGGCCATGTGGAAAATGCAGGCAAGGCACAGGGCTTGAGGCAGAGTGCTAAGTGGGGTGTCAGCAGTCAGGTTTGCACATGTTGGCTTGAGAGATTTGGGGGGACATCCAGGAACAACTTGAGTCTTGCAACTGGGTCTCAGGAGAGACATCATGGGCTCCCATCATCCATAATTGCAAGGAGAGACACCTGGGCTGATGTATGAGAGTGAGTGGTAACTGGGGAAGGGTGCAGGAGGGATGTGGGCTCTGGAATCCCACCTCATATTTCTGTGTTTAAGAAGTGAGTAGCACTGTAGTGGAAGATTTGGAGGAGTCGCAGCACTCCAAGTCTGCAATATTATCTCACCTTCCACCCTGATGCCCAGGAAGTGATAAATGTGTCACCTGGCTATCGCCTCATTCGAAATAGGGAGCAGATTTTCGTCACCTTGGGAGATGAAATGTTTGATAAGAAAAAGCGGTCACAATCAGACATCATGAACAGATTCAAAGTGTCCAGGTAATATCCTTGAACCTATATCCAGCTCCTTAAAGATATTTCTGCTGGGCTTGGCCTGGCATCGAGGAGAAGCTCCTAACTTCCATGCCCAGTCCACCGGGTCCCTATTCTAAAGGCATTGCAAGGTCACTTCACTTCTCATCCTTGTGAGCTCCTCTCCACACCCACATCTCTGCCAATCCCACTGGAGACAGGATGAAGGTCAAGTCAGGCAGCTAATCTGGAAAATGAGTGAGTGTAGTATAATTTGTACTAAAGGAAAGCAATTGTTCCTAGAGGTGATAAACAGATGAAATATTTTTAAAATAGTCTGAATTTGTAGGGTGAAAAGTAAGAATAAAGTCAGGGTTCATGGGGTGCTGAGATGCATCTCTTTCTCATTATGCCTAAAAATAACAGTTCATGACTTTGGTGGTCACGGTGTGGAAGACTCTGGCTGAGTCCACCCCCGTTGAGCGCAGTGCCATCCTCTCTCATTCAGGCCCAACCTACTCTATCCTCCAATGCCATGGAAAGTCAGTACCCACATCCTTTCCATTCTACCTCCTAGATTTCTCACTCATGTCTCCCCCTCCCTCTCATATCTTCTCTTTTATTTCCTCACCCTCTTGAATGGAGGACCTTATCTCGGCTGCACTGTACACAGCACTGCCTGCCACCCTGTCTACTCCAGCTCAACCAAATAGACATCATGGAGGCTTCAGACCCAGAAACACAGAAAATCCAGCCATGCTCTGAAATCCCCTCTTCCTCCTGTGTCTGGACCATTCCTTGTCTGTGACTCACTGTCAGCACCAGTCCCATCCCCCACCTTCCCATGTCCTAATCCTGAATTCTTCCTCCTCCGATTCATTACTGAATCAAGATCAAACCCTCATCAATTTCTGAAAATATTCCTCTTTCCTTTCTTTTTTTTTAAGATTTTATTTATTTACTCACGAGAGACAGAGAGAGAGAAAGAGAGAGGCAGAGACACAGGCCGAGGGAGACGCAGGCTCCAAGCAGGGAGCCCGACATGGGACTCCATCCCGGGTCTCCAGGATCACGCCCTGGGCTGAAGGTGGCACTAAACCACTGAGCCACCTGGGCTGCCCTCCTCTTTCCTTTCTATTCAATAGGTAACCAATCCACTACTCCACCCTACTACCTCTCCCACCCTACTCAGGCTAGCTTACCCAAAAGGACTGGGTCTGAGGCTCAATCACCCTGCTGCCCAAATGCTTCTCCCAGACTACCCTTCCATCCCTATGCCCACCCCCATGGCTATGCAGCAGGTGCAGAACATGGCCTGGCTCTCACCAGGCCAGAGATCGTCACATACAGGGAGATGCCTGACTGGCATAGAATGGAAGCTCTCTGGGTGATGTCCTGTTGTCCTATTTGTCCTGTAGGACTGATATCATTACTGACCTAGAAGATCAGATCTCAGAGCTGACAGTGATCATTGAGCAAATGAACAGAGACCATCATTCTGCCCAGAAATTGGTGAGTGATCCTTCAGTTAGCTGATCTCTAGGGGTAGGAGAAAGACCAGGTTTTTTTTTTTTTTTTTTTTTTTTTTCATAATAGCTGCTATGTTCCTGGCAAGATGCCAAGGACTTTACTCATGGGAGCCATGTTGTCCAGGTAACAGCTCTGAAGATAGGACTGTGGCTACACAGTAGGATTTCTCTGACTCCATCCTCATCCATAATTGCAAGGACTCAAGTCTATCCTCAAAGCCTAACTCAGTTTCCAAGTCTATCCCAAATGCCTCCAGTGTGTTCATTGCCACTAACCTTGCCACACCAGGAGGTGCTGGCCATTTCCCCTCAGGCTAGCTGTGGCTGGTTAAACTTCAGAGGGTGCTAAGGCTCTTCCTAGTGGCCACAGTGTGGTCAGTGCATCTGCTTTGGTCCAAAAGCTTCTCAGAAGCCTTGAGTACCCACATCCCATTGCTGTTAAAATTGTCAAAACCCACCTTGGAATCTGTTGTGTTCAGCTTGCACTCTCTGTGTTTCCTGGGGATTTGGGGACATTTCCTTTAGATTTTATCATATGTTATATCACAGTCTCTTCTTCCCTACCTTAACCAGAGGTGCCTGCTGGTCTGGGCTGGAGTGAGGAACCTCAGCAATGCTCGGAAATAGCCTCCCCCACACCCCACTTGTCTGTTGTTATTGAAACCCACATGTGAAGGTTGACTTCCCAGCAGGTCCGCCCCACCCTCTGACATGCCCCAGATGTGTCTCAATTCTACTACAGTGACCCAGCTTGTGACTCACACTGAGACCCCCCTACTGTTGATCCATTACTATATGTATCTGAAAATCCTGCCAGGCTTGTGGTCTACTTCTATAGGTAGGGAATTAAGGCTCTGGAAGTTAAATAATTTATATAAGGTCAGTCAGCTCATCAATGGTGGGTTATTGGGCAAAGTGCACATTTCCACTCATTGAGGCCCTGCTGAAGACACATTTAGAGATTATTTCCATAGAGGGACTTCATTTGTGATCCTTAAAATTCTCCCACCTGTGAACACCCCAAATTGTTGTGTGACCCTGTGGAAGGCTGTAGGGCTGGCTGCCACTGTGTAGTCAGAGAGGGACAAGGATGAGCCCTGAACCCTTATCTCAGCTGGCAGCAGGTGCTGACTGGTCTGGACATGTCCATTCCTCCTGAGACACCAACCAGAGAATCTGATGTGTTAGATTTGGAAGGTCACCTGGAAATGAGCACATTTGGTCCACCAGAACACACCATTCTGACAAAGAGGTTTTATTAACACTGGATTTTAAGTTCATCGAAGGTAGGGTCTGAGTCTTAGGCCTCTTTGGCTCTTCCAGGCCAAGCTCTTTGCTGAATAGATGATTACTCAATTGAATTATGTATGGAAGAAATCCAAAGGCCAAGCTCAGAGATTACTGTCCAACAGAGAGACCAGACCTGCCCAGAAAACCAGTTAGTGAAAGAGATGGTTTCCATGAAGCAACATTATGAACTGATTACATACCAAACAACGTAGAGCAAGCCAAGGATTGTTCCATTCCTTCAGTATGATGTACTCTCTGGGACTGCAGAACACAAAAGGAGAGGTGTAGGAGTAGGACATACCCCATGAATGGGAAGGCTTCTCAGAAACTGCAGATTGCAGAGGGAATGAGGCCCTTGATCCTATATTGTTAATACTGGCCTTGTTTCCAGCTCTCCAATGAAATGGCTCTCCGCTGTGCTGAGATGCAGCAGAACTTTGAAAACAAGAACAGGTAGGTATGCTTCTGACACAAGCTTTCGTGTGCTGAAGGCCCTAAGACTCCTGCTACTTCCTTGCACGATTTCAGTTCACTGGGATTTCAGACAGTGCCAAATGGAGTTGGATGGGCAGAGGTGGGGGAAATGGGCAAGATGGTTTGATTTGAAACCACCAAAATGTAGCACAGCGAAGATTGTTCCTGGTTTTGCACTTTCTCATCCAATTACTTCATTTCAGTTATAATCTCCCTTTTTGTTGATTGCTGAGGAGAGCCATTTTTTGTTCTCCATGAGATTTCTGTGGTAAACAACTGTTGTTTTCAGCCCAGGCTCCTCCTCCCATGTCCCCTGCCTCTCTACTTCCTCCCCATCTTTCTCTGCCTCTTCCTCTTTTTTGTCCTGTCCTCTCTACCCTCTTTGGCTACTCCCAGGACCTGGGCAGAATGGGAAGGTATGGGAGGGGCGGGAGCCAGAGCCACAAAGACAAGCCAAGAGAAAGTAAAAGAAGGTGTAGCGTCTGTGGGGGTGAGCCCCTACGTGCTGGGCACCAGAGCAGCCTCAGAAGTCCTGGTGGAGAGAAATCCACATAGTTGAATCATAGACTTGCTTTCAAAAAATAATAAAATAACATATTTGTTTTGTAATAGATTTCATTATTTTTTTAGAATATGAAGTTCATAATAGAATAGAACATGAAGTACAAGGAATTCTCATATACAGCCTGACCCCACATCCCTGAAACCTGAGTAATCCTTAACATCCTGCACCACTGTGCTGCATTTGTTACAAGTGATGAGCCTATGGGGATACATTACTATCACCCAAAGTCTAGAGTTTACATTAGGGTTCACTCAAGGTTTTGTACACTCTGTGGGTTCTGACAGGTGTATAATGACGTGTCCACCACTACTGTATCACACAGAATAGTTTCTCTGCCCTAAAAATCCTCTGTGCATTGCCCATTCATCCCTCCCTCCCCACTAGCCCCTGGCAACCACTGATCTTTTAACTATCTCCATAGCTATGCTTTTTCCAGAATGTCATATAGCTGGAATTGTACAGCATGTAGGCTTTATGGATTGGCTTGGTCACTTACTGTTACGCATTTACTGTTTCTCCATGTCTTCTCTTGGCTTGACACCTCATATAGGCTTTCACTTTGACACTTGTCTTGAGCACTGCCAGCTTCTGCCTCCTGGAATGGAGGTTAAAGAGACCTTGGGCTCCGAGTACCTGGGTGGCTCAGTTGGTTAAGTGACTGACTATTGGTTTCAGCTCCTGGGGTTGTGGGATCAAGCCCTGTGCCAGGCTCTGTGATCAGTGAAGAGCCACCTGAGATTCTCCTTTCCCTCTCTCTCTGCCCCTCTCCCCTCAAATTAATTACTTAAAAAAAAAAAAAAGAAAAGAAAGAGAGAGAGATTGAGGCCTTGGGGTCTAAAATTATCCTGGATGCTAATGCAGCCCACAGTTTCCCAACACAGCTGTAAGCAAAGACTGTGCTGTTAGCAGGGAGCCATGGCCCCCACTGGCTCCATTCAAAGCAATGGTTGGTGGAAACTGAACTTCTCACCTTTTTTCTAGGTGGATGCTAGGAGAATGTGTCAGGAGGTGAGGGCCGTGCAGGCTTCCCACAGCTTCCTGTGTGAGAGAGGGGAGGTAGGATTGGCTGAGTATAACAGCTCAGCTCTGTACTTCTTTTCGTTGATTGATGATCTTGGCCTTTTCCCCGGGTCTCACAGGGAGCTCAAAGAGGCTCACGAAGCAGAGCTCAGTCAGTTGGAAAACAACTACAAAGCAGTGTTGAAGGCAGAGAAGCTGGCTGCTCAAGAAAAACTAGGTACTGTCTGAACTGGGGAGAATGACCCTGGTAAAGGGCAAAAGGCTGACCATGGCCATGGATGGGCTGTGGCTAGGCTTTCCAGATGTCCTCCTAAAGCTCAGGGAGGGGTAGTGACTGAGAATGAAACTGTAAAGAGAGAAACCATGTCACCAATGTCCTTCCTACACCCAGGAGATAGACTGGCCTGTGACCAAATGTTAGGATCTGAGCAAGTCCCTTAATTTCGCTTATCCCATCTAATAATTGAGGACAATAATAATATCTGCCTTCATCAGAGGGATGAGAATGTGAAAGCACCTTTTTAAAATAAATTCTTAATTCTATAAATACAATACTATTATAATTCAGCAAGTTACTTCACTTGTAAAATGATGGTGTTTCACTATATTCTAATGGACACACTATGATTTGTATGCCTTATAATAAGGGTTGTGTTGGTCATTTATCCCATTATTTATGCTCCCCTCGGGATGGGCAAGGTGTATATCCTTCAGAATTCTGAGGTTATAGACTGATCTCCACAGGGAGAAGGAGATATCCTATGATCTTCTCTTTCTTTTGCCTTACATTTTAAAAAGACGATATTTATAGCTTGTTGATTTTCCAATTTCCTAAAGAGAACATTTATCATTTTCAAAATCAATGTGCACTATGAAACATTATTTTAAAAAGAGAGAAGCAGATCTATAGTACAAAGCTTTGCTCCTCTTTCCTCCACTGATGTAGGTTTACCCCCAGGATTAGTTTTTTCACATCTGGTATGCCTCAGAATCACCTGAGAAGCATATTATCCACAGATACCAGGCTTCTCCCCTGACACTGCAATTCAGTAGATTTGGCCAGGGTCGAGGGTGGGAAGTGGGACTGGCATCTGGGTTTCTAATACGCTTCCAGAGTGATTCCTAGGTACAAGATAGTTTTAACACCTTGAGGATCAGTTTGAGGTGGAGAGGGTATAAGGAGAGCTCATACTTGAATTTGAAAACTTGCATTTCAGAGGAATAATGATGACCCTGTTGTTTTCCTTTTGTGCAGATGAGATGGTAAAGGAATATAAGTATCTGAAGAATATGTTTCATATGTATCAGGTGAGATTCAGAGCTCCTTGGTGGATTATGAGAGTAAGAGAGGTAAGGCTCATTCCTGGCTAATGACAGCAGGCTAAATCTAGAGCTCTTTGCCCAGAAAATAATGTCTTGAGATTCTCAGCATCCTAGGACCTAGGTGGTACTAAGTGCCTCCAGGAGAAGAGTGAACTGTGAACTGTCGTGGTTTCCAAGCATGACAAGTCAGTCTCTCAGACCCTGAAGAAGCCCATGGAAAAATATGTTCTTAATCACAAAAGTAATATCTGCTAATTTTTTTTTTTTTTTAGAAAATGGACATACAAAAACTAACTACAACAAAAAAAGAGAAAGAATTATTAACACCCCAAAACGACCATTATTAGTATGTGTACTTTGTAACATCTTTGACTTTAGTAAAGTGCTGGGTCAAAATGAATAAATATTTATTTTTTATTTTTAAAATATTTATTTCTTCATGAGAGACACAGAGAAAGAGGCAGAGACATAGGCAGAGGGAGAAGCAGGCTCCCTGCAGGGAGCCCGATGCAGGACTTAATCCCAGGACCCCAGGATCACAACCCAAGCCAAAGGCAGATGCTGAACCACTGAGCCACCCAGGTGCCCCTGGAATAAATCTTTTAAAGGCCTTTAATACACTTGGCCAAATTGCCATCCAAAAGGACTCTATCACTGCACTCCTACAAGCAGAGCATGGAGTGCTCTGACTACCTCAGAATATAACTCATTCATTTAAATCAGCTAATTTGATGGAGCCCTGGGGACACAGGTCATGATTTCTTCCTAAGAGGATGAGAGAGCAGGGTGGTGGTGGTGAAAAGTGGACAGGGACAGACTAGGATAGCAAACCCCCATCCTATCATGACCAACAGGTCATGGTTTGCTGGGGACTTTCCAGGTTTTAACATTGAAAGTGCAAGGTCCTAGGACATTACTTAGTCTCAAACAGACATGGACAGTTAACCACCATATAAAAGGAGGAAACCAAGTTAAGCATGAGTGTACCACCTCTGCAATTCTATTTACCATTCACAGTTTCACTTTTGAGTTGTTATCTAAAACTTGTTTTTTAAGATGCATCTTGATACAGTCGAGGAAAACATCCTAGAGCAAAGCCTAAGAGAAGCATCAAGTTGATGAGTGGGTAAGCTGCCCCAGTTTCCTAGGTATACTTTATGTTTGCTTTAGTCGGACCTCTCCAGAGAGTTTGACCTCTATGGAAACTGAGCTGCCCACCAGTCTTGAAAATGATGAGAGAGAACCTTTATCTAATGTCCACAAATGGTTACCAATGAGTAATGCCTGGCCCCAGTATGAATTGTACCACTAGCCTGAAAAAAAAAAGGGGGGGGGAGGGGGTCAGAGTCCTGAGACCTTACTGGCAAGCATCCAGGTCCTAGACCTTCTTCCTCCTGAGGTCCCACTCCCATGAAAATCTGAGCCAACCAACATGACTAGCATAGGGTTAGGCTTATTTAACCTCAACCACAGAGGAAGTTAGATTTGCTGAGGAAAAATAGACACACTCTGAAAAACATACCTTTTTTCTTAAGTGTTTAAATTAACTTCTAGGCATTTCCTTTGTTTCTTAATGGGCTACTGATGAATGACTCATGACTCAGAGGGAGGGGACATGTGAAACTTCCACAGGAGAATCTACCTGTCTTCAAAGAAAACCCAGTTCCAGTAGGACAAACACCATGCAGAGCTTGCTTTGACTTTGAGGGTTCTGCAGGCTCATAGGTGGGCTGAGCTAAAATTTAGTCCCAGCAGCCACCCATGGAGGGACTCCTAACAAGCATTCTGGGTGAAGGAAGCTGTAAAGGGCCCTGTGCTGTGCCTGGAGTCAGTGTGCAGCCTTTTTCTGGACCCTTTTCTTGATGGTGCCTTTGTGCCTCTGCAGGATAGCATTCATGATGAAATGGAGGACAAGTGGTCAAAGAAGAAGGCAAAATGGGAGGAGGAGGAGAAGTTGGAGCGGGAAAAGATCCTGCTACAGCAAAGTGAGTACAGAAACTTCTGTCTTTTTGATGGCACATGCACCCCCCCCCAAAAAAAAAAAAAAAGAAAAGAAAAGAAACAGAAAGAAAGAAAAAACCAAACCCACCATTAAGTTTGGTCTTGACTTGAGAAAAGCAGCCTTGGATTCACAAAGGGTGATGTTCACATGGCTGAACTCCTGAATCAAAGGTATGGAATTTTCAAGAAGGTGACAACAAGAATGGAGTCTTTATAAAGTTCAGCGACCTGAGAGTCTAAGTCTGTACCTTCCAAAGCTCATTCATTCCAAGTTTGGCCATCACAGGCTGGAGCAAGCTCTGGGACATCTGTAGGAATGTTGACTAGTTACATGGATAGAAGTGACCCCAAAGTTCCAGAAAAATGTTCTTGAGTTAGAGTTTCAAATATTCACTTGTTGTTGGAGGAGGGACAACACAATCGATTATACTGAGAGCCTCTGTATTGCCACATCCCCCCCTCCTCAAAAGATCTAAATTTTTGAGGTTGGCATTGCATATGTTTAAAAGCTACAACATGTTGATTTGATACATTTATATATTGCTATGTATTTTTAATATTTCCAACACTTAGTGCAGAGATTGGATCCTAGAAAGTGATTTATAGATGAGCCTTGTACCCCCACCAAGCATCTTCATAAATGGAGAAAAGAGAGAGGAATTTATGGAGACTCTGCTCCTTGACCTAGAGGATTGGTTGAGGTAGGAGTGGGGCCTCTACAAACCTATACCGCATCTTACCTTAATCTAATTTGTTTGGTTGATTTCAACAAATTACTTGTGTAAATATAGAAACCCCCTGGGAAAGGCCATTCCTACCCCAGTGGGGACTCAGACTGCCAGAAGGTAGCTGGAAGACCCTGGCATTAAGGCTGAAGGACAAAATGAGGAGTTGTACCTGTTTGAGGCATTACCTAGGATCCTGGTGTAGTATGAGCCTATCTTCTTCCAGACTTCTAGCTACCCATACTACACTCATCCCATGTTGTCAAAATCTAAGTTAAGATGTTACACTTAGGATGTGCCTGGATGGCTTAGTCAGTTAGGTGTCTTAAGTTTGGCTCAGGTCATGATCCCAGAGTCCCAGGATCAAGTGGGGATCCGGTTTCTCCCTCTGACCTTCCCCACTCTCATATTCTCTCTTTTTCTCAAATAAACAAACAAACAAACAAACAAACAAATAAAATCTTTTAAAAAAAGATGTTACAGTCAGTTTTGAAAAAACAAATTTTAGCTGTGCATAGTGTAGCTCAGCCCAGACCCATCCTGTGAACCTCGGGATTGCCTCCCTACCCATATCTCCAGCACCATGAGGCCGCAGAAGAAATTTTTATCAGTCCCTCACCTCCTCCTTCCTCCTGTTTGGTATTGGGCCTCTGTTGGCAAGTCCCCTCACACCAGAAACAGTTTAAGCCTCCCTCTACCCCAGGGCTAAGTACAGAAAATGTTATTGCTGGAAAAGTTACAGGAGCCAAGAGCTGTATTCTAAGGTAAGGATATCGAAGAAAGCATAGTGGTTACTTCAGCAGCGGGAATGGACAAAATAATAAGCAACAGATCTAAGATAAACTATACATACACAGAAAAATTGGAGACACTGGGGTGAATCCCATGTGGCCGATATCCCTGAAAACCATCACTGTGTTGACCTGACTTTCAAGCATCTCCAGGTGCACATCAGACGCCGAACACCAGGCTGAAAGCACCTTGTATCTGACCCAGTCTGTAATTTCTATTATCTTCAGACATTCTGAGTTTCTCTCTGCACCTGCTTTCCCCGCATTTACTCATACAGGTAATGTCTTCTCACCTCCGCAGAACAGAATATAACAAAAAAGTTTGAGTTAGAGTCAATAGAAGTAAAGAAGAAAATAAATGACTCGTACAGTGCCGTCTTCGAGAACTTCAGTCGAGAGAAAGAGGTAACTTAGCTGAAAGCACATCAGGGGTTGAATGTGCAGCCCTGGGGGGACATTGGGTTCCCAGGGGTGCCTCTGTAAGTTGGTGAGCTTTTTGTCTCTATGTGAGTATTCCTTCTTTCCCAGCTTCCCTGGAAATACATGCAAGTAAACTGGCAGTCTTGCTGTCCTTATCCAGATGGTCTTACCACAGGGTTACTGTGGGATGAAAATTTAAATTAATGGGAAATAATAGAGTGCTAGACACCTACAGAACCTGAAATTCCCTATTTTGCTAAAACCCCCATCTCTGATTGTTCCTCCTCATTGTTGACTAGAGCTGAAGAGAAATGGCAGTGTAGCAAACTAAACTAACATACAGTTCTTAGTAAATAAGAGGAGCTATCCCAAAGTTAGAGGGTAGGAGAGGCAGCTACTGCTGTTCATCAGGTCCCCACCACCTTCATACTGTTACCAGGTTATAGTGAAAGTGGGTCTCAGATTGTTGGACATTTACTAAGTGAACATGCTTTCGCAAGCAGGCCCCAGGCTCTCTGAGCTTTTAGGAACGAGGAAGATTCATCAGAGGTATTTGCAAAGGCATGACTGAGGTAGGATTCTGTAACCACTGGGGTGAGCATCAGGCAGCCAGAGCTCCTCCTAAGCAGACATGGGACCATCTAGGGATCAAGTCTTAGATGCCATTCCCAAGTGCGTAGGCTACACGTTTTGTTCGATTCCTGTCCTCTTTTCCTGCAAAGTGGACTGGGCCTCTCAGATAGTATCTACCTGGAATATTCCACTTTTAACGCCCATTTCCAACTATCGTGCCAATTAAAAAGCCACTCATTTCACCAATCAAAACCCATTTCTGGCATTCACTACAACTGAGCAACACAGTAATGAGAACACGGGGCATGCTGCGCAGTGTGTCTGGGGCTTCTGGGGTCTGGAGAGCTCAGACATCTGAATAAGAAGGAGCAAATTCCTCTAGTAATTCCTCAAATCTAGAGACTTGAACAAGTATTTCCTCAAATCTAGAGATTTGATCATCTGCATGCATCCATTCCTGTCACCTATTTTCTCTCCAGTAACACTGACTATAAATCTGTAAATGCTGCTCCTTCTCTCTCTCATAAAAACGTAGTTTACACTTAGCAAAATGCATAAATCATTATACTGTTTGATGAGTTTTGACAAATGTACACATCCATGTAACCAACATTCAAATAAAGATCTAGAGCATTTTATCAACCCACAAATCACTCTTGTATTCCTTTCCATTTAAGTCCTATCTCCTTCAAAACTTGCCCCAAGACAACCACTGTTTCTCCACCACCATAGATTGGTTATACCTGTTTGCTTTCTATAAATGGATCATGCAGTACATGCTCTTTCGTATATAGCTTCTTTTTCCTCAATACAACATCTGTGAAGTTTATCCATTTGTTGTTTATCTCAGTGATTTCTTACTTTTATTGCCCAATAATATTCCTTTGTAGGAATATCACGCAGTATGTTTACCATTTTCCTGTTTTTGGAGGTTTGAGTTGTTTCCATTTGTTGTCCTCCCTATTTTATAAAGATTTTGTAAACACGCTTGAACAAGTATTTCTGTAGACACAATTTTTCATTTCCTTTGGGTATATACCTAGCAGTGCTATTGCTGGTTTCTAGGGTATTAATAGGTTCAACTTTATAAGAAAAGCCAATTTCCATAGTAGTTATACCATTTCACTCTTGTATTTTAAATATACAAGAATTCCAGTTGCTGGACATTGTCAACAACTAGTATTGCCATCCTTTTAAATTTGACCCTTCCAATGGGTGTGAAGTGGTATTTCATTACAGTTTTAATTTCCCTGGTGACTAACTATGTTGGATGATTTTTTCATACACTTATCAGACATCTTATATGTCTTCTTTTGTAAAATGCTGGTTCAAGTCTTTTGCCTTTTGTTCATCTTTTTATCATTGATATGTAGGAAAACTTTATATAATGTGGGTACAAGTTCCTTGTCAGATACATGTGTTACAGACACTGTCTCCTCGCCTATGGTTTGCTTTTTTCATTTTGCTCGTATTATCTTTTGATGTGCAGAAGTTTTTTATTTTGTTGAAAGCCAAATTATTAATTTTTTCATTTTCATAAAAAAGTTACAGCTTTTTGTGTCCTTTCTATGAAATTGTTGCCTAGTCCAAGGATACAAAGATATTCTATGTTTTAAATAGCTTTGGGATACCTGGGTGGCTTGGCAGTTTAGCGCCTGCCTTTGGCCCAGAGCATGATCCTGGAGTCCCTGGATCGAGTCCCACATCAGGCTCCCTGCATGGAACCTGCTTCTCCCTCGGCCTGTGTCTCTACCTCTCTCTCTCTCTGTGTCTCTCATGAATAAATAAATAAAATCTTTTTTAAAAAGCTTTGTAATTTTAGTTTTTATTATTCTGTTATCCATTTTGAGTAATTTTTATGTATGGAATGAGGTAAAGGTCATACATAGGTCATTTTTTTTCTGTTTAAATATCTAGTTGTTCTTATAGTTCCATATGAACTATAAGTTCATACTGAGGCCAAAGCAACCATTGTCTCAATTACTATAATTTGAGATCAGGGAGTAATAATCTAGTTTTGCTCTTGTTTTTTTTTTTTTTTTTTTTTTACTTTTATTTTTTTATTTATTTATGATAATCACACAGAGAGAGAGAGAGAGAGAGAGGCAGAGACACAGGCAGAGGGAGGAGCAGGCTCCATGCACCGGGAGCCCGATGTGGGTGGGATTCCATCCCGGGTCTCCAGGATCGCGCCCTGGGCCAAAGGCAGGCGCCAAACCGCTGCGCCACCCAGGGATCCCTTGCTCTTGTTTTTCAAGGTTATTTTGGCTCTTCTATATCACTTACATTTCTATATAAATTTCAGAATTAGTTTGTCAAGAAAGTATTCTGACTGAGATTGTAGTGAACATAAAGATCAATCTGTGGAGAACAGAATGTTCAATAATATTAAACAATATTAACAATATTCAACAATAAGTAACCTTACCAAGGTTGTACATAAGTAAGATTTTCAAGATTTAACTTTAAGATGTCATGTCATTAGTTTATAATGTTTGCTTCATTATACCAGAATACTATTCTGGCTTTCTTAATTCTCTGAAAGAAGTGCCAGAAACCCCAGTCCTGATCCTTTCCAAATAAAATTATTTTTTAGGAGCTATTGAAACAACATGAAAAAGACACCATAGAATTAGAGGAGCTGAAAAAGACCAAACAGGTAAGCTTTTTCATTTTTCCTGTGGAATTAACATTTTACAAATGCATCAGTAAAATTATATGCTCTTAATAAAATGTAATCTATGATAATTTTCCAAAACAAAACAAAACAAAAAAAGTGGGGGGGAGGGGAGACCTAAAGCTGAATTTGCTGGATTCAACAGGTCAAAAAGAACCTTAGAACTATAATATAAAGTCATCTGTAAAACAAAACTCTTAGTGTCTTTCTAGAGCAACTTGAAGAAATATATAAGCAATATGCTGTGTGATCTTAAGTGTCAAATGCCTTCCATTTCTAGTAAGACTTAAACCACAAAAGAGTCTTCGTTTCTGAAATATCAAATTCTTCCTTTAAGCTCTAAAATTATACAGTACTGCCCCTGGGAATTCTAACTTCAAGCCTCTCTTTAAAATTCTAAGTGTGCCTCACCCCCAACAGTTTCTTCAAAGAATTCTGTTCTTCCGGGACAAATTATGGCACTTCCATGTGAGAGACACCTGAAGGGAAACTGTTCAAACCCATGAGCTGCTTTGTGGTTCTTCTTTCGCAGAGAATTTAACTTGAATCCAGAACGGACATGTTTGGGAAAAGACTAGACATTATAAAATCATGGAATGATATCTTAGAGCTTAGGCAAGACTTCATCATTGCTGGGTAGACCTCAATGTCTTGCTTGGTAGAGGGATAGGCTTTGGAACAAGAAGACTCAGTGTATTATAATAACTGCTTTATTGAGCTTGTCTACTAATTCTATCATTCATTTTTGGATCCATTTCTATTAATTGATTTTGCTTATTTGTGGTCATATTTTCTCACTTACTTGCATGCCTGGTAATTTTTTATTAGATATCTGCCATTGTGAATATTTTTCACATGAAAAACATATTCACATGTGAATATGTTTACCTTATTGGGTGCTGAATATTTTTGTATTCCTTTAAATATGTTGGTACTTTGTTCTGGGATGCAATTAAGTTACATAGAAACAGTTTGATATTTTCAAGCCTTACCTTTAAACTTCATTAGGCAAAATTAAAGCAAAATTAATTTTTCCCCTTACAGAGATAATACCTTTCTGAGTAGTCTACCCAAAACTCTATGTATGCTGGCTGGTGGGAATATAACTATTCCCAGTCCTGTGTTGACCCTAGTGATTGTTATACCTGCTTCATGCTGGTTGTTCTTTCCCCTAACTTCATCTCCTTCTATTTCTTACCCTCCATCATGCCACTCCAGTGGCACTGAACTCCTTGCTGTTTCTTTAACATGCCAGGATCCTCTACTTTGAGGTCTTTGCACTTGACATTCTTTTTTCCTGGGAAGCTTTTTCCCAGATAGCCACATGACTAACTTCCTTACCTCTTTCTGGTCTTTGCTTAGATGCCACTTCTTGGGGGGCCACTCTATTTAAAAGGCTTAACAACCCACTCCAACACTTTCTTTCCCTGTTTTATTTTTCTATACAGATTTATAACTGTCTAACTTGATAAACTTAACAAAGGCAGAGATTTTTGTTCGTCTTCTCTACCACTAATCTGCAGTTTCTAGAATAGTGCCTGGCACATCACAGACATTCAGAAAATACCAATTGACTTTTTGAATGAATAAATGAATAAATGAATAAAAGAATGCTAAATCACTTGGCACTTTGCTTTGCACAATGTGATTGCAGTAGGTGATGGTACCTCTCTAGTCTATAAATCTTAGGAGGATGCTTATTCCATGGGAAGAGCTCTGAGGACATTATAAGAGTTAAATGGGGCTGACACCTGAAAGCAGAGACTCATATGGTTCATCTTTATAGTCTATCCAACATCTATCTAATGTAGAGCCCACATTTATCCCTTCCCTGCACTTAAACTCATCTTCTATCTTATCCTTGGTTTATTTTAAAATTTTTAATGCAATTATTTTACTAACTTCTATTTAATTTTTATATCCCCTCACTAGAATGTATATCCTTAATAGTAGGAATTTTATTTTTCTTGTTCATCATAACATTCCTGGTGCCTACAGCAGTAAAGTATTTTTTCCTAATTAAAACACTGTTTTTTAGAGCGATGTTTGATTTACTGAAAAATTAAGCAGAAAGTGCAGAGATTCCCTATATTCTCTCCCAACACAAACATACAATTTTCTCTGTTATTTTTAAAGAATTATTTATTTATTTACTCGACAGAAAGAGAGAGAGAGCAGCACAAGTAGGCAGAGCTAGAGGCAGAGGGAGAGGGAGAAGCAGACTCCCCACGGAGCAGAGAGCCCAATGCAGGGCTTGATCCCAGGACCCTGAGATCATGAACTGAGCTGTAGGCAGACGCTTAACTGACTGAGCCACCCAGGTGTCCCCAATTTTCTCTATTATTAACATCTTGCATTAGTGTGGTACTTTTGTTACAGTTGATGAACCATTATTAATACATTCCTTTTAACTAAAGTCCATAGATTACATTAGGGTTCACTCTCTGTGTATTCAATTCTATGGATTTTGTCAAGTGCATCAAATCCATCATGCCAAATACCATATCATACAGAGTAGTTTCCTCACTTAAAAGTCCTCTGTCCTCCACCTATTTATCCCTTGCATACCCTGGCAATCACTCATCTTTTTACTGTCTCTATAGTTTTGCCTTTCCGTTAATAAATATTTGGTTTAATGAATGAATGATTGATAGCTGTCATGACAACCCATGAGAGCTCTAATGAGGGCTGGCTTTGAGACAGTAATAGTGAGTTTGAAGAGAGGAGTATTGATGGGCAAGACACAGAGGAGATAGACTTAACAGGGTGAAGTGACTGAACAGTGTAAGAGAAGGAGTAGCTAAAGTTGATGCTTCACCTTCTAGTCCAGGTGCCATGTAGACATTGTCATGTTGTCCTGAAACAGTTTCTTCTTACACAGGTCATGGAGGAAGAATTGAATACACAAGCTGTTATCCTAGAAACACTTAACACGACCCTCTACCAAACCCAGATGGAACTCCAGAGAGAGGCAAGTCCCAGCTGGAGTGGGGATGGGGGTTGTGCAGAGGAATCCAGGTTTCTGTACAGCTCTACAATATAGCTCTGCTCCAGATGACTCTGATTCGGGAAGGATAGCTATTAAAATGCATATGTCTTTCAGAAAGCTACAGTGGGAAATCTGGAGAAAATGCTCCAGATCAAGATTTCTGAAGCTGAAGAAAAGTTTAAATATACCATACAGCTTCTGACAGAAGAAAACATTCATCTAAGGTATGAATGACACTGTTGAAAAAGACATGGCTGAGTTATCTTTAGAAAGTGGGAGGGAGTTTGGGTGAAAAATAGATGAAGATGAACCCAGGTATTCCCTGATAAAGTCAAGGCACAGCTACTTCCAGGAGGGAAATATTCACTCAGAGCCTGGCCACAGAAGTCACATGCTAAGGTCAGACAGTTCCTCTGAAGTGGAGCTGGGAATGTGTCTCGACTCCTCTCCCTTACCTACTCTTAACTTTAGTGCAAAAAAGCACGTGAAATTTATCTAAGGGTCTCTGGGTTTATTCAGTCCTGTCAATGCATTTTAAATCCCTAAAGTCCTCTGCCCTCCAACCTATTCATTCTTTGTTTCCCTTCCCATCTCCTGTAAATTACTGATCTTTTCACCATTACTGTAGTCTTGCCCTTTCCAGAATGTCATATTGTTGGAATCTGTAGTACATATTTAATAAATACTTGTTTAATGAATAAATGATTGGAAACTGTTGTGACAACCCATGTGAGCTCTGAGTTTTTACCATGTACCCTGAGAGTTTAGGGGTTTAGATGTCCGTAGTTTACTCTTAGATACAGCTGCATTTAGTTCCTGTGGAAATCAACTTTAGGTCAGAAATTATACTGAAGATGAATTTTAAATCATTGAGATATATTTTGGTCAATATTTTAATAAAGGGAAGCTATTCATTGCATTAATTTGGTAGTATAAGAGAGTAAAGTTTTCCTTTCTTCCCTTGTAAGTTTTTTGACTAATCTAATAGTTAAACTGACATGAGACAGATTAACAGGGGAAAAACAAATTTAATTTTGTATGTACAGGAGCTCATAAAAATATGAAACTCAAAGAAGTGACCAAAGCAGGCTGCTTTCATACCCTTTGGACAAGAGTCAATAAATCTGTAAAGAATTGACAAGACAAGGAAATTTGGGCTTGGGGTAGTAAATTAATGAGGAAGTAACAAGGTTTGTTTATACAGCCTTCTCAGTCCTAAGTTCCCTATTTCTGGTGATAAGGATGTCTCTTTACCTCCTGCTATAGGGACGGTACTTTTATTTCTGGCTTTCAGGGGGACAAAGGAGGGTCAGAGTATCTTTCTTGTACTGGTTATTGCTAAAATAACTTTAATTCAAACTAATCAATCTGCAAGGTGATATATTTTGGGATGGCATACTTTGTTTCCCCTAAACAAAATATTCCTCATCTGGGATTTTGATAAATAAATATCATATCTCACTAAATTTAAAACCACTGCAAGTAATGTGTCCAACTGCCCCCAGTGAAGGAATGAAAATCATATTTCTCTCCCCGCCAGATATCTTACATCCCCTTCTACCCTTTGAGTCTATAGTGATACATCTTCTCTTTTTTTTTTTTATAGGAGGAAAATAATTGCCAAAAATGAAGAAATTTATGAAGAACGATCTGGGAGGTCAACCTTTAGTTATGAAGATTATTCTAATACTTTAGAAGATTATAGCAATGAAAAATAAGAATTATGAGCAGAAAAATTGTTAGCCAGGGCAAAAGATGGTAGGAACACCATCTCTGTAGGCTTAGAGAATTCTTGTGAGATTTTCTTGATAAATGTGTATTATGGGTTTAGTTCCGGGGTTGCCTTGGTTCTACTTTTGTCTTTTCACAATTTGCTTTCTTCTAAGTGGTTGGGAATGTTTGAATTCTCATCTCAATTATACAGAGTTTCAAGACTTCATTGAAAGGCGATGTTCTCTATATCTGGATCTGAGTTTTTTCTGTGCCATTGTACTATTTTCTCTTCCACGTTTGTGTATTTCATTATGAAAACACTGATCTAAGGAGCTTCTCCCTGTTAAATGTTGACTATATTTTGAAGTTTAACTTTTGTGCCCCTGGGACATTGAGCTAGCAAGATGATAATTTATTAATTCAATTCCAAAAAACTTTTCTTTTACATGTGTCCCCACTGCTCTACTTCTCAGTCATATTCCTTATGCTATGATTTGGGGAAAGTGTCTGATAATTCTTGCCACCTTCTCTAAATAATCACCAGAATTCAAATGCCCACAGGGCAAGCAACGCAAATTAGTGAAGTGGACTGGACATAAGGAAAAACAATCGCACAAACACGCACAGTGATAAATGGCCATTGGCAGCAGCCTTAATATAGGGGATTGAGCAGGGTGGTATGGGGGACTGGGTGAACCCATTCCATTGTTGCACACAAAAGCATAGGATCAGATATTCTGATTGGATGTTCTGATTTTTCAAAAGAAAGTATTGTGGTTTTTAAGTGACATGTCCCAATTTTTAAATACAGGCAACAGTTTTTTAAAAAAATACAACTGTGTGAGCCAACATTGGGAGGCTAAAATGAAACCTATCTGTGATCCAAATGTTTTCCACCTGTGAGATGCCAATGGCAAAAAACAAAGCCAAAACAAACAAACAGAACAATCTCCAACCACCAGTAAGTTAAAATTCTATTTTATTGTTAAAAATATTATTGAAAAAATTATTAAAAATTTCTTTAAAAAAAGGCAACTTTGTATAAAATGAAGTTATAAAGAAAGAGCTAATGCAAATACATTAATGTACAATACTATCAGCAAAAAAGCAAGTATCAAGTGATACAGAAGCATGATATATATTCTAACATGTATATATCTTAGAAACAGCCTCTAACAAAACATAAAAAATTTATATTTTAAAAAACCTTTAAATTAGTGTAGAGGGTGGCTTGGAAAGAGAGGGACTGGAAGTACAAAAACATAAAGTTAATGTGCTCTTAACATCAGTCCTTTCAAAAGTGGATTTTTCTTTAAGATTTTATTTATTTATTCATGAGACACACAGAGAGAGGCAGAGACATAGGCAAAGGGAGAAGCAGATTCCCTGTGGGGAGCCCTATGTGGGACTCAATCCCAGGACCCCGGGATCATGACCTGAGCCCAGAGGCAGATGCTAAACCGAATCACCCTCGTGCCCCTCAAAAGTGGATTTAATGGTACTTATAAATAATAAGAACAAGGAAAATAATTCCTAGATTTTGTGAAATCTAAATCTAAACAGAGATATGGTGCCTTTTGCCACTGAAGCAGGGTTTCCTGATAGCTCAGGAGAGGAGGCTCATGTGTTTCTGGGATGGCAGATCACACAAGTCAGAAGAGATCAGGTTGGATGTGGGAGCGTTACACATGAGGTTTTTTACTAGCTAGGTCAGATAACAAAAATCTCCTTTAGTGTCCTTTGAGAGGGGGTCACTGGCATCCCCCAGCATACTGTCAAGGCATAGAAATTCAACTGAGTAAATTTAAAGACCAAATAGGATCAAATTGCATTAAGTCACTTTCCTAAGGGGAATGGAAGGAGTTTGTCCAGTGGATTATTTCACCAGTGCTGACCAGGTAGGTAATTCCATGCTGACTGCTTAAAGATTACTTCCTGGGGAACTGAAACTTCATTTCAGTTAGGATTTAAGTCTTGGTTTGCTGACGTGGGGTTTATTTAGCACAAGTGACTCCATTTGGGGCCTGCTGTCTCTCTCTCTTTTATTTTAAAATTTTATTTCTTTATTCATAAGAGACACACAGAGAGAAGCAGAAACATAGGCAAAGAGAGAAGCAGGCTTCCTTCAGGGATCCAGATGTGGGACTTGATCCCAGGACCCCGAGATCACAACCTGAGTCAAAGGCAGACGCTCAATCACTGAGCCACCCAGGTGCCCTTGCTGTCTCCTTTTAAACAATACCTTTTAGGAGTGCCTGGCTGGCTCACTTGGTAGAGTGTGTGACTCTTGACCTTGGGGTTGTGAGTTCTAGCCCCATGTCATGGGATTGGGGGTTGGGGGGATGAGAGGGATAGAGTTTACTTAAAAAAAAAAAAAGTCCCAAAAATACCCCTTAACAATTGTACCTCACATTCTGCTCCATAGAATTACATCCAATTAGTGCAAGTTTAAATCTGACAAATTCTCATAGGAACCCAGAATGAAGAATCAGCCCTTTCACAGAAAGGGGGAAGATTATGGTTTTCTTGACTTTGTCTCCCAGTACTTGAACAGCATTCACTTATTCTGAGGCCTCAAGTGGGAAATTGCTTTCTCCATTCTCCCTCTTCTTATGCCTTATAAAATCTCTGCACTGCCATTAATTCTGTGTTCCAGGTTAAAGCTTTGGAATGACACCTTTAACCTTTTTTTTTTTTATCTACTCTGAGTTTTTTAAAAAACGTCTTCATTGAATCAAAATTAAAATCATACCTATGGTTATAAATCTCTAGCTATTACTGCAAAGCCAGAGATTTAGGCTTAAATTTGCCTAGGAATTAGGTTGTCCAGATTCTCATCCTCTCTCCTTCCTGCCATCCAAAAAAAAAAGAGAAAAAAAAAGCAGCATTTTACAAACAAATAAATTATGCATAGTGTTATGCAACTGAACAATAACATCAATTAGGAGGGAAGAAGAGTTTTTTTCTCAGTGTGAAAGTTGGTTGTGGCATTTGTTTTCCCATGTTTTTCCTGTCATCTTTATTGCTCACTTCAAAGTTCACCTCGGTAAGGATGGTGAGAATATCTTCACCCCTGAAAAAACAACAATACCGTGACCATCTGTTGGGGAACAATACTGGCAAACCCTTTCATTCACTGTACTTAGTGACTGTTCCTTCCCTCAAAACATCAGGCATTTGAAATCATAAGTTGCTAAACTAAGATGTGTCAAAGCTTTTCAGTAAAGGAGTAGCGTTAGAGCTTAAAAACTTATCTTTGGTTTACTCAACATCTCTATCGAACATCAGAAACCTCAGGGTCAGGATCACATTTGGGTTCTTTCCCCCCTGACTTGTTTGTACCTTACTCTTCCTCCTACTATGTCATTTGCCCCCATAATCACCTCAATGTCCCCAAATATCCTCTGTTTCTGTGATCATCTATGATTTCTTTGGGCAAGGAAAAATCCAATGTCTCCTGCAGCTACTCCCCCCTTTCTCCCCAGCCTATCTTTATCAGGTGAGCTGGGCAACCTGTTCATCCACCTCTGTAGGATTGGTGGTTTAACTTACAAGAGAAAGACATGATGTTGATGTTATGACTCATTCCTTTATCTGCCATGGGAAATTCTTACTCTTCATACGCTTAAAGCATGATGAGATATAGAGCTAGAAGACTTCTTGCTATTCATCTGTCAGGTGTGCGCTTGGGTGAACTGTGACTACAAAACCATCCTTTAGCTAAAGGAAACATACAGTATAATAAATGAAGGAAGGATGTTTTCCCACATATTGTGGTTTCACATCAGACCAAATTAGTGGGAATATAAAGAATTACTATTCTTTGGTACTTTTCTCTCACAACACACCAAGAGGGTCGGTTAGCTATTATAGAACTTTAACAGAGTTGGAGGATGTTAAACATTGAAATGGATTATTACCTTCTTGGAAGACTTCCAAAACTAGTTGCGTTGGCTCAGTTATGTTTCTGCCTAAGAACAGAGCTGCACTGATTTTACATCATTCCCTGTTTTGTGACACTCTGACTGTCCTTTCGGGCACTAAATAAAAGAAACTCTGCAGTAAGTATCTCAGTTTTTTTCCATCTATGAACTAAAGATGTGAGCACTTACCCCCTCTCCCACTTTGCAACTGACCTGGGAAGCACAACTATGTAATCCATAACTAGATATTTGAAATGAGTAAAGGGCAGAGTAGCCAAAAATTACCTAGGACATCTTTCTCTTAGGCTCTGGCAAAGTGATTGTATATACCATGTCCCCTCCATGGGGTTTCGGTAGGAAACACAGTTGTTCACAGTGGCCATCCCCAGCAGAAAGTCAGCATCCTCTGGGATATATCTCTTCTGATATGATGAGTCCATTTCTAAATAGGCTTCCTTCTGTTCAGAGTCAGTCTCAACAGCTATTCCTTTCTGGTATTTATCCCCTTGACAAGCCTGAATAAAAAAGATTTTGGGCTTGCCTGCAAGGGAAGGGCACTTTGAACCAGTGAAGTAAGAGGTCAGCTCATAGATAGGGGCTTCCTGCCCATCAGAGCCATAGATGATGCCCTTGTCTCCATGGGAGAGGATGCAGCAGATGAAGCAATCCTTGCTACTGTGGTCCATGCTTTGGTAGGATTGCAGAACTTCACAGATTTTCTTTGCTGTAGCATCTTTGAAATGCACTATCTCAAAATGAAGCTCACTAAAGGTCTTACTCAACGCATCTGAAAAATGAAATAAGAAAAGTCATATCACACCAAAGTAAATCCCAAACCATAGTCCGGAGCTAGAGAGAGCAATGATCAGATTAAGAATTTGAACCAGAACTGAAGAATAAGACCCTTTATATTCCTGGCTGAATTTCATAGTTTTCTGATACTTACTGTCCCCAGTTGAAAACATTTCCAGTCCTGAGGCAAATGATAAAGGGGAGAGAGTGCTATTGTTAGCTTTCTGTCTTTTTTGACTAGTCTATATAAGATGGGTAAGCTATTATTTAGGCTTACTACCAAACCAATCTAAATAATGATTGTATTACATAATCAGAGCAAAAAACAAAAAAAAAATAATAGAAGATTCATACTTATTTTATCTTGAACTCTCTCAAAATTGTTTATCAAAATACAAGATATGCGGGGCACCTGGGTGGCTAACTTGGTTGAGAATCTGACTTGATTTCAGCTCAGGTCATGATCTCAGGGTCCTGAGATCAGGCTCCCTACTTAGCATGGAGTCTGCTTGTCCTTCTCCCTCTGCTCTTTCCCTCACTCGTGCTCTCTCTCCCTCTCTCAAATAAATAAATCTTTAAATAAAAAAATACAAGATATGAACGTTTGAAAAATCAGGTATTTATTTATACATTTTAGACTTTTTTTCATAGAGGATTTAATTTAATTTTTTAAAAGATTTTATTTATTTATTCATGAGACACACACACACAGAGGCAGAGACATAGGCAGAGGGAGAAGCAGGCTCCCTGTGGGACCCTGATATGGGACTTCATCTCAGGATTCCAGGATCATGACTTCAGCCAAAGATAGACGCTCAACCACTGAGCCACCCATGTGTTTCAGATTTAATTTTATTTAAATTGAATTTGCCAAAATATAACGCCCAGTGCTCATCTCATCATGTGAAATTTTAGACTTGTATTGAGTTTCTATTATGGAGGATGAGCATTTGATGCTCTTATATTGTTCACAAATTTTAGTTGAATCAATAGTACTATGTAAATACAATATTCTTTAATTATGTTTCCTTCCTTATTAAATGTTTTGTCTTTCCTGGAATTAGTAATTGCTGTATTTTTTCATTGGTTTGTTTTCTATATGCATAAGCTTATTTTTGCCCAAGTTCTCTAAGATCTAGTCAAAGTCTTTCAACATTTTCAAGGTGCCTGACTCATTTCTTTACCTAAAAATTGTATATACACAGTGAAGTGATTACCACAGTCAAGCTAATAACATCTCCTCACATACTTAATTACCCTTTGTGTGTGTGTGTGTGTGTATGTTGATGAGAACACTTAGCATATTTCTAGTATTCAATACAGTATTATTAACTATAATAATGTTGCACATTAGATGTCTAGATTTTTCTGCAACTCTGTACCTACCCTTTGACCAAAAGGCCAGAAATACAATCAAATATTATTTTAATAAGAATTTTGATAGTGAGAAGCTTGGGTGGCTCAGTCGGTTAAGTGTCCAACTCTTGATTTCAGTTCAGGTCATGATCCCAGAGTCATGACATGGAGCCCTGCATTGGTTTCCACACTGGATGTGGAGTCTGCTCAAGATTCTCTCTGTCCCTCTCCCTTTGACCCCTCACACACACACACACACACACACACACACACACACAGCTTGCATGCCTCTCTTTCTCTCTGTCTCTCTCAAAAAAAATTGTTTTAATAGTAAATGAATGGAAATCAAAGGTCTGAAATCTTTTCTTCAATACCAAGGTGTATAATAAGGACTGATATAGTAAATGGACTTAAGCTCTGTGGCTTTGGAAATCTTAGAATAAATTTGCTTGAATAAACTGTTAACAGAGACCATTAGCAGAGTCTTGGTGATTAAAATCAACCTACACTAATTTTCTAAGTTTTATTCAGTTAAAAAAATAAATCATTTCTTAATGTTATGACTCATAAACACCATTTTCAAAAATCCATTTGTTGGGTTGGATTATTTCTATTTATTACTTTTAGTAGTAGCCATTTCCATGTTCACCTGTTGCAAATTCTTTTCTCATTTATGTTCTCATAAGTTTTCATTTAACTTGTAAGTTCTTAAAAGTTCTCTTATAAGTTGTTCCTCCTAAATAGGCTGAGCAAAAGAATATCTGGCAGTTTAATATTTGGAAATGCTATTTCTATTAAAGATTCGCAATTTCATCTATCCAACTTTGTAAATGCAACTTCTATATGTGGTCTTGGTCCCAAGGCAATGTTTTCTCCTAATACTTAATACATTCTACAGAAGCACTATTCATTAAGTTGAATTAAAAGCAAAGCTTATTATTGCTGCTTTTTATTATAAGCCTTTTAATAAGACTTGATATTTTGTCTTATATACATTACTTTGGTTTAAAAAGTAGTTAATAAAACAAAAGCAGAAAATATATAAAAATGTTCTTCATTTCCACAAGGAAATATGATTACATTCATTTTTTTTCTGAAACATGAGGCCCTGTTGGTACAATTTTTGTTCTCACCTTTTGATTAAAAAAACTTATATATTAGAAATATTTCACTTCTTTTCAGGGTTCTACTGTACCTGCATCCAAGTCTGTTCCATTCCTATCCTTAATGCTCTGAAGTTTGGGCACTTCCCTCCGTGCTACACTAAAATCATAATTGTTGAAGATCAAACAATATCCTCGAGGTTTGCTTTTCATTCGGTAAACTTTGTCCGATGTCTGGAAAACAAAAATCCAGCCCAAGAGCTGACTCTGTGAGTCAAACACTTGGGATGTGAACAAATAACTCCCTAGTAAGAAGTGAGGCTGTCCTCTTAGCCAAACGGGGACACAAGTGCACTTTCCATGGCCCTACCCCAACTTGACATTATTTCTCTGGTGAATTAGTTTCCACCTGTTCCTTTGACACGGAATCCCCACATTTCTGCCCCACAGTTGTGTGTAAAATCAGTGTCCCAGTACTTGGGCCTCTTGAGCACTTTGCACATATATTAACACTGTTGTCATCATAACATATTTTCACCATTTGTTCTTGTTTCTGCTCAAGACAACTAACAGCTGTGCCAGGAACTAGACTGTATTAATTTGTGAGCATTCAATCAGGAAAATGCTGAGTGGATGAATGTCTTAATGCTGTCTCTGGGCTGCCTATTGTCACCTCATGCTTCCACTGGCCATCTAGTCAACTCATCTATGTTTCTAGGCTAACAGCCCAGGGCCTGCCCTTCACACATGACATCGTACGGTCTGAGGATTTTGAAAGCCAATGACTTAATTTGGCTCTCAGGACCACAGGGACTGAAAGAGAGAGATGTACTAGCCAGGCAGGTCTTGCCTAACTGCAGGTTACAGTATCCTGTGTCCTGACTTTCCCAGGGTTGTTTCAATGCTGAGATACTCAGCATTTACTGGGAAACCCATGCAACTCCTCGAGGTAGAGAAAAGGGCTCCACACTAAAGGCTCAAATTCCTGGTTCTACTACTTAATAATCTTAAGACTTTGTGCAATTACCTAATCTTTCTGGCACTCAGGACGGTTAGCTGTTCAGTGGGGACATGAACACTCAGTAGAGTGCTTTACTATTTGCAAAGTGCGACATGACTTTGGTCAATCCTCGATTTTCAGGGCTAGGTAGGTCTGGTGATTTGCTCAGGAGCCCACTCATAACTGGTCTCTCTCAGTTTAATTTCAAGTCTCCCCCTGGACAGGTAGCATTCAGGTTTTCCTCTGCTTCCTGCCACAGAGAGGAAGTAAAAAGGGCTAATGAATCAAAATGTGGTTGGTGAATCTTTGACGGTTAATAAACCCAAATGATTATGTCTAGAAAGGCGATTCTTTCCCAGCTCATTGAGATGAGAACATAGAGACGGCTAGATCATGAGTATTTGTTGCTTACCCCTAAATCAGCACAGAGAAACAGTTTTGAAATGTCACCCTAAAAGAAAAGGCTTTGCTTTTCCCAGTCCCACTACACTTTTCTCCCAAAGCCTTCTCCCGCTTCAGCAGGGCAGATGCTGAAAGGGTTGCCAGGAGGCTTCTCGATTCCTCAGCCCTCCAACTATTCCAATGCCTTTGTCTTTGGATTTAAAAATAAAATTTTAATGCTTGTTACTTTTAAAACTTAAGAAAATCACATGTTAAATTTGTCTGTTTGTGAAAATTTTCTATACTTCTCAAAATTTCCAGGAAGCATCTGCCTCTTACTAGTTTATCTGGAAACTTGAAAGCTAAGGAATACAAGAACTAGAATCTGCAATCCAAAGAGAAAAAGGAGTCTGAATTTCTACACACCTCTGATTCATAGTCCTGTTCTCCTAGAGAGTCCGACATTGGCAATATCTTCACGGATCCCTCCCTTATAGGCAACTGAGACATATCTGGAATGAGACATAGAAGGGAGGGTATTTTGGTAAAGAAACACATAGCACCAAGGATACCATAAGGTCCCCTTTAAAATGAAAATTCATGGACTACCTTGAACATAATATCCTTGCAGTCCACAGAATAAAAATTGTTTTACTAACTCTTCACCTATTTTAAACTTGTCAGCCTGGGGCTGAAGGCCTATGTCTTTTGACAATAGTTGTGTATCTTTCAACATGTAGAGAGTGACAAGTAGGCACCAAGCCGCCTACTTGGTAGTAGGTATCACGTCCATTAAGATGTGGACGTGATAGAAGGTTGTGGGGAGAGGAAGCAATAGGGGTATCTGATAATAAATTAACTGAATAAGTCTTAACATATTTCATATTACCATTTGAAATTTCATCTAGACTTCTTTGAAGGTTCATTGTTTGCTCTGAATTAAAAAAGAAACATTTGATTAGAAATAATTGTGACAGAGGGATCTGTCAATTTAAGAATACATTTTGCTAATTCACAGTAGTCAAGTTATTTCTACCTCTGTTTAATTCTTCGTAATCTGTGATTTTCTTCAGCAGGCTTTTGTTGATTTGGTCACAGATTCTTTTCAGGGTGTCCAAATTTCTTTCCCCTAGAATGACCCTCTTCTCCATCTCTATGAAAATATCAAGCAAGTTCTAGAAGGAAGAGAAGTAAAGTTGGAAGACTGGATTGAGACATACTGGTTTTTAGATTAGATTTTCTTTCTTTCTTTCTTTCTTTCTTTCTTTCTTTCTTTCTTTTTCTTTCTTTCTTTCTCTCTCTCTCTTTCTTTCTTTCTTTCTCTCTCTTTCTTTCTTTCTTTCTTTCTTTCTTTCTTTCTTTCTTTCTTTCTTTCTTTCTTTCTTTCTTTCTTTCATTCATTCATTCCACTTTCTCCAAACAGAGGGCCTACTCTAGTTTCCCAAACTAACCCTCCTGACAGGACATCCCAGTCTTATAAAGCCAGTAGAGCACTAGTGAAGCAATTCTGTGTTGTATGGCCCAAGAAGACAGAAATGAGAAGGTAGAGGAAAAGTGACATCAGGTGTCACCCAGGCCCCAAGCCCTGTGCTGAAATCAGCCATGGACACCATTAGGTGAAGTTGTGAAACAGCTTGAGGTGCATGGCTGAGACAAGGTAGCCTGGTCCCCATAGTGACAGCCCTGGGAGCTGCGTCTCTCCTGACACTGCCTCTGGTCCCTGATCCACCTCCAGTCCCACGTTCACACACACACACTCACACACACACACACACGTACACACACGCATGCACACGCACATGCACATATACAGAGTTTCAGGTCCCAGGTGGTTTCAGAGACTGCAGAAGTGGGAAGATGTCTCCAGCTCACCACAGTCCTTCCCCACATTGGGCTATGCTTCCACCACCAGTCTTCTTTCCGAGCTACTGACTCTGCCCTGCTCCTGATAATTAATGTGAGCAGTACTTCACAGTATACAAAGGAATTGTATCTGCAACACTGGGGCCCAACAACATTTTCCTTTCCCCTAGTTAAAAAGTGAGAGTCCAGGTTGCTTTTACTGGACCAGCCCTCTCTCCAGTCGCAGCAGTCCCCACTGACTGGCCCAACCTCAGGACCAGATCTTGGTGAAACATCACCAGGGCTTACCAAATCATCATCCAATTTACATCTGGAGATCTCCCGGCTCAAGAGAAACTTAAAGGATTTCAATTCCAATTTGCTTACATCTTCTGAAATCTGAAAAAGCATGACCCTGTGGTGGGAAATGGAGACACTTTAGAAATGGCTTCTCAGATAATTTCCCATTTGACAAAAGGAGTTGCAGTGGAAACTTGATTCTGGTCACCACTCCTTAAAGACAGCTAATGACATACTTTATGAGTTGAATCTTTGGAAAGAGGCTGCTGCAGGGACATAACAGACTACTGACTCATGCCCCAATGCTCCACCCTTAACAGAATTTGCAGTTCCACTGACTATGCCACACAGTTAATTTCAGTGAGATGAATTTTGTTTTTCCTTGGTCCTCCACTATAAAGTCACTTATTGCAGTAGAAAAAAATGAAAGTTTTATTTTGGAAATTATGCTTTTCAACATGCAAACTGGATCATCACTTCCTTGATTAAAACTTGTTAGCGCTCTCCTAGCTGTCAACTTCCACAGGAAGGCTCAACACTCAGTTCCGGAATACAGACCTCTGTGCAGCGAGTCCAGCCTACCCCCTCAGCTTCTCTAGCGACTCCTCACCACCAGTCCCCCTCCACCCCCCAAACACACCCAGCTGTCCTGTCCCCACCTTTATCTATGCTTTCACATCCCCATTCCCTTGTCCATCCGCAGACACAGAGTCACCCACTAAGCTTGAGTCCCGCCCGAGTATGCTTGAGAATGCATTCACCCCACGGTGCCTTGTATCCCCAGAAAGTTTACATACATGTTGTAATTGTCTGCTTTGGAAGCCCTCTGAGCCCCTTGAGAGGAGGGTTCGTGCCCTTTTTGTTTCCATAAGCCCAGGGGGTCACGAGGTGAAGTATGTAAGTGCAGGGGGCCTAGACTACTGATTTCGGAACTCTGGTTCCATCATCTCAGAGCCGTGTGACTTTGGACGTGTTATGCGCTCTTTTCCCTCATCTGTAAACTTGTAGATAATACTATATACCACTGGGACATATTAAGAATAATACGAACAAGTTTATCTGACGTGTTGAAGCCAACTGGCAACACGCTAAGTGTTCAATACACAACAGGCATTATTATTTTTTCATCTATGATAAGTTCTTGAGATACATTTGTTGAAGGAGCAAAGGAAAGTTCAATAAGTTAGCAAACCTTCCACTATTATGTAAAGGAAAATAACAACACAAAAACATTCGTGAATGTCCTGGCCCATAGTCTCAGAGACCCAAGACTTGGCATGTTCCTTATCATATGTTTCTCTACTTAGAGCTTCTTGAGAATTTTGATTTTAAGTGGCAAAAGAGATGTCCTGGGTGTATGAGTTTCCTAAGGCTGCCGTAACAATGTCCCACAAACTGGGCAGCTTAACATGGTAGAGGCATTTATATTCACAAATAGGCCACGCTAGTGTAGCCTGGGTGGCTCAGCAGTTTGGCGCTGCCTTCAGCCCAGGGCCTGATCCTGGAGACCCAGGATGGAGTCCCACATCGGGCTCCCTGCATGGAGCCTGCTTCTCCCTCTGCCTGTGTCTCTGCCTCTCTCTCTCTCTCTCTCTCTCTCTGTCTCTCATGAATAAATAAATAAAATCTTTTTTAAAAATAGGCCACAAAAGTAGAGGATAGTGGCTTTCACAGCCCTGGCTGTGAGGACTTACTGTCACACACATGCCATCATTATTGACAAGAAAGAAGAGACCGGTGAAATGGGCCACAGCTAAGGCTTGAGTAGAAGTTTTCAGAAGGGAAGCTAAAAATAACTTTAGGGAGTATCTGATAACAGGGCATGTTAAAAGACAGAAGTTGGTAGTGTGTTTCTGTTTTTAAAGTCTATTACCTATATATATGATCACTCACCCCATGCAGCCCCTTCTGCCCATATTTTAATAAAATCACCTTTTTGCACACACACACACACACACACACAAAGAAATCTGTTACCAATTCATAAAAACGTAACAGAACATGGCTTGTTATCACCCCTGGGTACCCGCTATCCCACAGGCAGGGAGAGACCCAGCTGCAAGGTGTTGGGCAGGACAGATGACTGAAGTTACCACCATTCTCCTGGCAGCAGCTGGGCCCCCAGGGACTCGGCAGTCCTTGTGGGGTACAGCCTGGCTGGTCCAGGATACTGGCCGCACATCCCTCTCTCTGGAGGACACTGTGATGCAAGTTTTTCAGTGTGAAATAAAAACCTAAAACCCCACTGAGCGTTTCCATAGTCATCCACAAGCAGGTGGAGGGGGATTTCAGGTAAGCAGGGGCGATGCTTCATCCAGAAATAAGCAAAGTAAGCGCGCGATGTAGACATCAACCGAGCAGAGGCAACAGAAGGGTAGACAGAGAGAACACCCAGCAGACGACTGTTCTAATTTTAGCACACCTACAGGTAACGTTGCACTTTGGAAACACTTTTTTTTTTTTTTTTTTAATTTTCTGCCTTCACTTTTTTACTGAATTATATACAAGTTCTCTAAATTTCTCTATCTGGCCCTGGTGGGACATCTTCAAGGAACTTCCAAAGTCATACCACACAGACAGCCGCAAGCAGCCCTGCCCACAGACACGCATCCACTGCACCCACGCCTCCCAGTGCCTGAACCGTGGAGATCCTCCCCACCTGTAGGCAGAGATCTGGGCTCTGCCTGGTATCTGAAGCTCCTGCTGCATGTCTTCCTTGCTGGTGTCCAGGTAGGTCATCAGCAGATCCAGTCTATTAATTCGGAAAAGCAGCTCCTTCAAAAAGAACAGGTTGCTTTCCTCCAACATTCTCTTTTCCTGGAGTCTCTGGAATAACATCAAGGGATCCTTGATGGGCTCCTGCTTCTTCTGTGGGATGTAGTCCAAGCTCAGGAATTTGAGGGAGGCCAGTTCGTCACTGTCCAGCTGTTCCCCAATATTGTAGAGGCATTTGCTGAAATCCATGTTGGTCAAGTGTCAGGACGAGGTAGTTGTTAACCTAGGTCAAAACACAATATTATGTTCAGATGAGGAAGAGAAGTACCATTTACTGGTCTATTCCTTCATCAAGTGCTGTTATCTCTACTACACACCAGATGTCTTACTGAGGACACAGGGAAGAAACAAAACAAAAAACTAAACAAATAGGACAGGTTTCTGCTCTTGAGTAGCTCACTATTTTGGAAGGTAGATATACAAATTAGCCAATGGTTCGAGAGTTAACCAGGGCACAGTAGGAATATAGCCAGGGGAAAGGGCCTCCTGGATGGCAGGCACCTGTGGGAAGGAGGTGGGAAAAAATGTATGTGGAAGATGGAGGCGAGAATGTTCAAGTCAACTCAGGCAGGCACAATTTGCCCAACAAAGTAACCATGAGTGTCTGGGAGGGGAAGTGGTGGCAATAGGGATGAAGCTGTGGCCAGGAACCATTACAAAGGGCCTCATGCTGTAGGGCAAAGGCTCAGGCTTTACCCTAGAGGTGATGGGGAACTCAGAAAGGACTGTAATGTCATCCAGTTTGGGATTAACATGAAAAGTGTGGAGGACAGGGGCGCCTGGTGGCTCAGTGGGTTAAGCATCTGCCTTCCACTCAGGTCATGATCCTGGGGTCCTGGTCTGTCTCCCTGCTCAGCAGGAAGCCTGCTTCTCCAGTTCCTTCTGCCTCTCCCCCCACTCATGCTCTCTCTTGTGTGACCTGGCTCTCTCAAATAAATACATAAACCCCTTTAAAAAAAAAAGTGGATGCCTGGGTGACTCAGTCAGTTGAGCATCTGCCTGTCGCTCAGGTCATGACCTCAGGGTCTGGGGTAGAGCCCCCCATCAGGCTTCCTGCCCAGCATGGAGCCTGTTTCTCCCTCTCCCTCAGCTCCTCCCCACCGCACACGTGCTCACTCGCTCTCCCTCTCCCTGCTCTCTCTCTCTCAAATAAGTAAAATATTTTTTAAAAAATTTAAATTAAAATTTAAAAATATGTGTGGAGGATAGGCCAAAAGGACTAGAGGCCAGAGAAAGAATGGGATCTGACTGAAACAATGGTGCTGGGAAGACACGCCGCAGTGCTATACCCCAAAGGCCTCAGGATCACCTGCCTCTAGAGGCAGTTCCCTGCACTGGCTAACATTTTTTGGATGAAAACACAAGTCCTGATTCTATTACTTGAGGTAATGATCAAGTGAACCAGGACTTATGTATTTTCTATATCCAATGTTAAAATAGAAATATTTGAGGGGCACCCGGTTGGCTCAGTCAGTTAAGAGTTTGACTCTTGATTTCAGCTGAGGTGATGATCTCAGGGTCACAAGACTGAGCCCTGCGTCAAACTCCGTGCTGGAAGTGGAGCCTGCTTAAGATTCTCTCTCCCTCTCCCTCTGTCCCTCCCCACCCCGACCCTCCCCTGCACACATGGCTCTATCTCTCTAAACAAACAAATAAGTAAGTAAATAAATAAATAAATAAATAAATAGAAATATTTTTGATTTGCACATAAAGGTTAAATTTTAATATTTTCAAAAAGTACCCTGAAAGACTTTAAAATTTGTAGTTTTCCCTTTTAAAACACCTTCCTGGGCACCTGGGTGACTCAGTGGTTGAGCATCTGCCTGTGGCTCAGGACAAGATCTGGGGGTCCTGGGATGGAGTCCTGCATTGAGCTCCCCACAGAGAGCTTGCTTTTCCCTCTGCCTTTATTTCTGCCTCTGTGTCTCTCATGAATAAATAAATAAAACCTTTTAAAAAGACAAACAAAAAAACACCTTCCCTCTCCCTTGCCCACTCTGATTATAGAAGCAGTGTTTTTTTGTGTGTATGAAAATTGAAAATACAGTAAATCATAACATGGTCTCAGTTATCATTATCATACACCACACACACATGCATGTGCATGCAAAGATGCATTCATATAAAAATTAGAATCAGGCTGCATATCCAGCTGTGTACACCTATTTTTCCCCACTTAATATTTAGAACAAACATTTACCCCTACCATTAAATATTCTTTGGGACATTTTTAATATTTCTTGATCTCCAGCATGCAAATATAGCAAAATTTATTTTAAGGGATTTTTAATTCCTTTACTCTTAAAAATAATATAATATTGAGAAGCTTTTTCACATATCCTTTGCATATCTCTGATTATTTCCCTCTTAGAAGCCAAATTATGGAACAAAACCTTTTTTTCCCCTTTTAATCTAGAGCATACATCATTGTTTAGACACGTTTTCTTGCTTTAGGAAACTAGAAGGAAATATCTTGAAAGATACACTTTGTATGGGGTTCTCAAAGGCTGTAGAGCCTACATCTTTCACAAAAGCAACCAATTATCATGAAAATACTTTTATTTAGAAAAGGCATCTTAAATATGTGGCTATCACCTAACGGCATATGTTCAAAATGTAGCAAGCAAAACCTACTGGACATCAAAGGGGGCAAACTAGCAGGTTCATTCCTTAAATCACATTTCATAGAAACACACATGTACTAAACAGACTATGCGCATGGACTGTCACCACACAATGTGCAACCCTGAACAACTGGAAACATCCCAAATGTCCGTCAATATAGAAATGGCTGATTAAACTAAGGTATAGTCGTACTACAGAATATTGTGCAGCAGTTAAGAAAATCCACTCCATCTTCTGAAATAAAAATGATAGCTATCCATGATGTGTTATTATGACAGTAAAAAAAAAAGTAGAAAAAGTCATTACAATATTTTTTTTTAAGATTTATTTATTTATGAGAGAGAGAGAGAGAGGAGGAGGAGGGAGAAGCAGGCTCCATGCAGGAGCCCACATGGGACTCGATCCCGGGACTCCAGGATCGCACCCTGGGCCAAAGGCAGGCGCTAAACCACTGAGCCACCCAGGGACCCCCACATTACAATATTTTTTTAAAATATGTTTATTTTTAAAAATTACTCAAAGCAATACGAGATTTTCAGTGGTTGCAGATACATATGCAAAAGCAGAAAATAAAAAGGTAACAAGGTTCTGGGAAGAGACATACCAAATTCAAAAGTTTCTTCCGAGGAATAAAGGAGAAAACTAGAACCAGGGGGTAAAGGAGTGAGGAAAGAGAGTTGCCCTTTCCCTGTAATATGGTAAGAAGGATGTATGCAGATATTCTCTGTGTAAATGAAACTACTGTTAAAATACATCAGTTTGTTCTTGGGTTTAAGGTTAGTGTAAGAGAGTGAGTGAAGGAGGAACAGGAAATGACACACCACAGGCACATCAACCAGGAAAAGAAACCAAATCAGAGAAGCAACACAACACTGTTTGTGTTGTTTTGTTTTGTTTTTTAAGTAGGCTCCATGCCCGACTCCCAGTGTGTAGCTGAATGTGGAACTCACAACCCTGAGATCAAGACCTGAGCTGGTATCAAGAGTCGGTCACTTAGCCGAATGAGCTACCTGGGCGCCCCCACATTTGTGTTCTTCAAAGAAAATAAAGTATTAGAAGAATTTAAACTTTAAAAAAGAATTTAAGAGAACTCAGAAAATCTATCTGCCCTGAAAATAACAGGAAACTTCCACACGCCTTTCTTCGAAAATAAAAAATCTAGTAGACCGAGTAGAAAACTGAAAGATCGAAGTGGCACAAGTGACAAACTCTAACAGAATTTCCTCCCAGTAGCAAATACTTGTCCTTTCAAACACATACCAAGTAGTCACAAAAGTTGTCCACAAAGAAAATCTTAATACAAGATTTCCAAACAACAGAAATAGTACCAGTCCATATTCTCCTTTAGAATTTAACAGTGAAATTAGAAACTAATGTGTAATTAGAAGTTAGCAATGAAAAATAGTCAAACTGAATGCACTGCAAAAAAGAGCTATCCTCATTTTTCAACACACCATGTTAGAACAATTGGGCAAACTTCTAGAACAAACTGCAATGGATCATAACTGAACTCTGCGTTAAAATAAGCTGCAGATGGATCAGAGATTCAAACCTGAAAAATTAAAATACTAAAGAAAGAAATATTGGAGAATTGTTTAAAGTAATCATGCTGTGGTAAAGAATCTTTCTAAGTACAACAGAAAACCTGGAAGCCATTACAGAAAGGTTCATAAATGCCCTTAAATAATACTAAAATATTCTGCAAAAATAAGCCAAACAAACATTAAAAATAAATAAATCTTGGACTAGGAAAAAGTAGAAAAAGGACTGATTTTCTTAAAAAAAGACTCTTGTAAGTTAATTTTTTTTGAAAGAGATAAAGACCAATAATCCAATGCATAAACAGGTAAAGATCATAAGCACACAGTTCAGAGAAAAGTTAAGTACCAGTGGCTTTATTTCTTGAAACCAATGGCTTTTAAAGATTTGAAAAGATATTCAACCTCATTCACAAAAAAAAAAAAAAAAAAAAATTTAAGCAACTTGAAATTACAAAAGACCATTTTCCAACTATCAGATTGGTGAAGTACAAAACTTGCAATACAGTGTTTTGAGGTGGTGGAAATAAAAACAGGCAGTTGGGCAATTTGGCCTTGTGGGTTAAAATATAAAATGACCCCACAATTTGACTTCCAGGAGTTTTTGCTACATTAGGTTAAGCGCCATGTACTTAAAAACATGTACACAGCTTTTCATGGCAGCATTGCTTGAAAGAACAAAAGGGCAGAAACAACTGTTTATCAGTATGAGAAGTTCAAAGAAACTTTACTGATATATTTAAAAAGCATAGGAAGATCGTCATGATTGGATTTGTGTGATCTAATAAGTGGTGCATGGATTTATGTATTCACAGATCTTTGAATAGAACCAATACACAGGCAGCTGCTTCAGCGGCTGCTTCAGAGAGGATCTAGAGGCCCAGTGCTGGAGTGGATGAGGCCAAAAAGGTGGCAGAAAATTCAAGGTGACACCTTGAATTTTTACCAGGTTCATGCATTATTTATCCTACATGGACTTACATTTAAATGAAAATCACTACTTAAAGGCCCAATTTCATTCATAAGCTGGAAAGGACCTAAATTAGGTCCAGCTCTGTTTAGCACCATTAGCTCCAATGTCCTTACAGTTTTAAATCAGTTCTAACCTCTATTAAAATCTCATTTTGGGTATTATACTGAGTGAAATAAGTCAATCAGAGAAGGACAAACATTATATGGTCTCATTCATTTGGGGAATATAAAAAAAAATAGTGAAAGGGAATAAAGGGAAAAGGAGAAAAAATGAGTGGGATATATCAGAAAGGGAGACAGAACATGAGAGACTCCTAACTCTGGGAAACGATCTAGGGGTGGTGGAAGGGGAGGTGGGCGGGGAGTGGGGGTGACTGGGTGACAGGCACTGAGGGGGGCACTTGATGGGATGAGCACTGGGTGTTATTCTATATGTTGGCAAATTGAACACCAATAAAAAATAAATTTATAAAAAAAAATAAAATAAAATCTCATTTTACAGAATCAAATGAACCAAAGAATCAAATAAAAGCAGAATTTCTTTTTTTCCTCCATAATTTTTTCTGATAACAATGCTTATTGTATTCATTTTAGAAGGCACAGAAAAGATAAAAGGGAAAATAAAAATTACCTACTAATTCCACCATCCAAAGATAATCACTTAATAATATTTTACCATCTTTCCTACCAAGCATTTTATATATATTTATATTTCCCCTCATATTTTATTATACCATATTTCTGAGGTATAAGTGGACTTTTCACTGGTAATATTGTAAATACATCTTGATATCTTCATCTTTTCTTCTACAGCATGGATTTTAAAATTTGTAAAGTACAAAATCGCAGGATTGGACCATAATTTATGTAACCAGTCTCTGCTTATATTTAGAATAAGCTCTTAAAATGGAAGTTTCTGTGTACACCTCTGATTATTTTCTTAGAATAATTTCCTAGAAGTAATAACTATTGGATCCAAAGGAATAAACCTTCTTTAAGGCTTTTGTTACTACATATTCAAGAGCATTTTATGACAGTATATTATAATAATAATACTACAATCCAAGGCCAGGATGATACAACGTTTGGTTATAACATGATCGGCACTTGGCTCCTGTCCTCTGTCGCTGCTTCATCTCGTTCATTTTATTATCTTTGCAATAATTACACAATGCTTTCTAAATGATTTTTGCATCATATCAAAATGGAGGGTTAGTAGGGAAAATGCTGGCAGGGCTTCTTTTCTGGTCCAGGTTTTACAGGACACACTATGGCATCATCTTCAGTCTTTGTTTAGACCACACATCTCTCTAGTCATAGTGCCTGAAAAGCAATTCGCTGTAACAGAATTTTACACCGTTGATGACGGGCCGCCTCTAGGCACAAAGATCCACAAGTACAAGGATCGTGGAATGGATATTGTTTTATGCGACCTAGGTTTCCTGCATAATGGGCTAGAAATTTTGTCACAGTAACAACTTTTAAAGAAAACTTATTCTTGAATTTTTCTGATCCTAAAATAGTAAAAGTCAAACGTATTCCTTAGAGAACGAACAGAAAAGTATAAAGAGAAAAAGAAAAATCACTTAGAAACTCACCATTTAGAAATAATTCTTTGGTTATATTCGGTGGTTTCCTTCCATCTATAGTCGTGTGTGTGTGTGTGTGTGTGTGTGTGTGTGTGTGTAAATACATATATATATTTATACATATATCTGTGTGTTTATATACATACATAAAACTTATAAATTTGAATATTTTCATATTTTCATACATAATGCATACACTGTAGAAGAAAGGGATGGGGATGCAACGCCTCGAGGAAATTTTCTTTCACTTTCAGTTATACAATATCTGTTAAATAATAAATCCATATAAATAGATTTGTAGGGGCACTTGGTGGCTAAGTGGTTGAGCATCTGCCTTCGGCTCAGGTCATGATCAAGTCCTGCATCAGGCTCCCCTTAGAGAGCCTACTTCTCCTGCCTATGTCTCTGCCTCTCTCTGTGTGTCTCTCATGAATAAATAAATAAAATATTTTTAAAAGATTTGTATTATATAAATATAAGTATCTTTAATATTTTAATAATAAATTTATTCCCAAAAGTATTTGATATACATAAATGTTTCTATTATGATACACAAGCATTTATAACATACATCCATATAAACTTAAAAATATGTTTTTACTTATTTTACTACAAGCCTTTGAAAATTTGGTATTATCATCTTCATGTTACGATTGTGAAAATCAGTTTAGAAATAAGCTTGTAGGAGAGGCGTCGGGCTCAAATTTGAACATCTTACTGGAGAGTTTCAACGACAGGCTCTGCAAAGATTTAATTTTATTCTACTTGCAGTTGGAAGCCAGTGAAAGAATTTAACCAAAAAAAGACATGTAATCATAATTTTTTCAAAGATTAAAATATTTTTAAAATTGAAAAACAAAGATAGTCTCAAAACACAAAACCAGGAATCTTTAATAAGTCTACTGCGGCAGAAAGGTCAGAATCTGAGAAATCAGACCTTATCTCCTTCCAGAGTCCCAACTCTACCCCTGCTTTGGCCATGATTTAATTAAGGATGAGCTCTCTGTAAAGATAGTAATACTTGGAACATTCCAGAAAAACCTAACCTAAGCTGGAGGGCGCCTTGAGATCTGGAATCTGTGGGGCTCTCCCCATGGCTCTCAGAGGGACTACTAATTCTTACCGTTTTCTCACCCTCAATAGCCTAGAAACGTCTAGAATCAAAGGTCTTTCTTCCCGGAGGCCCATCCAACCTTACCAAAGAAGCCGATAATCCTAGGACCCTCAAGCAGCAGCAGCAGCTTCTCCAGAGGCCTGTTTTCTCCCGGGCACACGACACACGACTAAAACAAGAGTACAGAACTAAGCTAGCTCCGCTCTACTTCCTGTTTGTGAAATAGTGACTCATTTAGGCTGAGTAAGGCTAGCTTGCCCCAGAGCTGTATCTCCTCCCAGAATTCAAGAGTGTGAGAGAAACAGGGGACAGGTTACAGGTGGGGAGCTGGGCCACCTGAGCTTTTGGCTTTGGCTGTGTGTTTGGACGGTCGTTCTGCCTTTAGGGCCTCATTACCACATTCCAAAATAAGAAAGGTGGTCTGGATGGTAACTAAGAACCCCTTCTTTTCATATTTCAGGAATTTACAGATTTTTCTGGGTTCGTTATGAAGACTTAAATGTTTTCATTCAGCAAATATTCATTGAGCACTTCCGAGAGATCTGAAAAGTGTGAGGCCCTCAGCATGGTTCTAGGAGGATCTGCTAACCCCCACAGCTAACTCTCATGGTTTCCCAGGATCACCTCCATGGGCCCTGAGCCCACCAGATCCCAGCCTCAGCAGCCTAGACAACTCTAGAGTCAAGGCCCTTTCTCCTGAAAGGCCCAGATGACCTCACCAAAGGGACAGACAAATCCTAGGGTCCTCAGTGTAGTCTGGACCCTGGAGATATAACTGAACAAAACACACATCAGCCTAGCCTCTTTGCTGTGAATCAGCTGAGATGTGTTCCGATGTTAAAAGTAGAAAGAAAAACAATTGAACACCTCTCTTCTTTGAAACTGTCCTTTTTCTTTCCCCAAATAGAATATTAGCTTTCTGAGGGCAGAGACTCACCTTAGAGCTGAGACGATTAAATGAGGTGTCTGAAGGTGCCTCTTCACCTGTAGAGGGCGGGATAAAGGTGCCAGGGTAAGTACTACCAATGCCCTTCACTACCACTTGATCTGTCCATTGAGTAAGGACACAGCAACAGAAGGAAATCCTGTTAGGAGTTCAATCCTAGCCCAGGAGGGATTCCCTGATTCTTGATGCTTCCTAAGCATCCACCCCAGCGTTTATTCCACTGTTTTATGACAAGCTGTGAGCTTCACAAGGGCAGGAATCATATCTTTCATGTCTGTGTTCCCAGAACCTGCCACGGGAGTAGCAATATCTATAACCTACAAACATTTCCTGCCAATCAGTGAGAAGAAGAAACCCTGTAGAGGGACAATGGGTTTGAACATGGAGTTCCTTCACAGGGATGCTTTAAAAAGCCAAAATGTTCAAAGTGATGCTCAAACATTTTAACAACCTCAGAAATGCAAAATAAAGCAACACAATACCCATTTTATACCTATCAGATTGGTCAAGTTGGATCAGACTAAGGATTGTTGGGCAAGTTCTTTATATAGGACTGTAAAGACTGTCCCGGGGTTAGAAAGTGGGACCTGGCAAAACATGGAACTTCAAATCCCAGAATGCTTCCTTTTTTAAAAAGAAGCGGAATGAGCAAGATACAAACCAAATAATACCAATACATAGTAATAATTGCTAGTACTTGAGAGCTTCTGTAGCACTAGTCACTGTTGGAAGTGGTTAACGTGTATTATCTCATTAAATCCTCAGGACCACCTCATGAGGTAGTATGAATTCCATTTAATGGTGAGAAAACAGAAGCACAGAGAAATTACTTACTCATTCCAGTTCACAGCTAAAAAATAGTGTATAGGGGATCCCTGGGTGGCTCAGCGGTTTAGGGCCTGCCTTCAGCTCAGGGTGTGATCCTGGGTCCTGGGATCGAGTCCCGCATCAGGCTCCCTGCATGGAGCCTGCTTCTCCTTCTGCCTGTGTCTCTGCCTCTCTCTCTCTCCCTGTGTCTCTCATGAATAAATAAATAAAATCTTTTAAAAAACAGTGTACACACACACACACACACACACAAACAATGATACATTTTGCAAAGATACAGATCTGTTCAGGGATAGTATCAAAAGATTTAGAGAGCTGTATTTTGAGAGGCAGCAGAGGGGATAGGAAGCGGGGTGGCAGAGGGAGATGGAAGAAAGCACCAACCCTCTGCCTGAATGGAAAAGAAAACAAATGAAATCGGTAAACAGCGCCTCATGGACTCTCCAAACTGATCCAGCAGGAGAGACACTGTGTCTGTATGTATAAGGACACACTAGGGGAAACCGAGCAGAGGAGTGGAGATCCCGGAGTTAAAAAGGAGCAAGGCCCGGGGCTGTGGCCAGGAGAGAAAGCAGAGACCTGGGGCCCTGGCGGGACCCTGAGGAGTCTCCACTGTGCCCCCTGAACCAGTCCCAGGAACCTGGGGTTCAGGAGCCTCCTTCTGCTCCAGGCACTCACCTGCTCCACCTTGTCCCAGCCACATCACAGTCACCAAGTGCCCACTGCACCCCTGAACTGCCTAATTTCCCACAAACTCTTAGGGCTTGTCCACACAACGAGAAAAATCCCTTGAAAGAGGGCGGGGATGAGAAGGGTGCAGATGGAAACACCTCCAGGAAGAAGTTTTCTTTTACTTTCGATAACTGCACTTTCTTCCTCCCCCAGGGGACTCACTTCCTATTCTCCACGTTCAGAATTTATTAGGGAGTTCAGCAGGGCTTGAAAGAAAATCACAAAAGACAAGAGCAGCAAGCAAGCAAGAAAGAAAATTCCTCGACTGAAAGATCTAGAAAATAAATTCGATTTCCAAAGCAAGAAGACAGAGATGACTCACTCAAACAAGGAGTGCTTCTTAAAGCAACAGCTGCCCAATTTCCAACCATCAGAGGAGGGGTGTAGGCAGTGTGTCACCCTGTAAACTAACTGGTTCCTGAAAGGGGCATAATATGGCACCCTAAAATACACCACTTCACCTAAGGGTTATTTTTAATTTGAGTTTCTTAAGAAATAACCAGTGCAAGGAGGACAGCTTGAACCTCCTTTTCCTCCTTGAAGGCAGAAAGTAAGTCTCTGATGTGAAAGGTACCCTCCCTGTGTCAGGGACCTAGACAGGGAAGTTAGAGCTGAGAAGACGTGAGCAAAGCTTGTTACTGCCTCACTGATTTACTACTTCAAGCCCAAACATCTTTCTTTTGTCAATTTTTCACAAATTTGCTATTTCTCTAAAAGGTATAAAAGTTGCCTGCTTTGAGGACACCTGGGTGGCTCAGTCAGTGAACTGTCTGACTCTTGATTTCAGCTCAGGTCATGATGTCAGGGTCACGAGATGGAGCCCATGCAGAGCTCTGCACTCATCAAGGAGCCTGCTTGAGATTCTCTCCCTCTCCCTCTACCCACCCCCCACTCATTCACACATGCTTATTCTCTAATAAATAATAAATCTTTAAAAATAAAGCTGCCTGCTTTAGTCGTTTTTTTGAGTCTGATACTCTACGAGCTCCTATACGTATGAAATGGAATTTATTATTCTCTTGTTACTCTGTCTTATGTCAATTTAATTATTAAACCGGTCAAAGAAGGAACCTAGAAGAAGAGAACAGTTCCCCCCTGCTACACCTGGAAGCTGTAGGAAAACGCTTTGTAGGAAAGCATTTACATTAACAAAATTTAGTGTTAATAACTCCTGTAATTTTCAGACCCTTATAATTTAGGGTAGCTAGTAAAATGCCATTCTCCTTTGAAAGAGGTCTGGGGAGAGGAATTGTCCCTCTGTTCTCAGATCTCAGTGCTGAAGCCATGGACCACGCCATGCATGGGTTCATATGGCAGGCCTCTTCTGGGGTCAGAGTGGGCCTCTAGCTGAAATGGGAGAGCCTGCAAAAGAAAATGGTTGGCTCTGGCCCAGTCCTAAGTGGGGGTAACAACACTGTTTGCTCCTAGGCCATGCTGTTAGGTGTAGTAGTAATCAACGCCTCCTCCATCACTAAGCCTGGAGTGGTGGTAACATGGACACTTATCCCCAGGACTCTGAGCCCTCCTCAGTTTTTCCTCATCCTCTAACTCCTTCTGACCCTCTGCCTCTGTTTCCTGTTTGAATTTTTTAAGGGCTTTCCACCCTTTTGCTTTCACATCTTGCACATTTTAGAACCACAACACTGGCAATAATACAATTCCTGTATGTCACACCCCTTACTGAATTATCTTCAATTCACACCATGGTGCGGAGGATTGTTCCCCTATGCTATGAATGAGGAAACTGAGGGTCAAGCAGACATACAAATTCAAACTCAATCCTGTTGGATCAAACACAAGGATTTTTCCACTGTAACACACTAGTCTCTCTTCCCTAACACTTAGAATTTGAAATGAACAATGTGGTTGGAAAAGCACAAATTTCAACTAAGACAACGTGACCTGTGCACAAAGATCAGGTCTTTGGACTCTTAGTCACTTAAGAAAAAGGAGTTGGGGGACGCCTGGGTGGCTCAGCAGTTGAGCATCTGCCTTCGGCTCAGGGCGTGATCTCGGGATCCGGGATCGAGTCCCACATCGGGGTCCCTGCATGGAGCCTGCTTCTCCCTCTGCCTATGTCTCTACTTCTCTCTCTCTCTCTCTCTCTCTGTCTTTCAGAAAGGAAGGAAGGAAGGAAGGAAGGAAGGAAGGAAGGAAGAAAGAAAGAAAGAAAGAAAGAAAGAAAGAAAGAAAGAAAGAAAGAAAGAAAGAAAAGAAAAGAAAAGAAAAAGGATTTGGCCCAATGGCACCAGATAGCACATACCATTTTGTGTATGCCAGGCATAGTCACCTAAACAGGTCCATTTTACCTTCTGAACAACTCTTAGAGGTGGATGCTAATTTTTGTTCCCATCTTATAAATGAGGAGAGGGAGGCTTGGACAAGTCGAAAGATTTGGCCAAGTGCATTCAGCTAGTGCATGATAGCATGAAGCCTCTCTCTCTCTCTCTCCCTCTCTCTCTCTCAATCTCTCTTAGATCCCGAGCCATTAATCATTGTGTACACATTATTACACATCCATGGTTCTCAACTTGACTGATCTGAGAATTAACTGGGGAGGTTTAAAAAAAAATACCAATCTTCAGACCTCAGCTTGGGAATTCCAACCAGAGCAGAATTACAAGAGATGAAATAGATGGAGCACTTCAGAGTAGTGCCTAGGCCTTCAACAGTTGTCAGTAGACATTCACTGCCATGGTTACTGATGTTCACAACATCTGTACGATGATTATAAATTATTAGACATGCTGTGGAGATAAATAGTTCAGTGTCAATCCACTGATAAATGGCAGAGACCCAGGAAGGTTTCACTTGAGAGTTTATACTCATTCTCCTGTCTACATCTAGGCCCAGCCTAGCAGAAATGGATGAGCTGCTGGAGGCATCCAGGGGGCTGTACTGAGAATGAACGGAGGGGTCTCAAGTCCTTCAATTTGTGTCATTTGTAAGGTATTGACCCTAGGCTCTCCCAGTCTTAACTCTTTCTAAAAAAGAAGACGAAAAATAAAAAAATAAAAAAATAAAAAATAAATAAAAAAGAAGACGAATAATTAACAAGTGAAATGTGAACCTCAAGCTGGTTAAACTCTTACTGAGATGAGCAAGGATCATTATTAATTCACCTGCTTTAACTAGTTTCTTGCTTCCATCTTGAGATATATGTGTGTGATTATCTATATCAAAATGAATAGTGTACATGGTCCCCTGTGCCAAGGGAGCTAGCAGACCTGGAGATGTTGCCATAGAAGCAGGACTTGGGCAAACTGGTCCTCGCCCAGTGCAGAGTAAGGCCAGCCTGGTTTGCCAAGTGCTTTCCACCATCCTGAATCTCAGCTCCCACCTGAAGGCCTGTTCCACAGATGAATGTTTACTAATCTGCTAAAAGAAAATTTGGATCTATAAATCTCCCTAGGAAAGCCCAAAAGGATTACACCTTTCAACCAACTGTGGCACGCCCTTCCCATTGATCTAGATTTGTACCAGAGGGTATTAGTCAAAGACAAAAATTGACCATGAAACAAAAATCCCCAGACCATGCATATTCTTCTGTTTGCTGCTTCTTTAAGTTGTATATACTTGATCCATGGGCCAGGTAGTCTGGTTTGTGATTCAGTTGGACCCTTCTTAGTCCTTCATTAACCCTGGCAGCAGGCCTTGGCTCTGGTCCTAGACTCCTTTTAGGGAGTGTTAAGGGAAAAGAAAAGAGATTGAATTCCAATCTGTCTATTTCATTGCCTCCTGAGCCTTGTAAGGAGAGACTTGATTATTTATCTAGTTGAAATTTTAAGTCTTTTGATTTTTTTTATATCAAGATAATCAGACAGACAATCAGGGGCAGATAGAAGAGTTTAGAGTCACTGATTTCAATACATATATTCTGTAACTTGCTGGTTGTCAATGCCTCCCCCCTCTGCTTTCTAAAAGAAACTACTACATACAAGAACACATACCACTGATCTAGAAAGGAGGAAACTGAGGTAATTGTTGGGCTGTGTTGCCAATATCCATGTCACCAACATTTTTTTCCCTATTTTCATGGAGACCTGAACATAAACGAGGTAAGAGTCCTCCACGTTCATGTTTCACTATATGCCCATATCCAAGAAATGGGGCACCTCAAACCCTACTGTTGACAAACGTCAAGAGTCATTTTATTCTTTTTTAAGATTTTATTTATTTATTCATGAAAGACACACACACATAGAGAGAGAGAGAGAGAGGCAGAGACACAGGCAGAGGGAGAAGCAGGCTCCATGCAGGGAGCCCAACGTGGGACTCGATCCCGGGTCTCCAGGATCAGGCCCTGGGCTGAAGGAGACACTAAACAGCTGAGCCACCCGGGCTGCCCCAAAAGTCATTTTAAAAATTGTTTTATTATAGTAAAATAGGCATAACATACAATTTACCATTCTAAAGATTTTTAAGTGTATGTTTCAGTGGCAGTAAGTACATTCACATGGCTATACAACCATCACCATAATTAAGAGCCACTTTTAATAATATAACAACGTGGTATCCCTGGATGGCTCAGCGGTTTAGTGCCTGTTTTTGGCCCAGGGCATGATCCTGGAGACCCAGGATCGAGTCCCACGTTGGCCGCCCTGTGTGGAGGCTGCTTCTCCCTCTGCCTGTGTCTATGCATCTCTTTCTCTGTGTCTCTCATGAATAAATAAATAAAATCTTTAAAAAATAATAATATAACAATATATTCATTAGGCACAAAGCAGTTTCCTTTATTTTTTAAAACAGTTTTACTTATTTATTTGAGAGAGAGAAAAAAAATACATGTACGAGTTGGAAGAAGGGGGAGAGGAAGAGAATCTTCCAGCAGAGTCCTGCCAAGCGCATAGCACAATGTAGGGTTCAGTCTTGTGACCCTAAGATCATGACCTGAGCCAAAACCAAAAGTTGGATGCTTAATCAACTGAACCACTCATATGCTCCAATGTCATTTCTTTTATATTTACATTTACATTCTTTTCATTTAAAGCATTTTTCTTACTTTTTAAAAAAATTCTTATTTATTTATGAAAGTCACACAGAGAGAGAGAGGCAGGGACACAGGCAGAGGGAGAAGCAGGCTCCATGCACAGGGAGCCTGAAGTGGGATTCGATCCCAGGTCTCCAGGATCGCGCCGTGGGCTTAAAGCAGGCGCCAAACCGCTGCGCCACCCAGGGATCCTGCACTTTTCTTACTTTATTTCATTTGATCCTTGTCAGTAACCACATTTCTTAGTCTAAGGCAGACAGGGCAGGTGTTTTTACAAAGACATTTAGGAAACCAAAGCTCAGAAAAGTGCAGTGACTGAGCTACACAGCTACTCTATCTACATACAGCATTAGTGATCGCTTCTTAAAAAAAAGATGGGTGGATTATTCTCCAAAACAGATATTTTCTCTATTTTAAAAGAGTAGGGCAGCCCATATGCAGGCACAGGCAAGCCCCAGGTGAGACTGCCAAGAAGGCAAAATGTGTATTTGGAGTCTTTGACCACACAGAACATTTTTCTTCTCTCAGAGTTGTCCTCTCAGGCTCACACTCTATATCCTGTTCCTACCAAATCATGCTCTTACAGTAAGTCCACTAAAATGACGACTCGCCTGCTGTATTAGGAGAGTTAATGCAGTTTCTTATTTATCTTTCTTGAGATATTCTGTACAAAACTAAAAGTAAACATATATTTGCATTAACTTCAATTTCTGTGCAAATGATTTTTGTAAAGATGTGTGTTCTACAATTTTTTCATCTAATTCCATCTTGCAGCTCTTCTCACACCAGTACTTATGAAACATTTCAATCCCTTATTACCACTCTGTGCTTCTGGGCTAGAGTTTAACATTGCTTTGGGATAACATGCATTTAAGTCAGAGTCTCTGTGAGCCCACTTGGGCTCCTTAGAACAACAGTGCTGGTAAAAATGCCATTTTGGCTGACCCTGAGAGCCTTGGCTGTTTGATTCACTCACAGTCAGTGACAGTGGTTAGTGGCAAAAGGGCCAGTTTTGAGAAATGGGCCCTTCTGCCACCGCGGTTGGGCAGGTTATGAACTCTCCAAATTAGACTTTTTCTTTTCTCTAAAGGTATTCAGAAGGAGATTAAATGAAAGAGTCCTGATGATAGTTATTCCAAATAACATATTAGAGGTGTTGATAAAATTAATATTCACTCATTATTAAACAAACATTGATTAAACGCTCAGTAATTGTTTATTGTTTCACAAAATGGAAAGAAAAGGTCGTGATTAGATGTAGCAGCTAGGTTATAAAATTAACTCTTTTGTGATTTACCATATTGTTTTACAAACTTCCCATTTATGACAAAACGAATCATCTGTCACCTGACACAACATATAGAGGGTTAGAATATACCACCTCAACATATGCCAGGTTGGCATAAGGATTATTTTGAACTAGAGGCAAATGAGAATCAACAGATAAAGAAGAAGTCTTCTGGAGCATACCTAATCTGACTAAAAGTAGAAACTTCTGAGAAATGATAACTTCCATAAATCTCTCTTGTAGGGCATTTTCATGGCAAAAAAAGAAGAAGAAGGAGAAGAAGAAGAAGAAGAAGAAGAAGAAGAAGAAGAAGAAGAAGAAGAAGAAGAAGAAGAAGGAGGAGGAGGAGGAGGAGGAGGAGGAGGAGGAGGAGGAGGAGGAGGAGGAGGAGGAGGAGGAGAAGGAGGAGGAGGAGGAGGAGGAGGAGGAGGAGAAGAAGAAGAAAGGAGTTGGCACCAACTTAGCTTGTCCCATATAGCTACCTTCTTATAGTTTGCTGTTCTTGAAAGCCTAAAAGCCTTTGCCTTTATCTCATCATTTCTGTACATATTGTTCTTTGTTAAGGTGCTATAAAAGCCCAAGTTTTAACCACCCTTTGAGTTATCTCTCACTGGGGTTTCTCCTACTTGATGTGCTCTGATGGATTAATAAACTGTTTTTCTCTTGGTCCTCTGTCTTTTGTTGGTCTTGTTTTCAGGGCCCCAGATAGAGAACCTTGTAGGGTAGAGGGGAAAAGTTTTTCTTTCTCTACAGTATCAAGAATCATCCCAACAGCAGAGCAGAGGAGAGGCAAAGTGTCATAGCCAGGCCTGTTGTCTCTCCATCTTGTTTCTCTCTTTTGTGCAAGGGCAGTAAATGAAATTTTCCTGGCTCAGACTTTCAGCTAAATATCCACAGGTAAGGACGATTATATCCCCAAATAGTAGAGGATATGCTAGACACAACCTCATAATAACAATAAAAGACAGTGTATTAGTCATGTCTTTTATTTTGTACTTTTGAGGCTTTGATGATCCTGGAGAGACAACACTTCCCAGAGTTAGCTTATTCCTAGAGAGAGCAAATAACTTGCCTCTGAGCATGTCTTTCATCTGCACATCAACTAATCTGGAGTCCATATCCCCAATTACCTCTTTTATGAGATCTCTTTCTCCAGGCCACTATTTGTCTGCCCTACTCACTCCAGGCCAGGTACCAGATGACTAGGGATGGCCCCTACATCCTGAAGGGACAGCCTACACAACAGCCCCTACATCCAGCATCTGCATCCCCTTTCAGCTCACTGAAATTATGCACACTAATTCATCCTAAGCCTGATTACCCTGCTTTACCCCCTTCTTCCCAAAGAAATCACCAAAAAAGCTCTTGCCCACATTTTCCCTGCATTGCCTCTGCCTCCTGCCCATGCTGGTGCTTTCCCATGTGGACCTGCATGGTGTGCACCTCATCTTTGGATCTGTGACTATAAACTCTTTCCTCAAGACAGTCATTTCCATATCTGCTCATTTCCATTTCTGCATGTCTTACCATACCTGATTAAAACAAATCCCAGGCACCCTTAAAACAGCCACACTGGGGATCCCTGGGTGGCACAGCGGTTTAGCACCTGCCTTTGGCCCAGGGTGCGATCCTGGAGACCTGGGATCGAATCCCACGTCGGGCTCCCAGTGCATGGAGCCTGCTTCTCCCTCTGCCTATGTCTCTGCCTCTCTCTCTCTCTCTCTCTCTCTCTCCGTGACTACCATAAATAAATAAAAATTAAAAAAAAAAAAAAAAAAAACAGCCACACTGGTTTTTTAACGTTTCAACCCCATTCTGTATAGTCTACAGGAGCATAAAATAAAATTTCTTGAGAGAGAATTATGGTAGAAGGTGTGAAAATTAATCAAAGGAAACCCCATTTAGAATGGAGGCAGGGGGCTGGAAGGAAACGCTCTCAGCCTTACCACTCCTTGTCAATTGCAAATCCAACAGAAAGAGAAAGATCTTGCACTTGGATTTTACTTTACTATCCCAGCAAGAGGAAGGAAGGTTTTCCTCCTCCCCTAGCAACAGCCCAGCCAATGAGAGACTGGCACAACTCAGCCAATGAGAAGCCACTATACTTCAAACTCCCAATTTACTCCAATGGACTTTTTGTTCATAATGGCCCTCCCAACTTCCCCCCCTTTCTCTATAAAACAGTGTTTCTTTCGTTCTATAGACTTGCTTATGATTTTTCCACAGCAGTTATTCTGGTTTGATTCTCTGCTAATCCCAAATAAACCCATCTTTTACTGGTAAAATAACTGGCAGGGTTGTGTTTTTTTTTTTTTTTTAAGATTTTATATATTTATTTGAGAGAGAGAGAAGGAACAGGGGAGAGGGAGAAGCAGACTCCTCACAAAGCAGGGAGCCCAAGGTGGGGCTCTATCCTGGGACTCTAGGTTCATGACCTTTGCCAAAGGCAGATGATTAGCTGACTGAGCCACCTAGGTACCTGGCAGTTTTGTTTTTAAGGTTAACAAAAAACAACTGAAGTGTAGGTAAGAAGGAGTCCAGTGAAAGAGAATGGACTTGCACTTGTCCACAGTGTCCTAGTGATGAGAGAGATGGGGAAAAATACTTAGTGTAAAGTTAATGTGATGTTATGATTTATAATAAATATATAGTTTGGTCTTCAGTCACTGTTCCTGGCTCACAGCTCCTGAAACACCTGGAAGTTCTAAAAAGAGCAATAAGAGCTTATTTTGTTATAATAGTTGGTCTTTTGTCATCTGCTCTGAAATTACTTCAGAGCCATAAAGATGAAATGAGTGTCTTGTCATTCATAACAAGCCCTTTCAACCACAACTGAGTTTATGTTAATCAGGTGACTTTTGGAAATCCCCTAAGGGTGGGGGAGCTGGTTGGCAGGGGAACCAACCATGAATAGAGGGTTGGAATTTTGAGACCCACCCACTGATCTCTGAGGAGAGGAGAGGGGCTGGAGTTTGGATCAATGACCAATGGTCAATGATCTAATCACTTATACTTGTGTAATGGAGCCTCCATAAAAAAAACAAAAGGAGGGCTTGAAGAGCTGCCAGGCTGATGAACTAGAATGCATCCATATGCCAGGCCTCAAACACCACAGAAACAGAAGCTCTGATGTTTAGGAGACCCCGTGTATCTCATTATCAGGCTGTTCATTTATTTCCTTTAATATCCTCTGTAACAAACTGGCAATCTAGTGAGCAAAAGTGTTTCCTTGAGTTTCATAAGCCACTCTAATAAGTCAGCTGAACCTAAAGAAGGCATTATAGGAACCACCAGTTTATAACCAGTCAGAAGCACAGGTTACAACCTAAACTTGCTATTGGCATCTGAAGTGGGGGGTGAAGGTAGCAATCTTGTTAAACTGAATCCTTAACCTGTGGGATCTGACCCTATCTCCAGGCAGATAGTGTCAGAATTGAGTTAAATTTGTGGGACATCCAGTCAGTATCCACAGAAAGTTGAGTTAAGGGGCACCTGGGTAACTCAATCGGTTAAGCTAAGCATCTGTTTTTGGTTCAGGTCATGAGGATACAGCCCTCATATCTGGCTCCCTACTCAGTGGGGAGCCTGCTTCTCCCTCTCCCTCTGCCCCTGACCCTGCTTGTGCGCTCTCTTGCTCATGCTCTCTCAAGCAAATAAAATCTTTTTAAAAAAAAATAATAAGTTGAGTTAATGGCTTGATGGTTTGGGCAAAACACACACACACACACCCCCAACAGTTAAGGAAATGTCCACAAACTACCCTCACTTCTGACACCAATTGAAGTTCAGAGGGTTCCCTAAGACACTCTTTGTTTTGATCATTGAAAGCTGTTATTCTCATGGTTGTGGTTGTGTGTATCTTATGAAAGAGATTAAAATTAGCCAAGGAAAGAGATGGGGCAGAGTCCAGAAAGATCATAAAATCTGAGCTTCCTGTTGTCCCCTCCCTGTGGAGTCATGGAGAGCACTAACTCCTCTCAGCAATGAGGTATGACAACTTACACTGAGTACTGCCACTAAAGGAAGCTCATCTGAGCCTTAGTGTCCAGAGTCTTTACGGGGATCTGTGGCCATCAGCCTGCATGGCTGACCTCGGTCTCCAGTCCCTCTCAGAGGTTGAGCTGATACCCAAAGCCCCTACCAAAAATCACATTTTTAATTGTTCTGGCTTAGTCTAAATCCTCTAGGCAGCAAGGACACCTTATCAAGCAGGACATTCCAAGTCACAGAGATTACCTCCCAGACGCCAAAGGCAAAAGTCAGCCCTCTCTTGGGCAAAATTCAATTCTTTCGTACATACTTAAATTGTTCAGGATGCTCCAAAGAAGAAAAGACTTGTACCTCACTCACTAGCAGGAGGCTTGATGGATCACAGAAGCTCAGAGGACCATTATAGTAAGTCAACTGAAATAGAATGCTTTAAGGAGGTTCTTGGGAGACCCTCACTTACAATCCCTGGTATTTGGGGCAATGTGAACATGCAGACTGGTGTCTGTATCCCACTTGGAACATGAAGAAGGTAAGAAATTATTGACATTACCATTACTCAGCAAAAGAAAACCAGGAAGGAAATGAGGTATGATTCAGGATTTTCTTATGGGACAAAAGTAGCCTGGTTCAAAACCTCTGGTTGGATCCCACCCAGAACAACTGCTTTCCAGGGCCTTAAAACTCTCAAAAATTCCATTGTACCTATGGAAAGTTGGACTCTCTCTGTGACGTTGTCAGAATTTGGATATCTGTCGTGACGGTAGACATCGACTGAAAGACAGACCTCTAGCTAAGCAGAGGGACTTTTGCCTCTTTATCTTTTCTCCCTGCACCACTCTGGAGGTGCCAGAGACCATGGTGTGGGTGGAGAGTGAAATGACAAAGAAAACAGTCCCCAACCCAACTGAAGTTCCCCTAGCTAGGATTCACCCCTGAACTGAGGGAAATGGAGATCCTTTGATTTCTGATCAGATGGAAATCTTGAAATATCTGAACTAAGTGTTTCATAGCTGAAAATGAGTCATGATTGCTAAATAATATCTGCTTATAATCCTTCTTATAACTACAAGAGAACCAAAAGCTGTAAGATCTGCCCAATGTCTAGTCAGGGCTATCACAGAAATCTTACACCATCACTGGAAGTAATGATGGGAGGTGTGATACTATGTGTCAACTATGCTTCAATTAAAAGCAAATAAAGTGATGGGAGAAAAAGGCAGTTCCTCTTGGTAGGCCAGTGAGTTCAGGCCAATCAATACAATACTTTTGGCAAGCAGGGACTGGTGTAAAAAGGTCAATGGCTGCTAGAGCTTAGGGGCGGAGGGCAAGTAGGTAGGCCATAGGGGATTTTTAGGGGAATGAAACTGTATGGTATTGTGATGGTGGATACACGAAATTTTGCATTTGACAAAACTAGAAGTGTACAATTCACTAGAAGTGTACAATTAATGAAAAGACTGAACCCTAATGTAAAGTATGGAATTTAGTTGATAATAGTAATAATAATAATAATAATAATAATAATAATGTGTCAGTATTGGTTTATCAATCATAACAAATGTACCACTCTAATACACGATATTAGTAATAGAGGAAAGTGTGTGGAGAGAGAAAGACTGGGGGGAGAGCCATAAAAACTCCATATTTCACTCAATTCTTCTGTAAACCTAAAACTATTTTTTAAATAAAGTCTTGGGGCGCCTGGGTAGCTCAGTCAGTTAAGCGTCCAACTCTCAATCTTACCTCAAGTCTTAATCTCAGGGTCATGAGTTCAAGCTCTGCCAGTGTGGAGCCTACTTGAAAAAAAAATAAAAGCTAAAAAATTAAGTCTATTACTTTAAAAAAAAAAGGTCTCACAGATTCATGATCCCCTGATTAATGGATAAAGATGACACTGCAGTGGAGCGAAAAAAGGATAGTCTTTGTAATAAATAAGGACAAATCAATTGGACCAAGTCAATTTTTATTTTATAAAAATAAAATGAGCCTTTATCTCCTACCTACAGAAAACTCACATCCATATGGATCATAAATCTAAATATGAAAGGGAAAGCAATAAATCTTCTATAAGACACCCTAAGAGAAGGTCTTCATGATATTGAAGAAGTAAATGAAAGCTTTTAAATAAAAGACACAATAAGTCCCCACCATAAGGGGAAACCTGATAAGCCAGAGTGTTTTAGAATTATCAGAGCTTCTGCTCAGAAGCATGAAGGCAGGAGGGAGACTGAGGGGGGGAAACGTTCAGACAGGGAGCGATCTCCTGAGGCGTTGATGAGAGGAAGGTGTTGCAGAGCAGAGTGACTGGAACAATGAATATTTACAGACAGGGCGGTCGCCAGATAACACAGAATGGCATCTCCTCTGCATCCCAGCCCCTTTGATGTCAGAGTTCTAAGGTGAAAACACGTCAAGTGATTTTTCTGAGGGGAAATTTGCATCTTGCCATGAGGTGAGGGTTAACTGACAGATTCACTCAAGCTAAAAACCTAAACTGATCATGTTGCCACTTGTGATCCTTGTCACAGCCACCTCAGTCAGCCATGTCCCCATCTGTGAGATAATAGAAATTATACATGTTGGTGTCTACCCCGCTTCCTTGGCACAGAGCCCCTACAACCTCTAGAGATTCCTAAGTGCTATGAGCACCAGGAGCATCTTTTGTTCAAATGAAGTGATATTAGGTGGGCTGCTGGAGGAGGGCTGGTGACCAGAAAGACCAAACTGTGATTAGAATTTTGGAGTTTTCCACCTAACCCCCTCCCCCACCCTCCAGAAAGGGGAGAGGGGCTGGAAATGGAGCAATAATTGATCAAGCCATGAGGAAGCCTCCACAAAAATCCCAATTTTGAGGGGGTTCTGGGAACTTCCAGGCTGGCAAACACATCCACACCAGGAGGGTGACATACCTCAGTGCCATGAGGACAGAAGCTCCTTACTTGGGACCCTCCCAGACCTCACTCTATATCTCTTTATCTGTCTGTTCATCTGTATCCTTTATCATATCCTTTCATATACTGGTAAACGTAACTGTTTCCCTAAGTGTGCGCACCAGCCTAGCAAATTAATTGAATTCACTTGTTCTGTCTTTATCTTAATTATTTAAGTAGTGGGGAAAGAAAGAGAATTAATTACCATGATTAAGGAAGTAGGCTATTTGGGCCTCAAAAATTGAGGCTGTTGTTAGTCCTCAATCGATTGTGCAAGGGAATTCTGAGAAATCCAGCAACCCCTGGAGGAAAGTAGAACTGAGAGTAAGGGATGTAGCCAGGAGGAAGGACCTCCAACCTGAGAAGTACAGGACTCACTGGGTTCTCGGATGATTGCCACAGGAACTCGTAATTTACATATGTTCCGTTGAAAAGAAAGTATCATCTGGACGTCCCAGTGGCTCCCAGCCTAGAAAATTTGAGAATAAATTGGTTCCTCCATAAAATCCCCAATAAATCTTACCAGGGGGCAAAGACAGGTGCTTCTTTCTGGGATATGTTCCAAGGAACGCCTCCAAAAATGTAATGAAAGCCTAATAAAGAACATTTGGCTAGTGTCCCCGGTGAGCACGACTTCTGGAATTTCTGCAGGCAGAACAGACCCAGCAAATCAATGTGAGAGAGTGAGGATCTAAGAAGGAAGTCAGACACACCTTTTTCCATGTCATGGCAGCAGGACAGGCTGTGTTGCAGAGGGGTGAGAGCACAGGTCAGATAGTGAGGTTCCCAAATGACACAATTCAGCTCTGAGTGCAATGTCTAACTTTCCCAAATAATGGAGTCAGGGACCAGACAATCTTTAAGAATACTTTCAGTCCAAACATTTAATGAGTATATGATGGTATGTGGGGTTTTTTTTTTCATTCAGTGTCTTAATTTTCTTCCAAGATTCATCCCCCCACCTCTCCCCTGGTAACCATCAGTTCTCTACAGTTAAGAGTTTATTACTTGGTTTCCCTTTCTCTCTCTTTTTCCTTTGCTCATTTGTTTTGTTCCTTGTTCCTCAAGTCCACACATGAATAAAATCACATGGTACTTGTCTTTCTCTGACTGACTTATTTCACTTAGGATTATATTCTCTAGAGTATAATAGATTCATGTTGCAAATGGCAAGGTTTCATTTTTTTTAAGATTTTATTTATTTATTCATGAGAGACACAGAGAGAGGCAGAGACATAGGCAGAGGAAGAAGCAGGCTCCCTGTGATGCAGGACTCAATCCCAGGACCCTGGGATCACAGACCTGAGCCAAAGGCAAATGCTCAACCACTGAGCCACCCAGGTGCCCCAAGACTTCATTGTTTTTATGAATATTCCATTGTATATATACTACATCTTCTTTACCCATTGATCAATCAATGGATACTTGGGCTGCTTCCATAAGGTAGCTATTGTAAATAATGCTGCTGTAAAAATGGAGGTGTGTGTATCCCTTTGAATAAATATTTTTGTATCTTTGGGGTATGTACTCGGTAGTGCAATTACTGGATCATATGGTAGTTCTATTTTTAACTTTCTGAGGAAACTCCATACTGTTCTCCAGAGTGGTTGCACCAGTTTGCATTCCCACCAACAGTGCAAAAGGGCTCCCCTTTCTCCACATCCTCGCCAACACCTGTTGTTTCTTGTGTTGTTGATTTTAGCCATTCTGACAGGTGTGAGGCAATATCTCGTAGTTTGGATATGCATTTCCCTGATGATGAGTGATGTTGAGCATCTTTTCATGTGTCTATTGGCCATCTGGATTTGATAGTTATTTTTCAAGTTAGGGACTCTTCCTTCCAACTTAAGCTCCTGAGCATTTTTATTTTTTTAATCAGGAAAGGGTGTTAAATTATCAAGAAAAAAATTTTTCAGGAGGTTTGATGTTGATTATAGGATTTTTCCTAAAAATCCTCAGTTTCCTAAAAATTCATTGCTTCCATTGTGTTTATAGATTGGGGCTATGTGTATCTCACAAAATGAGTTGAAAAACTTTACTTTTTCTATCTCCTGTAATTGCTTCAATAACAGAAATTTTCTTGTATGTAAATTGTTTCTATTTTGTCACTTATTAAGTAGATGTGAGGTTTGGGCTTCGCTAAGCATATGAATTCTTAATATAGATTTCTTAAGGTGTTCTTTTCTTTATCATATATATTTTTCCAATCTTATTGTTTTCTTTTGATTTATTTGTGGGAGAGGGAGAGTCTAAATTTTTGGATATTGAAACTTATTTATTTTATCTCTGGTATTAATCTCTCATTGATCACTAATGAGGACTTTTAGGTATACCAAAATGCTTTGTGTTTATGAAATTATATCTTTCTATTGTAGGTGCAGAAAACTTTTCCTTTCTTCCCTTCTAGGTTCTTTGGTTGGCCTAATAATTAAATTGACATTAGACAGATAAAAAGTAGAAGAGCAAACTTCTTACATATGGGAGCCCCATAAAAATATAAGACTCCTCCACAATCAGGTAATTGAAGTTTATATATCATCCTGTGCTAAGCTTCAAAGTGGAGGAAGACAATTCACAAGAAGGCGAGCAGAGCAAATGTTCGGTAAAGAAATGTTTGCCATGCCAGGCACATAAGTCTTTCTGATATAAAAAGCTATTTCCAGTATTATCTTTCTTCCTGGTACAAGCTCCCCATCTAACTTCTTTTAGGCAGTTAAGGGAGAGGTTAAAAAACCACACACACAGACACACACACACACACACACACACACACACACACAACCAACTCCTCCTGAGTCTGCTGAGCCCCAGTTGTCTTCAGCTAGAAATAATCCACATACCAAAGTGGCACATTTTGGAATGGTATATTCCACTCCCCTCAGTATATTCCTTTGTCAGGTTCTCCCTTTTAAACCTAGATAGATCTTACCTACATAGAGATAAGAAATTCACTCAAATTTTTCATTGATTTTTTGTATTTTAAATTTAAATATCCAATTCAATGATTTGATTTTGATGTACAATGGAAAGTGACTTTTTGTCCAAGTAGTTAACTAGTTGTCCAGCACCACCTACTTAATATTCCCATATTCACTGCTGATTTGTGCTACCCTTTTGCCTTTATGATACCTTTGCATATTTCAGGGACTATTTCTGGGCTATCTACTCTGTTCCATTTTTCTGTTCCTATAGTTCTTCTCCTAGCCTTCTAATTACTATAAGTCTATATTTTATCCAGTCAATGGACAGCAAAGTTTAATTTTTTCCCTATGTCCTTTTTTTTTTCCTCTTACATGGCCAACAGAAGCTGTTTCACGGGGTCAAATAAGACTAAGGACAGGAGGCATCATCATTTTTCTCTTCTTCTCAGGGAGAATGACTTTGATGTTTCTCTGGGGGTAAAGGGGAAAAGGAAGAAGCAGAAAAAGTGAGATGGCAAATAGGCCCTAAAATTCTTCTCTGTTCTTGAAGTCGATGGGCCTGAAAAAAAAGAGTACCTCTGGCTCAAGTCTCTATCCCTGCATGGAATTGGGTCTGTTTGGCCTAAGAGAGACATTGCAGGTCTAGGCCTTACCTCCCACAGGCTAGAAACAGGCCTGGCTTCAGTAACATGGTGATTTCAGGATTATCTATGCAAAAATTTGAGATCATTTATTTACAGACTCACCTCTTAGGAAGGAAGAAAGACAAATAAACAGACTAAAAAGGATCAAAAGTCTCCCTAATGCTCTGAGAGTAGGGGCTTGCTGGTATTAGAAAGGCAGAAGACAGCCCGGTCATGAGCTTGTTTTCACTTATCAACAGGCAAATACTCTACCAGATTGTCCCTGAAACCACTAGGGACAAGTCAAAATCTTCACAATTCTGCTGCAGTGGAAGCTTCTCAAGACCAAGCTCAGAGACCATGGTGAGATGATTGCCTGTGGCCAGTGACATCTGAACTGGGAGGAGTCTCTTGCTTGAAAAGGGCAAAAATTGCCAACCCAGAAGGGAAGTGAAACAGAAAGACATGATCACTAAGGGAAAGCAAATGAGCCCAAAGATAATCAGCCCAAGATACCTGAAATTTAAGGAGAAAACATGATAGAAAAGTAAGCTGATAGGTGTTGACGAACTTCTAAAAAGGTTTGTTATTAATCAAAAAGTAAAAAGCAATTCAGTCAAAACAAAATAAAGAAATTAGATGCAGTTACCTAACAGTTGAGGAGAAATGCATTTCAGAAGACAAAAGAGAATAAAAGTTTAAGTGCCCTTGTATGGGAGTGGGAACAACTATTCCCTGAAATTACCTCATAAATAACCCAGGGAAACTTTCAGTGATATCCCACATATTCAAGGCATAGTTTTCAAAGAGAGAAAGTTCTCTACTTGTCCCAAAAGATACCACAAGTCTTCTCAGGGCTCTTTCCTATAGCATTTCAACTCTAGCTCAGCATTGGTTCCTTGATAATATCATCCTAGTCCACTCACCTTTCTCTCAATTGACTCCGTTATTTGTTGTCCCAGCTTGGAATACTCTCCATCTGGTACTTCAAATTGAGAATCTACACAACACCGTTCACTTCCTCCAGGAAGCCCTCTCTGACTACTCCAGCCTAGGATGTCTCTTTGTCCAAGTTCTGCTCCCGTGTTTATTCAGGACCCCACAGGCTGCTTGAAGAGAACGCAAAATGCCTCTTCTCCTTGTTCCCCAGATGAGCCTGTTGACCCTTGTCATGCCTGACGTCTAAGGCTGTTGCTTCATCATCATACAAAGTTGGCCCACATGTGGCATGGACTTCAAATCTACTTGTTTATGGCAAAGATTGAAAAAAAATGGCAGAGAAGTAAGCTGTATCAGGAGATCCTCATCTTATCTGTTGTTAATAAGCACTCAATAGCTCAGCTCCTCAGGAGTGCTGCTGGGGACTTATCAATAAAAACATTAGAGGTGGTGCACTCGGGTGGCTCAGTTGGTTAAACAACTGACTCTTGATTTCAGCTCAGCTCATGATTCCATAGTCATAGTGAGATTGAGCCCCAAGTCGGGCTCTGCACTGAGCTTGGAGCCTGCTTAAGATTCTCTCTCACCCTCTCCCTCTCCTCCTGTCCCTCCCTGCCCTGCTCTGCTCTCTCTCTCTCAGAAAAAAAAAAAAAAAAAAAAGTTGAAGAATCAACTATGGCCAAGGGACATTTAGACTTTAAATACTGAGAGTTGGGGCACCTGGGTGGCTCAGCCAGTTAAGCATCTACCTTTGGCTCAGGTCATGATCCTGGGGTCCTGGGATCGAGCCCCACATCAGGCTCCCTGCTCTGCTTCTCCCTCTCTCTCTGCTGCTCCCCCCTGCTTATGCTCCCTCTCTCTCTCAAATAAATAAATAAAATCTTACATAATTAAACAGTTAGAGTTTGTGGGGACTGAGCATTTCAGTCTGGGCAAGGCAATTCTGCTCATCTAGATAGTGCTCTAAAGACCTTGGGGCATTAGCTTCTGCTGTAGTAAAGGGAACTCTTACCAGCAGTGGTGACCATGCAGCAGTCTTGCCCGTCAGTACTGAGGCCGACATTCTGGAGCAGTGTGCTCCAGCAACAGGGGACTTTCACCTTTGCCCTGGCAGGCAGACGTCAGCCTTCAATTGGCTAACCCAACTCTCCTCATTACCAACTTGCATAAAGGTATACTCCAACTAAATTTGGACTTTCTCTTTTTCAACTCCTCTTGCCTGAAACAATAGTTGACTAAGCTATCATTAATTTGGAGTATGTCATTTCTTTATGGGCTTATTAAAAGATACTATCTTTTATGCTCTATTGGCTTATAAAACTCCCACAGTGAACCTGTGTTAAATGAACTATTGGCAAAGACAACATCAGTCTCTGAGCATTAATTTGTCCCCAAAACAAAACATGGGAACAATGTACTTGGTGGAAAAAGTAAGACTCTAGGTTTGGAAAAGAAAAAAGTAAGTGAAAAAAAAAACTGCCTAAAAATCAAAATTATTTAAGCTGTACATTGATGACTTTTGTGCATCTTTGGTATTTATAGAATATTTCCAAAAAAAAAAAAGAATATTTCAATGAAAAGCTCCATTTTAAAAAGCCAACATGATTCATTTCTAGTCTCCTGATTCTCTGTTTTTGCTCCTAGGCCTTGCTAGCTATTTTCATAAAGATAGAGAAGGGGATTCTGACAAAGAAAAGAAATTAGATGCATTGAAAAGACTCTAAATAGTTAAGAATCTGAAAGTCAAAGGCTATCAATATTTAAGTGGAGACTAGAAATAACTGACACTTTTTCAACTAAATTCATTCTTTCATTAAAAAATCATGTCACACCATTCTTCTTATTTGGTTTATGTTGTTTTTGTGTTTCCATTCAGAGGCTAGAATGTGCCCTGAACGAGATGTAGGTGACCATTTAGCCTTTATTTGTTTTCTTCATTTCCTTACCTCTATTCTCCCTCATTTCACCATTCACTTCTTTTTTTTTCAACTGAGATATAATTGACTTATAATATTACATTAGTTTTAGATGTACAATAGTGATTCAATATCTGCATATTTTGTGAAATGATCACAATAAGTCTAGTTAACGTCACTGTTCACTTCATGATAGACATGTCTTACAAAGTAGTTCATTAGTTTTTTGTGTTTTTTTTTTTAAGATTTTATTTATTTATTCATGAGAGACACAAAGAGAGAGGCAGAGACACAGGCAGAGGGAGAAGCAGGCTCCCTGCAGGGAATCTGATGCAAGACTCTATCCCAGGACCCGGGGATCACAACCTGAGCCAAAGGCAGACACTCAACCACTGAGCCACCCAGGTGCCCCAGAAGTTCATCAATTGTTTTTGGTATTTTTGGTATGTGAAAAAGCTTGGGAGTTGCCAGGGCCCATCAGTGTAATTTAGGCTAATTGTAAACAGGCATTTCTCCCTTTCCACCCAGGGGCTCACTGAATTCCTTCATGTTGTCAAGTAATTAAAACTCGAGGTTATTTTGTCGCAAGTGTCTTTATTTTACTTCAAATTGCTTATATTTATGAACCAAATATGTCAGTTCAAAATAAAATTCAAAATGGCTGACTAACTCAGAAAAAAATCTGCCATTTGTGTCTGGGGCCTTTTGGCTACAGTATCTACATCTTCTCTGGCCCCCTTACCAAATAAGGCGGAGGGGGGTTCTCCCTCACTTTCCCTGGACCTCAGCTCCCCATCCATGTGCCTACCCCATGGCTGATGCTCCAGTCGAACCAAACACAATCACTATTCCTGACTGAGAACTGTGTCCAGATTCCTGCCCCTTTCCCACCCACAGTAGACACTTAAATCTTAAGGACTTCATTCAAAATTCTGATCAGTAAAGGTTTCTTTTCTGATCATAAAAGTATATACACCACCATAGATGATTTTGAAATGTTAAAAAAATTAAAAATATAAAGTTCAGCAACCACCCCTTTACCCATAGGTATCAACTTTGTGTAGATGTGTAGATGTGAAATCTAGTGGGTCATAACGAGTATAGAGTTTCTGGTCAACTTCCTTCCTGAATTTCACCGCCCCCCCCCCCACCAGCACCCCCCCCCCCACTCCATCTCCCTTTCCTCTGTTCTCTTTGAAAGGCTTGCCCTGAGCAGGTCCATTCTGCAAGTTTCATCCTTCCCTTCTCACATGCTAGGTCCCCATCTGCTTGACTGGATTACAATTTCTGAATGGAATTCTTGTGTTAACTTGCTGCCCTCTGGTGAGTTTATTAAAGCATTCCTCACAAACACTGAAATTTACTCTGACAATGACCACTAACAGGAGATACCTGTGGTTTTTGGGTATAATTCTCCCTCCAAGGAATAGAACCTCTGACTTCAAATTTGTTTTTGGCCTGCACAACAGAAAAATATCTGGAAAATTCCCCAATATTTGGAAACTTAAGTAACATATTTCTAAATAATCCATGGGTTAATAAAGAAATCAAAAAGAAATTAGGTAGTATTTCTAAATTGAATTAAAATGAAAACAAAATGTATCAAAATTTGTGGGGTCACCTAAAGCAGTACTGTGGGAGAAATTTATAGCACCAAATGCATATAAAAAGCAGGGGTGGGGAAAAATAGCAGGGCAGGATGAAAAGGGGCAGATGGAGTATCTTGGAGGTGATATGTTCACTATCTTGGCTGAGGTAATCTCACAAACATAGATATGTTAAAATTTATCAAATAATACACTTCAAGTTTGTGCTATTTGTTGTTTATCATTACATCTTAGTAAAACTGTTTTATTTTTTTAAGATTTTATTTATTTATTCATGAGAGACACACAGAGAGAGAGAAGTAGAGACACAGGCAGAGGGAGAAGGAGGCCCCATGCAGGGAGCCCAACGTGGGACTCGATCCTGGGACTCCAGGATCACGCCCTGGGCCGAAGGCAGGTGCTAACCCACTGAGCCACCCAGGGATCCCCAAGTAAAACCGTTTTAAACAGACAAGTGGCAGGGAGGGCACCTGGATGGCTCAGTTGCTTGAGCACCTGACTCTTGATTTCAGCTCAGGTCATGATCTCAGGGTCAATGGATAGAGCCCTTGGTGCAGAGTCTGTTTGAGATTCTCTCTCCTTTTCCCTTTGCCCCTCCCCCTGCTCTCTCTCCCCCCTCCCTCTCTCTCTGTCCCTCTCTCTCTCTCTCTCAAATAAATAAAATCTTTTTAAAAAATTGGGGTGTCTGGGTAGCTCAGCTTAGGTTTTGGTTCAGGTCATGATCCCAGGATCAAGCCTCAAGTTGGGCTCCCTGCTCAGTGGGGAGTCTGTTCTCGCTCTACCCCTTTCCCTTGCTCATGCTCTCTCTCTCTCTCTCTCAAATAAATAAAATCTTAAAAAAAAAAAAAAAGCCAAACATGCGGATAGTGGCTACAATATTAGCCAGTGCAGATAGAAAGCATCACTAAAAGAAAACCAAAGGAATAGGTAATTAACAAGCTAGTAAAATCTGGATTCAAAACCTGACTCTGCCTCTTGCTGAGGATCCGCATACGTCTCCTTACTTCGCTCAGCCTCGATCTTTTCATGGGGGCAATAGGAATATTAGGACTGGAATATTAGGACTGCTGGATGAGGTGGGGGGTCGTGGGGGGCGGTGTGCAGAGTGGTGTGGGTGGTGTTTGCATGTATTGCAGCGCAGATAGCAGGTGCTCCAGGTGCGCTGATCCCTCCGGCCTCTGGCACCCCTCAGGCCAGAGCCGCTTTCCCCCCCGAAACTGTCTGTCCAGCCGAGGAGGGCAGGCAGCACAGGGCGGATAACCGGCCACGGATCAGACCTGACACCATGTGCCTGGGACTGTGCGACTCACCCTCTTCCAAACCTGTGCCCAGGCCCTGCCCCTCCCTCCAGGAATCCCTCACCAGGGTTTCACACCTGCTTACAGGACACCTGGTTCTTACCACCGACACAGACAATTGTCATTTATCAATTATTTTTGTTTCTTTGGAAAATAGCCCCCTCCCTGGAAAAGCCCAGCCATACTTACAGAAACAAAATAAGAAGCAAGAATTTATCTTTGTGTTTACGCATTAAAGCGCTGATGAAATCAATAAATAAAAGCCTCTTCCATGACCCCTCCCAATACTGACTTGAGAGAGATCAGACTATTACCTTAATTCTTTCAATCTATTTTTGTGCCTATAAAGCCTACAAAGCCATCATGATTCTTGCTCCGACGGTTACTGGTTGCGTGACCTTGGGCAAGTCACTTCCCAGCTTGGCGCTTCAGCATCCTTATTCACTGAGTGCAGGTATTAATCATTCCTTTGAGGAATTTGAGGGTTTTTGTGACAGTCAAATGAGTTAATACATGCAAAGACTTAGACCAGCTCCTGGTGTACAGAGTAAATGCCTAAGGAGCGGGAGTATGCACATACACCACCTATGCTAGTTTGTTTGCAAAAGCAGGGTCAGGATACGATGCCAGGATGGATCTGCGCACTGGCTCTCAGCTCCAAATCCACTCCTACCACCTGCTGGATGACACTGTAGCTACACCTATGGAAATGGCTCCTTCACCAGCTGGTACAGTTTCACGTTTTGTTCCTAGAGGACACTGGAGAGACAGCACAAGGCAGAGAAGAGGAAGGGCTTCTCTTCCAAGTTCAGGGCTCTATTAATCCTGCTTCTAAGGCACAGCTGCCAGCAGCTTGCAGAAGACCTAGTGGTGCTCACACCCCAGAGGGCTTTGTCAGCGTGCCAGCAGGAAGCCTCCTGCCCCCCAGCCGTTGGCAGACTGCAGATGGGCCCTGACCCGTGACACTGCAGTGAACTTCTCCACCATCAGTGGGCACAGCCGCATCTTCGACCAGTTCTGACTCCCAACCTTGGAGGGATGGGGAGGAGCCTTCCAAATGTCTTCCTTCCACGGATACTCTCCCTCAGCCCTAAAGGTATTTTACTTCTAGTAAGTAACTTTCTTTGACTAGTTAATAATTCTTCCTATTAAACTTTCCATTTCAGATTGCAGGTGTGGTTTCCGTCTCTGACTGGATCCTAACTGAATATCTATATCAACATATATATATGGCCTACAGTCCGCTTTCCCTTTCGTTATCAAGATACACTGGGCATCTTTTTCGTCTTCCCAAACATAATTTGTTTATCTTTCAATGTGGTTTTTGTGTCTTTGATTACACAGATTTACATTTTTTTAAAGATCTTATTTATTTATTCACGGGAGACAGAGAGGGAGAGGCAGAGACACAGGCAGAGGGAGAGACAGGCTCCTCACAGGGAGCCGGAAGCAGGACTCGATCCTGGGACTCCAGGATTATAACCTGAGCCAAAGGTAGACACTCAACCGCTGAGCTACCCAGATGTCCCAAGATCTACATTTTTATGTAGTCAAGACGGTGGTCCATCTTTTCCTTTGTGACTTCTAGCTTCTATGTGTTGCCAAAAAGTACCTTTCTTCTCTCCCCAACCAGATCATAATTCCCTGGAGGGCAAGGACATTTTTTTGCATCCAGAAGTTTTCTAGCCACCTGATACCCAGCAGAACAAGTACCTGTCGGTTGATGTCGCTGATGAGAAAGCTGAATGAGAGCTAGCACATTTCTAGTGCAACAAAGCAGCAGATGTAAAACTTGGGGCTAAGAATAAAGAAGAGATGTTGCCCCCAATTTTCATGGATGAATGTGTTTGTGTTTTGCTTACTAAGCAATTCTGGAAGAGCACTGTTTTGGGGTGTAGGAAGCAAAGGATGGGTAAGATCTGGTTCCTACCCTCATGAAGTCTGCAATCCCTAAATGCCTGTCACAAGGGGGTTAGTTAGATCACTGCTGATACATCCCTCCACTGGAGCCCTGCAGCCATGAAAAGTCTCAAGGAGACCTATGTGTTTGGATACAGAATAGACTCTGAGATATCTTAAATTTAAAAAAAAATCCAAATGCGGAACAGTGTGCTAGCATTTGGGAAGGAGGAAATGAGAAAAAGACACAGACACCAATGTGTTTATATAAGAATAAAGTATCTCTGAAGGATACTCAAAATAGGGCAGCCCCGTTGGTGCAGCGGTTTAGCGCCACCTGTGGCCTGGAGTGTGATCCTGGAGACCCGGGATGGAGTCCCACGTTGGCCGCCCTGCGTGGAGGCTGCTTCTCCCTCTGCCTGTGTCTATGCATCTCTCTCTCTGTGTCTCTCATGAATATATAAATAAAATATTTTTTTTAAAAAAGGGGATACTAAAAATACTAGAAACAATAATTACCTCTGGGAGCACCCGTCTGGCTCAGTTGGAAGAGCATGCGACTCTGATCTTGGCACTGTGAGATGGAGCCCCACATTAGGTATAAGATTACTTAAATAAATAAAATTTAATAACAAAAACAATAATTACCTCTGTGGAAAGAATGGGGGGTTTGGGGGGGTAGAGATCAGGGTGAAATTTACTTTTCCCTGTGTACCTTTTTGTACCATTTAAATGATTTTCTAGATGCTTGGATTATATTCCCAAATAAAGAAAATAGGGATTCTTAAAAAAATGAAATGAGATAGACACATGTATACACGAAATGAAAGCATGAGCAGTAAGAGGGAAGAAGGGTGACAAATTCAGAATTCTAAACTCCATGGTTCCAGAATGGAAAGATGATGCTGGGGGGGCGTCTGCTCCCGGGGACCACCGCTGGTAGGTGGACCGAGGAGCAAGCTGCCCTGCTTGTGCAGGGTCGGGACACCTGGGCGAAGGCAGGCCTAGGAGAGGAGTTGTTGAGACCTGTCTGCTCAGGTCCCCGCATGTGTTCTCTGACTGCCACTGAATTCACTTCCTTGTCCTTCCCAGAAATCACAGCCTCCGACTGAACACAGAGCAAAAACAGGAGCACCTGGCTGGATGGACTTGTCACATCCCAGACCTATGGGTGAAGAGCCAGGAGCCTGAGGAGGTTGGACCTGCTTTCAGTTACTGGCAGAATGAATCATCTTTCTTGTAAGTCATAGAACTATTTTAATATTTTATCAGGATATTTAACTTAGGCCAAGCCCAGTTTTTACAGGCCTGAAACTATTGATAAAGGGGCACTTGGGTGACTCAGTGAGTTAAGCGTCTGCCTTCGGCTCAGATCCTGATCCCAGGGTCCTGGGATGGAACCTCACACTGGGCTCCCTGCTCAGCGGGGTGTCTGCTTCGCCCTCTGCCCCTCCCCCCTGCTCATGTGCGTGCTCTCTTGCTCACTCTTTTCTCTCTCAAATAAATAAATTAAATCTTTAGAAAAAAATTCTTTTAAATTAAAAACCTATTGATAAAATTGGCTTCCCCTGACATTTCAGGGTCATAACTCAAGCAGAGTGGGCAGGCTCCCATCTCCAAGACCCAAAATGGGGTGCAAACTACTGAGACAGGCCTGCCTGCCCAGGTGGCTCAGCGGTTTAGCACCTGCCTTCAGCCCAAGCTGTGATCCTGGAGACCCAGGATCGAGTCCCACATCGGGCTCCTTGCATGGAGCCCGCTTCTCCCTCTGCCTGTGTCTCTGCCTCTCTCTCTCTGTATGTCTCTCATGAATAAATAAATAAAATCTTTAAAAAAAAATAGGCCTGCCTTCTGTGTCTCAGGAAATGTTTTCACAAGAGCAATGAGGTACAGACAGGAAGCACAGGCCCCTGGATGTGGCAGTCAGCCAAATAGAATTCAAGTTTGGTTCTTCCCATTTTCTAGTAGTGTGATCTTGTTTATTATTCAGCTTTTCTGAGCCTTGACTTTCTGATCCATAAAATAGGCACAATTACACCTCTCTGTCATTCTCACAGAGTCATCATTTTCAGCATTGGTAAGCGACCAGACCCAAGGGCTGAAGTTGCTAATTTGGCAGCAGCAAGAAGCACCTAGCCCAAACTGGTTCGCTGTCTCCTTGCAGGGTGGCCGGAGCCTGGTGATCCAGGCAGACTTGAGTAGAGGGACAAGGATGCCTTCAAGTGGTAAAATAAGCAGAAATGTAGGATAATCAGATGTAGTACTGAGCTTCTGATTGTGCATTCTGGGAATGGAAAAATGTCAGCAGCAATTGGGATAGGAATGGGGGTCACAGATGAAGAAGCTGGGTCTGTGTTTCAACCTGATTCATGAGAACAGGTTTGGGATATTCAGAGGCATCACAACTGGGTTTCCCATCTGCAGGCTTGCTTCCTGATCCAGACTAGAAACAACTCTAAAAAGTGAGCCAACGCCCCTTATCCCTGTCTTGGCAACATGGTTATATCACCGCCACAGAAATAACTACCACCAAAAATACAGACAGGTACAGGGTGGAAAAAACTTTGCCCAACCAAGAGGGCAAAGCCACCCTGTGTACCTGGCCAAATATTCACAGTGCGACAAGCTGAGAGAGCAGCCTGTCTGGTGGCCAAATTACATTAATCAGCACTGACCACAAAAAGATTTTAGAAGAAAGAAGACCCACAGATCCAGCACCCTGCTGAAGAAATAAACATGACCAGTGCAGCTGAAGCTCCTGCATCATTCCCCCTCTTTCCCCAAATCCCAGCCACATCTCAGGTAACACCCAAAATCTATCCCCCAGTGCATATTGTTGTATTTGTGCAACATGGATATGAACGCACAAGCAACCTACAGGACTTTTATGTGGGTTTTTAACATTGTGTAAGTTATATTGCACTTGCTCTTTTATTTGTTCAGAATTTTTCCTTTTTTTAAGACTTTTCATTTATCACTGTAATAGTTTATTTTTTTTTTCACTGTAATAGTTTAAAGTGAATAGTTCAGTGGCATTTAGTACATTCAATGTAACAATGTTCCCATTCACCACTACCCAGTTTTAGTAAGCATCCTCTTGCAGTGCATGTGGACGACCCACCCATACAAAATTGCTGATATTTGTTTCTGACCTAGAAAATGGCATTTTCCTATGGCTCAACCTAACAATCCCAGTTCACTTCCTTTCACTGTTTGGTAGTATTCCTTTATGTGACTATATCCCAATTCATCTAACCTCCTATCGATGGATATTTAGGTTGCTTTAATTGTTTCTCTCCCCCCCCCCCCACCACACACACACACATTGCTGCTCTGAAAATGCTCCTCCTCATCTCCCGATGCATGTACAAGAGTTTCTTTTGGGGCAGAGACCCAGAAACGGAATTGCTGGTTCATACTGTGTGGACATATTCAATGTTTATAGATATCACCAAGTTGCCCTCTAAGATGATTGTATTGATTTACACTTCTCTGAGCAGCGTAAGAGACGTCCCTTTGCTCCATGTCCTCACCCATACTTGCTACTGATAGGTTTTTAAATGTCGGTATGATGAGTGTGAAATGGTAACTCATAGTGGCTTTAGTTTTGCAATTCTCTGATTCTTCAGCAGATAATGTTCCCATTTGTTTACTGCTCATTTGTATTCCCTTTCTTTTTACCAGTGGTTCGTATTTTTTTTTTTTTTTGCCCATCCAACTGGACTGTTTGATGATTTCATAAATTGTAGGGTATATATATTTATGTACATTTATATATATTTATATAGCCCTTGTCAGTTATATGGTATGTGGGCACGTACCATTCCCCAGTTTGTAGCTTGCTCTTTAGTTTTTCAATGTTGTTTTTGATGTTTTTAAATTGTTTAATGGAGGAGGGGTGTTTCTACTTAAATTCACAAGTGACACATCTGTAGGGGATTAGTAAAGAAAAAGGCGAGTCTATCCAAGAAATAGCTCTAACCACTTAGTTTGAGATCATAGAAAATTCTTTCACAAAATTCTGGGCTTAAGGTACACTGATCCAACTCTGTGTGACATTTTTCATGTTCTTTTGCATATGTTAGGGCTTTGGGTAATCTAGAAAGAGCGAGGGGCGGGAAGAGAAAGTCTCAGGCTGTGGCCCAGAGGCAGATACTCTGCACACCATAAAAATGATAAATCCCAAACCATTTATCTTTCAAGTCATTCCAAAGCAACAGTAGGAGAGGAGATGAGTTTGTTGGGATTTTTAGTTCTACATATAAGTTATGGGCCTCAGATTTCACTGTGGCCCAGGCCTTGCAAATGTTGGATAAGGCTGAGCATGGGAGGATGAGTTAGGATATGGAGTTAAGAGGGGTGGAGGGTTGTTGTCAGCGTCCAGGCAGATCTCTTCTGATCCATCTGAATCCCCTCTGCCCACCCAGACTCCATCCCCATCCTCCAGCCAGTTTGGCTAGCTTGCCAGATTGTAGGGGGTTTTGCTTGTAAAGATTCACACTTGTGTGTGAGGGGGAAGCACCTGGAAGTTTAAGTTCTCCCACCTGTGGCCACTCTTAGCTGAGGGGAGGGGTGAGGGAGGATGGAAGCTCAGCTTTCTTATTCCCTGTCGAGTGGAGAACTCAAGAGGTCAACTCCCCGCTCTAGCGCGCGCCCTCCAGGCCAGGCCCCCTTCCCCAGCCGCTTCCCAGCACCTGCAGGCTCCTCCAGAGAGCAGCTCCCCAAGATCACCTGCACGTGAGTCCTCTGCCGGTCTGATTCGGGATGGGTGACAGGGGATCTGCATTCAGGGCTTTCAGGTCGGTTTTAGTGTTTGTTTTGAAGGAGGAGAAATTGCAGCATGTTTTGTGTGCTGAGAGTGGTGTCCTCATAGGAGGGCAGGATGGGACCGGCCTGCACAAGAGGAAAGGCGGCTCTTGGGAAAAGCACAGACCGGATGGTGCACCGACTGTTGACAGGACAGAAAGTAGTAAATAGGGTTAGGGTGCAGGTGGCTCAGGAGACTCAGTGGTGGAAGGTGGAAATCTTTCCTGATTTCTTCCCTTAGTGAAGCCACTGAGACCATCAACTTAAAGTGAGGAGAGTGGAGGATGATAATAGAGGTCTGCAGAGTTAAAAGAAAGTGTAAAATAGCCTGAGAAAGCAGAAGGTGATGTAACTAGGGAAATGTTACAGGATTCCGAGAACCATGAAAGCCTATTTGAAGTTTATGGTTATTGGTTTTAAATGAGACCGGTCTGCAACACTGTGTATTTGTACACCAGCCTTCACCAGGAATTCTAGGACAAACGTGGGGGTAAGTAGGCATATGGGTGTCCAACCAGAGCTTGGACTCTGCCCCAAGAGGAGGACTGAGGGAAAGGCAAGGGTGTCAAGGGGAGGTGCAGAGAGTGAGTTGAGTTTAATGATAGGTGGACTCCAGCTGGATAAAGAGGGAGGGAAGAAGTGAGAGGTGGTGTTGACATTGCAAAGATGGCTGACTGGGTCAATGGACGATTGACACTTCAGTGGCACTGAAGGCTGTGGGGGGCAGAGTCCTAGAGAAAGTGAGATGGAATGGCAGGAGGCAGCTGTCAGAGAGAGGCACGTCTGAAACTGAGATGCGGGTGGAGGTACAGACATTGGTAATGACAGAGGTCACTGGATGCAACACGGGGAGGACGTGGTGGTTAGGCTGATGTAAAGGTGGTGGGAAAAGCTCAGGGGCAAATGTAGAGTGAAAAAATGGGAAAGTGTATGCCAAAATGGAATCATAAATTAATTCACTTTCTTCTTTGTTCTTCTGTTTCCTAAATATTCCACAATGTGCATATATTACTATGTAACCAGAGATCCAAGATCTTGCACAAAGGTTAAAAGGAAAAAAAAAAATCCCTTTATTTATTGGTCAGTTACTATTATTTACAACTACCCAGTCCACAAAGCTCATAAAGTTATTCTCAGGAATTTTCAGGCATCTTCCAGAATCATTTAAAATGAGACCAAATGAGACACACAAGTTTCACATGCACACACTTTGTTTCAAGAAACACTTACTTTAAAACACATATATATTTGTATTTGCTGTATTTGCATTTGTATTAAGAAATCCTTGGGGCACCTGGGATGCCCCAAGGCATCAGTGGTTGAGTGGTTTGCCTTTGGCTCAGGTCATGATCCCAGGTCCTGGGATCGAGTCCCACATCAGGCTCCCTGTAGGGAGCCTGCTTCTCCCTCTACCTATGACCCTGCCTCTCTCTCTGTCTCTCATGAAAAAATAAATAAAATCTTTAAAAAAAAAAAAAAAAAGAAATTCTGAAATTATCTCTGGGGTGCGGAGGTGGGAAGACCAAGCATTTGATGGACAGAAGTGCAGGCAAGATCTGAATACCTTTTTGTATTTTCTTCTCTTTGAGCAATGTAAAGAGATTACCTGTACAAAAATAGTGTTAAAAAGTAAAAATTCATACAATTTAAAATTTGTAATAAAAAAATCCTGTTTTAAAACTTCATATATGCAAAACTTACATCACAAAATAGTTGTTTACGGACGCCTGGGTGGCTCAGCAGTTGAGCGTCTGCCTTTGACTCAGGTCGTGATACTGGGTCCTGGGATCGAGTCCCACATCGGGTTCCCTACAGGGAGTCTGCTTCTCCCTCTGCCTGTTTCTCTGCCTCTCTCTCTCATGAATAAATAAATAAAATCTTTTTTTAAAAAAAATCGTTGTTTACATAGGCAAATCAGTGTTTAAACAAGGAATTTCCCTGGCACTTTTTTTAAAGATTTTATTTATTTATTCATGAGAGACACAGAGAGAGAGAGAGAGAGGCAGAGACACAAGCAGGCTCCATGCAGGGAGCCTGACATGGGACTCGATCCCGGGTCTCCAGGATCACACCCTGGGCTGAAGGCAGCACTAAACTGATGAGCCACCTGGGCTGCCCTCCCCTAGTACTTTTTAAAAAGGGTTCCATTTTCAGAAATTTAGCTGCTGTTTAAAGATACAAATTTGTGCTACCACAAATGTGATATTCTTAACACATAGTTAAAAGCAAACTGCAGGCTTCTGAGGAGAGCCAGACCCTACCAGAAAGAAAGTTAAATAACTTGTCACAGGCAACAGGTGCTTCCCTGGACGACAGCTACAATTGTTTCGTATGGCTCCAGAGTTTAGAATGAGGGGCCATGGGTTTCAGTAAGAGCTAAGCAGGTTCAAATCACAACAGGGAAAGGGACAATTAAAGCTGTCTCAGTGAAACCAGGTGGCCAAGCTGCAAAGCAGGAGATATACAGGATTGCAAATCCTCCACTAACAGCTATTGAACTTTAGTGAGCCAGCTGACATTCTGAAGGCTGGATCATGGGTTCTCTAGGGTCCTTCCAAGCTCCAAATCCATGACCTTTGGCGAGTGTGAGTTCCCTCCACGGAGAGTTAAGCAAGGGTTGAGTGATGGTGGACTAGAAGTCTGTCATGGCTTAAGAGGATGGACTGAAACAAGTTTCAAATAGATTAACCACTGGTACCTGACAACAGATCTGAGGACCTCAGGCCATGAACCCTAATCCATGCTACATTAAAAAGTTCAATATAAAGGTCATCACTTCTTGGAGCACTTGGGTGGCTCAGTAGTTGACCGTCTGCCTTCAGCTCAGATCATGATCCCAGGATCCTGGGATGGAGTCCCACATTGGGCTCCCTGCAGGGAGCCTGATTCTCCCTCTGCCTATGTCTCTGTGTGTCTCTCATGAATAAATAAATAAAATCTTTTAAAAAAAAGTTCATCCCTTCTTGTGGGCACCAGGATAGGAGCACAAAAGTTGTTTGGCAGTACTCAAATATGAAATGATCATGCAGACGAGCGAGGACCCACCTCTATTAATGTTTAAGATTATCACTAAAAAAGAATTAAAGCATTTCAGACTAAAGGTGGAGGACTCACAGATCCTGAGAATAAATCCATAAGTATCCAAGGACCCAAGAACTCTAGGTTAAGAGTTGACTAAATCAACTTGAGTTGACTTGACTAAATCACTCAGAGTATCTGACCTGGAAGATGTTATGACACAATTCTGGCTCAAAAGTTATCTATAAAATGAGGTAAACTTCTCTTTTGGTCTACCTCTGTGGAGACCTGTGATCATTGATAAAGGGCTGCAGTTCAGTAGCACTCCATTCTGATTGATCAACAACCACATTGTGCCAGCTGCTTGTATGTTTGCATTACCTGAGCACTGGCTCTAAGAGGAACCCTGGTAATATCAAAACTGCCCACTAGCGTGGTAAGGCCTTGCGGCAGAGGCCAATAGGATCTGTGGTAACTATTATGTCTAATAATAATCGCCACCAGTAATTTCATCATAACTGCTAACATTTGCATAGTATGGTTTAAAAAAATTCCATGCCCTCATTTTGTTTGGCAGAAACCAAACTTTTGAGGGGAAAAAAAAAAAACAGAAAAGAAACAATTAACTACGGTTCTTGTAGGTTGAGCAAAACTAGGCAAAATATATAGAAACCTCACTCAGCCCACACATTTCTTTCATAAATGTCTGGACAGACAATGGCTGTAGCCACCCGCCAAATAGCTGTGATCAAACCACCTCCTGTGTTTCACTCAAAATTTTCATACATACACACACACACAGAGAGAGAGAGAGAGAGAGAGAGAGAGAGAGAGACAAGTGACACACATTTACACACTTCATTTAAGAGAAATGACTGAATGCTGGGTGTACTCCTGGTGTCCGCACAGGCCCATGACTTATAGTCATCAATGTCCAGTGAGTCTTAAAGTGCTTGCCGGAGAACCCTGAAAAGAAAGCTCGTGGCAAGTTCCCTGATTCTAGAATTTACCCTTGCACAAGCACCAAATTCCCGTACAACAGAAGTGTGAAACAGACCACAGGACCAGGACTTAAACATCAAACCCCAAATGCTGCTGATGAAGGAGGGTTCCTTAGCAATGTTTTGTCCAGCAGGATTTAGAGCCAAGAGCCAGCCTGCTTCTCTGGATCAGTCAGGGAAGCAGCAGCCTTTCACTCACAGGACATCAGTGGGAATTTCTAGGATTGATTTGTGGCCAAAATTCAGCTGGAATTAGATGCAAAGGAACTCAAACTCTACAATTTCCATTTTGGTTACTGCCAGAGGCATCTGCCACCTAAAAGTGTATTACATTATGATATATATCTTACATTCCCTTAAATCCTTACCTTAAATAGGTAATATTTTCCTACTTTATAGATAGGCTCAAGAAACAACCTTCTTGATTTAATGTCTCAGAGTAAGTGAGTCACAGGCAAAAAGGAAACCCTAGGCCTCTACCTCCAGATTCTTTGCTCTTTGCTTTATACTACGTCATCCTTCACTTGCAGAGAAGCACTATGAAATGGCCAGAGGTGATCTGTGATATTTAATTGGGCAAAGACTGTAATCATGAGCTATTAGCTTTGATTGTATAAACAATGGTTTTGGAAGATCACCCTGACATGTATTAGACTCCTCTCCTCAAACTACATTCAATTCCACGTAACTACTATATTTAAAAAAAAAAAAAAAAAACTTCTGAATATTTCTCATAGCAAATATACCATAAATTAATTTAACTTTCACATTAATAATTACAAAATCAGGCATCACTGAGAGTTATTTTTCTTCATTCCCTAGATCTTTCATGAGCACCAGCAGATACCAGGAAATGTTCCTAAACCCCTGTTATGTCCTCTGACATTCCGGTTTACTCAAGTGGGGAAATAAAATCCTGTAAACAATAACTGTCTGGAGGACTACAGCAAATCAGTTTGCCTCCAGACTGGCCCAGACACTTGGGGGAATGTAGTGGCCCATGTGGCCTCAGCCTTGTCCCCACCCACTGCCAAATACAATGACCCCTTCCTCTGAAACATCAGTGTTCACCTCTTCTCTGTCCCCAGCATGTGACTGGTCACTCCTGGGGGAAAAGCTCCCCACCCACAAGCTCTGCAATGTGCCCCTCATCCTGTGGGCAGGGTGGGAGTGGTCCATCCCCGCCCTGGCCCCCACCCTGCCCCTGCTGTTGTTTGTGCCTTTGAAGAGTGTTAAATTATGGAAGCCCCTCAGGACCCTCCTTGTCCCCCAGGACCTCTTATTTATACTAAAGTTCCCTGTTTTCAAAAAAAAAAATCTGCATCTATAAATTAAGGCTTTAAGTTCAGGGCTTTCAACCTCCCTCTTTCAGGAACTGAAAAAAATTCCTCTTGAAATTGAAAAAAATAGTAAGTTCACATAAATAAAGATATTCAAAACCTTAATGTAAAAAGTATCAAGGCTTCCATATCGAACCACACCCTCTAAGGCACAGCCCGACAACCGTCTGATTAAGGACTGAACAACATTCCCTGTGAACAGCTTTAGACTCTCTGGCTGCCTCTCTCCTCAATCCTTTGGGCCAGAGGAGCAAGTGTGTTGGGCCACAAGGCAGGGGCTGTTGACCATTGTCAGCACAGTGCAACCACCAAGAGAACCCTTGGCCAAGAGAGACATGCTATACGGTGCAGACTGAATCCTGATTCGAACCTCATGTGCAGCCAGCACTACCCATCTGTGTTTCCTTTTCAGATGAAGGAAACAAGATATTCCCTTCTCTGCTTTAGTTGGTTTGACGTGGGTGTTCCGTCATCGGCATCTGAAAGGTTCTGACCGACACAGGATTTAACCTCAGGTGGTAAAGTCTCTGCTCTCATAGTGGCTCAGTGCGTCTCTTTTCATACAGTCATCCTAGAGCAAGGATGTTCTCGGCCCAAGAGAAACAGTTCCTGCAGGAATATCTTCCTTACACTCAAGTGGTAAGTGCGTGTCGTATAGAGCAAATTCTCACCTAAGCAGATGTGCAGAAGAGAAGCCTTAGGAAGGGGAGAGCAGAGGTCAATGAACCATGCATGATCTCTATCATCATCCAATGTCCAAAACAAAGTCGTGCAGAGGAGACACAGAATGACAACAAGGGGTGTTCATGTAGAAAAGAAGTCGAAGCCCAGTTGAGGCTAAAAACAGTGGTTCTTAGAGCTCAAATTAATCTTAAAGTGTACCTGCTTCCACCCTTTACTTCAGGGATTCACAAACCAAGACCAGTTGCATTTCTCAGGGTACACAACTCCAGCTAAGACGACAGTCCAAGGCTTCAATAAAGAAAGTGTTCTAACATTCAGACTTGTCAAAAAGAAGAAAAAAAAAGAATTTCCTGTGTCAGTAAATAGGGAATTTCCTATTGTTAGGAGGACAGACAGAGGCCAGCTCCCCATCTATCTCTGATTCCTATGACGGGCGGGAGAATGGAATGATGAACCAAGCTTCCTTTCAAGTCAAAGAGTCAAACTGTCTACTACAATAAAAGTTCTTTCTGTGGCACAGGGAATACTAGTTTCTTCCGTAGTGTGTACGCAGGTTGGGGCATTTGTTTCATCGTTCCTTGTTTGTCTGCTTGTTGACTCACATCATTGTTGACGGCAGTGAGGATGGATAAGATATCTTCATGTCTGCAGGCAGATAAGAAAAAAACATGTTCAATCAGGAGACAGAAAGCACATCATAGCAAGGAACCCTAAACCATGTGGCTTCTTCCCAGTTTAATAGGCCAAGATTCCCCCTGGAATTCTGCCAAATATAAAGAAATGCTTATGTCAAAATTAAAACAAGAGATGCAAAATCAAATGAAGCTGTTCAGTTCTATATTTAGCATTTAAGAACACTATACCAGCCACATCTTGCATTTTAATTTTTTTTTCTTTTTGTTAAGCAATCTACACTGAATGTGGGGCTTGAACTCATGATCCTGAGATCAAGAGCTTCACACTTGGGGCGCCTGAGTGGCTTAATGGTTGAGCATCTGCCTTTGGCTCAGGTCATGATCCTGGGGTCCTGGGATCGAGTCCCACATCAGGTTTCCTGCAAGGAGCCTGCTTCTCCCTCTGCCTATGTCTCTGCCCTTCTCCCTGTGTCTCTCATGAATAAATAAATAATCTAAAAAATAAGTAAATTAAAAGAGTCTCATGCTCTTCTGACCTCACATATTACATTCTAAGGCACTTGATCCACAAAGGATGTTTGCATTTAATTATTTTTTCAAGTTTCTCGTCCAAACTGGTGGATAGATGATAGATGATAGATAGATAGATAAGTAGGTGATGAAGATGGAGAGGGACACTACTATTAATAATTCCCTCTCCATTCTTGGTTTGAGGAGGGATACAAAGATACACATGGCACAGTTCCTGAGCTTAAACACTTCAAATGCAGATATGAAGCATATACCAAGTATGGCATATACACAAAATTCACTAATACAAGGCAGAAGATCAACACCATATAAAAAGTGGACAAATCCCCTTCTTTTGTGGCCCCCAGAAGGCTCAGTCAGTTAAGCATCTGCCATTGGCTCAAGTCATGATCCCAGGGTCCTGGGATGGAGTCCCACATGAAGCTCCCTGACTGGTGAGGAGTCTACTTAGGTTTCTCTCTCCCCCTTTCTCTACCCCTCCCCCTATTTATGCTCTCTCTCATCACTCTCTCTAATAAATAAATAAAATCTTTAAAAAAAAAAAAGTGGACAAAGTTCCATTGTAAGTTCAGAGGAAAAAGAGCACTTCCTGCTGGGAGATGATTCCATAGAGGAGTCTTCTCTATGAGAAGCCTGGGCTTGAGTGATATTTAGCATTTATCAAAATGTTCCAGGAGTAGGCCATTCATATACTTGAGAGCAAAGCACAGGCTCTCTGGAGATGGAACTCAATTGTGAATCATGCCTGGCTACATCCCTTGATGATTGTGCGCCACAGGCACAATTCACTGTGCCTCAATTTTCTAAGCCCTAAAATAAGGACTATAAGAGTACCCATTTTAGGGACTGCATGAGAAGTAAATGAGATGCTTTATGGAAAACACATAACACTGGTTATCATATTCCCCTGACCATCATTTTTAATCTCCTTAGTATTACTACTACTTATCCTCATCATGATTGCTATTTTCAGGTGGGAATGCAGGCCCTATCTGTTTCTTTGTCCTTGCACCCTGTCTCATACCAGCTATTCCCTCTGCCACTGGCTCTTCCCAACACTGACTCCTTCCTATCCCTCAGTCTCACTTGAAATATCACCTCTACTAAGAAGTCTTCTTTTTTTTTTTTTTTTTTTTTAAGATTTTATTTATTTATTCATGACAGTCAAAGAGAGAGAGAGGCAGAGACACAGGCAGAGGGAGAAGCAGGCTCCATGCACCGGGAGCCCGATGTGGGACTCGATCCCGGGTCTCCAGGATCGCGCCCTGGGCCAAAGGCAGGCGCCAAACCGCTGCGCCACCCAGGGATCCCCTAAGAAGTCTTCTCAAGTAGCTCCCTGCCCCATTCTCTGTATTATCTTCCTTTGCTTTCTTCATAGCAGGTATCACTTCCTGAAAGTATCTTACTGATTTAAATATTCACTTACATGTCTTTTAAAGATTTATTTATTTGAAGGGGGTGAGGGGAAAAAGGAGAGGGAGTCTTAAGTACACTCCACACTGAGTACAGAGCCCGACTCGGGGCTCAATCCCATGACCCTAAGATTATGCATGACCTGAGCTGAAACCAAGGGTCAGACACTTAACCGAATGTGCCACCCAAAGGCCCCTCACTTACATTTTCATTACCTCTCTTCCTCTCACTGGATGATAAGCTCTATGGAGAAAAGATTCTCTCTCATTCACAACTGTACCCTGAATCCCTAGCTCAGTACCCAGTAGAGCAGGCACATAGTAATAAGTCCTTGATAAATACTGCCTTGTCCCCGAAGTCACAGGACATTGGTCTTTAATGGCTATGGGGGGCGGGGGGGGATGGAGGGATTAGTGAAGAAGAGGGAAAAGCTAAAGTTGATTCAAGATTCCAATCCTGAGTTTCCAATTCTGAAATCCCAGAAGAGCACTGGGACCATTCCTAGAGATGGAGATTCAGGAGTAGGAGGCTGCTGGAGAGAACTAAGTAGATGAATTCAGGACCAGGCTCCAAGGGCAACACAAAGGTGGGATTCCAACAAGCTGCAAGAAACATATAGGACTGACCCAAAGAATGAGATACACCCAGTCAGTCACTGGCCTAACAAATATTTATCAAGCTAATAAGAGATAAGGTCCATGTCAGGTGTGAGTATATAAAGCTGAATGAAACAACTCTGCTCTCCAAAAACTCAGAGATTAATGGACCAGAGATGCCAATTTGGGAGACATTTTCACAGAGATCCAGTGGCTTCCAGGGATAGCTACCGTTGCCAAGAGCTATAGAGGACAGAAAATAGGGTCCAGGGCTAAACCATGGTGAAGGCCCATTTCCAGAGTACCAGGTAAGAAGCATGTGGCAGACACAGAAGGAAAAGTTGTCAGAGTAATGGCAGATCAAAGACATTATAATGCCAAAGACGACACAAGTAATCAGTAAATATGAGTCACCGATAAAGCCACAAATAAAAGGCCCTCCTACCTTTATTCATACTGTTCCCTCTGTCCAGCATGTCTTTCACCCCAATTATTTACCCAACATCTATCTGTCATCTCTAGAAGCTTCCCCTGATCCTTCAAATCTGGGGGAGGTACTAGTTCTATGTGCTCCCATACACCTATGCTTTGGCATGTGTGTTTGCCGCAAGGGATGTTCTTCCCCCATCTAGTTTCTCTATCCCTCTAGATTGTGAGCAATTTGAGGTCAGGGACTGTGTTTTTCTTTAAATTCTGTATCTTTCTTTCCAGTTATATGCTGGTGTTCAATACAGGTTTGTTGGATGGATAGATGTTTGGATGGATGATGGATGAATGGATGGATGGGAGATACATGAATGCATGAGTGGGTGCATGAATAACTAAACAGACAGGTAGACAGATGGACAGATAAACAGGTAGGTGGATGGGACAACTCAAAACTCTCACCTTGGGACCAAGCTCTTCAGACGATTACACAGAGACTGAATATACCAGCTGCCTTTCTCCACATGCCGAAAGGATACATAGCCAGGGACAGTGGCCAGGCCAAGAAGGAAATCTGCAGCATCAGGAATACTATCCTTAAGGGAAGGGGATACATGCTCAGGATTTACAGCATCTGCTTCAATGGATACAGGAGTTTGTATCCCTTTACCTTGACAGGCCTGGATAAAAAAGAGTTTGGGTTTATGAGCCAGACCAGGGCATTTCTGAGCTGTGAAATGAGACATGATCTCCCGAATGGGAACAAGGGTCCCATCTGAAGAGTAGACAGCTCCAAATTTCCCATGGGTCAAAACACAAAACACAAAGCAATCTCCATCAACATGGTCTGGATGACACTTAAATTCCTGCAGAACCTCGTCCAGATGTCCTTTTGTCACATTTTTATATACATGTACACTGAACCCAAGCCACTGAAACACACGGCTCAAGCACTCTGTAAAAAAAAAAAGGAAAGAAAGGGGAAACAATAAAATGAAATGAAATTGAGTGGAATGAAATAAAATGAAGGGATGAAACATGTAATGCTATTTGCACAGCAAAGAGCCTGAAGCTGATTTTTTTACTTTCAAAACCACAAAATTTTACAATTTACCTGCCTTCTTATAGTTACCTATAGTGCTATCACAATGGTTACATTGTGTCAGCAGAAGAGTCAGCAGAAGCCTGAGTTTCATCCTATTTCACAGATAAGGAAGCCAAAGCCCCAGAACTCTCCCGCAGTCACAAAGTAATCAGCGGTAGAACCAGAGCTCAAATGTAGTTTTTCTCTAGCTGATGTGCTATGCTTTCCCCCAAAACCATGGAGTTGTAAATGGTCAGGGACTCTTGTCACTCAACAGGTTGGTGACACCTCTTCTATGGTCTAAATGTTTGTGTCCCATGAAAAGATGTTCAACATCATTTGTCATCAGGGAAATACAAATCAAAACCACAATGAGATACCACCTCATACCTGTCAGGATGGCTAAAATTAACAACACAAAAACAAGAGGGATGGGGAAAATGGGGAACCCTCTTACACTGTTGGTGGGAATGCAAATCAGTGCAGCCACTCTCTACAGAGAGAGTATGGAGGTTCCTCAAAATGTTAAAAATAGAGCTACCTAATGGTCCAAGAATTGCATTACCAGGTATTTACCCAAAGGATACAAAAATACAGATCCGAAGGGATACATGTACCCAATGTTTATAGCAGCATTATCAATATTAGCCAACTATGGAGAGGACCCAAATGTCTGCTGACTAATGAACAGATAAAGAAGATGGAGTGGGGTGTGTACACACACACACAATGGAATATTATTTATCCAACGAAAACAATGAAATATTACCATTTGCAACAACATGGATGGAGTTGGAGTGTATTATGCTAAGTGAAATAAGTCAGAGAAAGACAAATACCATAAGATCTTACTCATATGTGGAATTTTTTTCATATGTGGAATTTAAGAAAACAGATGAACATATGGGAAGGGGAGAAAGAAAAAAGGGGAGAGGGAAACAAGTCATAAGACACTTTTAATGCTAGAGAGCAAAAAAAAAAAAAAAAAACACACAAAAAATGCTAGACAGCAAACTACGAGTTGATGGAGGAAAATGGGTGGGGGATGGGCCAGATGAGTGATGCATATTAAAGAGGGCACTTGTGATGAGCACTGGATGTTGTATGCAAGTGGTGAACCACTAAATCCTACTCCAGAAACCAATATTGCACTGTATGTTAACCACCTAAAATTTAAATTAAAAAAAAGGCTGTGTCCCCTCAAAATTCATATGTTGAAATCCTAACACCCAAGGTTAGAGGATGAGGAAGTGGGACCTATGTGGGGTGATTAAGTTGTGAGGCAGAGCCTATAGGGAGACCCCAGAAACCTCCCTCACCCCCTCTGCCAAGTGAGGTTGCAGCACAAAGGCTGCCATCTAGGAAGTAGGTTCTCACCAGGCATCAGAATGTCAGAGCCTAGATCTTGGACTTCCCAGCCTCCAGAACCATCAGAAATAAGTGTTTGTCATTTATAAGCCATCTAATTTATGGTATTTCATTATAGCAGCCCAGGTGGACTAAGACACCAGGGACTCCCAAGAGGCCAGAAGCATTTATGACATCATTCTTACATTTAAATGGAAGATTAAAATTATAGAAAGAAAATGTAAAAATAAAAAAGTGATTTTAAGATCTCCAACTTGCATTTGATATACTATTCCAGATTTTCTTACCAGCATCTTTATCAGTCCCCGGTCTATCTGGCATTTTGGCAAATGTATGGTTATTGACAATAACACAATGGCCTCTGTGTTTCCGATCCATCCTGTACACATTTGCCTCCTTGAAAGAAGAAAAGATAGAACCACTTATTAGGGAATCCTCATTTTAAGGGTCTAATGTTTGTAACCAACCACTCCATTTATCAGTACCAATGGCTGAGACTTCTTAAGATTCAGGTACTGGCCTGGAATTAATTAAGTCTAATGTGGAATGCCAGGTACTGATTAAATATCAGACTTCATTTGGTTTGACTGCAGACTGTCGATTAGCAGTGCCAAGTAACAAAGTATGTATTTTGACTTTGGCAAATCAAGAGCTTATGCAAAAGTATCTTTTTTGGATTAGCAAGGTGAAGAAAGCATTAAGTAAGGATCTAATGAGACAAATATATCAAATGCTTATCACTTTTCAGATGGTAAGGTCCTGGAGTGATCTGACTCCCCTAAAAACAGAAATCTCTTTTGTAGAAATCACAGTGAGAATATTAAAATACATGCAATTATTTTTGAAGGCTACTGTAAACAGCATGTGATTACAAATAAGCTGAGTTGGCTTCAGTGGGGCTTCTGTGTGGCTACATGATCTTTTTTTTTTTTTTTTTTTTTATGATAGTCACACAGAAAGAGAGAGGGGGAGGCAGAGACACAGGCAGAGGGAGAAGCAGGCTCCATGCACCGGGAGCCCAACATGGGATTCGATCCCGGGTCTCCAGGATCGTGCCCTGGGCCAAAGGCAGGCGCCAAACCGCTGCGCCACCCAGGGATCCCCTACATGATCTCTTAAAAACACGATATATCTTTGATTCAAGTAGAAAAGAAGTGGCTTCAGTCAATAGAAAAGAAAACTGTACCCAGAAATAATTTAAAGGCTCTGTGTGGCTATAATGATGCCAGCACTGCCTCCACAGCCAAAGGTCAACATACTTCTGATTGTTTCAGAAAAAGGTGGGAAGGACTGAGATAATCCCAGAGAGAGGAAGAAGAATCACAGAAACAAATTGCTCTGAACCCTCAAAGTCATTCAGGGATGGACCTTAGCTGGAGAAGATCTGAAGAAACTGTCTAAACTTTTGTGCTGGTTTCAGAAGTTAGAGGGCCAGTGGATGCTTCCAGCATCTCCACAGAGACCAGGGTTGCTCCATCGCTTAGAAAGAGAAGTTCTCAGACTCTTCCAATATCTGTCCCCCAAATTCTTATTTCCTTACAGAGGATGGTTTGCAAGTCAAGATCCCATGAGACCGCTCAAGTGTTTCTGGCAGAGAGCTTGGGTGGGCTTTGGCAGCATTTATCTGTTACTGGATATAGAGTGGCCGGGTGAATACCAAGAAACAGAAAGAGGGGAAAAAAGGAAAGCCCAGAGACCCAATCTGGGCAGGGCAAAAATCAGTCCCCAGCCCCAGTCACATCTCTGGCCCTGGCTAAGGGTTGCACTGCTCTGACATGTTCGGTTTATGAACTCCTTGGTTCCTCTAAATAAGAATCCACCACAGAGATGAAGCCACTGATGGGTTGTCACATGACAGTACAGGAAAATGAAACTTGAAGCTTTTCTTCTCCCACACCCAGCAAGTTTTCAGTAGAATCCAACAAGCTCTGCCCTTGTCTCTGAGGCCAGAGTCAATTATTAACTATAGTTAAGGGTGAGCCCTGGGTGCATAGCTCAGGCTGAGTGAATCCAGTATCCCCAGACCACAGAAAACACCAAAAGGGAGCCAAACCGCAGTTCTACAGAGCCCCTGTAAATTCCTCCTCTCTTTAGGAGACGATAATGTTCCAGGGAAGTCATCTCCAAACTTCCAAACCACAGAATTGCAAAACTAAAAGAAACTTACTGTTCAGAGAAGTGAAACCATTGCCTGAGCTCCTGGAGCTATACAGTGGTAGAGCAAGGGTCTTTGGAGGGGGGAGCTTGGAGTCAGACTGCTGGGTTCAGATCACAGCTTCACTCCTTTCTAGTCACGTGACCCTTCAGGAAAGTACTTGACCTCTTGAGTCTCCACTTCCTCATCATTAAGTGAGGCTAATCACCTATCTCCTGGTGACTGAAGGGTTCAATGAGATAAGCCCTAGAAAGCTCATAGAACAGTGCCTGGCACACAACTGCTCAGTAACGGTAACTCTCATCAACGTTGTATCGTGCTATCCCCTACTTAGGCAGAAAGCAGAGATTCCGGAAAGCAAAGTGTTTGGACTCCGAAGTATAAATTTCCAGGGGAAAAAAAACAGTAAGACTGGCCTCTGCTAAACTATGTTTCACAGAGAGACTATACCAAAAACCTGTCCATAAGCCACTCAGCCCTGTAACAGACTCTGGAATATTTTCCTCAAGTCATGGTTTTGGGGCAAGGATTCTGGGCACTAAACATACCAATGCCAAGTCCCTCCCTCTGGCCTCCCCCACTCTGAAAAATACAAGCACCATCTGGAGCCACACCACACCAGATGTTCCCACAGAGTCAGCATTCGGCTCTGTCATGCTGGCCTATGGATTTTGGCCCTACCAAGGGTTCCCATCACTCCTTACAGAGCAGGATCTAAGTCTGAAGGGGGGGGAGAGAAGTTGCCTGCATTCCCCAGACGCTGTTGTGCACAGCGTCTGAGTAGAAACCACTCAGCCCTCTATATCCTCCCAGAGAAAAGCCTGGTATAATCCAAGCCTGAATTGAGAAAAGAGATGAATTCTCCACTAATTTGTTAACCTTCTCCCAAGTCACCTCAAATTGCTTAGTATATGTCAGATGTTTCTATTCCTGCCATACTGATCCAAGTTAGGTAATAAAGTGTATGTATTAGAAGCATCTACCACTACCCCTTACGGGCTGATCTTGCCAGGCACCCTTCTGTTGAGGAAACAGGAAATGAATGAAATGCAAGGAATTCACAGAGTTAGGATGAGGCCCAAAAAGGTGGACTTGATGCAGAGAAGGAGTGACACTTTATCCCCAGCCACACAAAAGGCCAACAGTGGGTGACTAAAAGAGAATCAACTCTCTCCTTTCAAAGGAGTAAGTTCACAAAGACACAGTGACAAAAATATAATATGACACATGCACAAGGATATCCATTCATTGCATTATTTGGAATAACTAAAGACTAGAAATCATCCTGATGTCCACCGATAGGAAGTGCATGAAAGAGCTGTGGTACACCCATGCAGGGCCACAGGATGCAGAGGACAATTTCTGTACACTTCTCTGCATTATACTGTTACATGAAGGAAGTAAAGTGAAGAATAGTATTTTAATGGGCTGCCTCTTTGATAATAAAGGGGGGACATGGTTGGGGTTTTTTTTTCAAAAGTAACAACAGGATAAATAAAAAATAAACTCATAAAAACTGCAGTCTATGGTGGGGGAGGGAAAGAGAGGCAGGAATGTAAAGTAGTCTCCTCTGAGTATACTCTCTTGATAGTTTTTACTTCAGTCCTACATGAACATTCTATACCATTAAAAATTAAAACCTAGCCTAGGGCCTCATCTTTTGTGCATGATTCCCCCCCCCGCCATTCACTCCACCCCCACACCCCTTGCCCTCAGCCTGCAACAGAAAGCCCCAAAGGTGTTCTGGTCAGGGGCTAACCCTGCCACTGTCTACGTGGTGGAGAGCACCAGGAGACCTGTTTGAGGTGACTGGTAAGTTCCCAAGTCTCTAGGGATGCCTCCCTGCTAGAGCACTCCGGGCTTCTGGTGGCATGAGGGGACCTATCTTCAAGCCAGACCAAAGCTGCAGCGCCTCACTCCCAGGCTGCACAATATACGAATTCCCCAACTTTGAAGAAACAAATGCAAAAGAATTTCAGTTTCACTCTCCAGAACACTTCCGGCTATTCTTTCCCCAAGCTACATTTTCCTTCCTGGAAAATGCTAGTTTCTTTTGGCAACATCCAAGGGCCAGGCAAGCTGTTTTCTGGGTTTGTCCAGTTAGTTCTGAAAGTAGTCAAAATTTAAAGGGTATTAAAGGTAACACAGATGCAGGCTCTGCCCCAGGCCAAGTGTCCAACAAAGCTTTAAAAGGAAGCTGTTGTTACATCTCCTCAATAGACGTGCCTCTCCTTAAGAAAATCCTATGCCACACTCAGAAACATTGATTTGGTTTTTAATGTTAAATCAAATAATTAGGGGATAATACCTGAAAAAGAGTTTCTTCTCATAAATGCAATGGTTGGCAGCACTCTTTTACATAAGAAAACTTGTCAGGTGCAAATGAAAGATGGTATGATTTACCAAGTTTCATTTTATTCAGGGACAGGATTGCTTAGATTACTATTAAGAAAGACACCTTTCAACCCTGAGAGTCTAGGAGAAGGTATATAATCTGAGGTGCTGCCTCCCAGAGCCTCCTACACTCTCAGCTACCCCCATCTTCATCAGGCCATGGCCAGAGTCCAAAGTCAGCAAAACAACTGCATTTCAGATACCAAGGTTGAGCCACACCCCTTAGAAACTATTGAATTTCTACGGCAAAGAGTAAAGTCCTCTGTGTGTCTGTGTGTGTGTGTGTGCATTTTCTACATGCACATAAGTATCTGAGCATATAAAAAACTAGTTTAAAAAGTGAGTATGGAGAAGAATTAGGAATAGTGGACAAAAAAAAAACTCTGGGGGGAGGAAGGAGGGCTCTTGTATAGAGCGGAATGCTGAGTGCTGACTTACAAATGTGGAGAAAATCCTGGAGTTTGAAAATCATTGATTTTCAACGAACATAGTAAATATTGAATCACATTAGAATCATCAGTGCATACCCATCGATCTAGGGGAAATTCTTGACACAGAGTGGGATATTTGTATGGTCTTAAAATATCTCCCCACCTCTTGCTTATTAGTTGCAAGGGAAAAATAGTAACTATACAAAACTAACTGTATAGTGAAGAAATGAGACATCTTCATCAAATAAAATCAGCATCACAAATGGGGGACAGATGGACACCACTTCCTCCAGATGTGATGCCCTGAGAAGGGTACATAATTTAGGTAATATTCTAGTGAGAACACATTGCTTGAAATAAATCCTAAGCAACACCAGATACCAAAAATGAGGAAAATTCTGGTTTTTTAAAATAAAAGATGGTAGTGAGGGTGATTGTATTCTTCAAAAATGTCAATGTCAAAAAGAAAAGTTATATAAATGTTTAAAATTAGGAGAAACTAAAGAGACATGATAATACAATAATGATCCCAGATGAATTATGTATTGGAGGGGGAAAAAAGCTATACAGAATATTACTAGATCAACAGACAAAATTGAAATGTTAGAACTTCAACTTGGTGAAAGTATTGTACTAAGTAAACTTGACTAGCATCAATAACTGTACTATATATAGTTGTGTAAAACAATGTCTTAATCCTTAGGAAATACACAGTAAAGTATTCAGCAGTAAAGAGCCATGATGTGTGCAAGCTACTCTCAAAAAGTTCAGAAAAAAAAATTGTGTTTACATAAATAGATGATAGAGAAAGATAGAGAAAGCACACGAAGGTTAACACAAATGGGGTAAAAGTAAACAACAGGTAGGTGAATCTAATAAAATAGTATACAGTGTTCTTAGTATTATTCACATTCTTTCAACTTTTCTATAGATTGAAATTATTTCCAATGTAAAGATTAAAAAATGGTAAATGTAAAAAATATGAAATCATGAAAGTAGTAAAGAAGCTATCAAAGAATTTTTTAAGAATAAAAAATAAAACTTCCACAACAACCCAATTAAAAAATTGGCAAAGGACTTGAATAGACAATTCTCCAAGAAAGATAATACAAATGGCCAACAAACACATGTAAAAATGCTCAATATCACTAATCATTAAGGAAAGGCATATCAAAACTACCATGAAATACCATCTCACACCGATTAGGATGGCTACTATCAAAAAACAAGAAAATAGCAAGTGTTGACAAGGATGTAGAGAAACTGGAATTCTCATGCATTACTGGCAGAAATGCAAAGATGCAGCTGCTATGAAAACCAGTATGGAAGTTCCTCAAAAAATGAAATACAGAATTACCATATGATCCAGCAATTCCACTTCTGGGTACATATACCCACAAGAATTGAAAGCACTACCTCAAAGAGATATTTGTATGCCCATGTTCATAGCAGTATTATTCACAATAGCCAAAGATGGAAGCAACTCACATGCCCACTGAAGGACAAATGTATAAACAAAATATGGTATATACACACAATGAAATACTATTCAGCCTTAAGATAGAAAATTCTGACACAGATAAACCTTGAGGACATTATATTAAGTACAATAAGCCAGTCACAAAAATACAAATACTCTATGAATCCACTAATACGAGGTAACTAGAGTAGTCAAATTTATAGAGATATAAAGTAGAATGGTGTTCACCAGGGGCTGGTGGGAGGGGGGAATAGGTAGTTACTGTTTAATAGATATAACATTTCAGTTTTGCAAGATAAAAAGTTCTGGACATTGGTTACACAACAATGTACATTTAAAAATAATTAAGATGATAAATTTTATGTTGGCTTTTACCACAATTAAAAACAAAAACCAAAAAATTCCAAGGCCAAGATAACTTCATTGATACTGATAGCTGTTAGCAGGCTAAAACTGCCCAAATTTGCTGGGAAGACACATAAATCCCAGAGAAGAATGTCACATGTATCTCTCAAAGATCCTGATCATGTTGTAAGAAACAGATTGCAAATCTCCCAGTGTTTCCCCTGTACCCACCCTTCTACTGCTGGGCACTACAGGAACCCAAATCTTGTCCTCTGGAAAGGACAGGCTACATACAAGATGTGAGGCCCCCTGTTCAAACATTATTAAGAATTTTTTAAAAGTGACAGCTAAGCAGTGCTGCTCGGAGCCCGCCAGCCACGGTCCCGGGCGCCAGCTACGCCGCTGCCGCTGTCACTATGGCCCATTACAATGCCGCCGACTCCAAGCGCGAGCAGTTCCGGAGGTACTTGGAGAAGTCGGGGGTGCTGGACACGCTGACCAAGGTATTGGTAGCCTTATATGAAGAACCAGAGAAACCTAATAGTGCTTTGGATTTCTTAAAGCATCACTTAGGAGCTGCTACCCCAGAAAATCCAGAAATAGAGCTGCTTCGCCTAGAATTGGCAGAAATGAAAGAAAAATATGAAGCTATTGTAGAAGAAAATAAAAAACTGAAAACAAAGCTTGCTCAGTATGAACCACCTCAGGAGGAGAAGCGTGCTGAATAGGAGTCTTCTCACTCCTATTGAAAAGACACTGAAAAAATGGTTTTGTATGACTTGAATAGTTTGTATAGAGTATAATCTTTTCTGAACAGATGCTCTAGAACTCTTTTAATATGTTGAATTCACCTATCACACTTTAACTGTTATAAACACATATACTTAGAATCACCAATAAAAACTCAATATAACTTTCTTTGGGTCTTAAAAGCAGGAGAATCCAAAGTGAATCCTGAAAAAAAATCTAAACACAGCCATCTAATTCATTACCTTAAAGGACATTGTTTATTAGTCTGACTAGGAATGATGGTACTGGTTGTATGTAGGCCAAGAAGTTCAGCATGGAGCTGTTCCTTGGTTTAGTGCAGGATGTGAGCACAGGTACAGTCATTCTTTAAAATGAAGAGGACACTGTTGTTTATATCCTCTGTAGGCAGCTGGAGAGATCTGTGTGACAGAAGATGCTTTTGCACGGGTTCCCATGAATATTGTACTCTTGTTTATATAATGTGGAACAAATAACTCTTCTTTGCCACCACTTTGCCTTAGATAACCGTGTGTGTGCCAGTTTGAACTCTGACACCACATTTCCTTCTATGCAATCATGCCCTATCTGATAATGTTGCCTTGCTTTGCTCTGTGCTTCAGTGGGTTCCAGCTGCACATTGGCCTATGTTGTTTTTCAATTTGCTATACTAGCAGTTACCCTGATTGTAATTTATATACCTTCAAACAGGATCACACTGTTCCCCTGTCTTACTTAGTTCCTTAATTGATTGAGCAGAGAACTGAGGTAATATAAATTTCTGGGTTCACGCACAAGCTGGGATAAGAAGGGGAATGAGCCATATATCGTGGAGAATTATAGTTTGCGGGTATAATTATATAGTGTTTTTTTTCCCTCAAAGTATTTTTCTAGCCTTGAATTCATTTTATCTTCATTATCCCTGTGAAGTAGGTAGGGCAGGTATGAGGGGAGGTTGGGTGCTGAATTTTTAGGCCAAAGACTGATATTAATACAAATTCTTCACTAACTATAGAACCTTGGGCACTTCAGTTAACTGCTCTGAGAGTCACTTTCCTCATCTGTTAAATGAGAAGAATAATATCAGTGCTGCCTACCTCACAGGGTTGTTGTGAGGGTCAAATGGAATGTATGTGAAAGATCTGTCAATGGTAAAGCACTATATTCTTGTTTGTTTAAAAAAAAAAAAAAAAGTAAAAAAAAAAAAAAAAGTGACAGCTAAGCATTAAAAAAAGCATGGGTCAGGTAGGACTACACAGGCTATTATGCTTAGGAAGTTGGCCTTGATCAGATCGCATAAGAACAGAACCACTTCAAAGCAACCCAGTGGTGTACTGGAGTCAACTCGAACCAGCTAGTGAGAGCCATTTGTCAGATTTCCAGAAATTCTATAATTAAATTGATGTCATGTTGGTACATGAAATCAGCTATGGTGGGAACATTTATACCAAACACTACACATCAGGGTCTCTCTCTCTTTTTCTTTGGGGTGGAGTGTTGAGGGTGGAGAGAAGAGCTGGTGGTGAAACATTTACCAACCCATCAATGAACCTACCGATAAGGCTCCATGGAACTGATTAATGTCTGAAGGGGAAAATAGTTCTTCCTCTTTTTGATGCAATGACTCTGTTTCCGTATCTACAGGAGGTGTCACTACCTCGGAGGCTGCAAATAGAACCATGGATAGTAAAACAAAAATCATCTTCTAACTAGTAGCAATCCAAGATAACCAATCATCAAAAGAAATTATTTTACAAGGACCTGTAGATTTATAGTGCCATTTGCTTAAAGAAAAAAAATGTGAACTTATAAATTGTTTTTCTTTATCATTCTATTCTCATTCCTTTTATTATTATATGTTATTGCTGATTGTTTATGTTTTTATTATTTTTGTCATTTCGTTAGTTCTTTAAGATTATTATATACTTTCCTAAATACTATTTCAGAACTTATGGTATTTAAACGTGTCAGGTAACGGCCAAGTAGAAATTACAAAAGCATTACCTCCAAAAACAAATCAGAACTCAGACTATAGCAAAAAAGATAAAGGAAAGAAGAAAGAAAAGAAAAAACCATTCAAGAAGAAAACATTCAAAAGTGGTGATTAAATAAATATTTTATGTACATAAGACACATTTCTATAGAACCATTAATAAAAAGAGCTATGTCTGTATTATGTACATGGAGAAATGTGAGATGCATTAAGTGGGACTAAAGCAAGTTATAGAATATGATTAGCAGGATTTTAGTTAAATATATATTTATCTAGCTATCTACACACATATACATACAAATTGTCTCTTTATATATTCTCCAAACAGTGCAAACAGTGATTATCTCTAGGGAATGGGCTGGCAGTAAATAAACCTTCTTTGAATTTTTATTTTTGGGGCACCTGGGTGGCTCAGTGGTTGAGCGTCTGCCTTTGGCTCAGAGTGTGATCCCAGGGTCCTAGAATCAAGTCCCACATCAGGCTCCTGCACGGAGCCTGCTTCTCCCTCTGCCTATGTCTCTGCATCTTTCTCTGTGTCTCTCATGAATAAATAAATAAAATATTTTTAAAAATTTATTTTTAATTAAGATACATTATCTTTAATAAGAAATTTAAAATAGTAAAGCAAACATCAAGGCTCAAGAAAATTCAGAAAGCTATCCTAGTGGTCCCCAAATACAGCTTGTGTCCTAATCAGATACAATGGACTTTGACTTTGCATCACATTCACTTGCAGAAAAGTCCAAAATCTGCCTACCTACTATCTTTTCAGTCTTTTAGTCCTTCATCCTAAATGGGAGAAATATACACAAGCTCTTAAACCTATACTAAAGTTAATACTGAAATATTGATATCTGATAAATATATATATATGCATATATATATATTTGGTCTTGCCCTCTTTTTCCTGGCACAGAGCTCCTAAAACTCTTGGAATCTCTGAACTGCTAGATTGTCTCTTGCTAATAAGATGTTAATGAGTTGACTGGTAATTGGGGCTCCTGGGTAGCCTCTGGAGGGAGGCAGTGTGCCAGAGGAATAAACCTGTGGTCAGAAAGTTGGAACTTTCAACCCCATACTCAGACCTCTGGGAAGGGAAGAAGAGCCAGAGCTTGAATTAATCATGATGGCCAATGATTTAAATCAATCGTGCCTATATATGAAGCTTCCATATAGAACTCTAACTGAAGGGGCTTGGAGAGCTTCCCGGTTGGTAACTGACGAAAAAGGTACAGTGTTTGTCCCTGAGAAGTTCAATATATGGGGGAAGAGGCATTGCCAAGTAAATTATCTATATGTGAAGGTGCTGGGGAGGTGAGCTGCCTGGAGAGGGCCTGGAAGCCTTATGCCCCTTCCCTCATACCTTGCCCTATGCATTTCTTATATTTGGCTGTTGCTGAGTCAAATCTTTTTATAATAAAAAAGTAATCTAGTAAGTAAACTGTTTTCCTGAGTTCTATGAGTTCTAGCAAATTACTGAACTGAGGACAGGGTCATGGGAACCCTCAGTTTATAGCCAAATGGGACAGAAGCCATGGGTATTCTGGGGACCCATTAATTTGCAACTGGTGTCTGAAGTAGGGGGCACTCTTAGGGCATTGAGCCCTTAACCTAATTGAGTTAAGGTCTGTGCTAACTCTGGTTAGTGTCAGAATTGAATTAAATCGTTAGACACCCCGATGGTATCTGTAGAGAATTAGAGAATTACTTGGTATGGAAAAATCCTACCCATCTATGTCAGAAATGTCCCAGAAGTGTTGGTGTGATAGGAGCAGAGGACAAGTTTGTTTGTTTGTTTTCTTTTGACATCCAAAAGAGATCAACCAGCAGGTAGGTTGTAAAAAAAGAAAAATCAAAATTAGAAATCTTCTGATATAAAGCTCACATCTTAAGACTCACTGAGCCATTTACTACATAAACATTAGAGTATCTTCTCCAGAGTTCAACTACCCAGAACAATCTGACCACCTGCCTGTTTATTTTGTGTGGGGTACTAACTACAGGAAAATGGGAATGTAATCAGAAAAAAAAATCTTAGCATTCAGAGCTCAGTGAGGATTCCAAAAGTACTTTTGATATCAACTCCCAGCTTTTTATTTCTCATTTGATAACTTAGGTTAGAAGAAACATTTTATTCTTCATAACTTCTACTTAAATTATGCATTTATTCATTACTTTAGTTATTTTGGGGGATTTTAGCAATTTAACAACAGTGTATTTTGTTCCTCAACACATTTTGTATTTATAGAATTCTTAGAGAGAAGTTTCCTTTTAGATAGTTTCGTTTTTAACCAAAGACATTTGCACACCAGATTGACTCCCTGAATTAAAATATGGGTGTGGCATAAAGTTTCATGAATATACTCATGCATTTCTATTTCTGGAGAAAAAGAAATGTGGAGAAAAATAACCTGGAAAAACACAAACTTAGTCTATTGATAAATAGTAAGCAAATCATCCAGGTGTTATTTCCATCCTCTGCTATACCTCTAGCATTACTATATTTACAAAACACAATTAAAAAAACAAACAAGGAAATAAAATTCTTCTTCCTCATACTAATTCTAAGAATATGAAAGTTTTCATGACTTTCTGACAAACATATTTATAGCAACATGTTTTATTCTATGCTAGACATGTATTTTTTTAGGAATTACTTCATTTGACCCTCAAAACACCCACGAGGGTGTACTATGTACTATTATTATCTCCATTTTATGGGTGAGGAAAGTGAAACAGAAAGGCTAAGAAAAGAACCACTGCCCCATTAATAAGTGGAGTCCTGGTAATCTGACTCGCTAGACCTCATTCTTAATCCCCATGCTACCCCACCTCCTTCATTATTTCACTCAAAACAATTTTCTATCTCTCCCCTCCTATAAAAATGAAAAAAAAAGACATTTATCTTTTTTTTTAAGACATTTATTTAAAACTACTTTTCTTCACTAGAATATAAGCTCCAAGATAGCAGGAGCTTTGCTCTATACATCTTCTAGGCACCTTCTAAAACTGTGCCTAGTTCCGAGTATGCATTCATAAATAGGTCTTGAATGAATAGACAGGGAGAGAGTTCTGGCTTTCCCAAGGGAATATTATCAGAGTGATGAGTAAACATCATATACCACCAATTAGTTTAAGAATTTCATGGTCTTGTGCAAGCAAATAAGTGTAAGCTACTTACCTTTCTCTCTTTTGTATCTTTCAATCTTTCTTATAAGGTTAGGTACAACTTTTCTACAGAGATCCTCCAGTAACCCCAGATTATCCTCATCTATTAGAGCTTGTTTCTCCAAATATGCCAGGAAACTTAGAGGGGTCTGCAAGAGAATCAATGGAGTCACATTTACTTGCCTTCTGATGATCCATTCATTCTTTAAACATTACTTGCATGGTCTCTAGTCACCAAGTCTCACAATGACGAAAAAGGTACAGTGTTTGTCCCTGAGAAGTTCAATATATGGGGGAAGAGGCATTGCCAAGTAAATTATCTATATTAATAACAAATACCAAATATACATAACTCACTATATACCAGGCATTACTTGCTATATATTACCTCAAAAACAAGCCAATAAAGCTAGATACTATTATAACCCCCATTTTAAAGATGAAATTACTGGAGTTCAACAACTTGTCCAAACTCACAGAGCCAATAAGTGGCAGAGCTGGTATTTGAACCCTGGCAGTCTGATGTCAAAGGCTCTCTTATTAATTATTGAGCTATATGCGCTGTCACTCACATATGTAAATGACATTAGATTAGGGCAGCAGCAAAACAGAGACACCAAAGATACAAAGGGTAAATATTTAGTATTTTAAAAGAAAAAAATTCTTTTTTTTTTTTTTTAAAGAAAAAAATTCTTAAATGCTGCTGGGAAAAATAGCAAATTGGCTAGTATTATTTTAATATTGAATTACATGCAGGGTGGAAGGCACCATAATCTTTTCAGTGAATAGCACTTCTCAGTGTATTAAGCTGGTTATGAGAAAATATATACGAACAAACTTACATCAGAGCCCACAGAAAAGAGTAACTCATCAATAGTGAACTTCTGAACACTACTATCTCATTGCACACATAAGCATCAGCTAGGTGGGACCTGGGGCGAGTTCTCCAGACATATTGAAAGGCTGAACAGATAGATAAAAAGGGAAAGTGTGTTCAGAAACACTGAGAAAGAGGCTTGAGTACAAATCATGAATAAGAGCCAGGTCATGGCTAGAACAGTGGGCTGGTATCAGATGTGCAGGAACGCACGGTATGTGAGGAGTTTGAGCATGTCTCCCATGCATAAGGAGTGTCCGCAGAAGTTTTTAAGGAGAACAGTAACATAAACACATGCGGTTTTGAGTAGAAGTCTTCAAATTGGGGGAGGAAGCAGATTAGAGAGAAAATATTGGCAGTAAGATTAAATACTCTGGCAAAGAGATGATCAAGACCTGGTCTAAAGCCAGTGGTGGAAACACAGAGGTGGCACTGGATTTGAGAAACATTTTTGAAATAGAATTTGGTGACTTGGAGAGATCAACTGGCAATGAAAAAATGAAGGAAGAATCAAAAATGACTTTCAATGGTGATACCACTCAATTATTCATCATTCATCTATGGCACATAGCTGGCTTCACACAAGCTGCACATGGGAGGGGATTCTTGAAGGATGACTAGGTCTCATTGCCAACATGGAAAAGGACAAGCCACATGGAGAAATGATGTGAAACTAAAAATCTGGTTATGAGGATGTTCATGCTGGCTTCAGTAAGAAGTTTCACTGGGGACGCCTAGATGGCTCAGCCAGTTAAGCGTCTGCCTTCAGCTCAGGTCATGATCCCAGGGTCCTGGGATTGAGCCCTGGCATTGGGCTCCCTGTTCAGTGGGGTGTCTGCTTCTCCCTCTCCCTCTGCTGCTCCCCCTGCTTGTGCTCTCTTGCTCGCTCTTTCTCTCAAATAAACAAATATAAAAATATATTTAAAAAATATATAAAAATATAAAATAAAATATAAAAATATAAAAAAAAGTTTCATTGAAATGATGGAAGTTGAAGTCATATCGAAATGCATTGAAATGTGACCCAGATTTGAGTTAGTGGAGAAAGACTGTACACAAACTATTCTTTCAAGAAGTTTGGCAGTAGAGGGAGGAGGGAGACAGCAATAACATTAGGATGAGGAAGGGTTAGTGTATGTGCATGTGTGTATTTTCAAACAAGGTACTAAAGATGGCAACAACTGGCGTGCCTTGGTGGATCAGCCAGTTAAGTGTCTCCCTTCAGCTCAGATCATGATCCTGGGGTCCTGGGATGGAGCCCCGTGTCGGGCTCTCTGCTCAGTGGAGAACCTGCTTCTCCTTCTCCCCTCTGTTTGTGCGCTCTCTCATTATGTCTCTCTCAAGATGGCAGCAACCAAGGGAAAGGCCAGAGTTACAAAATCTTACCTGATTTCTGTTCTCATCTGGTCAAAGAGAAATTATAATTTTTTTAAAGATTTTTTTTTAATATTTTTTTATTTTTTATTTTTATTTATTTATGATAGTCACAGAGAGAGAGAGAGAGAGGCAGAGACACAGGCAGAGGGAGAAGCAGGCTCCATGCACCGGGAGCCCGATGTGGGATTCGATCCTGGGTCTCCAGGATCGTGCCCTGGGCCAAAGGCAGGTGCCAAACCGCTGCGCCACCCAGGGATCCCAAGATTTTTATTTTTAAGTAACCTCTACACCCAACATGGGGCTTGAACTCAAAACCTGAAGATCAAGAGTCACATGTTCCACCAACTAAGCCAGCCAGGCACTCTTAAGATATTATAATTTTTTAAGAAATTCCAGAGACAGGGAGGAGAACCAAAAAGGCAAAGAAAACTGTGTGTCTCCAAGTGCAGCCCTAGCACACCAATAGCTTGGCCAGGGAATAAAGGCAGGAGAGAAGGGGGGGTGCAGAAAAATTCATCCAGAGCTGATCAGCTGGGCAAAGGGGTCCACCACACAAAGTTCTGCTGTAGGTCACAAGCAAATGAGCTATCTCTGAACCTTAAAACAGAAACACTATTTTTGACAGCATCCTACCAGGAGGAAGAAAATTCTAGAAGCAATGGTGCAAATTCTTCATACTTTGAAGAAAGTTTATGAGATGTTTGGTAAATAACACCTCTACACACACACACACACACACACACACACACACACACTCGAAATGGAGTCTGTACTTTAAGAACGCCACTCAGTCAATACTAGCAGGAAGTGTATGAAAGCGCTTGTTCTGCTTCTATGCTAAGCTAGTAGATCTGGGTGTGGTTTCCTTTACATTCAACGTTCATTTGCTACCCTGAGAACAGATTTCCGGACTATTGTTGGGTCTCTCAGGATGTGTGAAGGCGGCTATATTGCTATGAACTTGTATGAAAGTTATCAAAAAGGAATCTTAGAACACCCTACAAAGATCTTTTTTTTTTTTTAAGATTTTATTTATTTATTCATGAGAGACACAGAGACAGAGAGGCAGAGACACAGGCAGAGAGAGAGAGGCAGGCTCCATGCAGGGAGCCCGATGTGGGACTGCATCCAGACACTCCAGGACCACGCCCTGGGCCGAAGGCAGGCGCTAAACTTCTGAGCCATCGAAGAATCCCCCAAGTTCATTTTTTTTTTTTTAACTCAAGAGAGACCATGTGAATTTAGAACCTTTTGTTTTTGACTGAGGGAAGTTCAGGCCCTCCCCACCTGGCTGCTATATAATTTATTTCTGCGACAAAATCTTTTGCAATTACAATAGCAGATAATGCAGCCTTATTAAGCCCTGGCATGGAAACTCATCTGCGTTGCTTAGAGATGCTCCTTTACACATTTCGAGAAGGCTAGCCTGATCACAAGATCCAGTAGAGATTATCTGGATTATCTAAAGTATAAACTCAGCCACAATTCTCACACGAAGAAATAGATCTCCTTCAGAATCAAAAGCTGAGATCATTTGGAACCCAAGAAGTAGTGTGCTTTTTCTGAATCCCACAGTTTTTATGCCACAGTGAAATATAGCGATAGCTCCCTTTACATTGCTGAATGAGAAAAAGCATACAATCGTTTGGCTACCTGAGCATGGGCCTTCGATGACCTAAAAGCTAATTTAGCAGGGGGCAAAATGTTTCTGGCCACAATGCTTCTGGCCACAAACCGTGGATGCCTGCAGGTTAAGGTCTAAGACCCATGGAGGAAAAGTATAGGAAGAAACACATTTCCCAGTTTTTCCTAGTAGAAAATCGTGACGTGTGGAGCATATCAGGGACCCCTGGCCATCTCCTCATCCTCCACCCTATGGTGGGGAGTGAGAACTTCTGCTCATGACATAGGGAGGGGCATAAAGGTATAACCACAGAGAGTAGTTTCATTTTATTTATAAACCCAGAGACCAGAGAAATTGTGAGAGGATGCTTCACACTGAGAGAGAATATTATTAGAATAATCTGGAGAGCTTTTCAAATGACAGGAAATCTCTTCTAAGGTTGAGTCATTTGGCATCTGAATCGAGCTGCCAGTTTGCAGGAAATTTGGGAGCCTGAGGAGTGTGTTGAAATGTACGGAGCACACATAATCAGCAAAAGTCAAACTGCGGAAAATTCTATCTGCCAATCATCCCGGGGTTCTTCAACAGAAATTTTTTTCAACAGATAAATTTTAAGAAAAAGAAAGGGAGGGATTAAAGGGAGAGGAGTTTAACCTGTAGGTTTAAAAACACTCAAAAGAAAAAAACTGGCCAAGACTAACTTTGACACCCAGAGATGCACAGGTAAATGATAAAACCATAAAGAAACATCAAAATGTTGTTACCATAAAAGCCAGGACAGTGGTTACTTCTAGGGGGTAGGAAGGGGCTGTGATTGGAATGGGGGTAAGTGGAGCAGTTTCTAGAGTGGCTGGCAAAATTCAAATTCTTGACCTAGGTGATGGTTTCAAGAGGATTAGCCTTATAATCATTCATTAAACTATATGTTTGTCTTATGTCTTTTTTCTACAATTGTGTTTTGTTGGGTATTTTTTTTTCCGTAAGAATAAAAAGAGAAAAAGAAGAGGAAAAAGTATTTTAAAAAGGCAGAAAGCCATGAGAACTTCCAGGGGCTATTTAAGGAAGAAAATTAGTAGATTCCAACAAGTGGCAGTAAGTATAAGAAAGTTATCAGTATATTTCTGCGCATCCTATCAAGGTGACTTAGTTCATCCTGCTAATCTCTCCAGTTATTTGTCGTAAAAGCACAGAAACAGAAAGGGTTCAGGCTCTTTTCTCAGAATGAAAAGGGTAAGACTGTATCATCCCATTCATTCCTGCTTTCATTCAGAGCATCACTTTGTAACAGATTCTCCAAGGTTCTGGAGCTATAATGATAACTAACACTCAGTCCTCAACCCCAAGGAACCCACAACCAACCTTTGGAAGAAAGGAGTCTCAAGAGGTGACTAATCAAAAGACACAGTCTAAAATCCCTGAGGGCTCTAAAAGAGGAAAAAAGATCTCAAAGATTGTCAGCAATGCAAACAAAATAAACCTACTCAGGTTTTAGGTCTGACACAAGGAAACATTTAATGAATGACTTACGGAGTCAGAGTCAGAGTCCTCGTTTGATCTACCCCATGTAAAACAGCCTCCCACTCCTCAATGATTTTTCTAAAAACAAAAGTTATTTGTCAATAATATCAGCTGATCTCAGGAGAATGTGATGTGGGAGGGCTACATATGGAATGAAGGCTCGAGAGCATGGGGGATATTCACATTTCTAAGTTGCATGGAAGGGGGTGGTCCACGGCTGTTCATTTAGTACTAAATTTCATAACTTCCATACATGTTACATGTATTTTTTTGTTATCAGATGTTCCATTAAGTTAAAATCTAATAAAAACAGCAATTGACTAGCATAATTATAAAGTAATGTTATAGGGTAAAATATGAAAGTGGCCCCTTCTAAAATTAACTAACTTGCTTGTTATAAGTTGACATTAGAATCAAAGGAAAACATATAAAGTTTTGAGGCCTGGAAGAGAGACCTGCTGCCACTTTCTTTCCTACTCTTAAATGCGACCCATATGGCAATACTATTAATATACAGCAATTATATTATTATTTAAAATACTACCATTAGTTCGAAACACCTATACATCCCTCTACAAAGCACATCCTCAAATGTATGTCTTATTTGATTTTCACGAAAACCCTACCTAAGAGATAATGCAAAGTTCCTCAAAAGGGCACGCAGCATCCTTCAGAAAGCACATCTAATGTAGATGATGAACGACTCATTCCCACTCTGCCACTATTTCCCACCTCCTCATTTCCACACACTTCTCTCTGGTAAAACACACTGGGTGCCAATAGCAGTTAACCACTTACTAGTAACCTGACTACTAGACGCCAAATATAGGCCCCTAACATTTACCCACGTCATGTTGTCTAATTCTCCCAACAGTCTGGGAAACAAGTAGTGTGATTGTCCACAATATGACACATGAGAAAATGAAGACTCAGAAAGCTTCAATCACTCGCCCCACATCCCGGGGTTAGTCACAGAACCAGGACTAGGCTCCAGGCTCATCCAACACCAGAGTCTTAAGCACTGTATGGGCATCAATTCCTACAAATACAAACCCTTCCTGAAAACCCTGTCCAGCATATTCCCAACACTGATGAAGTCAGTGCTCACAAATACCCCACTCTGTACGGACCCACTTACCAGTTGGGTTTTGGGCATTGAATCCCTCTGAAGGAAGATCATGTCCTTTAAGTTCTCTGAGCCAATGCTTTCTGACAGTTCGTAGAGCAGGTTTCTAAGACATATATCAGAGAGACAAATAAAACCTCACATGTGTGGAGGACAGCACAATAAATCAAGTGCACTTTTTACAAACATTCTCATGTGGATGATCCCAACCCTGTGAGTAGATAAATCTCTACTGAATTCTGAATCCCACTGTACAGATTCAAAACTAAAACTCGGAGCTTTAAGAGGCCTATTATATTAAAATAATACAATAAGGGGGTGCACCTTAGTGGCTAAGTTGAGTGCCCGACTCTTGATTTCAGCTCAGGTCATGACCTCAGGGCTGTGAGATCAAGCCCTGTGTCGGGCTCTGCACTGGTTGGGGAGTCTGCTTGAGACTCTGTCTCCTTCTCCCTCTGTCCCTCTCGCTCCCCCCCTCATGCCCACACTCTCGCTCTCTCTCTCTCTCTGAAAAAAACAAAATAAGATTAAAAATAAAATAAAATTTTAAAAGATAACACAATAAGCAGGTGAGGCAGGCCTTCTGATTCCAAGTCCAATACCATTTTCCATCCCACTAGGAAGATGTAAAACTCCATGTTGGCACACCCTCCCACCTCCTGACTCCATTCCAGGAATTCAGACTTACTTTACAGGCCCTCATCAAAGAGGACTTGATGCCAGTCTGTATGAGGTCAACTGTTGAACAAAGAAGGAAATATCCCAGCTTCTGGAGAATCGTGTAATTGACAACCAGAAAAGCTGAACATTTCATTCACATACTAACACCTCTGTATGCCAGAGACCCACCCTGGGTCATTGAACCAGCGTTGTGGAAATAATGACTTGCAGAACTCCCCCACTGACTCAAGTGTAGCTCAGATTCTCAGCCACTTCAAGCACTAAGACCTGAAGGATTCTAGTCACCTAGGCCATAAAAGGTTCTTTCTCATGGGATTCTCTGATGAAGCTATGTCAGTGGACAATTTAAAACTGTGTTGATCAAGTTAAGTCCTGGTGATGTGCTGTACAACTTGGTGACTGTAGTTAGCAATACCGTTGACCCTTGAACAACATGGGTTTGACCTGTGAAGGTCTTCCTGAGTTCTGATTTTTTTCAATAAACAAGAGTACAGGATAGTGAATGTATTTTCTCTTCCTTAGGACTTTCTTATTAACATTTCCTTTACTCTGACTTACTCTATCCCAAGAATACACTATATCATACATGTAACATGCAAAATATGTATTAATCAACTTTATGGTCAACAGTAGGCTATTAGTAGTTAAGTTCTGGGGGAGCCAAAGGTTATGCATGGATTTTTGACTGTGTGGGAACTGGCACTTTAACCCCCACATTGTTCAAGGATCAACTATACTGTGTTATATATTTGAAAGCTGTCAAAGAGTGGATTTTAAAAGTTCTCATCACAAGAAAAGAAAAATTGGTAACTATACATAGTGATGGATGTCAAACGTATTGTGGCGATCATTTCACAATACACTCATGTATCAAACCACTATGGTATACACCTAAAACTGTACAATGTTATGGATCAACTGTATCGCAAGTAAAAATAAAAAATTTTAAATAAATAAAATAGCGTTATCTAAGGTCTGACCTGTGATAACCTGATGGCTGTATTTCACCCCATGGGTAAAACATCTGTATTTTACCTCTCTGGGTTTCACCCAAAAATGTGTGAAAATTTGAAATTGGACATGGCACAAATGATGTCTTTCTCTACCCCAGAGATACATCTCCTTTTTCATTTGCTGATTTGGCCCCAAGTAGGCATTCCCTCTTCTCAAATCCTCACAGTGAGTCACAGGAGGAAGGGCTATCTCGGAATGCAGAGGGTAAAAGGAAAGTGCAAGTCCCGCTATGCTGAAGCCAACTTCCATTGGCAGGGAGAGGCAAACCAAAAGAAGGCACTGCCAGGCCCCCGAGCTGGGCTCTGAAGCCTTGCTGACCTCCCAACCTCTCATCTCATTAGTACCTGAAGGGAAGAGATCTCCTGGTTTTGAAGCACTATGTCATCAAAGGAGGTGGGTAAGAAGAAAATCCTAATCCTCGCCTCCTTTCAGAGCCCAGTGGCCTGAATGAACACCAAATAGATGGAAACCCCCTCTCCTGATCACAGACTCCTCCCCACCTGAACAGAGAGACCCTCCTTCGAGTTGGCAGCAAACTCTCCACTTGCTCTTTGCTTTGATTGAGGTACCGCAGCAGCGAATTTTGCTTGATTATATAGAGGAGTTCCGCTAGGAAGAAGGGGTCCTCCTCACTCAGCAGCTCCTCGGCCAACAGATGATCAAAAATATCTGAGGCTGAGTTGGACTTCTCCAGCTTCTTGTGGGAGACGAAGTCTCGGCAGAGAAACTTCAAGCCCTCCACATCTTGGATCTCCAGTTTTGAATCAATAGTCAGAAGCTTCCCACGGAAGCTCGACTGACAATTATCATCAGAACGGAAAGTCAAACTTTGAGCTTGAGATGTCATGGCCAGCCTGAAAGAGAGAAGAGGTGGGCAGCACATGAGAAAGCAAGGATACGGAGAACCCCAACTTCCCAGGCCTCCTCCGTTCAGGCATGAGAATTTCCCAAAAGTGCTAAAAAATAAAAATTCCTATAAGCTTACTTCAAAAACCAGTAGCCCCAAAAAATGAGCCCAACACTTGCATGGCAACCGTTTTGGAGGTCTGGAGGGAGCTTTTTTGGAATCCAATTTACCTTCATTTCTCCCAAATCAAAGTGTCCCTGGGTAGAGCTGGTCAAAAGGGAGGCTGACAAAGCACAATCTCTCCGTGTTAGAGCTCTTAATTCATTCCAATCAAATAGCAGAAATCGAGTTTAGATTTATGCCTTTCATTTTGGAAATACAGCAGTCTGGGAGTTTATACTTCAGAAGTGTCCACTAATCCAAGAACAACCATAACAGGACAGGTCTATATCTCACAAAAAAGAGAAGCCATAATCCTAGACCTCAAACGAAAGGGAGGTTTTGGACAAGAGTTGCTAGATCACTGAAGGAAGTCACAAATTACCTAAATTATATTTCCACCTGATCTGTTCATAAAGTTCATACAGTATTTTCTTTTTTTTTTTAATACGGTATTTTCTACACTAAATTTCATTCTAATTAGAGGAACAACGAACTGATAAAAAATTTTCAGTGTGATATTATTCATTCCATAAGGCCTCAAGGTATAGATTCTTTGTCAGATTTGGCTATTTAGAAACAAGAAACCACTTTCTAAAGGAAGGAGAACATAACAAAAAACAACATCAGTAACAAAGAGTGGTTGTATCTAATTGGTATAATTACAAATACTATAAATTCTTTTCTGGGCCACTGTCTGAGTTTCTCAGATTTTATGCAACGAACACACATTACTTTTACTGTTAGAAAAAGAAAACTGAGGGGTGTCTGACTGACTCGGTAGGTAGAGCATATAACTCTTGATCTCAGGGTTGTGTGTTCAAGCCCCACATTGGGTGTACAGCTTACTTAGAGAGGGAGAGGGGGAGAGAGAGAGAGAGAGAGAGAGAGAGAGAGAGAAAGAGAACAGAAAGGGGTATTTTTTTGTGCTTATCCATGGGGTCTTCCCTTCTAGTAGTAGCCTGTGATACTAGAAACCAAATGAATGGCTTCTTGGAGAGAGTTTGCAATTCTAAGATATCTTAAATTTGCCTTGCAGCTTCCCGAAGATTCCAATCTGTAGCTTTGATGACTGTGTGCTCCATTTGTGGACTAGCATTTATTTCCGCCTCTAAAAGTCTGTGTTGGAGCTTTCCTGGGGCTTTTGAGGCCTTCATTTTCCCTGGCACAGCTAATCAATCCAGGCAGAAACATGCCTTGGCCAACAAGGGCTTTTGCAAGTCTCTGTGACTGAAGCCTATTGTGGAAGAGCTCAGCAGGGGAAAGGTGCTAACCACGTACCTTCAGATCAAATTCCGTTGATCCTCTGGAGGCAAATGGTTCCTGGGAGAAACTACCTGAAAACAAAGTTTTGAAGAAATTAGAATCCTCTGCGTAATCCAAGTTCCAGGGAAGCTCCCATTTACGCGGGAAGAGAACTCAAGACTTTTCTGCTTCAGCGAGCAAAAACTGGACCTTCTGGTTTGGGTAACTTGATAATTAATTTCCTGCCCACGTCATAGCTGCCTTGGCTGCCTTCTCCCCTCCCCTTTCCAGGTTTTGGAAAACGCTAACAAACAGCGCCTCCTAAAGGCAAGAGTCACAATTTTTCCACTGGACGCCCGGGATTTTCTCTGGTTAAACCAAGGACTCTTTACAAATGAACTTTTCCTTTGGGTCACGAAGGTTGATGAATCAGAGAAGGAAGGAGAGAGAGAGAGAGAGAGGGAGAGAGAGGAGAGAAGGAAGCAAGGAAGAACAAAGAAAGGAGACTTTTCCTAACCATCTCCTTCCCCAAACTCACTTAACCTTTAAAATAAAACCCAAGAAGTTCAAGAAATAGAGGTCAGCCATCTTAACTCTTTCTCAAAAAGTTGCATGTGCAAATTTTTTAAAAGTTTAAGGTAGAAAAAAAGGGAGGGAGAGCTGGACTATAAGCCCATTTGGAGGTATTTGCAGGAAACTCAATAGCAGACAAAATTGATGCAGTCTTTGGTCTCACAGCACATTCAGTGCACCAAGAAAGAGACTTTGAAGACATTATTTATAAGGATAAAAACAATACCTAACACTTACATGGCAATTGTAATTGTATGAGGCACTATTTTTTCATTGAACCATCCCAAGTCTCTAAGATAAATACTATTAGCATGACTCCTCCTTTATTTATTTTTTTTATGACTCCTCCTTTAGATGTGAAAACTAGAACACAGAAAGGTTAACTAATTTGTCCAAGGTCACATGGTAAGCTAGTGGGAAAGCCAAAATTTAAATCAGCAAATTTGACTCTTAGTCACTGCACTATAATTCAGCACATTCAGGTGTGCAGAGCTCTGGGAAGAAGTACAGATTCTTAGAAAAGATATTTTATTTCTGAAAAAAAGTAAGATTAATGATGCTTTACTAGCAAATATATTAAAGTGCTATTTTCATATCCTTGGCATCATCCAGAGAACTTCTATGTTTAAGAAAGACGAGCCCAATTACTCAGCCATAAAGATGAATGAAATCTCACCATTTACAAAACCATGGATGAACCTAGAGGGTAGTATGCTAAGTGAAATAAGTCAGACAGAGAAAGGCAAATACCATGTGATTTTACTTATATGTGGAATATAAAAAAAACAAAACAAATGAACAAACAAAACGGTAACAGACTCATGGATATTGGAAACTGTTGGTTACTAGATGGGGTTTGGAGCACAGGTAAAAAAAGGTGAAGATGATTAAGAGATACAAACTTTTTTAAAAAAAGAGGTACAAACTTCCAATTATAAAATAAATGAGGGGAATGTGACATATAACATAGCAAAGAGGGTCAATAATTTCGTAATAACTGCATGGTGACAGATGGTAACTAGACTTAACATGAGGATCATTTCATAATGTACAAAAATAACAAATCAGTATTATGTACACTTGAAACTAATAGGATATTGTATGTCGATTGTACTTCAGTTTTCAAAAACTTACAACTTAAAGTGTGCAATGGGCAAAGCAATTTAATCTGTTTAATAAACCAGTCAAAAGATACACCCCCTTGGTCCTGGAAACAAGTGTGAAAAACCTGAATGTGGCTTTGAGTGATGAGGAAATGATGGTGTGTTTATGACTCCTACAAAACCCCTAAACATAGCCAGACAGGCATGAGCACTGGTATAGGGAGTTCCATTTATTATTGGAATGTATGCCATTTGGAAATGTTCTTTACTATTACTAATAATAAATAAATGGTTCAGAGAAAAAAAGAAAAAACAAAATAAGTCCTAGTGGTGATGGTTGCACAACAGTGTAAATGTACTTAATGCCACTGAATCATACACTTAAAAATTGTAAATTTTATGTTATGTACATTTTACCACAATTTTTTGAAAGATAAGGATACACAAGCCCTAAGTCTTAGTCTTCTATTTCATTCCTTGCAGCATTTCAGAAAGTAGTTTAGTAAAACTATCACTTCTCACCTTGTTTATAAAGTACACTAGCTTTTTCAACTTCTATTCAACAATATTAAATATTTAGCAAGCTCTCCCCATGTATAAAGCACTGACCTGGGCACAATTAGAAAGGAAAGGTGAATAAAACACGTTTACCTTTAAATAATTATGACTACTAAAAAAAAAAAAATAATAATAATAATAATAATTATGACTACTACCATTTCTTGGCCCCTTCTTTTTTTTTTTTAAAAAGGCTTTTTTGTTCTCAACAGCAGTTCCTTTTTTTTTTTTTTTTTAAGATTTTATTTATGAGAGACACACAGAGAGAGAGAGAGAGAGAGAGAAAGAGGCAGAGACACAGGCAGAGGGAGAAGCAGGCTCCATGCAGGGAGCCTGATGTGGGACTCGATCCCGGGTCTCCAGGATCAGGCCCTGGGCTGAAGGGGCAGGCACTAAACCGCTGAGCCACCCCGGGATCCCCGGCCCCTTCTTTTCTGATGAACTGTCTAAAATCAATGTTATTAGCTACATTCAGGAGATGAGGAAATTGAAGCTCATGGTTGCAAATTATCTTGCCATTATCCCAAAGGCAGGAACAGATGGGAATTCTAGGTCTCTCAGATTCCAAATCCCATGCTCCTGACCGCAAGGCTACAGCTGCCTGTGTCTCCATATGCCATGCTATATGTAACCATTGGGCAGGGTGTGCTGATGCTGTGATGGGGCTTCACCTAAATACTATAAGAGCTCCAGGAACAACGGATGAGTCCTAATGAAGATGACTTGGAGGAGGAAGTATTTGAGCTAAGCTTGGAAAGCAGAAGTAGAATAGAGACACGTGAAGTAAAACTTAAACTTTTGTCTTAGTACTTAGTGGAAACACTCGAACCAAGTTACAGTGAGATTGTGTGCCATTTTATTTATATTCAGTATTTCACACTTCTTCCAACTTAGGGCACAGCAACTGAGGACATGTTGATGGCAAGTTGATAGCAGTGGAAATAATAAACATTTCTTACGGCATCTTTCCTGATTGGTTGCAGGCAAGTGGGTCTACATGAAAAGCCAGTCAAAACCTATTTAGCCTCGGGGATCCCTGGGTGGCACAGCAGTTTGGCACCTGCCTTTGGCCCAGGGTGTGATCCTGGAGACCCGGGATTGAATCCCACATCAGGCTCCCGGTGCATGGAGCCTGCTTCTCCCTCTGCCTGTGTCTCTGCCTCTCTCTGTGACTATCATAAATAAATAAAAATTTAAAAAAAAAAACCTATTTAGCCTTTTATAAAGTGTTGGGAGTCTGCTACTGCCCTGGGGACAAAGGGGAAATACCGGATTGTTTCTCTTTAGTTCCACCTTCAGAGTGGCTAGTGGTGGCAGTAGTAGGCTTTCCTTTATGTCCAGGCTTTGGTCCAAGTTCTCCACCCTCAAAGTTTATAAAGGGAAACTGTGTAAGTGTAAAGACTTATGAACTAAAAAATGGACACAAGTGATGGGGAAGATGGGAAGATGAGTGTGCCACCTGCCGAAGAGCTCCACTCCTTGAAACTTTCGCCCCAAACCCTGATCCTGAGATGGTAGGTTCTTTTGAGGAGCCATGCCATCCCCAACTTCCAGGTCCTCCTCCCTCCCTCACTCCACACCTATTCACACATTCCAGACCTTGCCAGAACCAATGTGGGTGGGCAACATCTAATCCATTAACAGTCCAATAGAAAGGAGGAAGGGCAAATTCTCTCTTTTTGAACTGGTTGGTCATCTTCTTCTACCTTTGGACATTAAAGCTCCTGGTTCCCTGGGCCTTTGGACTCCAGAACTTACACCAGCAGCCCCTACTCCACACTCTATCTCTCACCCCACTCCCCAGCCACACTCTTATTGTGTATGCACTGGAGAATCTTGAAAGTTTCAAAGGAGGGAGGTGACAAAGTTGTAGCTAGGGAGAGTCTTCAGTTTGCCACGTATGAAGTAATCATAGAATTAAGAGGCTAGGGCAGCCCCGGTGGCTCAGCGGTTTGGTGCCACCTTCCGCCTAGGGCATGATCCTGGAGACCTGGGATCGAGTCCCATGTCGGCTCCCTGCATGGAGCCTGTTTCTCCCTCTGCCTGTGTCTCTGCCTTTCTCTGTGTGTGTCTCTCATGAATGAATAAATAAATAAAATTTAAAAAAAGAATTAAGAGGCTAGTGGCAAGATCAGAGAGAAAGCCGTTATCATAGTTCAATGGAGAGATAATGAAAGCAAGAGAAATTGTAATGATAGAGATAGATGGAGAAGACATTATAGATACAGGACCAACCAATTTGGAAACTGGCTGAATAAAGAAATAGAGGAAAGAGTAGATCACAGTGAAAATGAGGTGCCGTTAACTGAAATTGGGAGACACAGGCAGAAAAGCAGATTTGTAATGGAGGTTTTTATATTATATTATATATATTATATTATATTATGTTATGTTATATTATATTATATTATATTATATTATATTATTACATTGAGTTGGAGATGCCAAAAGGAAATGAAGTGGAAGCATTAGCCAGGAGGTTGCAGGGTGAGCTTTGAACTTGAAGAGTCTGGACTAGAAATATCCAACTTGTTAGCAGCATAGGAGTAGTAATTGAAGCTACAAGATTGTTGAACAAGAACATATAAAGAGAGAAAACAAAGGAGTGTTCCTTGTGAATATACACAGTCACAGATATGGAGGCGAAAGATTCTAAGAAGACTTGGTCAAAGAAGTCCTTGACAGAACTTCTAGGGGGGAATACAGTAGGGAGGGAGAAGTAGGGAGGAGACAGTGACCCCCAAAGAACCTAAAGACTACTAGTTTGGTCACCCTTCGATTTTACAGATTTGGCTGAATGATTAAGGTAGAATCCAGATAGCAAGGAAGTATGGAGCAAGTGGGTGGAATAAGAGAGAGTACAGAGTAGTCTAAACCATCATAAGACTTGAAAGCGGGCAGCCCCGGTGGCTCAGTGGTTTAGCGCCACCTTCAGCCCAGGGTGGGATCCTGGAGTCCTGGGATCAAGTTCTGCGTCAGACTCCCTGCATGGAGCCTGCTTCTCTCTGCCTGTGTCTCTGTCTCTGTCTCTCTAAGAATAAATAAATAAAATCTTTAAAAAAAAAAAAGAAAGAAAGAAAGAGAGGGACTTAATTTGATGGGGGCGTCAGAGCTTGGTTTTAGACTGAAGGATCAAAGACAGAGGGAGAGTTTAAAGATGCAAGACAGTTGAAATAATGCTTAGTCCTGACAGAAGACTGAGCTATGCCAGAAAAGGCAGTAAGAAGAGGATGGGAATCCTAGGTTTGACGCAGGAAGTCCTTACCAAATAAGGAAGAAAAGATGTTTATCATCATTGAAGCAGTGAAAAATTGTGAATGACTTAAATATAGCGCAAAACATAGATATAGACATGACTACTTGAAGGAAAAGATAGAACAATGTTAAATATTATGCCATTTATGTTTAAAATAAATCATTAAGTGTGTTTATATATTAAACAAACTGGACCTTTTTATAATATGTAATTTTTATTTTATTTTTAAGTTACAATATGTGCTTTGTATACAAGGAAACAAATAATACAATTACATTTATCTAAAACTCCCAATATGGTACTAATATTGAGTGTATACTAATACATAGACCCTACATCTTTCAGAAAAAGTAACTCAAAATGATGACAGACTTAAATGCAAAACTCTACAACTTCTGTATAATAACATGCAAGAGGGGCGCCTGGGTGGTTCAGTTGGTTATGTATCTGCCTTTGGCTCAGGTCATAATCTCAGGGTCCTGGGATCTGGCCCCATGTTGGGCTCCATGCTCAGTAGGGAGTGTGCTTGCCCCTCTGCCTCTGCCCCTGATGGGCTCTCTCTCTCTCACAAATAAATAAATAAAATATTTAAGGAAAATAACATAGGAGAAAGTGTAGGTGATCCTCAGTTTGCTGATGATTTCTTAGATACACACTAAAAGCACAATCCAGGGGGAAAAAAAAACATCTGTAAGTTGAATTTCATTAAAATTACAAACTTCTACCACATTTGGAAGAAAATATTTGTAAAATATCTGATAAAAGACTTACATCTGTAATATACAAAGAACTCTTTAAAACTCACCAGTAAGAGGGATGTCTGAGTAGCTCAGTTGGTTAAGTGTCTGACTCTTGGTTTTGGTTCAGGTCATGATTTCAGGGTCATGAGATCAAACAAGACTCTCCTCCCTCAGTAGGGAGTCTGCTTAAAGATCTTCTCCATTTCCCTATGCCCCGCCCCCTGCTCACTCTTTCTCTCTCTCTCAACTAAATCTTTAAAAAAATAATAATAATAAAAATAAAAACCTTCACCAGTAAGAAATAAGTTACTTTAAAAATGGGTGTCAACAAGGAAGATACACAGATTTAAGCAAATGCTCACCATGATGCCATTAGGTAACTGCAAATTCAAATGTGTTATCACTACCCATTTATTAAAATGGCTAAAATCCAAAACATTGACCACCAAATACTGGCAAGGATGTGAAGCAACAGGAACTCTGCAAAATGGTATAGCCTCTTGGGAATACAGTCTGTGTTTCTTCCAGAGTTAAACATAAGCTTACCATCAATTCAACAATTGTTCTCCTAGGTATTTGCCTAGTGAGCTGAACTTATATCCACAAAGAAATCAGCATACAAATGTTTATCGCACCCTTATTCACAATGTCAAAACTCGGAAGTAACCAAGATGCATGTTAAATATGTAGGTTAAAAAAAAACAAAAAATATGTAGGTAGCTCAGATTTTAAGTGCATACATATTTTTAAACAATAATAGAAAATTAAAATCATCTAGATAAATTTTTAAACTTATAACATGCATAAACATTCTAAACATTTTAATCTAATAATGCATCAGTTGGACTGTGTAGGTTGAAAGAAGTATAAATCTTTTTTCTCTCACATAAAAATCTGGAGGTAGGTAGAGTCTAAGGCTGTACCAGCCTTAGACTCTGCCTTCATCCAAGAAGGCTACTTCCTGCTCACCACTTAGCTGGCCCTACAATGTGGCCATTATCCCACAGTTCAAGATGGAATTTAAGGCTCCAGCCATCACATTCGTGTTCTAGTCAGCAAGATAGAGGAAGGGATGAAAAGGTGAAGGGCAAAAACAACTGCCTTTTTTTTTAACAACTCCCTTTTTAACATTTTAATTCCAATATAGTTAATATACAGCGTTATTTTAGTTAGTCTTGGTAGCATAAACAACATCCTTAATCCTGAAAACTTGCTCCTAAAATCTCAGAGGGCAAGAAGAGATTCTCATATCAAACCCTGCAGATAGAAGAAGGTGTCCGGTGACCCCTACTATGACCTGTTCATGGAAGAGGATTGAAAGAATTGGGGAATGGGATAGAACAGGGAATGGGATAGAACAGGGGAAGAAGTGAGGGTCAACTGGGGGTTGACTAGTCAGTCATCTGGACCAGTGGCTCAGAAAAACAGCAGTGAGTCCGGGGGTCCTGTGTCTGAAAAGGGGGTAAATATGGGACAGAGAAGTGAGGACAAAAGTAAGAAGAGGAGGGTAGTTTTGTTAGTGATGAAGAACCAACTACTTAAAAGTTGAAAGGAGTTACCAGAGCTTTAGGGCAGGAGCCAATATTCTGAAATATATAGACAGATATAGGTGAGAATTTGGAGAACAGAAAGAGAAAATATCAGTCATAGTCCTGCCATCTATATGCCACTTTGGAAAATGACCTTTTGTTTTCCTGAGAGGTATTTTTTGTTTTATTTTAAGCGAAATTGTAATAAACATACTATTTTGTACTCTTTTTCAGGTAACATGAATATATGAGCATTTTTCCTCACTACGATGTTCTGTTAAGGCCATATTGTGAATTGGTTAAGCACTTGGGCCCCAAAGTGTCTCTCTTTATGGCCTGAGTTTATATCCTAGTATGGGGTGATGATAGGGAAGCTACTTAACATTACTTGGCCCATTTTCCTCTATCTATAAAATGGAAGAAAAATAGTGAGAACAATAATACCTACCTCATAGAGCTGTTCTGAGAGGGGATTGAATGAAATCCTTCATGTAATTTATGTAATGAGCTAACAACCCAATGTAAGCTCTTATTATTTATAAACATAATTTTAATGGTTACATAAAATACCAGCCAGTGATATCGTCACAACCATACATTTATTACTGAACACTTGACTAAGTATCAGTCTGGGACGACTGTTAACATTTTTAATATTTTATTGGATTTATGCATAGAGATACACATCATTTAAAACCAAGTCAAGAGGCACCTGGGTGGCTCTGTGGTTGAGCATCCACCTTTGGCTCAGGTCATGATGCCAGAGTTCCTATGATCAAGTCCTGCATTGCGGTCCCCATGGGGAGCCTCCTTCTCCCTCTGCCTACATCTCTTGCCTCTCTCTATGTGTCTCTCGTGAATAAATAAATAACCTCTTTTTTTAAGTCAAAAAATATAAAAATAAATAAATTTTTAAAAACTTTAAATGCTATTTTAAATAATGATCTGGTTTTAGGTCTTCAAATCCAAGAAAGAAAAGTACATGTGATTGCTATAAAATATCACTTGAGTCCTAGATATTTCAAATTACAAGGCCAGTTACAGACTCAATGTTTGTGACCCTGGGCAAATTCATAGCTTGACACCCTAATCCTCAATGTGATGATATTAGGAGACAGAGAATTTGGGAGTAATTAGCTCATGAAGGTGGAGCTATTACAAGACAGCTTGCTTCCCCCCTCTGCTCTTTGCTATGTGAGGGCACAATGAGAAGATGGCCATCAGTAGACCCAGAACCTGGTCCTCATCAGACACCAGATCTGCTAGCGCCTTAATCTTGGACTTGACAAGGAGTCATACCTTCTTGGGACACCTGGGTGGCTCAGTGATTGAGCATCTGCCTTTGGCACAGGGCATGATCCCAGGGTCCCAGGACCGAGTCCCACATCAGGCTGCCCATGGGTAGCCTGCTTCTCCCTCTGCCTGTGTCTCTGCCTCTCTCTCTCTCTCTCTCTCTCTCTCTCTCTCTGTGTCTCTCATGAATAAATAAAATCTTTTTTAAAAAACAAACTTTCCTGACAACATTCCTAACAGAGGGTCTTTTCAATACATAACAGGATAACAGGACCCATCTTACCCACATATCTTGAAATTACTTCTGGTAGTTTGGTTAGGAAAGTTTAGTAATGAAGACTACAGAGCTAAGCTAAGAGAGGCTTTTGGCCATTCATTTACAGGAGAGGATAAGTTTCTTTCTCAGAGTATGCTGCAGCCAGACGTAGTACCTCTCCTTAGCAGACACTCTGCTATTCCAATCATACACGCTGCTGTTGAGTTCAGTGTGGAGTTCCAAGAGTGGGCGTCTTCTGGAGGGAATGAGAAAAGCAAAAATTAATGCCATGCAGATATCAAAGAGGAGACAGATTGTCATTAGGGTGAAATGAGCCAACAGATGTGAAAGTGCTTTACAATTGTTTCTTTTTAAATTCTCTCTACAAGCTACTGAGTGAGTAATCCAAATCAGCTTGCCCAATGACCACAGTCCCTTCACCCAAGGGGCAACAGCATCTTATCCTGGGGACACTCCAGCCAGATGATAACTTACCTGGATCATAATGCAAATGTAGGATGGATGCCAAGAACACTGCTGGCCCATGGAAGGCTGAGTCATTTCTACTATAGCCTATTCCTTGCTGCTGAACCACTACTGAAGGGGTTGGGTGGTCATAGGTCATGAGACATATATCTGGGGTCCCCAGAACTACAACAGAATGCATTTCACACATGGCTCAGAAACATCATTCTAAACTGTAACGAGTGAACAACTGAAAAAAGGACTGCTAATCTTATGTGGAAATAATCTTAAATAAAAACCAGATAACCAAGCTTTCCCTTAGAAAAGTATTCTTGCCAATAAACATCAGAAATGTCTGTATAACACAGACTTGCAGATGTGGGGAGTCAGGTACCATTTTCCACCTATCAAACTGTCAAAACGGGGCAATAAAAGAGCGTGCAGTGTCGAGCAGAATTTGGGGACATGGGCACTCTCGTGCAAAGTGGGTGTAACTGTCCTAGAGGGCAATCTGATAAGACACATCCAAGCCTTTCCAAATGTATGCTGTTTGACACAGCACTTCTGGGAATTTTGCTCAAGAAAACAGTACGGATGAGCACAAATACTGAGCTACAGAGATATTGAATGCTTTCCTTGTATGAAAGCAAAATGCCTTCCAAAGACTGAAAATTGGTCAAGTAAATTATGCCATAGCCATATTCTGGACTGCTCCACAGACATTAAGATGATGCTGTAGAAATGTGACTACTGACATGTAAAATATATGGGATATACTGTTACACCAACTAAAAGCAGGTTATAAAGTAATAGTGGATGATGATTCCATTTTGGTTTAAAAAACATTTAGATATGAGACGCCTGGGTGGCTCAGCGGTTGAGCGTCTGCCTTCAGCTGAGGGCGTGATCCCGGGATCCAGGATCAAGTCCTGCATCGGGCTCCCTGCGAGGATCCTGCTTCTCCCTCTGCCTGTGTCTCTGCCTATGTGTGTGTGTGTCTCTCATGAACAAACAAATAAATCTTTTAAAAAAAAACATTTAGATATGATTGTGCAGGTATCCAAAAAAAGACCTGGAAGGCAAAACACCAAAAAAGATCTGGAAGGCTAACAGAGATTGGTTCTAATAACTAGGATTATAACTGTTTGTTATGTTCTGGGTTCAGCACGTATATTTCATAGGGTTTTTTCAATAAGGCATATGTACTGCTTTTGTCATTTAAAAAAAAAGACAATTAAAAATTTCTTTATTTTGAAGACCAATATCCAAACTACAAGCTGACTAGCAAGTGACCTCCCGAAGCACAAAGCATTCCCAAAACATGTATCTCCTGTGGCAATCCCAACAGGGAATGAAAAATCCTTTTCTGCCTGAAGAGAAGAGCACCCCACGTGGTAATCACAGTGGTAAACTCCATCTTGGTAGCAAGAGAATTGATGAGTGGTCCAAGGATGGGCCACCACCGAGGCGGCTCACCTGTCTTGCCCCAGTTTCTGGGAAAGGCATTTCAGGTACAATGATGGAGAACCAGAGGACTGTTCCAGAAGGGACACGTCTGCCTTGCACAGGCTCCAGAGGAAGTCAGCTTCCCGGTGAATGGTGCAGGGCCCGGGCTGCTTGGCTTTGGATTCCACATTGTTTACCTCTGGTCCATCCACCTCCAGGAAGCTGCTGCTGTCCATCTGGCCCTCTGACACCACATAGTTCTGAATAAAGAAGAGCTTTGGCTTCCCTAAGAGAAAAGGGCATGCGTCTCCCATGAACATCCTCCTGACCTGATCCAAAGGGAACCCTGAGTTTGTATGATCCACACCAAACACACTCTGGGAGCCACCTCGGCTCACCAGGACACACACAAAGCTGTCGTAGTCTTGGTGTTGGGGCATGCGGGCAACTTGGCGAAGAATCTGGATTATACTGTCCACGTTCAGATATAAGAAATACTGGACTTCGTAGCCCAGGGAGGTGAAGGTGTCCCGAAGAAAATCTGGATAAAATAAACAAACACACAGGGAAAACAACACTAGGATGAGAAACACTTAAGAGGCAGTGGATAGCAATCCTAAGCACGGGCTGATCTCTGCTCCTTATCCGTTTCTGCTTTTGTGCCATATTTTGAGGTTTCAAAGAACCGGAGCAGGGGGCAGGAAGGAATCAACCTGAAACACATTTATGTCCCAGGATCTCAGTTACCATCCGCCCCATTATACCACCTTCCCTGCCCAAGGCCACCAGCACACGTGGCCACAGGCATGGATGGAGCCTACTTCTAGGCCAATGCAACCAACAGGGGAACAAAACTTTTTCTCTTCAACCAAAACAAAGCTGGGGACTTTCCAAAAGGCTCTTTCTTAAACTCACACACAAGTAAGGAGGAATGGATGCATTTGCAAAGTGCAGACCCGCACCTAGATCCAAATGGCTGCAGGAAGGGTGGCCCAGGTCACGAGTCCCCTCATCCCCACAGCTGTGGGCTGCTACAGCTGCGGGCACCTCCATCCAAGGCGTGACTATTTCCAGACTCCCCAGTTGCTCTCATGACCCACTTCCCAGTGTAACCTCCGACCAAGATTCCCTGTAATGCCCCCAAGAATTCTTCTCTTAGTTTCCAGAAATTCTGGATTGGCTTTGCCTGGAAAAGCAGTGTTAGGGCGTGGAAAAGGCAGACTTTAGGGTGAACAAGCCTGCCTTCTAACACTGACCTTACCCATACCTGTGGCTGCATGACCTCAAAGAAGTAGGGCTCCCTAGCTTTTTTTTTTTTAAGAATTTATTTATTTATTTATTCATTCATTCATAAGAGACACACAGAGAGAGAAGCAGAGAGATAGAGGGAAAAGTAGGCTCCTTGCAGGGAGCCTGATGCAGGACTCGATCCCTGTACCAAGATCACACTCTGAGCCAAAGGTAGATGCTCAACTGCTGAGCCACCGAGGCGTGATGGTGGAAGTGATAGAGGTGATGATACTCAGCCTATGAGCATGCTGTGAGGATTAAGTGAGATAATACACATAAAGCTCCTGGGACTCTATTCCTTTTTTAAAGAAAATCTTGTATCCATCTCTTAGAAGTTTCTAGAGCCTTGGAACCATAGAAATCCTACCCAGTCCATTTCTTGCCCATCTGCTCAGTTTGCCTTCATCAGAGAAATAGTTTTCTGCTTTGTCACATCTTTCTAATAGCAGAGGCAGACATCTTTCTCTTCCTCCTTAAAAATTCCACATCCCTTTGAGCCACCCTTTAAGTTTCTGTTCCTTGTCTGAGGGATGCCTCCACTTCTTAATTCATTTGTGGAACAAAAAAAAACTGTTCTGCCCTAAGCTAGACAGGCATCTCCGAATTCAGATTATTACTCGAACTCTCAGCCAGCCAACTTTTCTGGATTTCTCTTCATGTCTCATGACTATATACCCACCTCTCTTTGTCCCCCAGGGATGTGGTCTTCCAGAAGTTTACCACTGCGTTCACCCCAAACCAAACAACACAACACTAATTAGAACAGATATAACTTAAAAAAAAAAAAAAAAAAAAAAGAACAGATATAACTTCTACCAAGGAACAAAAAAGGGCCCTGTCTCATACCAGTGTAGGCGTCACAGAAAGGAGAGGTAAATAACTTCCTTGAAATTACTACAATTTGTTTGCCACAAATTGTCAACTCTCTACATTAAACGGGTCTGAAGTCTGAATAGTCACAAATAATTAAAAGACTCCTAGCATCAACCAAGAGTTTCGACCTTCTTGCCCTGCAAACTTCACTGACCACTAATAAACTATAAAAGTGAAAGTTAGCTATCGCAATTTCTCTTTTGGCTTCTCAGCAGGAAATAAGAAGAGGAAAAAAGAGAAAAAGAAACCCAGCCTTAGGTAAACAAAAGCTGGAATAAACAGCTACTGGACAAATAAGAGCTCACTTGAGCGCTCTGAGTTTAATTTGCCCAGCCTACGGGCAGTACCTGGATATGTCCACATCGAGTCTAGTAGAACTTCCCATTCAGGAGAGCTGTGATTAATTATGGCCCCACATCTACCAGATATAGCAGTTTTAAATACGTCCATGAAGTTTTTGACACCCCTTCCTTAAAAAGAGTGTAGTTCCCCTACCCTTGAATGCAGATCATGCTTGGTAACTCATTTCTAATGAATATGGCAAAAGGGATACTATGTGACTTCCACAGCTAGATCATAAAAAGGACCTGGTTCTTTCTCTCTTTTGAACAGCTCACTCTGGGGGAAGCCAGCTACCGTGTCATGAGAACACTCAAGCAGTCCTATGGAGAAGCCCACAGGAAGAATTAAGGCCGGCCTTGCACCAGCTCCACAGCCACATAAGTGAGCCACCTGAGAGGATCCTTCAATCTCAACCAAGCCTTTGGATGACCTCTGCTGAAATCTGACCACAATCTGCCAAGAGACTCTGGGCCAGAACAGCCCAGCTAAGCTACTCCTAAACTCCTGCTCCACAGAAACTGTGAGATATATAAATAAATAAATATTAATTTGCACACATTATTAGATGAATAATTTACCAGGTAAATCAGGAAAAGGGAATGATAATAATTATTACTTAAGGATGTAGTTAGGCTACATACTTTTCATCTGGCCCAAAGGTAAGGGGGAAAAATAATTATATATCACATAATAATGGAGAGATATAAAGAAGGTGTCAATCTCCTTAAAACCCTATGATAAGTAAATATCATGAGGGAAATGAAGGACATGATACATGTTGCTGGATAACCTATTCATAGCTTGCTTGTCCCCACAGGATCTCAGTGCAGTAGAAAAAGCCCACGGACACTGCCCCCTGGCCTTCACCTCAGCAGGTGTAGGCAAGGACCCCAGTACCATCACTACTGTTTTATGCCTCAGGCTTCGGGGACTCACATGTCATGGGGCATTCTTTCCTCCAGGGGGCAGAAGCAAACAGGAAAACACAAGACTCAAAGCTTGTTTACTTTGACTCACTTCAAAATCCTCTCTTCACCGAAAGATTTCCTGCCTTATCAAAGTCCTTGAAATAAAGCCACAGTCTGTCCACGCTGATGTGCAGAGGTCAGGGACCGCAAGGGCTGTCCTGTGCCTTCCATCTCTTGCCTTCTTCTGGGTTCCTGCGGGTTCTGGCTAGAGTGTGGCAGTCACACAGCAGCAAGAAGGCAGCTTGCATGGGACCAGCAAAGAGGAACCAGTCTTGGAATCACAAGATCTGAGTTTTAAGTCCTGGTTCCTCTACCTATTTGCTGGGTCTGAACCTTGCCTGGTCCTAGAAAAGCTAATTTACGCCAACAGAGAGGCTAGGAAGAGGATGGGAATCTCACGTCCAGGGCAGGAAGTGCTTCCCTAAAGAACAAGAGAAAGAAGGATAAAGGGGAGGTCCCCAAAAGCCATTAAGAACAGCAGATCTGGATGGCCCTCAGACCAAGATGGAGCACCTGTTAAATATCCCTCTGGCAACACAGTCACCTCAGTAGACACAGCCTGAAATCATCATACTTGATATTTCCCATCATGTCACATCTTTCCTCTATCAGATGGGGAGGGCTGATGCTAGCTAGCATTTGCAACTTTCTTTCTTGGGCCATCAAGAACATGGATACATAGCCCAGTATGATTTACAGGCTCGAGGGAGTAATGACGGTATGAGTTTGAACAAATTAACCATCTTAGTTTATTCACCTGTAATTAATGTGATTAATACTAATGCCTATACCATGTTCTTCAAAAGGTGGCTGTGAGGATCCAGTGAGATTTCCGTAAAGACACTTTGCAAACTATGAGTGCCTACTCAAATGTAAGATATTAATTTTAAAGAAAATAAAGGGAAAAAAAGGAAAAAAATAAAATAAAAATAAAATAAAAAATAAAGGCAGCCATTTTACCACATCATGAAGCTTGCAGAGCATCTCTCTCATGGAAGCTTCTCCTTAGAAGGGATGTCCAGAGGAAAGTCTCTCAGCCTACATTAATATGGTCTGAGAGCCATCAGATTCTAGGTCTGATTTATCACAATAACTGCCCTGTCATTTCCCTCAAATAGGGGAAGAATAACTGGGAGGCTGAGTTTGGAAAATAAAACTTCAACAACTGCAGAAGTCACACTTCTCCTTCCCTGCACCCTGGAAACCCCACTCTTGACCCAGCCTTGCCTCTGGAAACCTCAACTTCCCGAAATGATGAGCTTTCTTGCGGCCTTACAGTTAGTACAAGGGCTAGGGTCAGCACCACCCACAGGTTTGGGGGCTATTGAGATGAAATCCAAAAAAAACTAAATATAGTAAAAAATTATGCCCCCCATTCATTTAGAATTTGTTTTCATCTACAATGAGTTCACATTGCAGGTGTCTGGCTGGCTCAGTCGGTAGAGGATGTGACTCTTGATCTCTGCATTGTGAGTTCAAGGCCCACCTGGGGTATAGAGATTCCTTAAAAATGAAATCTTAAAACAAAAAGAGTTTGCATTAATTTCACCACAATCTACAAAAGGAAGTCCATTAAATTAATGTATAGAATAACTAAGACAGAGGAAGTGTTTCATCAGTCTATTTACCACCACTTAGTACCTTGAATGAGCCCCATTCTAATTACAACGAAGCACACAAATGGAACCCACATTGGGCAGGATATTCTTAGTGAGAAGGGGAGTTCCGAGGTCAAACATAAATGTGAAGTGCAAAGTTGATTAAGACTTAACTAAGTTTCTTTACAGGAGGACTGCTTAGTTGTTAAGGCCCATATGCAAACCTCCAAAGGAGGAACAAATGATTCATCATTTTTCAAATCCAACTGACCCCAAAATTAATGTCTTAAGCAGTTCCTCTTCCTACGTTGCAGAAACCCTGTATTGCAAGTTGGGAAACACAGATGAAGTACCTGCCCTTCAAGAAACCTATAATCTAGTAGGAGAAACCTCTAAATATGCACAAAAGAATGACTGACATGTCACATGGTACAGTGGGATTTTAGGTAAAGTAAGCGGAGAGGAGGAGCCATCAGTGCAGTCTGAGAAACCTGTGATGACTTTGTGGTAAAGGCCTAATTTAAACTGGGCCTGACAAAATAGAAGGGGGGGGGGGAGAGATAGGGGGAAGATGATAAACAAGGACAGAAGAATGAGTGAGTGAGGAAATCAGTAGTAGAGACAGTCTCGTATGAGTCTGACTTGTCATCTGTTTCCATAGACCAGTCAAGGGATTTTGTTTTTTGGTTTGTTTGTTTGTTTGTTTTTAGTCAGGAGGTTTTAATGGACAATCTACATTCATTCAACATCATAAACTACTTATTAAATGTCTTCTTTTTAAAGTACAAATGTTTACTAGTAATTCCTTCTGTACTAGCTTTTCTTAGGAGAAAACAATATCCATAATAAGCCTGTCTACTGCATGTCAAAGAGGCTTCTAGGGTACCTCAGGCAGCCACAAAGTACTCTTCCACATATCCATAACTCCTTATCCACAATTCAAAAACCCCCAAGGCTCTGAAAACCTTAAGGTCTTTTCCCTGATTCATTTTGTGGCAAATCTTTCCTGAACCAAGGAGAACCTATTGATAGTCTTTATTACACTTAATGTGAACTTCCATTCATTTTGCTGTAGAAATAGTAATGTATGGGCTCTAAGTATACTTTTACTAAGGACCTTTATAAGTATGAACTCACTCCCTTCTCCCAACCTCACGAAGAGGTAGGTCCTGTTATCTAACCATTTTATAGAATTGACACTGAGGGGCTCCTGGGTGGCCCAGTTGGTTACGTGTTCAGCTCTTGGTTTTGGCTCAAGTCATGACCTCATGGGTCATGCTCTCACAGGTCATAATTTCATGGGTCATGATTTCATGGGTCATGATCTCATGGGATGGAGCCCACAGATCAGGCTCCATGCTCAGCAGGGAGTCTACTTGAAGATTCACTCCCTCTGCCCCTTCCCCCACTCGTGCACTCACTCACTTAAGTGCATACGCTCTCGCTCTCACGCGCTCTCTCTCTCTCACTCAAATCTTTAAAAAAGAGAGAGAGAGAGAAAGAGAGAAATTGAGGCTTACAGAGGCTAGGAAAAATAACCAGGGTCACAAGCTATGATATGGCAGAGCCATGATTCAAACCCACACAGTCATTCGAAGGGCCCAACTCTGACCATGCTCCTATAATACAGGAAAACACAAATACATATTCAATCCCTGCACACAAGAGGCCCACAACTCAGCAAGAGAAACAAACACACACACTGGGTTTTAGTCACAAATTCACAGCAGATCATGGCTTTATGATTCTCTTCATACAATAGATATATATCCTACAGCTGGAAACTTTCTACCAATAAATGAAACAAAACTGATTATAATAGAAAGTAGAAGACAATTACTCAGTCTTTTTTAAAGGAGGAAATTACTCACCGAGGAAATATTTTTTCATTCTTATATGGGTACTAGTGGCTAAGAAAGAACGGACACTTTTCTACAGCTGAAGAGACAGCATGTTTCACATCTAACCAAAAATAGGACATGAGAAAAATGAGATCATATTTGAAATCCTGGGAAATTCAACCTAATATTTGCTAATTTGACCTTCTCTTAGACTCTCTTCCCATAAAACTCACCATGGCAACATTTTAGGTGAGCCTGAAAGACAGATCTGACTCATCCCAAGAATTCCAAAAAGCAAGATAACCGTGGGAATGTGATTATCAGCCCTTCTGAGGAAGGGATAAATGATTAAACATGTTCTTTCACAATGAGATTCTTATTCTCTCTGACGCATCACCAGTGATTGATTCAGTTTGAACAGGACATCCAACAGCAATTGAGCAAGAGAATCAGTTCAGATCCAAACAACAGTAACACACAAGTAGTACTGACTCAGGCCAACAACTCAAGTACAACGTGGCGGAACTAAGTGACACACTGCCTCTAAGTGAACACACAATTATAGTATTTTTAATTTTTCCCCAGAAAAGCTTCCACAGTCTATCTATATGAAATGATGGGACATCTAATAACACTGAAGCCAGGGAGCCTTCCATTTAGATCCCACTCTGGATCCCAGAGGACTCCTCCCTGCCACAGTATCTAGCATGAGAAAGCAAAATCGAAACTCCCCAACTTTTTGCCAATTACACCTTTGTACCAGAGACAATGCTATATGCTCCTCAAATCCCCTTCCATTTTTTTTTCCCCGGCACAAAGCCAGTCTGAGTTTCTTATCCACTGCAGTTAGGTAGGGTCACACAAGTGAGTTTGACCAATGGAATGTGGATGGAAATGATTCATCTCACTTTCAGGACTAGTCCCTAAAACCTCTTGAGAGATCCTCCACGTACTTCCTTCATCCATCAGCCAGATGCAGAGGATCCTGTGGAAAACCCCAAGGCTTCAGATGGTGGAGTCATTGAATGATCACTCTAGCCCAATCCACACTAAGCTGTGACACGAGTGAGGAAGTACCCCTTGCTATGTGAAGCTACCGACTTCCACAGTGGTCTGTTCTAACAGCTTGATCACTGATGAGCACAGCTTATCTGGGCTGTGACCTCACCGTGGGGCACCAGTTAAACTGCAGCATCCATACCCACCTGTGTCATTGCCAATGCAATCAATTATCAGACAGATTCCTAGGGGCTTGCTCTGCATTCTGTATCTCTCCTCTGGTATGTGCTGGAAAGGAAAGCAGGGATTGTTAAAAACTCTCGCCACTGCTCTGTTTACATAAGGTCCCACACACACACTATCTTTTCTTTTGGATTTCCTCAAGCTTCCCGTTGCCAGGTGAATCATTCAATAGACACAGCCTGAAGTCACCACAGCTGACATTTCCCATTAATTTCAATTTTTTTTCTCTATTTAGGTAATGTGCTTAAGACAAGCTGTTTCAGTTTTTATTTAATTTTCATGAAAATCACAGTCTCTTTACACATGACTTAGCTCTGCAGGATAAAGACAATTTAAAGCTGAGAGAAAGGATGGGTCACATGTTTCCACAGTAACCTGAGTTTATAAAAGTATATTTTTCCAAACCAGCACAAAAGAAGGCCTTCTATTGCCTCCTTATGGAGAATGGGTTTCAGCCTTTTTATTTTATTTATTTATTTATTTTATTTTATTTTTTTGGTTTCAGCCTTTTTAAAAGGCCAGAGCAAGTCAAGGTTCAGCGTCACTGCTTACTTATATATTCAGCAATCACTCACTGAGGAGAGAAGTGCCACTCTGGAATTTCCTGCATTCCAAAGTTCACAAATGCAATCCACTTCAACATTTTTCTTTTTGCTCTATCCCCCTAGGAGAGCTCTCTCGGGAGAATGGAACTCTCAACGTCCTATTCTTGTCACAGAGAATTATTAATGGACAGCTATTTTAAAGAGAAGCCAGCGTTCTCTACAGATACCGCGCATACAGCACAATACCAAATCAGATCAATTATTCTGTACCCTCGGTAGAAATGGTCCTGACTCCTGGACGGATGCCTTCACTGATTCTCCTGGGGGATGAGAGAGAAATCAGTTACAAAGCTGAAGGAGAATTGAGCCCATTCCCATGCTGACTGGGTTTCTTTATATCTCAGTTGTTCTCTTCCCCAGCTCTAGTCAGCCCCAAGGTGCCAACCTCACCCTGAAGAACCTGACTGTTAAGAAAACACAAGTTCCCATGCTATGCAGGGGGTATAGAAAAACTGCTTAAATAACAAGGGAAAAAAGGCTCTCCTTTGCCCTTTTCCAGGCAAGCACCAGGTGACTTATGAATTTTTAAACTGATAAGGAGAATCCAATAATCTTGTCACCCAACAACATCGGTAGCTTTTTTCCATGTGTGAAACCATGGGCAATGCGTAGGGGGGCAGCCTTAGAGACTGGAGAGCAGGGAAAATTTACTTGTCACTTGTGCAACAGATGGCCATGTTTTCTTAGTCCAGTGATATTGAGAGATCATAAAATAAAATGACAACGGCAAAGATAGAGAGCCGTGAGTATAACAAATGTAGATGAGCCTAAAGCCAATAATATTAGGTAAAAATGACTTTATTAGCTCAGAGAGGTAGAGAAACCACCAGTTTTGAAGTCATAAATGGCTGACTCAAACCCTAGCACCTTCACTGAGGAGCTCTGTGATCTTAGGCAAGGTTCCTCCTAAAGTCTCAGAGTGTTTCTTTTGTTTTGCTTTTAAATCCCTAAGATGAACATACCGACATCTCCTTTATAAGATTCTTACAAAAATGAGAATATCTAAAGACAAGCAAAGAAAATGGCAGTATTTATAATGTTTGGGGGAAATGAGTACTTTCAAATTGTAAGTTCAAACAGTCTTTTTAGGGGCATCTGGCTGGCTCAGTCAGTAGAGCATGTGATCCTTTATCTTGGGGTTGTAAATTCAAGCCCCGTGTTGGGTGTAGAGATTACCTCAAAAAAATAAAATCTTAAAAAAAAAAAAGAAACAGTATTTTTAAAGGACAACTGGCAATACACTTAACATTCTGCTTCTAGAAATTATCCTAAGGAAATAATGGAGCAAGTATGCAAAAATACCTACTGAATAATTGTTTATAATGGCCTCAACCCAGAAAAATACTTAAAAATTCTCCAACATGAAACTGGCTAAACAAATCATGGTACACATAATGGGTACTATACATGTTAAAAAAAAAAAAAAGGATAGGAAAGATCTTTATGTATTTGACATGAAAATATATGCAGGATATATTAAGTGACAATGGATTATGAAATAACATGAATAATATTAATCTCATACACTTAAAAATATGTATTTGTGTGTATATGCTTACACATACATATACACACTTATAAGAGTCTAGAGGTATACAAATCAAATGTTGTTAGCGGTTATCTCATACCTGGGATTAAAAGGAAATTTTTCTTTTTCATTTTGTATTTAAGCAATCGTGGATTAACAGAATTTTAAAAACCACAAAACAATCTATGTAATATGCCTATGTGGGGTTAAGGCACTTAGTAAGAGCTTAATAAATTGTAGTGATCATCATCATCATCCAATTGAAATCTTTTTGGAAGTCCATATATGAATGCTTTTTTCTTTATTCACAAATAAACCAGGTCCAGGCAAAAGCAGGTCCCTAGGTCTCCGAAGGATCACAATGGGTGTTGGGAGCCTCACCCACCTCACCCATCATTAAAATTAAGGAGAAACCTGCCATAAGGGTACACTATGGAAAGAACAACATTTGTTCTTCATTCCTACCCAAATCTACCAGGTCCCTTATTTTCTTTTTAAACAGCTTTTGGAAGGCTAATTCTCACCACCTCATCAGTGTTTTGAGAAACACGCTGTCACTTCAGGAATAAATTCACTTCTCAGTAGCTTTTGCTGGAGAGCGGAATACTAGGTAGGGAATGACAGTCAAGAGCAGTACCATCTGGCTAATCTGGGGGAAATGCTTCTCAGTTTCTAGGTTTAGGCAGACAGCATGTAGGTTGACTCATAAGATTTTGGCAAGAGGCCTGCCACACAAAGAAGGCTTCCATCGGGCCACTGCTCCACAATTGCCTCTGCACGCAGGACAAATTCTAAGCTCCTCAGGGAGGACTAAGCCCTCCTTACCTGCCTATCAGTCACTGCCTCCTGAAGTTCTGAGGCTCAATCAGCTACACTGCAGTGCAAGACCAAGTCTCATTCTTCACTTCAAGGAGGACTCAAGATTAGCAAAAGAAATACACTTTAAAAAAAATGATGTGATGGGATCAAGTGCTGATGTTTTAAGAGAGAAGAGAGAGATCGTATGGGTTGAAATGATTAGTTTTTTTATTGTATTTTCCTTTCTTTTTAGGAGTAGGGGGATGTCATCTGTACAAAATCTAAATTTATTAAATGTGCTATAAGACAAGATCCTAGTAACTTTTCTTCTTCCTACTGCCAGTTATTTGGTTTAACATTAACATTATCATGGCTAGATTAATGTTTAATGTTTTTTCTTTCAGTTTTTTTTTCAAAGATGTATTTATTTATTTATTCAGAGAGAGCGAAAGAGAGGCAGAGACACAGGCAGAGAGAAAAGCAGGCTCCATGCAGGGAGCCCGACGTGGGACTCGATCCGGGTCTCCAGGATCACACCCCGGGCTGCAGGCAGAGCTAAACCACTGCGCCACCAGGGCAGCCCTAGATTAATGTTTAATGTAGCCTGGTTATGGTTCCATCTCAGGAATAAATAGCACAACTCTTTAAAATACAATCAAGATGATGAAGCTGATAGAGTAAGAGGTATTTGCATTCAAAAAAGCTAATTCATTAAATAATTAGAAATGCCATTGACTACATTTTAAGAATTTAACTGCTATTTATGTTGAGAGCTTCATCAGAATATGTAGATAAAGGAAATGGCAAACTCCCAAAATGCAACAATTGGTACTTGAATTATCAAGTATTTATAAAGAATGAATAAAAAGAAAAATTGGGCTTACGTTGAAGGTCAAGTTGTCTTACATTGAGTCTTTGTTCTTTACTTCTTCCATTCTGGAGCTTCAAATATAAAGAATAAGGTCACATCCCCTGTTAGTTTTTTCAGAGGCATGTTATATCACACCTCTTTAAATATCTCAATAGAATTCTTGCACAGGAAAAAAAAGTATCACATTCACAGTTAAATTATCTAAAGAAGAATAGCAAGAGTGGTTAACTCCATAAATCCCATAATCTCTAAACCAAAAACAAGGCAATTCTTCTTTTTAAAAAGTGAAAGTACAATGAACATGCAATATCCTAAGTTAGCTTATTAAAATGTTTTAAAACAGCGCAATAAAGTCAGATGTTATAGTATTGTAGAGTTGCTATAATGATTCCAAGTTAGAACAAGCTGTTAGAATATCAGATTGACATTTTACTCCTGATCCTTTAACACAGAGGCAATGTATGGTATGATTAAGAACGAGAATTCTAAAGTGTTGGCAGGGATGTGGGAAAAAAGGAACCCTCATGCACTGTTGGTGGGAATGTAAATTTGTTCAGCCACTGTGGAAAACAGTACAGAAGAATTTCCTCAAAAAGTTAAAAATAGAAATATTATTTAATCTAGTAATTCCACTGCTGGGTATTTTTATCCAAAAAATACAAAACACTAATTCAAAAATATATATGTACCCCATGTTTATTGTAGCATTATTTACAAAAGCCAAGATATGGGAGCAGACTAAGGATCTGTCAATAAAGAACAGACACAGATAAAGAAAATATTATATATATATATGTAATGTTATATATATAATAGAATATTATGCAGCCACAAAAAGGGTGAGATTGTGCCATTTGTGACAACATGGATGGACCTAGAAAATATTATGCTAAGTGAAATAAGTCAGACCGAGAAAGACATATACCACTCATATGTGGAATCTTAAAAATAAAATGAATAAACAAACAAAAAGCAGAATCAGACTTATAAATACAGAGAACAAACTGTTGGTTATCAGAGGGGAAGGGGGGTGGAAAAATGGGCAAAATGGTTGAAGGCTTCCAGTTATGGAATGAATATGTCACAGAAATAAAAGGTACAGCATAGGGAATATAGTCAATGATATTAGCTTGTATGGTGACAGATGGGAGCTGTGCTCCTGTTAAGTGTAACATAATGTATAAACCTGTGGAATCACTATGCTGTACACCTGAGACTAAGGTAACATTTTTGTGGCAACTATACTCAAAAAATAATAAAATAATAAAATAAAATAAAATAAAATAAAATAAAATAAAATACCATGAGGAGTTCTAGCCCAGAAAAACCTGGCTATGAATCCTGATCCTGCCACTTACTAACCATGAAAGCTTGAGCAAGTTATTTAACCTCTACATCTGTTTCTTTATCTTCAAAATGAGAATAATAATAGTAGCCATCTTATAAATATTTTGTGAAGATTAAATGTTACACAAAACATGTAGCAAAGTGCTAGCATATTAATTTGTTTCTATAATGTCTAGTTATTGTTTTCCTATAATGCCTAGCTGCACTTAAACCACATGTGGGCTTGGTTCTTAAAAATAAGCTACCAAAAAAAAAAAAAAATCAGCTACCAATTCTGAGGGCTAGAATAAAATTAGAGAATGAAAGATTGAACCGACCCTTTCTCTTCTTGGATGACAAGTCCTTTGTAAGGTACATAAACCACATACTGCCAACCATCTGATAGGTTCAGCTTTCAAATGACAGTTCTCCTCTGAAGCTATCCTAGCCAAAAGACAGAAGTATACTATTCATTAAATCTTTGTGTCTGAATTAAAAAAAAAAAAAAAACATGTAAGTTGCTATTATCATGAATAATAAGTGACTTAGCCAGAGGCTTAATACTACACAGAATTTGGAACCTCACATGGATGTGCATTCACATTTATGTAGCCATTAGAGAAATATAACATCAAATCAAAGCTAGGTTTAAAAAAGCATTATATTGCAGAATGACACAACTTTTTTATTCCATAATATGTTGTGCCATGTGTCATTTAATGTCACTATAATCTTTAAAGCACTTTGCACTCTTACATGAGTTAACATCCAGGCATTCACTTTCTAATTTTATGAGAAATTCACTGAATCCATATGCCACAGCTCTGCTTACTAAATGAATTAATGATCAGGGTCATAGATCAATACAGCAAATTAAAGAGAGTTTTATATAGAGAGTATGTGAGCTCCCAGTAGGCCACATAGACAGTGAATACATTGACTTTCGTCAACAAAATAGAAAGGCGATAGTAAAAATATGGCAAGCTTTTAACTAAGAGTGACAGTATAATTTATATTAGATATACAACAGTAGAAAAAGCTCAGGAAATCTGGATCTGAAACCTAAATCAATTTTGTTTCATGGTATCACACCATGAAATTATTCTCTTGGTATCACAGAGATTCAGAAGGACAAGAGGAAGTATCTTTGATTCTTGAAAAAATGACAGATATGCTTAAGCTATGGTATGATTGGTATGTAGTTTATTAAATATACCATGGTATAGAAGAAGGAGCATGGACTAGGACCAGTTCTGGTGGTCCCTTGAAGTGGGCAATCACTAGTGCACTTCAGGCCTAAATTTTTTATTTGTTCAATGAGGGGGGTTGGACAGTATAATCTTTCATACCCACTTCAGCTTTGAAATTCTTTTGCTAAGGTTTATCTCTCATAGCTCACATTCTCCAACAAAACTTTCTATTCCAGGAGTAGTTAATGTTTTCCTCACACACTCTTATGAAAGGGTTTACAATTTAACCACAAAACTGCACTATGACCTAAGCCTGACTACAAATTCCACATATCTGTATATGGGGATGAGGATATTATAGTAGGATTAACTTCTCAAAATAAAAAACTAACCAAGAACAATTATGATAATACCTTGCACTATTTACTAATATAACAAACAGAAGTGACTATGTTGTATGGTCACAAATCATTCACTCAGTAATATAACTCAATAACACAAACACTTCTGCTGAAAATATTGATATTTATTTTGAATTACTGTAGTAACAAAAGACTGGGAAGCATCTAAATATATACACACAAAAAAGGGTCATACACATTGTGATACATCCAGAAAGTAAAACCATTAGAAACAATGACTAAATAGAGGTGGTCCCATATGACTCATACAGAACAATTTCTAAGAATTCTCAGCTCAGGACAATGGGTACAGTGTTCTACCATTTGCAAAAAAAAAAAAAAAAAAAAAAAAAAGTGAAATATGATATGTGCATAGATTACCTCTGGATTTTACAGAAGGAAATGGTTAACAACCATTTGGGGAAGGGAATTGGGGTCAGAGAAAACATACTTTAAAAATTCTTTTAGCACACCTTGAAATTTTTGTTGACAAGCATGCCCTACTTACTTATATTTAAAAAGCTAAATTTTCTGAAGACCAAATGAACAGTGAACAAAACATTCAGTTGTATATATGTACAGATACACAAACATGCATAGAAAAAAGACTAGAAGGAAATTTGTCAAGATATTAACAGTTGTTATTTTTAGATGGGATAGAAGTGATTTATTTTCCTTCTTTTATATTTCTCTGTACTTTCCAAATTCTTTCAATGAACACAGGTTAGCTCTGTAAGTATAAGGCATACATATTTTTTAAAATGCACAGTTCTATCATTTTTTTCAGACATTAAATGAAGTACATGCTGTAAGAATATGTATATTCTTATCAAAGTTCTGAAACTGTTTCACGCTGGAATTCCAAACATTTGCTCCAGACTCACCCTTAAGTTACATGAAGGATCCTTTAGACTCAAATTTGGGAATGATGCCTGGAGTGCATTTGTATAATTTGTTCCAGCTCCTTGAGCTGTAAACAGAAGAGAGGTATTGACAAGATTTACAAGCTTTTGTCAAGTGAATATTCAACAGTGGCTCAGTTCAGAGTCAATCATTCTGGGATGGAGCCCTACTTCAGGCTCCTGCTCGGCATGGAGCCTGCTTCTTCCTGTCCCTCCCCCTCTTCCTCTCCCCCCCACCTCTTCTCCCCTTCCCTCTCCCCCTGTTCATGCTCTTCCCCCAGGTGCCCATGCATGTTCTTTCTCTGTCTCTCTCTCCCAAATAAAATCTTTAAAACAAAACAAAAATATCAGATCGGATGACTTTCCCACTGTCATCAAGAAAGGACGAAAAATGCTACATGGACCCTTGGTCTTTTATTGGTCATTGGGGCGTGGGAGGTTATCTGTAGGTCACTGAGTCTCAGCTATGCCCTTTAGGCTGTGACTCTTTGGTGGCAATGGATTGCTAACAGAGCCCATGCTGAGACTGAGTCTAAAAGACAATGGGGGAGGGGTGGCATGAGAAAGAAGGCCAATGTGAGTCTAGCCTTCTTTATGAAGGGAGTCAAGTACCCTTTTCCATGAGGAGGTTTTATGAAACTCAGGACACATGCAGGGCAGTTATGACAGGATGTCATTCAGAATTGGATAGTTGTCAGGCCCAACACTGGAGCAAGACAGAAGGGCTTGGCATATACCCAAAAGCCCTGAGTGTCCACAATGCTGCCAGGCTGTGCAGAAAATGGAGATATAGACTATTTCTTGAAGGTCCAAATGTTAAGAACTTCTTGGCAGGGCTTTGCAGAGGGCTTAGACTCTGTGATCATGGGTGTGGGTAATGAAGTCAGTAGATCTGGGATGTGAAAGATAGAAAGGGATATGATCTCTAGCCATAGGCTAGTGGGGGCTGATGACACTCGGGTTCTGTTCCCTCCACTTATCCAACAAATTTTTACCAACCAAACCCAGTATGCACAGGGTACTTTCCTTAGGCCACAGAGAGGCCAAAATTCTACTTACCAGACTGCTTGTATTTCTGGATTTTTGTCTTCAAGTCTATTCTGTGGATGTTCTTCAGGCATTTTTCTAGTAAATCCAATTGATCTGGAGCAATCAGATTTAGTTTTTCTAATTCGATCACAAGATCTAGGAAACTCTGAAAGAGCCACCAACAAGACACAAATGTCAGTAAGGTTGACTATTAAGCCCCAAATGCAAACCTCAAGCTGTATGATTTGTGACAGCAAGAAAATGTAGTAAGAAGAGCCCCTTCCATGATCTTCAGTGATCCTACACCAGACCTCTCTGCTTTATAGTCCCTCGAAGGCCAGGGGCAAATTACACTCCTGGATTTTACTGAGAAAGAGGTGGTAAGTCTTTTGGTGGACAACTGTACTTAGGTTGGGGATAGACACAAGGGCCATTTTATGTTATCAAGAAGTACCAAGAGAGCAGGCCTAAAAATAAAAACCTCCTGAGGTCATTCTCCTCCAAAAGGCCAGGCTTTCCTAAAAGGGGAAGAGAGAAGATAGCTGGGGGAAAGTTCTTATTAGAAAAATTCCAGTGGGGATCCCTGGGTGGCTTAGCGGTTTTAACGCCTGCCTTAGGCCCAGGGCGTGATCCTGGAGGTCCAGGGTGTGATCCTGGAGGCCCAGGATCGAGTCCCAGAATCGAGTCCCACATTGGGCTCCCTGCATGGAGCCTGCTTCTCCCTCTGCCTGTATCTCTGCCTCTCTCTCTCTGTCTCTCATGAATAAATAAATTAAAATCTTTAAAAAAAAAATTCCAGTAATGTGATTTTGAAGTTCCTAAAATATTTTAATCAATTCTGGACATTCCAACTCATTCTGACTCAAGAGTTACGAGGAAGCAAAATTAAAAAGTGATATTACTACTCACTTGCCCTGGACCAAAGAGACTATTAAAGAACTATATTTCAGAAATACTCATTGCTTTGGCCTTTTATTTCCCTTCTGTTTAACATTTGATTACTGAGGCTCTATATTTACTTTTTAAAATAATCATCAACATGAAAGTGATATAAGTGATTGGCAGATAAACTGATTTAGGGACACCAAAAAGAAGTCCTATTTTTTCATTTTCCTTCCCATCAGATGCATTTGATGGTGGGGGCATCCAGTCGTCCTATATGCCTAGATTTCAGAAACAAACCTACAATTATTAAGGAACATAAGGAAATTCTCAGGTAACAACTTACCAAAGGACCATCCTCAGAGGCAGATCCTTTAAAAATATATTGTGGAATATTCTAGAATATTCACCCCATCTCCACATGGAGCCTAATGACTTCACACTGACCTCAGCTAGCTGAGGGGGGAAATAGATGGCTGTGGGAGGGCAAGACAGGAGTGGACTCGCACTTCCCACGTGTCTGCACTCGGCATGAGCAGATGGGACTTCCTAAACTTCCCAGATGGTCTATCAAATGAGAGAGAGAAACTAATGCAGAAACCCCTCTGGCTTTTATAGAAATAAGATAAATACAAGGATGAAGAAAACACCCAGGGCCACTCTACTTCCTCTCAACTGAGAAACCAATGCTCTTCCCATCAATGTTATTAAGAAAAAACGTTACTCTTCTCACTTCTTACTTTTACCCCCAGCTTGGGCCTCTCCCCACTCTTCACACCTTAGAGACCACAGCCGGCCTTCTGATAGGCTCTTGGGAACATCAACCAAGAAAGAGAAAACTCACCTTATCCTTGGCTACTTTGTTTCGACCCATATGATCCCTCATGAGGAATATTAATGAGGACACATCAGATTTGTCTAAATCATCACCAATCTCTGTCATCAGCACCCTGGAAACCAGACAAGTTTTTAAAGTAAATTCAGATACCATTCCCAGTGAAAACACCAAGAGCCTATGCCTCTGCTATGCCAATAATTAGTTAAAAGACTATTCAGGCCCCCATCTGATACATACCCCCATCAAACAGAAAGCCTAGGCTATCCCAGTAAGATATCTCAAGGGAACTCAAAAAGGAAGTTCATCCTTTCCCCTACTTTCAATAGGAAATAGTACCTCTCTTTCCAACTAACTGCTCTAAAAACAACCCAGAGAATAAAAACTTCCCTAAGGAATCCCCTAGCTCCCCCAGATGTTACAATGAAGTAAGTAAAAAACATATATGACTAAGATGGAAGACATAAATAGATTTCGAAGTGATCTTGTCTTCTCTGTTTGACAAGTTCCCAGGTGATGCTGATGCTATATAGACCCAGGCATCATACTTTGAGTCACAAGCTTTTACAGCAAAGTTATACCTGGGGTATCCAACTCAAAGCGTAAAAAGCATGGAGAGCCTGGAGATTGTGACCATCAATGTCTTTGTCTAGAAAGTCCTTCCTGATTCAGTCACCTCTACTCCAGGGGGAGCCACCCTCACACTTTATCTGGGCTCCCAGGACATGCTGTGGTTGGCTTTATTGCCTTGACATTGTCATCACTGCTTAGAAAGCTGTCTTCCCAATTAGGCTCTCAAATTCTTGAGGACAGCTCCCTTCATTTTGCTCTACCGCTGACCAAACACCTGGCATATGTTGATCCAAAAGAAAGGCCACTAAAGAAATGAGTCAATGAATCTAGCATCCCCTCCCACTGCCCAGACTCTCTGCCCAGAGGCTCTGAGGAACTGTCTACACTCACCATAGCAAGGAGACAGGAAATGGAGAGTGCCCTAACTTATTCACTGAAACCCAGTGCCTCTGAAAAAGTTTTAAGAACGTGACAGACATTATATGGTAGTTGAAGACGTAGAAGATGATCAAGAATAACAACAATAATAACGAACTCTTGCACTTATAGAGGGCTTCACAGTTTTAAAAGTACTTCACCTGCTAAATTATCATAATTGATCTTCACCAACATGCTTGTAAAATCAGGTTTCATTGTTTTTAGCTTTACAAGTAAGAAAATGAAGGCCCAACCAATGTTAGTGGTTGGCTCAGCCTGTGTGGCCTGTAGCTAATAGTTCTAGGACTTGAAATAGGCCTCTAGACCTCAAATCTCAGACCCTCTCCAAGGTCTATGCTACTTTCAACTCTCTTTAATATAGTTTTTGATAATACACATCTTCTCCAAAAGTGCATCATTGATATAATTAAAGGTTAGTGGTCTGGGGAAAAAGGAACCATTAATTTAAGGTTACAAAGTATCTTCCTATCTCCAGGAATGCAGCCTTTCTTGTTGCTTCTGTGCTCCTCTGAACCTCCAAGAGAGTAGTCTCTGAACATGAGGAAGGAAAAACTCAAAGATGGTCTGAACTAAAGGGGACTCCAGTGACCATTCCTCTCTGAACTGAAGGGGACCTACAGCTGGTTAATGGATGGGATGTTCATTCTGCATCCCTGCCCCACTGAGCCTCTGGGGGCAAGGACGTTACAGAAATTCAAAGAAAGGGAGTTCACCTCACTAACCTCCTCAGGAGGGGAAAGGCCAAAGGGGACTTGGGAGGGATCACAGAGCTTTGCGAAGGTCAGGAAGATCATTGTCAGACTTGTTATTTCCTTTCTCAGTCTCAGAATTTGCCAGTCTGACATCATAGAAAATAAGCTAGGAAAGACCACTGCAGATCTCACGGCCAGAGGATGGCAAGAATTACGAGCTCTTAGTCATCTCTCTCATTCTGTTCATCAGGCAAATACATAATACCCAGACCTTCTACTTTCTTTATGGTCTTCTACCCAATTACTTTAAGCAAACAGGTTCTAAGAATTCAAAGACTTCAAAGGACTGAAGTAACAGCATAAGGCAGTTGAATCTGTGGGTAAAGAAAGCAACGTGGCTGCTTTTCTTATTTCCTTCATTTCTATTGTTCATAAGCCTACATCACCTCACTCCCTCCCACCAGGTCCAGCCTTGAGAAGAGCTGATGAATTAATTACCTATAGTCTGAAATGAGGCGAGGGTGCCTGAGCAGGTGGGCCTCTACTGCCCTTCTGTCCATCTTGAAAATCCGCTTGAGCAAGTCAAACCGCCTCACTCTGTAGAGCAGCTCAGCCAAGCCCATGGCAGACAGCTCTCCTCTCTCACTTAAAATATCCAGAAGGTCCCTGACAGTAAGTGGAGCAACATCTGCAGCAACGTCCCGGCACAAAAAAAGAAGCATTTCCTTCTCGTCTTCATCAAGTGCCTCTTCGACCTGATGGATGACCTCAGCAGACATTCTGTACAGTGTCATTCCAAAAAACTGCAGTAATAAAACTCCACTCCAGTCAATAAAAGGCCATGAAGCTTCTGTCTTCATTTCTGATGGTTTTCTTCATTTCTTTCAAATTGCTTTCCAAAGGAGTTCTATGGTTAAAAGGGAATTTTTTTAATCCTCTTATCAAAGTAACCAATTGCTAAAATTCAAGGTATAGGCTCTTCCTTTCTTGCTGGTCTCTCTAACCTAGCAGAATAAATTTATATTGTTACGTCTTTAGAGAGTAGGCAAAGCAACTGATCAAAAAACCAAGGCAGGCAAAGAAGATAAACTACATTTTAAAGGAAATGAAACCAGAAACAAATTATCTCCCAAAAATCCCACAGACTTTATCAGAATTTATGAGAATGTCAAAGACGGTAAGAGGAAAGTTACAATGACAGAGTTAATAACTAAATGACATACTAATAACTTTGGTGGAAGGAAGAAGAAAAAGCCCAATGACTAAGCTGCTAACTGGACTAGAAAAACTGGTATCACAGAGTTAAATACCACTTTCGGTGATACCAATAAGGTACATCTGAACAAATACAGGTCTTTTTTTTTTTTTTTAAGATTTTTTTTTTAAGATTTTATTTATTTATTTATTTATGAGAGACACAGAGAGAGAGGCAGAGATACAGGCAGAGGGAGTAACAGGCTCCATGCAGGGAGCCCCATGTAGGACTCAGTCCCAAATTCCAGGATCAGGCCCTGGGCCAAAGGCAGGCATTACACCACTGAGCCACCCAGGGATCCCCGCAAATACAAGTCTTGACAAGAAACCTTCTCCAGGGTATCAGATCTACTCTACCCTTTTTCTTCCAGTTGTCTCCTGCCCTAAAACCCCTCAGAAGCAGAAATCTCTGCTGCTATCCTCTCAAAGTCCCGGGTCCTTTTTACAACTTCATCATGAATGCTCACAGTACATGCCACCTTAGCTGAACAAAGTTCTGATCACTGCTTCAGACCCTGAGCCCACAGAAGTGCCAGAGGCCCCTTACTCTCAATACACTGCTTTAGGTCAGCAATTATCACAAGTTTTTGATGATATGAGTGGAAGGAAGGAAGTAGAACAGAAAATCTGGGGAAAGTTCTTGATCCAGGGCTGGACTTGGGTGGGAGCAATGGGAGGTAATGCCAAGGACATATTCTTAATTGCTTCCATTGAAACTCAACCTATTCTTTCTCAAAATTTAAGTTACAAATGGTAGTCATTATCTACTCCATAGTTTCATAGCTGTATTTTTAAAGATTTTGTCTATTTGAGAGAGAAAGAGAGATAGCAAAAGAGAGCATGAGCAAGGAGGTGAAGGAGAAGCAGGCCCACCCATTACCCTCGCGGAGCAGGGAGCCTGCTACAGGGCTCAGATCCCAGGACCCCGGGATCATGACCTCACCTAAAGGCAGATGCTTAACCAACTAAGCCACCCAGGTGCCCTTATAGCTATATTTTATGTTAAGTAAACTCTTGTGTTCTGAGAGAGTATCTTGTCTATTTCTGTTAGACAACATTTTAAGATTAAAGTACATCGTAGCAGAAAAAAAAATGGAAACACAACCCCATTAAGAGCTGCTGTTACTATGTATTTGTGTACAAGTGTATTGCTATATTTATCTAACTATGTTTAATGAAAGGAACACTGAAGCTATTTTATTTATGTACAATTCCAGTCCACAATAGATTTGAGGCATCTTATAATAGCAACAATAAGTACAAGAAAAATTTTATATGAGACAAGGGGGAAAAATTAGGTTAAGAAACTATTAAGTTAGAATGTCAAAATGGGGTGGAAGGATAGAGAAGACAAAGCAAATATACAGGCCAGAATGGCCTAAACAGATTTTAGCAGACTGTAAATTTGTCCCTGAGTTTCCTGGCAGTCAAAGTGAAAAGAGGTATAAGGGACATTAAATAGTTCTTGCTGTCGAAGACAAAAAGACAAAATAGATTCTTAGAGTAAACACAATTTATAGAGATCCAGAGTTCCCCATCAATTAAAATAATAAGCATTTTCAGTGTCTAAAAGTAACAAAATCAAATTTATTTTAACTTTTATTTCAAAAATTTTAAATGCCTTATTTTAAAGTAGACCATTCATTTATATCTTCCACATTGGCTAAATGGGTGAGGTTTTTTTTTTTTTTAAGATTTTATTTATTTATATTCATGAGAGACACACAGAGAGAGACAGAGACACAGGTATAGGGAGAAGCAGTTTCCCTGTGGGGAGCCTGATAAGGGACTCAATCTCATGACCCCAGGATCATGACCTGAGCTGAAGGCAGATGTTCAACTACTGAGCCACCCACGTGCTCCTAAGTGGGTGAGTTCTTAATAAAAATAGACATTTTACCTAATGGATAGTTGTTAATAAGTATTAGTGTGTCTATGCCAATCCCCTGCCCATTCATCCAAACTTCACTTAAATATGGCCATTATGAATAACTGGAGAAATGGAATTTACTAAATGACTGCTCAATGAAAGTAGAAAAACTGGCACTCAGACTACTTTATTTTTTTTAATCTGAAAGCTTAATAACAATTTTATGCATCCCAGAGATCCTACATTTATACTTTCTTTATTCCCAGGCTAACAATCCTTTAGCCTAACCACTAGTTTCTGTGGAAGGAAGGTGAGTATTTTTTTCTATTGACTAAAAATCACAATTTTGCTAGTAGTTGTTATAAATCAACCTATAAAATATTCATACACACCAGAAGGTATAAAATAAGTCAGAAGTCATTAAACACAAGAGGAATAAATGAGATGCTATCCAAATTCACATGACTTAAATGTTTCCTATTTTTAAAAACAGTAGCCAACTTTTGTAATTCATAGTCATCAATGATATAACAATGCCGTCAAGAGTTAACCAGAATTAGATAATCATTTTTTTAAATGTTATCTGCTAAAAAAAAAAAAAAAAAAATCTGTTCAGTTCATTCCCTCCAACCATTATGCTAGGACTGCTTTCTGCCAGTCACGCACACCCAGCAAGAGAACTGGCATGCTGTCTTCCCTCTGTACTAATGGAGGTATAGTTTGGCAGCAAAATCCAAATTACTCAGTGGTAGCATCTGGCATATTCAGAAAAAATATCAAAAGGAAAACTACAGATCCTGTACTGAGTCAGACCAACCTGCAGCAAAATTCCAGTGTCTATATGTTAGGGTGGTGTTGAGACAGTTAATTGTAGCTAAAGATGACAGGCACTTGAGAAAGAAGAACATGAAAGGGAGAAGTAGAGTTAGGGTCCAAGTAATCACTACTTTGTTGGGGTTTCTTTTCATCCCAAACCAAGAAATAAAAATCACTCTCAAACTAGGAAAGCCTCTAAGATCCTCAGAAGCAAGCTCAAAACCACCCCACAAGGCACAACCCAAGATATATAAGACATCCATTCTGCTGGAGGCAAGTTCATGCTTAAAAACTGTCATGCACAAAATAAAAATCACCATGGTGGTAGACAACACAAATAAAATTCACATCTGAAGAATCTAAATCTGAAAGAATTTAAATAAATATGAAAACTTTCAAGAAAAATAAGGAAAATTTTCAATACAAGAGGCTTAATCAATAGTTCTCAATCAGTGGCAGTTTTGCCCCTCAGGGGACATTTGAAAACGTCTTGAGACATTTTTGGTCCTCTGGCCAGGGATGCTGCTAAACATCCCTTGATGTACATTCCCCACAATAAAGAATTATCCAATTGCAAACACCAATAGTGCCAAGATTGAGAAACCCTGCACTAGATAATATGAAAAAACTGGCTAACATAAACAATCAAATGAATTTATAAATTTAATATAAGTACAATCAAAAAATTTTTTAAAAATTGCCGCAGACTGTGGCAAGCTGATTTTAAATCTATGTGAAGGAGAAGGTCCAAGAATAACCAATACAAGTTTTAAGAACAACCAGTTGGAAGAAGTTACCTTACCAGGTATCAAGGTTTTATACAAATGTAATATGGCATGGGGATATAAAATAAAGCAACCAATACAGAAGTGAGAACCCAGAAATCAACCCACACACAGATGACTAAAGTGGTCCTACCAATCAATAGAGAAAGGAAATTAATGTCCAAAAATGGGATGGGACAACTGGTTATCCGATGCATATGGGGTGGGGGGAATTGGGATCCTTTTCTTACATCATTTATAAGCCAACTCTACTTGTACCTATAGCACCCTGAAAGATCTTGTCTCAGCCAGGGCAGTGGGGAATCAGGAGGCTTTCCCTGGGAGTGCTGGACTCACCTGTATGGAAGTGACCCAGAGTTCAGAAAGCAGCCAACCATCCCATCTGCTTCCAACACCTCCAAAGCTGCTGCCCAAATCCCTATCTCACCACCATCATGCCTGCCAACAGAGAAACTAAGAAAAGCAGCCAGCTATTGGCTTCTACCTCACTTCTGTTTACACATCTTACCTGAATGTGCCTAGTTGGCTAGTTCACATCCTAGTTGTAGAAGAGTCTAGGAAATGCAGTCTGTAACTTTCCATCCTCTAGATAGAGATGAGAATGAGCACCAGCTGACCTTAGCCACACAGAAGGAAAATCTATGAGGACATTTATACCTTCTTTGTGGTTAAAGCCTGTGCAAGAACCCCAGTGTCTGACTCATAGTAGGCATTCAATATTTGTTGAATGAATCAATGAATAAATGGAGTTTCACAAATTCCTTCCAGGTAAAGACCTCATTCACTCCTTTTCTCCTCAGACTAGACCTAGAGCACATGTGAACTCTCTCTCTCTGAGCAGCACCTTCAATTATCTTGCCTTTTGCCTCCTGACCACCAGCTCTGCAACACCTTCGACATATGACTGGTCCTGGCTTGCCAGGACTTTCCAGTTCTAGCACTTAAAGTCCTATCTGTGTCCTCAGGACACTCCGCACTCCCAGGAGTCTCAGGATGGTTGGCCACCCCAGTATCCCATCTTCTGTCGGTGAGCCTCCTCCACTCATACATTTTAAGTAGCAAGTCATGCTGAAGAAAGGGGGAAAGATCACACCAAACCCTGGTGGCTTACAGCCAGAGCTGGCCCCTTATTGCTGCTCAGCAATTGCTTTGACAGAACCTTGGTCAGCTCCTTTCCCACCTCTGCCTGACAGCTCCAACCTTCTCAGCTTTCTTGTACCTAAACACCACCCACTGGTGCCATTTCTTATCAGTTGACCTTGCCACTTATCAGGACCAAGTTCCCACAATCTTCCACTTTCCCACTATGGGGCCAGCACCTTCTGTCCCTCACCTTGCCAGGGCCATCCACTCCCTGTGTGCCCTCCTGTCTCCATGAGCCCCTACAACCACTCTTTCATCAACCTCTGTCTGCCTCCAGCTTGTAACATGTTCAAGTCTTTCTCATCTTAAAAAAAAAGAAATAAACTGAAAAAAAAAAAAAAAAAACCTTACACCTGGGATCCTGAGGCCAACCACCCTTTCACTTTATTTCCCTTCATGTAAAGCTAGAACCTCATGAAGAAAGAGTCTGCACTCAGAGCTTCAATTCCTACAACTTCAAATCACTCCTCAATATGCCCCTACCTGCATCCTCCCTCTTGCTGTACCTTTTACATAAGGACACTCAGTAACAAGCCATACTGAAACAAGACAAGAAAAATCAGTAAACTAACACTGTGTCTATTTTAAATTCTGATATTTTGTTCATTGTGAATTTTTTGCACGAGTGTCAATTTCTTTCAAAACATTGCACTAAACTTTATCTTGATTATTAAGTTTTTGAGCACCCTCTTAAAGGTTGTGCCTGAGGCGAGTGCCTCACTCTGCTTACCCTAGTGTCCCAGTCCTGACAGTGGCTCTTGTAGGGGACTTGGTGACCTCCTAGTGGCCACATTCCAGGGTCACCTGACAGTTCTCTTTTACCTGGGTATTCTATCCCATCTGATACTGCTGATTAATCCCTACTGGAAACTCTTCTCCTTTGGCTTACCTCACACCACTATATTCTACACAGTCCCTCCCTAACCTTCTCTGAGTCCTCAGCACCCTCCGTCTGCACCTGTTACTTAAATGAGGATAAATATCCTCATTTAAGGAAAAAATATACATTAAAACATAAACATCCTCATTTAAGGAACACCTATCTCTCACCCAGATTTTTCCCTGGCCTTTCTGTTTTCCTTGTCTATGGTCTCAACCCCTCCAAATCAATCTCCTATCAGAATGAACTTTCTGAAGTTCACACTTGAACTAAGTCATTTTCCTAATTTAAATCTTCCAGTGATTCCTCATCTCCCATTGCAGGTTCCAATTTTCTTTGCATTCAAGGCCCTTTGTGGTCCAGCAACTGCCCCATCTCTCATTAATACACACTTGGCACATTTGGCTTCCACCTAACCCCAACACAGAGCTCTTTCCTATGCCTCTATGCTTTTGCTTGGAATACCTTCTTCCACTTCCTGTCTAGCAAAAACACTTCTCAGGTCTCATACTGTGTAAAACTTTCCTGGGAAGAACTCACACGGACTTGGCCAATAACTTCTTTGTATCATCACAGTGCTATGGACATACCTCCCTAGTACCCAGCATTGACCCCAAGAGGTGACAGTAAAATGTGGTTAACTTAAGTCAGGCTTCTCAATCTTTCTCACAGAATGTCAACTTTGCCTCCAAAGTGTCTGGTATCCAAAGTACATGACATTCTCTGTAATCAGTAACACGGCCACCAGCATGACTGGTTCCCATCATACCTTAACTTATCCAAAGACATACTGAATATTCCATTCTTTGTACTGCTTCTCTACCTGAAGCAAAGCCATGGCATGGCAATGAAAACAAGCATGGCCATAGTATGAATGTAAATGTAATTTCCCAGCAACACCATAAAACTGGGTAGTGATGGAGAATAGCCAGCCTCGCCAGCTGCAGAAACTAGCATGTAAACAAGGAACTGTCAGGTGTCTGAAAATACCCACTGAAACATGAACATAAAGTCCCTAAAAGAGTCACCCAAAAGACTCTGAAAGGATCAAGAAGGGGTTACATGATCCTGGGCAAAAAGAATGTGGCTATCTCATGTAGTTCTGTGATGTCATTTCAAACCAGAACCCACCTTCCTTCTCTGTGTACAGAATCTGTGGAGGTGGGTTGTGTGTGTAACAATTCAAGCAGCTAATATAATGAACCCATCTTTCTTCTTCCATTTGAGACATTTTAAACCTAAGATAGTGCATGAAATGCCATTTTGCATAACACCCCCACACACAGAGAGATATTTAAAATGAGGTTTATAAATAATAGATCATCATGTGGTTCCTGATTTCTGAAATGTTGCAGATACATACTCAAACATAGTCTAGATGACCATGTAGGCTGAGCTCAAGGCTAAGCCATGAACACTTTCCAATTTGAGATGTTACTGACCATTATTATGCGTCAGTAGCTAAAAATATACATTAAAACATTATTTAGCTTCACAAGTCATCATTTCACTTATAGCAAATTGCCCACAAACAACAGATAATCTCAACTATAAAATGACATAAAATTAGAAGATACTTTTATAAAGTTCTTTGATGAGGCTCAGTCCCATGACTCTCAGGGAAGCTCCCACAAATGCCAACATAACATGACCTCCAATCACCTCCCTGATCTGTAACATTTGCACAGAAGTTGTAGAAAATGAGAGGATGAAAGAACCACAGAAAAAGAAAGGATCTAGATGGAGAGTATGAAACATCCATTTGGCAACAAAAACATACCCAGAATCACCAGGCGCAATAAAAGTAAATCCATTTAATGCAATGGTCCACTCCATCTTTCTTTTTAAAGACTTTTTTTTTTTATTTGAGAGAGAGAGAAGGAGAATGCACGAGCTAGGGGAGAGGTAGTGAGAGAGGAAGAAGTAGACTCCCACTGAGCAGGGAACCCAACGTGGGACTCAATCCCAGGACTTGGGATCATGACCTGAGCCAAAGGCAGACACTTAACCGACTAAGGCACCCAGGTACGCCATGGCCCATTCCATCTTAACCAAAGTTAAACTTCCATGAGGGCAAAGTTCTCCAACGTAGCCCAAGTACCTAAGAGTAGCTCCCCAAGAATACCTAAGAGTTCTGCCCGACTTGTAATTTAACTCATGACAAATAAATATCTCAGTGTTCTCTGGACAGAGCTTTTCTGTCCCAACCTTTTTGTTTAAGTATTTTCCTCCATTTGGAAAGCCCCTTTCCTCCTCCCAGTCTCCACCTATTGGAATTCTATCCCATCTTTCAAGGCTTCTCTTCCATAAGCTTACCTTGATCCCTAAGTCAGGTCATTTCCCACTGCTCTGTAGCACTGTTTTTACTCTCTTCCAATATTTATCTTATTCTAGTTGGGTATCTATCATATGTGGTAAAGTCCTTGAGGATAGGTAGGTCCTCCTTCATGTTCATTAGGCTGTGGTGCATCTGGCCAGGCCTGTCAAGCTCACCCCCCCAAGAACAGACTGGTCATGATTACACAGCTCCAGCAAGCCCGCACATGTGTGATGCCTACTCATCCTTTCGTAACCTACAATGAAGCAAGACAGAGCTGGTGTTGCTGTAGATATCATGCTTGGAACCTGGCTGTTAGATCCAGGAAACAGCTTGTGAAAGGAAGCTTTGTAAATATAGGAACAACAATGCAATTGTTTCAGAATGGCTTACAGTGTGACTGCAAGATCCTGGTGAGCCGCCATGCAGGGCATCCTACATGCTGGCAGGACCTCATCTTGAACAGGCCAAATCCAGTGTCTCTAGCCAGACTCACCGGACAGCCCCTGGCCTTTTAACAAAAGGTATATCTCCTGTTCCTTTAGTTAAAATTCTATCCTTTGCACTTATCACAATTACTAAAACTACAAGATTTATGTTCAGGATTTTCATTTTTGCCAAACCTCTGGGCCAGTCCTCTGTGTGTGGTATAAATCTCCTATGATGGCCTCAAAAGTGCCTAAATTTAAAGAATTTTTTCCTCAATAGGACATCACCAAAATTACTAATACCTTGTATGAGATGGTATAAGACACAACTAATTGTCCATGAGCTATCACTTTTTCACTCATGTTATTGAGAAACAGCCATAGGACAGTGTGAAGCATTTCCTACATTCATCAATTTACTCTGAGGCTTCAATTTCCTCAAAACAACAACAGGCAAAGCTGAGTTTGAGCAAGATTCCAAATTTCAATGCTTCAGCAAAGCCTGAGTTCAGAGATCAGATCTTAATCCCAAGTACTGCAAAGGAGGGCTGTGACCTAGCCTCAGTTCTTTGTAGGTATCTGAACCATTTAGTGTCATCTTTATCACCATGCAATCACAATCAGGAAAATATACAATCCTTCTCTAAGTTTTTATCAAAGGAATCTAAGGCTCAAGAAACAACCCTCTGTGGGGTGCCTGGGTGGCTCAGCGGTTGGTATCTGCCTTTCGCTCGGGGCTTGATCTCGGGGTGCTGGGATCAAGTCTTGCATGGAGTCCCGCATCAGGTTCCCTGCTCAGTGGGAAGCCTGCTTCTCTCTCTGCCTGTGTCTCTGCCTGAATCTCTGTGTCTCTCATGAATAAATAAATAAAAATCTTAAAAAAAAAGAAACAATCCTCTATGTCCAAGGTATCAATTATGCCCCACTAAAATAAAATATTTAGCAGACATTTCTCTGCCCTGAAGCCCATTTATACAAGACTAGCTTGAATTAAAAATTCAACCAAGCAGGTATATTTGCTCAGTTTATATAATGGATTCTCCAAGGTTGGCCCATCAGGAGATAGTCCTGTTCAAAATCATAAGTCACCTATAATACCAGAGATATACAGATCTTGCAATTCTTTTTACACAGCATTCTTTTTTCTAATTACAAAAAGTACTACTTGTGTGCTACAAGAAAACCTGGAAAATGGAGAAAAGTACAGAAGAAAATAAAAATTCCCCATTTGCTCCAGCCCCATCACTATCTCTGGTATCTATTAAATGGTACCCAGCTTCTGATCTCCTGTCTGCTCCCACTTTCTAGGTTCCTTGACATTCCAGTTGACAACCCACCTAAAAGATAGACTAAGTAAATGTAGGTGCTCAGTAAATGCTGAATGAAGGAATTCACTTATTATTGATTTATATTATTCAACTTTGTTTTTTAAATAAATTTTTATTTATTTATGATAGAAAGAGAGAGAGAAAAAGAAGCAGAGGGAGAAGCAGGCTCCATGCACCGGGAGCCTGACGTGGGACTCGATCCCGGGTCTCCAGGATCGCACCCTGGGCCAAAGGCAGGCGCCAAACCGCTGTGCCACCCAGGGATCCCTATTTTATTCAACTTTGAATCAAGCTTTGGTCATTCTTGCAAGGAATTTGGTTTATTCATAGTTAGTATCCAAACAAGATTTGTCATGTCCCTACTCTTTAGAACAAAATTAATGATTATTAAAACTATACTTTCTGGAAGCTTCAAGTAAAATCCAAAACCAAAACCAAACAAAAAAGATATAGTAAGCTAAATGGAAGATCCAAAAGAAGTTTAAAAAAAAAAAAAGAAAAAGCTCAAGAATTTGACAGCTAGATAAGGAAGCTTGGGTTCCCACCTATAAAATCAAATAATAGAAGGAAGCCATTAGCCTGAAGAACATTTTAAACCTTGGAGTAAGTAGCTATGAGGATTTTTTAAAATTACATTGAAAAATTTCAGTATAGGGATCCCTGGGTGGCACAGCGGTTTGGCGCCTGCCTTTGGCCCAGGGCGTGATCCTGGAGACCCGGGATCGAATCCCACGTCGGGCTCCCGGTGCATGGAGCCTGCTTCTCCCTCTGCCTATGTCTCTGCCTCTCTCTCTCTCTCTCTGTGACTATCATAAATAATAAATAAAAATTAAAAAAAATTTCAGTATATAGATATTAATGTAAATAAAGTGGGTTAATTTCTCCAATTGAAGAGTTCACTGCAGAAGACACAAACCATCTTGAATATATAGATGAATGTGGTATCACATGGGTGAAGGTTAGTTCTTCTAAGTACTAAATTACCAAAGATTATAACCCCAATAGGAGGAAAACAACAAAGAAGCTGTTTGCCTGTTTTGCACAAAAATTTAAATAAAGACAAAGTGGCTAAAAGCAGAGATCATCAGAGAAAGAAGCAGTTTCATCTGCAAAGAATATATATACATATTGTGTATATGTATATATATATACACACATATATATACATACACACACATAGACATATATATTCATTCATTTGTATGTACTTGGAGTCAAAGAAGAAATTACTTCTCTGAACCCAGAATTGAGGGAGAAAAAACTTTGGGGCCATATGAACAAGCAGATGAATTAAATGGAAATTATGGATACATATGTTCTCAAAAACAAGGAAAGTGGTCATTAGGAAAAAAATCTTTCATTAGAAACACTGATGCTAGAGGCGAATGAAATTCCATCTGAGAAAAGCATAGATGTTAATAGAAAAAAATAAACACCAGTTCTGATATGCAATTGAAGACACAGCATCATACAAAATAAGAAAAAAAATATTTTAAAACACTTAGAAGTCTGTATGTAAGTGCATTAAATGTCTGAAAAAGACATTAAACACTGCAACCTTCTCTTATCTTAGGGAATGGGCTCCTGAGGGCTTTCTCTATTCACTTTGCAGGTACTTAAACACAGATAATCACAATACAACTTCACTGAAAAGTTTCTGAAGAAAAGTATTTACAATACAGAGTGTTAAGTGCAATCATATGGTAAGCGTAAAGACAGCCACCGTGTGTATGAAAGTATAGAGAAAGGGGACACGTGGTGGTGGGTTATGAAAGCTTCTGAGAGGAGGTGACAGGAGCTGAACATAAAGGAGAAATAGGGCATTGCAAGAACGATAATGTTTGTTATCTCACTGATATATAGTAAGGAAAGCAAGAATGAGTGTAATTACGTAGGCGTTGCCCTCTGTTATCTGTCATTATTTCTCCAACGTGGCCCAACAGTCTTCCCCCCATTCGTGGCTGTCAGCGGCCCCTGGGACGGCTACCTACCTGTGTAGGTAACTGCTCGGTCTCCCCTAACCGCTCTGTGAGCTCCTGGGGGGTAAGGAACCAAGTTCAGATCCATCTCTAGGTCCCCAGCGCCCAGAACTCGGCCTGGCCCATAGGAGCTCAATAATGTTGGTAGGATTACATCAAATCAAAGGAGAGGAGGCAGTTCAGTCCATAAACACGAGTTTAATTAGCCTTTGGGGCCCAAAAGAAAGAAAGAACCAAACGGAATCCATTCCTGAGATTTTAAAAAAGTGACATGCCTGGTGATCTGACTGCCGCAGGTGAGTCCCCAGAAGGCTCCAGAACAGGCCAGAAGGGCTAAAAAAGCGGTTCAATCCTTTTCCGGGGGGTGGGGGGTGGGGGTGGGGGTCGGGGACAGTGTCCTTCCACCCCCGGAGCCCAGGCGACTCCAGCACGACGCGCAGGTCGAGAGAGGAGGGGCGGACGGGATTCTTAGTCTACTCACGCCCGGGCAGCCCGGCTCCCGCCCGACCTCGGGCGGGGGTGAGACCCGCCGCTGACCGACTCGCAGCTCCGGGAAGCAGGCCTTGCGGGTATTCCAGAGACTGGGCGTCCGCGTCGCCCCGCTCGGCAGGTGCACCCTCCAGCGGGCTCCCGACGGCCGCATCCAGCTAAGTCTCTGCGCGCCTCTTCCAGGCAGCCCACAGGAGACACGGTTCGAGAACTCTCCGCCCCCGCACCTAAAAAACACTCCGCAAGCGTACGTGGGGCAGTCCCGAAACTCTTCTTTGTCTAAGCAAAGCGCCACGTGGAACTCGGGGGAAATTACGTGCTGTTGGCGGAGAATGAGTGGGTGCTGCGGCTGTGCCCCCATGTCCTGGCAGGGAGCGGGGCTGTGTGACTCAAGTGCCCCAGGACCAAAGCTATTTTGGTTTCGAGCTTCCACTAAGCCCCTGCTACTGCCGGAAAAAAAAAAAAAAAAACCACCAAAAAAAAAAAACAACACACAAAAACCCTGCCCGAGACTATACTCCCACCCACTCCCCCAATCGCGGGGTGCAAGGTGCACCCCACTCCTGCAGACCTGCAGGCGGCTTCACCGTCGAAAATGGGTGCAAGCTAGTAAGGAATATAGTGTTAAAGCGAAGTGCAAATGTCAGTTACAAACAGAAATAGAAAACGTGAAGTCGTAAGAAAAAGCCATTTTAATCAGGATACGCATCTCAAAAGCTGAAAGCAAAACAAACGTTAACATGAAAAGTGAGGGCAGCCTGGTTTAGCGCCGCCTTCGGCCCAGGGCCTGATCCTGGAGACCCGGATCATGGCCCACGACAGGCTCCCTGCTTGGAGCCTGCTTCTCCCTCTGCCTGTGTCTCTGCCTCTCTCTCTCTCTCTCTCTCTCTCTCTCTCTCTGTGTGTGTGTGTGTGTGTGTGTGTGTGTATTCTAACGAATAAATAAAGAAAACCTTTAAAAAAAATACGTGAAAAGTAAAAATTTCCGTGTGACATTCAAGATCCCCTTCCAAACCCGAGTCTTTTCTTTTGCCTTCTTTGTAGTTTTGGAGTTCAGCCAAATTTTCTCCCAATGAAACTTTTTTTTTTTTTTTTTTTTTTGTAAGATTACTTAGGGGGAACCATGGAGGGAAAAATACCAAAAATTCTGTTCCACTTCTCTGAAATATCTTACCTAAACTAGGCCAAGCCCACCAGAGCCCAGTCTTAGTTTTAGATTATCCGGGTTTGTCGGTGACATATTCCATCTCTTTGTTGTCATTACCGTCTCATCGTGTAAGTAAATTTCAAATGTCAACAACAAATGAAAATAATTCGGGGTTTTAGGGCCTTTTACTAACCCGCGCCCTACTCATTTCCTGTTCCCTAGGGCCAAAACACTCTTCCGTGGCCTTTGTTCTATTGCTTTCCCCTGTAATGTTTTTCCTTTTTCCCCCCTGTAATGTTTAAAAAGAACTTGTCCTTCTGCCCAAATCCGGACACTATCAAGCAGGTACATCTTGAAATCAACATTTCCCAGCTCTGGGGAGCCTGGGTGGCTGGGCGGTTGAGACCAGGTTGAGACCTTGGGCTCAGGGCATGATTCCAGAATCCGGGATCGAGTCCCACCCAGCTCCCTGCCAGGGGCCTGCTTCTCCCTCCGCCTATGTGTGTGTCTCCTTCCCAGTCCTTTTGAAGGAGGGGCAAGGCGGGGCGCGGGGCGCAAGTCCATGGGACGGCTTTACAAACACCTTGCCCAGTCATTCCAAACTTTAGCAAAAGAAGTTTCCTTGCAATTTCTCAAGATCTGTATGTCCCCTGTTGTGAAAGGCAACCCTTGACCTACTTCACCAGACTGTTGCGATAAAGTAAAAATTCCTGCCGGGCGGGCTGCTTCTGCAGAGACACGTAATCACGGAGGGGGGAAAAAGGCTCATCATCAGCTTTTCGAAAGTTAATTGCCAAATCTTTGGAACAGTTTACCCCAAGAATTGAGCCACCTGCACAAAGAGGATTTTAAGCAACGTTTACTCGTCCCCTGGAGTAAGCTCGTCCTCTGGAGCTTCGATGTGGGGCAAGGGTTACGCGGGCCCGGGCGCGCCTGGCAGCGGCGGGGGCGGCGGGGGCGGCGGGGGCGGCGGGGGCGGCGGCAGCCCCGGGTGGGGGCCCCGCGGCCGAGCAGGTCGGGCGGGCGCCCGCGGGAGGGAGCCGGCAGGAGGACCCTAACCGAGGGATCGTCCGCCAGGAGGCCGTCTGCTCCCCTAACCGTGACCTGGCGGGTGCCCCCGGCGGCCGAGCAGGGCCCGCGGGCCCGGGCGGAGGAAGCCAAGGGAGGACCCTAACCCGGGGATCGTCCGCCAGGAGCCCGTCGGCTCCCCTAACCGAGGCCTGGCGGCCCCCGCCCCAGGTCAGCTCCGGAAGGAGCTAGTGCAGCAGCAGCGGCGAGGGGCGGGAGGGGCGGGAGGGGTGGCCCCCGAGGCCCTCCCCGGCTGGCTGGGTGGGCCCGCGCCCGGGGGGAGTCGCGAGCCGGGGGAGCAAGCCCTGGGCACGTACCAGCCTGCTTACCGCGGGACTCTTCTCGAGCTGCGCCCTATCGACTTCGCTGGCGATGACGCCCCAAAATCCCGAGCAAGATGGAGAAAAGGAAACCGAAAGCTTGAGCCTGCAAACGGACGTGTCGCCTCCCTGCTGGCCCGCCTCCATTGGCCTTTCTCCCTCGAGGCGTCTCTCGGCGTTCATGCTGGGGAGGTTTGGTGACCGACGCTCCCTGGGTCGGGCCCAGACACCCCCTTAGCCCCCCACTCACCAGCCCCCAGTGAGCCCCTGTGAATTAAAGCACTCCTGTGCCACAGCCAACCAGCTGTTAATCCCCTCCACTGTGTAGGGGAGCAGACTGTGGCCGCAAATGGGTCTCTGTGGCACGTGGATTACTTTAGGGGATTATTTTTGAGAAACAAGACTCTGGAAGGAACTTTGACCCTCCCTATAACTGTGTATAGATAGTATATATTTGACTGATTATATATATAAATATATATATGATTATATATTGATATATATCTGAATATATATATTATATAACTGATTATATTTTATATATATATAAAGAACTTGTCCTATATATGTTAAGATTTATATATATCTTGTCCTTCTATATATCTATCTATATATATCTGAACATAGATATATAGAAGAACAAGACATATATATATATAGAAAGACAAGATATATATATATATCAAAAAGATACATACATATATATAGAAGAACAAGACATATACATATATACAGGACAAGATATATATATATATATGTTTTTTAATGTGGAGCTTTTAATCCATGTTAGAATTCAGTTGTAACTTGACCATAAATTTAAACAGAAACCGGGATCCCTGGGTGGCGCAGTGGTTTGGCGCCTGCCTTTGGCCCAGGACGCAATCCTGGAGATCCGGGATCGAATCCCACGTCGGGCTCCCGGTGCATGGAGCCTGCTTCTCCCTCTGCCTCTCTCTCTGTGTGTGTGTGATATCATAAATAGATAAAAATTTAAAAAAAATTTAAACAGAAACCATCTTCTGAGACATACATTCTAATATATGTATCAACAGTAGTGATAGGCAACCAAAAGTCGGTTATTTCAACTCATTAGTAACATTTCACTTTTCTATCCAACATAAACCTATAGTGGTTTGCCCCAATTACATAGCTGAAACACTGTCTTATGAAAACAAAATGAAACAAAATTAAATAAATTTGAAGATAAAAATACTCTGAAGTTAAAGCAAACTACAATCCTTGGCGGATCAATCAGGTAAAAAACATTGGTGAGTGTTGGAAGCACAGGATAACTGACATGAACCTTCAGCACAAAGTACATCTTTGAAAACATGAAACAATGACTCTTTGGAGGACAATAGCTAAATACCCAAGAATCATCAGGTTTGAAAAATATTGCTTAATCACTTCCCAAAACACAGCTGCAAGAACTGATTACATATTATATGATATATATTATATATATAATCTCTGAACATAGATGGAGGACCTGCCCTGGGAAAGGAGAGATCACCATAGTCAACTACAGCATAATATGAACTAGGTGTTTTAGACCGGGAAGAACTTAGCAAAGTCTGTTTGTTAAAATTCCTCTCTATGTCCAATTGTTTCTGTGCCGCCCAGCAAACATTTGTTTACCATTTACTCTTTTGTTCCTCTGAACTCTCTTCCTTCCCTTTGAAGTCCCACACCTCTGATCCCCTCTCCTCTCTGGATAGCATGTAAGCCTCACTCGCCTGATTGCCTGCTAGGTACACAATTAAATTTTATGTTCTCCTGTCATATGTCAATTTAATTCTTAGACCGGACAAAAGAAACTTGAATAGTAAAGTAAAATCGTCCTCTTCCTCAGTAACTGAATCTGCTACGAACCTAGGGTGTTTGTCTAAAGTAGTTCTGGTTGTCATAGGAGCAAGCAAGTGCTGCTAGTGTTTGTGATCAATGCATGGGAATAATATTAAATAACAAATGTGAAAGCACTTTATATTTTAATCTATTTATTCCTAATAACCACTTTGTGATTTTTTTTTATTTCTTAACTTTTCTTGAAATCAATTTAAGCTTATAGGAAAGTTACAAGAATAATGCCAAGAGATTAACTACTGGCATGACAACTAGAGGAACTCAGGTGACCCACTCCCTAGTGAAACTGATGAAAATTATTTATTTATTTTTTAGGAAGAGAGCTTGCACGTGCATGGAGTGGGGGTGGGAGGCAGAGGGAGAGGGAAAGAGAGTTCCAAGCAGGTTCTACGCTCAGCCTGGAGCCCAATGTGGGGCTCAGTCTCACAACCCTGACTGAGATCATGATCTGAACTGAAATCAAGAGTCCTACCCTCAACCAACTGAATTACCCAGGTGCTCCTGATGAAAATCATTTTAAAACAAGCCAACAACAAACAATCATTGAAAGCCTTGGAAATAGTCCTATGAGAAAACAGCAAATGAAAAAAAACATATATTCAAGAAAATCTATGAAAATTTGATAAGAAATGTGAGTGAGAATCTGTGGTATTTCAATCAAGACCACTTCAAACTCCTAACTCACCAGAGATCCATCTGCTGCAATCAAGAATACAGAGCCTCTTCTCCCCACAATCCCAGTGGGAGGAGCAGGATGTCAACAATTCTCACCAAGCCCCTAGCTACTACCTGATACTAAGGCTAAGTCCTGAATAAGTGTGGTTGAGAAGTGGAGGATCCTTTTTCCATCCAGCCCACTCTTGGAACAGAGGATCTACCTGGGGCTGGAGTGCTGAGAATACTAGAGTTCTAATCATCCTCACCCGAGCCTAGGAAGTGGTAGTTCTGTTGCAGGATTTCTTTTCCTTCAGTGCCTGCAGATCTTGGTCTTGCCTGCTTTGAAGAATGATGAGGTAAACCAGACAAAGAGTAGTGGGAAGCAAAGCAAAGTTTATTGAGTGATAGTAAAGCAAAGTTTGTTGAGAGTACAAAGCTCCTGAAGAGGGTGGAACCCAAGAGGGTTGCTAATCTGGCATTTAAATTTAGGGGGGTTTTATGGGGTCTTTCGTGTGGATTGTTTAAATTTGATTAACCCTTGCCTGTCACCCAATCAGGTTTTTGTTTGCATGCTCATCTACCTATCAGGTAGTTGTTCAAGGTGGGACATGGTGGAGGGCTCCTCCAGGCTAATGTTTTGTAGCCTCGGGGACCAGCAGCCACCACTGCCCTAAGGCATGCTGGTTCCTCAAAAATTAAACAGGAATACCTTGGGAGAGCTGCTGCCTCCAAGTCCAGACTCAAGACTCAACCCTGCACACCACCAACACCAACCAATGAGCCCTCCTGAATCCTTTTGGTTCTGAGTACACTATGACAACTCTCAAGGATCAGCTGATTCAGAATCTTCTTAAGGAAGACCCAACCCCCCAGAATAAAATTGCAGTTGTTGGGGTTGGTGCTGTTGGCATGGCTTGTGCCATCAGTGTCTTAATGAAGGACTTGGCAGATGAACTTGCTCTTGTTAATGTCATGGAAGACGAATTAAAGGGAGAGATGATGGATCTCCAGCATGGCAGCCTTTTCCTTAGAACACCAAAAATTTTCTCTGGCAAAGACTATAATGTGACTGCAAACACCAAGCTGGTTATTATCACAGCTGGGGCATGTCAGCAAGAGGGAGAAAGCCATCTTACTCTGGTCCAGTATCATGTGAACATCTTTAAGATCATAATTCCTAATATTGTAAAATACAACCCAAACTGTAAGTTGCTTGTTGTTTCCAAGCCAAAGGATATCTTGACCTATGTAGGTTGGAAGATAAGTGGCTTCCCCCCAAACCGTGTTATTGGAAGTGGTTGCAAACTGCATTCAGCCTGGTTTGTACTGGGGGGAAAGGCTGGGAGTTCACCCATTAAGCGATCATGGGTGGGTCCTTGGGGAACATGAAGATGTGTATTTACTGGTGTTCTATAACTTCTGATTCTTTCACCCAACATTCAACATGCCTAGTCCATCTTTTTTTTCTACAGTCAGTCACATCCTGGGATCCCATGTATAAATTCAATATTGCATGTATTGTGCATAACTGTTCTAAAGGATCTTGTTTTGTGTACTATACATGTCAGAAATAGTGCACATCACCATATAATGTAAAAAGTCAATGCAACCAATTATCTAAATATCATACCAACAAAAATACCAAACAAACTTTGAATGAAAAAAATAGTAATACTACAATATCAAAAGTTATACATGGGGGCACCTGGCTGGCTAAGCTGGGGGAAACTGTGACTCTTGATCTCAGGGCTGTGGGTATGAGCCCCAGGTCAGATGTAGAGATTACTTTTAAAAAATGAAATATTTTTTTTAAAAAGTGTTGTATGTGGATTTTTGGCTGTGATTGGCACCCCTAACCCCCATGTTGTTCAAGGGTCAACTGTAGTATAATCTTGTGGTAGATATATGGGTGTTTACTGTAAAATTTTTTTCAGTTTTGCTCTATGATTGAACATTTCTATAACAAAAGGTTTGGGAAGAAAACACTGTGCTGAGTGAAAGAATCCAGACACACAAAAAGTACAAATATGGTTTATTTTACTGTACACAAAGTACTGTGTGGTTTATTTATACAACATTCTAGAAGACAAAATAAATCTATAATGACAGAAAGGAAATCAGTATTTGCCTGAGAGGAAAGTGTTGATTGTAAAGGGGCATAAGAAAAAATTTGAGGTTATGGAAATATTCTGCACACTGATTAGATAGCAGTTACATGAGAGTATATATTTGTCAAAAATCACTGAACCATACACTTTAAACGAGTGCATTTATTTATGCAAACTACACATTGAAAAAGTTGATTTTAAAACAAATAGGCAAACAAAAGTGGATTGGAAGCTCTGAGCTTCCAAATGGGTCTAATCTCTTTTGAACATCTCAGTGGAGTATCTGGTTGAGCTATTTCCTTGGGGAACCTCCATTGTCAGTACGTTCAAAGTTTTCCTTTAAATTGTTCAGATTTAGCAGAGATGACTCTTAATCTCCCACCTACAAAGGAAAGAAAGGCCTGGCTTCCAGAACTCCCCAAGTGGAGTGGAAAAAGACCAATGAGATTTCCTAATCTGAGAGGCATACCTCATCTTGGTTGGACACATTGATCTGCTCCCCTCCCCACTTACTGAAACGCTTTCTTCCTAAAAGGAGCCAACCCTCTCCAGAAAACCTCCCGCCTTTCTGGTCATTCCTTGTCAGTCTCTCTATAGATAGACTTCCTTTCCTTTGTTTGTTCCTTAAATATTGGCTCTGTCCTTGACCCTCTTCTTTTTGTCAACCAGGATCTAATTGTCTTTTGTCTCAGGGATCACACATTCCTCTACTGTGTTTCTCTCATTTCCATGTCTATCTGATTTCTCCTAGGTCTGTTGGAGTCCTATCTGTTATCTGCATCATGAAGCACTAGAGGGATATGTTGAGTACAGGGAGAGAGATAATCAAGGTCAAGGGAAAGAGAAATCATCAGAGCCCAAGGCCACCAGCTGGTTCAGTGATGTCCCAGGCCTGGGGGGAGATGCTGACGCAGATGGAGGCCAAGCCAAGGTACAGATGTGGCATTTCAGGGTCATACTGGGGCTGTTCCTTACTTGCGTTGACCTATTTCCATGCTGTTGCCCCACAGTGAGGAGCCCTTTCTTAACAGAAAGTAAATGTTCAGACACTCTGGTTTTCCTTTTCTTTTGACTGAGCATTTTATAATAAAATGTTAGAAAAGAAAATATTATTCTAAGTGCAAGAAGTCAGACATCGAAGAGTACGCACTGCTTCAGTGCCTAACACTGAAGTTAAAAATAGGGCTAACCCCCCATGGCTCAGGGCAGACTCCAGTGGAGAGACCATCATGCACATATCTCCCCTGGGGCCTACAAAGATACTTTGACAAGGAGAGCTACCATTTGAGAATAGACATATGATAGCTATGATTTTATCATGGGTATATTAATATGCTCATTAATATGCATATTAATATACCCATCAATTCATGTAATTCTCTGTAGGAACCATTGTCCTCATTTTACTAATTCGAAAAACTGAAGCTTAGAGTGGTGTAATAATTAAGTAACCAGAGTTTTAATAATTGGCAGAGCTTCAGTTCAAAAGCAGGGAGTCTAAAGTAGTCTAGAGCCCAGGCTATCAGGCTTGTTGACTGTTGTAACTAGAGGTAGCTATGTTGAGAATAGAATGGCCCCCCTCCCACTTCCTATGGAGATAGTGCTACCACTGATCTACTGTCTCCATAGTTTTGCCTTTTTTTTTTTTTTTTTAGTTTTGCCTTTTATAGAATGTTACATAGTAGGGACACACAATATGTAGCCTTTTCAGATTGGCTACCTTCACTTAGTAATATGCATTTAAAGTCCCTGAATATCTTTTCATGACTTGATAGCTCATTTCTTTTTAGCACTGAATAATATCCCATTGCCTGGGTGTACCGCAGTTTATTTATCCATTCATCTACTGAAGAACATGTTGTTGCTTCCAAGTTTTGGCAATTATGAATAAAGCTGTTACAGTCATCAATGTGCAGGTTTTGTATGGATATCAAATTTCAACTCCTTTGAGTAAATACCAAGAAGCAGGATTTCTGGATTGTATGGCAAGAGTATGTTTAATTTTATAAGAAAGCACTAACTTTTCAACGTGCTGGTATCTTGCATTCCCAGCAGCATTGTATGTGAGTGTTTCTTGCTCCACATCCTTGCCAACATTTGGTGTCAAATGTTCCAGATTTGGGCCATTCTAAGAGAAGTGTAGTGGTATCTCATTATTGTTTTCTTTTTTCTTTTTTTTTTTTTCATTATTGTTTTCATTTCTATTTCCCTGATGACATATGCTGTGGAGCATCTTTTTATATACTTATCTGCCATCTGAATGTCATCTTTGGTAAGATGTCCAGGAAGGTCTTTGGCCCATTTTTAAATGAGATTGTTTTCTTTTTGAGTTTTAAGATTTATTTTTTATATTTTGAATAACAGTCCCTTATCCAATGTGTCTATCTATTGCTAATATTTTCTCCCAGTCTGTGACTTTTCTTCTCATTCTCTTGATATTATCTTTCACAGAGCAAAAATATTTCATTTTAGTGAAGTTCATCTTATCATTTATTTATTTCATAAATTGTCCCTTTGGTTTTGTATTTAAAAAGTGATTGCCAAACCCAGGGTCATTTAGGTTTTCTCTAGTGTTATCTTCTAGGATTTTTATAATTTGGATTTTGCATTTAAGTCTATGATCCATCTTGAGTTAATTTTTGTGAGGAGTGTAAGACCTGGGTCTAGATTCAATTTTTTTGCATGTACATGATCCAATTATCCCAACATAATTTGTTGAAAAGACTACCTTTGCTCTATTGCATTATCTTTGCTCCTTTGTCAACAATCAGTTAACTATATTCACGGAGGTCTATTTCTGGGCTCTCTATTCTGTTCCACTTATCTATTGCCAATACTACACTGTATTGATTGCTGTGGCTTTATAGTAAGTCTTGAAGTCAGATAACAACAGTCCCCCAGGGGATCCCTGGGTGGCGCAGCGGTTTGGCGCCTGCCTTTGGCCCAGGGCGCGATCCTGGAGACCCTGGATCGAATCCCACGTCGGGTTCCCGGTGCATGGAGCCTGCTTCTCCCTCTGCCTGTGGCTCTGCCTCTCTCTCTCTCTCTCTCTCTCTCTGTGACTATCATAAATAAATAAAAAAAAAAAAAAAAAAACAACAGTCCCCCAAATTTGTTCTCCTTCAGTACTATGTTGGCTATTCTGGGTCTTTTGTCTCCCCAGATGAATTTTAGAATCAGCCTGTCAATATCCATAAAGTAATTTGCTAGGATTTTGTTTGAAATTGCGCAGAATTTTATTGATCAAGCTAGGATTGGTTCAGTTTTGGAGAAGACTTATAACTACTGAGGGGTAGGAGAAGTACTATTTTGGAGATAAAGTGATAATAAATAAGTTAGTAAAAATCAGCTATAGACAAATGGAGGGATTTTAGCACAAATTTCTTAGATGTGATAGTGGCATTATGATCATGTAGAAAATTGTTCTAGTTCACAGGAGATAAATACTGCAGAATTTAGGGGCGCCTGGGTGGCTCAGTCCATTAACCATCTGCCTTCGGTTCAGATCGTGATTCTAGGGTCCTGGGACCGAGCCCCACATCAGGCTCCCTTTTCAGCCGAGAGTCTGCTTCTCCCTCTCCTCCCTCCACCCCCCCCCCAGTTTATACTCTCTCTCTCTCTCTCAAATAAATAAAATCTTTTTTAAAAAATACTAAAGAATTTAGGGATAAAGTATCATCATGCCTGCAAGTTACTTTCAAGTGGTTCACCAAAGTGTGTGTGTGTGTGTGTGTGTGTCTGCCTGTAGAGAAAGAGTATAACAAATATGACTTATTGTTACCAATTGGTGACTCTAGATGAAGAAAATATATATGGGGCACTTGGTGGCTCCACCAGGTAAGTATCTGCCTTTGGCTCAGGTCATGATCCCAGGATCCTGGGATTGAGTCCCATGTTGGGCTCGCTGTTCAGTAGGAGCTTGCTTCTCCCTCTCCCTCTGCTGCTCTCTCTCTCTCTCTGTCAAAAAAACAAATAAAATCTTTTTTAAAAAAAGTGTATGTGTATTCTTTAAACTTTTCAGGTTTTCAGACTTGAAATGCTTGAAAATTAAAATTTGAAAAAATATCTATATATGATTCTGATATTCTATCAATTGTATTTGGAATGCAATGCAAGATATTTCATACACATTTTGTTTTAAAATTGTTGTATTGAGTTTGGGCAAGGATATAAATATAAATATTTCCTATACAAATATTAGTCAAAAAACAGTGTACCAAGAGGAAAATATGTTCTCTGAAGTTTGTTTGTTAAAAAGCAAGATATATATATATATAAAAAAGCAAGATATATTCCACTGAGAAGACAGGAATCAGGGAGGTGCTTTGCAGGATGTAACTATTTATATTTGATTTTTTTTTCCTGTTTATTTTTATCCTTCATGACTAACTTTTAAGATTCATGAACCAGGGACCATGGCTCCTTTGCTTCCCATTGTACATCCAGCACTTAGCACAATGCTTGGCATAGAGTGGGTCCCTATTTAAGCTAGGTAACACTCACTGCTCTAACAAAGTAGCCTCCAAATAGTGGTGGTTTAGTACAATGGAAATTTATTTCATCACCTTTCTAAACAATGCAAGTATTTTTGGCAGGCAGCTTCCTGCCATGCAGTAATTTCAGAGACTGAGACTCCTTTCATATTTTGGCTTCATCATTCCCCAGGTATTTGTTATCTTCAACAGTCAGTCAGCAGAAGGGGAAAGAGTGTGAAGAAGGCATACCTGTGGGGCACCGGGGTGGCTCAGTGGTTGAGCATCGGACTTCAGCTCAGGTCATGGCCCCGGTGTCCTGGGATGGAGTTCCACATCAGGCTCCCTGCGGGGAACCTGCTTCTCCCTCTGCCTGTGTCTCTGCCTCTCTCTGTGTGTCTCTCATGAATAAGTAAATAAAATCTTAAAAAAAAAAAGAAAGAAAGAAAGAGAAGGCATACCTGCGCCTTAAAATCCTTGTCATACAAAATAGAAATCATACATCTCATTTTTCACTCACATTCCATTGGTAAATACCAAACATATGGTCATACTGAGAAGCAAGATGTGTGTGTATATGGATGGAGGGTAAGGGGTGTCTGGAAAACCACAATGCCTGAGCTGGAAGCCACTTCCCAAGGACAATTTTATAATATGGAGGGAGTGGATTTTAGTACACAGCTAACCATCTCTACCGCAGTGTTTAGATGTTTGTTGAATGAATAAATAATCCTTCTGAGACTGCCTTAATCTTTGCAAATTCAATACCATGTAAATCTCAGAATGTGGAGAAGCTCAGATGAGGTTCATGCAACCCCTGGTGGTTCTGTTGATTTTATAGTTCTTCTTTGGCAAGATACAGTAAGAAGGCCTAGAGGACCCCTCCTGCCTGAAACAACTTAAAAACCGGACCAACCAAATGTATGAAACAACAGTGTGCAGACTTTGGACATCAAACAGTGTAGGAGAGGTAAGCACTGTGATTATCCTCGCTTGCTGCCTGGAAAGAGTTTTTGAATTGTGGCGCAGGGAGAAAGAATTCAGGCAAAGTCTAGTCATCTCCTTAAGTTGAGGAGACAGAGTCCTGGGAGGCTAAAGTGGCTAGAGGTTACAGAGCATAGTACCAGAGGTGAGAGCAATGTACAGAGAGACATCTCTAGTCTTCAGAGTTCCCCTGAAGTTTTTTTTTTTCCCCTCAAGTTTTCAGCTAACTACTACTCAGCGTATATGAAGGGAGAAACCATCCAAGTGTGGGAAAGAACTATCTGAAAGAAGAGGCTCGGGATCCCTGGGTGGCTCAGCGGTTTGGCGCCTGCCTTTGGCCCAGGGCGCGATCCTGGAGACCCGGGATCGAATCCCACGTCGGGCTCCCGGTGCATGGAGCCTGCTTCTCCCTTTGCCTGTGTCTCTGCGCCTCTCTCTCTCTCTGCGTGACTATCATAAATAAGTAAAAAATTAAAAAAAAATGAAAGAAGAGGCTCTTAAAGCTCATCCAGAGTCAAAAATGAATGAAGTTTGCACCAGACAGCAGAAAATCTTTTAATTCATGGATCACTAAGTAGTGGAGGAAAATTAGCTCTACGCTCAAAGCTACTCTAGACTCATGTAACTTAAGAGCAAGCCTCATAAAGATTGAACTGTTGGTAAATACTTTAACTGCATCTCAGGGCAAAGCTCAAAAACATTCATAGGAATACAAAAACATCTAACACCTGACCAGGTAAAGTTCACAATGCCTGGCATTTAATTTAAAATTATAAAATGTAAAGAACCAGGAAAATACAATCTATAATAAGGATAGCAATCAATCAATAGAATCATATCCAGAAATGTCACAGATAACAGAATTAGTAGGCAAGTATATTATTTTTTTAAAGATTTATTTTTTTTTTTCATGAGAGACACACACACACACAGAGGCAGAGACACAGGCAGAGGGAGAGCAGGTTCCACGCAGGGAGCCGGACATGGGACCTGATCCCGGGTCTCCAGGATCATGCCCCAGGCTGAAGGCAGGAGCCAAACTGCTGAGCCACCCAGGGATTCCCGAGAATTTCAATCATATTTATTACATAAATATGGAACCTGAATTGAAATATGCCTTCACATCAATTATGCTTTAAGAGAAGTAGCTATATTCTTACAGGCTCAATCAAAATTGAGCAATAACTACTAGTGTTATTGATACAAATACTAACTCTGTAACATGATGCTTGTATATAAATAAAGTTGAATAAAGTATTTTTGGACATCTTTTGTACTACTGCAAAAATTAATTTTGTGGAGATTATTTGCCTCTATAGCTATCATTAAAAAATTAACCGGGGATCCCTGGGTGGTGCAGCGGTTTGGCGCCTGCCTTTCGCCCAGGGTGTGATCCTGGAGACTCGGGATTGAATCCCATGTCGGGCTCCCGGTGCATGGAGCCTGCTTCTCCCTCTGCCTGTGTCTCTGCCTCTCTCTCTCTCTCTCTCTCTCTGTGACTATCATAAATAAATAAAAATTTTAAAAAATTAACCTATGTACATGGATATCTGATCATATCGCTCTTTGCTAAAAACACTTGGACGCTATTCTGCTGAATAAACAATGTTCAAGTATCTACGTAGAGTCATATATGGCTTATGTGTACAATCCTAAAATAAACCAGAATGGATGGTGCAGCTTTGTAATCCCAAAGGAGGCTAAGACAAAAAAAGTTCTGGAACACAACTTTATTTTCATTTCAGTAGACATTTAGTTCCAGTAAATAAGACAAGGAGTGAAAAGGGATGTGGGAAGTCAGAGAAGCCTGGGGCTTCAACAAGTTACTAGACGGTAAACTTCTGAATTCTTATGGCACTAGAGCTAAACCTGTGATTTGCGGATTAGTCAATGGATGTAATTGTGTATAAGAAGTTTAAATGAGAGGCGCTTGGGTGGCTCAGTCTGTTAAGCGTCTGCCTTCAGCTCAGGTCATGATCTCAGGGTCCTTGGATCAAGCCCTACATTGGGCTCCCTGCTCAGTGAGAAGTCTGCTTCTGCCCATTCCCCCGGTCCATGCCCTCTCTGCCTTAAATAAATACATAAAATATTTTTTTAAAAGTTTATTTTTTTAAATTTTTTATTTATTTATGATAGTCACACACAGAGAGAGAGAGAGAGAGAGAGAGAGGCAGAGACACAGGCAGAGGGAGGAGAAGCAGGCTCCATGCACCGGGAGCCCGATGTGGGACTCAATCCCAGGTCTCCAGGATCGCGCCCTGGGCCAAAGGCAGGCGCCAAAACGCTGCGCCACCCAGGGATCCCTTTTAAAAAGTTTAAATGAGAATTTATTCTCTTCATTTAAAAGGCAAAACTGATGAATAGATTTTTTTTTAAAGACATACAGATGGCCAACAGGTACATGAAAAGATGCCCAACATTGCTAATCATCAGGGAAATACAAATCAAAACCACAATGAGAAATCACCTCATATCTGTTAGAATGGCTATTATTGAAAAGACCAAAGATAACAAGTGTTGGTGGGAATGTGGGAAAAAGGGAACCCTTGCACACTGTTGGTGGGAATGTAAATTGGGGCAGCCACTATGAAAAACAGTATGGAGGTTTCTCAAAAAGCTACAGGTAGAACTACCATATGATCTAGAAATTTCCCTTCTGGATATTTATCCAAAGAAAATGAAACACAACATGAAAAGATATCTTCACCCCTCCGTGTTCGTTGTAGCCTCATTTACAATAGCCAAGATGTAGAAACAACCTTAAGTGTCCATCAGCAGATGAGTGGATAAAAAAGATATGGTATATATGTATGCACATGTGTGTGTATTTAAATAATTCACTAAATATTTAAGTAAATGAATAGAATTCAAAGAAAAGAAACTGAGGTGTCTGCCTCTTTTCTTGTTGCAACTCCATGGATCTCTATGACTTGGATCTTGGAGGAAGGTTGGACAAGTAAACTCCATCATTTGCACTTGGGAGTTCTGTTCCCTGTAATTTTGACAAAACAAAAAAACGACCAATGTGTTAAAGGAGAAATGTTGATTGCATGCAATGGCCATAGAATGATTGGTTCCATGCAGCGGAAATTGGTCTTGACTTCTGATGGTTAGTATTTGTATCAGCAATTCAACAAATAAAAGATTATATAGCACATGTCAAAAGCTTAGCCCTAACTCAGTTCTAATGTCCTTGCATTGCTTTGGGGAAGGGGCTTCCAATCCCAGTACACATGCCCAGGTCATCATCACAGGTTTTTTTTTTTTTAAGATTTTATTAATTTATTCATTAGAGACACACAGAGAGAGGCAGAGACACAGGCAGAGGGAGAAGCAGGCTCTATGCAGGGAGCATGATATAGGACTCAATCCCGGGACTCCAGGATCATGCCCTGGGCAGAAGGCAGGTGTAAACTGCTGAGCCACCCAGGGATCCCCAATCACAGGTTTTTGTAAATAATGTCAGTTTTCTGATAGGTAGTTGGAATCCTGGAAGCCTCATAGACATTGGAAAATATGTAAACCTCCCCATTCTTCATTCCCTAAACCTTTATAGATTCATAAATGAGGTGTTGATCTGCAACAAATCATCTCTGTCACCTCACTTGTATATTTATATCTCTAACGAATTCATTCATTCAATAGACACTTCCTAAACACCTATCACACAGGTATAGTTCTCATCTTCAAGAAGGCCACGGTTTAATGAAAGAGACAGGCAAGTAAATGAATAAGTGCTATAATTCAAGTGTATATAGGGTTTAGGTTATAAAAGATTTCTTTCATTATCTTATAAACATAGAAATTGATAGATTAGACTTATACTTGCTGATAAACCCAGATCAAATATAAGGAAGCACTTACAGTTCATGAATTAAGGAATACCTTGAATTTAATTCCTGTATTGTTAAATATATGAATTGTGACATGTTTCCTTGTTAGAATTTATTCAGTATCTACAGATACAGGTTTAGTTTTAATTTTGTTTCACTAGAAAGTCCAGTCTCTGTATAAAATCTAATTTTAAGACTTTATATTTGTGTTAAACCCTCATGCTTTATTATTACATTACTATGACATTGGATTCCCAGGCCCAGGTGCTACCACTGTCTGTGAACCCAGTTCTTCCTCAGTGAAATTATCCCATCTGTGCTACCACAGACATTCTTTATTTTTAGGACAGTATGGTTACTATGAACCACAAAATTGGCTTTCAGTATTATCTCCCTGAACAGTTAGTATTTTCCATGAAAATTTTATAGCAAGAGAATAAATGAAATAAAATATACATATAGCACAAGAAGAGCTATAATCACACAACATTCATTTAATTGCATAATTCATTATGAATTTGTAATTTGGGGGCATCTGAGTGGTTCAGTAGTTGAGTGTCTGCCTTTGGCTCAGGTCGTGATCCTGGGGTCCTGGGATCAAGTCCCACATCAGGGTCCCTGCAGGGAGCCTGCTTCTCCCTCTGCCTGTGTCTCTGCTTTTCTTTCTGTGTCTCTCATGAATAAATAAGTAAAATCTTAAAAAAAAAAAAGAATGCATAATTTGTAAATGAATTATGCACCTGGCTGGCTCCGTTGGAGGAGCCTATGACTTGGTCTTGGCATTATGAGTTCTAGCCCCACATTGGGTATGGAAATTACTTAAATAAAACTTAAAAAAAATAAATGTATAATGCAAACATTTTCCCCCAATCTCTTTGTTCTTTTACAATAAGGTAAAAATGTCTGACTAATGTATTTTTTTTAATTTTTATTTATTTATGATAGGCACACAGTGAGAGAGAGAGGCAGAGACACAGGCAGAGGGAGAAGCAGGCTCCATGCACCGGGAGCCGGAGGTGGGATTCGATCCCGGATCTCCAGGATCACCCCCTGGGCCAAAGGCAGGCGCTAAACCGCTGCGCCACCCAGGGATCCCTGACTAATGTATTTAAATAACTACATTTATAAAGATATTTGGTAAATTACCAATCAGTAGGAAAATGTAGTTTTAATGCCATTATTATTTACACATTCAGTTTGAGAATTGAGTAGTTAAAATTAGAGTAGGTGGAATGTTTGCAGGGGGTATATGCTTATTTATAATAAGATTTAATTAATTTACAAATATTATAATTGGTAAAGCTCTAAAAGCAAAATATTTCTTTCTAGCCATAATGTGCTTTGAAGAGCACTGTTTGGAATATTATTAAAAATTACTCTTTGGTGCCCGGCCGGCTTAGTCAGTAGAGCCTGAGTGCCTTTTTTTTTTTTTTTTAATTTTATTTATTTATTCATGAGAGACAGAGAGAGAGAGAGAGGCAGAGACACAGGCAGAGGGAGAAGCAGGCTCCATGCAAGGAACCCAACATGGGACTCAATCCTGGGACTCCAGAATCACACTCTGGGCCAAAGGCAGGCACCAAACTGCTGAGCCACCCAGGATCCCTAAGCCTGAACGCTTGATCTTGGAGTCATGATGTTAGAGCTCCATGTTAGGGGTAGAGTTTACAAAAACAAATTTAAAAAAAAATGAAAAAAAAATATATTCAGCTTTAAAACACAGAATGAAAATGTATGACTTTTCCAAATGGCACAGAATCTGATTTACATTACATTTTAAGTGTATATAGTCTTCCTATTTTGTAATGGATTCTCAGAAACATAAGTCTTTAGCAATGACCAAAATTCTTTTCAGTTAGTTTTTTAATTTGGGGCCACATTTCAGAAGCGTTACTTCATTTTACTTATTTATTTTTGCATGTGAGATTAAACAGAAAAACACACAGACCTTTTGTCTTTTTTTTTTAAGATATATTTATTTATTTTAGAGTGTGTGTGTGTGTGTGTGTGTGCAAGCAGAGGGAGAGGCAGAGGTAGAGGGAGAGAGAATCTCAAGCAGACTCAGTGTTGTATAAGCAGCAGAGGTGGGACTCAATTTCACCACCCTGAGATCAGGACAAGAGCCAAAATTGAAAGTTAGACACTTAATGGACTGAGCCACCTAGGCACCTCAATTTTGTCTTTATTTTTAAATGACTGAAGCTTTGTTTTTTTTTTTTTTAAGATTTTATTTATTTATTCATGAGAGACACAGAGAGACAGAGAGAGAGAGAGAAACAGAGAGAGGCAGAGACACAGGCAGAGGGAGAAGGAGGCTCCATGCAGGGAGCCTGATGTGGGATTGGATTCCGGGTCTCCAGGATCACACCCCGGGGCTGAAGACAGGCGCTAAACTGCTGAGCCACCCAGAGATCCCCTGAAGCTATGTTTTAAATTGTATATATCAAAGGTAAATCAGTCCAAGACAATATATGAAATTTAATAATTTCACTTGATCTTAGCCAAAAGGCTAAGAAGCGATGGCACTTAATAATTAAATATTTATCTGAGTTAGCATTTGAAATAGTTCTTATATATAATATTTATAATATACAATAATGTAATACAACATAAAAATATTAGTATATACTTCAATGTATAACACAATTTATAAAATTAAGGTAAAACTTCTTTTTGCAGTAGATTCTGATAGAATCATTGGCGAGTAAATGCAATTTCCATTAGATGTTCTAGTTTTTTTTTTTTTTAAGATTTTATTTATTTATTCATGAGAGACAGAGAAAGAGAGAGGCAGAGACACAGGCAGAGGGAGAAGCAGGCCCCACGCAGGGAGCCCGTGTGGGCCTCGATCCCGGAGGCCGGGAATCACGCTCTGAGCCAAAGGCAGATGCTCAACCACTCAGCCGCTGAGTCACCCAGGCATCCCTTGATGAGTTTTTTTTAATGCTATTTTTTAATCACAACAGAATATTATGAGAAATCATATTAAATCTCAATCTTTGCCTTAACATTTTATATGTAATATGTAAATATTATCATCTATGTACATTAAAATTATACATACACAGAAATTAAAGGTAAGACAAAGATTAAACATTTAAAAATATTTGCTTATCATGATGACCATATGCTATCATTACTTAATAGATCAGTGTACTCTTAGCAGGCTCCACGCAGGGAGCCCAACGTGGGACTTGATCCCGGGTCTGCAGGATCATGCCCTGGACTGAAGGTGGCGCTTAAACCGCTGAGCCACCAGGGCTGCCCTTTTTAAAAGTCTTTTTTTAAAAGATTTTATTTATTTACTTGAGGGAGAGAGAGAGAAGGAGCAGTGGGGAGGCGCAGAGGGAGAGAGAAAGAGAAGTAAACTCCTTGCTGAGCGGGAAGCCTGATGATGGGCTCCATCCCAGGAACTGGAGATCATAATCTGAGCTGAAGCCAGACACTTACCCGACCACCCAGGTGCCCTTGTTCAAGTTTTTATTTAAATTCTAGTTAGTTAACATATAGTGTAATATTCGTTTCAGAAGTAGAATTTAGTGATTCATCACTTACATGTAACACCTAGTGCTCATCATAACAAATGTCCTCCTTAATACCCATCACCCATTTAGCCCATCCCCCTGCCCACTCCCCTCCAGCACCGCTTTTTGTTCTCTGTAGTTAAGAGTCTTTTACAGTTTACTTCCTTCTGTCTCTCTCCTTTTTTTTCTTTCAGATCAATGTACTCCTAGGGCAAGGTTTATTGTACTGATAGAAGGTCCAAGTCCAATATTTCCGTCTTCTTGATTTTTGTTGTTGTTGTTAACTTTTTCAATGACTAGATCATTGTATTTACCTAGTAATGTTTCTGACAGAGTTCATAGTTCTGTTATTTTCTTTGCTTGTTTTTGCATTATCAGTATTAGCTCCAATCAGCAGTTTCTTTGTAAAAATCTAAGCCACTTATCTACTTCATGAAGATTAGTTTAGTTAAACTAGTAGATAATAAATTCCACAAACCAAGTGCATACAAAGTATAGTCTGTAGCAATTTGCTGAAAAGTTCCTTTATTCTCCCCTTGGAAGTTAGAACTCCCACTTCCCTTTCAAGATACCTTATTTACAAAAATTCTATGTGACCACTTGGAATCTGCCAAATGAGGGAAAATCCCACTGTCAATCTGTACAATAAACTTTAGCAAAATTGAATTCACTTTTATTAAACATGAAAAAATATATATGTAAGTTTAAGTATTTTCTCTTACTTCTCCAGTGGAAGGTCTTGCACCTTCCCTGAATTGTGTGAATTGTGTGAATTGTGTGTACCCAATTTGGGACACCATAGAAAATGAGCCTATTCTCTGATAACCAAATTTTTAAAAGAAAAATGGTAAATATGATCATAAATAGGGAAGAGAAAGAGAAGAATGAAGGGTAGGATTCAACCCTGCAACCCCTTCTTTTTCTTTTTCATTTTCTTCTATCATATTGACCATTCACATGTATAAATTCCTATTGTTTCCATGTTTTGGTCTTTGTCAACATTTTCTTTTCTTTTTTTTGTCAACATTTTCTATGCCACCTTGTCTCCTTGAAGTCCTGTTACTTTTTTTTCCTTATGCTACTTTTTAAAAAATGTGTTAATCTCTTTCAGGAGGTGTACCAAAATAGTTTCAAAGCCTAAGAATACAGTAAAATTATTGTATTCATTATTTGCTGTTTTGCATTAAATATTACATGCCATAATTATATTTTTAAAAATCACTACAGTTTAGTTCAAGCATAATTAGATAGTTCTGAGAAAAGATCCAAAAGAATAATTTTATGGCATCTTATAGTACTTATCACATACAACATGATAGGTAATATAATATGGTGGTTACTACGGAGTCAGATCTGAATTGAAAATCTAACTCTGGAACTTACTAGCTGTGCCATCTTAGGCTTGGTCAATTTACTACAGACTTGCCTTACATACAAAATGGAGCTAATAATTTTACATATAATCATCTACAGTTCTTAATTATGAGGCTAGCAAACACATAACATTATTTGCAATTGTACTTTGGTCATACATTTTAAGAATTAATATTATATTTAATATGGTTCTAGTCCAAGTAATGGCAACAGCTAGATGACAGCAGTTTATATGCTCTGCAGCTCCCAAGGAATTCAGGCAATAGTTTTCAAATTAACAAAATATAAGGAAAATTTTACTCCTTCCTTCCAGAAAAAGAATTGTAAGAAAAATTATAAAATAGGAGAGAAAAATTGTTATTCTTTGCTATAGATGTGTCAAGCACTATATTTTCCATCTTTTCTGCACTTAACCTAGCAAATGAGTTACTCATAGCTATTCAGCTATCTACTGTTTTTGTTCATTTTTTAAAAAATTTAAGTTCTATACCCAATGTGGGGTTTAAACTCATGACCCTGAGATCAAGAGTCATACACTCTACTGACTGAGCCAGTCAGGCACCACAGGTTATCTTCTTGAATGAGTTTTGGTAGTTTTGTCTTTTTAAGGACTTTGTCAATTTCACCAAAATTTATTGGCATAAAGTTGTTTGCAAAATGTGTTGTTTTAATGTCTCTAGGATCTGTAGTGATACCTCTGCTTTCATTACTAATCTTTGTGTCTTTTATCAGTTTGGCTAGAGGTCTATCTTACTAGTTGCATCCCACAAATTTTGGGATTTGTGTTTTCATTTTATTCAGTTAAGAAATCCTAATTTCCGGGGCGCCTCAGTGGCTCAGTGGTTGAACATCTGCCTCTGGCTAAGGGTGTGATCCTGGGGTTCTGAGATCAAGTCCTGCATCGGCTATCTCGAAAGGGAGCCTGATGTGGGACTCCATCCCAGGTCTCCAGGATCACGCCCTGGGGCTGATCGGGTCTCCAGGATTAAGCCCTGGGCAGAAGGTGGTGCTAAGCCACTGAGTCACCGGGCTGTCCCCCTTACTGTAACTACATTTTAGAGTTTTCATGTAAACAGCTTATAGTTGGGTCTTCCTTTTTGCCTAAGCTGACAATGTGTTTTAATTGAAAGGTTTTAGAGTTTCAATTTTAGACCATTTACATTTATTTATTATTTTAAAGATTTTATTTGAGAGAGAGAGATAGCACAAGCTGGGGGAAGGGCAGAGGCAGGAGAATCAGGCTCCAGGTGAACAAGGAGCCCCATGTGGGGCTTGATCCCAGTACTCTGAGATCATGACCTGAGCCCAAGGCAGATACTTAACAACTGAGCCACCCCAGGCATCCCTAGACTTTCAGTTTTTTAACAATGAAAAGTGTTATGGGAATGGATGGTGGTGATGGTTGCGCATTTTGAATGTATTTAGTACCACAGGCTGCACACTTAAAAATAGTTAAGATGGCAAACTTTATCACACTAAAAAAAACTTGAAAAAAAAAAAAAAACCTTTTAGAATATATTCATTTGTTCAAATATATGCTGGTACTCAATACCCATACCCCCAAATATTTCAAACCAAATCTGATATGGCTTAAGACATTGTTAAAAAAGTAATCCCTACACCTAATGTGGGGCTCAAACCCAAGACCCCAAGATCAAGAGTCTTACGCTCTGCGAACTGAGCCAGCCAGGAGCCCTGAGTTTTTTTTGTTTGTTTGTTTTTTGTTTTTGAAAGAATGATAAAAACAGACTGAAAGGGGTGCCTGAGTTGGTTAAACGGTTGCCTTCAGCTCAGCTAATGATCCCAGAGTCCTGGGATCAAGCCCTCTCTCAAATAAATAACTAGAATCTTTAAAACAAGCAACCAACCACCACCACCACCACCACCAACAAAAACAAACCCTAAAACAGACTGACACATGTATTATTACTTTATTAAATCTTAATAGTATTTTTTACAGGAAAAACACAGACGAGTAGGCTACATTGAAGAAATCTTATTTTTAGAAGAGAATTAAGAAGCCTTTAAGATACTTCCAGGTATTATCTTCAGTGATGCTTCTTATCTTTATTCTTGGACTCCAGGAAATATTCAGCCCCTACAGCTACCACAAATGCAGCAAATCCCCATTTGAATCCTTTTAATAACGCACCAACAAAGGAAACATTGTTTGCAAATCCACCTGCATATCTCCAAGCTTCATTGCTAGAGGAAAAAAAGGGGAAAATCATAATCACACACAACTTATGTATATTCACTGAGTAAAACAGATTTAATTTTCATCTTTCTAACAGACTTATATGCAACCTTATGTAAGTGGATCACAATGGGAATCTTACTGTGACATAAGATAATTAGGTCTATATGTCCATGTTTCATATATAAAACATAAGACTTGATTTCACAGTTTTTTTTTTTTAAGGATTTTATTTACTTATTCAAGAGACAGAGAGAGAGAGAGAGAAAGAGAGAGAGAGAGGCAGAGACACAGGCAGAGGGAGAAGCAGGCTCCATGCAGGGAGCCTGATGTAGGACTAAATCCCAGGACTCCAGGATCACACCCTGGGCCGAAGGCTGGCATGCAACTGCTGAGCCACCCAGGTGTCCCTCATAGTCATTAATAACTAGACTTTTACAGAATTCTCAAATGCAAGACTCATTTCAGCCTATTCATTACAGGTCAGTTGTGTGGCTTTGCCCATGTCAGTCATTACAGCATCATTTAAAGAGGAAGTTAGAAGCTTGGATATCAAACTGTTCTGCCACTTAGATTCACAATCTTGTAGGCTGCAAAAATAACTTAACCTGTCAAGGCATGCTTCCTTTTATTCAATGATGATTAGTATCTACCTTATAGTGTTATTACAGAGATTAACCAGGGTAACCAGATATATTCTGGCACAGAGAGTATGTAATACTTAACATTATTTTTTTAAAGATTTATTTATTTATTTATGAGAGACAAGAGAAAAGCAGAGACATAGGCAGAGGAAAGCAGGGTCCTCACAGGGAGCCTGATGTGGGACTTGATCCTCAGACCGCGGGATCACGACCCGAGCCAAAGGCAGACACTCAACCATTAAGCCACCCAGGCACCCAACATTATTATTATTATTATTATTCCAGAGAATCCGAACTTTTCCCTGTCATAGCAGCCTGAGCTTTAGAAGACTGACCTGCTTAAAAAAATAAAAAAGAAAAAGAAAAGAATACCAACTTCCTGCTCTGGCAATCATTTTTCTGAATATCCTGAACAGGAAAGTAAACAGAAATGAGAAAGCTCTAGTGAAAAAAAGTCTTCTCTCACAGGTAGGGATTAATGAGTAGAAAAAATAAGATATAAAAAACAAAAACCATCGAACTCTAAAAATCTGACTTACTAGAAAATGAGTTAATCAAATCTAATCAGATACCCAAACCAAAGACATTAGAAAAAAAAGCTACAGAGTAACATCCTTCATGAACACAGATGCAAATATTCTCAAAAGAATTTTAGAAAATTGGGTAGTCCGGGTGGCTCAGAGGTTTAGCGCTGCCTTCAGCCCAGGGCGTGATCTTGGAGACCCAGGATTGAGTCCCACGTCAGGCTCCCTCCATGGGGCCTGCTTCTCCCTCTGCCTGTGTCTCTGCCTCTCTCTCTCTCTCTCTCTGCTTCTCCCTCTGCCTGTGTCTCTGTCTCTCTCTCTCTCTCTCTCTGTCTCTCATGAATAAACAAATAAAATCTAAAAAAAAAAAAAAAGAATTTCAGAAAATTGAATCCAGCAATATACGAAAAGATAATATATCATGATGAAGGGTTTACCTCAGGAATGCAAGATTGGGTTGGTATTTTAAAATAAGTCAGTCATCATATTAACAGAAAAAAAAAACTATGTAAGCATCTCAATAGTTGCAAAAAATCATTTAAAAAGATTCAACACTCAAGAGAAACTCCACAATTGGATGAAAGACCTCTATGACCACCCTACAACTAATATACTTAATGGTAAAAGACTGAATGCTTCCTCCTCAATTAGGAACAAGGCAGGGGCTCCTGGCTGGCTCAGCTGTAGAGTGTACAACACTTGATCTCATCAGGGTCATGAGTTCCAAGTTCCACGTTGGGTGTAGAAATTACTTAAAAAATACATTAAGACAAAAAAAAGGAATAAGGCATGGATGTTAGCTCATACCACTTTTATCCATTATACTAGTAGTGTTAGCCACTGCATGAAAGAAAAAAAGTCTGTAAATTGAAAAGTAAAAAATAATACTGGTTTGAGACAAAATGTTCATCTATTAAGTAAATTCTAAGAAATCTGTAAAAAAAAAAAAAAACCCTGCTAGACTGAAAATCTGAAGTTAGCAAAGTAGTAAGATACAAAGTTGATATATAAAACTCCATTGTATTTTCACACATTAGTAAAGAAAACTGGAAAAGTTCAACAATACCATTTATAATAGCATAAGGTATGGAATAATTCAGGATAAATTTAATAAAATACATACAAGGTTTGTTTTTATTTTTTATTTATTTTTTAAAAAGATTTTATTTATTCATGAAAGAGAGAGAGAGAGAGAGAGAGGCAGAGACACAGGCAGAGGGAGAAGCAGGCTCCATGCATGGAGCCCAACGTGGGACTCGATCCTGAATCTCCAGGATCACGCCCTGGGCTGAAGACAACGCTAAACCGATAAGTCACCCGGGCTGCCCACAAGGTTTGTTTTTTATTTATTTTTATTAAAAAATAATTTTTTAAAAATTTATTTATGATAGTCACACACACAGAGAGAGAGAGAGAGAGAGAGAGAGAGAGGCAGAGACACAGGCAGAAGGAGAAGCAGGCTCCATGCACCGGGAGCCCGATGTGGGATTCGATCCCGGGTCTCCAGGATAGCGCCCTGGGCCAAAGGCAGGCGCCAAACCGCTGCGCCACCCAGGGATCCCAAGGTTTGTTTTTTAAAGCAATAAAACACTATTGAGAAAATTAAACTGAATCTAAACTGTCCATAGTCTAGAAGACTCAATATTGTTAAGACACCAACTTTCTAGGTTTTTATTTAAATTCCAGTTAACATACAGTGCAATATTAGTTTCAGGTGTACAATATAGGGATTTAACTTGTTAAGACCTCAATTATCCTCAGTTGAGCTCTGAGTTAATGTGATCCCAATTAAAATTCAAATAGCCTTTTTCTAACTTTGAAAAGCTCGTTTTAACATTTAAATGTAAATACAAAGAATCTAGCTAAAACAATTAAGAAAAAAAATGGAACATAGATACTGATCCTGTAGAATAAATTGCCTAAATTATTTAATTATTCTTACCGGCCCCATGGATCCCTTAGCCCTCGTGCAGCCAGCTTCTCCTGGACAGTTTCTAACGGTGTCCCTTCTATCTTCCATTGTTTATAATCTGGAAGTTCCAGTTTACTATGGCCATGATCATGGCCATGTCCATGGGCCATGTCTAAAGGATAAGATTAACGTAAAAAAGAAACATGCTGACTGTAGATATTAAATGCCCAAACATTTGTTAATGTTTTAAAAAGAGCCAGTATAAATACTTAAAAATTCTGAGTTAATAGGTTTTATAAAACAGCATCCTATTATGTAACTAACATATTTACAGTTAGGAAATACACATATACAAAATATAAAAAAGAAAAAGTCAATAATCCTCCCACTCAGAGAAAACCATTTACTATTTTGTTCCTTTCTGCATTACAAGAACAGCAAACATTTCTTGTGCCCTATGTGCCAGGTGCATTAAAGTGCTCTAACATGTATTAATTCTATTACTCCTAAAACAACTCTTTGACCTTAAATTACAGTTATATGTGAAGATCATGAAGCTTCAACAAGGTAAGTAACTTTCTGAAGGTAACAAAAACAGTAAACGGTACAATTGGTTTTGAACCTTGCAGTTTGGTTTAAAAGCCCTAGCTCCTAACTTCTAAGCAATACCGTTTCTTTCTTTTTAGTCCTTTCAGTGCATAATGAAATGAAAATGTACATACTGTTTAGTTACCTGCTTTGTTCAGATGATTCTTTTAAAATGCAGTGCTACTGTGTTTAAATATCTATGGTCACATGAACTTTTTCTGTAAAGAGCCAGATAGTAAATATCTTAGGCTTTGTGGACCAAGAGGTAAAATCAGGTATATTTTATAGGTAGTTATATAACAAGAGAAAAGAATTTCATTGATAAGATTCAAAGTATATAATTTTTTTAGAAAACAAGTCTGATGAAAAAATGAAATTCCCTTTTTTGGGGATAACATTTTGCTTAACTGGGGTTCAAAGTTAGCATTCTTTAGTTAGCAAATTTATTCCAAATGTTCATATGTAAAACCTTCTTACTTCATGGGCAGTATAAAAACAGGCAATATGCTGGATTTGGTCAGCAGGCTGTAGTTTGCTGACTCCTGAACTGACCAAAGAGACCTTAGGACCCCTAAGGCTCTTTAAGTAAAATATGCCTGTAATAGTTATAATAAAGACTTCAGTTTTACTAGTGATTTTTTTTTAAGTTTATTTATACTCTCAACACCCAACATGGGGCTTGAACTCACAGCCCCATGATCAAGAGTCACATGCTCTATGGATAGAGCCAGCCAGGCACCCCGCCAGTATTATTTTTATAGATAATGTAAAAATAAACTTTAGTTCAGTCCCGATTTAAATTACTATGAATTTCAAATTAAGGGTGTATGAATTAATACCCCCTTTGTATAAGGTTAGCAGTAGCAATTCTATAATCACTGCTCTCCAGAAATAAAACCAAACCAAATAATTGCTACCATAATGTCTGCATTTATAACCACGAACAGGCTCAATAATAAGGCAGGGCTCTTACACGGCATTTTAGAAGACAGAGGTAATTATTAGATAGTGTATACTAAAGATACATCATGTGAAATGTTGATTCCATTAAACAATAGTTCCCAAGAATATTGTGGGTTTAAACATAGCAATTCTGACAAATTAACCAACACTTTAATATTTAGAAATACTAGGATAATCACAAAACATTATTTTAATGTTTTTTACATTTAAAAAAGAATGAAACCCAGTAACTACCAAACACAAGTTAAAAAAACATCCACAATTTCAAATGAAACATTTGATCTATTATTTCTTTTTTTTTTTAAAGGTTTTCTTCTGACACCTTTTTTTTTTTTAATTTTTATTTATTTATGATAGTCAGAGAGAGAGAGAGAGAGAGAGAGAGAGAGAGGCAGAGACATAGGCAGAAGGAGAAGCAGGCTCCATGCACCGGGAGCCCGACGTGGGATTCGATCCCGGGTCTCCAGGATCGCGCCCTGGGCCAAAGGCAGGCGCTAAACCGCTGCGCCACCCAGGGATCCCTTGATCTATTATTTCATTATTATTTGGTGTATTCAATAATATAAAGGAAAAAAGTTACCGTTTCAGATTTCAGGCTGACTTTTGAGATTCAATACATTATAAAAGAAATAGTTTTAGAAGTGTTTAATTAGAAGGACATCTTGGCTTCAAACCATGTTTAAAAAAATTTTGTTTTATTTTAAAAATCTTTAAAAAGATTGCAAGACAAACTCTTATTTTGGCAAATATCAATTCTAGAATGCTAACCCTAATTGAGTATTAACATACTTGGAAGGGAATACAAAACAAATATCAAAATCTTTTGATGAAATAGTTTGATTTTAAAAATATACATGGAGGGGCGCTTGGGTGGCTCAGTCAGTTAAGTGTCCAATTCTTTTTTTTTTTAAAGCTTTATTTATTTATTATTCATAGAGACAGAGAGAGAGAGAGAAAGAGAGAGACAGAGACACAGAGGGAGAAGCAGGCTCCACGCAGGGAGCCCGATGTAGGGCTCGACCTCGGGTCTCCAGCATCACGCCCTGGGCCAAAGGTGGTGCTAAACTGCTGAGCCACCCAGGGATCCCCAAGTGTCCAACTCTTGATTTCAGCCCAGATCATGGTCTCAGGGTTTTGAGATCAAGCCCTGCGTCAGGCTCTATGCCGGGCAAGGAGCCTGCTTACGATTTTCTCTGCACCCTCCCTTAAAAAAAAAAAAAAAAAAAAAAAAAAAAAAAATATATATATATATATATATATATATATATATATATATATATATATGCATTACCATGTATGAAGGCTATTCCAAAGTTACAATATTACTATGTTCAAATTTTAACTTGGGAGATAAATCTTTGAACAAAAACATGAAAGTATACATACTAATTTCTAATTTCCTTTAACAAAATCAATGTGTTTTCTCTTCTACCTCATTAAAATATTTCAGAAAGCATCCCTTTATAGTCATTGACTAAACAGAGTATCTCAATGACTTTTTAGAAAGTTGAACAATACAATTTCTAGAGAACTTTTCATTTTCTTTCAAAAAATCACTTCTACTTCAGGGCGCCTGGGTGGCTCAGTGGTTGAGCGTCTGCCTTTGGCTCAGGGTGTGATCTCCAGGTCCTGGGGTCGAGACCTGCTCTAGGCTCTCCTGCATGGAGCCTGCTTTTCCCTCTGCCTGTGTCTCTGTGTCTCTCATGAATAAATAAATACTTTTTTTTTAAAAGAATAATGTCATTTATAGTACATGTAATTTAATGGTTTATTAATGACTTTCAGGTATATATCCCAACCACTCCTCGTTTTTAAACTTGTGACTTAAGAACACTAGAAAATAAAACGAACACAAGTGACTTTTAGTGTCCCTGCACCTACTTATATGGCAATTTAAAAACAGTAATCACTCTAAAAATGGATGTAATTCTGTAACCTGGTTTTTTTTTTCTCTTTAACGTTGTCATACACATTCACACTAGGAAAGCCTTACTATTGCGATTATCCTCTTATTTTACAATGTTTCGATTTGGGGCCGTTGCCTTTAGGCAACTCAAAGGTCGCCACCAGAAAATACACGGCGGGGGGTTTGCGGGTGGGAAAGTAGGAAAAAAAGCACATGGACTTAACTACAGTAATTGTCACCGCATCCTTCTGCCAAGGGCCCTTCTCTAACCCCAGGACTTCATTGTTCTCTAGTGCTAGTTCTTTGATCCCCTTCCCTCGAGGTTACAGACTCTCAAGACGGTTCTCCACTTAGTCTCTCCCTTTTCTACAATCCCCAGAACAGTGTTGCACGGTTACTCCTGATCAAGAGGTGTCCCACCACCTCTAATTTACCTGACAGCAATCCGACCTCTCACGACACTCAAGAGTCAATCCTCCAGCCCGAGCCAAGCGGAAACGGAAGTAGTCTCTCGGAGTGCCTTTCGGCAGGAAAGCAGGAGAACCGTTCAACCGTTCCGCACCGGGCCACGGATTCGTGGACCGACGGGAGAGGAAAACGCGAAGGATGTGGAGTTCGACATTTTTTTTCCGCGCATCTGTGCATCGGTGGTCTGACTGAGGTAAGAATCATTGTGCAGGACGGAATGGCAGGGCAGAGGCGATGTTTCCCCTGCTCGGAGGCCGGAATCCTTAGACGCCGTACAGAAGGGCGGGCCGCGAACATGCTCCAGCCAATGAGGGAGGCAGTTTTTAGAGCGTGGACTCGGCCAATGGGAAGGCTGGTTGTTGCGCTGCAGTTGGCAGGCTGCTGCGGGAGGCGGTGGCGGCAAGAAGCCGGAGGCAGCGGGGTGACAGGTAGGCGGCGGCGGCGTCTTTGCGGGGCGCGGAGTGCTGGGTCAGGAGGGCTTCTTCTTCTCGGGCTGCAGGAACCCCCACAGGGGATGTGACGAGGGTGGTCCGGGAAGGCGGTAGCTGGAGTGGCGGTGGTTCCGGAACCTCGCGTAGACCAGGTAGCAGCTTGGGAGGGCGGTGAGGAGAAGGCAGCTGAGGCGGGGGGAGGCCGGGCGTCGCGGGGCGACGTGGGGGCCCCGGGCGGCCGGAGGCTGCGGCGGCAAGGGCCGAGGGAGGAGAGAGGCGGGAGCACGACGCTCTCGTGAGGGCTGGAGGAGTTCCTTGCACGAAGCTCGGAGAGAGGAAAGGACGCGCGCGGCATTGCGGGCACCGGAGAGAAATCCTAAGAATTGCTTCTTAGGGTCATTTCTCGAGGTGGGAAGGGTGCGTGAAGAGACGCCTATTTGCTGGCGGTCAGAGCCTCCAAACTCCTTATGGCTACATATTATGTAACCCTTGGCTATTATTTACCTAAACAACTAGGTTGTCGCTCTCGGAAGAGGAGGAAGGTCTTGCAACCTCTTGATGTGTCAGAATAGTTTTTGTTTTTGTTTTTTGTTTTTTGTTTTTTTTTTTCTCGTTGGTTTGCGTGCTCCCTACCTTGGCAGGCTCCGTATAGGTGAAGCAGCATGGAGCAGCGTCAGGTCGAGCTTATCCCGACTCCGGACTTGGGTCGAGAGAGGCGTCGGTGTGAGACGGGCAGCCAGGGTGGTGTTTTGTAGTGTTTATGAATTTATTTGTTTCCAACGGTCAATGCTGATCACAAATACTTTTTGTTTGTTTGTTTTTGATCTTCAGGAAAGTGGGGAGCCTCAAAAACCTATAGTAGGAGGTAAGTGCGAGTTGGAAAAGGACTCGAAATTTAGTTGTTAGGGAGGGAAACCTCCCCCCCCCGCCCCCACCTAAATATTGTGGATGTTAGAGACCGTGAAAATCAGGTGGTGGTGGTTTTTAGGGGCATAAGGTAGGGGAGAAGAAGTCCTCTTTTAAGTAATATGCTCTTTTACGCCTGATAAACCATTTGCCCGGAATAGTTATGAGTGATTTCTTAGGTTTAAAAGAGTATGCTCTTGGAACCTCTCCAACGGAGGTTAAAAACATGTATTCATGGACAGGATTAACTGTAAATTATCCCTTTTTCTGAGTTTTTACAACTGCACAGTGGAATAGAGAATAAAATAGGAATTCCATTCAGTATGTGTTTACCGAACCACAGACTGCCTTAAAAATGAGGTGTCCTAGCACACCGGGAAACTTTAAAAGACGCATCATAAATTGCTAAAATGTAAGCTGGTTGAAATGTAGCCTTTGGCTGAGAAGATAAGGACTAAGGTAGTGTGAGCACGTGTACGATTTTCGTTTTTGTATTAGCGATGATTTAATATATCCCAGAGCCTAAATGAAAAGATTCTTGATTTTCCCTCTAAATATCATTTGGTAAAGAGAGGTAGATCATTAGAGTTTGTACTGAAATGTTTAACCACAAATATTTATCAGTGCTTCAGTCAAAATTTTTGATTCCCGGTGTTTTCCTTGGTCTTTTTTACCTTTTTGCAAGAGTAATACTGTCTCAGTCTCAAAGAATACTGCTGTAGGTGCAGTTCTGTAGTGTGAGTACCTGCGAACAAATCTCTGCTGCTTGTGCAGGGTGGTGTGAGTGTGTGCCTGTGTGTTTCTGTGTGTGTGTGTTTCTTATGTAACCAGCCTGCTAAGAGCTCTTAGAGAACTAACTAATGGCTGATTTTGAACGGCCAGTAGGTGTCATTGTAGAATGCAACAAAGTTGAACATTGAGTAGGAAATTACCAACTGATTTAAGAAACGCCAGTCAGAATTAGAATATAATAATAATTGGCCTATTATTTATATAACATTAGAAGCCCACTTTCCTGACACATTTCAGTATTGGAGCTGTTTATAGGAAGCTGAAACACTGGCTTAAAGAAGTATAATTTTTTTTTTTTTTGCTCTAAAACGGACCTGTAGAGTTTTTTAAATCCAACTCTTAAACCATCTTGACATGCAATTTAGATTTAAGTTTGTTTCATTAAAAAAAAATTTTTTTTAATACACAGTTTTGGCATTTAATAGTAGTTTATTAAATTCTATAATTAAGATTTTCAGCTTGACGGAGCTTTATAATAGAAAAAACAATGCTACATAATAAAAAAACTAAAATGATAAAATATGGAAAGAAAGTCTCCAAATTATCAGCTGCACCAAAAAAAGTGCTTTGTTGTTCTTTTAAAGCAAGAACAGAGGAGTTTCTATCTTTCATTCTGTGGTTTCTTAGTTTTTTTGATGCCCAAAATAGCTTCTTTTTATATTTTTATCTGGCTACTAGACTATGTGCCTTTCTCCGGATGATGAACTGGATATTTGTCATGGTCTAAAATATAACATCATGAATTCTGGAAGGAGCTGGCGCAGAAAGCTCTTGAAGGTTGCTTACAACTGGTGTGAATACAGCCGGTTACCTGCAGAGCCTCCTTCTAAGCTCTTGTCTCTTTGTAGCTCTGATCCTTTGCCTGCTGTTGATACAGTGTTTAAAAAAAATAGAGTTGGACCTAATTCAGGAATTCTCATTGAGGGTAGAGAGTTACATATGTATCAGAATAATCTAGGAGTTAAAAAAAAAAAAGGCATACACACATAACTATTGTCTCCACTTCCCTTCAGAATCTTAGTGGTAGGGGGAATGTGAAGAGAAATAGATACATTTTGAAGGAAAAAACATCTCCTAGGTGATGTGGTTCACCACTGGCTTCCATGTTAGAATTGATCTAATTCATGGCTCTCATACTTGTGGTATGAAATAGCAATGGTAGTTTTCCCTTGAAAGAAAAGGCTGCTAAATCTACCAATATTCTTATAGCTCAATAAAATTTCACCATTTAACATTATAGCTGGGCTAGAGTCTCTAACCAGGAGCTGAAGTTGCCAGAAATAAAAATTTCCTGACTGTTTTGGTTTGGATTAGTTTTTACTTGGTAGTCGCTATCCATAAAACAAACTAATTTCTTCCACAATTCAGACCTGTGCTAATTTGCACAGATATTTAGTGATAATCTTGTTTTCTCTCTCTTTTTTAAAGATTGTGTTTGTTTGTTTATTTATTTATTTGGAGAGAGAGAGAGAAAGCGAGCCAGGGAGCACAAGCGGGGGAACAATAGAGGGAGAGGGAAAAGCAGGCTCCCCACTGAGCAGGAAGCCCCACATAGGGCTCAATCTCAGGACCCTGGGATCGTGACCTGAACCAAAGACAGACACTTAACCAACTGAGCCACCCAGGGGCCCCTTTATCTTGTTCTCTTAAAATGTCTCTAAAAGCTATCTAGTTTAAGAATTAAATAGAACTGGAAAATAAAAATTGGGAGTTTTCTTGATTAAAGTTCTTTTTGTGATATTGCTATGATACAGTGAAAATATACATTTATCTTTTGTGTGAACATTCATTCATATATGTTAATATGTTAAAAATTGGAACTGTGAATGTGTTGACTTTGACATGGGCCCTGTTTAGAAATTCCTGGTTCATTTTTACAAAGTTTGAGCTTTTCTGTTTGGGTCTCTGCCATGGAGACAAGTATGAGAAGAAGTAGATGAGTAGACTTATTTTGGAAGAAGATGTAAAAACTCAATTATGTAATATATTAAGAGGTCATTCTATAAATGACTTTGATCATTTATAGAATTATAGTTCTTTCTAGGTTTGAAATACAACAAAAGTCATGAAATATGGTAAGTGGGCAGCCTGGATGGCTCAGCGGTTTAGTGCCACCTTCAGCCCCGGGCGTAATCTTGGAGACCCGGGATCAAGTCCCATGTTAGGCTCCCTGCATGGAACCTGCTTCTCCCTCTGCCTGTGTCTTTGCCTCCCTCTGTCTCTCTCTCTCTCTCTGTTTCTCTCATGAATAAGTAAACAAAAAATTAAAAAAAATATATGGTAAGTGACACCAATTTATTGGATGGCAAAGTAGGGGTTACAAAATAGTTATTTTGTTCATTGTAAAACACTGAACTCCCAAAAATGTTGGAATTCAATTTATCACTTTTGTTATTATGGACCCTTAACTCTTTTTTTTTTTTTAATTGAGGTAAAATTGACATAACCCTTGACACTTGATAGTGCTTGGTTTTTAATTAATAAAGACTTGTTAGCTGCTAAGATTTGTCAGTTTACTTGCTTAAATTCCTGTAGAGGGAGTTGGATGCTGAGTGGGGAATGAAACTAATAATTTTTAATATATTCTTTTATATTGAGGATTAAAAGCAATTTTTTTTTATTAAACTTTATTTTTTAGAACAGTTTTAGGTTCACAGTAAAATCGGGTGGGAGGTACAATGATATCCCATGTACTCACCCCATACACTTGTAGATCCTCCCCATTATCAGTATCTCCCACAGAATGATACATTAGTTACAATTGAGGAACCTACATTGATACATCATTATCACCCAAAGTCTATGGCTTACATTAGAGTTCAGTCTTGGCCTTGTACATTGGACATGTATCCACTATTATGGTATTAACAGAGTAGTAGTGGGGCTTTTTAAAAAAATTTTTTTAATTTTTATTTATTTATGAGAGAGAGAGAGAGAGAGAGAGAGAGAGAGAGGCAGAGGCAGAGACATAGGCAGAGGGAGAAGCAGGCTCCATGCACCGGGAGCCTGATGTGGGTGGGATTCGATCCCGGGTCTCCAGGATCGCGCCCTGGGCAAAGGCAGGCGCCAAACCGCTGCGCCACCCAGGGATAGGAGTGGGGCTTTTTAACCAGCTTTTTATAGTTTTATAGTTCTTTCTTTCTAAATGAAAAAAAGTAGTGGGGAGTATACTACTGTCCTTTCTACTTGATGATTGTAAAATCTAAAGTTAATATGAACTTGGAGTCTGTCACAGTACTTACTGTTTGTGGAAAAAGACTAGAAGGAATGAATGTTTGTTTCTCTTCAGAGTTCTGTGGTAACATCTCTTCTAAATCTGTACCTTGTCCCTCTGATTTTATTTGCTCAGCATCTAAATGTGATGTGATTCTTAAATCTATGTCTTTAATCCAGAGCTTTTTCTTGATCTCTGGTTCCTGTTCTGTAAATCTAATTGCCTGCTAGATGAGGACGACCTGCAGGTCCCTCAAATATAGTATATCTAAAAGTGAATTTTATCTTCTATCATCTAATGTGCTGAAGCTGGAACCTGGTATTATCTTTGAATCTTTACTCATATACTCCTCATCTCAGCAATGATAGGTTCTGTTGACTTTATTCTCTTACTACTTTTTAAATTCACTTCTCTTAATTTCTGCAACCTCTAGGAGTGTGAAGAGTTAGGACTTAGAAGTACACTATCTATTTTTTTTTTAATTTTTATTTATTTATGATAGTCACACAGAGAGAGAGGCAGAGACATATAGGCAGAGGGAGAAGCAGGCTCCATGCACCGGGCGCCCGACGTGGGATTCGATCCCAGGTCTCCAGGATTGGGCCCTGGGCCAAAGGCAGGCGCCAAACCGCTGCGCCACCCAGGGATCCCAGAAGTACACTATCTAGATGAGAATTCCAGCTCCACATTTGCAGCCTCAGTTTCTTTGTCATTAAAAACAGAGTTGTACAACTGCGCAGTTGCATTCTTAGGCATTTATTCCAGATAAATTGAAACTTATATTCACATAAAAACCTGTATATGAGGACAGCCCAAGTGGCTCAGCGGTTTAGCTGTCTCTCATGAATAAATAAATCTTAAAAAAAACAAACAAACCAAAAAAACCTGTGTATGAATGCTCATAGCAGCTTAATTCCTAACAGCCCCAAACTGGAAACAACTCAGATATTCTTCAGTAAATGAATGGTTAAACAAACTGGCACATTTACACCATGGACCACTATGCAGCAATAAAAAAGATTGAACTATTGATAAATGCAACATCTTAGAAGAGTCTCAAGAAAAAAAAAAAAAAAAAGTACTCTCAAGAGGTTCCATACAGTATGATTCCATTTATATAATGTTCTGAAAATAACAGATTTATAGAGATGAAGAGCAGATTAATTATTGCCAGGGGTGAAGAATCAGGGGGAATGGAGCCTTTTGTTAGAACAGTTCTGTATTTTGATTGTGGCAGTAGTTACACAAATATACATATGTCATAAAATTGTATAGAGCTACACAGACAAATGAGCGCTTATAAAACTGTTGATATCTAAACCTCTGTAGACTGTGCCAATGTGAATTTCTTGGGTCTCGGTATTTTACCATAGGGCAAGATGTTACCCTTGGAAGAAACTGGACCAAGGGTACCTGGGACGTCCTGGCACATATTTTGGGAACTTCTTGTGAGTCTATTTATATATTAAAAAAAAAAATTAGAGTAATTAGATTAAATGAGCAAATATAAGTAAGGTTCTTATTATAATATTTAGTGCATCATAAATACATAGTAAATTTAATGGTAGTGGCAGTAGCAGCAGTGATAATTCAGGCCTCTAACCTCTTTCTAGGCCTTTCACTTGGACCATGCCAACAGTCTCATGGGTCATCATGGCCTCAGTCTTTTTTTCTCTCCCGGCCATTCTGTGCTCTTTCCGAAATGCCTATCACATATTACTTATTTCATGCAAAATACTTTAATGGCTCCTCGTTGTACTTTCATACATTAATTTTATTTTTTAAACCATAGTGGAATGAAACATCGGAGTCAGCATGACTTCTGGGATACTACAATAGCTGAATTAAAGATAAAAAAAATTCTTGAGTGATTTTTCTCATCTTCAAGGAATTATTAAATATTATTTTAAAGTTCGGTGGTTTGGTTTTTTGTTTTTTTAGGGGAAGGTTTTTCAGTACTGATGCCTAACACCCTATGCCAAAACTTAATGACTTAGGAAAAAGAGATTTATTATTTTTCATCATCTGTATGTAGGTTGACTGAGCAGTTCCTCTGTTGGTTTCACTTGGCTCTCTCATGTAGTTGAATCTACCTAGAGAATTGACTGAGTTGGAAGATCCAAGATGTCCTCACTCACTTGTTTGCACTTGGTGCTAGCTGTCCATTAAAGTTCTTCAGTCTTCTCAGTGTGACTTCTCATTCTCTACTAGGCCAGTCTGGCAACCTTACATGGCATTTTCAGGGTAGCATTCTCAGAAGGTAAAGGTGGAAGCTATAGGGCTACAAGCGGTCTTTGGAGCTTAGGCTTTGGAACTTACATAATGTTCCTTCCATCACATTCTGTTGGTCAAAACAATTCACAAAGCTAGCCTAAATTCAGGGGGATGAAGAAATAAAGATAAAGACCTTTGTCTCTGTCAGTTTGGACTGCTATAACAAAGTATGATAGACTAGGCAGCTTAAACAACAATTTATTTTTCAGTTCTGGAAGCTGGAAAGTCCAAGATCAGTGTACCTCTAAGTGTACTCATCCCACTTATGAGAGCTCTACCCTCAACTTAATCACCTCCCAAAGGCCTCACCTCCTAATACCATTACTTTGAGGGTTAGTATCTCAATATATAAATTTTGGGAGGATACATTCAGATTATTTTCTATTTTCTTAATGTAAGGATGAAAAACAGTAAAAAAAATGACACATCACTAAGAATTTTTGAAAAGTTTTGCTGAGACTTAAATAACTATAAATAAAAACATTAGTATAAAAGATGTTAAATGGCAAGCTAGGTAGGGCAGGTTTATTTATTTTTTAAAACATTTTATTTATTTATTCATGAGAGACAGAGAGGCAAAAATAGAGGAGAGGGAGAAGCAGGCTTCCTGCAGGGAACCCGATGCGGGACTCAAGCCCAGGACTCCAGAATCACAACCTGAGCCGAAGGCAGACGCTCAACTACTGAGCCACCCAGGTGCCCCATAGGGCAGGTTTAAAATAATTATGATAATCTGTATAATATATGGGAATTCAACCTTATTTGATTGTTATACATACAACAATAAATATTAACTTAAAACTTGAAGGAGGTTATTCTGTAGAAAGGTCACTTTTTTTAAAAAAATTTGAACAGCTTTTAAATAGCTGATTTAACATCTTTCATCAAAATGTTTTTTCCTAAAAAAAAAAAAAAAAATGTTTTTTCCTAATCTCTTATTTTCATGTAATTTGGTCTTGCCAGTCACAGTTTTATAAGTCACATTACTTTTCTAGAACATAACTCCCAAATGTTGGCAAGAAATTACTATATTATGAAATCTTGTCACTGTACCAAACTACTATAAACATCCCTCCAACTGAACTATAATGGTGCCTGTACCTTCACAGAGTACAGGTTTTTTGTTTAGTCTTGCTTCCTACTCTACTCTGCTCAGTGGAAATGTCTTATATTTTATTATCATCATTAAATTGAAGCATAACTGAGATGGCTGTTGGCATCTTAGACCACAGATTTGTTGCTGGAGTCTCTTTTTCACCTTAGCAGTAAGGAATTGTGTTTGGCTGCTAGAAAGAGAGATAAAGAACCATTGCTTAAACAAGATAGTAGTTCATGTCTTTGTCTTGTGGGGTAAAAATCAGAAATTGGAAGTCTAGGATTGTTAGAGCAACTGGATAGAGTTGTCAAGGATGCAGTCTCCTCCTTTCTTTTCCTTATGCCATTTTTAGCACTTTAGGCTTCCATTCTCAAGATCACAGAATGGTTACTAGCTACCCAGCCATCACATCCAAGTTCTAGGCAAAGGGAAGGAAGAAGAAAGGCAAAGAACAAAAGGGGCACGCTTCTCATCTTTTAAGAAACCTTTCTAGAATTACCCACACAGTGTTTACCAGAACTTAATGATTTGGGCATATTTGGCTATAAGTGAGGTTCAGAAATAGTTGAGCATATAGGGTAGATCTGTAGGGGGAGGGGTAGGCATCCGTATTTGGGGGGAACTAGTAGTCTTTGCCATACGTCTCTTCTCTGCTGAGTCAGCTGCTGATTGCCCAGTTGTTGCCGCTAAGTTGTTCATTCAATAAACTTGAATTAATTGCTCTGTGCTAAGCTGGGTGGAGCTGGAAATGCAAACACAACTGAGGAATATTCCCTGCCCTGGAGAAGCTATGGTTTAATAATAGGACTAATCAACCTGTACACAGGTGTCTAGGAATTGAAAGTATTAAGTACTGTATTCTAGGGATCCCTGGGTGGCGCAGCGGTTTAGCGCCTGCCTTTGGCCCAGGGAGCGATCCTGGAGACCCGGGATCGAATCCCACGTCAGGCTCCCGGTGCATGGAGCCTGCTTCTCCCTCTGCCTATGTCTCTGCCTCTCTCTCTCTCTCTCTCTCTCTCTCTCTCTCTCTGTGTGTGTGTGACTATCATAAAAAAAAAAAAGTACTGTATTCTATTAGGACTAGTTACCACTGTGTTTCTGCCTACTGCATCAATTTACAAGAGGCTTAAGATGGATAGGGAGAGGCGATTGCTTTGAAAGAGCAATATCCGTGGAAAGAAATCAGTTGTGCTCTGCTTCCTAAGGAGAAGGAATGAAGGCTGTTTTCTTTCCCTGAAGGCTAGAGAAAGAGGTGTCCTAAAAGAATCACTCTTGATGTTTTGTGTGCTTTTAAGAAGAGAGACTATTGTTGTAAACAGTTTTTTTTTTTTTTTTTCCAGCATGGGCAGAAGCTGTTTAACCAGAGATATTGTGACATGAAGTAATGAGTATAAATGATATTTTGATGTCTAGACACTGTGAATTTTTTGTTTCACTGTTTTGCTTACATTTGTAATCAAATTAAATGATAAATTTTAGTTAGAGATTAATAAAAAGAATGATATGGGGCACCTATGTGGCTCAGTTGGTTAAGCGTCATGACTCTGTTTTGGCTCAGGTCATGATCTTCTGGTGGTGAGATCAAGCCCTATGTTGGCATTCATGCTCAGATTGGAGTCTGCTTGAAGATTCTTTCTCTCTGCCCCTCCCCTCACTCGCACATACTCTCCCTCTAAAACAAATAAATATATCTTAAAAAATAAATAGGAATGATATAATTTTCTTCCCATCAATTGCACAGGTTCCAGGGGGTCTGTGGACTCTAGGTTGAGAATTTGTGAATGAAGGAGGAAGAAAGGGTTTCAAATGGATACCAGATTGTATGTTAAGAAAGGCTTTAAAGAGGAAGTGACTTTTGATCTGAGTCTTAAGAGTAGATGGTTAGGCTAGAGGGTAGTTGACAGGCATTCTCGAGAGGAGAGAATAGCTTAAGAAAATGCATGGAGGTATGAAATAGCCTGACATGTCATGGAATTGTAGGTAAACATTGATGAGAGACTTCTGTGTTCAGCCAAGGTATAATTTCTGTTCCTACCGATTGAGCCATTTTGTTCATGAGCATAGTGAGCAAGTGCTAGTGATAGCCTCTTTGTAGCCAGTTCTTAAATATGTACCTCTGATCATTCTTTTCAGGCATGATGAACAATCAGATACAACCACCTGTAAATCTGCCTACTGAGAGGATTTCCCTTTTCTCCTGTGTTGCAGGGCCACCTCTATGTAGGGGTAATGCTGGTATTTCATATTGGAGCCATGTGAATTTTTCTTTCTTTGATCATGAGGAACTCTGCAAATTCTTAGATTAAAGGAATGTTGACATTTAGTAGAAGTGTGTACCATGGGTGTTTGAGCCATTTGTTTTTAAGGTTTATTTGTGCTTTCAGGGCTGCACTAACCTTATGTATAACCTTTTGTAGTCAGGATCAGCTACTTATGTAGTGCTAATAATACCTGATCTTCAAATAATGGCTTAAAATTTAAAAAAAAATTTGTTTTTTCTCCTGTAAAATGTTACAAGTTTGGGTAACTGCAGATGCGTAGTTATTGCATCTTTATGTTTTTTTCTGCTTCTGTTATCATAGTGGCAAGAGAAAAACAGGAGATTGCATACTGGCAGTTAAATGCTTCCACAGGAATCATTTCTGCTCATTGGTCAAACAAGTCAATGAGGTCACATCTGACTTTAAAGAAGGTAGAGAGCTATCATCTCATGTGCCCAAAGGATAGGAAAAGCTAATATTTGGTACAGTATCACTTCCATTTAATGATGGAACACTGCTAGCACATTCAGCTTTATGGCTTGGTAGGTTAGAACACCCAGTTGTTAAGAGTTGATCAGGTCACATAGTCATTTTGGTGCCCTGTGGTTCTCTATCAGAACCCAAAAGCCAAGCAAGGAACTCTTTCTCAACAGTAGTATAATCATCTACAGAAGACGGCATAGCTTTATTCTAAGCAGTGATTCTCAGGGCTCCTGAGTGGGTTAGTTGTTTAAGTGACTGCCTCTTGATTTTGGCTCTGGTCATAATCTCAGGGTCATGGGATTGAGCCCCATGTTAGGCTCTGCACTCAGCACAGAGTCTGCTCGGGATTCTTTTGCTACCTCTCCATGCTCCAATAGGGCATGTGACTTTTTTTCTTTAAAAGTCTATTTTCACCATGAAATTATGTTTAAAAATATGGAACGCTTCACGAATTTGCGTGTCATCCTTGCACAGGGGCCATGCTAATCTCTGTATCGTTCCACTTTTAGTGTATGTGTTGCCAAAGCAAGCCCGGCATGTGACTCTTGATCTCAGGGTTGTGAGTTTGAGCCTCATGTTGAATGTAGAGATTACTTCAAAATAAAATCTCCTACCTCAAATAAAATCTTAAAAAAATAAATATGTTTAGAATAGTGTGCCACATCTAATAAATGCCACATAAGTATCAGCTAATAATACCAGTAATAATACAAAATCTTTATGGAGAAAATATAAGTGGGTATGTTTTTAACCTTAGCATCGGGAAGGAGTTCATTAAAAAACAAAAAGCATAATACTATAAAGAAAGAAAGAGATTGACAGATGTGACTAGCTGTTTTCTTAATTTGTAAATCTAAATTTTAAAGATAAGCTCCTTTGTAATACATTAGATTGTATTTAAAATTAGAAATAGTACATCTGTTTTCTAGTACTATTTAAAAAGGAATAATGGGGCAGCCCCGGTGGCCCAACAGTTTAGCGCTGCCTTCAATCCAGGGCATGATCCTGGGGACCTTGGATCGAATCCCATGTTGGGCTCCCTGCATGGAGCCTGCTTCTCCCTCTGCCTGTGTCTCTGCTTCTCTCTCTCTGTGCCTCTCATGAATAAATAAATAAAATCTTAAAAAAAAAATAAAAAGGAATAATGGTTACAATAAGAAGAAGGGAAGAAATATTTTTTTTTAATTTATTTTATTTTATTTATTTATGATAGTCACATAGAGAGAGAGAGAGAGGCAGAGACATAGACAGAGGGAGAAGCAGGCTCCATGCACCGGGAGCCTGACGTGGGATTCGATCCCGGGTCTCCAGGATCGCGCCCTGGGCCAAAGGCAGGCGCCAAACCGCTGCGCCACCCAGGGATCCCAGGGAAGAAATATTTAGGCACTTAGATGCTCACCCCTACTCCATCCCTTTTTATTCAATTTCCTGCTTACTCTTTTTCCTAATTGTAGTTCTAGATTATAGTTTAAAATGATTTATTGAAGAGGCACCTGAGTGGCTCAGTCTGTTAAGCATCTAACTCTTGATTTCAGCTCGGGTCATGATCTCAGGGTTGTGAGATTGAGTTCTGTGTTAGGCTCCCATGCTGGACGTACAGCCTGCTTAAGATTTTCTTTCCCTCTCCTCCTGCCTCTCTCTTAAAATGATTAACTCAAATATTTTTTGCCTTCAGGAAGAGCTTCTTCTGAACTTTGTCAGTTAACTAGGTAAAGAAGAGAATTATTTAGAGCTAAGAATGCTACCAAACCCAGATGCTACTGCTTTCCTGGACTCTTTAAATACCAGCTACTTAAAACATTTATTTGGTATTTGAAAAATTTATTCTAAAACTCAGTGTAATTTCCTGGAATAAATTGTATTTAAAGTATGCCCATCTTTAGCATCCAGAATATAGTCTCTAAGTATTATTTCCTGCTGAAAGGGACAAGGGTTTTTTGGAGAAATGTTTGATCCTAAGTCTAGGGCAAAAACTGTGCAGGATGAGCCTGGAACTTCTTGGCTTATCAGGAAGTTAGATGTCTATCATCATTTACTAGGTTTATGTCAAAAGGGCTTTGGAGCTGTGTTGGGGCTCCCATGACCTCTCCCAAGTTTCATGATTTGTTAGAATCACTAATAAGTCATTATATTCAGTTATACTTTATTACAGTGAAATGATAAATATCATCAAAAGGAAAAGCATATAAGGTGAAATCTGGAGGAAACCAGGTGCAAGCTTGCAAGAGTCCTCTCCCTGTGGAGTTGAATAGGATGTGCTTAATTCCTCCAGTGATGAGTTGTGACATGTGTAAGATGTCTGCTAGGGAAGATCTCTTGAGCCTAGACGTTCAGGGTTTTTATTGAGGGGTCAGTCATACAGACCATAGTTACTGAAGTTTCAGATCTCCTAAAGGAAAGCTGATTTTACCATAGTCACATTGTTTATACAGACTACCTAAACAGACTAGTACAGTTTGATTGAAGTCCCCAAGAATGCAAAACGCTTTTATCAGAATGTTTCAAGAGCTCATTTTCCAGGAGCCAGCTATTAGGAGTTGAATGTATTGCCCAAAAAAATTAATGTTAAAGTCCTGACCCCCATTCCCTCAGAATTTGACCCTGTTTGGAAATAGGATCATTGCAAATGTAATTAGATAAGATTAAATCATAGTGGAGGAGGCTGGACCTTTAATCGAATATGACTGGTGTCCTTACAAAAAGAGGAGACACAGGCACAGTAAGAAGAAAGCCATGCGACAACTGAGGTAGCAGTTGGAGTAATGAGTCTACAAGCCAAGGAATACCAAGAATTGCTGGCAACTCCAAAACTTGAAAAGGCAAGGAAGGATTCTCTGCAAGTTTCAGAGGAAGTATGGTCCTGCTGATATCTTGATTTTAGGTTTCTTCTAGCCCATCAGAACTGTGAGATAATAAATTTCTGCTGTTGTACAATGTGCAGTTTATGTGTTATGGTACTGTGTGTTATGGCAGCCCTAGGAAAGTAATACACTAGCCGATGGCACAATAACAGACCCTTCTTGGGAATGTGCAAAGTTTGAACAACCCAGACTTGCTGGGTTAACTGTTGCCTTCATTGGAGCCAAGCATGGAAAACCTTCCACGGGCAAAGATGGGACAATTTGAGAATTAGTAAGAATAGTAATTATAGTGGGTTGAAATATATCCAGTATATTTAGCCCATGAGTTTATAATGATACTTAAAGCAAAACTAATTCACTACTAGTAGAGGATGCTAGCTAGCCAAATCATTTTGGAAACTGGTGAATAAAAGGAAAAAAGTTAAGCATTTATTCCATTTTTCCTATAAAAATGCTATTACAAAGTAATCAAATACTAGAGAAAGAGAAGTTTCTCTTTATAGAAGTATTCCATAAATGAATAATTAAACTAATTAAATGAAGAAAGAATAATAGGATTAGTTAATTAATTATAACTACCTGGTAATCCCTAAAAATCCTTAAGCATTGATCACCAGCAGCTGCATGACAACCAGACGTTATGAACCTTCAGACAGAAGCACGCAATATGAACAGTCTTCCCCCTAGAAAAATAAACCTGATCTGGTCAAACTGCTGTATCCAACCACAATTTTATAAGAACTACAGAAGGTAGGGACACTTGAGTGGCTCAGTCAGTTAAGTGTGTCTGCCTTTAGCTCAGGTCATGATCCCCCAGGGTCCTGAGATTGAGCCCTATATCAGGCTCCTTGCTCAGCCAGGAGTCTGCTTCTTTCTCTCCCTCTGCTGCTTCCCCTGCTTGTGTTCTCTCTCTCTCTCTCTCTCTCAAATAAATAACAAAATCTTAAAAAAAAAAAAAAAAAAGGATGACAGAAGGCAGCAGAATATATTAAATCATCATAAGGGTGCTGTCAGCAAAATCCAGATTTGTGGAAAATGGTAAATAACTTTCTTCAACAAATAATTTACAAGATACACATACACACACCTATAGATTAAAAGAAATTTAAGAGACATCATTCAGTCTTTTTTGTATACTGATTATATTAAGGAATTATTTTAAAATTTCTTAGATGTAATATTATGGTTACGTCTTTTTGAAAGGTCTCATATTTATATTATATAATATATTTATGTTACATGTAGAGAAAAATCCTATGTGATGAAATTATATCGGACTATTTCTGAAGGATTTAGTATTTTATTCATTCTCCTTTGGAATAAATGACTTGCTGTTTTCTGGAAGTGGAAACGTAACAAGACTGGGAAAGAGATTGCAGGTAAACAGAAAAATTAGTTACCTGTATATTATCTTGATTATGTTTTGCCCAAATAACCCCCCACATATAAAGCCATTAATTTAAGCTTTCATATTCTTTCTCTACTATATTCTTTGCACTTTTGCCTCTCATTTCTGAGACCAGATTTCATATCATTAACATATCTCCTTCCATGAAATCTGAAGTTGTTTCCTGGAGCTGTCTAGTAAGATCTAATTTGTTTAAAAAAAAAAAAAAAAAAAAAAGGGATCCCTGGGTGGCGCCGCCATTTGGCGCCTGCCTTTGGCCCAGGGCGCGGTCCTGGAGACCCGGGATCGAGTCCCACATCGGGCTCCCGGTGCAGGGAGCCTGCTTCTCCCTCTGCCTGTGTCTCTGTCTCTCTCTCTCTCTATCATGAATAAATAAACAAAATCCTTTAAAAAAAAAAAAAAAAAAAAAAGACAACCTCCCCGCCCCCAAAAAACCAAAAACCTTCAACCATACATTCAAATTATTTTTTTTTTAAGATTTTATTTATTTATTCATGAGAGGCACAGAAAGAAGAGAGAGGGAGGCAGAGACACAGGCAGAGGCAGAAGCAGGCTCCATGCAGGGAGCCCATGTGGGACTCGATCTCAGGTCTCCAGGATCATGCCCTGGGCCCAAGGCAGGTACTAAACCGCTGAGCCACCCAGGGATCCCCCCATACATTCAAATTAGCACATATTCAAAATCATTTTCAGTAGTTTGTTGTGTGTCAAGATGTGGATCTTACTGAGTTCATCCACGCAGGAGTTTGTTGAGATTCTTAGATGTGTAGGTTCACACATGTGAAGGTTCATTTTTAGATGTGTTGATCTTTTTCATCAAATTTGGGAAATTTTAGGCCATTAATTCTTCGACTACTATTTCTGTCCCTTTCTTTCTCCTCTATTTGGGAGCCCCATTGTGCTTTTGTGTAAGTGCGATGCTATCCCACGAATCTGTAGGCCTCTATTCATTTTACTCCATTCTTTTTTTGTGTGTGTGTTCCTCAGATTAGATAATCCCAATTGATTTATCTTCAAATTCACTGATTCTTTTATCTGCCAGCTCAAATCTAATGTGCCCCTCTAGAGATTCATTTGTTTCAGCTATTGTACTTTTCAACTTCAGATTTGTTTTTTTATTAAAAATGATCTCTATGTTCTCTAATTGGAGAGAGATCATTCTTTTACTTTCATTTAGTTCCTTAGATATGGTTCTTTTATCTTTGAATGTATTTGAACGAGGTGACTTAAAATCTTTGCTGAGTAAGTCTAATATTTGGGATTTTTCAGGGATGGTTCTGTTTACTCTTTTTTTCCCATATGGCTTTTTCATTTTTCATGTAATTTTGTTGATATTTCAGAAATTCTTCCTGATTGCTAGAGGTCTCTGTCCTATATCTTACTTGTTGAAAGGAAATACATCTCTTCTGCAGGTGATGCTTTTTTACTCTTTCTTTGGCTCCTGTGTATTCAAAGGAGCCTCTAGCTTCTTTCTGTGGTCAGCCTCTCTCACAGTGTTCTCTCTCTCTTTCACATAACCCATCTCTGATCCATGGTTAGCATTTTTGCAGTCTTCATGGACACACTCTGGGAGTGCTCATTCCAGCATATCAGTAAGCCCTTTTCACTCTGACATCCTGGAGTCATTGGCGAGCCCATTTCTTGCCCTTTAGATTTCTTAAATGTGAGTTGCACCAGTCTAATGTATCCTTCCAGCTGCTGATGACATATATCAAGATCTCTGAGTAATAGCTCTGAAGTTCCTTCTTTTTTGAACATGGTTCAAGAGGTAGTACTGTCGCCTGTATTTACTCCTTGGGGAAGGATATGACACATGACATTTCAGTGACCCTTTCTAAAAAGTACTCTCCAGTACAGTTCTTTAGTAACTAACTTCTAAATACTTTTGTACTTTGGCTGAAGGATTAAGATGTGTGGAAATGGGTTGAAACTATCTCCCTTGCAAATACTGCATTGACTCTCTCACATCTCATTGTCTTTTGATTTTAGTAATGTATCTAGGTGGTGGTTTGTTTCAATGGGAGGGTATTCATCCTGCTTAAATTCTCTGAGCTTCTTGGATCTGTGGTTTGATGTCTTTCAAAAATTCCCAGCCATTTTCTTTAGTGTTTTTTATTCTATTTTCTCTCTTTCTGAGACTTTAAATAAAACTGTTTTAAACAATTTGATACTGCCCCACAGCTCTTGGATTATCTGTAAATATTTCTGTACTCCTTTATTTCTCTTTGTGTTTCAAGCTTAATAATTTCTTTTGACTTTTTTTTTAAGTTTATTGATTCCTTCCTAAACTGTTGAAATCTGATAGGCTTGGAAAAGGAATTATTTGGCTCATTGTTATTGTTGTTGTTTTTCCCCTCTAGCATTTCCATTTGATTTTTTTCTTGTAGTTTCCATTACTGTATTGTAATTACTTATCTACTCATGCTTGTTGTCCAACTTTTTAATAGACTCTTTATTTTTTTTAAGATTTTATTTATTTATTTATGAGAGACACAGGCAGAGAAAGAAGCAGGCCCATGCAGGAGGCCTGATGTGGGACTCAATCCCGGGTCTTCAGGATCAGGCCCTGGGCTGGAGGCAGCACTAAACCTCTGAGCCACCTGGGCTGCCCTAGAGTCTTTAATATAATATAGTTATGCTGAAGTGTGCCTTTCTGGTAATTCTGAAATGTGGGTTATTTCTTAGTCTGGTCCTGTTGATTGCTTTATATCTTGGCTGAAGGTGGTTGTTTTGTGTCTTGAAATTTTTTCTTGAATGCCAGATATTTTGTGTAGAACGGTAGAGACGATTAAGTTGTATTTATGCCAAAAAATGAGCACATTTCTGTCTGGCCGTTAGTGTGGGGGGGGTGGAAGGGAGGGATGGTTTAGACAGCCTACTCGGGAGTTGAGCTGGGTTTGGGTGTGTTGCTACTATCATTACCTTCGCTGTACTTCACACTTCAAAGTTTTCTAATGGTAGGTTGGTTTGCTTTGTGTTAGGGTGAGGATTTAGTTCTCAGAGAGATTTCCTCAGTGTTCATGCTTTCCCTCAGCTTTCAACCATCCCTGTCTACCTGTAACACAGGAGTCTGGTCTTACATTTGACAGGGGCAGGGAGGTTTTTTATATTGCAAATTACATTTTTAAAATAGAGAAATATTCACATTATTTACTTCTTCTCGAGGAAGGTTTGATAAAATGTTTCTTTCAAGAAATTTGTCCATGTTGGGGCTCCTGGGTGGCTCAGATAATTAAGAGTCTGCCTTTGGCTCAGGTTATAATCTCCATGTTTTGGGATTGAGCCCCACCTAGAGCTCCCAGCTCAGCACAAAATCTGCTTCTCACTCTCCCTGTGCATCTTCCTCTACCTGTCTCTGTTTCTTTCTCTCTCTCAAAAGAATTAAAAAAAAAAATTGTCCATGTCAACTAAATTGTTAAGTGTATTGGCATAAAGTGTTTTATAAGATTCCTTTATTTCTCTTAATATCTGTAGAAAATAAGAAATTAATAAAAATCACGTGTTTATCTTTGTAATTACTGTTTATGATTCTCTTCAATCCTTTGTATAAATCCATATTTCTATTTGGTTTCCTTCTCTCCAAAGGGCTTTCTTTAAAGGGCCTTTTTTTTTTCTTTCAAAGGGCATTTTTTTATAGCACTTTTATGTGTCTAAAGGTCTGTCTTTTGCCTTTGTTTTTGAGAAATATTTTTGCTTTATAGAATTCTTGGTTGATAGGTATTTTTTTCTTTTAGTACTTTATTTTAAGATTTTATCTATTTATTCATGAGAGACAGAGAGGCAGAGACACAGGCAGACAGAGAAGCAGGCTCCATGCAGGGAGTCCCATGTGGGACTGGATCCCCGGGACTCCAGAATCACACCCTGGGCTGAAGGCAGTTGCTCAACTGCTGTACCACCCAGGCGTCCCAGTTTTGAGCAGTTTAATTTTAACATGCTTTGTTGCAGTTTTCTTCATATGTCTTGTGCTTGGGTTTCATTGAACTTCTTGGAACTGTAGGGTAATAGTTTTCATCTAATTTAGGAATTTTTTTCACCATGTTCTTCAAAACATTTTTTTTAGTCCTCTCTTCTATCTTTTCTCCTTTGAGGAATCCAGTTACACATATTGTAGGCTGCTTGAAAATGTCCCATAACTTACTGGTGCTTTGTTTTAATTCTCTTTTCCCTGTGTTTCATTTTGACTGGTTTCTGTTGCTGTGTCTTCAAGTTCACTAATATTTTTTTTTTTTTGCAGTGTCTAATGTGCCATTTTCCCCATTCAGTGTAATTTTTATCTCATGTTACAACTTTTGTTTCTAAAATTTTGGTTTAAGCCTTTTTAAAAACATCTTCTATAATCCTGCTTAATGGTTTGAATATTATTTATAATTACTGTTTTAGAGTCTTTGCTTGTTGTAACATCACATAATTTGGGCTCAGTTTTGATTGATTTTTCTCTTCATTTTAGATCTTGTTTCCTTTTTCTTTGTGTTTTATTGGATGATTGATACTATGAGTTTTACTTTGGGGTGTTCTGGATATTTTTGTATTGCTATAAGTATTTTTGAGCACTCTGGGATGTCAAATTATTGGAAAACAGTTTGATTCTTCCATTTTGATTATAAAATTTATTAAGTACTGGAACTTGTTCAGTAAAGAGCTACTTGTTCCCCATTATTTAGAAAGGAACCTCTTAAGATGTATTTTACCTCATTTTTAATCTGGTTTGTGAGAATAGTGCCATTTCCAGCCCTGCATGAATTTTAGGCACTGCTGCTTCTAATTCTTTAGGCATTTCTTTCCTGGCTTCTTCCCTTTCCCTGGCTGTCACACACATATGCTGAGCACTTTTCTGACTACAAGAGGAGAACCTTCTACAGATCTCCAGAGTTCTTTGTGCTGCTCTTTCCTTTCTTACTCTGTCCTGCAAACTCACTAATATCTTGGTCTGTCTGGATTCTTATCCTCTGCCTCTTTAACTCACGGTTCTACCTGCTTTTCCCTTCCTTGCTGCAGCCTGGAAACTCTCTCAAGGAAGGAAATTGGGCAATTTCATTGTTCTTCATTATCTGTGCCCAGTGTCTTGAAAACCTATGTTTTCTAATCCTTTCATCCCTTTTTTGATTACTTCAGGCAAGAGAGTAAATTTAGTTTCTATTACTCTTTCTTTTTTTCCTTCGGGAACTTTGACAATGCATATTTTGGTCCACTTGTTAGCAGATGGGTCTCTTAAGCTCTGTTCACTTTTTTCAGTCTTTTTGTGTTTTTCATCCGTGATAATTTTTATTTTATTTTACTTTATTTTATTTTTAATGAGGCTCCATGCCCCACACAGCGCTTGAACTCATGACCCTGGGATCAAGACCAGAGCTAAGAGCAAGAGTCCGACCAGCAGAGCCACCTGGGCTTCCCATATTTAAAAAAAAAAAAATATATATATATATATATATATTTATTTATTTATTTATTTATATTTATATTTATATTTATATTTAAATTTTATTTAACATACAGTGCAATATTGGTTTCAGGAGTAGAATTCAGTGATTTTTCACTTATATACAACACCCAGTGCTTGTTACAAGTGCCCTCTTTAATACCCATCAACCATCTAGCTGATCCTCCACCCACCTCCTTCCAAACCATCAGTTTGTTCTCTGTCGTTAAGAATCTCTTATGGTTTGTTTCCCTCTCTCTTCTCCCTTTTTTCTTTTCCCCTTCCCATATGTTCATCTGTTTTCTTACTTAAATTCCACTTCTGAGTGAGATCATATGGTATTTGTCTTTCTCTGGCTTATTTCACTTAGCATAATACACTCTGGCTCCATCATACATGATAATTTTCATTGTTCTTAAAGTTTGCTTCATTTCTTCCTCTCACTCAAGTCTGCTTTTGAGTCCCAGTAGTTAATTTTTCATTTCCGTTATTGTATTTTTCAGCTTCAGAATTTCTTTTCAGTTTTGTTTTAGTTTTTCTCTTTATATTTCCATTTTGTTCATACCTCATTTTCTTGACTTTCTCCACATACTCCTTTATTTCCTTAAATATCTTTAAGACAGTTGTTTTAAAGTTTATGTCTAATATATCTGGCACCAGATCTTTTTCAGGGATGGTTTCTGTTGATTTCTTTTTCCTTTGAATGGATTGCATTTTCCTTTTTCTTCATATACTTTTTGATTTTTGCTGTTGAATGCTGGACATTTGAATATAACAATATGGAACTCTGGAAATCAGATTTTTGCCCTTCCCTAGGTTTGCTGTTATTTGTTTTTGTTTTCACTTTGACTCTTGTTATAAGCTGTCTCTGTATCAAGGGTCGGCCTAGGATGTAAACTGCATCTTTTTCTGTGCATATGGTGGGCATGCATGGTCACTTTCTATTTTTCCCTGCATATGCAGTTGTTTTTGTTCTTTTGTTCTAGTCTTCAGTGTCTGGCTTCCAAAAGGAGAAAAAGAAAAATGGAGGGGGAAGATGGGCACAGTCCTGTCAAATCCCCTGGAAATCACTTCAGTGGGAGGGGTGAGGCTTGCAACAGTGAGGGGAGATGGAACAGCAGTGGTTGGCATCTCTTTTTCTGTACCTCCATGATCAGAAGCAGCAGTTAGCGATCAGAGCACACATCTCTGATACTGGACAGAGTCCTATTTGCCCTCTCTGGCTCCTGCAACCTGGTATAGGAACATGTGCTCTGCTGCTTGCCCTGTGGTTTGGCGTAGGGAATGGGCAGCTGTTGCTGTGCTGAGCCGATCAAAATTAGTCACAATTAAAATTAAAATCCAGAAGTCTTTCCATGGAAGTTGCAAGCATTCAATAGACTTCAGAATTCCAAAAACAGATTCTGCAAGTATAAGTGTTGTCTAGATGTTGATAGATTCCTGGTGCTCTCTGTTCTGCTATCTTCCCCCAAATCTCCACCTACATTTTTAAAGGATGTTTTGCTGGATATTTAGAGAATAGTTACTATATTCTAGATTGGCAGTTACATTCTTTTGTCCTTTTAACTGTCATTCTGTTATGTCCTGGCTTCTTTTGTTTCTGTTGAGAAATTTGCTGTCAGTCATACTGTTTCTTTGAAGGTCCCCTGATTTTTTTCTATGAATTTTCTCTTCCTTTACTCCTTCCTTTGATAACTTGATTATAATATCTCAGGTATGGTTTTCTTTGAGTATATTCTGCTTGGATTTGGCAGATTATCTTGAATCTCTGAATTGATTTCTTTCATCAGTTTTGTTAAAACTCTGTTATTCTCTCATTGAATATTGCTTATATCTCTTTCTCTTGTCTGGGACCTTGGTTACATGTATATTAGACATTTTGAGCATGTCTTCCATTTCTCTTAAACTTCTCCAACTCTTTCCGCTTTTTCCCTACCTTCTACTCTTCCTTCTGTCTTCTTTCCTACTTTCTATCTCTAGCTATAATTTGGTATTTCTTATTGACTTAGTCTTCTAATCCTATAGTCTGCTGTGTCCAATTTGCCATAACCAAAATACTGAAATCTTAATTTCATATATTGTATTTTTCAGTTCTAGAATGTACATTTAATTATTTTTATAGATCCTAATTCATTGGTGAAATTTTCCATTTTACCAATTTTGTCCATTTTTTCCTATGGTTTCTTTAGTATGTTACTCAGAATTATTTAAAATTATTGTCCTTGTGTGTGAACTCTCTTACTGGATCATTTGTGGATCTGACTCTTTCTAGTTTTCTCTTCATTATTGGTCATATATTTGTCACTCAGCATATTTAGGAATTTTTTATTGTGTGCCAGACCTTATGTATGAAAAAAACCATAGTCTCCGGACAGTGGTACCTTCCTGACAAGGTTCCCATATTCTTTCTGTTGCTCAGATGACTTCTTTCTTCCAGTTTATCAGGAGTTCATGTGTTAAAGTTTAATAGAACTGTTCGTATCCTTTGCCCTGTTGGGATTTTTTTCTTTTCTTTCTTTCTTAAATTGAGAACCTAGTGAGTATCTGTTTTGTTAACCATGAAAGATTGTTGGAGACTCATCTCTACAGAGATTCCCAGTAGAGCTATCGAGTCTGCTTACTTACAGTGCTTCGAAATCTGACAAGGTACAAAGAGAGAATTTCTTTGGGGCACCTGGCTGGCTCAGTTGGTAGAGCATGCGACTCTTGATCTTCAGAGTTGTGAGCTTGAGCCCCATGTTGGGTGTAGAGATTACTTAAAAATAAAATTAAAAAGAGAGTGAGTTCATTGATGTCAGATGTCCCTTTCCAAAGTATGAGCAGCTCCTTATGTATCTTTCAAGAGGTATTCTATTAGTCCTCTTCAAGTTTTTTCACCCACTGCAGAACTTATGAAATGAAAGTCTCATGTGATAGTAGCTTAGAGCAAAAAAGTCAGTTGCTGTGGTTGTATTAGGAGGCCCTAAGACATCTTCAGTTTGAAGAACATCAGAGACCTTGCAATAATGATATAACTTAACTCCAAGAGAATTTTGTTGTATTATTTGTATTTTAAAATCACATTTTGTTAATGAAAATATTTTAAGATGTTAATTTTGGGGGGTTTTAGATTTTAAAGTTGTGATACAGTTTTGAATCAAAGTGGTAGAGCATAATGTGGTCAACAACTACTTGAATATAGTTTTCAGTTTATGAGGACAGTATACTTTTAACAAATTGAAAAGAATTCTCTCTGATCAAAAAAGCTTTTAATACGTTTTGTACCAAAAATTCAAGGAATAGCATTTTCTGTGTTCTTTTTAAAAGTGATAAAATTTTCAGTTCTGTGGACCTAATCCAAAAGGATTTTATAGCCATTGATACTTCTTATTTAAGCTTGATGTTATACTGCATATTGAAATTTTAATGATTGTTTGCATGTGTGTGTATGAGAATGACATCACTGTAACATGTTCGAAAAGTTGGATTCATAGAATTTTTGACTGATAAGGACTTAATTTTATAGATTATTCAGGTGAAGCTCCAGAATATTTAAGTTACCTACTCAAGGTCTTACAGATAATTAGTGGGAAATTTGAAACCAGAACTGAGGCTTCCTTTCTCCAAATCTAATGTTTTTAAAATCGGGTTTGATAATGGTAGACAAATATATGCTGGTTATTATAGAAATTTTTTTAATACCTAATTATTTTTTAAAAATAGATAAATTGTGGTATAAATGTTTTATTGAAGTTCTTTTTATTACATTCTTAAGATTATTATATCAGCATTTCACAGTTTTTAATTTTTATTTTTTATAGAGCTGGAAAATATTTAAGTCTCAACAAATGAATTCCACACTTGAACTTTGCCGCATTCCTGTGCCACCTCCTCCTTTAGAAAACTGATCTTAGAACAGAGGTAAGATGATGGAATTTAACTTTTTAAATTTAAGAATGAATTTTCCATACAATTAGACATGTTAGAATTTTTGGTTATCTTTGGTGGGTAGCTTCTATTTATTTAGCAGTTTTACCTAAGAGACTTAAAATAATCACATCTTAATGATTGCATTTGAGTTTTACTTTTGTTTTTTTTTGTTGTCGTTATTTTAAAGGTTTTATTTATTTACTCATAAAACACACAGAGAGAGGCAGAGACATAGGCAGAGGGAGAAGCAGGCTCCCTGTGGGGATCCCAGTGCGGGACTTGATCTCAGGACCCTGGTATTATGACCTGAGCCAAAGGCAGATGCTCAACCACTGAGCCACCCAGGTGCCCATGAGTTTTACTCTTGAAAGTATTTTCTTCTTAATAGTTGTGCCTTTAACCTTGTTGCCTAGTCTTTACAGTTACTGAATAATTGAATGTACTCAGCATAATCATATTATGTAGCTAGACTGAGATTAGTGCTGTCCAATAGAATTTCTGTGATGATGTCCATGATCTGTATCTGTGTTCTCCAGTATGGGAGACAATAGTCGCATGTAGCTACTAAGCCCTTGAAATGTAGCTAGTGCAAGTAAGGAATTAAATCTTTAAATTTTATTTTATTTTAATTAAATTTAAATACCCATATGTAGCTAGTGATACCATACTGAATGGTGCAGCCTTAGGTTTTTTTCCTTAGAGAAATTAGTATTTACAATAACCACACATCTTGAATGCTTAAATTTCTGAATTATATCTTGAAATATTTTCATAGTTGTTGGCCTTGTTTGAAAATTTGCAGTAGCAAAACCAGTTTTTACTCTTTCATATGTTTTCCTGATAAATGTATAGCTTTGTTTATCCAATAATTTTGGTCTACTGGAAACCCTTGAGAGCAGTTTTCATTGTTTTTCTCATTGATGTGTTAATTTATTTAATTAAAAAAAACCCTTGAGAAAAATTAAATGAGATGAAAATAGGCAAACCATAAGAGACACTGAACTCTAGGAAACATACTGAGGGTTGCTAGAGGAGAAATGAGTAGGAGGATGGGGTAACTGGGTGATGAGTGGTAAGAAGGGCACTGGGTGTTATGCGCAACTGATGAATCACTAAATTCTACCCCAGTAACTAATAATACAGTATATGTTAACTAAATTGAATTTAAATAAAGAATTTAAAAAAACCTCTGGCATAGGTTCTTACATTATTCCCCTTTTATAAATGAGGAATTGAATTAGGCCATAAATCAGTAAAAGTTAATAATAATATAATAACTAATAAATTAACTTTCCCACATATATAGCTTGTAGGTCATGGAATTAGAATTCAAACTCAGGCAGCCTAGAGCCCATACTCTTAATATTAGGCTCTACTGCCTCTTATAATCTTATTCTCTATAAATTGGTAATTTCCAAAAAAAAAAAAAATACATGTTAATGTCAGCTAAGACACAATTTCTATCTATGTAGGCATTGGAAAGCTTATTGTACTCAGATGGATACGGTGAGTTTATTTACTGGCAAGTAGTTATTGACTTCAAGATCATGTTCCAGCAGTTTATTATTTTGTTCATTATTTTGTATTCAGGGCTTGCTAATAAAAGTTGCTATTACCATGGTCACCAAAAAGATAATTATTTTTGTGATTTTTTTTTTTTACTTTGTTAAATACTGAGAGGCAGTGTGGCCTGAGTTGAACTATATGTTGGGATAGCAGCTTGATTTTTGCTTTTAAGATTTTAATTTTTTTAATTTTTTAAATTAAAATTTTTAATTTTAATCTTTAATTTTTAATCTTTTAAGATTTTTAATTTTTTTAAAAAGTAATCTAGGCCTAGCATGGGGCTCAAACTTGTGACCCTGAGATCAAGAGTCACATGTTCTACTGACCAAACCAGGTACCACTTGATTTTTGCCTTTTTTTTTTTTTTTAATATTTTATTCATTTACTCATGAGAGACACACACAGAGAGAGGGGGCAGAGACACAGGCAGAGGGAGAAGCAGACTCCATGCAGGGAGCCTGATGTGGGACTAGATCCCGGGACTCCAGGATCACACCCTGAGCCAAAGGCAGACGCTCACCACTGAGCTACCCAGGCATCCCTGATTTTTGCTTTTTAATATAGTTTTTATATCCCAGGTAATGGGATGGGCATAATATATAGTAGGAAAAAATCTTAGGAATTATATATTGTATAGATAAATAAAAAGAAAACTTATAGTACATTTATCACTATGCTCACAGCTGTCTCTAGATACTAAGATACTGAGAATAGCAGAAATCTATATTTATAAAATTTTTTGTAATCTGTAGTAATCTGTTTTCAAATAAAGGTGCTAAAATATATTTTTAGAATTTTAGATGTAGTAAGTAATTTATCCTTGTAGAAAACTGAAACCCAGAGAGTTTAAGTGAATTGCCCAAGGTCACCTAAGCAGTGTGGTTTATCGATTCAACAAATACACATAAATACCTGTCATAAATCCAGATACCATTGTATGCTTGGTAGCTTTGAGTGCATAGTGAACACTCAAATGTGAGCAAACCAGAAGTGGACTGTTTTCATGTAACTCACGTCTGGTGGGGAAGATAGACAATAAGTAATAAGGTCTAAGAATTTGCAAGGTACAAAATGCAAAGCACTAGGAAGGAAATGAACCATGTTTGTGGGAATGTAAAATACTAAAGCGAGAAAGGGATGCTATTTAAAGTGGTCAAGACAGGCCTGCTGAGAATAAGAGGACTGAAAAAAGCCAGCTCTTTAAATATCACACAATCTAAATATCTATACAGAATCCCTGGGGTGAAGGGGTGCATGAAGCTATGGGAAAACAGAAAGGAGATTATGGCCAGGACATAGAAAGCTGTGAGGGGAGTAGTATGAGCTATAAGAAAGGAGCCAAGGTACATTTTTCAACTGTTGTTTTTAGAATAGTCATTAAATTAAAATCTGAGTTCTGCTATTTAAACTATGTTACCTTGTTTGGGTCATTTGACCTCTTTACACTTTAATTTTCTTATCTGTTATTGGAGAATAATAGAGGCTATATTATAGTATATAGTATCAGGAAAATTAAGTATATAATTCTTGTAGCAAACATTTTATAGTAGTTTCTTTGTTATAAGATCTAAGTATGGGACACCTGAGTGATTCAGTTGGATAAGCGTCTGCCTTCAGCTCCGGTCATAATCCTAGTCAGGCTCCCCGCCCCACAGGGAGTCTGCTTTCCCTCTGCTCCTCCCCTCCACTCATTCTCTCTCTCTCTCTCAAATAAATAAATAAAATCTTAAAAGAAAAAAAATAGGGCACCTGAGTGGTTCATTCAGTTGGGCATCTGCCTTTGGCTTGGGTCATGATCCCCACTGAGCACTGCATCAGTCTCCATGCCCAGTGGGGAGAGCCTGCTTCTCCCTCTCCCTCTTCCCCTGGCTAGTGCTCTCTCACACATTCCCATCAAATAAATAAAAATAAAATCTTTAAATATATATATATATATATATATGTGTGTGTGTGTGTGTGTATGTATGTATGTAAGTCTTCTTATCTTACAAGATGCCCATCATTTACCTTTGGTAGTTTAAATGCATAATACTATCCTCATGTTCAGTGTTTTTTTTCTTGCAGAGATAAAAAAGAAATAGAGTGTAGAAGAAGATGCTGGGATCTGAACGTGGTGTTGTGGAAGAATGGTTATCAGAATTCAAGGTAAATTGGGTTGGGATAAGAATGTGTCCTAGGGCTCTATATGTCAGTAATTGAAACAGGAATATATGTTCTATGGAGAAACTGAAATAAGTGAAAATGACAAAATATGAAATAATGTATTTTTATATTTGTGACTCTTTAAAAAGGCATTAGGTAATAATGACTAGAAAGTAATATGTAAAAATGAAAATATTTGTTAAGATTGATGAGGGGGTATGTGAGTTTTTAAATACATTCCATAAAAGAGGAGAAGCTTCCAAGCTTTAATAAGGCACAGACATAGGATTTGTGCCTTATATTTTTATTTCCTGTAATTAAAAATCACCCATTGATTTGATTTAAAACTACATAATTTCTGAGTACCATAGAAATAAATGTTCTATGAACATTAAATGCAAGAATTAAACTATATCCTATACTTATTTTTTTAGAGTAGATTAGTTTAAGGTGACCCATTTCAGCAAATCTTGGTATAATGTATGATTTCTAATCATTTTTCATGGCTGAGTAGTTTGAAGAACTGTATACTATAACATTCTGGCTTTTGTTTTATTAACTCTCATGGTTATTTCTTGTATTATTTTTATTTTTCTTAGTTGACTCTATCACAAATCTTTTCAAGAAGGACTCAGGTAAAATAAATTTCCTGACTTCCAAATATTAAGTTTGCTTTGATTTCCTTTGATGTTTTTTTAGGCATTACCTGACACTCAGATCACCAATTATGCAGCAACTTTACACCGGAAAAAAACCCTGGTACCAGCTCTCTATAAAGTTATTCAGGATTCGAATAATGAGGTAGGAAGGTTCATAAGAAAAATAATTTCAACGTAGTGAGATGAAATAATGTGTACTAAAACACGTATGTAAGTTTTGTAGTTTTCCCTCCTCTTTTTTTTTTTTTTTTTTTAATTCTTCTCATGGGACTGGAAAACTTTCTTTCTGCCATGTTTCATTCCGGTAGTTGCTTTGGCTTTCCCTTTGCCCTCCCTCTTACTATTTTAAATATTTTGATCAGATTTGTTTCTGTTGAGGACTATATGTTTTGATTCTTGATTTGAGAGACCATCATCTCAATAGATTACTTACTTAATTTGAGACTTTTCTTTGTTTCCTGTTTGGAATGTTTCCTTTTTTGGAATCCAGATTTTAGCCAAACACTGATTCAGATTTTTTTAAGTATTGTTTACAGTTATCCTATTGACAATATAGAACTATGTATATTACTGTAATCTGTGAACTCAAATGGGTGACTTGAAATGATGCTGCTAGTAAATTTAGCTTGAAATGATTGGAGGAGAAAGCGCTATTTAGCATGAATAGTCAAGATCAGTAAACTTAAAAGTTTCCTGTTACTCAACTTTGTGATAGAAGGGGGGAAACTGCAGCTGTTGAATCTATATGTTAACTTATGCAAAATACACACATTATCTTTCCATTAACACAATAGTATGACATACAGTTTTATCACCACTGGATTCATGTATGCTTTAAAATGAAAATGGAAGGAACACACAGGAAAGTAGCTTCTTATCTTCCCAGATACAGCCTCCAAGAGTGCCTCTGCTGTGTACTGGAGTGAGTTTGAAGAAGTTCAGGTAATCATCTCCTAACCAGCAGCTTAATTTAAAGTGTATCTTAATTTTTGTCCTATCACTAAAAGCTTGCTTATTGACCTCTTTCTTTCCTGTCTCCTAAACTTAGATTGGCTCTCAGTTAGGCTTGCATCTGTTGCTATTTGTAGCAGCAATTGCAGGATTCATTTGCTTCTTTTTCTCTTGCTGTGTATTTATGAATGTTTTATAACTTTAGGTGTTGTTTTATGTATATATATATCTATTCAAATCTTTTTTGGTTAGGAGTTTTCAAAATTCTGTTTGAATAATGAATGTGTGTATTCCTACCCCTTGTTTTGCATTGTTTTAACATTTAAGCTTTGCTTATTAAAATTTGTTTTATGCTTTCTCTTTAGATTGTAAGCTCTTCATGGGCAGTAGTCATATATTCTATATTTGTTACTTCCCTAGAATATATTTTGTCATGTACATAATGCACACTTAGTAAATATTGATAAGAATAGTGAAACACAAAATGACATTCTAAAATGCTGTCATTTTCATTAGAAGTCACAAGTATATAAAAAAGAATGCTTTCTTTTTTCTTTTATACTTTAGAAGCTATGACATTAAAAAAGTTATTCACATTACTTTATACTATAATACTTCTTAATACTCATGTATGAGACCTTATCATGGCTAGAAATGGGAAAATTACAGCGTGGGAGCTTCAGGCTCAGTAGAAGTCACTGTAATCATCCAGGTTCCCGAGCATATCTGTCTTTCCATATTTTCTCTTGTCAGATCATAAGGTTTTAACCATGTGGTCATATTTCAAAAATGCAGAATGTTTAGCACTATAACATCTCAAACCAATTCTGGACTTTAGTCCTAGAAGGAAACACCTTTTAGTCCTGATTTTATTATATTCTGAAACACAATCAACTGTTTTTATTTAGTTAACAGGAAATTATTTCAGAAAATTGTCACATGTCATATATAATATTAATTGAAACTTATGACAGTCTTACGAATGGTTTTGCTTTAAAGACTTTAAAAGTTCTTAAGAAAGTGTGTTTCCTAGTTTGGTATTAGATATTATGGCCAACCTGTACTGCAGCTGAAGTTTTACTCTCTAGACCAACGTATAGTGTAATTCTCATTTTCCTTGTTCCACATCCTTTGAACACTCTAGTAGTTCTTCCATTTCAAGGAGCCTTCCATCCAATCTATGAATCCTATCACTTTTTCATGATTTGATTCCCTTTTCTTCTTCCCTCACATATCTTGCTTCTCTTTTCACCCAGCTAAATTTTCATGGTATATCATAGTCTCTTTCCTTGCCTACATTCTTAGGTCCTTTGCTTCTCATTCCATTAGTTCTTATTCTTGAGGAAAATCTCAACACTGGATAAAACCCAGGTATTTGTCTTCTTTAGGCTTGTACCGCAGCAGCTGAAGATACTTGTAGAAATCAGCTGCAATAACAATTTTGTTGACTTTCTCCACTTTATATTTTATGTATTTATTTTTTGAGTAAAATAGAGGGAATCACTAACAGACTCCAGCTCAATAGGGAGCCTACATTGGGCAGATGCAGGGCTCATCTCACAACTCTGAGATCATGGCCAGCATGAGCCAAAATCAAGAGTTGGAGGCTTAACCAGCTGAGCCACCCAAGCACCCCTCCTTCTGCATTTAAAGTGAAGAAAGTCAGGGTGCCTGGGTGCTGGTTAAGCGTCTGACTCTTGATTTTAGCTCAGGTTGTGATCTCAGAGTCCTACAATTGAGCCCCAGATTGGGCTCCATGCTCGATGGGGAGTCTGCTTGAGGATTCTCTCTTTCTCTCTGCCCCTTCCCCAGCTCTCTCTCTCTCTCTCTCTCTCTAAAATAAATACATTAAAAAAAATGCAGGACTAAAAATCTCAAATATTCATATAATACCACCTTGCAGTCTTATTTTACTTTCTTGGTACACTGTCCCCACTGTGAATTTTATACCTTCTCTTTGTTCATCAGTCTTACCCACCTTTCTCTCATCTTCAGCTTGCTTTCTTTGTCATTAAAAAAGAAGATAATTGGGAGCTCTCTTATTTTCTCATTCATATCTACCACTCTACCAGCTTCTCCACCTATACTTTCCTGCCTTTTCTACTACGATGGATGAAGTGCCCCAGGTTATAGCAAAGGCAGTCTTCCACATAGGGCTAGATCACATCTTCTCAAAGATTGTTCCTGCAATTATATCTTCTCTTTCCTTCAACATTGATTTCTGATCAGAAGTTATTGGATTGCCAGCTATTCATCCCTCCCCTTTTTAAATAAAGCGGAGTAAAAATTTTGGCAACTCTGTATTTCCTTGCTGTGTTTAATTAATATATAGTCTCTTAAGTGCCATTGTGGTTCTTGCTACTGAGAAAGGGAAGTTAAAGTCTTTATAACAGAAACATTTTTTTTTTTAAAGATTTTGTTTATTTATTCATGGGAGATACAGAGAGAGAGGCAGAGACACAGGCAGAAGGAGAAGCAGGTTCCATGCAGGGAGCCTGAAGAAACAAATTGTAATTGGGGCACCTGGCTGACTCAGTTGGTAGAGTGTGTGACTCTTTTTTTTTTTTTTAAGATTTTATTTATTTATTCATAGACACACAGAGAGAGGCAGAGGGAGAGGGAGAAGCAGGCTCCATGCAGGGAGCCCGATGTGGGACTCGATCCCAGGTCTCCAGGATCACACCCCAGGCTGCAGGTGGCACCAAACCGCTGCACCACCGGGGCTGCCCGAGTGTGTGACTCTTAATCTCAAGGTCATGCGTTTGAGCCCCTTGTGTGGTGTAGAGCTTACTTAAAAATTAAAAAAAAAATTATAATAAAATTTAGAGACAGCAATTTTGGAGTCCTTACTAAAGAGAAAAATAGATTTGAAACACAGGTATATATTTTTAACTAATACATTCATGAGAGCAGCAATCTTTTTTTTAAAGTTTTGGTGGAATTCACCAGTGGAACCATTGGGTTCTAGGTTTTGTTTTTGTTTTTAAGATTTTATTTATTTATTCATGAGTGACACAGGGAGGGGCAGAGGGAGAGGCAGGCTCCCTGCAGGGAGCCTGATGTGGTACTCAATCTCAGGACCCTGGGATCATGACCTGAGGCCAAAAGCTCTACCACCGAGCCACCTAGGTGTCACGAGAGCAGCAATCTTTAATTCCCCAAAAGATCTGGCTGTTTTGTCAGTACTTTAAAAAAGATGCCACCAAAAAAAAAAAAAAAAAGATGCCACCAGTTGGCTATTTTCAGAAGTTTACTTCATTATTGACACTATGTGGAATATAGTATTTGTAATTAGATAATCCTCACCTCCCATTTTCCACCTTCATTCTAGTATAAAAAATGTGGTATAGTGGGGGCATCAACTTAATGTTTAGAAGACCTGAATTTTAAGTGTCTTCTTCTATCACTAACATCTGTGACTTTCTCGGCAAATTGTCTGACTAGTCTAGATTTCTGTGTAAGAGAAGAATTGGAATTTTCAAAGGATTTTAAATATTATTGGGGCACCTGGTTGGCTTAGTCAGGAGGAACATGCAACTCTTAACATTGGGGCTGTAATTTCAAGCTCCATATTGGGTGTAGAGATTACGTAAAATTAGAAAAATCCTAAAAAAAAAAAAAAAAAAAGAAAAACCCATGGTAGTGATTTCACATAAAGGGCTTAGTAGTTACTAGACAGTAGGGTGTGTGTATGTGTAACTTTTTTTTTTTTTAGCTTTCCTTAAGAGCTAAGCTTAACTAGTATTAACTGTATGATTATTTTTAGCTTTCCTTAAGAGCTAAGCTTAACTATTATTAACTGTATGATTGGGTTTATTGACTTTAAATTTCCAGTTGTGAAAATAGTAACTTATTGTAGAGCGATTATTACAGACATATATAACTATATTCAAGCAGATTTCCAAATGTATGTGAATTACTTAATCATTCAGAATAAAGATAGGCGTATAAATACTGAGTGATTGTTTTAAAATCTAGTATTAAATTTTAAACATTATATTATAGTTTTCTATCAGTTTTTTATTTGCATTTTAATTATGTCCCGTTTTGTTTTATTTCAACAAAACCATTATAGATTGGCAGTACGTGATTAGGATAAAGGGAGAGGTTTATTTTAAACTAAACTCATTTAGTTCTCAAGGTTAATGAAGATCCTTGTAAGTCATATTCTGTGATATCATATGAAAAATTAAACACTGAAAAAGCTATTTCTGTATACTTGCCTCCTTTACAAAATCTTTCAAGTAAATATAATTAGTAGAATTTAAATCAGTCTTCAAACATAAAGTAATTTGTTTTACTTGTGTGTATTTTAATATTAGCTAGCTTTTTTTTTTTTTTTAAAGATTGTCTTTATTTATTCATGAGAGACACACAGAGAGAGAGGCAGAGACACAGGCAGAGGGAGAAGGAGGCTCCATGCAGGGACATGAGACTTGATCCTGGGTCTCCAGGATCACACCCTGGGCTGAAGGCGCGGCACTAAACCACTGAGCCACCAGGGATGCCCTTAGCTAGCATTTGGGATGTCCAAATATTATACATTGCAAAATCCTTCTCTCAACTGAGTGGTATATAATTTTATTTAAACCATAGTCTAAATTGAGATTTAAAGGTTATTTCCAACAAGAACATTTGAAGTTGTTTTCTTCCAATAGAAACTTTTTTAAATGGAGGATAGTAAGGGCTAGTAATACTAGAAAACTTACTAAATATAAATGTAGTACATTGATTAAAAGACGAATTGTCTAATGTAATGGGTAGAGTGTATTGAAAAATATCTTGATATCATATGGCACAAAATTCTTAGTAGATCAGTTTAATATGTAGTCTTTGTACATAAATAGAGATTAGGTTTGCATCACACTGATTCAAAAATGCAGAAACTAATATGAGAATATATTTTTAAAATATTACCCGAGTATATGTGCCTTTTAAAAAGTTACAGCCAAAAGAATGGAAATAGCTAATGCACTTTATTTTCCTTTTAGCTTCTGGAACCTGTCTGCCACCAGCTGTTTGAGCTCTATCGTAGCTCTGAAGTTCGACTTAAGAGGTTCACACTGCAGTTCTTGCCAGAATTGATGTGGGTTTATTTACGGCTTACTGTTAGCCGAGACAGACAGAGTAATGGTTGCATCGAAGCACTTCTGTTAGGAATTTACAATTTGGTAAGTTGAAAATGATAGTTTGGGAAATTTTAACTATCTTTTTTTTTTTTTTTTTTTAATTTTTATTTATTTATGATAAAGAGAGAGAGAGGCAGAGACACAGGCAGAGGGAGAAGCAGGCTCCATGCACCGGGAGCCCGACGTGGGATTTGATCCCGGGTCTCCAGGATCGCGCCCTGGGCCAAAGGCAGGCGCCAAACCGCTGCGCCACCCAGGGATCCCTAACTATCTTTTATTTAAAATCTTCTGAGGTAATACTTAATGCTTAGGGGTGCCTGGGCAGCTCGATCCATTGAGCATCCAGCTCTTGATTTTGGCTCAGGTCATGATCTCAGGGTCATGACATTGAGTGCCAAGTTGGACTCTACATTGAGTGTGGAGCTTGCTTGGGATTCTCTTCCTCTCTGCCCCTCATCCCTCCACTCACATGCTCACACACTCTCTCTTTCTCTCTAAAAAAAACAAACAAAAAAAGGAATAATTATAAAAAATAAATGGAAAGTTCTACTGAATAATTTATTTAAATTAATATAATTGAGTACATAGAGGCTTAATAAGTAATTGCTGATAATGGCATTTTATAAAGCAGGCGAAACTATTTTAATTGATAGTGGTGTTAATATGTTGTGACAACTCTTTAAATTACTTTATTTGGAAAAAAAAAAAAATAAATTACTTTATTTGGGATGCCTGGGTGGTTCAGTGGTTGAGTGTCTGCCTTTGGCTAGGGGCATGATCCCAGAGTCCTGGAATTGAGTACTACATTGGGCTCCCTGCATGGAGCCTGCTTCTCCCTCTGCCTGTGTCTCTGCTTCTCTGTCTCTCATTAATAAATAAATAAATAAATAAATAAAATATTTAAAAATAAATAAATAGGGACGCCTGGGTGGCTTAGCGGTTGAGCATTTGCCTTCAGCTCAGGGCATGATCCTGGAGTTCTGGGATCAAGTTCCTGTGTCGGGATCCCTTCATGGAGCCTGCTTCTTTCTCCCTCTGCCTAAGTCTCGGCCTCTCTCCTGTGTCTCATGAATAAATAAATAAAATCTTTTAAAAAATAAATAAAAATAAATAAATAAAATTTATTTGACCAATGTTTATGAATGTGCTGCATTTAAAATTTTTGAAATTGTTTTTAATAATCATTTGCTAATATGTTATATATCCTTGATACTCTATGGTTTGAAACAGTTTTTTAAGAGATTCTTAAGTACCTTAAGCATTTTTTCCCTAGTGTCCAGTTAGAACATTGGTACTAAAACTCCTGTTCTTTGAAGTCTTATGTTCTATGTATTTAGTACTCATTAAATAAGCATTCCACATAATAAAAATAAAGTTTAATAGTTGAGAGGTAATAAAGTATCTCACAAAACATTGAGTCTCACAGTAAATAAATTTTCTTCTCTACCACTGCTCTCTCCTTGAGGTATTATCCCTTAAAAAATCATTAGAAAACATTTCAATCACTGGAACATATATCTGAAGGAAGCAGTGTGGCCTTTGGAATCACTTGTATTTTGTTTAAAACCAGGCATTGTTCTTTATTGGCTGCTTTAAATTCTGGCAAGCTACTTAATATCTTGACTTCAGTTGCCTTATCTGTAAAAGAGAAATAAAACATTGTTAAAATTAAAAATAATTAGAATCTGGATGTTGCCTGGGTGCTTAATAAATGTCATTAGCAGTAATTGTAGTAGTATCAAAATTAGGGGTGAGTTTTTTTTTTACATGAAAAGCTGGTCCAGGCATAAAATTTTCTGTTTCGCTAACTTGCCTGATTATTTTTTCTTTTAAAGCAGGAAAATTGTTTCATATACTACTCTCTTCTCTAGTATTTAGCATAGACACTTAGTAGATGTTTGTTGAGTTAATAATTGAATTTAGTGGTTTACCATATGTTGAAAATTAAGCTATCTTTGATTTGTTTAATAAAACTCAGTAGTGGGACAAATGAAGCAAAAAATTTTTATAGCAGAACGCTGACAAGTTCTTGACTTTGCTTGTTGGTGCTATAGTTTAATTATCTTTTAGTATCTCAGAAATAATGCCTATATAAGTGCTCAGTTATATGTCAGAAATGTAACCTCAGGCTTCTGTCTTCTTCTAATTCCCTGTGTTCTCACTTCTCTGTGGCTCTCAACTTTTTTTACTGCACTGGGTTTCTTTTATATATTTATTTCTCTTTCTCTTTTTTTTTTTTTTTTAAAGATTTTATTTATTCATGAGAGACACAGAGAAAGGCAGAGACATAGGTAGAGGGAGAAGCAGGCTCCCTTCAGGGAGCCTGATGTGGAACTTGATCCCAAGACCGAGGGATCATAACCTGAGCCAAACACAGATACTCAACCACCGAGCCACCCAGGTGTCCCTTCTCTTTCTTTTCTTTCTCTCTCTAGAACTTCCCTTGCTTCACCTAGCTGCAGGGGAAGTTTTTATTACCCTAAGCTTAAACATATTGCAGAACACCCTTTTTCAGAGATATATACAAATATAGACAAAGTTTATTTGGTTTAATTTGAAATTTAGGAATAAAAATTAAAGTTTTATTGCCTAACTTAAATGAGGTCCATTCATCTTACAATAGACTTTCTGTGAGGCATAATGGCCCACTAGTCAACTAGTTTGACTATAAAGTAAAAGGACCTCCCTAAGGAATCCTTAAACCCACTTCCCTGCAAAATTAGAGACATGGCCATTGTTCACATATAATTGGTACTCTCCTGTGACATATTAAACTCAGAAATGAGCCCTACAGGGAGGTTCTTTTGGGTTTGTATTCTGTTGAGATGTTTTTATTGTTGTTTCTTCCTTCTGTGGTGTGAACTACTCAGTCTCTCACTAACCTTCCTTTTAGGTCTACTAACAGTGGGAGGGGGCAGCCTTTTATCTCTGGATTCTATGCTAGTTATGTATACTAATAGGAGTTGTAAAAGAAACAGACAAAAATGAGGCAGTACAGAAAAGGAGTGATGCCAGAGGATCATTTCATGTCTCTATTTGCTAGCATCTATAGGCAGATTTATATTGATACTTGTAGGTGCAATATTGATACCTGGAGGTGCCAAGACTGTAAAAATGAAGGACACCATTGTCCTTTTCATTCAAAGATAAAATGCTTTAAAAAAAAAAATAAAGATTTTATTTATTTATTTATGAGAGACACAGAGAAAGAGAGGCAGAGACACAGGCAGAGAGAGAAGTAGGCTTGACGTGGGACTCGATCCTGGGTCTCCAGGATCACGCCCTGGGGTGAAGGCAGCTCTAAACCACTGAGCCACCCGGGCTTCCCGATAAAATGCTTTTAAGAGAAAATAAAGGGGGTGTCTGGATGGCTCAGTCAGTTAAGCATCTGCCTTTGGCTCGGTCATTTATCATAAATAAATCTTTAAAAAGTTGTCTAAATATGAACTTAATCACTGGAACTAATATGTTAATATGTAGCTTACTCAGGTCACTAATGTTTTGCTGAATAATTGTTTCTTTTAGTCAAGATTCATTTGTTTTTTAAAGATTTTATTTATTCATTCATAATAGAGAGAGAGAAAGAGGCAGAGACACAGGCAGAGGGAGAGGCAGGCTCCATGCCAGGAGCCTGATGCGGGACTCGATCCCGGGATTCCAGGATCGCACCCTGGACCAAAGGCAGGCGCCAAATCACTGAGCCACCCAGGGATCCCAAGATTCATTCTTTTAGTCAAAATATTGTTTTTCTTATTTAATAAGTGTATATCTTGGCTAAAACATATCATCTGTTTAACTCAGATCTAGTCACTTGTAATCTTCCTGTCCTGTCTGTATATTTAACATGAAAATCAGTTTGTGTGCCTGCCTAGTGTCTCTGCTGTCACATTGCATTTGATTTAGCTACAGTATTGCTCTTCATATCTCTCAAAGGGTAACTCAATTACTAAACTGTGTAGATTTGGTTAAAAAAGATACACTAGGGTAGTATTTTTTATATATTACTGTTTTAAAAATATTCCTTGGTTGCCATGATATATTTGGTAAATTAAGAAAGAAATTATTTCTTTTTTTTTAAAGAAATTATTTCTTATAGTCTTATAATTATCTTTGTATATTATTTTTTAACTATAGGAAATTGCTGATAAAGATGGAAACAATAAAGTTCTATCTTTTACTATCCCTTCCTTATCCAAGCCTTCAATATACCATGAGGTAAGTAAGATTGGAAAGATAGAATTATTTTAAATTATATTGAATAAGAGATGGAAAGTCAGTTTCTTACCAGAGATAAACGCTCCTAACACATCTTTATTGATTTCCTTCTTAAAAGTAAGTGCTACTTACTTAAAACTAAGCTTTTATCAAGAGAGGCAGAAAATAATTAATGGAAGATTTTCCTGTAGCTCTTGTTTATTTCTTTTTTATTCTTCCACCACTATCATTTTCAATTTTTTTAGTCTTTTGTGAATTCTTAAAAATATTCTTTAATTTTTTAAAGTTTCCCATGTTAATTAGAAATCTGTTAGAAAATTTTTTTTTTATTTTTTAGGGAAATGTCTACTCAGGATATTAACACTGAATTATTTCCATTTAAAGGAGTCTATAATTGATGCATTTTAGCTATTCATTAACATTATGCTTCTGAGTTTTGCTTATATTTATTTTTTTGGAGAATTAAGAACACTGATAATCATATAGAAGAAAGACAACTGTGAGCTGAAATCCCAGATTTAAGGATATGTTATGAACTTCTGGTTCATAACTTCTGGTTATACACTTCTGGTCTGTAGTGACCTTTAGTGTATAAAGTATAAGAAAAGCACTTAAACTTTATCAGTAGTCCAAAAATTATATTCCATTTTCTTATCAACAGATAGTATCCAGTTACGCATAGCTTCATGCAGCTATTTATTTCCTTAGTTAATTCCCCTGGGACTTTGTTTTGTATTAGAATGCGTCTAATAGACTGGGCTCATTTAAGCATAGACTATTTCTGAGTCATAGATATTAAGTTCTGTGTATCATGTTATAAAATAAAATGGGAGCATAGTAAGACACTTATGAATGGATGCTTCTAACTTCAGAAACCTGAAATCAGTTGTCACCATTAAAGAAACATTTGATCACAGTCTTCAGTATTATTCAGTATATAACTCTGCAACCTTTTTTTAAAGTTTTTATTTTAATCCCAGTTAGTGCTATATTAGTTTCAGATGTGCAGTGTAGTGACTCAGCAAACAGCAATTCCATACTCCATCCAGTGCTAATGATGATAAGTGTACTCCTTAATCCTCATTACCGATTTAAACCATGCACCTTGCTTTCTTCATTATAGAATGGGATTAATGAGAGTATCCACCTACCTGAAGTCAGACAAACTGCAAAATTTAAATGCATAATCTCAAAACTGGTGTGTGTTCTGGAGTACAAAGAATTGTAAAAATGGTGACTGAAAAACCTTCAGTCTTTCTAGCAACTTTTCATATTCTGTGTCCTAAATATAGATTGTAATCTTTTAAAAAACTAAAGCAGCGTATTTTTCGTTTTATATATTATATATAATTTCCAAAAAGAGCTATAGAATGTATGTAATTGAAAAATGCAAAAGGTTTTAAATGAGAAGAAGAAATGGTCTTAAACTGCCTTCTATTAAAACAAAATTAAGGGGATCCCTGGGTGGCTCAGCGGTTTGGTGCCTGCCTTTGGCCCAGGGTGTGATCCTGGAGTCCCGGGATCCAGTCCCACGTCGGGCTCCCGGCATGGAACCTGCTTCTCCCTCTGCCTGTGTCTCTGCCTCTCTCTCTCTCTCTATCATGAATAAAAATCTTAAAAAATAAAATTAATTATCCCTACATGATATAGATCTTTACTTCATTTTAGAGACAATGTGTCTTTAAAAGATACTTTATTTTATTTTATTTTTTTGTAGCCCTCAACAATTGGATCCATGGCTTTGACAGAAGGGGCATTGTGTCAGCATGATCTCATCAGGGTTGTTTATAGTGATCTTCATCCTCAGAGGGAAACATTCACTGCACAAAACCGGTAATGCTCAAAACTGCAGGCAATAATAATTATTAATTTGTGTTTGTTAACTGTAATTACTTTGGTTCAGGTTTGATGAGGGAAGAGGCAAAAGGTTTAAAAGGTCATAGTAGTGAATACATTATAGTGGTGAAATACCTATCTATCTCATGCATGGTACTTTATATGGTCATCTTGTATAAAGCAATGTAAAATCTAAAAGTGTGGGCACAGAGCAGCTAAGCCAAGGTTTGTGTTCTAGCACTACACCTTAGAAGCTCACTTTCTCAGGCAGTTTATCTACTCTCCATACCTTGCTTTCTTCATTGCAGAATGGGTTAATGAGAGCACCTACCTTCCTGAAGTTACATAGACTGCAAAGTTTGAATGCATGATCCTCAAGACTTTCCTCACTTCTGACACCAACTGCAAGTTTGGGGGCTTCCCACAACCACTTTAAACTTGGATAACTCACTAGAAGGACTCAGGACTCTATGAAAGCTGTTATATTCAGAGTTAAGGTTTACTACAAGGGAAGGATGCAGATTACAGTCAGCCAAAGGGAGAGACTCCTAGGATAGAATCTAGAAGGTGCCAAATGCAGAGCTTCTGTTGTGCCACTCACTGAAGGAGTTAGGATGCATTACCCTCCCAGCATCAGTGTGTGACAAAATGTACAGAGTCAGGCTCAGTGGCCATAGTTTTCACTGGCTCCATTATTGTATGTATGACTGATTGGATTGATTGCTCACATGGTTGATCTCAGCCTCTAGGTTGATTGAGGCTGTGTGACCCAAAGCCCTACCCTAAATCACATGGCATTTGTTTGTTTGTTTAAGATTTGTCTATTTTAGAGAGAATTAGCAGGGGGATGGGCAGAAGGAGAGAGAGAGAATCCTCAAGCAGACTCTGTTGAGCATGGAGCCCAATCCTGAGATCATGACCTGAGCCAAAATCAAGAGCCTGCCACAATCAACTGAGCCATCCAGGCACCCTATGGTGGTTGTTCCTAATGTGGCTAGCCCCTACCCTAAACAAAGACACTCCTGTCAGGTATGACAGAGGTTACTTACTCACAGGGGGCAAAGGGCAGACTTCTTTGGGCAAGGCCAAATTCTGTACTACACACAGGCCATGCCCTGGCCACTGGCTTAGGCTCTTTTAAACAAAAATAATCAGGTGTATCTGGGCATCTACTTTTAGTATAGAATTTATGTGACAGATATAGACAGCAGTATGATCATTAGGAATATGCCCAACATTTGAAGAGCCAGTGTAAGTTAGGAATAGATTTGAAGAAACAGTTTGTTTTCTAAAGCCACTATATACATACATTTTCATATTTTTGTACCATTTTGATTATTTTCCATCCCAACCTACCTGGGTACATAATCTACTGCTGTTTGTGCCTTATGATAAACTTTAGTAGAAATAATGATCATAGAAATTAGCTGATTATTAGCTAGGTCCAGTTTTTCCCTCAAGCCAATTGTTTTCTATAAGGAAGCTTTAACTCAATTTACAATATTTCATTATCAGTATTATAACCTTATCAACCATGCTAGTGTTACAGCATATCACAGAATGGCAGTAGGTGTGACCTGAAAAATTAGTCATAGATACTAAGAAATTAATAGTCTTAGTCACTATTATTGCAGTTCATTATCATCTCATGTGGCCAAAATGTTCCTAAAACAATGTCAGTCAGGTTTGCAGGCTTTGAGTTGACTTTATCAGGTATAAAAGTAGGAGTGGTCTCACCAACATATGGTTTCACCTTTTTAAGTATCTAATGTATATTATTGAACCAAGAGATAATGACATTTCTTGCTCTGAACCTCTCATGGTAGCAATGTAATATTGAGTTTCCCTCATTGCATCATCCATTTATTAATTCCTTTATCTCAGCTAAACATTCCAACCTCTCTCCATTTGTACCCAAACTTTGGAGAGGCTGTTAAGATGTGGCCACTGTGCTGGTCCAGATTTCTGGCAGCAATACTAGCCTAGCATGTGTCTCCTGCCTTAGTCCACTCCCACCCATGTATGGTAGATTTACCTAGGTATAGAACTAGTGGGCTGTTGACCACTAGGTGATATATCTGCACTCGTGTCAAGCCCAGTTTTGTCAGGTGGGATGAAGATACCACTCACCTCATCAGGCTCTTGGGAATTTTTTTTTAAATTTTTTTAAAAAATTTATTTATGATAGTCACACAGAGAGAAAGAGAGGCAGAGACACAGGCAGAGGGAGAAGTCGGCTCCACGCACCAGGAGCCCGATGTGGGATTCGATCCCGGGTCTCCAGGATCGCGCCCTGGGCCAAAGGCAGGCGCTAAACCGCTGCACCACCCAGGGATCCCAGGCTCTTGGGAATTAGGAATATAGTTATAATTTCTTCCTTAGAAATCCTTTGCTTCTGGCATCTGCAATTAGAGCCCTGGTCCTAGACCAGTGCTTTAGATAGCAAAAGAAAAGTTGAGCTGATGTGGGGAAGAAGGAAGTAGTATAGTTATACCACCATGTTAGGAAGAATTGCATAATCTTACCAATATTGTCCTACCCACCTCTTCCCACATCCCTAGAAAAGCAGAGAAATCTATCTAGTGGTGACCCTCTGGTGTAAACTTGCCCCTCATGCTTCATTCCTTTTCCTTGTCCCATTTTAGATGAGGGGTGTTTCAATTGCTTGTTCCACTTCTCTATCAAACCACTATGCTGAGGATATCTCCCTACCCATTGTTAGACCTTACGGGCTGTAAAGTGTGTTCACTGCTCTAAAGAAATGTGACTCAGCAGTCCAAATTATGCAGTATCTTCTGGTCCTTTTATAGCACTCTGAACATTTGATCTACCATCAGATAAGCAAAGTTTAGTGCAGAGTGTCTATTCCTGTCAGGACCCATTTGTAGCCACCAGGGGCTACTGGCATCAGTCCAGTTGTCACCTGTGTACAGGCCTTACCCCAGAGTAATCTGCCTCGTAGCCGGTCTATGTCTCTCTTTTTGGTAAACAAAAAGTTCTTACAGCATTTTTTTTAACTTAGGGTATAAAAAGAGTATGTCTAAATTCAGTTCATCTCTGCATTGCTGCAGTACCGCCACATCCACTCATTTTGTGGACACAGATAGTCACTTCAAGCTAACACATTGATACCAGTCTATTCATTGTTACCAGTTGCCTTCTGATTCCCCTGATAGACAGAGACATAATTCTACTTTAATGCACTCCTCAAAATCCCACGGTGATTTCCATAGGATTATTCCCCTTGCAGGCATCCTTTAATAGGCCGGATTTCCCTTGCCTTATTATGGGACCATATGGCTAGGCCATTGGCCACTACCACTCATTGTGGCAAACAGTGTGCAATGAAGTCTACATACCAACCTGATTTGCTTTTAACCTTCTTCAGTCAGAGTGGCAGTCTTCCAAACGGAATGTATTCCATTCATTTCAGAACTGTCATCCATAAATCAGACAGTTCTTTGTTGCTCAATGAGTGACCATCACTCTGTGTCCAGGTGACAGTAGAATCTAGCAGTTTGTTAGGTAGTACCAAAGTTGACCCTATGGAAAAAAAGAGGCTCCTTCTTGATGAATACTCTGAGCACCTCTTTGCATTCTCTGGTAACACTTCTCTGCACATACCATTTCCATTTTATTATGGAATTCTTCTGGCACTGCCTTTGTTTTTCTTACATCACCCAAGATGTTATGGGTGTTTCAAATTTTGAGATTATTTTATGTTTCTGGGTTACCAGCTCCACCTGAAACAAAGCTGTCAGGTATGACATGGATTATTTCCCAGAAGCTGAGAGCAAAGGCCATACCTCTCTTTGGGCAAGGCCAAATTCCTTACCACACATTGTGAGGAATAAATGAGGAGATGTCCGAAATATGCTTAGCATGGTGCCTGGCACATAGTAAATATTAGTGATATTATTTATCATTGTATAATATTTGGCAATAAAATAATACTATTATCTTGTTGGTTATAATATTAGAGTTATGGGAGGAATATAGAATCAAGCAGATTTTCATGGTCATTGACCTTTGGTCAGTGCTTCTGTCTGGAATTCTGGTTCTTTTACGGATCTTTCCAGTATTACACACGTCATAGAAAATACATTGTCTTTACCTGCATTCTAACACATTGTTTTGGAATTTAGCTCTATTTTTTTTTTTTTTTAGATTTTATTTATTTATTCATGAGAGACACAGAGAGAGAGGCTGAGACACAGGCAGAAGGAGAAGCAGGCTCCATGCAGGGAGTCCGATGTGGGACTCGATCCTGGGACTCCAGGATCACGCCCTGGGCCGAAGGCAGGCACTAAACCACTGAGCCACCCAGGGATCCCTGGAATTTAGCTCTAGTGATCATCCTTTATTAGCCAGAAGAATGCTTGTAGAAGGCTTTTTCTAACTTAAAGTAACAGCTTAATTTTTTTTCTATATAGTTATATTGGTTTACTCAAATCATTTCACAATATAAAATTTATGTTAAAAAAGTGGTTCAGGGGCTCCTGGGTGTCTCATTCAGTTAAACATATGCCTTTGGCTCAGGCCATGATCTCAGGGTCCTGGGATTGAGCCCTGTGTCAGGGTCCGTGTGCTCAGCAGGGAGTCTGCTAGAGGATTCTCTCTCTCCATTTTCTTCTGCCCCTCCCTTCGCTTGCATGTACATGTGTGCTCTCTCTCAAATAAAATAAATCTTTTTAAAAAGAGAGTGGTTCATAGTATAGTCTGCATTAAAATCATCTGGTTACCTGGCTCCCTTTCTGTTTTCTAATTTTAATTTTTAAAAGTATAACTTGTGAGATACTTGTGGTAAACTGTAAATAGAACAGAATTTAAATAGATTAAAATAGATGGAAACACAAAGAGAAAAGTATGTGTCCCTTTTCCCTCTAACCACCATTTCCATTCTCAGTAGTTAAAATTTTAGCTGTTTTGTTCTGTGTCCTTCCCGAAATTTTTAATGCATGCAAAACCATGTATTCGACCTTAAACGTATGTAGGTCCATATGCATTGGATTCAGTTGTATGTATTGTTCTGTAACTTTTTTCCATTTAAGAATGAATCTTAGACTGACTTTTCTAACAGCATGTAGAGGTCTCCACATTCTTTTTTAATGACTACTTAGTATTTCATTGTATATACGCACCATCAGTTTTTAACCATTCTTATATCAACTAAAATTTAGATTGTTTCACTTCTTTGCTACTATAAACAATATTACAAGGAACTCTTTATTTTATTTTGTATGTATATTTGCATGGGAGCACCAAAATTATCCAAAAGAAAAATTCCTAGCATCGAAATTGCTAAGCTAAAGGGTATTTCCTTTTTCACTTTGAGTACATATTTCCAAATTACACTCTCCTGAATAACTGCACCAACTAAATCTCCTACCAGTAGTTTGAGAGGGCCTATTTCCTTGTACCAACTCCCAGTAATGAGTATTTTCAAATTTTTTAAGGTTTGCTGATCTGATCTTTAAAAACTGATATTATGGGCAGTCTCAGTGGCTTGGCGGTTTAGTGCTGCCTTCAGTCCAAGGTGTGATCCTGGAGACCTGGGATTGAGGCCCATATCAGGCTCCCTGCACGGAGCCTGCTTCTCCCTCTGCCTGTGTTTTTGTCTCTCTCTCTCTCTCTCTCTCTCTCTCTCTTTCTCTGTCTCTCATGAATAAATAAATAAAACCTTTAGAAAATAAATAAATAAAAACTGATACTATGTTGTTTTACTTGGCATTCCCTTAATTATGAGTGGGCCTGAACACATCTGATATATTAATTCACTAGTTATTTTTTCTGACCTGTGAAATGCATATTCTAATCCTGTGTCCATTTTTCATATTGAACTGTATATTTTTTCCTGGTGATTTGGAAGAGTTTTTTTTAAATATTAAAACTACTCTGGGGCAGCCCGGGTGGCTCAGTGGTTTGGCACCGCCTTCAGTCCAGGGTGTGATCCCGGAGACCCAGATCGAGTCCCATATCGGACTCCCTGCATGGAGCCTGCTTCTCCCTCTGCCTGTGTCTCTGCCCCTCTCTCTCTCTCTCTCTCTCTCTCTCTCTCTCTCTCTCTGTGTCTCTATGAATAAATAAATAAAATCTTTAAAAAAAATTAAAAAAAAACTATGTGTTCTACACCTTGCACATTTTCAGTTAATAATTGATTTTTTAAATTATTTTTAATTGAGGTATAATTTGTGTACCATAAAATTCACTCCCTATACAGTGTACAATTCAGTGATTTCTAGTTTATCTACAAGATTGTGCAACCACTACTACTATTTAATTCCAGGAAATTCCCCCCCCCCCCCCCGGGACATTTTTATCACATCAGAAAAGAAACTTTTTTTTTTTTCCTTCCCTTCAGCCCCGGGCCCCACCATATCTTAGTTTTCTATCTGTAGAATTCTGTCCATTCTAAACATTTTATGTAAATGGGATTGTCTAATATGTGGCCTTTTGTGTTTGATGACTTAGCACATTTTCAAGATTCATTTATGTGGTAATGTATATCAGTACTCCCTTTGTATGACTGAATAAATATTCCATTATTTTGATACACATTTATCCTGTATCAGTTGATGGACATTTGGATTATTTCCACTTTTTGGCATTTCTGAATGATACTACCATGAACATTTTTTTTTTTTTGGTAAGTTTTTGTATGAACATACATTTTCAGCTATTTGGGATATATACCTAGGAGAAGATGGTTAGGTCATATGAGAATTCAGTGCTTAACTTTCTGAGAAACCATCATAATGTTCTCTAGAGTAAGTACGATTTTACATTTCTACAAACAGCTCTTTTTGAGTATAGCCATCCTACTGGTTGTGAAATGTGGTATCTCACTGTGCTGTTGTTTTATTTTTGCTGTATATTCTAGTTTTGTGCACTGTATGAGGAATACACTCACAGATACACAGGCAGATACATATTTTCAAATTTAAACATGCATTTGTTCTATATAGTTTATCAAGAAAAACTGTGATTTCCTTTTCCTCTCCCCCTTCCATTTCTCCTTTCCCACATATTATAACAACTTTTTTTTTTAAAGATTTTATTTATTCGAGAGAGAGAGAGAGAGAGAGAGAGAGAGGAAGAGACACAGGCAGAGAGAGAAGCAGGCCCCATGCAGGGAGCCTGATGTGGGACTCGATCCTGGGTCTCCAGGATCACGCCCTGGGCTGAAGGTGGCGCTATACCGCTGAGCCACCAGGGCTGCCCTACAACAACTTTTAACCAGTGGTTCTCAACCAGGACATTTCTGCCTTCCAGCAAACATTTGGCAATATCCGGAGATTTTGTTTGATTGTTAAAACTAGGTAGGAGGGAGGGCTGTTATAGGCATCTCATGTGTAGAGGTCAGGGAGGCTGCTCATCCTGGTGTGCTGCCAACCCCCCACATTTATCTAGCCCAAAATGCCACTGGTGCTGATATTGAGAAATCTTGCTAACTGACTCTCTTAATATTTATTTCCACATCTTTCAGTAACTTGCTGCTTCTTAATTTTCAGTCTTGAGCATTATCTAACAATTTATCCCTATGAAAGATAAAGATTTAGCTCTTTATCTCTTTCTCCTATCGTCTCAGTGTAGCTCTGTTGTAACTGTGGGGAATTCATTTTTCCAATTTATTATTACTATGAATGACCATAGTTCATTTGAAGCTTCCTTGCTTTGTATGACTGAGGCTTGTGATTAAATGTTTACTTTTCCTTTCTTATATACCTTTTTAATTGTCTTTTATTTTGTTTATTAATTGCTTTATAATTCAACTCCTGCAAATTCTCTATCAGTTGTCTAAATCTCCTTGTAAGTCTTCATTCACATCAGTTATTCTCTCAATTTCATTCTCCTACAAAAAGGGTTCCTGGAGCTTTTGACTTACTCCAATCCAGACTGTGTTGCCCTCTTTGCCTGATATACACTTATTATTGTGGGGTCTTCCTTCACTCTTATCCTGGGATTCCCTTTGTCTTTTTCCTGAGTGGATCTACTGTTTTCCTGTATGCACCTATATCCTCATTCTTTTTTCCTAGTGTTCTGAAACTCCACTGTGATATTTCTTGGTGTAGGTTTATTTCCTCCATTGTGCTGAGCATTAAGTGGAACTTTTTGATTTGGAAACTCATGTCCTTTAGACTGGAAATTTTTCTTGAATTATTTTTGTAAATTAATTTGGCCTCTCTGTTTTATCTGGTCTTTTATTATTTGTTGGTCTTTTACTTATTTGGGTTTTTATTGTCTGTCTTTATTATTTGGATTATTTTCATTATTTGGATGTTGGAACTCTTGGAGTGGTCCTTTTTTCTCTCTCATCTACTGTATCTTTTTCCTTTTGCTTTACTTTCAGTGATATTTCCTCAACTTCATCAACCAGTCTTTTTCTTGAGTTCTTAATTTCTGCAGTTCATATATTTTATATATTTAAATAGAAGCTCTTCTTGTTTTCTAAGTGCTTTTAAAGTAGATGCTTTTTTCCCCTAGAAACAGCATCTTCTATATTTTTGAGAATATCAATGATAATTTACTTTGTTTAAGGGTTTTTTCCTTCTTTGTGTATTCTGTGTTTCCTCCAAATTGTGCCCCACCTTTTGTATTTCTTTATTTTGTTCTTATTTTCATATTAGTAGACTTCCTCAGATGTCTGATAATCCTCCCCACCTTATACTAAGGAAGTAAGGAAAGGAAATAAAAAATGAACAGCTCTGACCATGTGAGAAGGGCTAGTTGACTATGAACTTCACTGAGCCATTCAGTTGGAGAACTTCCCAAGTCTATACCTCTAAGTCTTTCATTTTGAGGTGGTCCAATTCCCTATAGAAAACTCTTTCTAGTCTCTCAACCAGAGGGCTGGCTGTTAACATTCTGGTGGCCTGGCCAAGGAGGGAAGGAGAACTTAAGGTTTCAATATCCAGTAAGAAGTATTTAATTTTCCTGTTTTCAGTATGATATCCTTCCCGCAACCTCCATTCCAAACAACAATTGGGCTTGGTGGTTCCCAGGTAGAAATTTCTTTTATCCTTTAAAAAAGAAATCTTCAATAAACCTAATGCCATAGAGAAGGAGAAGGGAAGGGATCTGAAGATGTGACTGCTTCCAAGTCAGACTTTCAACTCAGTTTTAACTCTTTATTTTGAAATAATTTCAAACCTACAAAAAATGTTTCAAAAATAGTACAAAGAATTTCCATATACTCTTTACGGCCTATGGAAAGCTTTTTAGAAGAACAACTTTCCTGGGTGGTGCCCTCATAGATTCTAATTGGGTCAGTCTATGTTGAGGCACAGGAATATAGCATTCCAGAATGCCCTTCAATAACCGTAATATGCATCCAGATCAAGGAACCACTTAAAAAAATTAATTTATTTAAATTCAATTAATTAACATATAATGTATTATTGGTTTCAGAGGTAGAGGTCAGTGATTTATCAGTCTTATATAATACCCAGTGCTCATCATATCACGTGACTTCTTCAGTGTTCATCACCCATTCCACCTCCTCCCCTCCAGTGACCCTCAATTTGTTCCCTGTGATTAATGAGTCTCTTATAGTTTGTCTCCCTCTCTCATTTCATCTTTTGTTTTTTCCTTCTTTCTCTTATGATCCTATGCTTTGTTTAAATTCCACATGAATGCAGGGGATCCCTGAGTGGCTCAGCGGTTTAGTGCCTGCCTTTGGCCCAGGGCACGATCCTGGAGTCCCGGGATCAAGTCCCACATCGGGCTCCCAGCATGGAGCCTGCTTCTTCCTCTGCCTGTGTCTCTGCCTCTCTCTCTCTCTCTCTCTCTCTCATAAATAAATAAGTAAATAAATCTTTAAAAAAAAAAACAAAAATCCTTTAAAAAAATAAATTCAAAAAAAAAATAAAAATAAAATAAAAAAATAAATTCCACATGAATGCAGTCATATGTTAATTGTCTTTATCTGACTTATTTTGCTTAGCATGATACTCTCTAATTCTATTCATGGTATTGCAAATGGCAAGATTTCATTTTTTTGATGGCTGAGTAATATTCCATTGTGTATATATATCACATCTTCTTTATCCATTTATCTGTTGGTGGACATCTGGGCTCTTTCCACAATTTGACTATTGTGGACATTGCTGCTATAAACATTGGGGTGCAGGTGCCTCTTCAGATCACTACATATGTATCTTTTGGGTAAATACCCCATAGTGCAATGCCAGGTGGTAGGGTAGCTCTATTTTCAACTGTTTTCCAAAGTGGCTGCACCAGCTTACATTCCCACCAACAGTGTAAAAGGGTTCCCCTTTCTCTGCATCCTCACCAACATCTCAAGCTGTGTTTCCTGACATGTTCATTTTACCAATCTGGTGTGAGGTGGTACCTCATTGTGGTTTTTTTGACAGAACCACTTTCTTAGAGGCTGTAAAGATTAAGAAATTGTTATTCATTAAATCAAATCATTCAACAAAATTTATGGAACAATTATAGTGTATTAGACACTATGCTGGACACTAGAGATAGAGATGATAAACTAAATGAGCAAACTAAAGTTGCTTATTATTAAATAGCTAAAACAGAGGTAAAGAGAAAGAATTGTGATTCCCTGGGATAAATGTTGTATTCAAGCTACAGAACAAAGGGAACTCTTTCCTTTAGCCAGAGGAATTAAGAGCAGCTTTATGTCTAATGTAAAAGTTTAAGCCAGCACTTGAATCCTAAGCAGAAATTTCCCAAATGAAAAAGTATGTTCTAGTAAGAAAGGGCAGCCTCCATAAAAGCAAGGAGTTATGAAAAGTTATGATCTATTCATGGAAAAGCAAGGAGTTATGAAAAGTTATGATCTATTCATGGAGTGGTAAGATCGATGTAGAGTTGTGTATGTGGTAAGCAGTGGAGGGGACGAAAGATTGGAGCGGTAGGTTGAGGGTGGATTTTTTTTTTTTTTTAAGCTTTATTTAGGGGCCCCCAGGTGACTCAGTTGGTTAAGAGTTGCCTTTGGCTCAAGTCATGATCCCAGGGTCCTAGGATTGAGCCCCCATGTCAGGCTCCCTGCTGAGTGGAGAGCCTGCTTCTCCTTCTCCCTTCTTTCTGCTTGTGCTCTTTCTCTGGTTCTTTCTCTCAAATAAATAAATAAAATCTTTAAATTAAAAAAAAAAAACAGTTGTATTTATTTTTAGTGAGAGCATGGGAAGGAGAGGGAGAGAGAGAGAACCTCAAGTAGACTCCCCACTGAATGTGGAGGCTGATGTGGAGCTCAGTCTCAGGACCCAAGACCACGATCCAAGCCAAAATCAAGAGTCGGACACCCAAGCAACTAAGCCATCCAGGCACCCAAAGGGTGAATTTGATTTTATTTGATTTATTAAAGATATATTTATTTGAGAGAGAGCATGAGCATGGGGGAGAGGAACAGAGGGAGAAGAAGACTCCCCACTGAGCAGAGATCCAGACGTGGGGCTTGATCCCAGGACCCTGGGATCATGACCTGAGCTGAAGGCAGATGCTTAACCAACTGTACCACCCAGGCACCCTCCAAGGGTGGATTTTAAAGGCCTAATGCCATAATGAGTTTGGATTTTATCATATAGTCAACAGGAACAGCAGATTAATGGAGGAGTCATCTGTTCAAGCATGATGGTTTATTTTTGGAGGAAGAAAATATAGATGGTAGCAAGGGACGTGACCTTTAATAAGGAAAATGAAAACAGAAATTATAGAGGAGGAGATCACAGCAGTCTGAGAAATCAGGAAAGTCACTATTACTAATACATTCTTATTATAACCCTTGTTATAGGGATGTCAGAGTGGCTCAGTTGGTTAAGCAACTGCCTTCTGCCCAGGTCATGATCCCGGGGTCCTGGGATGCAGCCCCACATTAGGTCCCTGCTCAGTGGAGACTGTTCTCTTTCTGCCCCTCTCCTCCCACTCTTGGGCATGCACACACACACACTCTCTCTCTCAAATAAAATCTTTAAAAATAATAATAATACTAATAACCTGGGATGCCTGGGTGGCTCAGTGGTTGAGCATCTGCCTTTGGCTCAGGGCATGATCCCAGAGTCCCAGGTTTGAGTCCCACATCAGGCTCCCTGCATGGAGTCTGCTTCTCTCTCTACCTGTGTCTCTACCTCTACCTTTCTCTCTCTTTCTTTCTCTCTGTGTCTTTCATGGATAAATAAATAAAATCTTTTTAAAAATTTAAGGAATAATAATGCTTGTTATCATCCACAAAGAAATCAGTCTCTAGTAGAAATAGTTGTTGATAATCCTTTTCCTTTGTTTTATTTTTTTCTAGGTTTGAAGTCTTGAGTTTTCTCATGTTGTGTTATAATTCTGCTATTGTGTATATGCCTGCTTCATCTTACCAGTCTCTTTGTCGGATGGGCTCCAGGTGAGAAGAAGAATTCTCATTAGCCTTCATATACATTTATTTGACAAATACTTATTGAGCACATTTTCTATAGTAGGTGCTGTTCTAATTCCTGGTGATATAGCAGTAAACAAAACTTAGGGGCTTATATTCCTGTAGGAATCCTTATCATCTTTTATGTATCATGAGTTTTAAAAATACTTAAGCATTAAAAAATTATTTTCTAGCTGAACATCAAATTAAGCGAAGGTATCGTAAGTTTAGGGTGGTATAGTGATACACCTAATCATTGCCTATATGCCAAGTTTTATAAATCACTTCGAGATATTTGAATAAATAGTTCTATATGTGGAGAAAGACGAAAGGAATGCAAATTTTTTCATTTATGTATTTCACAAATAACTCTGCTTTGGAGAAGATTAGCAATAGTACCAATTATCTATATGTCTCTTTTGTATTTGTGTGTTGTAGTCTTTACTAAATCAGAATTTCTAAAAATTTGGACAGAGCTGAGCTGAAATTTAAATGGCCAGTATAGAAAAAAAAAATTAAGTAATAGGAATCAGATGGGAGTCAGAGTACCTTTTGAGTCACAGATTTCAGTTATAGAAGGAACCCTGAGTTCATTCCATCCAACTGATTTTCACTTGAGGAAACTGAGCCCCTCAAAAAAGGTTAAATGCTGTATTAATTTTTCATTGCCTTATGGCAAATTGCCACATACCATGACTTAGCAGCTAAAATAGCAGGCATTTATTATTTCCACGTTTCTATGGGTGAGGAGTCCAGCCATGCATTGGCTAGGTCCTCTGCTTATGGTGTTAGAAAGCTGTGGTTAAGATGTCTGCCAGAGGTTATCTGAGGCTCAGTTGAGGTATCAGACACTTTTATTGGCAGAACTCAGTTTTTCTAGTTGTAGGACTGAGTGCTTTAGTTTCTTGTTGGCTCTCTACTGAAGGCTACCCTCAGTTCTTTGTCTCTCCAACATTGGCAGCCTACAACATGGTAGCTTGCTTCTTTAAAGCAGAGAAAAGAGTGAGAGACTCCAGCAAGAACTGCAGTACAATCTTGTGATACAACATAATCACATACTCATGTACTTGTAGTCATGGAAATCTCATTATCTTTGCTATATTCTCTTAGTTGGAAGGACCATCCAGGTCCCACCCACACTCAGTAGTAGCAGATATATAGCATGTGAATACCAGGACAGGGGATCATAGGATTCATGGCCTTCCAAGAGACTGTCCACTCACAAATACATTATTGAAGTTCATGCTGCTGTGTTACTGAGAAGAGAGTATGGTCCTTTTTAAAACAAGTCTTTTGCTAACTGGGGAAAGGCCAATCTAAATTAGGTGTAAGTTTGATTTTATATAAAAAAAAAAGTTTGATTTTATAGTATCTTAAAAGAGCCTGTAATAACATGATAAATGATTAACAAAATTCTTGTCTCTGTAACTTAGATACTGTTATCAAGAAAGTACACTATTGAAGCACATACTGCCTATCTACAGATAAATTATGTATAAATGACTATTGTTGATTCATTAAAACAAAATCTGCCAAGGCTCTAATTTTTGTGGCACTTAAAAGAGATTTTCTTAATAGCAAAAATGATGATAGAATTTAGTGATCCTCACACTTTTGTTCACATACGCCTTAAAGAATTTTGAAAACATATGTAGCTTTCACATATTTAAGTTGACATTTAAATTTTTCATCTTATTTTAAATAGTTGCAAAAAGAAAATAAATAGTTGCAAATGGTATGATTTCTAGTATGTAGATATTGACATAAAATAATTTAGTATTTTAAATGTATATAACATAAATACCCAACATCATCCATATGAAGAATAGATGAACAGGCTTCTAATAGTCCAACATTATATTATCCCCTTTTTTCTCCTTGAAATTAATCTTCTCTACCATTTTAACCATATAATTTTATCCTAATGCCATTTTATGCTTATAAGTCTTTTTTTTTTCTTTTTAATTTAACCGTTGTTGTAGGTTTTATTTTTTACTTTTGAGTATTTTGTGGGTTTTTTTTTTTTTTTTTTTTGGTTGGTGTTGTTTTTAAGTAGGCTTCACAGCCAACTTGAGGCTTGAACTCACAACCCCAAGATCAAGAATCACATGCTCTACCGACTGAGCCAGCCAAGTCCCCTATGCTCTCAAGTCTTATTGATCTCTTAATTATATATCTCTGCTACAAAAATATATATGTAAATTGAGATTTTAGAGAAATTTCCAGAAATCATAATGCACTAAAACCCTGAAAAATCTCTTCTGGACTCACCTTACAATTATTCTAACAGATTAATTGATTAAAATAATATAGGTACATTACAACTTTTGATAATTAGCATAACTTTTCTGGAAGCCTCTCTTAGTGAGATGAAGACAGAATTGTTTATGGCACTTTAATTTAAAAATGGCCTCATAGGGGGCACCTGGCTGGCTCAATTGATCTTAGAGCTGTGAGTTGGAGCCCTGTGTTGGGTATGGAGATTACTTAAAAATAAAACCTTAAAAAAAAAAATGGCCTCATAGACATCAGTATTTTGAATGCCCATTTATTTGTTTTGACATTTCTAAATGGTTTTTTTAAAATTTTTTAAATTTTTATTTATTTATGATAGTCACAGAGAGAGAGAGAGAGAGAGAGGCAGAGACACAGGCAGAGGGAGAAGCAGGCTCCATGCACCGGGAGCCCGATGTGGGATTCGTCCCGGGTCTCCAGGATCGCGCCCTGGGCCAAAGGCAGGTGCCAAACCACTGCGCCACCCAGGGATCCCTGTTTTGACATTTCTGTATCTCCCACTAATTCATCCTGATAATATTTGGGATATGTAAAAATTACACATTTCTTTTCTTAAGAGGGAAAAGGATGACAGACATAGTTAGCTATTTGAGAAAATTTGTTGCTTTTATTGATATAGTTCTCTAGAATATATGCTTTGTGAGGGCACGGATTTTATTTTATCTTTTTGCCTGTTCATAACTGTATGCTTAGGCCCGGGATAGTGACTGACATGTAAGCAGGTACTCAGTAAATGTATGAGGAATGAAAAACTGAATAAATGATTTTATGAAAGGAAAAATGTTTAATCGATCAGGAAATCACACATGGCAAATACTGTGTTTTCCTAGGGTTTGTGTGAGTGGGTTTCCACGACAACATGAAAAACACTGGAAAGAACTCTGTGGTCGTATAGTATTGGATCCTGAATTCATGGTGCAACTTCTCACAGGGGTTTATTATGCCATGTAAGTACATAGACTATGAAATGGAGTGAATTCATCCTAACATCTGGAAACTTAATATTTCTCTTTTTTTTCCTTATCAGTTGCACAACACTGAATTATTTGTTCCATCATGGACCCATTATCTTCTTTAATATGAATTCCATTTAGTATCCTTTTTATTTATTTTAATTTTTAAAAAGATTTATTTATTTATTCATGAGAGACACAGAGAGAGAGAGAGGGAGAGGCAGAGACACAGGCAAAGGGAGAAGCAGGCTCCTCGCAGGGAGCCCGAGGATCCAGGGATTCCAGGATCACGCCCTGGGCCAAAGGCAGGAGCTAAACCGCTGAGCCACTCACGGATCTCCCCTAGTATCTTTTATTAAATGAATATATACTTGTTTCTTGAAAGCAGTATAATAATGATTAAAGACAGTTTTTTTTTTTTTTTTTTTTAAAGATTTTATTTATTTATTCATGATAGTCACAGAGAGAGAGAGAGAGGCAGAGACACAGGCAGAGGGAGAAGCAGGCTCCATGCACCGGGAGCCCGATGTGGGATTCGATCCCGGGTCTCCAGGATCGCGCCCTGGGCCAAAGGCAGGCGCCAAACCGCTGCGCCACCCAGGGATCCCTAAAGACAGTTTTTTAATTGAGATGCAATTGGCTTATAAGATTGTGTCAATTTTAGGTGTACAACATAATTAGATAGATTTTATATTGTGAAATGATTACTACAGTCAGTTTAGTTAACATCCATCACTACAAATAGTTACAATTTTTTTTCTTCTAATGAGCACTTTTTAAAATCTCTTAGCATCTTTCAAATATACAAATACAGTATTGTCAGCTCTAGTCACAATACTATATATTATATCCCCAGACTTACTGATCTTATAACTGGAAGTTTGTACCTTTCCACCACTTTCACTCTTTATACCCACCTCCACCCACCACCTCTAGCAGCCACCAGTCTGTGAATTTGGAGTTTTTTTCCTTTCAGATTTCACATACAAGTGAGCTCTAACAGTAGTTAGTATTTGTCTTTCTGTCCGACTTATTTTACTTAGCATTATGCCCTCAAGGTCTGTCCATGTTGTTGTAGAAGGCATAATTTCTTTTCCTTTTTTGTAGCTGGATAACAGTATCTTGTTTGTGTATGTGTGTGTACACACTATATATTCTTTACCTGTTCATCTGTCAGTGAACACTTAGATTGTTTCCATGTCTTGGTTACTATAGGTAATGCTGCAATGAAAGGAGTGTAGATATCTTTGAGTTAGTGATTTTGTTTCCTTTGGATATATACCAGAAGTGGGATTGCTAAATCATATGGTAGTATTTTTAATTTTTTGAAGGACTTCCATACTGTTTGCCATACTGTCTACCAATTTACATTTTCACCAGTATTGCACAGGATTTCCTCTCTCCACATCCTTGGCAACACTTATTTCTTGATAAAAGCCATTTTTACAGGTATGAGATGATATCTCATTGTGGTTTTGATTTGCATTTTCCTGATGATTAGTGATGCCAGGTATCTTTTCATTTACTTTTTGGCCATCCGTATGTGTTCTTTGGAAAATGTCTGTTCAGGTCCTCTGCCCAATATTTAACCAGATTGTTTTTTTTTTTAACATTAATTTGTAGAGGTTGTTTATGTAGTTTGGATATTAACCCATTATCGGCTATATCATTGAAAATACCTTCTCCCATTTAGTAAATTGCCTTTCCCTTTCTTTAGTGGTTTCCTTTGCTGTGCAAAAGCTTTTTATTTTGGTACAGTCCCACTAGTTTATTTTTGCTTTTGTTTCCCTTGCCCAAGGAGAAATATCTAAAAAAACATTGTAAGGTTGATGTCAAAGAAATTACTGCCTGTATTTTCTTCTAGAAGTTTTATGGTTTCATGTCTCACATGAAGGTTTTTAATCCATTTTAAGTTGATTTTTGTGTATGATGTAAGGTGGGGGTCCAGTTTCATTCTTTTGCATATAGTTGTCCAGTTTTCCCAACGCCATTTATTGAAGAGACACTCCTTTCCCTGTTGTAAATTCATTAGCCATGTATGTGTGGGTTTATTTCTTGGTTTTCTTCTCTTCAGTCTGATTTATACGTGTTTTATATGGCAGTGCTATATGTTTTGATTACTATAGCTTTGCAGTATAGTTTGAAATTAGTAAGTGTGATGCCTTTGGCTGTGTTCTTTTTTCTCAAGATTGTTTTTGCTATTCAGGATATTATGTGGTTCTATACGAATTTTAGGATTATTTCTTTTGTTTTTTGATTATTTCTATTCCTGTGAAAAATACCACTGGAATTTTGATGGGGATTACATTGAATCTATAGATTGCTTTGGGTAGTATGGACATTTTAACAATATTAATTCTTCCAGGCCATGAGTACAGAATATGTTCCCATTTATTTATGTATTTTTCTGTTTCTTTCATCAGTGTCTTTATGAAAACTTCAGGTGTACAGTATATATCTTTTATCCTCTTGGTTAAATTTATTCCTAGGTATTATTTTAATGCAATTGTGAATGGAATTTTTTCTAATTTCTTGATAGTTCATTATTAGCATATAGAAATGCAGACAGATTTTTGTATACTGATTTTTGTATCCTGTAACTTTACTATATTTATCAGTTCTAACAGTTGTGTTCTAACAGTGACATTGCTAGGGTTTTCTATAAATATCATGTTATCTGCGAATAGAGACAGTTTTAGTCTTTCTGTTCTGATTTTGGATGCCACTTCTTTCTTTCTTTTCTTTTCTTTTTTTTTTTTTTATTTTGCCTAATTTCTGTGGCTAGAATTTCTAGTACTATGTTGAACGTTTTTAAAGTGAGAGTAGGCATCCTTATCTTTCTCCTGATCTTAGAAAGCTTTCAGCTTTTCACCTTTGAGTATGATGTTAGTTGTAGGCTTATCACATGTGGCCTTTATTATGTAAAGGTGTGTCTCCTTTACATCCACTTTGTTGAGTTTTTATCATGAATAGATGTTGAATTTTGTCAGATGCTTTTTTGTTGTCTCTATTGAAATGATTATATGATTTTTATCCTTCATTTTGTTAATATGGTATATCATATTGATTGGATTGCAGATTTTGAACCATGCTTGCATCCCACTTGATCATGGTGTATAATCCTTTTAATGTATTGTTGAATTTGGTTTGCTGATATTTTGTTGAGGATTTTTGCATCTATATTCATCAAGGATATTGGCCTGTAATTTTCTTACAGTGTTCTTGTCTGGTTTTGGTATCAGGATAATGCTGGCCTTGTAAAATGAATATGGGAGTATTCTCTCCTCTTCTGCTGTTTGGAAGAGTTTGAGACTGGTATTAAGTCTTTTATAAGTGTTTTGGTAGAATTCACCTGTGAAGTCTTCTGGACTTCTGTTTGTTGGCAGTTTTTTGACTAGTGCTTCAGTTTCCTTACCAGTGGGGCACCTGGGTGGCTCTGTGATTGAGCATCTGCCTTTGGCTCAGGTCGTGATCCCAGGATCCTGGAATCCAGTTCTGCATCAGGCTCCAGCAGGACTCCTGCTTCTCCTGCTGCCTATGTCTCTGCCTCTCTCTGTGTGTCTCTCATGAATAAATAAATAAAATCTTAAATTTTTTTTTCTTATCAATAATTGGTCTATTCAGATTTTCTGTTTCTTCATGATTTAGTCCTGGTAGGTTGTATGTTTCTAGAAATTTATTCTTCTACTTTGTCCACAATCTGCTGGTGTATAAATTGTTCATAATCCTTTTACTACTTTATAAATAGCCAAGATATAACTAATCAATAAATTGAAATCTGGAAAGCAGTCAGGTTTTCTTTTTGGAAAACTGTTTCTCTACATAGTTTTTAAGTATGCTCCACACCCGGTGTGGAGCCCAGCATGGGGCTTGAACTCATGAACCTGAGATCAAGACCTGATTTGAGATCAAGAATCAGATGCTTAACCGACTGAGCTACCCAGAGGCCCCTCTTCAATTTGTTCTTGTAAGCAAAAGTGGGATAGTTTAGAAATAAAATGATGCACAAATTAATGTGAAAATCTTGTTTTGGAGCCAAAGTAGCAGGACTTGGGACAATAAAAATGTTGTTAAGAGATTAGAGATATTTGCTAAAGTTAGTTAACAGTCTGCTTGTCCACAGGTATAATGGGCAGTGGGACCTTGGCCAAGAAGTCCTTGATGATATCATTTATAGAGCTCAGCTAGAACTCTTTTCTCAACCACTATTGGTAAGTTTTTATATTTGTTTTTTATTAAATATACCTGTGCTGAAAGGGGCACTATTGAGTGAATATATTCAATATATAATATATGAGGCAATCTAAATCATCGCAGGAGAAAGGTTTATTCCATAACAATAGGTTAACTGTTGGACAGAAAACAAAATTGATTTAAATCCTCTACTACCACATATCAGAATAAAGTTCAGATAAATTAAAAAATTAAATGTTTTGAAATCCTTTAAGAAAAGAAAGGAAAAGGTTAGGAGCACTTACTCAAATTTCTAGAGATGGAAGGATTTTCTAAGCTTAAGTGTTGGGACAAATCACTAAAATAGGATTGAGTTCTTTTCTTTGACCACATGAACATCTAAATTCTAAACCACCAGTTTTTTTAAAAAACAAAATTAATGTGTACTGCACAGACTGAAAAAGATTCTCAACAGACATGACAAGAAAGCCAGTTAGGATTTTGTTCTATATAAATAAAAAGATTTAATACTCTTGCACAAACTCAACATATTTCTAAAAATTAAATATATTTCTAAAAAATCTTTCCATTACCAGTAGCAGTATAACACAACCCTGTACATCCTTTTGCAGAAGTAGTTCAGTAACATGTATACGTTTTCTTTAACCCACCATCCCATGTCTAACAGCACATCCCAGAAAACTACTTTGAAAGTTTTTAATGTATTAAAAGCACGACATTAGTGTCATTTCTAATTACAGAGGAATCAATACAAGGTGTTTCACAGCATAGAATAATTAACTTTATGTTTGCTTGATGAAATTATAGATTCAAAAAAAATTTTTTGAAGATTTTATTTATTATTCATGAGAGACCCAGAAAGAGGCAGAGACATAGGCAGAGGGAGAAGCAGGCTCTTCACAGGGAGCCTGATGTGGAACTTGATCCCAGGACCCTGGAATCATGCCCTGAGCCAAGGCAGATGCTCAACCACTGAGCCACTCAGATGTCTCATATTCAAAAATTTATACTAAAAAATACTAGTTTGTGTTAAGTGGTCAAGCAATGTACAATTATTTTTTATCTGGACAAGACAGAGGCAACATACAAATGCTAATGGTTACTCAAGTGTTTCAAATATGAATGGTTTTTCTTTGCAGTTTTTTGTGTTTTCTAAGCTTTTTATAGTATAATGGTATTTTAAGAATATTATTTATGCTTTTTTACTTGTAACACTTTAAGAGTACAATTTTTTTATCTAGATTATTGGCAGATACATATCATAGTGTAGATTTTAATTTTTTTTTTTTTTTTTAATTTATGATAGTCACAGAGAGAGAGAGAGGCAGAGACACAAGCAGAGGGAGAAACAGGCTCCATGCACCGGGAGCCCGACGTGGGATTCGATCCCGGGTCTCCAGGATCGCGCCCTGGGCCAAAGGCAGGCGCCAAACCGCTGCGCCAGGCAGGGATCCCTCATAGTGTAGATTTTAATTGTAATTACATTAGTTTACATTTTTTTTAAAGATTTATTCATTTATTCTATAGAGAGAGCACAAGTGGGAGGGGCAGAGGGAAAGGGAGAGTGAATCTCAGGCAGACTCTGTGCTGTTACAGAGTGCAGTGGAGGGCTCAATCTCACAACCCCAAGATTGAGACCTGAGCCAAAACCAAGAGTTGGACACTCAAATGACTGCACCACCCAGGCATCCCAAGAATACAAGTTTTAAAGCCATTTTCTTTGTATTCTTTATATTTTAAGCTAACTGTAAATTTATCAAAGTAGCATTTACTTTAAATGCATTTAAACTGTAAATTTATCAAAGTTAATTCTTTGCTATTTGAATTTCCATTTTTTTTCTCATGTCAGCAAACCTAATTTTACTCTCAGGGTTACATTAAAGCAAATGGATAACAAGATAAAATAATTGTACAGTATTATTATTATGATATATTTGTGAGATTCTAAATTCATACTTTTCTCCTTGTAACAGTCTTACAAATTAAGTAGAGATGGCATTTCCAGGGTAAAATAAAGAGATTAGTAATTTCTAGCCTAGAGCAATCCTTTGTTGTGGAGGGTCCTTGAGGGATCCAACCAAGACCCCAAGGGCCATCTTTTCTCTGTTAAAATCTAGAGCCAGGGAGCACCTAGTTGGCTCCGTCAGTTGTGTGCCTTCGGCTCAGGTCATAATCTCAGGGTTGTGGGATCAAGCCTCATGTCAGGCTCCCTGCTCAGTAGAGAGTCTGCTTCTCTGTCTCCTTGTGCCTCTGTGTGCTCACTTGCTTTCTCTCTCTCAAATAAATCTTAAAAAAAAAAAAAAAAAAAAAAAAAAATCTAGAGCCAGGTGGTAAACAGAGTAAATAGTTGGCAGGTAGAGAAACAAGCATCATCTCTATTCCTGATAAAATCTAAATTGAAAAACTTAACCTCCCCACCCCTGTAGTTGTTGGAGCAGCCTCCTGGAGAAGTTTGAGTTGGCAGAGCTGGCACACTTGTCCAGGTTGCTGCATTCTATTTATCCTTTCCAAGTGGAGAGGAAGGGAGAAAGATAGTTCTCCAGCTCAAGGTCTTTGCTAGATTAGCACTACTCAATTAAGAAATGTGCATCAGGGCAGCCCCGGTGGCGCAGTGGTTTAGCGCCGCCTGCAGCCTGGCCCGGGGTGTGATCCTGGAGACCCAGGATCGAGTCCCACATCAGGCTCCCTGCATGGAGCCTGCTTCTCCCTCTGCCTGTGTCTCTGCCTCTCTCTTCGCTCTCTCTGAATGAATAAATAAATAAATCTTTAAAAAAAAAAAAAAAAAAAAAAAAAAAAAAAGAAATGTGCATCAGTTAATGATAATTACTCTCCAGCCAAGTAATTTCCTCTCTTTGTGGAGGGAGTAGAAAGTGGTGTATAAAATGCCAGATATGTTTAGGGAAAATTTCTCATTGTGGAAACGAAGGAGTTGGGGAATCCTTGGGTGTCTCAGCGGTCTAGTGCCTGACTTCGGCCCAAGGTGTGATCCTGGAGTCCCGGGATCGAGTCCCACATAGGGTTCCCTGCGTGCATCTTGCTTCTCCCCCAGCCTGTGTCTCCACCTCTCTCTTGCTCTGTGTCTCTCATGAATAAATAAAATCTTAAAAAAAAAAGGGGGGGGGGGACAAAGGAGTGGAGAGAAGGCTAATTATTTTTTTTAACCAGAGATTAAATTTTGCATGTTATTTTCATCTGAGGAATCAAACTTCTAAATTTTCTTTATCAGGGTTTCTGTCTTTGAAATGGCTTTCCTCTTTGAACAACTTTAAGGGATCTGTGGGGTGTGTGACTCATATTTTAAAAGTAAATTCTCGTTTTAAAAGTCTACCTAAAGAAATAAGAACAGGGGCCCCTGGGTGGCTCAGTTGGTTAAGCATCCAACTCTTGATTTTGGCTCAGGTCATGATCTCAGGGTTGTGAGATTGAGCCCTGTGTTGGGCTCACAGCTAAGCATGGAACCCACTTAAGATTCTTTCTCCCTCTCCCTGTGTACCCCCCATAGTAAAAACAAAACAAAAATACCCAGAACAATGGAGGTACTAACTTTTCTGATACATTGTACTTTTATATTTTATAGTACCAGGATATATATTTTCAAAAAATTATGAAACGTGAAATGTAAAATAAGTGTAAATTATATATTCAATGTAAATACGTATAGACTTTATATTATCATTTTAGGTTGCCAACGCCATGAAAAACTCATTACCATTTGATGCTCCTGATTCTTCACAAGAAGGCCAGAAAGTTCTTAAAGTGGAAGTCACTCCAACAGTGCCGAGGATTTCTCGGACCGCGATTACAACAGCTTCAATCCGTCGTCATAGGTGGAGGAGAGAAGGTGAATGCAAAATTCCTATAGTGCATTCATGGATTCTAGCAAATTTATCCCTGTTTTTATAGTCTAGGTTAGCACATGATATTTATCTAAATCAAAATAAATTCAGGCATTTAAACACATATCTAGTGCTATATTTAAAAATGAAACAATTTTACTTTTATATAGAGTACTAGAATATTTTTTATGAAGTAGAAAGATGTTATTTAGACTGTTCTATGAATGTTAAAACAGAAAATAAGATCAAGTTAATTTTTGTCCTTTTTTTGGTACTAATAATAACAATAGGAAAGAAGTTTTTTTAAGCCTTAATCATAATAGGAAAAAAGGTGCATGAATGAGCACTGTGGGAGAAAATTCTATAACTGACCAAACCAATGATGAAATATAAGCTATCCATAAAAGAGTTAACTATTGTATTTTCAATTTTTGTCTTTGCTTTTCCTTTTCTTGGAGGTGCTGAATCCAGCAGTATTTCGTAGGCATATGGTACTTGAATAGTCAAGCTGTCTTGCCTAAGATATATTAATTGCCACTTTAATGATCCCTATTTTCCTGTGCTATTCATTTGCAAACCTCACATTGTTCATCTGCCGCCTTATGTGTGTGCATGCTGTGCACACACATGTAACTATATAAATAGTGTTTGTGTTTTTATCATATCCATATATACATTCTCTTATCTGCCTGGGTCAAAATGCTCAGAAAAGAATAGAGCAGCACAAAAGCACTAAAATTTTATATGTTGAATCCCAGATGGCTTTGACTTCTCAAACGAGGCTGACTCGAGTATTCCTGGCTCCCCGATCCAACACGGCTCCACTGACCTAGGGATCAAACGTGTTCAAGAGGGGGAGGTGCTGGTGCGCAGGACCCCTGAGCACGGCTCACCGGAGCCCAACTCAGCAGCAGCCACAACAGAGGGTAGGACAGAGATGAGGAGGCAGAAGTCAGTGAGGCAGTTGCTGGAGAAGGATCCTGGCTCTCTATCCCCAAGCAGAACATCATTCCATTCTAGTGTGTGTTTCCACTACCCCAGGGTGTATTAGCTCCTCCTTGCAAAGCACACCTCCCCATATGCCTAGCCGCCAGGTCAGGTACAATCTTTAGTTACCATTTGTGCTGGCCTGGAGTCTGCATTCTGTGTAATCCAAGAACAGCTTGGCATGGCTACTAACAAGGCAGAGTCCTGTTTCCAAAAGGTCTGCAAATGCTTGGGATTTTTTTCATTACTGAGCATGTTTACTCTAACTTTAGGAAAGGGAAAATGCATCCAATGGACATGAGCCTTTTAGTCATTATAAAATGATTTCCTTTATATAATAATTTACTCTTTAAAAATGTGTGAAGAGAGTTTTAAAACATTAATATCATTTGAGAAATTGGACTAAAGTGGAGCTGGCCGATTTATCTCTAATTCCAGGTTGGTCAGTTAACAAGAATTTCTTAACTCTTTGGCAGAGTAAACCAGTATTTATTGCTTTTTGTAATCTGTGGGTCAAGTTACCTGGTCTAAGTAGTGAACTACTGGCCTCTTTCCTCTCTAAATGTGCTCTATTGGTCCACACCACATTTTATCATTTATTGTAAATAATGATTGTCCTATGTAGCTCTCAGATAATTGAAATGTATTATTTAGAGTTCAGGTATCCTAGTAGATCCTTGTTTCTACAATGTAGGTATTTCAAAATGAGAATTTTTCTTACCCCCAAATCATCAGCACCACCACCACTATCACCGCCACCACCATCTGTAAAAGAACACTTCTCTCCAATAGGAAACTATTTATTTGCTGTTTTACATGTGATGCCCATAGGAGTTGACCTTGTGAAAGAGGGAACTGTAGCCTAATGGTTTTTCATTATTTAATGTTATTGCTACCATGGAACCGTTATATTAATTAATAAAATATAGCAAATAGTTTTAAAATAGATTATATATTTTTTACTTAAGACCAAACATATATGAAGCACTTACCTTCCATATTAAGGAAGTCTCTTGCTCTTTGGTGCATTAGAAATTTGAGCATGCTCAGTAAGAATCTAAATCTACCTTCTGTTCCCTTGCCCATTTGCCCACATTGACCTTAACTTCATTTAACAGTGTTGCATGTGCATGATCTAGGGACCCAAAGGAGTAGGTGCTGTTTTACAGAGATCCTTTGAAAGATGCAGCTTTCCCTTTTCATTTCCTATCTCTTTATGTTATCCTGAGTAGTCCAAGGGCATAAAAATAAGTGTATGAATAGATGTTGAACCCAGAGTTGGCCTAAATTGAACAACAGCCTGTCTCTCAACATTCCTAATCACTAAATGAGCCGCTTGATATATCTACTACCATGGTTAGAATGTTTGATTATTTGTGCTAAATGTAGTACTGTGTTATGATAATTAACATTCGAAATCCTAGAGACTATGGGATTAAGTTGAAATATTTCTTCCAGTTTATCAAAAGTCATACTTTGAAAAAGGAACCAAGATAGTAGTTCTTTTAAAATATCCTATTAAGGGGTGCCTGGCTGGTTCAGTTGGTAGAGTGTGCAACTCTTGATATTGGAGTTGTGAGTTCAAGCCCCACAATGGGTGTAGAGATCACTTAAAAATAAAATCTTTAAAAAAAACAACAACAAAATATCCTATTAAATATTAAAATATTGTATTTTAAAATATCTCCTATCACTAGTAAAAATTTCCATTTGTAAAGGTTAGGTATCACCACAAGGAAAGAGAAATAAATTCCTTCAGTGTTTGAAATTTCTCAAAAATTACTTTGCTTTTTAATCTAGATTAATTGTATCATTAAATCAATGTTAGTAGGAGGTAAATTTATAAGGAAAGGGAGACATGAATAGAAAAGTTCAGTAAAGGGGTGCCCAGGTGGCACAGTTGGTTGAGTGACTGACTCTTGATTTCAGCTCAGGCCATGATCTCAGGGTCCTGGGATTGAGCCCCACATTGGACTCCCTGTTTAGTGGGGAGTCTGCTTATCTCCCTCTCCTTCTGCCCCACTTGCTCTCTCTCAAATAAATAAATCTAAAAAAAAAGAAGTTTATTAAAGATCCTTTTTTGTTATCATCCCTGTAGATCATGAATAATATTGTTATTGCCCATGGAGAAAATTACAGAAAGGAAAAAAGTTGTGAGACGTAACTGCCTTTTTATTCCTTGAGGTTTTTTAAATAGAAGGAAAGAAATTACTAAAACCTGTGAAGAGTTTTGGTAATTCTGAAGTCTGCTGGAGCTTTTGTATTAATATCAATATTTGGCCTTTTAAAAGAATTTTCTAGTATATGGTTTTAAGTCATTTTACAATTAAAATTATATTTGTTATATGTTGAAATTGAAGGGCGAATATAAGCCAATCACCTACCCTTATCCTTATTGTCAAGTAACATTTTATTTGTGACTTTTAAAGTTGGGTTTAAAATTATTACTAAACTGAGGACAATGCCTGTGATTAAAGCGTAGTGAGTGTTCTATTGTGTTCAAACAGTATTTCTTAGTATATTAAATATCAGTAGCTTCTCTTGCATGATGGCTTTTATGTTATCATCTCTTTTATGGTCATATTGCTTGGGCATCAGACCTGCATGAGGCAAGATTTAGGCGCTAGCACTAAGTCTCTCAGTCTCCTTTCCTCGGTATATATAGATATATATCTGATGATACATTTCTATTCACTCTAGTTTTCTATTACTGATACTAATTGTGAACCAGTAAATATCTTTTCTTGGGCATTCTGGAGTTCTTATAGTAACCCTAAGAAAATTGCTAAGATGATACCATGTGAATATAATATAAAGTTTCATTTTGAGTTATAGTACATACTACTCTTGAAGAAGGGGTTGAGAGAAGTGGTGTCAGCTGCATTTTCATATGGCTTTGCATGATGGTTGAAGATTATTAAACTGCTGGATATAATAACAACATGCCTTTTGCTTTAAAGATAGCCTGTTTCGTTCTTCTTTTGAATGAAGGAAATAACTAATTCATATAAGAAAATATATCTAAGAAAATATTTTTATTTTTCCAGGTACTATGTTAAATAAAGATTGTGTTTAAATATTTTATGTATATTTTATTTAAATAACCTGTGTCTCAAAGTAATATTTGCTTAGAATTCTTTCCTAATGTTTTACCATAACTGTAATATTGATATCTGTATGTAGATTCAGATTAAACTTTCTTGCAGTCTGGCAAACATATGTAATGATGTAACAAATGGCTATGTTTTGAAAGAAGCAAATATATTACTTTCTAAGAGAGTGTTGATCCTACTTTCAGTAAGAGAATTGGGCTTTCTGGAAAACCCAAATTGAATATATACGCTTCTCCCCTTTTAACAAAATCCCAAGATAAGGATTATTTTGTTAACTGCAGTTCCTGCATGAAATTTAATGGGACACCATAGTATTTTGTGATTATGACAATAATACATCTCAAGACTAAAAATCTAAATTGTTGCAGCTACATAATATAGAAAGTAAAAATCTTTCTTAACTATTCCTGCTAGTTACTCTGATAATCAAATATTTTCTTCACATTAATTGGTCAAGAAAATATGAAAGCTAATGAATAGATATGCCCATAAGACAAAATACAAGTATGAAGTTACTGGAAACAATGTACAGTTTTTTGAGTTAGAAAATCTAGTAATTCTATGTTAAAAGTTTTAAAGCCATGTAGAAGCACTTAGCTGTTGAGTAAATATAAATTTTTACTGCCCTTAAAAAGGGTTTGGCTTGTAGGGAAAATGAGTTTGGCATTATTCTGGGTGACTGAAATTAGAGGGGTCTCTTTTGTACACTGTTTTATGGTGGGCTAAGAGAGATAAGAGGAAAAATTTTTGATTTTTTTTTTTAAAGCAGATATAGTCACCTCAAATAGACAAGGGTATATTATAAAGATTTGTAACAATGTATTTCACCTAAAGTTGTTTTATATGTGTAAATATTGAGATGCTACGTTCGTTTGTGGATAGTGTTACAGAAACTGGACTAATTAAAGCTGAATGAACACAGTGAATAACGTATTAGAATTCTGTGTAGATTAAGCTTTCTTCCCCTGAATTATTTAGGGGAAGTGTTGACAACAGGGCCATTGCCAACCAATAGCAAACATTACCCAAGAGATAAGGTCAGTTGAGTTTTTATTCACAGTTCCTTTTTTTTTTAAATTTAGCTATTGCTGAGTTTGTCTGATTTGTTTTTTAGGTGCTGAGGGTGTAAATGGAGAAGAGTCGGTAAACCTAAATGATGCAGATGAAGGATTTTCATCAGGGGCTTCCCTCAGCAGTCAGCCAATTGGGACCAAACCATCCTCCTCTTCTCAGAGGGGAAGCTTAAGGAAAGTAGCAGCTGGGCGTTCAGCTAAGGATAAAGAAACAGCCTCTGTCATCAAATCCAGTGAGAGCCCTCGAGATTCAGTCATTCGCAGGCAGTATGTACAGCAACCAACTGATCTTAGTGTAGATTCAATCGAGCTGACACCGATGAAGAAACACCTGAGCCTGCCTGCTGGCCAGGTGGTGCCAAAAACCAATAGTTTAAGTCTAATCCGGACAGCCAGTGCTTCCTCAAGCAAATCATTTGACTATGTAAATGGCAGTCAAGCAAGTACCAGCATTGGGGTTGGCACTGAGGGAGTTACTAATTTAGCAGCTAACAATGTTAATCGATACTCAACTATCAGTCTACAGGAAGACCGGCTAGGTCAAGCTGGAGAAGGTAAAGAGCTCCTCAGCCCAGGAGCTCCCTTAACCAAGCAGTCTCGATCCCCAAGTTTCAATATGCAGCTAATATCCCAGGTGTAGTTCTGACATCCTCTCATGTTTCTGCTTACCCTTTAAACTGAACATTTCATTGTATAAGAAGACACTTCATCCCACATTGTGAAAATATTGGTCATCGTAATCAGATTTGATTTAGTTTAGGTATCTTCATACTGTATTTTGTATGGAAAGAGCAATAAGGTTTTCTTTTTTCTCCTTCCTATATCTTCTCTTCACTTTATTCCTTGTAAATGTGTTTGTGAAGCAGTATAAAATGTATGCATTTTCCATGCCTTCCTTTCTCCTTGGGTGATGTGCAATCCATCGTAGGCTGATCGGTCCCATTTCAACACTGTGAGACTGAGAATATGTTAGAGGAAATGGTGTATATGATCCCTATGAAATGATTCTTAGGCTTTTGTTCAAAAAAACAAAACGGGTTTGTTCTCATAATCTATAGAACTATGGAGATTACTGGATCATATTTTTTTCTCTTTTAACCAGGAGTGCCTCAGAGATTCTGCTATGACTTTGGACTTCTCTGAGTCTGTGCAATTTTCTTGAGACGCATGGGGAAAGGTGGTAGACTGCTGCACTTTTTCATTAAAATGTGGGTGGTTCTTCCCTCCCCCCCCCATCTCCTTTATCTCGAGGATACAAATGTTCAATAACTGAGGCATTTAAATCAAGTTATGGCTCCCTCTTTTGGAGGGCAGGGCTCAAAGTTGTTTGTGTAATTGATAATGCACTTTCTCAGTGGCTTTACAGTCATTATTAACTTGTCTTCCCTCCTCCCCACAAGGACATAGGTCATTTCTGTCCTTAAAGTTTGAACAACTAACAAATCAGAGAATCCAAGAGGCATGTTCTATTTCCCAGGAATGATTGACACTTTGGTGCTGGGGTTTTGTGGGGGGGAGGGGGTGGTTTTTGTTTAGCTTCTGTGGGACTGTGTGTGTGAGGGGAAGTTTTGATAGGTTTTTTTTTTTTTTCCTTTGTGAGCTGATGATGACTGAAGTAGAACAAGTACGTCTTCAGGTAAAGAGAGGGATTTCTCAACCCGCTTTCTGTGATGTCAGACTATTGGAGAAACCCTTTCAGCTGCTTTCTAGATGTACCTAAATTCAGTCAGATATTTTGGATTAAGAAACCCGAAGTCCTGATAGATCATATACTCCAAGGAAATACATCAGGGACAGATAATTGGCTGAAAACACTGATGCTTCAACGTGACACATTTTTATAGAACATTTCTACCAGGGGGTACTGACTTGATTTCTCCTACAAGGACCACACTGCCTTTGTGTTAAATGTAATGCAGTTTGTGTAACTTCTAATCATATATCTGCAAAAGTTTCTCATTTTTATAAGACTTTGAAATCATGCCAGTAAGCTAGATGTTGAATGTATGTAATTAGCATTTGGTATCTTGTGTTAAGAGGCTACAAAAATGCATTATTAGTAAAAAAAATTTTTTTTAGTTCTGACTTGGTTGGGTGAGATTTCAGTATAAATTCTTTTGGGTCTCAGGCTCTAATGCCTGATTGAGAAAGAAGAAAATATATTGGTTTTTGAAAAATCACTGTATTGTGACTTGAATTGCTATACATTATCCTTCCACAAAATACATCAGAGCTATTAGTGCTTTGTACATTTAGACATTTTTATTTTATTGTGAAAGATAAATATACTGAATTTATAGAAAGCAAGTATTCTCCTAATTAACAAATTTTAAAATATTATCTCTATCAATTAAAATTACAATAGATTTTGATAAATAAAGTAACCAGAAAAATGCCTCTTGTTTTTTTCCACATCTGAAAATCTACCCCCTCCTCCTCTTATTTTATTGTAACAGGGTTTGTTTGTTTTGATTTGGAGGGAATTTTCAGATGCTTGTTTGAATTTGGTGGTCTGTAACTTTTCAGCTCATGTGAAAATGGAAAACTAGAACCTAAACTAGTACAACTAGTACTACTACTACAACATTGCCAAAGTCTGGGATAAAGTTAAAAGTTTATAAATAGAAGTGTATTGGGTGTGTGTGTGTGTGTGTGTGTGTGTGTGTGTGTCTGTCTGTGTGTGGTGTGTATATGTATATATCACAAAGACCTATGTTAGCTATCCCTTCTTTTAATTTAACCCAAGGGATGTCAGATAAATGAGTTTGAAAGCAGCCAAAATAAATGAGATGTAGAGATCTATAATATACTGAGGAAAGCAAAGTTTCAGGTAGGAAAAGAAAAGAACATTGTTCTTTTCATGGGTAAGATCTTGACCATGGCTGGAGGTCACTCACTTTATGGCCGAAATGCCTGGTTGATTTAGGAGGCTGGCGGGTTGTTTTGAATTCAACAAGTGGTGTGTTTATTGGCATCTAAACCTAGTATGATTTAGTTAAAGCACACACAGAAAAAAAAACAAAAACAAAAAAATAATATCAAATTATAGTAAGAGCTGTAATAAACATAATAAATCTCCCTTTCATTCTGTTAAAAATCTTAAAAGTTGAAAAGTCAGTTTTGGAAAACTTCAACTTAGAGGATTTCATTTTTCTTTTTTTTTATGGATTTCATTTTTCTGTACATGTGTACATGTATCTATTTTGTATGTATAACACACCCATTAATGTTTCATGACCCTGTGACATTTTGTTCTTATTTTAAGTTACGTGATTTGGCCTTAATTGAAGAAACATTTCATTTAGCTCAAACTGTGCATTCAGGGTCTTAGAACAGATTTTCTGTGCAAGATATAATTAAAATTTAGTTTAATAAACCATAAGTCAAATTTTCTAAGAGATGTTTTATATTCATTTGCATTATTTATTGTTATTGAATTCAAAGTAGTTTTCAGATATACAACAGCTGTTACAAATATATACCAGCAATAGTCATACTTTATTCTTTAGCAACCTGTTGTATACCTACTGCCTTTCATAAGAAAAAGTCTTTCCTTTTATGGAAAAGCTCATTACAGAGAAAATACTTGTTTTCTATAATAAAACAATTTGATTGATGCCATCTATGCCAGGTTGGATTAAGAAATACAAAGAAATATCTGAAGCTTTTGGTAACTCTTCTCTACTACATTAAGTTTAAATTATGTTACTTAGAAATGAACCTAAAATCTAAAGTATAAAAAGCTAACTTAGATGTAAGATTTTTAAATATAAAAATATTTTGGGAAGCTGAAGGAGGACGTGGTTATAATTTGAAATCCTGACCCTTGCCACCAACTCTTTTTCTCCCAGTTACTCTTCTGTGCCTGTGTATTATAGAGTCAGAATCTTTGTGCTAGATGAGACCCTAGAAATAATCTAGCTAGTCACCCAGGGTCCCCTCCCTAAATATCTGTCCTCAGGAAACTGAGGCTCAAAAAGGTTGTGACACGATTAACGTCACATAACTAAGAAGCAGAGCCAGAATATAACTCCTGTCTCCTGTCAAATGCGTATTAACACCCCACTGCCTCCCTGTACTCATACTATGGTAAATGTGGTAACACTCTCCATTTCTGCAGTTCTTTACAGTTTTGGTCTAGTAGTTGGTGAGTATAGCACATTAAGAAAAGTATTAAATTCAGAAAAAATGTAGAGTAATAAACATAGATGGGGAAGTGTTAGAAATGTAGGTATCTATACCACAGATGTAAGGATAGATACATTTTTCTTATTCTAATTTATGCCTTACTATTTTCTGCCACATAACAGTTGTATGCTGCCATTTTGTAGTTGATTATATTTCTGCGGATTTATTTAAGTGCAAAAATAAACCCAAAGAAATAGCTTTGATCAGTGTTTCTAGCTATTTTAAAGTAATTTTTGAATCAGCCAGCTTTCAGTCACCTATGTGGTAAGTTAATTGTGTTGCACAACGGAGTATTGCGAAGTAAAGATTAAATAAATTTAAATCCCATTAATTTCTGATGTCGAAAAAAATTGAACCTGACTTGTGCTTTAGAATAGATAGATACAAGCAATATTTCCTTATGTGGTTGAAAAAGGTTTATAGCGTGAAGCTTCTGATTCCATAATGGAATGGTGACCGTTACGTCATTTAAGGTGTATATATCATATAAAATGTCTTAAATGCGGTAGTCTCAGCTATATAAGCTCAATATTTCCAATGTATATTCTCAAATTCCACTTAGTAGCTTTAATTGTAACTATTTATTAGGCACTGGAATACTGAGAATACTTTCAGATTTTTTTTTTGTTTGCACTATTTTTGTGAATATTTTAATGAAGTGAGATGTTTCTGCTACCTCACTTTGTGAGGTTTGTATGGGTCCATTTTTGAGTACTTTAGTTGACAGTCAATTGTTTCATTTAATTCTCTGCATGTTCATTTGTAAATTTAAAAAATTAGTATCCGTCTTTAGGGGATAGTATACTATTTATATAAACACTGGCAAGGAGAAGCTCTCTATTTCTGATCTTGGATTACAAAGTAAGTTTTTGTTTTAATCAGTATTTCAGTTATTTATTTGTTTTTCAGGGTAAAATGTTTTAATAAGTCATGCCAGTGGTCAGAAAAACTATGAATTTTAGAGTAACTTTTCTATACTATGGCTCTGTTAAAGTCTGAATATTGGACTTTTTATCTTTCAAGTTGAATGATGATTGTCATGTTTCAAACCACTAAGTCGGTTGAGACACTTATTTGTAATACTTTAATTTTTTTAAAGTGCTTTCTAGAAACAAGTTATTTGAAAACCAACTAGAAATTATTGATAAACTAGGATTAGAATATTTGCCAGATTAGAAGATGGAATGCAGTGTAAAATTGTTAACAGTGCTAATAAAATCATGAGTCACCAGACTGGTACAAGTTTGCATTTCCAGGGTGGCCATGTTAGTGTTACCTGCATTATGTACTTAATGGGTATATCATACTGGCACTGAATATACATAGGAAATAATATTCATAAAGTCAACCAATGTGCACTTAAACTATATTAGATTTTTGGTGGTGCCAGAAATCTGTATGGTGATCCTGCCATTAGAATTAGTGGAGTCTTCATCACCCAACCTTGCCCTACCCATATAGGCACATTCCTTCTACACCTGACCACACAACTACAGACTTTGGAAACTTCAGTCACTTCAGTATTTTTGTAGTCTTAACCGTTTGTCAAATGAGAAATATACACAAGAGCAAACAGTTCAGGATAGAAGTTAGAAAGCTGGGAATGATGTGAAATAATAACTGGCAGCATAGTACAGAAATGTAGGTTCTAGATTTTACTTTGGATCTTGAGAAAATGTTTACAAATTAAGGCACATTCAGATGTCTGCTATTAGGCTTACATAGATTTTACCAAAAAATAAAGTGTAACTTACAGTATATAGCAGTCTTTTTATAATTGTGTATCTGGAGGTAGGTTCAATAAGGAAATTCTTTTATTTTCAAAGAGAAATGAATTGGACAATCCATCCCCAACTACAGAATTGATATCAAACAAGTTTGCTGTATTTGAGTGTCAACAACTCAGTGTTAGTTATATCAGAGGAAATTCCTTACAACTTTGTTGATTATAAAATTACCAAAGAAAATTTATTAACCAAATATAATTTTTAAAGTACTTAACTGCTAAGGAATGAGGTCCCTTTAACATAAAGGATTGCTTTCTAGCCCTGGGGGAAATAAATACTATAGGATTCTTTGACCTGCAACCTAGGTATACAGTACCTACAAGACTCCATTTGGGGTTTTCTTATGTCAACATTTTATACCTCCAGCAAAAGTACCAGTTAAGTCCAAATATTATTCCTTATGACACATTTTCATGTCTCCTTAAATTAAGGATTCTGCTTGTCAGTATTGAATAAAAAAGGGGATATTCCTAAAATTGGTGTATTGTATGATATTGTGGCTTTTTAAGAATAAAATTGAAGGGGGGATGTTATGGAAATACACCTTTTAAGTAATGGCTATTATTTCCAGTAAGTATAATATTGGCTAGAATGGTATGTTTAACATAATTTATGTACATGATCACTCTGGGTGTTTTTTTTCTTGGCAAAAAAAAGCTAAAATAATTCATTTTTTAAAAATGTATAAACCCATAAGAACTACTGGGTTTACTTAAGCTATTAAGTAACAATATCTTTGGAAAAACACAAAATGGAATTATATATTAACTAATGTTGCAAACAGGTTTTGTGTATCTTTTTCCATATCTGGTGATAGTTAAAAAGTAATGAATGTATTGATCAGCTATCTTGGAAAGAGAAGATTGCCTAACAATTACTGATGTAGGTTTGGATTTTAAGTTTCATCATCCAGACTGAATTGGGAGATAAGCTCAATGCTCCATGTGTTGTTTAAAAAATATTTTGGGAGTGCTTGGCTGGCTCAGATCGTAAAGCATGCAACTCTTATAAGTTTGAGCCCCGTGTTGGGTATAGAGATTACTTAAAATCTAGTAAAAAAAAATGCATAAATAAATAAAATATTTGTAGTAAGTTCAACTACTTTACAGTGAATCTTTTTGATTCTCATTCTAAAAATTATGCTGACTTTACATTCATTGTAACTAGTTAAGAGAAACAGTTTTTATGGTGCAAAGATTATTTTCCCACAATTTTTCTCATAATAATTAGGCTCTCCTGAGCTACAATTTCTGAAGGGTTTTTATTATAGCATTGTACAGTGTGATCTCTGTCAAAATGGACGGGTAAACAGGAGATATCCCACTTTCATATGTTTGCTTCATAAAAGGGTATGGAATGTATAGATAAGCTCTTGGTTTTGTTTTGTTTTGTTTTGTTTTGTTTTTAAACCAGCTTCCAAACTGCAGCTTGATATAAATTTCTCAAGTATTCAGAGAATCATGCTGGTTAAAATTTTAATAGGATAGGCATGAAGAAAATACGATTTCTATTGACTGGTGTCCTTTCAACCTAGGACTAGTGAAAACTTCATTTTTTCAGAGCTGAAGAAAAAAAACGCACATTTAAGATCATATTTATTGGTGCATGTAAGCCATTATCTTAACTGTCTTACTGAATTGGTTAATGCTGTTGATTGTTGAAATGTGAAACATAGTCACTGTTGACCTTGTAAATATCTGCCAGAGATGAAAAACTATTTTAATTTATTGTAAATAAAGATGTATAAAATTATCAATCTGCAATGCAGAAACATATCTAAGATGTTAAATATTGTGTTTCTTGAGAGATGTGTAATTTTCCCCTAGATGTATCTAGTAACATTAAGAATGTAAATTTTCTTTTGTACAGTATAAAAATACAGCTTTATTTGGCTTTTGACCGGATCCCCTGAGTTAATTTTATATCTTACCTAAATTTGATACCTTAAAATGGTCCTTCATTGTATTTTTTTCCCCAAAGCATGCCATTTTATTTATGTCTGAGCTTTTTGTTTATAGGACACCCTATTAAGGCAGTTTATAGAACTAATTAAGGCAATCTATGAAACAGCTATAATTAATTATAGAACTAATTACAGCAATATATAAAATAACATGAAGGCAGAAAAGTGAAGTTAATACATAAAATGTGTGCCATCCATTTCTGTATGTTATTGTTGACATACAAATTTATCTCTGAATTTTATTTTATTTTTTAAAGATTTTATTTATTTATTCATGGAAGACACAGAGAAAGACAGAGACACAAGCAGAGGGAGAAGCAGGCTCTGTGCAGAGAGCCTGATGTGGGACTCCATCCCAGGTGTCCAGGATCAGGCCTTGGGCTGAAGGTGGCGCTAAACCGCTGAGCCACCCAGGTTGCCCTATCTCTGAACTTTAAAGCAGCCAAATGTAATGAGATTACAAGACTTTCAGATCCTTAATATAAAACAAATCAGTTTCTCAGATGAAGCACAACTGTTTCTAGAACCGAGATGTTAGAACTAATTTTCTCTCCTAAGGTCCTTATAAAGAGGAGTCAATATTATGACAGTCATTTACACTGTCTTCAGCATTGTATGAAAGTGCCTGTTGCCCATACTCTTAACATGGTTTTCTAGTCAGTCAACTTTTTGGTCTTTCCCACATTGTGTTTTAAAAAGATCCACTTTAGCCTTCTCTTGGAACATAGGTTGAAAGAAGAGCTCAGCCCCAGGCCCTCTTTTACTTTCTTTACATCTACTTTCTAGAAAAATCTCAGGCCTTCCTTTCCCCACCACCCCCCCCCCCCATAGCTATTATTTCTTACTTATGGACCAAGACTTTATTCTCCCTTTTATATCAGATCCAAACATATAAAACATTTTTAAAGTATCCTGTTTATTATGCCTTAATCCAAAATTGTTGATAAAGATGAACAGTTCCAGAAGAGAATAGCGTAAGGCAACTCACAAAGCCTGACTTAATTTGTTTTTGCTTTGACTCAGGATCTGTGCCAGATAGGGAAGATTGGATTCATCAGTTTGACAGTTTCCATTTTTTTTCCTTTTATTAAAAACATATTTGCCCATTTTGAAAACCTTAGAAAATACATGGGACACCTCGGTGGCTCAGCGGCTAAGTGTCTGCCTTTGGCTCAGGGTGTGATCTTGGAGTCTTGGGATCATGTCCCACATTCATGGAGCCTGCTTCTACTTCTGCCTATGTCTCTGCCACTGTCTCTGTGTCTCTCATGAATAAGTAAATAAAATCTTTAAAAAAAGAAAAAACAAGGCACAAAAGGAAAAGCCACTTTTTAAGGTACTGTAATGAAATAGTGATAGTAGAGACCCTGTCCTGCTAACACATAATATGTCTATGGTCCAGATCACAATTTATGGTCCAGAGATTCTTCCCACATGAATTAATAACCTTGGATTTTAGGACATCCCAAGCACCATTCTAACCATTTTTAAGGAAAATACGAAAAAATCCGTACAATAGTATACAAATACCATCACTCTCCTTTTATAAGAAAAGAAAGGTTCAGGGCACCTGGGTGGCACAGTTAATCGAGGCCCACATTGCACTCTCTGCTTGATAGGGAGCCTGCTTCTCCTCTCTCTGCATGCCGCTCCCCATGCTTGTGCTCCCTCTCTCACTATGTCAAATAAATAAAATCTTTAAAAAAAAAAAAAAAGTTTCATCTGTCTAAGGTCATAGAGCTAATAGGTAGTACAGCTGGAATTGAACCAGACACACTCAGGCTCATGGACTTGTGCACCTAACCATCGTAAAATGCTGCTTCATACAGATGCTGCTTCATACAGTTGATTATTCTCAACTACTAGTATACTTGTCCTATCCCCACAAGGCCAAGGCCCTTGTAGGAGATGGGAAGGATGGGGAGATTCGATCTCAGTAGAACTAGGTTACTAAAAGTAAACGAAACCCATGGAAGATTCAAGCCCTAATAACCCAGGAATGCACAGTTAGAAATTTACTTACATCCTATGTATGGTTCCAATTGTGTACTACCCTTAATTGTATACCATTCTCAAGAGGAGAAAAATAGATTTTCTGTGGTTTGTATGAGGAACCTGTATTATGCTTTAAACCAGCTCCTTTGGTCTCTTTACAGGCCTTAGCCCCATCCTTCCCCTGCAAAAAAAAATGTCACCAAATTGCTTGGGAGGAAATCAGAATTTTGTTGGACTTACTTATAATTACTTTATGATTTAGTTTTTTTAAAGATTTTATTTATTCATGAGAGACACAGAGAGAGACAGAGACATAGGCAGAGGGAGAAGCAGGCTCCTCACAGGGAGGCTGATGTGGGACTCCATCCCCAAACTGGGATCACGCCCTGAGCCAAAGGAAGATGCTCAACTGCTGAGCGTCCCAGATTTAATATTGTTTTGAACAACAAAGGAGAGGGTACAAATATAGTCTTTTGTGTTTGGGTTTCTAAAGGTCTAAATCTGGCCCTGGATCCTAATCCAAATAGGATGGATATAGTCTGTATTAACAGCCCTAGTTTTCTTCAAGATGTTACATAAAAAGGGGTGGGACTCCCTTCTAAAACTCACTTGAAGGACCAATCCACTTTTGGCACTTTAACAATGTTTAATACACATTAGGAATGAAACATTTTTTTATGGCCAGGTCATGCTGACCAATACAAAGTTAAATTCTGAATCATTGTATAATTTAAAAAACTCAAAAATACTTTTTTATTCTCCTCAACATTCAGTAGGAAATATCCCCATTTCCTCAAAAATAATCAGAATTTTAAGAAATCTAGATATTTACTAACGACTTATAAGTAATGGCTTTATGTACACTAGAAAACTGTCTGTATTGAAGATTATATTCTAAAGCTTATTTCCCAGAGTGTGATTTATTATTATGTGTCTATTTTTTAGGGATTAATATGCCAAATCTGTCATTACTAGTTTGTGCCTTATGAGGGCTTCATCATCCCTGGTGTGAGAAAATCCTTGAGATAAAGTAGGATTTCATCACTGTATTCTCTTATTCCTAAATGTTTAGATAGAAGTAATCACTTTCTCCTGAACAGGATTGAAATCAAATTGGTATCTTAGAAACTCTGAGTAGAAATCATTTGCTGAAGCATCTGTGACTGCCATTTTCGACCTGTCATACCCTTAGGTATGTGTTTAATGCATAGTTATGTAGGTAATTTCACATTTGATAAAAAATTCATTGTCCCTAGCTCAGTGGTTCTTAACCCTTGCCACACATTAACATCATCTGGGAAATTTTTTCTTAAATTCTGATGGCTGGACCACATTTTCAGACTCTTTGGGATTGGGATCTAGCATTAGTAGTTTTAACACCTCCCTAGGTAATTGTCATATGCAGTCAGCACTGAAAACTCTTCCTAATCCTATAATAGTCTTTGGCTTTCATAGCTAAGCTTTTCTTCTTCCACCTAGAACCACTGACTCAATTTCTTTTCCCTAGAGAAATACATAAAACAATAAATGCCAATATGAGAAAGAGATTAGTCCAGTGTGTGTGTGTATATAACTTGTTCTTCTCAGTGCTACACTCTGCCTTTTGTATCCGCTTACTTCACTGAACACTATAGGCATCAATACAACTTCACTGGCCCCAACCTTAAACCCCCAACACTTTGAGGTCCTTCTACTTTTTGGCCTGCTTACTTTCTTATTCCCTTCAGTTTCTGTTCCAAAGCTTCATCACTTGATGTACCACTTTATCAGGAGCCTCAACTTTTACTACATCAAATGGAGGCCATAATGCTAGAAGGTTTTAATTTCTTGTTTTCTCCCATCACTTCAAAGGACAAACTATAACTACAACTATCTTCATCTACTTAACTGCCTATCTCAGAAGATGAGATACCTCACTTGGTTTTTTTTCTTTCTTTCTTTCTTTCTTTCTTTCTTTCTTTCTTTCTTTCTTTCTTTCTTTCTTTCTTTCTTTCTTCTTTCTTTCTTTCTTTCTTTTTCTTTCTTTCTTTTTTCTTCTCCCTTCCCTTCCCTTTCCTTCCCTCTTTTCTTTTTTCTTTTCTTTTCTTTCATTTGACAGAGCACAAGCAGGGGGAGCAGGAGGGAGAGGGAGAAGTAGGCTCTCTGATGAGCAAGGAGCCTGATCATGATCTGAGCCAAAGACAGGCGCTTAACCAACTGAGCCACCCAAGCATCCCACCTCACTTCATTTCTTATTTTGGTCATCATCGTAAGGCAATTCTTTTATTCTCCCTTTGACTTTATACACTGATGATCCCTAGATCTCTTTCTCTTGATCTCTTGGATGAATTTCAAACTCTTATAGCCACTGTTTGCAAGATAATTTGATCTCTTTTTCAAAGGGATTTCAAAGTCAAGATGCCTCAAGCTAAACTCTTTCCCTCTATCTGTAATTTTTTATAGCACACTGGGGAACTGATACCCAGACAACCATGCCAGACAGCTGGGACTTACAACTTCTTCCTTACCTCTATATCCAGTTTCCAAATCCTGCTGACTTGGCCTATATTTTAAATTTCAAATTCCTTTCTTTCCAGTTTTATTACTATAGCTCAAACTCCTGTCTTTATCTTCATATCCAGACTGCTTTGATAGTCTCCGAATTAGACCCCTGCCCCTCTAAAACTTATCTTCATTAGTGATTAATATAAAACACCTACCAGTCCCTGGTTATAATTATTCAATGGTTCCATCATAGAGGATAAATTCTGTCCTTTAGCCTGAGGCCTCCCATTCCAACAGCTATCAGTTTTAACTTTTACTTAAGGTTTAAATTAACACCAAACTGCTTTGTATTACCACAGTTTGTAATACCATACTCTCTTCCTGAAATCCCTTTCCCACCGTTATTCTCTATCATCTGTAGTTGGCTTTCTGTGTGCTGCCTTTTCTCTGCTTAGTAAGCTGAACTAAGTGGTAGCAGTCCTAGTAGATCTCAGCAAATTCTATCCTTGCACTTAAACCTTATTGTGTTGATTTTACCTTTCTACCCAGCAAGAATCTAAGTTCCTTAATGGTAAGGGACATATCTGGGCACTATATTCCTGATACAAGTAGGTGCTCAAAGTTATCTGAATAAACTGAACTATCCAAAGAAAAAGACTGAGAGAAATGGGACACCCAGCTCCTTCCCTCTATTTTCCACAAACATAAAAAACACCACTCAAACCAAGGCCTCTGAGTCCATAGATTTTGCGTTGATCTGAAGAGATGAGAGTTTACATTATAGAAACATACTAGTTAAAAATTCAGTAGGCCTGGATCTTCAAATTTTTAAGAAATTTTCAAGCACTTTATTGTTAACTGTTGACTATGTTCTTTCCTCTTCTTTTTTTAAAAGATTTTTATTTATTCATGAGAGACACAGATAAAGAGGCAGAGACAAAGGCGGAAGGAGAAGCAGGCTCCCTTGGGTAGCCGCATGTGGGACTTGATCCCAGGACCCGGGGATCACACCTTGAGCTGAAGGCAGACACTCAAACACTGAGCCACCCAGACATCCGTTCTTTCCTCTTCTTTGCTCATTCTTCCCCAGATTCTTTTTTTATTTCCAATGTAGAGAAAATTATCTTTATCCTTTGTTTTCTTAAATTCTGCTAACCAAAATGGAATATTGAGGGATCCAGGCTACCCTCATTTCTTTCTCAAATGGATTTCCTTTCTTTTTTTTAGAGAAAAAAATTTTTTTTTCTTTTAAAGATTCTATCCTTTTATTCATGAGAGACACACACACACAGAGGCAGAGGAGAAGCAGGCTCCATGCAGGGAACCCAACGTTGAACTCGATCCCAGGTCTCCAGCATCACGCCCTGGGCGGAAGGTGGCACCAAACCGCTGAGCCACCCGGGCTGCCCTCCAGGGGATTTCCTAAACAGCCTCCAAAATGATGGTTTCGTCTCTTCCTTCCTTACACTCCCACTCTTACCTCCTTTATTCCGTACAACTCTGACTAGTGCACCAAGGGCCAAACTACTCCTCAAAACAACAGACTCCACTTTGGCACTTGCTTGTTGGCCCTTTATGCACCTGCCGTATTGATTTGGGCTTTCTACCTGGAAAATTTTACCCTTCCTCTTTGCCTGGCTTAAATCTACTCAACTCTCACTTTAAACATCTCTTCCTCCAAGGAAATTGCTCCGAACTCCCGTCCTTTAGATAGATACTTGTGCCACGTGCTCAGTGAATGCTGAATTTCTCATGTGGTAACATTTTTCCTAGTCTTGCCAGGTCAGTATCTTCCCCTGTAGCATCTACCGTGAAGGCAGAGATGGTGTTTCCCACTGAATGGTGCATCGTTATCTGGTACGCAGGGGGTTCTGTAGTCTTGTTTGGAACAAATGAATCCAAATGAAATAGTATTGTTAGTGGGTAATACCGTACCCTAGTAGGTTCCATCCCTTTCTTCTTCGTCAGCTCTTTGTGCATCTACTCGTTCCATGTTCCCAGTCTCTCCATCCGCTTCGCAGTCTGGTCCCATCTCCCTATTCAGCGCCCACGCTCCAATTATCTGGTCTCCCTTCTTCCCTGTTCCAAACCCTTGAGATGTACAGAATCCTAACCTTTCACCCCAAATGAAATACATTTTAGAGAACAAAACACAAACGCAGATTCATTCCCATTATCTTTTTCCTCAAAAGAAAGTGCCTCGAGAGACTTATGAAGACTTTTCAAGATTGCCTCAAAACACACCTGCCACGTCTCGGCCAATTTCCCCAGGTGTAACCAACACTTCCTTCCCCCTCCCCCGGAAACGGAAGGAGGACAGGAAAGGCCCGGCGCTCAGGGTCTGGAGACGCGTTTTCCTCAGGTTCCTTGGTGGGCGGGGCCGGTAGACCGGAACCGATTGGCGGGCAGAGACGTCGCTCTCGGCTGAAGTCGCTTCCTATTGGCTTCCCCGGACTCCGCCCCCTGGGCAGGGCGGGAGATTCGGTGTGCGGCAGGCAGGCCTCCCATCCCCCCGCCCGCGGCCGGACTCCCCTCCCCTCCTGCCCCCCCGGACTCTGCGAGCCTGCGGCCGCCTCTGACTGCTTCCAGGGGGTTTGATCCTGCCTGCCGGGGACCGGGCCGCCTTCCCCGCGGCGCCCAGGAGCGGGGTGCGGGGAGCGGGGAGCGGCGCCCGGCGGAGACCCAGCGGTGCGCGGTGGGACGACGCGCCAGCCCGCTTCCCTCTCCCGCTTCGCTGGGGTTTGTGAGGTGAGTCCGGGGGCGCCCAGCCCCGGTGGCCGAGCTGCGGGCCGCGTCTCGGAGAGGGCTTCCCCTCGGCGCCGCCGGCTGGGTCGCGGCCGCCGGCCCCCGCGGGCCCTGGGACCCCCGGCTGGCGGAGCGCGGCCGACCGGCGGGCGGCGCGAGGCCCCGGCCGGAGTCCGTACGGGTTCTGGCTGGGGCGAGAGGCTCCTCGGGGCACGCGTTGGTCAGCCTCCCTCCAGCCAGTGACGGGCCTTCTGGGCGAGCGACGCGTCACCAACGCCTCAGTTTCTCGGCGTGAGGAGCCTCGTGCTTGTGAAGAGAAAACTGGAAATCGGTAACCGGCGTGTGGAGTGACCTGACAGGAGCGGCACGGGGAGGGCTGAGGAAGAGACTCCGTCCCAGGAGCTAGCACGGGAGCGAGAATCTTGATGCCATCCCGCTAAGCCAGCAGTCACCCTGGGACAGTGGTTGTGCCGCGTGGATGAACCGGCCCCTCCGGTGGCGCTTTTCAAGTGGAGAGGATGTGGATGCGTGACTTCTCGCCTTACAACTGAAATTCCGATAAAAACCATTATACTTCCCCTAGTTAAGTTGCGATCCGAAGAAACACCGCGTGGCCCCTACCCCTCTGGGTGTTGGCGCTGCCGGTGAAATAGGTGTCCTTCATCCATCATTCACTGAGCACCTTGACTGTCAGATGAGACGTAGAGATGTGAGGTCTGCGTGCTCAGGCTGAAGGTTGAGGAAGCTGATGATAGGAAACATGTAATTACCATTCTCAGATGCCAAGCACAGGATCTCACTGAATCATCACAGTTTTGTCCAGAGTCACGCAGGAGTGTGGAATTCAGATTAGAGCCCAGGTTTATCTGTTATTAAAATTGGTGCTTAACTTTTTTTTAAAAAAGGATTATGTTGTTGTTTTTTTTAAGATTTTACTTATTTATTCATGAGAGACACAGAGAGAGAGAGGCAGAGACACAGGTAGAGGGGGAAGCAGGCTCCATGCAGGGAGCCTGATGTGGGACTTGATCCCACAGACTCCAGGATCACTCCCTGGGCGGAAGGCAGGCTCTAAACCACTGAGCCATCCAGGGATCCCCAAGGATTATGTTTTTTAAAATTGTAGCAAATCCTTTATTTGCTCTCAAAGGAGGAGGCTATGTTGCTGTTAATACTCTTTTGGTGCTGCTGTATTAGCTGCCTTGCTGACTCCTTGAATCCACTTAAAAGTAAGCACCCAGAAACAGTGCCTTGAAGAGTAAATGGTCACTAAAAAAAAGGTACATTTTTATTGTGTAGTTATCAAGTAGTGTTTTTCTTGTGTCTTTTGTTTTCCGGAAATTGTTGGAGAAGAAGGAAGGAAAGGTTTCTTTCAGCTTTGTAGAAGTGTCTTCAGTTTGGTGATTCTGTACTGTGTAATAAGATGCCTTTAAATCTGGAAAAAGAAATGAGATATAAATGCAGTCAGCTACAAACAAGATTTAGTTAGGGTGCCTCTGTCCAGGCAGTTCTTATGTAAAATACCATAGGAAAATTGCAAAGGGCAATATTCAGTTGTCTGGAATTTCTGTTTTTAAATTTTCTTGAAAAATCTCTTCCTGAAGGAACCACCGAACTTCTGCCAATGAGAATCATGTAACTGAACGTTACTCCTTTTTCACTTTGATGGCCAATTGTTAGCCAGAGAGAGAATTCTTTGTATGTTGTATTTTGTTTTCTTTATATTTTCCTAGGTCCAGACTTCTTATTAGTATTATAGTTTGTTATTTGTTTTATTGCATTTACTTATTGTCACTACTTCAAATCCTTTGTAGAACATAGCTGCTTGTATTTTAAAATGATAGATTAGGGCAGCCCCGGTGGCTCAGCGGTTTAGCGCCGCCTTCAGCCCAGGGCCTGATCCTGGGGTCCCGGGATCGAGTCTCATGTCAGGCTCCCTGCATGGAGCCTGCTTCTCCTTCTGCCTGTGTCTCTGTCTCTCTCTCTCTCTCTCTCTCATAAATAAATAAGTAAATAAATAAATAAATAAATAAAATCTTTAAAAAAAAATAGACTGAATCTGGCCATGCTCTTAAAAGTATGCTTGTTAGAACAAGGCATGTTTAGCTTAATGAACTGGAAATGTAGAGAAACTGTAGAAGTCTTTGGATGTTTGAACTTACCAGGTGGGAAAATGATTAGATATATTAGGAATACGGGTGCCTGGTGGCTCAGTCAATTAAGTATCTGTCTTTGGTTCAGGTCACGATCCCAGGGTCCTGGGACCAAGCCCTACATCATCTTCTCCCTCTGCCTGCTATTTCCCCCTACTTGTGCTTGCTCTGTCAAATAAATACATAAATTTTTTAAAAAAATAGATATAAACAGTATCCAGAAGTCCGAACAAGCATTTAGGATAATGGATTTGGGGGCACCTGGGTGGCTCAGTAGGTTCAGGATGTGATCTCAGGATCATGGGATCCAGCCTCCATTCCAGGTTTGCGCTCAGCAGGAAGTCTGCTGGAGAATATCTCTCCCTCCTTCCTTCCCTCCCTCCCTCCCCCTCTCCCTCCTTCCTCCTCTTTCTCCCTCCTCCTCTGTCTCCCTCTCCCTTCACCCCTCCCCTGCCTCCCTCCCTCTCCTGACACCTCCTGTCTTTTTCTGCCTCTTCCCTCAATTCTTTATCTCTTGCTCTCTAAAATAAATAAGTAAATTTTAAAAAATAACAAATTTGTATTTAATGGCAAGAAAAGTGTGTGACAGAGTGATTAGGGTCTTTAGAATCAGTCAGACTTCGGTTTTAGCCCTAACACACTTTCTAGTTGTATAAATTTGGATGAGTAATTTAATGGTTAACCTCAATTTACTCCTATATGTATTGGGGGAAATAATATATATTTTAACTGCCTCAAAGAATATGAGGACTTAATGATTTGCTATGCATGAAAGTATCCAGTAGAGTGCCTGACAAGCAGCCCCTCAGAAAAGCTTTTATTTATACAGATATAAAGAAATCATGTTTCTTTATTATATAAAAATACCACATAGATACATTAATTTTTTTCTCTACTACATCTGAATTCCCCATAATAGAAAACAGTATCATGACTAGAAAGATGGCCCAAAGGAGTATATATTCTGTTAGCAATGGTCTTATAAATTATAGATGAAATATTATCTTTATACACAAAGCATAAGCCGAAGAGGATTGTTATGAGGGTTAAATGAAAATATGTATAGAATATTCAAAACTGTGTTTAGCATGTAGTAAGTGCTCCCATGGCCTCCTCTCTCCAGCCACTTGCTTCTGCGATTGAATCTTCTCAGTCTCTAGTACTCCTGGCCAAAATACTGATGGGTGTTTTGCCCTTTACCATGCCATCATAGTAACTTTGCAAGAACTGCATTTATCGATTTATCTTGTTTATTAAAACTCAGGAACTTGTTTGGTTGTTTTCATTTCCTAGAAGCTGACCTTGACCAAGTTCTTTTTCCAATTGCAGGTGACTCTGAATTTTCCAGCTGCAGAATGTGTAGGGCCTTTAAAGGTAAATGAAAATTAAGACAAAGTCATTTAAATGTGCTAGTTTCAGGGGCACCTGCCTGGCTTATTCCGAAGAGCGTAGGACTCTTAATTTCAGGGTTTTTCCTAACTCTGGGAAACAAACTAGGGGTGGTGGAAGGGGCGGTGGGCGGGGGGATGGGGGTGACTGGGTGACGGGCTCTGAGGGGGGCACTTGATGGGATGAGCACTGGGTGTTATTCTATATGTTGGCAAATTGAACACCAATAAAAAAAAAATTCAGGGTCATGAGTTTGAGCCCTATGTTGGGTGTAGAGATTATTTAAATAAAACTTAAAAAAAAAATGTCATTAAAAAAAAATCGGTGGGGGATGCCTGGCTGGCTCAATTGGTAGAACATACCCGCTCTTGATCTCAGGGTCATGAGTTTGACCTCACGTTGGTTATAGAGATTATAAATAAATAAGCTTTTTATTTTTTTAAAGTGTGCTGGTTACGAAGGAAAACTTGACAACGTTTAGTAAGTTATCTGCATGTGAATAACTGACTTATGAGTGACATAGTCTGCAGTTCCTATTATTAGTAGAAAAAACAAAAATAGGATTTATAGTAGAGAGAAAAGAGAAAAAACTCATTTTTTTGAGTAAACTGATTAGCTAGGAGCTAGTTGGAATCATCATTATTTAGTTTCAGGCCATTAGTATTTTAAGTTCCAAAACAAAATTTTTCAAACTAGGCAGAGTTGATCAAGTTTTTGCTTGCCAGATTCTGAAATCTGTAGTGAAGAACTGACTATAAAGTACTGTTTAGTTACCAGGATACGCAGAAAGCCATATTCATAACTGTAAAGTTGTTGGTAAGCATACAATAATAGTAAAAGGAGGTGCTTGAGGATTATTTGATCCAGGTTTGGTATACCAATGAAATGCATAGACTTCCCCCACTAGAAGTAAACGATTTGTTTTTAGTGAATAGATACTACCAAACCATTATTCTTTGCTTGTCTGCTCCTTCTCTAAATTCATGTATTAACCACTCCTTTCTGGTAATGTTATCATTCTGTAGATTGGTTAGGGCTTTCTTTACAGGAAGAATTGTTTTCCTATTATTATATTTTAGTTGCGTTGATTGAATTTTGCTTTTTCCAACTCTCAGACACCTCCTGTCTTTTCCATTTTTCAGATAAAGAGTTGATTTACCTATGTTCAGAAACATAATACTAATATAATAATGCATATTATGTGTTTTATACTTAAGACTTTTTAAAATGTCATACAAATGCATGTATTATGTGAATGTTTATTTGGCTGTTGATATCAATTTTTCATCACTTTTGAGTGCTTTATTGTTTTTGTTTAGATTGGCAATGATGAGTAAACTGGAATTAAAGGAAGACAGGATGCTGGAGGTTCAGTTTGTGGGAGATGATGATGTCCTTAATCACATTCTTGATAGAGAAGCAGGTACTGATTATATAATTGTAGAGATTTTATGTGATGGTTACGGATTACTTCACTTTTAAAATATTTTAAACTATTTTGAAAATACAGCACAAAGTATTTCATCTAAGACTAAATAAAAACTACTTTTTTAAGTTTATTCCACTCAAATTTTTGAAAATTAAAAATAATAAAGCCTTATTTGATATGAAATGCTTAATAATAGGGGTAAGTGATAACTACCCATTGTAATTAAAATGTGTCGCCCCCCCAAAATAATAAACTTTCAAGATTTTGCTTCAAATTATATAAAGTGTGGTGAAAAGTGGTGCATGCTTTCATCAAAAACACTGAATTTTTTCCCCAGATTTTAAATAATGATAAGTTTAGTACAGTTTATTTACTTATTTAAATGTAATGTTTAGAAAGAATTTATGCCTGTCACATTGTAATTATTCAGATGTTCTTACAGGAGCTAAATTAAAAAAGGAGAGAACTCAGCTTTTGGTCAACACAAAAAAAATAATAAAGAAGCCAGAATATGATTTGGAAGAAGATGACCAAGAAGTCTTAAAAGATCAGAACTATGTAGAAGTTTTAGGACGAGATATTCAAGGTATTTTGGTGGTTGGAGTTGGGGAAACTACACTTAAATTTCTGCTAGTAGCTGAAATTGCTTTGCAGGATACATAACCATAGTCTGGTAGGTTAGGCAGTGGCGAACTATATTATTATTTTTTAATTGTAAACTACATGTAATATAAACTTTACCATCTTTAACACATTAAGTGTATACTTCACAGTTATATATATTCATGATTCTGTGTTACTATCCCCACCATCCATCTCCAGAGCTGTTTTCATCAGGCATACTACATTATTATGTTTCTCATCAGAAAAGCATTTGCTTCAGGGTTTTATGTACAATTGGAAAGGTTGGAAAGGTTGGAAGCACTGAGTTTCCAATACAGTTTTTTTCTTTAGTTTTATTTTTTCTCACAAGCAACCAGTCCTACACTGAATTATTTTTAGATTCTACAAACCAATCTAAAGTTATATTTAAGATATTTATATGTTTAACTTGAAATAATTTCATAAAGCAAGTCACTTTGTTATGACTGTAATCTTTACAAAATTAGTTAGAAAGGGGAACCTGGGTGGTTCAGTCGGGTAGGCATCTGACTCTTGATTTCAGCGTGGGTCATTTTCCCAGGTTGCTGGGATTGGGTATCGTACTGGGCATGGAGTCTACTTGTAGTTTTCTCGCTCCCTCTCCTTCTGCCCTTCTCCCCCCTGCTTTACACACACACACACACACACACACACACACACTCTCTCTCTCTCTCTTTAAAAAAGAAAAAAAAGAATAAGAAGGAAAATTCCAAGAAGTAATGTTGTTTCAACATTTGCATGCTGGTGTTGTGGGGTTTTTTTTATTTAAATTATTTATTTATTTATTTATTTATTTATTTATTTATTTATTTATTTATGATAGTCACAGAGAGAGAGAGAGAGAGAGAGAGGCAGAGACACACGCAGAGGACGAAGCAGGCTCCATGCACGGGGAGCCTGATGTGGGATTCGATCCCGGGTCTCCAGGATCGCGCCCTGGGCCAAAGGCAGGTGCCAAACCGCTGCGCCACCCAGGGCCCCGGTTTTTTTACGCCTAAGCCAGATTCCTGCCAGATTATATTTATTTAAAATTTAAGTTGGAAAAAAATAAAATAAAATAAAATTTAAGTTGACTTAAAAAAATAAGGGACACCTGGGTGGCTCAGCGGTTGAGTGCCTGCCTTTGTCTCAGGGCGTGATCCTGGAGTTCCTGGATTGAGTCTCACATCGGGCTCTCTCTGGGGAGCCTGCTTCTCCCTCTGCCTATGTCTCTACCTCTCTCTCTCTGTGTCTCTCATGAATAAATAAATAAAACCCTTAAAAAAATAATAAAATAAAGACCAGGGGCACCTGGGTGGTTCAGTCAGTTGAGCATCTGCCTTCAGCTTAGGTCATGATCCCAGGGATCTGGGATCAAGCTGCATCGGGCTCCCTGCTCAGCGGGGAGTCTACTTCTCCCTCTCCCTCTGCCTTTCCCTTCTCCCCTCTCCATGGGGCTTGATCCCAAGACCCTGAGATAATCACCTGAATCAAAGTCAGATACTTAACTGACTGACTCATCCAGGCACTCTAGAACTTTGCATTCTTGACTCCTATTATGGTAGACCTAAGATTGAAAACAACATATTTGTCTTTAAATTGTTTTTTTTAAGACTTTTTTTTTTTTCAAAGATTTTATTTATTTCTGAGAGACACAGAGAGGGAGAAGCAGGCTCCACGCAGGGAGCCCGATGTGGGACTCAATCCTAGGACTCTAGGATCACTCCCAGAGCAGAAGGCAGACGCCCAACCACTGAGCCACCCAGGCATTCCAACACTTACTTTTTATTTGAGAGAGAGAGCATGAGCAGGAGGGGCAGAGAGAGAGAGGAAGAGAGAATCTCAGGCAGACTCCCTGCTGAGCTCGGAGACCAACTCAGGTGTCTATCCCACAATCCAGAACCAGGACCAAGTTGGTGGCTCAACTAACTGTGCCACCCAGGCACCCCTAAATTTTTTTTTAAAGATATTATTTATTTACTTGAGAGAGTATAAAGAGAGAGCATGAGTGGCGTATGGGGAGAGGGAGAAGCAGGCCCCCCACAAAGCAGGGAGCTTTCTGTGGGGCTTGATCCCAGGATTCTGGGGTCACAACTTGAGCTGAAGGCAGATGCTCAACCAACTGAGCCACCCAGGTGGCCCTAAAATTTTTTTTCTTTTTAAGATTGTATTTATTTATTTGAGAGAGACGGCAAAAGGAAGGATGAGTTGGGGGAGTAGGGTACCAGGGGTTGGGAAGAGGGACAGAAGCAGGCTCTCTACTGATCAGGGAGCTTGATGCAGGGGTTAGTCCTGGGACCTGAAGATCGTGACCTGAGTCAAAGGCAGACACCTAATCAACTAAGCCACCAAGGCTCCCCAAAATTATTTTTCTCCCCCAAAAATACATATCTGTGAGGCACATGGCTGGCACATTCAGTAGAGCATGTGACTCTTTGATCTTGGGGTTGTAAGTTCAAGATCCACGTTAAATGTAGAAATTACTTTAAAATTTTAATTAATTTTTTTTAAAGATTTTATTTATTTTTCATGAGAGACGTACCGAAAGAAGCAGAGATACAGGCTGAGAGAGAAGCAGGCTCTCTTTAGGGAGCCTGATGCAGGACTCCGTCCTAGGACCCCGGGATCACAACCTGAGCCAAAGGCGGACACAACCACTGAGCCACACAGGTGCCCCTAATTAAATCTTCTTAAAAAAAGAGTAATACATATTTGTAATAGAAACTCAGTGCTTCCAAGCTTTGTCACATAGTAGCATTCACAGCAAATTATATTTGGAAGCATGCTGGAATAAATGGAGGAGAATGCTCCAGACCAGGACAGATGCCCTAGGGCTACTGACCCCTGTTCCTGCCCCTTCTGGAAGCCTTGTCTGGCGTCCTCAAAAGCCTGAGAGGATTATTACTCAGCACACCTGTAACCTATGCCTTTAATTTTGCACACTTACTGGGAAACTTTGCCTTAGAGCAGCATTCTACAACCTGTTTTTTACTCTCATCCCCTAAAGAGCCTTTTTTTAGACAGTTTCTCCTAATTGCCCCCACTCAAAATTTTAATACCACACGTATGTATCTGTTTACATATCTGTTGCCCTTGTGAAGACCACAGACCAATTTATAATATCTAGGATGTTTTCACATTTTCCCTCCTCCCACACCAAGAGCTAATTTTTAATCCATTAAGAGCAATATATTCCTGTTAAGAATGCATGCTTTAGAGAACATGGAACTGTTAACAGTTGGGTGTTAAGCACACACATAAGCTTGTGTTGACAGTCTCTGAGTCGAGGAAATAGAGCTGTTCATTTGGCTATGGGTATGTACAACAAATGAGCTCAAAACTTGCAGTTGAGTCTCACAGACATGACTCTTTCTGTTTTGATTTGTTTTTTCTTGTTTGCCAAAATGTGGATAGGGATAGAGAATGCTGTTCCAGTTAAGATATAGGAAGGAGTTTTTTCTCAGTGTTTTCTTCAGAGAGAAAATGTGACATTTATTATAGTCTTTTTTAGATATGAACAATAAGCTTCTGCCCAATCTTTTATTATAACAAAAAGCATATATGCATTATTTTTAAGACACAGAGGACATTTGGTAAAGAATCTTTAGGAATAATTAGAAAGCAGCCTTTCAACAAGGACCTCTTAATACTTTATTGATTAATCCCTTTACTTACTATCAAAGTGTAAGCTTCTGCTTATAATCACACATCTTGACATAACTGGCATAATTCTCATAATCTATTAATCCATCTAGTCTGGAGAACAATCATTGCATGGAAATGCTAGGTGATCTCAGCCTTAAATAGAAGATTTTTCCCAAAGATCTCCCAAAGCAAGTAGATAGGTGTCCTCAAGAGCAATTTGTCTTATTGATACTTCTCTTGAGCAATTGGTGTGTTTTTTAGTCTTATAAACAGTATAATTCTATACTTGATTCTTTATAAGTTGAATGCTAGAAAATTATGTGACAAATATGTGGTCTATTTATAGTTTATTTAAAGATTTTATTTATTTGAGAGAGAACACATGCACACAAGTGGGGGAAGAAAGAGGGAGAAGCAGACTCCCCATAAGTGCAGAGCCTGGTTTGGTGCTCCATCCCAGGACTCTGAGATCATGACCTGAGCCCATCAACCACTTAACTTACTGAGCCACCCAGGGCCCCATTCATAGTATATTTAATGTTGCCTTATTCACAGTTCCATTTTTGAACTTAAGGATTATATCAGGTTTTTAATTGTGGTTAAATAAAATCTCTTTAAAAATTATGAGAGGAGTGCCTCGGTGGCTCAGTCAGTTAAGTGTTGTCAAACACTTAAACTAGTTTTGGTTTAGGTCATGATCTCAGGGTTGTAGGAATGAGCCTTGCTTTGGGCTCAGTGTAGAGTTTGTGGGATTCTCTCTCTTCCTCCCCCATTCTGTTGATTTCTCTCTCTAAAATAAATCTTTAAAAAATAATGTGATAAAAAATAAATAAAAATTGTAGTAAAATAAATGTTACATAAAATTTCCCATCTTAAAGTGTATAGTTCAGTGTTAAGTACGTTCACATTGTTTTGCAGTCAATCTCCCGAACTCTTCATTTTCCAAAACTGAAATTCTACTCATTAAAAAACTCCCTAGCCCTTCTCCCCACAGCCCAACAAACACCATTCTATTTTCTCTCTGAATTTGACTATTCCAGGTACCTCATATATGTGTGACTGGCTTATTTTACTTAGTATAATGTCCTCAAGGACACGTGCCTCATACATGTTGTGGCACGTGTCAGAATTTTCTTCCTTTTTGAGGCTAGATACTAGTGCATTGTATGTATATACCACGTTTTGTTTATCCATTCATCTGTCAATGAGCATTTGGGTGGCTTCAACCTTTTGGCTACTGTGAATAATACTGCTGTGGACATGGGTGTATAAGTATCTTTTTGAGACTCTGATTTGAATTCTTTTGGGTATATTCCCAGAAATGGAATTGCTGGATCATATGGTGATTCTATTTTTAATTTTTTGAAGAACTGCCACGTTTTCCACAGCAGCTACACCAAATTACATTGCCATCAACAGTGCACAAGCATTCCAGTTTCTCTGCATGCTCACCAACACTTTTTTTTTTTAATAGCCATCCTAATGGTTGTGAAATGGTAGTGCTATTTCTGTAATACTGCATTCAGATTTATAAATAACATAGTTGGCCTCTATTAGACTTGGATTATTTCTAAATTTTTATTGTAACCAATGTAGTAGTGATTATCCTTGGACATAAATTTTTGTTTAGAAATCTTATTTCTTCAAAAGAGACTTCTAGTAGCAGAATTACTGGTAAAAGTCTACTAACTTTATAAAGCATACATATTGCCAAATTGTTTCTAGAAAGATTATATCAACTAGTATTAAGATCTCTCATTGGCATTAAACATTTTTTCTTACATTTATTTAGACTTTATTCCCATTTTAATTTCTTCCGTAGTTTGTATAGTCATAGTTTTTTGGTTTTGTGCTTTTCAAGTAATTTAAAACCTATTCAAAAGTTTTTATTTTTTTCTATTCAAAAGTTTTATATGTATTATAGTAAAACCTTCTTAGCCTTTGTGATTAGAACCATTGTTAGTCGATCAAAATGTCAGAACCAGAAAATCACAAAAATAACTACTATGCTCTAAATATTTTGAGTTATTATATATAAGCATGCATTATGCTTATTTTTTTATTATGCTTATTATTATATATGTATATGCATTTCACTTAGTAATAGGCATTTAAGGTTCCCCCCCCTCTCTCTCTCTCTCTCTCTCTCTCTCTATATATATATATATATATATATATATATATATATGCATGCACACACACCAGAGTCTTTTCTTTAATTAGAAGTTGGCTAGAGGTCAGTTGGTTGAAGAACAGCATCACCTTTTGTTTGTTTTTTTTTAATTTTTATTTATTTATGATAGTCACAGAGAGAGAGAGAGAGAGAGAGGGGCAGAGACACAGGCAGAGGGAGAAGCAGGCTCCATGCACCGGGAGCCCGACGTGGGATTCGATCCCGGGTCTCCAGGATCGCGCCCTGGGCCAAAGGCAGGCGCCAAACTGCTGCGCCACCCAGGGATCCCAGCATCACCTTTTGATTTTGATGTTGGACATTGTTAGCATAGCCATAATGCATCACCTGGGATTTCAGGTATCATTTCCCTCCATTAGATTGTATGTTTAAACACACTTTAAATGGAGTCTTGGTATAGTTACTGTTTTTTCTTTTTTTTTTTTTTTATAGAGGTTTTAATTTGAAGACCAATTTGTATTTGTTTTTTTTTTTTAATTTTTATTTATTTATGATAGTCACACAGAGAGAGAGAGAGAGAGAGAGAGAGAGGCAGAGGGAGAAGCAGGCTCCATGCACCAGGAGCCCGATGTGGGATTCGATCCTGGGTCTCCAGGATCGCGCCCTAGGCCAAAGGCAGGCGCCAAACCGCTGCGCCACCTAGGGATCCCTAGTTACTGTTTTTTCAAAATTTTTCTTAAAATCTTTTATGGTTTCTCATCTATACCTAATATGAAACTATTCATTTTAGTTAATAACTTTTATCAGATACTTCTAAACCATTTAATTTAGTTTACATAGAAACCACTCAGTATCTTTAAATATTTTGTCTCTGTGCCAGACATTTAAGTTATATAAATAGAGGTTTGCCATAAACAGATTCATGCATACATGAAAATCAGATATATGAGAGAGGTAGCATTGAATATTGCTCAGCTAAGGTTCAGTAAACAGCATTGGGACAGTTGGGTATCCTTATGAAGAAAAGAAATTGGATCTCTACCTCCAGTCATAAACAAATTAATTACCTTAATTTAAGACTTACATATGAGCAAATGTAAATGCTTTTACAAGAAAATATGAGAATATGGTTTTGACTTGATTATAGAAGAATTTCTTTAATCAAAAGAAAAGATTGACATATTCAACTAATTATAATTAATGCTTCTCAAGAAGACAAACCACAGATCAGAAGAAAATATTTGCAAAAGACATTTTTTAAAGAAATGTTACTCAAAATACACAAAGACCTCTTAAAACTCAACAGTGAGAAAATGAATAACCTGATTTAAAAAAGAACAGAGGAACTGGACATCTCACCAGAGAAGATATACAGATGGCAAATAAGCACATAAAAATCTACTAGCAATATATGTCATTAGGAAATTGCAGATTAAACAATAAGATATTATTTAACACCTATTAGAATGGCCAAAATGCAAAACATTGACAGCATCAAATGCTGGCAAATCTGTGGAACAACAGGAATTCTCATTTACTGCTGAGATTGCAAAATGAATGGTATAGCTCTTTGACAGTTTTGCAGTTTCTTAGAAACTAAACATATTCCTACCATATGATAAAGCAATAGTGCTGATGGTATTTACTCATAGGTGTTGAAAATTTATGTCCACTCAAAAACCTGCACAAAGATGTTTATAGAAGCTTTGTTTATAATTTCCATGGCTTAGCAGCAACCAAAAAGTTCATGAAGAATAAATTAATTGATATATCCATACAGTGGAATTATTCAGCACTTTTTAAAAAAAGCTATCAAGACATGAAAAGATGTGGAGGAACCTTAAATGCATATTACTAAGTGAAAGAAGCCAATCTGAAAAGGCTACTGGCTATGACTCCAACTATATGGCATTCTAGGAAAGGCAAAACTTTGGAGACAGTGAAGAGATAAGTGGTTGCCAGGCATCAGGATGGGAGGTATGAATAAGTAGAGTATATAGGAAATCTCTGTATCTTCTATTCAAGTTGGCTCTGAACCTAAAACTGCTTTTAAAACAAAGTCTGAAAAACAATTCAGTACTTCTCTTCCTCAAATGTCATCATAAAAATGAGAGAAGACAAGTCACAGAATGGAGAAGATATTTCTTCCTTGGAAGAAAGAAACGTGAAAAGATGTTCAGCCTCATTAGTGGTTAGGGAAAGGGAAATTAAAACAACTCTCCCCATAAGATTCATTTTACACCCACTTGATTGGCAAAGATTAAGGAGTTTTGATAATTCCAGGTATTAGTGCATATATAATGGGGACTCTTAAACAGTAACGGTAGAGAACACTGATTCAGGGAAAGTCTGGTACTGTTTTGTAATAACAGTAATAAACCCATTACATATTAACATATATTACATATGTTTAGATGAAAACTATTTCCAAAGAGAAATTAGTGAAGAAGTCATTGTTTCACATTTTTACAAATCTCTTTCATGTCTGACTTAGAAGATGAATTTTCATATCTGCTTCACATATTCCATTAATCCACAGGGCGGTGCTGTCATCACACATCATGTAGTCTCTGGAATAGCTCACTATCCACTCTTGATTGAGAAAAAGTCAAACAATGTCTAAGTGTTGTTATTAAATAGTTTTTGCTTTAGCCACTTTGAGAATTGCTGTGCCAGAGAGTAGGCTACCAGCCATGGGTATCTAGTATGTTGTAGGTAGCGGTTGTTATTTAAAGGGATGATTTTAAAGAAGGGAAATGAAATCATCTTGATAGAGAATGAGAGCTTCCACTATGTAACAACTATTTAAATCTCAGCCTCAAATAGCTCAATTGTACTTTGCATGTTTGCTTCAAGAAGAAAATATAATAGAGTTCCTTCTGTTTTCCCTCCTCAGGGGCAACACTATCATGTATATTCCTCTAGTCTGAAGAGGCTTTTTTTGGGGGGGGGGGGGGCGCTTTGTGTGTGTGTTTTAAGTTTTTAGTTAAGATTTTATCTTTTTTTCTGTTTATTTTGCTTATTTTTCCAAAATAAGCATTGGATTTTCTCTTTCAGAATCCTTGAAAAATGGCTCTGCTGCAGATGGTGGGAATAAAGTTTATTCTTTTCAGAATAGAAAACACTCTGAAAAGATGGCTAAATTAGGTATGTTGCTTTTTCTAAGGTGTATTTAACCACATGCCCCACAATTATGTTATTACATTCCTGAAAAGAATGAGGAGATGTCATTTTATCATGTTTTCAAGCATACAAAAAGTCAGTGTTTCATCCTCAGATGTGTCTTCTGTTCCCAGCTAGGTTTTAAGCTTCTCATAGGAATCCTGTCTTTGCCTTCTTCTCACGTGTAGCCTAGGTTCTGAACAAATTTTTAAGTATATGGGTTACTTAAGTCACAGATACTCTGAATTTATTGAATAAGAATTTTATACTATATATAGAATAATGTTTGTGTTATAGAAAACTATATAAAATTGTTACTAATGGGCTCTTGTAACATTTTCTTAATTTACCACTTACACTAATTATACATGAATTACTAATTTTTAGAAAACTAAACTAAAATGAATTACATGTAGCATTAAAACTAAACCGTCAATCCAATTAAAATTAAAATTCAGATTGCACTTTATTTGGGTCCTGTGGGGTGTGAGGGGTCAGATTTAAAAGCTTTGAGGAAGGGAAATAATATGTAAAAGCAGTTTGAAAATTAAGGAAGTCTGTAAGTATATAAGGTTCAGGAACACCAAGATGTTAAGAGCAAGGGAATAATAATTAGCTACCTGGTAAAATGTAATAGTTGTTTAATTGGGTTTATAGTCTATAATTATGGAATACCAACATATATTTCTGAAGTGGTATATTTTTATGCAATCATTCTGGTTAACCAGGTAAGCATTCAAGATCAAGTGAAAAACTTCGGTGTTGACATTGATGAGGAACATAGAAGAGTAATTATAAGACCTATGTTATAGAACATAATATTTAATCATTTGCAAAATTCAGTTTTTCTGAAAGGTATAGTATGAAATTTATTAATTTTGAAATTAATATGGTACGTATAATAATTTACATTAACTGATCTGTTTCTTAGTGTTTATAATCTCCTTGAAAGTTTTTGTTCTGTAAAAATGACTGCATTCTTTGTAGGATCTCTGAGAAACCAGAGAAGAAATGCTAAAACAATTATTAGGGAAAGTAGGACAAAGAACATTGGAGAAAGAGAACTCATAGTGAAGAGATGAGCCCCAGAGGAGTAATCAAGTAGAAATTCTCCAAGTAGATAATCAACATGCATATAATAACCATGATATATGTCTTATATTGTATGGGCTGCAAGAAACTAAGTATTGTTAGGTTGTGCATTTGTTTGGAAGCGGGAGAGCTAGGTTCTTGTCTCACAGAGTTGAAAAATAAATCTTGGAGACAAAAGAGAGTGAGTATAGTGATAGAGTTTTATTAAGCAAAAATGCAGAAAAAGCTCTTAGGAGTGAGAAAGGTCCCAACAGGGTTGCCACTGAGGGCTTTTAGGGTTGGTCTTTGATTGAAGGCTAACCAGGGAACTTAAAACTTATTCTCTACTGACAGCATCTTTATGTAAGCAATAATACTTAGTGATAACTTAGTAATACTAGTGATAACACCTTTATTGGCTTATTTTTTTTTAGGGTCTTTGTATTTCCTGTTGACCATAGGTGACTGTCATAAAAAAGATACCCCCCCTTCCCCTCAGACACCTAGAGCAGAGTGGTCTGATGTGTTCACTTATCTCTGGTTTCCTTACACCTCTGCATTTTTTGGGATTTCTGTGAGCCTGATCACATAGCCACCTATCTATCCCTCCTACCCAGCCCTGTCTGTCCCTTACTCATTATCATCATAAATGAAAGAAATATACAGTCATGAAAAGATGGTTTTCTGGATAATTTGAGACTGATCATACTTTCTAAAATCTGTGTTTAGTTAGGACTCCTGTTTAGTTGTGATGCTTTTTAAAAGAGTTTCTTTGACTTACTAAGTATTGTTGCTAATTGTGTTTACATCTAATTGTATCAATGAAGTAGAAGGCCTTAGTATATTTTTTTAAAGGTCTTATTTGAGAGAGAGCACCAGTACCTGCACACATGAGTGTCGGAGGGGCTGAGGGAGAAGCAGACTCCTCACTGAGCACAGAGCCTAATATAGGGCTTGATCCTGGGTGGCTGAGATCATGACCTGAGCCGAAGTCAGACACTTAACGAACTGATCCATCCCAGCACCCCAGCCTTCATGTTTTTAAAATAACTCTAACATGCCATAAAATCATATATTACTGTGTATAAATGATTAGATATAATTAGGCTGACAAAGACATAGGACTAGAAATACACTCGGGGTTAGATTGGGTGGCTTTTAAAAATACGTGTCTGAGATGAACAAATGAATGCAAACAAAAGAACAAAGGTAGCAATACCAAGTAGAGGACAGTAAGGAGTTCAACGAACTTGTAGAAAGGGATGACTTTAGGGAAATTAAATTAGATTGGTTGATAGGATAAATAATATCCTAATAAGAAGGCAAACAAGATTTTAAAATTTTATTTTAAAATTTCCGATATATTGCAGACCAGTGTGTAAAATATAATATAAATGAAAAGCCACAGAATATATGCCTCAATTTTTTATTAGTAGATTCAGTAGCCATACATGGATAATGTCTCATGTTCTTTTTCCTCTTTAATTCTTCCTTTTCTTTTTCCTTTTGAGGTTTGTAGTTTATTTAAAAACAGCATTTTTCCATGTTTCAACATATAACCAAAATGATCCCAGGTAAATTACTTTGTGTTTACATGACTTTTTGTTGATGTGAAGTTTTTTTCCTGTCCTTTGGATCAATAGCCTTTAATCTAAAGGTACTATATTCTTCTGGTATAAAGAGAAATGGAAAGCCTGATCTTCATGAATACTTAGAATGTTGCAGATGAGACAGCAGAGAAGAAATGGAATAACTACCAACAGTAGCTGGGGGCCAGAATAATGCCATAGAACAACCCAAATGGAGGAATAATTTCAAAGAAAGATGAAAAAGAAAAAAAAAAAAAAAAACTCCCAGTGAATGATACAGAAGACCGAGGAGGTTAGTTAAGAAAAAAGAGGGCAGTACTTTCGTGGAAGCTGTCAGGAGTATTTTAGATCAATTTCAAGTTTGGAAGATAAAACTATGAAACAGGAAGAGTTTGAGTCAGTAAACTGGCTTTAACTAACACAAATTCACCTATACTTTCTCCTTTACAAAAGATTTGGGGTGAGGTGCCTGGGTGGCTCAGATGGTTGGGCTTCTGCCTTCAGCTCAGGTCTTGATCTCTAGGTCCTGGGGTTAAACCCTGCCCCGGGCTCCAGTTCAGCAAGGAATCTTCATCTCCCTCTGCCTCTCCCACTGCTTGTGTTCTGTCTGCCTCTCTCTCTAATGAATAAATAAACTCTTTTAAAAGGGGAGGGGACGGGCAGCCCCGGGTGGCTCAGTGGTTTAGTGCTGCCTACAGCCCAGGGCCTGATCCTGGAGTCCTGGGATCAAGTCCCACATCAGGCTCCCTGCATGGAGCCTGCTTCTTCCTCTGCCTGTGTCTCTGCCTCTCTCTCTCAGTCCGTGTCTCTCATGAATAAATAAATAAAATATTAAAAAAAAAAAAAGAAAGAAACCAGTAAGGTCAAAACTGTTTATTTGTATTTTCTTGAAACACCTGTAGATAGTGAAAGAAGACTTAAGATGATTGGAATACAGCAAATAAAGATAAAAGAGGCAGTACTCTTAATATGGTAGATTTATTATCTTCCTGGTAACAGAGTAGGCAGGTTTCTTGTTTTTCCGCTCCCCTAAGAATTTGTGTAATTGAGGGGCACCTGGGTGGCTCAGTTGGTTAAGCGATGAGTCTTCATCTCGGCTCAGGTCTCATGGGTTGTGGGACTGAGCCCTATTTTGGGCTCTGTGTTCAGTTCGGTCTGCTTGAAGATTCTTTTCCTCTACCCTTTACCGCCCCCTGCAAGCGTGCGCTGTCTCTCTCTCTAAAATAAGTCAATGAATCTTTATTTAAAAAAAAAAAAAAAGAATTTAAGTGACATAAAGCTATTTCCCCCCTTCATGTGCTGTCATCCATTAAAGATTGTTTTTTATACTTCTTTTGTCTGTTTACAGCTTCAGAACTAGCAAAAACACCAAGAAAAAATGTTTCGTTGAGTTTGAAGAATGATCCTGAAATTATAAACATTCCTCAGTGTAGCAAGGGTAAGATTTTACCTCAGTTCTTTGAATAGAGTTCTCATAGTTGCTTCAAGTTATGCTTCTTTTCCTTGTCTAAATGCATTAGTATATAATTCTTTTCTGTCGTGAAAATTCATTCAACAAAACGCAGTTCATACCCAGTTTGTGCCTTAGTATACCCATATTTAACTAGTATACCCATATTTAACTATTGATAAAAGGGAGAAATGTGGGCAGCACCGGTGGCTCAGCGGTTTAGCGCCGCCTTTAGCCCAGGGTGGATCCTGGAGACCTGGGATCGAGTCCCACGTCGGGCTCCCTGCATGGAGCCTGCTTCTCCCTCTGCCTGTGTCTCTGCCTCTCTGCCTCTCTCTCTCTCTCTCTCTCTGTGTGTGTCTCTCATAAATAAATAAATAAAATCTTTAAGAAAAAGGGGGGTGGGGGGAGAAATGTCTGTGCTGATTGGAGTTGTGCAAATCGACAGGGCCAACTAGAAACACTTAAACTGCTATTATCATTTGCTTAAGTTAGCCACACGTTCGTGGAGGATTTGCTTTGCTACACTCTATTTGAAATAAGGCTTTGGGAGTTTGGAAATCACAGTTTTTAGAGAATTGTGGAGCAGTTAAATGAAACTAGACCATGATGAAAACTGAAGTACTTCTGGTAAGTAATGCCTCTTTATTTTATTCTTTAGGGCATTCTGCTTCAGACAACGTTCAGTTGAAGGTAAGCTATTCACTGAAAACAAGCAAAAACCTTAGTGCTACAAAGATATGATGAAAAATAATCACTTCATCTCTTATATGGTGCTTTATAATTTACAGGTATTTGCCAATTAGACACCTTACATTAGATGAAGAATCTGAGGTTTAGAGAGGTGAAGTGACTTGTCTTAAGTTCATCTAACTGGGAAGGACAAAAGGTGAAAAATGAAGCCAGGTCTTCTACACCCAACTGCTAAGCCCTCCCTCCCTCAATTCCTCCCTCCCCCACTTCTTTCCTTCCTTCCTTCCTTGAGAGATACAGAGAGAGGCAGAGACATAGAGGAAGAAGCAGGCTTCCTGCGGGAGTCTGATGTGGAATTAGATCCCAGTACCCTGGGATCACAACCTGAGCCAAAGGCAACACTGAACCACTGAGCCACCCAGACGCCCCTGCTATGCCAGATAGTTCTGTCAGAACTGTCCTGGATATTTTCACCTCAGTAGTGCTGGCCTGGAAATTTTATGGGTTTTGTTTTGTTTTGCTTTTATATATAATATTTTGTTGTTTCTTGAGAGAAATCCATTAATATAGTCTTTCATAATTTACGTTTGAAAACAAAGTTGGTTTTGGTAAGTTTCTTCTAGGGTAGCTGAGGAGAATTGACCATTTTTATCCTCTCCTTTGTGTTTTTGTGATTTTGTTTTCTCATTAATGCTTTGTCAAATGGCCCTATCTGGATATGAGCAAACCCAGATGGGCATGGATGAATCCAGGACAATGAGTATGTGAGTGATGAGTGTGTCCAGGCCTGGTGGCCATAAACTTAGACTTGCCTGGAATTGTTCATAGACTAAGTTTGGGGAACCCCTTATAAGAAAGTGAGTATAGACATTCAGGGCCATGGTTATGGCCTGTGTACAGATGTCCTATTTAGGCAAGTCTAGATGTGAGATTAGACATGTTAGATAGAGCCTCTTTTGTCTTTAATAATGCATTTTTCCTGTATTATATCTTATATACTGTATCACTATGAAAGAATAAAACTCATTCCATAATCCAGTCAAGAATATAGATATATTAATGTACATTGTTTTTCAAGATGTGAATTATAACACATAAATGGATTTTGTCAGTTCCCCCAAGAAACCATCAGAAAACCTACCACAATAAGAGGCAATATCAAAGTGGCAGTTTTAGTGCACTGTCTTAGAAGGGAGAGTTCAGGAGAGAATATGTATAGGGCTTGGGGATCTGGACTCAAAAGGCTTAAATTAGGGCAGATGGAAAACTGATATATATGAGACAAAATTCATTACATGATACTTGAGGATTGGTGGACATAGTAAAAAGAGGGTCTTGAACCGAGTCCTGATGAATGAATTATTGTTTGCCCTGCTGAGTAATCTATTATTCTGATGGGAGAAAAGGCTGCACAAATGAGCAAATTGTCTAGATAAGTTAGTTTGCAAAAATTTCTGTACCAAACACTGAAGTTAATTATTTGTTTATAGCCTTACCTTTTTGAGCAAGAATTTTCTTAAATGGTTATTTTGATGCAATTGTTCTTATACCTGATAATTAAGCTATATGAACACAGGCTGTTTTGACTTTCAGTCTTGAGATGAGTTTAGTAGGATATGATCTGCAGTTGTTTTTTTTAAAGATTTATTTACTCATGAGAGACACAGAGAGAGAGGCAGAGACAAAGGCAGAGGGAGAAGCAGGCTCCTTGCAGGGAGCTCAATGTGGGACTCGATCCTGTGATCACACCCTGAGGTGAAGGCAGACACTCAACTGCCGAACCACCCAGGTGTCCTGATCTGCAGTTTTAAAAATCAGATAGAATAAAATTGAAAATGTCTGTTTCATACTATTTCATTATAATTTGTTTCAATTATATTTGTTTCAATTATATACTACATGCATATGTCGATCAAGATGTACAAAATATGAAAACTTTTTAAGGATCTGGATCAAAAAAGTTTATATACTTTATAAACCTATTGGGCTCAGTTCATTTATTATAGTACTATTCTTAATATCCCAAATCAAAATGTATTAACATTTGAAACTAGCACCAACAACCTATCACAACAAATTTAAAATTTTTCATCATAATTTCACATTGCCAAAATCACAAAGGGTACTTTATCTTTTTATCAGTACTATTAAAAATAACATTGGGCATTTTAATGTGCTAGAAATTTATTGGTGTTAGATTATTCTGTGAGGAAAAGAAAAAGATTTTATGCTTCTGTAAAGTGTTTAAAAATTTTAAAATAATGGAATAAAATTATGTAGATCTCATTCTCTCATCTTCACATAGGGTAATACATTAACGCCAGTAAATTTCAAGCACATTAAAGGGCCCACTGCCATATGCATAGGAGTGCCCATATCTTCCCTTACTCATTATCAATGGATATTATCAATTTTTAAAAAAGAAATATTCTAATCTGATGGGTGAAAGTCATCAGAATGTGAAAGGCACATTCATATACTTATGCTTTTTCTTTACATAATAAAAAATACTATATGTGTGGAATACTACTTCTAGAATCACTTTGGGAATCCTTTGAAATTTGTTGTATTGTTTTTGTTGCTTTCCACTATTTTTTCCTAAGGGCCATTTGTCATTGTCTTCTGATTCAAAATTAATCTAATGAAATCTAATCTAATTTTTCTTTCCTAGCCTCTTCACTCATCCATCATTAATTTCCATGTCATCATTATTATTTAATTATTGAAACTGTATTGCTTTATTTTTAAACAGAACAATGATAAAAGTGAATTTCTATCAACAGCACCTAGTGGTCTAAAGAAAAGATTAATAGGTATGTATTTCTTTTTGAACTGAATCTTTATAAAACGCACCTAAACCGTGGGCAGTAATGGTTAAGTGTGTAGGTTCTAGTCTTAGACTGCTTTTTTTTTTTTTTTTTAAAGATTTTATTTATTTATTCATGAGAGACACAAAGAGAGAGAGAGAGAGGCACAGGCAGAGGGAGAAGCAGGCTCCATGCAGGGAACCTGCCGTGGGACTCGATCCCAGGTCTCCAGGATCACACCCCAGGCTGAAGGCCAAGCTAAACTGCTGACCCACCAGGGCTGCCCCTAGACTGCTTTTTTTTTTTTCACTCTTTGGCTTGCCACTTCCAGAGACTTGTCTGTGGCTCAGGTTTTTCATTTGCAAAATAGGGATAATAATGGTACTAGCCCTGGAATTGTTCTGAGAGTAATGGAAATAAAAGATGTCGAAGTGCTTAGTGTAGTGCTTGACCTTGATATATTTCACAGGTGTTAGCTGTTACCTTTTTTTTTTAAGATGTGTTCATTTTAGACAGAGTGTGCATGGGGGCGGGGGGGGGGGGGCGCGGCAGGAGAGGAAGAGAGGAAACAGACTTTGCTAAGCAGGGCTCGATCTCATGACCCTGAGGTCAAGACCTGAGCCAAAATCCAGAGTAAGGCGGCCGCCCAACCAACTGAGCCATTTAAGGTGCCCAAACCTTTTTTTTTTTTTTTAAGTGAGCTCCAGGCCCAACATGTGGCTTAAACTCATGACCCTGAGATCAGGAGTTGCATGCTCCACTGACTGAGCCAGACAGGTGCCCCCCTATTATTATCTTTTATTATTATCACTACTTCTTTTCATGAAAGAAAGGATAGCACTTTATCTTTCACATTATAGTAAGTGGGTACTGAAGTTAGTTAAAATGTCTGTCTAATAAAATAACATGCCTTTTAGGTTTTTCTTTCTGAGACAGTTTTGTAAGTGGTTCTGTTGATTTACTTAAATATTTTATAATGAAACCATTTTAAATATTCACAGTTATACTGAATGATATCAAGCCAAGTAAATAGACATGGTCCATCCTGCCTTCTGGGAAATTAAAAATAGTTCTAGATTTTCAAATATATAACTCTAGAGCAAATGACTTGTTTACTTTTTATATTTCAGAAAGATGTCAACTCCTTTCTTGAGGTTGACCCTTGACAGTAATATAGCCAACATTGTTAAATCTATATGCAGTAGCCTTTTCTTTTCAAGGCATAGATTTCAGAGAGCATTTAATAATTACATTTTTAATGAACATAAAAATGTAATACTAAATGATTAGATATCTGAAGCAATAAAAGATGATATATGCAGTTTTGATTATTATTTTACATCAGGTACAGTTATCCTATTTTCCCTCCTTACCTCAAAGACTTATCCTTTTGTGAGAGAAGCTGTAAACTTCCTTGTCCTTCTCAGTTACCACCATACAAGTAGGAAATATCCATGTAAATGAGGTAGAAGCATTTTCTGGTTCCTCCTGCATCTACCATGGGCAGCAGTCAGTGCAAATATGAATCTGCTAAGGTATATGTGCCCACAAAATCAGGCCCCTTTTTTTCTTCCTTTAGATCTACATTTATTATATGCTGACCCTAGATATCCTGAAATATATTTGTTGTTCAAAATTAATAAGTTATTTCACTCATACTGGAAGTTAACTTTTTATAATAGTTTTATACTTACTGTGTTGGGTGTAAAATTAGTTTTATCCTTTATGAGTATAAAACTAGCTTTAATATTTCTGGGGAGTAGTGGAGGTTGCTATGTTTTTGTTTTGTTTTGTTTTGTTTTTAAATAAAAAATCAGCTATGGGATGGAATGTGCCTGTGTATTAGTAGTACTTCCAATAGTAGCTACCATTTATTGAGTCAATTATGAGGGTATTTTCTGTGTAGGCAGCAACAGAAAATTCTACAACAGTGGCTTAAGCTGTAGACATTTAGTTATCTCACATAATGAAAAGTCCAGGGATGCACAGTTCCATGGTTGAGGTGACTCAACAGGTCACCTATCTTCTTGGCTCTGCTACCAGCATTTTTCATCTTTAGGTTTGATGCTTCATATTGCAAAATGGCTTCTTTGCCTTTAAGCTCTTGGTATAAATAAGGGCCTTTCCTTCCATAAGTGCAAGAAATCTTTCCCAGAAGCTTCTAGCAAATTTCCCCTCAAGTTTCATTGGTCAGAGGGTTACATAGCCAATCCTAGTTGCAAAAGAGGCTTGGAAAACAAGTATCAGGCAAACAAAAGAAAAGATAATTACCGTGATTATTTATCCCTTAGGTTGAGACACATTGCCACACTTTACAAAATTGGAGTACTGTTAGCAAGGAAGAGGGCAAGAAATGATACTAAGTATGATTGGCAGTTTCTGCCATGGTCCTCCTGTGTCAGGCATTGTCAGTTGCTTTATATACTTTCAGTGTGGTCTTCACAATGGTTCATTAAATTAGGCACTGTGATCCTCATGTGATAAATGAAGGAATTGATGCTCAGAAAACTTTAACTAGCTCTGGGGAAATCATCAGCAAGTAATGACAAAACCAGGAGTGAAAGTCTCTTATTTCAAAATCTACTTTCTTTCCATTACCCTTCAGTGCCTCTCCTGTCAAACTGTCAGATTTTTCCCTATTGCTTTTCCCACACAGTTCCGAGGTCTCATTCTGACAGTGAAAGTGAATATTCTACTTCCAACTCAGAAGATGATGATGGGGTTGCACAAGAAAATGAAGAGGACACTAATGAAGTCATATTGAACCAAAAGATTCCATCACAGAATAGAGCTGTTTCAGCTCCTGTTTGCAAAGAAACACCTTCTAAGAAAATGAAAAGAGATAAAACAGTAAGTGGAGGCTTCAGCCTTAAAAAAAAATTGTATAATATCTTAAAGCTAAGCTACCCTAAGAGAAGAGATTCAAATAGGGGAATCAACAATTTTTTTTCTTCTGTGTTTTCTCAGTCTTTCACATAAATGCCCATTTGTGTCTATATAGTTTCATTTTTGTAACATTGTTGATATATTCAAGTCAGTATAAGTAGTAAGTGAAGTGGCTGTGAATTCACATGGAGTTGTTTGGAAGAACCTTGTAAGACTATGGCCTGAGGAAAAGCTAATTATCTGGTGTTCTGTGTGTAAAGATTCAGAGTAGTCAAGGAACCCTACTGCTTGTAAGGTTTTGCATCCCTTACTACCATGGAGAGTAGTCCTGCCTCAAGTCCACAGAACAAGTAGTGAGCCATTTTACTGGACTAGTAGGCAAGTCTTTTACTTTGCTGTTGAAGTCTTCCTCATTTTCAGCTCTTCTACTGTACTAATATTAAAGGATTTGTTAGAACTGTGGGAGGCAACATGAAGGTCCTGATAGGTAAAACTCCTTTTTTTTTAAGTCTAAATGGAAATTTTATGTTGGAACTGAGTAATCGTTTTTGTAAACAGACTACTTCAGTCGAGTCATTTCTTTGATTTTCATGGTCTTAAGAGTTCCTTAGTTTTACTGCTAGAATTAAATGTCCTTGGTGCTTAATCTGTATTGTTGCTTCAAAAGGAAAATACTGCCAAATAAAGAATTTCACATATCCTATTTTATGCTAATGTTACTGTCTAGTTTGATATAGAACAAATATTTGAAACTAAGAATTGGTTTTGCTCTGTTCACTTTCAGAGTGATTTGGTAGAAGAATATTTTGAAGCTCATAGCAGTTCAAAAGTTTTAACCTCTGACAGAACACTGCAGAAACTAAAGCGAGCTAAACTGGATCAGGTATGTTGCAAGGAATGTTACTTCTACTTTTTTTTACCGTGAACTAGAAAACATACTTCATAAACAGATTTGAGTGAGTTTACACAAATAGAATTATTGTCCTGATAAAATAAAACACAAATTGATGTGACATAATAACTATTAAATATTTTATAAAATGGTAAGTGGTTCACTTGAATTCTGTTTGACATACTATAATTACATTTTTTTCTCTAATTACTTTATCATTTCTTCAGGATAATCATCAGGGCCATAGTTTCTTTGATATCCATGTAGCATTAATATCTGTTATTCTTGAACCCACATCTTCATTGAACTGTACCTTGGTCGTAAAATGGACTGTGACCTTTTAGTTAGAAACCTTGCAAAGAGCAGAGGAAATCTGCTTCTTGATATTATGGGAAACTGCTCAAGTGCCATAAGATAAGAAGGGTACTATATACTATGGTTCTCGTATCTCATTTTATAAAAAATACCTGTTATACTCAGGGTTTTGACTGATACCACCCTAAGAGGGAAGACAGACCTATTTGAGAAAATCTTTGAGTAGAAAGTGATATGATGGGATCCCTGGGTGGCTCAGCGGTTTAGTGCCGCCTTCAGCCCAGGGCATGATCCTGGAGACCTGGGATCGAGTCCCACACTGGGCTCCCTGCGTGGAGTCTGCTTCTCCCTCTGCCTGTGTCTCTGCTGTCTCTCTCTGTCTCTCTCTCTGTGTCTTACATGAATAAATAAATAAAATCTTTAAACATAAAAAAAAGAAAGTGGAATGATCATCTGAGTCAGGAAAAAATTATTATTGGCTCAGAGAATATTGAGACTTACTCCTTGCAAACTAGAATTTTTGTAATTTTCCAAGGTATACAGGGCTTTTTGCAGATATAGAAAAGAGGAGAGAATATAGGGTAAGCTGCTATGACCTGGAAGACATGATGCTATGTGGTTTTTGTTTTTGTCACTTGGCTTATTGGTATTGAGACTCAGAGCAGAGATTGGCTGAAAACATGTCAAGAAGCCAAGTTATTCCAGGAAGGAAATGGCACTAACATCTGCTTAGTGCATATATTTCTATATAAGCAACATGGGAGAAAGGTAAATGGATCTAGGGTCAAAGCAGGACTTTATAGGACTGAGATGCAGAAAGACCTCTAAAATGAAAGGAACACTTGTTACCAATAATGACAGAAGGGAAGGTCATTCAATGATTTTGGACATAGCTAACCAGCACAATCTCAGTAGCACGTGTCATTCAGCATTTGTTTCTTGTGTCTACAGGTCAGCGGGGGGTTGGCTGATCAAAGATTTGCTCCGTATGTCTCCCTTTTTGGACCAGCAGGCTAGCTGAGGCATGTTCTTATTGCAATGGCAGAGATGTAAAAAGTGGAAAAACATAAGACCTCTTACAGCCTGGGCTCAGAATTGGCCCAGTATCACTTCTGCCTCATTCTAGTGGTCACAGCAAATCATGTGGCGGAAAACAAAGTCAAAGATCAGGGAACTAGACTCCACCTCTCTAGGAGGAGGCAAAGTCACAGGGCAGAGGATATGGATATGTTGAGTATTGAGGCTGATAATGCGATTCTCTGCAGCCACGAAAGTTTAACATTAAATTTTATAGATAACATCCCAGATCGAGTTCACACTCAAGTGTGAGTATGCTCTGATAATCTGAGATTAGATCTGAGTATAAATGATTGCTGGAAATGATATTCATCTGCTTTTCCAGGTTCTAAACTTAAGAAGGAATGAGGGAAATGTGTACGTGTCCTGTTTCTCTTTAAGTGTGTGGATAAATGAAACCTATACAAGCCAGAATGCCTGGGATGTTGACTACAACTCTACCCTTTAGTATTAAAAAAAATATTTTTCTTAAGGGCCAGAATCATGGAAACATGGTAGCGCCAGGGTAAAATGCATATACAGCTTTTTTGCTAGAGTTTTCATTTCAAAAAGTGAGCTATGTTTGATTCACCAGCATGAATTTCCAAATTTTGGGTACAGGTACAATGTACCCTCCTTAGTTTATTTACATTATTGTTTTAAAAATGTTGTCATGAGACGCCTGGGTGGCTCAGCAGTTGAGCATCTGCCTTCTGCCCGGGGTGTGATCCTGGAGTCCCGGGATTGGGTCCCACACTGGGCTCCTTGCATGGAGCCTGCTTCTCCCTCTGCCTATGTCTCTGCCTTTCTTTCTCTGTGTCTCTCATGAATAAATAAAAAAAACAAACAAAAAACCACAAAACTTTGCCATACTGGGGCTCCTGGCTGGCTCAGTAGAGCATGTCACTCCTTGATCTTGGGGTTGTGAGTCTAAGCCCCACGTAGGGTGTAGAGATTATTTAAAAATAAAATTTTATTTTTATTTTAAGTACTTTCCATGCTCTTTCCATAACCCTAAGATCAAGACCTGAGCTGAGATCAAGAGTTGGATGCTTATCCAACTGCACCACCCAGGCGCCCCTTAAAAATAATATCTTAAAGAAAAAAATAAAAAAACTTTGTTGCACTTATCAGAGATGGATTTGTCAGAAGTAGATTTTGGGGGGCACCTGGCTGGCTCAGTTGGTAAGCATGTGACTCTTGATCTTAGGGTCATTGGTTTGAGTCCCATGCTAGGGGTGGAGAGCACTTAGTAAGTAAAAGTTTTTTTTTTTTTAAAAATCAAAAGTTAATGGGGCATCTGGGTGGCCCAGTCAGTAGAATGTTCCAACTCTTGATCTCAGGTCTTGATCTCAGGGTTGTGAGTTCAAGCCCTATGTTGGCCGTGGAGCCTATTTAAAAAAAAAAAAAAAAAAAAAAAAAGGTAGCTTTTGGAAAAGGAGAAGTGATTCAAGTTTATTTTACTAGTGACTATGATAAATTATAAAGAACCTTTAATATTTTCTGAGAATTCATATTTCACAGTTACCATCAGCTTTCACATTTCTTCAAATTCAATAGGTTTTTAAAAGTCTGTCTGGATTTGTTAAAGCTGGGAGGGAGGTTTAATCTCCTTATGGTAATGATCTTTTTAGAAATTAAAGCCTTATTGAAATTTATAATCACAGAAATGGCTCTAGACAAAACCTGGGAAATTCTTTACTATTACATATTTGTACTAAAAATGATGTTTAAAAAATTTTAAGAAAACAAGGATGCCAGGGTAACTTGGTGGGCTTCCAGCTCTTGGTTTTGGCTGGGGTTGTGATTTCAGGGTTGTGGGATCGAGCCCTGTGTCGGGCTCCACACTAGGCATGGAGCATGCTTAGAATTTTCTCTCCCTTTTTCCCTGCATTCATGCACATGTACTCACTCGCTCTCTTATCATACTCTCAAAAAAAAAATTTTTTTTAAGAAAACAAATATTTAAATCATACTTGAAATATTATGTGTATTCAGTTGATGATGCACTCATTACCAAACCTGATTAAAGTAATATTTCCACTAGTTTGCCTCTTCTAACCTCTACCTCTAATGAAATTTTTAGTTTGGATTGATTTTGATGTATGTGGTTTGAGAATGATTTTCTTTCCTTTTTTTTTTTTTAAAGCAAACTTTGCGTAACTTGTTGAGCAAAGTTTCTCCTTCCTTTTCTGCTGAACTTAAACAACTAAGTCAACAATATGAACAATTATTTCATAAATGGATGTTGCAGTTACGGTACGTACTATTATTGCTACTGTTGTGAAATAACAACATGGATATGCCTGTGTTAAAATCAAAGCAATTTAATTTTCTTTTTGCAATCAACCAGATATATTTTTCATATATAAAAATTTGAAAAAAAAATCCTAATTATATGACTCACATGTAAAAATGTCATATTGTATGATTCATCTCAGAAATTTTAGTTTTCAAGAAATGTGGCTATATTTATCAGATGTGAAAGCCATTGGTAAAATAAATAGCCCATCTTAGAATTCCAAGTTATTACTTATTAAAGTATTTTGAAATCTGATTTGTCAAGATTGACAAGATATATCAATTATATTTGAGTCCAGTTTTCCGCAGCAAAGTTCCTAAAAAGAATATATATATTTATTTTAATCTCATTCTATTTTCATGTACTACAGATCTTCAAAATTTTGTGATGTCTGTCTGATAAACATTATTTTACCATTTTAAAATTATTTCTTAGATTATATTTTCAATTTTACTGTTTTTCAGATAACAGATTAAAATTCAAATTTGCATTAAAATAACTAAAAGAATAACTTTTTATTTTTACTTTAATTACTTTTATATTTTTATTAAAAAGGATCTTAGTGCTTAAAAACTATACTATCGTGAATGTGTACTCAGTCACTGATAAATAAGAAGGCAGGTCTGCCAAGCAGTAAAAACAAATTGACACAATTTTCCCCATTGATACTGGTTTTGCTTTGCCAATAATACATCAAAGGGGTTATGCTTATCTTCCCTGCTAGGAGCTCAGCTTCTCTCAATAACTATTTATAGTTAGATCTGTTCATTATAAATTGGCAAAGTAGCTCTTCACTCTGATCCTATCCTCTATAGTCCAGTTCCTCCATCTGTCAACCCTGCTAATTTGTTGGGCTTTGCTTCCCAGCCTAGACTTTAGTCAGCACTTCAATAGAAATTGCCAACTCTCTGAATTCCCTTTTTTTCTGCTGCTGCCACCTTGCAGCAGAATGTGCTACGTGGGGGTTATTGCTTTGATTTCTAGGCACCTCTGAGCATCACGTAAATACTATTTCTGATTGACCTCTATAAACAATCATGGAATCGAGCTTTAGCTTTAGCCTTAGTGCTTTGGTGTTCTGGATCTTCTTAATCGCTTAGCTTTGGTTGCTTTTTGCATGTGAGTAACACCCATTGTATCTCTGGCCCACCCCAGATATCACTCCTCAGCAGCAGATACAGATATCTCAGTGTATATTTGAGGTTTCCATGTGGATGTCCTGTAAATAATTCAATATACATAAAATTTAACTCCTCTTAAACCCATCATTCCCACCTGCCCCCTGCAACCTGGCACAATGGATGTCCCATTTGTGTTGTTGCCTATACCGAAAAAATGAGGTATTCTGAAATATTCCCTTTCCATCACCTTCCACATCTAACCACTCTCCAAATTGATCTGACATGTAAAGCTCTTGACAACTTGTTTTTCTACACAACACCTAATTCAGGGCCGTAGTCATTGGTACTTCTCTCTCCTGTCTGTTCCCTCTGTTTAGCCAGGATGATCTTTCTGAAAATATCATGCTACTTTCCTACTTTTTTAAAACCTTTCAATTAACACCTGAGTAGTTAGTTTTAAATGGTCATTGTCCTTGAAATAAAATCTAATCAATGTCTTGGTTGCCTTAACAAAACCTTTGTGACCTGGCCTCTGCTTACCTTTCCTATTTAATCTCAAATAAATCTGCCTGAGCCTGTGGAATCGCTAGTGCCTTGTCCCCGCTGTTCTCCTTTCCCTCCAGCCAGCCATTATTTGAAAGGTAATAAAGAGCTGGAGAGAAAGCTACTGAAGTCTGGTGTACAGATAATAAAACTGTGCTTCTACAGTGTATGAGCTGGAAATCAATGTAATTACTTAGTCATCCTAGTCCTTTCCATATTCTTTATCAACTTAAAGAAACTAGTTGATTATAATAAATTAGGAGGTGCCGAACTTTAATTTCATGAATGCTATCTTTCCTAACAGCCTGGGGTTCAACATTGTGCTTTATGGTTTGGGTTCTAAGAGAGATTTACTAGAAAGGTTTCGAACCACTGTGCTGCAAGATTCCATTCATGTTGTCATCAATGGCTTCTTTCCTGGAATAAGTGTGAAATCAGTAAGTTTCAAAAATGTTAAAAGAAGCAACATTATATCTCCTGCCAATCCATACCCCTACATTAATGAGGATGCTACTTCTCATTCTGGAACATTCAGGTTTTTTTAGCCTTTACACTGGTAGGATTACATATTACTTAAGATCGTGTTTGAACTCAGGGTTCTAGCTTTGAGTCCTCATCTGAATTTCCTACTTTGTAACTGATAAATATATTAAATCTTAGAGAAATGTTAGTTTTGTTTACTATACCAAATACCAACAGTACTTCTCTGAAGGACAGGATTATGGAAGATTTTACTTTTATTATGCTCAGTGACACTTTGGTACTCTAAAAGTAGTAAGTTAATAGTTTGTAGTTTTAGAATACATTTATTATAGATCATTTTCAGTGCAAATACTCATGTTTCATCATTTGAAAACTAAACCTTTTGGTGCTGGCTATTAACCAATGCAGTGTCTTTAATGTTTGTATCCTATTTTAATTGGTAGATCTATGGTTTTCTAATGTTTTCCATAATCGGGGAGGGATATTTTTGCTACCCTCCTATCTATACATCTTTGCCGTTCTTTCGTGTTTCATTTTAGATATAACTTTATGCCAAAAAAATGAATTAGGTATACTTAAGTACCAGTAGAATTTTTTTTTTACCAGTAGAATTTTTTAAGTGGTTTTTCAGACTTGATGGGAAATCTAAATGCATTTTTAACTTATAAAAAAGGACTGATTGTAGTTGTATTTATCCTATATGACAGAATAAGTAGTAATTGATGTACCTCTTGCACTTTTATGATACAGATCCTGAATTCTATAACAGAAGAAGTCCTCAATCATATGGGTACTTTCCGCAGTGTACTGGACCAGCTAGACTGGATAGTAAACAAATTTAAAGAAGGTAACATGATATAGATGCTCTAGTTATAGGGGGAAGCTAAGCATACACTTCTACTTATTCATGTACAGATCAACGGTCCCCTTAAAATGGATTGACTTACCATTTTTTTGACTTTATGATGGTGCAAAAGCAGTATTCATCCATTCACTAGAAACCATACTTCGAATTTTTAATCTTCTCTTGGGCTAGTGATATGTGGTATATACTCTTCTCATGATGCTGGGCAGCAACAGTGAGTCAGCCACATGACCATGAAAGTAAATAACCGATAAATTTAAAACCATTCTGTTTTTCATTTTCAGTATTTTATTCAGTAAATGACATGGGATATTCAACACTTTATTATAAAATAGGCTTTGTGTTTTTGCTCTACTGTAGGCTAATGTAAGCTTTCTGTGTGTGTTTAGGTGGGCTAGGCTAAGCTATGATATTTGGTAGGTTGAGTGTATTGAATACATTTTCAAATTATATTTTCAAGTTAGAATGGCTTTATTGGGACATATCCCCATCTGAAACCGATGAAGATCTGTATTACTGTATACAAAAATCTGGATTATATCAGTAATAACACTTCTTTCAATGCTGATTTAGATTTCTCTGAAATAATTTGTCCTTTCTTTTATCATGAAGTTTTTCTGTGAACTTGACTTATACCTAACAGGAATGATTTTCTCATACTCCTTGAATTTGTATAACCAAAAAAGCCTTTATTTCAGAATAGTTATCAGCTTTTACTTGGCCCATATGAAATGCCCCCAGTTGATAGGTACATCTTTGGTATTGTTATAGTTGCATATTTTTATAACACATTTTATCTCTTTATTTGAAGTAAATATCACTACATTTGAATAGTTTCATACATTAAAATCTGTGGAATGGAAAAAACCATTTTTTATTTTTGTGTGAATGTTTTGGCTATGCGAGCATTTCAAGAAATTAAAAATAAAATTATTTAGAATCAAACGATTGCCACTTAGTCACTAAAGAATTAAAAGGAGTGGGGTGCCTGGGTGGCTATCAGTTAAATGTCCAACTCTTGGTATCAGCTCAGGTCTCCGTCTCGGGTGGTGAGTTCAAGCTCTACACTGGGTTCTACACTGTGCATGGAACCTACTTTAAAAAAAAAAAAAAGGATGGGATCCCTGGGTGGCTCAGCGGTTGAGCACCTGGCTTCAGTCCAGGGCGTGATCATGGAGTCCCAGGATCGAGTCCCACATGGGGCTCCCTGCATGGAGCCTGCTTCTCCTTCTGCTCTATGTATGTGTATGTCTCATGAATAAATAAATAAAACCTTCAAAAAAGATAAATAAAAGGTATAACTTAATTTGATCTGATGGAGAATTTTAATATTGTTTATATGCTCATGAGAGAATGCATGCCGAAGTCATTTTGTATGTATATATACATATATAATGCCTATTTTACATATTATTTATATAAAATATAGCTGTAATTATATAAATTGTAATTACATCATTCATAATTAAATATATATTATGCATGTGATATAAATGTCAATATATTAACATTTAAGTATAATTCAATTAATAAAAATATATGGGGACGCCTGGGTGGCTCAGCAGCTGAGTGTCTGCCTTTGGCTCAGGGCCTGATCCCGGATTCTCAGGATCGAGTCCCACATCGGGCTCCTTGCATGGAGCCTGCTTCTCCTCCCTCTACCTATGTCTCTGCCTTTCTCCCTGTGTCTCTCATGAATAAATAAATTTAAAAAAAAATCTTTAAAAACAAAAGTACAGGCATTAAAAAAAATAGAAATATATGTTTATATGTAATTTAAATACTGTTGATTATGGTGGCTTCTAGAATTTTAAGGAACTTTAGACTTTCAGAATGTTACCAGAATCTTTGTTGTTATATTGTCTCTCTTGTCCCTCTAGCCCCAGTGAGAGAGAAATTTACTCTAAAAAGCTCGTCCTCCATTATAAATGCTGAATGTTATGTTTCTCACAAACTCCTGAGAAACTTATCAATGACTTTTAAACATGTATAGGACTTCTTCCATTATAAGAAAAGGCTTACCTGATTCTACTGCCCTTCCACACTATTTTACTTTCTTATTTCAATGATTTCAGAGTTTTTGAAGACCTATTCTGCTTTCTACTTTTTACCTATTGCCTTAATTTCTTACTTCTGTGCTACCTTAACTATATGCTTGAAGATCACCTGTAATTTTCTTACTAAACCACAGCTGACCTTGGCCCATCCTTTGTTTTTTTGCAGTATTTTAATGGTTTTGACTGCCCCATCCATAAATTCCTCCTTCATTGACTTTTATATATATATTTTTACCTCTCTGACTTTCCTGATGCCTTGAGCAATATCCTAAATCCCCCTCCCCCCCACCACTTTTTTTGTTTCCTTTGGCTTTTGTGTTAATCAGGGCATTCTATCTCTTAATGCCTAGTGAGACCTTTATACGTGTGTGTGTGTGTGTGTGTGTGTGTGTGTGTGTGTGTGTGTGTGTCTCCTTGTCCCCTCTCCACTCCCACCTTACAATGCAACATGCACGGATTTACCTCCAACCCAAAATGCATCTTGCCTTATTTCCTGTGCTTTATTGAAACTGCTTTATGATCCGATTCAGGTGCTAACCATTCCAGTTAAGTCTCTAATACCCAGTCCCTACTGATTTTCAATGAATTTCCTTAAGACTTTAATAATATGTTGCCTCTTTTGAGACTGATATTTTCTCAAATAAATTACATACCTCTATGCAATATTTACTTTGTCTTATGCTACTTTGATACATCTTTTTTTTAATTATTTTTTTTCTTCATTTATTTATGATAGTCACACAGAGAGAGAGAGAGAGAGGCAGAGACACAGGCAGAGGGAGAAGCAGGCTCCATGCACCGGGAGCCTGATGTGGGATTCGATCCCGGGTCTCCAGGATCGTGCCCTGGGCCAAAGGCAGGCGCCAAACCACTGCGCCACCCAGGGATCCCGATACATCTTTTAATACACAAGCATTGTGTGTGGTAAGGACTTCACAAATACGCTTTGTAAATAATAATTGAATTGTCTTTCCTTTAGATTCTTCTTTAGAACTCTTCCTTCTCATCCACAACTTGGATAGCCAGATGTTGAGAGGAGACAAAAGCCAGCAAATTATCGGACAGTTGTCGTCTTTACGTAACATATACCTTATAGCATCTATCGATCACCTCAATGCTCCTCTCAGTATGTATTACCATTTTTCTTTCTTGGGATACCAGTCTTAAAAAATTTCTAAATGTTGTATATCACAACATTTTTATTGTTTTTCAGTACACTTTTTTTGTTTGCATACTTAAAAGACACAGATTGCTAAAAATAAAAGTGTCCTCAATCTGATTCAGAATATAATTCTTGGAAATAAAAATTAAGATTCTATAGGTGGTGTTTTACACCTAAAGTTTCATGAAGAAGAGACCCAACTCTTATTTTGGTCTCTTTCTACTCTTTGTGGTATTGCAACATTTATTTTAATGCATTTAAATTCAGAGACTTTGTGATAATCCTTATAAAACAAAATGTTAAATTATTAAATTGTTTTAAAAGAATGCCTTGGTAGCACTGATATATTTTAAATTATATTTAATACACAAATAAAGCTTCATATGTTGATTGATAATGAAATTAGATTATGAGGTACTGATTTGGATGGCAAAATGTCAAAAATGAAAAATTTCAGGATTCATTTTTTAATACTTTCTGATTCTTTCCTAGAGTAGAATCTAGTAACATGACATTATGATAATTAGTAACTCCTGTTTTCTTTAATCATATGTTATAGTGTGGGATCATGCAAAGCAGAGCCTTTATAACTGGCTCTGGTATGAAACTACTACATATAGTCCTTATACTGAAGAAACCTCCTATGAGAATTCACTTCTGGTTAAACAATCTGGATCATTACCACTTAGTTCCCTAATTCATGTCTTACGAAGCCTTACTCCTAATGCAAGGTAAGAATGAAAACTATAGTTTCTTTTTTTAAAAAAGCTCTACATTTTACGATACGCATGAATAGCTTTTAATGGCAATTTTAAAGTCTCTAGTTTGCAGGATTAAGACAAATGGTTAAGAAAAAAAAAAAAGTTGGCAGTATTAAGGCAGACTCCTTAACAGTAGTGTTAGCATTTTTTTCTTTTTATATTTCCAAATAAGAGCATCTCAAGATAGTGGTCACTGGAAGAAAACGAATTTTCATGGATTTTACTTAAATCTGATGGTAATTTTTAACTTTATTGAACACTGTGGTGCAAACATGGGGCCCTTTACATGAAATAATTCCTTCTATCCTCACTACCATTCTAAGGTAGATAGCAACAGGCACAGAGATTTTGATCCAAATCTGCCTGGCTCCCAGGTTCTTGCTCTTAAACATTTCTGTGTAATACCTCCAGTGAAGCCCCTTCAGCAGCCTCCCTATGAAGCGTATCTGAAATAATAAAAGCTAAGAAAAGCTCGATACAGCATAAAGTGGCAAAACATCAAGGGCATGATAATTAACCTGTTGAAAAAGGCTTTGAGTAGCAGATTCCCGCAAAGCCCCCCCGCAAAGCATAGAGTTCTAGAACAATTTTTAACAAGATGAAATATTTAAAAATAACAAGCCCTGTTGAGAATAAGTAAAGTTTGAAAAAAGATGAAAATACTATGTTCTTGGATGAGTGGACTGAGCATGTATTAGACCTATAAATTAATTCAAACATCAATGATTGTGTTTTAAATCTGACACAAAATGTAAAGTTTCTTAAAGAAGCAGATGTGACTAGCAAAATCTTTTTCTCCCAAGAGCAGTGGCACTTGTCAAGATGGTACAATACTTTTCACTCTTTAATTCATCTCCTTTTGTTCCAAACACACAGCATAACAGATAAAATATAAAATGACCAAAAAACATAGATACAGCCTGGCTGAAAAATATGAACATCTCAATGAAACAATCATAAAGCAGTGAGAGAGCTGAAGGCAAAGCCCAGCTACGTTCTGGATCTAGCTAGTAGCATTGGCAGCTGAGTTTCACTTATGTAGGGTAACAGTGGTATGATAATACCACTTATTGTCCAGACCTCTAGATACTTTTGTTCAGGACAAATGCCAAACCAGACAGGATGGTAGGTTATTTTTTTTTAAAGATTTTATTTATTTATTCATGAGATATACAGAGAGAGAGAGAGAGAAGCAGAGACACAGGCAGAGGCAGAGGCAGAAGCAGGCTCCATGCAGGGAGCCCAATGTGGGACTCGATCCCGGGACTCTAGGATCGTGCCCTGGGCCAAAGGCAAGCGCTAAACCGCTGAGCCACCCAGGGATCCCCAGGATGGTAGATTAAAAAAAAAAAAGCACGTAAAACAATACCATGGATATTATATAGTGCTCAAATTCATACGGCAGTATGGCTAAAATTTTAAAGTGTGCATGGAAGTGAAAAATAACCTGTTCAGGATGGCACTGACCCTATAAAAGAAGGGTGGAGACTAGCTAGGGGGTGGGGTATGCAGGAACTTTTCAAATCTTTTTTTTTCTTCTGGCAATTTCTTTTGCATTGTTTGCTTTTTTCCTTCAAGATTTTGTTTATTTTAGAGCAAGGGAGAGCAAGAGAGCAGGGGAAGGGGCAAAGGCAGTGGGGTAGAGTCCAAGCAGACTTTGTGCAGAGCCCGACACAGGACTGATCTCACGACCCCAAGACCATAACCTGAGCCGAAACCGAGAGTTGGATGCTCGACCGACTGAACCACCCAAGCCGCCCTACATGTATTTGCTTTTTAAAAAACTTTGGGTTGTGAAGTAATTAGATTCACAAGAGGCTACACAGAAACGTACGGGGAAATCCTGAGCATCCCTTTCCCAACTACCTCCCATCACAGTGCAGTATTAAAACCAAGAAACAGACATCGGCACCATCCATAGAGCTTATTCATATTTACCTTTGATACGTGTAGCTACTTGCGTGTTTATAGCCCTGAGCAGTTTAGTCACATGCAGAGCCTTACAGAACTATTACCACCACAGTCAAGATATTCATCTGTGTCCTCACCAGAAGACTTCCACATGCTAGCCTCATGCTAGTAATTTAATGAATTTTGTTACTCTGTAAAGCTGCACTGTACACCTGAAGGTTAGCATTGCATTAATACTGAAATGTGCATTGGGTAGCTAATCAAAACTTCTATGTATCTGCAACAGAAAAAGTCTCACAAAGTCTCATTCAGTCTTACTATGCTTACCCTTAATGGACTAGCGCAAGCTGCTGCATATAAAGTTAGGAATCCATGCAATAGAAGTACTCTCAACACTGCTCTAATGCAAGTAATTTTTAGTTCGGGGTACCCTCAATGTCTGTGCACTAGCCTTCGCTGCACTTTTTTTTTTTTTTTAAACTATGAAAATTTTTTTTATTCTGCAAACTCCAGTATCATTTAGTCTTTACCTGGTGTGAATATGATCAAAACCTTTGACCAACATTTAGCTGTGGAGTCACTAGCAAGGTCTACTTATAATGTGGCCACTCAGTCAGTCTAAATATGCTTATACTAATTATTTTCTAGGTAATCTTGAAAATGTAAAGGTTTAAAGTTTTTGCCATACCCAGGGAGTCCTGGAAATCTTAGTGTGTGTGCTTCCAGCCCCATAATTCCACTTTGTACACTTCTCCTGGAGAAACTGATATGAAAGAATCATGTATAATTTAATGTGGAATGTAAATGTCCAAAATGAGTAGGGCAATGGTAAGTTTGTGGTACATGATAGGATAGGCAAGCAGCCAGTAAAAATTTAGGAAGATTTTAATGACATGCAAAAATCAAAGTGAAAAGGTGAGATGTAAAATGATGTGTACTATATATAAATGCATGAATTCATGTGTCTTGACCTTGCTTCATTCCACAAAGACTTGAGAAGGCAGCACACAGGAATGTGATTTGCACATCAAATGTTAGTGGCTATTATTTTAGGTTTATGGGATTAATATTTTCTTCTTTACACTGTATTATATAGTCCAGATTTACTGTTCTCATTTGATGTTAATGTTCTGGATTTGAATTCCTGTTTTGTTTTTTTCCCTTAGGGGGATTTTCAGGCTACTAATAAAGTATCAGCTGGATAACCTGGATAACCCTTCTTACATTGGTATCCACTATTTATAATATTGTGTGTCTTTTGTTTCACCCCATAAATTCCTTTATGTTTCACAGCAGCAAATAAATGGTTTGCCCTGGGATCAGTTTGTCTGCCACGTGGCATATTTTCAAGAAGCCCCACAGATACACTGCTTGAACAGGCTGTTTGCCAAGGCACATTCAAAGACACGTCTGGCCTATTTTTAAATTTCCTATGGTAACTCTGGACATGTGTCTGCCAACTACATACATTTCACATGCTGGACATCTTAATCAGATTTTCTTCCCCCGGGGTAAAAATAATGTGTTAATTTGCACAAATATTTTAATAGTTCAGCTCTTATGACTTACTAGTTCTTTTTTTTTCTTAAGATTTTTATTTATTTATTTGACAGAGAGCACAAGCAGGAGAAGTGGCAGGCAGAGAGAGAGAGGGAGAAGCAGCCTCCCCGCTGAGCAAGGAGCCCAATGCTGGGCTCACTCCCAGGACCCTGGGATCATGGCCTGAGCTGAAGGCAGACGCTTAACTGAGCCACCCAGGTGCCCCTAGTTCCTTCTTTAAAGGTCAACTTTATTCATAGTGTTTAAAGCTACCCACAAGATTTATGTTCTACTTGGTCATAGTTGACTACTTTTCAACCAGTCAGTTCTCTTTAATTTAAAATATAAGCCACAGTGTATAATACTCACCTTTATCAATACTTACTGCTTTGACATACGATGGCAACAGCACTTTGTGTTCTCTGGTATGGGTATCCTTATATGGGGTCATGTCTTAAATGATGACTTATGTTCATATCTCCTTCTGAACTCTCTAGGACTTTCTTTTCAAGACTTTTACCAACAGTGTCGAGAGGCATTCCTGGTCAATAGTGATCTGACACTTCGGGCCCAGTTAACTGAATTTAGGGACCACAAACTTATAAGAACAAAAAAGGTGAGACTTTTGCTATTACAGCATTATATGCTAAGAATACTTTATCTCCTGTTTACTTAAGGACAAGTATGCCTCTGACTCAACTTCAGTGATAAAATGCAAGTTCCATGATGGGTCATAAGGATCCATTTAGGCAGTATGCCATCTGAGTTCTGTAGAAAGAGATAAAGTACAAGTACTCAGTTTCAGAGCAGAAAACGTAGGAGTTCTAGCCCAGAGTAATAGGCCATTAGAAATAGAAGTCAATTAATTCTATTCCCTTCTCCCTCTCTCCCTTCTACCACATTCAGTAATTGGATGTATATGGAGCATTAAGTATTGGGACACGGTATTAAGCAAAAACCTAATTCCTTTCTGATAGAGCTTAGTCTAATGGAGAAGATAGACATTTGTCAAATAATCACACATGTAAAGCGTTAACTGTAATAAGTCCTATGATCAGAAAGGTACATAGTTCTAAAAGACGTCAGATTCATATATTATGCTAATTTTGGTTATCAGATCAGTGAGCCGAGATCTAGAGAGAAACTAGGAGATAACTGGTCAGAGAGAATAAACCAAGGCCAGCATGACTTAGGATGAGGTTTATAAGACAATGACCTAAGGGCTAGCCCACACACTACTTTTAGGCCAAGGATTTTAATCTTCATTTGAAAATAAAGGGAAATCATTAAAAAAATTGTCCTCTGAATGTAGAGAGTGGGATGGGGATTGTTAAATGTCAGCACACAGAGACACCAGCTAGGAAGGTGTGTTAGGAGTCTGTAGTCTGGGTGAGCTGATGGTCGGGAACTTGACTAGGAACTTGGAGAAAAGTGGTTGGAGTTCAGATACACTTGGGAGGTGAAACTGACAAGAACTGGTGATAGGTTGGGCATGAGTGCCAAGGAAAAGTGAGCAAGAAGGATTTCTGGTGTCTGGCTTGCATAGCCAGAGAGGTGGTGAGATCACTGGATGAGAAACATTTTTGAGGAAGACAGATCATGAGTTCGTGATTGTAATATGTTTGGTCTTAACTATGTTTGAGGTTCTTTTGAGATTTCCAAATGGAGATGTCAACTAGGCAATTGGGTTTCCTGGGACAAGAAACCAGAGGAAAGATCTGGGCTAGAGGCAGAAGATTAATCCCTGTGTATTAAGGTAGTAACAAACCAGGCATTGGTGGGACTATCTAGAGAGGGGATATACAGTGAGAAGGCCAGGAACTAAGCCTAGAAGTGTGACATTTAATGGCCGAGTAGAAGATAAACGTGTAGAGGCGGGAGAAATAGCCAGGAAGAAAACTAGAATATGATGTTATAGAAGCCAAGAGAATGTTTGTTTGTTTTTAAGATTTTATTTATTTATTCATGAGAGGCAGAGGGAAAATCAGGCTCTCTGCAGGGAGCCCGATGTGAGACTCGATCTTGGGACTCTAGGATCATGCCCTGGGCCGAAGGCAGGCAGTAAACCGCTGAGCCACCCAGGGATCCCCCCGAGAATCATGTTTTTAGGAAGAGTAGTCAGCAGTGTTGGGTTCTGCTGAGTGGCCAAAAAGATGAAAACTGAAAATATGTATTGGATATATAGGAATAAGGAATTCCTGGTATTCCCAGGAAAAGCTCTTTTAATGACATGATAATGGTGGTAGAAGCTAGGTTGGACTGGGTTGAGTAAAAGATGAGGAAATGGAGACCACCAATTATTGACAGTTGATAGTAATGAGAGTCTAGCAAGAGTTTATTTTTATTTTTATTTTTTAAGATTTTATTTATTTATGAGAGACACGGGGCAGGGGCAGAGTTACAGGCAGAGGGAGAAGCAGGCTCCATGCAGGGAGCCTGATGTGTGGGACTCAATCCTGGGTCTCCAGGATCAGGCCCTGGGGCAATGGCGGCACTACACCGCTGAGCCACTGGGCGGCCCACAAGTTATTTAAAAAGGGCAGCACCTGGCTGCCGCACTTAGTAGAGCGTGCCATTCTTGATCTCGGGGTCATGAATTCCAGTCCATACTGGGTATAGAGATTGCTTTTAAAAAAATGGGTGTGATGGGGTAGAGATACCTGGATAAAAGAACAGAAAAATCAACAGTGTAAGATTCTAGAAAGAACAGGAGGGTAAAGAGATCTATTCACCCTCTTTTCCACTATGAAGTGGTTTAACTATAAACTCAGTGTATTTAAATAGATATGTCTTTGTGCCCTTTTGCCTTAATCTTTACATTTCTGTATTTCTATATTAAATCCATTGTTTTTGCCTGACCTACAACAGGATTCACATACATCGCTTTACAAATGACTAACATCCAGGTTATTGTCACTTCTTGTAGGGAACTGATGGAGTGGAATATTTATTAATTCCTGTGGACAATGGAACACTGAGAGATTTCCTGGAAAGGGAAGAAGAAGAGTCTTGAAGTTATCCCTTTCTCTTGAATCTTTTGTGGAAGGGTTGTACCCCAGCTGCCACTCCTCTAAAGTGTTTACATCTAACATTAGACTCTTTTCCAGTGTACAAGACTTAAAGTTGGGAGGGGGGAATGTCATCAATTAGAACCTTGATTAGCCTGGCTGGTGTATCATCTCTAGTACTATGCATTGGTCCTCGAGTTGGGAGAAAACGTGCCTTTCATTCATTACCTCTCTGGAGACTTCGTGCTGGAATGAACTGTGTGCTCAGGGACTATTTGGAGCTGGATGTTTTTGATTTATTTTATACTAGAGAGGATATTATTCCTAATTTTTTGAGGGCCTTTTAAACACTCCCAGAGCTGTTTGCAGATGTGTTTGTGCCAGAGTGTGGAAGTACAAAAACACTGGCATCACATAAACCTATTTCTTTATTTGCTGTTGTCTGAGCTGATGAGGGCAGATCATCTTACTGTTTTTGGTGGGCTTAACAAAAGGGATGCGTACGAGTAGGTGATCTAGCTTTCTCCTTTTGGAGTTAGACAATATCCTGGGAGGATGGGGAGGAGAGGGCATGACCCTGTTCAGTGGAGATAGAGGGAAAAGCATAATGAGTGTAGAGGGTGCATACCCACCTTAGAAAGCACATGAACAATAATCATGATCCCTGGAACAGCTAACATCTGTGCCATCACCTTCATGACACAGCCAGGCTACAGAAACACAGTCCTGAGTTACATTTTAGTTGTTGTTTTGAAGACAACAAAAAATAAAATTTTAATTATTCTTGTAGTGACAGTTTTTCTTCAATAACGTGCAAGTGAGTAGCATATTAATGGCTGATTTTAATCTTGATTTCTCTAGATTAAGTAGACCCAAAACTTACTGTAAGACATTTCAGTTTTTTTTTTGTTAAAGTAACAGTTTCAAGCCCTCTACATATTTACCAAGCTTTTTTCCTGAAGAAAGAGAAAAAGGCTAACCTTGGGCACTGGTCAGCTTATAGTCTTTACATACTCTCTAAAATACTTCATACTTGGAAATGAAATTCTTCATTAAAATATCACCAAAATAAGTGAGAGCTGCGGATGCAGTAAACTTTATCTTGTAAACCCCTTTCATGAAACTTTCCCAAAATGCTCCGAATTTAAGTCATTTCTCTTTGTGGCATATGATTAATTTGGTTAAGTCCATGTATGAGGGTTTGTTTAGTCTTACATATAATCAAAATATTTAAACTAGTACATAAATTTGATTCTAAAATTGTTACCAAAGGATATTCAATGAAAAGTGAGTTTCCTTCCCCTTCACCGATCCAGTCCCTTACACAACCAGTGATAGTTTATTCCTCCAGAGGTATTCTATGCACATGGAAGGGTGTGTCTATATCTCCTTTTAAAAACACAAATGGTAGCATATGATACACACAAATGGTAGCATATGATACGTGCTCGTTTGCACCTTGCTTTTTTTGCTTAATATATCTAGTTTATAACTTATAACAAAGTATATAAAATCTTTAAATGACCTAATATGCAAATTTTGCATTCACCCTTAAATATCTACTGGTTTATTTTTATAATTTTTGTGTCCATACTATTTGCAAGCAGTATGTATCAACAGTCTTATTAATAAATAAAAAGCCAATTTGGATAGAATCACTTTTTTATAGTACTGGTTTTTTACTAAAAATATTTTTAAGTCCTTCAAAAATTTTCTGAGTGCATCTTACAAATCTGAATATCTTAGCAGAATTATCCTACACTTTAACTTGTTTCAGTATCAATGTTCCTTATACTCTATCAGTTAAGAAGTTGACTGCTAAGGCTCCAACTTACATTACTTGCTTCTGACAAGGGTCAACAGACCTCAAAACCTTGATTTTTCTGGCTGCTCTTAATAAAATGGCCAAATGAACAGGTCCAAAAACGGCATAGGGGATGCAGAACAGGCATTCTTACAACTCTACAAGAATTGATTAAACACCACTGAATTCCCGATGCAGAGTGCTAAATCTGTTCCTGTGATACTCTAGAAATTGATTTTCTTAGCATGTTTGTCATTTTAATAAATGAGCATTTCATATAAAAGATCAGTGAATTTAGGGAATAGATTTTGCTTATCTTTTTAAAAAAAACTTACTTTAGAAGTCTATTTCTTCTAATTCAAATGTGGAGCCGTAGCACTGTATTTTCCTACATTCTAGGAAGCGAGGAGACTCTTGCAGCTTAGTCCTGAGCCATCAGAGGGCCTGCGTTATCAGACTGTGGCTCCTAAAACTGATGGATAAAAATGGGTTACGCAAAGGACTTTATTCTCAGGCTTCCTGTAATTACTTCTCCCTTAGGAGGGTCTCCTATCTTTTGGTATTTCAAACTGCTAAGACATTTTAATTCATGTTTATTGAACACTACGTAGAAGGCTCTATGCTAGATAGAGGAGTTGTAAGGAATATGAAGGAAGAAATATTATGGGGTTTTAATAGCTTTATTAAATTACAGTATTCTTAATTTGCCGAAAATAAATTTGAAATAACCGATGCTATGGAAAATATAACTAAGTTATATTTTAAACTGAGTTTAATAGAAAGCTAATTACCATGTTTTCATAACCATTTTGGTATCTACCACACTTCGGCCTTGAGCCCTCCCATATTTAGGTCACCACCCTTATTTTGTTACCTAACATCCTGCAACAGCAGCATTCTCTCTCTGGAACTGAAGTGCTTGGGCCCCATTCAAGTATCTGAATCAGCATTTTAAGAATCTGCATTTTAAAACTCCATCTCCATACATTTTTCTGCACATTAAAATTTGAAAAGCAGTGGGGCAGCCTGGGTGGCTCAGTGGTTTAGCACCGCCTTCAGCCCAGGGTGTGATCCTGCTCCCTGCAAAGAGCCTGCTCCTCCCTCTGCCTGTTTCTCTGTGTCTCAAGAATGAATAAATAAAATCTTAAAAATAAAATCTTAAAAAAAAAAGCAATGATATATACAATTAACACCTTAAAGTTAACAGTTCAGAAAATCTGACAAGTGAAAATAATTCATCTTTGGTGATACTTAAAAACAAAACTACAGAGGGACATATTTGAGGATATTTTATTTAGAAAAATTTTTTTTTAAGTCAGAGACCCAGGCAAAGGGAGAAGCAGGCTCCCCACAGAGAGCGCAATGTGGGATTTATCTGGGAATCCAGGATCACACCCTGAGCCCAAGACAGATGCCCAACCACTGAGCCACCAGGCATCCCAAAACTTTAAAAATTGTAGTAACAATGGCATTCTTTTTTTTTTTTTTTTTACGATTTATTTATTTATTCAGAGAGAGAGGCAGAGACACAGGCAGAGGAAGAAGCAGGCTCCATGCAGGAAGCCGGACGCGGGACTCGATCCTGGGTCTCCAGGATCACACCCCAGGCTGCAGGCGGCGCTAAACGCCGCGCCACCGGGGCTCCCCAACAATGGCATTCTTTAAAAAAAAAAAAAAAAAAAATGGCAATAGCATGTCCAATCATCATTAAAATCTTTGATCCATTAGATCCTTTCTGAAACTCAGCAAAAGGCACTAATCTACAACCTTCAGCGTGAATAAATGTTCAAGGTGAGATCACGTCTTACCTTCAGTGCCATAAAGGAAAAGGTTTAAGAATCCCTGTCACCAAGCTATTTCCCAAGCATCATCTCTGACCATACCCTTCCCGCCTCCTGCTCTCTGCCCTGACAGTAAGTGAATTGTGGGCTTTTTCAATGCATTGTGCTGCTTCTCCAGTGTTTGTTCAAGCTGTGCCTGATTGCATCCTACCCTTTCCCCAGGAAACCTCCTCTGTAGGCCCCCTGCGGATCTTCAGCATGTAATTACAATAGCCTCTCAGGCATCATCTCCAAGCCATCTGCTCTCCCATTCCCTAGACCTTGACCTCGACCATCCCTCATCAAAGCTTTCTCCTTGGCTTCTGACCCTTTGCCTCCTCTAACCTTGGAATCAGGGTCATTTCTAAGGCTCAGTCCTATTAGTTATTTCTGTAGTGAATCAATATTACAGGTGAACCACCGAGAATAATGTGTAAATTAGGATCCCAAGTCTTCCAGAAGATGATTAGTAGGAAAAGAGTCCCACAAAAGAAATGCAGGTTGTGGAAGGGGAGGTGTGCGAGGGGGGGATGGGGTAACTGGGTGACAGCACTGAGGAGGGCACTTGATGGGATGAGCACTGGTATTACATGTTGGCAAATCGAACGTCAATAAAAACAAATGAAAAAAAAAATGTAAAATTCTTTCCTTTCTCATCTTAGTATTTTAAAAGATTTGCTTTTGTCATTCCAAAGGAAAAAGCTCTCTGCTGAGACACTGGAAATATGCATAGAAGGATTCAAAAGAAAAGCCTCCCATACCATTCGGGAAAATCCCAGTTAAAATGGATTTCTTTTCCTTCAGAATTTCTTACATACCTCCTGTATCAGGTTTATTATCAATGTTCATTAAAAAGGAGTTAAGAACAGACTCTGGAACCAGACTGAGTTTGTGTCCAAACTCCCATCATTTCCTAGCTATGTGGCCTTGGGCAGACTCCGTAACCTGTTTGTTTACTCATCTGTAGAATGGAAATAATACCTGTATTCTTGTTTCTGAAGATTAAAAGTGTTTATAACATACCTGAGAGTGCCCAGGACAAAATTAGCATCGTATGGTAACTGGGAATATTTTGGAAGCTAACTATCTTTTTATAATACTAATAAAATTCCAGGTGAGTTACCTAAAAAGCACTAAAACAGTCATGAATAATGACCATGTATATTAAGAAAAAAAAACAAAAACAAAAAAATAAAACCTCATCCTGATTCTGAAATTCAGCTGAGAGATTAGTGATCTGGGAATGGGAACATAGAGACAGACCTTATCACCCTCTGCAGGCTGTTATCTACAAATAAGTATTCCTATCTCAAGTTTTTTAAAGTACATTTTAAACTAGCCAAGGGCAGAGAGATCTAGAATGACACATCCCATCTATAATTAAGCAAAGGAGTTGCTCAAGCAACTTACCAGAATGCTAAGTAAACAGATTTTAGTGGATCTTTCCTGGAGTTTATAATGAATATATGCTTTACATTTATAATCTTAATTATCTTATAATGAATACTTATTCCTGAATGGTAGTTATGTTATGGTTTTCACCATATGAGCTACAGAACATTTGGTGAACAGATTTACAAACAAGAAATAATATACATTTTAAGACATTCTTCCAGGAGGAGTCTAACTCTGATTTGTGTTATGCATTCAAGTTGGAGCCAATTGGTTTGTAGACTGTCATCCTGTCCTTTCTGTATGCTTTATACCACATGAAGAGGGTCCCTGTCTGTTTCTGACAGGATAATATTAATCTTATTCTCCAAGTGAGCACCCAGCATATCTCGAAGATCAGAAAGAAAGCCTCGTTCAGTGTTGCTATGTTCACAGAGGATGACATTTATTCCTTGGGATGCAGCATCCAGAACATCATGATGGGACATCTCACCTGCCAAGAGAGGAAAGAGCAAGTACTTAAATATTAGACACAGAGTCTGTAGAATGTTGAACCATAACTGCATAAATACCAAGTTCTCATTGTGTAAAAAAGCAGAACTTTACACATAAATCTAGAAAGTTATATTCAGGCTTTATTACATGTTCTCCAATTAGAAAGAGACAGACCATCTCACTGAGAATTCCCAATTCTTTCTCCTTGGCAGACTCAAGTCAAGTATCTAAACCCACATATACAACAGTATCTAATACTGCCAGAACTAGACCTATAAGAACACCCGTTCAAAATGTTTCCATTGGGGCGCCTGAGTGATGGTGACTCTTTTTTTTTTTTTTTTTTAATTTTTATTTATTTATGATAGTTACATCAGAGAGAGAGAGAGAGGCAGAGACATAGGCAGAGGGAGAAACAGGCTCCATGCACCGGGAGCCCGACATGGGATTCGATCCCGGGTCTCCAGGATCGCGCCCTGGGCCAAAGGCAGGCGCTAAACCGCTGCGCCACCCAGGGATCCCAGTGATGGTGACTCTTAATCACAGCTCAGCTCCTGATCTCAGGGTCATGAATTTGAGCCCTGCATTGGGCTCCATCTCTCACATGGAGCCTACTTCGAAACAAGCAAAAACCCCAAAATGCTTCCATTATAAAAATTAAAAACTAAGTGAACTGGGGCTTTCAGAAATCTCTCGTATTAAAAAATAAAAAAAAATAATAAAAAAACTCCTATAAATATTAAAAGGTATAGAAAATCCTGGGTGTACTTCCCAAAGACTCCTTTTGGCTTTATGAACACCAAAATTTTCAGTATCAGCTCTAGTCTAATTCATAAGGATGAAATAAATTTAAGGTTATTTCTAAATTAAAGACAAGGTAAAAAATAAAAATAAAAACATGCATTTATTTTCCTTTGACTTAGGCAAAATTTCTAGAAACTCTGAAGTTTCTAGTACAAGAGGATCTCTCATCTTTTGGAAAAAGATTTTAGGAAAACTCAAGTGTTTTGCATTTTTTAAAAACCCCACTTGTGAATCTGATGACTTCTAATTTACCAGCAAAAATATACTGTACAATTTGGCTTATTCATAACAAGCATAATATTGAAATCTGTTTAGAGCTCTAAAAGCATTAAAAAAAAATATGGAAAAAAAGTTTTTTCCCCTGAAAAATTTTCAATCCTTTACGTTTTTCCCATCTCCCCAGTATGCGTCATTTCGTATATGGGACAGTTTTTATTCAAGCACTTTTTAAAGTTGTGTGTGTGTGTGTGTGTATTTTAAGATTTTACTTATTTATTTTAGAGAGCACTTGGGTGGAGGGGCAGAGGGAAAGAATCTCAAGCAGACTTCCTGCTGAGCACAGAATCTGACCCTGGCACCCTGAGATCATGACCTGAGCTGAAACCAAGAGTTGGGATGCTTAACTAGTAGAGCCTCGCAGGAACCCCTAAAATATCTTAATCTATAACAGCAAAATATTTTAATCTATAATAGAAGAAAAGACCCTAATGGGCTCCGTTAGAAGCCATGCTTCAGGAAAGACAAGTCTGGTGTCTGAACGATTCCACATGCTCTGATGGACGTGGGGGAACCTGCAAAGACTCTGCAATACTAGCTGAAGGCAGGGGCACCCGGGTAGCTCAGTCAGTTAAGTGTCTGCCTTCTGCTCCAGTCATGGTCTTGGGGTCCTGGGATCCAGCCCTGCATTGGGGACCCTGCTAGGTGGAGAGCCTGCTTCTCCCTCTGCCTCTGCTGCTCCCCACCCCCACTTGTGCACTCTCTCTGTTGAATAAATCTTTTGGTTTTTTTTTTAAGATTTTAAAAAATTTATTCATGAGAGAGACAGAGAGAGAGGCAGAGACACAGGCAGAGGGAGAAGCTCCCTGTGGGGAGCCTGATGTGGGACTCAATCCCAGGACCTAGGGATCACAATCCATGCCAAAGGCAAGGCTCAACCACTGAGAGCCCCAGGTACCTCGATAAATAAAATCCTAAAAAAAAAAAAAAAAAAAAAAACTAGCTGAAGGCAAGGGGAAGAGAAGCCTAGCTCAGGATGGTAGCTGTGGGAAAGAAAGAGCAATGAGAGAAAATTTCTATCTGCAAGGAGCAAGCTCTCCATCTGCTGGTCTTTCCACAATAAGACCCTTAACAACCTGATACTACCATGTTCTGCTCAAAGAAAGGGTGATGAACATCAACAGAGGCCTATGTGTGGCTTTAAACAATTCTGAATTGCATTAATTTATCTTATGCACATATTGCTTAATAATTTAAAAAATCAGTTTAAGAAAGTAATTATTTATGAGAAAACAATCACATGCCCCAAATTAAGAGATATATCACAAAACAAATGGCCTATACTCTTCAAGTGCCAGTGCTCTGGACAAAGCTGAAGAACTATTCTAGATGCAGTGATCATGGACTAGATATCAATCAGAAAAAGAAATGCAACAACACGGATGCCTGGGTGGCTTAGTAGTTGAGCATCTGCCTTTGGCTCAGGGCGAGATCCTAGAGACCGGGGATCAAGTCCCACATCGGGCTCTCTGCATGGAGCCTGCCTCTCCCTCTGCCTGTGTCTCTGCCTCTCTCTCTCTCTGTGTCTCTCATGAATAAATAAAAATTAAAAAAAAAAAAAAGCAACAATTCTGATCAATTAGCAAAATAAATAGACTACATATTAAATAAGTGTTTGGGTTTTTTTTGTGGTGGTTGTTAAAGATTTTATTTATTTATTCATGAGACACAGAGAGAAAGCAGAGACACAGGCAGAGAGAGAAGCAGGCTTCCCCGCAGAGAGCATAATATAAGACTAGATCCCAAGACCCTGGGATCACGCCCTGAGCCAAAGGCAGAGGCTTAACCGCTAAGCCACCCAGGGGTCCCTTAAATAAATGTTTTAACAATATTAAATTCCTGTATTTGATCTCTTTCCATGTCCTTGTTCTTAGGAGGTTATAATGTCCTTGTTCTTAGGAGGTTTATGTTGATGTATTTAGGGATAAGATAAAAGGCCACGTATATAATTTATTATTAAATGGTTTTGGGAAAACAAATGAATAGAAATATATTTATACACACACTCATAGATATTTATAGACATACATACATGCATACATATATGTGACACAGAATATGCACATGTAGCAAAATATAACCATTAGCAATCTTTATTTTTATTCATTTATTTTTTAAGTAAGCTTCCATACCCAGCATGGAATCCAACATGGGATTGAACTCACAACCCAGACCTGAACCAAGATCAAGAACTGGATGCTTAACCAACTAAGCCCAGGTGCCCCTATAACCATTAATCTTAAGTGAAGGACATACAAAAGCTCATTGTACTATCCTTGCAACTTTTCTACAGGTCTGAAATTCCTCCAAAGTAAAATGTTATAATTAACTTTATTTTTTAAAATATGTATTCATTTAACAGAGAGAGAGCAAAAGAGAGCAAAGGGAAGAGCAGAGGGAGAGGGAGACAAGCAGACTCCCTGCTGAGCAGGGGGCCGACAAGGGGCCTGATCGAACAACCCTGAGATCATGAACTGAGCTGAATGATTTTTTATTTTATTTTATTATTTTATTTTACTTTTTTAATTTTTTAATTTTCAAATGACTATTTTAATTTTTATTTTATTTATTTATTTTTATTTATTTATGATAGTCACAGAGAGAGAGAGAGAGAGAGGCAGAGACATAGAGGGAGAAGCAGGCTCCATGCACCAGGAGCCTGACGTGGGATTCGATCCCGGGTCTCCAGGATCGCGCCCTGGGCCAAAGGCAGGCGCCAAACCGCTGCGCCACCCAGGGATCCCTCAAGTGACTATTTTAAAATTAACTGTAGGGGCACCTGGGTGGCTCAGTTGGTTGAGCATCTGATTCATGGTTTCGGCTCAGGTCATCATCTCAGGATTGTGGGATAAGGCCCTAGGTCGAGCCCCCTGCTCAGCAGGGAGTCCACTTGAAGATTTTCTCCCTCTGCCCCTACCTCCTGGCTCACACATGCACGCACTCTCTCTAAAATAAATATTTAAAAAATTAAAACAATAAATAAATAAAAATAGTCATATAATGCTGTAGGTATTTTGTCAAACTCCTTATACACTGAAAGTTGATTTCAATCTAGTACAAGTTTGAGGGCTTATACAAATTTTACATCTTCAGAAGAATAGAAAACAGATACTGGTCATGTGCACTTGTAGTAAGTTCAGAGAAGGAATAGTAACGGAGAGGCTTAGGAAGTAGCCATGGGAATAGCCAGAGGGTTAAAACCCTGGATTCTGGTCCTGGAAGTAAAAAAAAAGTAATTTTTTAAAAAGATTTTTATTTTTAAGTAATCTCTGTACCCAATGAGGGACTCGAACTTACAAACCCGAGATTAAGAGTTGCATGCTCTACTGAATGAGGAACATACAAAAGCTCATACTGAATGAGCGAGCCAGGAACCCTGAAAAAAGTATTTAACTAACTGCCTCTCTCCTAACCCTAAGGAGGAACAGAGGTGGAAATGCAGCACGTAGAGCAAGTGTACAAAGTGCCTCCAAATCTTTTGAATGAGCAGTCACGTTACCTATTAGATGTTATGCTCAAGGACAAAGCATAGAGCCAAAGTGCCAAACAAACACTGTCCAATAGAAATATATACCGCAGGTTAAGAACAAAGCAATGGGGACTGGAGAGGAAGGCATGACCATCAGGGCAGGAGCCATATAGTGTCAGAAAAAACTTCTCAGAGGAGGTATCTCAACTTATCACTAGAAATATAAAGAAAGAGGCAAGAAAGGCATTTTAACCAGAGAAAACAAAGGTTGCATGAAACAAGATAAACATTCAGGCTTGGGGAATCCCTGGGTGGCTCAGCGGTTTAGTGCCTGCCTTTGGCCCACAGCGTGATCCTGGAGACCCAGGATCGAGTCCCGCATCGGGCTCCCTGCATGGAGCCTGCTTCTCCCTCTGCCTGTCTCTTTCTCTCTCTCTCTCACAAATAAATAAATAATTAAATCTTTAAAAAAATAAAATAAAATGGAAATGCAGAAGGTGTCCCATTAATTGACATGAAATCTAAGAGAAATCATGTGTAAGAAGAAGACACATGCTAAACATCAGTCTTTTAGATAATCTAATAATAAATTGTTGGGGCACCTGGGTGGCTCAGCTGCTTAAGGCATCGGCTTTCAGCTCAGGTCATGACCTCAGGGTGTTGCTTCTCCCTTTCTCTCTGCCATTGCCCCTGCTTGTGCATGCTCTCACTCATATAAATAAATAAGGTCTTTAAAAAAAATTGTTAAATGATTCCCCCCCCTTTTTTACATTTTATTTATTTATTCATTCATGAGAGACACAGAGAGAGAGAGAGAGAGAGGCAGAGACACAGGCAGAGGGATAAGCAGGCTCCATGCAGGGAGTCACGTGGGACTCGATCCTGGGTCTCCAGGATCAGGCCCTGGGCCAAAGGCGGTGCTAAACCACTGAGCCACCCAGTCTGATTTTTCCCCCTCTACAAAGATTATGGTCTGTCTCCAATTTCACTGTAGTTCCTGTTTAGTTCAGGACTAACTACAGTTGTTAGATCAATTTATATAGTAAGTGCTATCCTAAATTCTATTTTTTATCTTGTAAAAAATAAACCAAGGTTGAGAAAACATACACACAAAAAAGAAAGGGAGACCCAAAGGCTGTCCTACCTGTGAGGTAAAGGTCGGCCTCTGCCCCTTGTAGCACCGTACTCCCAGAACCAGCACACAGGGCCACGACTTTGACTGGAGACTCTTCAAGATAAAACAAACAAGAGACCAATACTTTACAATTCCCCTTCATTTTAATATTACAATTTGTATCAAAAATACTTCATGTAATGCAGGTATCACTCCTGGTCTCATCAACAGTATATGAACTTTGCTTACTATATTTTAAAAAATAACAAAACATGTCTTCATATAAACAAGCAAAATTATTCTTTGGTATTGCATAAGTAGTCCAGCACAGGGCTGTTATTTCTTCAGATGTATGTGGCTGCACAGCCCACACAGGGTACCACCAAAGACTGCTAACAGTGCAGCTCTAGGCTTCCTCCTTGCTGCTCGGTAGAGTGACCTCTCCTGGGTTTCCAGGCAACATTGAGAAGTGGGCCAGGTACTATCTCTATTATCAGGTGAGAAATAAAAAAAGCTAGTTAAAAGTATGTTACAAATTAATATAACACATATTTTTAAATATCATATTCAATTTAAAAGAACATCTGGGGGACACCTGGGTGGCTCAGTAGAGTGCCTCCCTTCAGCCCAGGGCGTGATCCTGGAGTCCCAGCATTGAGTCCCGTGTTGGGCTCCCTGCATGGAGCCTGCTTCTCCCTCTGCCTGTGTCTCTGCCCCTCTCTGTGTTCTCATGAATGAATGAATGAATGAATGAATAAATAAATAAAATGAAGAAAGAAAGAAAGAAAGAAAGAAAGAAAGAAAGAAAAGAAAAGAAAAGAAAAGAAAAGAAAAGAAAAGAAAGAAAAGAAAAGAAAAGAAAAGAAAAGAAAAGAAAAGAAAAGAAAAGAAAAGAAAAGAAAAGAAAAGAAAGGAAAGGAAAGGAAAGGAAAGGAAAGGAAAGGAAAGGAAAGGAAAGGAAAGAAAAGGAAAGAAAAGGAAAGGAAGGAAGGAAGGAAAGGAAGGAAAGGAAGGAAGGAAAGGAAGGAAAGGAAGGAGAAAGAAAGGAGAAAGAAAGGAGAAAGGAAGAAAGGAAGAAAGAAAGAAAGAGAGAGACATAAATAAATAAATAGGGACACCCAACACCCAAGTGGCTCAGTGGTTGAGTATCTGCCTTTGGCTCAGGGCGTGATCCTGGAGTCCTGGGATCAAGTCCCACATCAGGCTTCCCACATGGAGCCTGCTTCTCCGTCTGCCTGTGTCTCTGCCTCTCTCTGTGTGACTCTCCTGAATAAATTACTAAAATCTTAAAAAAAAAAAAAAAAAAAAAAAAAAGACCATCTGAAGAGTTGAAGAATAAAATAACAGAAACTTTGAAGCCCAAATCCAACAATTATTTAGCCCTTAAGGCTTCTAGAATGGGCACTTCATTAGTGACTACTCTGTTTGAAATATTTTAAAGATTTATTTGAGAGTGTGTGCATGTGTGAGCAGGATAAGGAGAAGAGGAAAGAGAGAGAATCCTCAAGCAGACTCTACACCAAGCACAGATCCTGACACAGGGCTTGATCCCAGGCCCCTGAGATCACGACCTGAGCTAAAATCAAGTCAGACTCTTTACCGACTGAGCCATCCAGGCACACCTGGGGGTATTTTAAAAGAGACTGAGGGCACCCTCTGCACAGAGAGCCCTGGGATCCCCTGGCCTATACCCACCTTCAGCTATAGCTGTCCTGCCAGGGTGCTTTAGGGACCTCCCTAGCCCAAGCCCCACCTCCATTCCAGCTGCGCCAATGAGGCACCCACTGCACAGAACACCCTGAGACACTTGGCTTACACTCACTTTAGCTTCAGTTGTCCTGCCACGGCATTCTCTGAGAGCTTTGGGACCATCCCAGTCAATACCCACTTTAGCTACCGACATCCCACTAGGAAAGCCCTAGTGCAGAGTGCCCTGAGACTCCCAGTCCATGCTAGACACTGCTGCTGCCAGCCAAAAATCACACACAGTCTACTATACAGGAAGGCCCATACACAAGACCATTCCTTCAAGTTTAGGAGCAGTACCTGTTCTTCCTGATTCATAGAAATGAACACAGAGGGATCCCTGGGTGGCGCCGCGGTTTAGCGCCTGCCTTTGACCCAGGGCGTGATCCTGGAGACCCGGGATCGAATCCCACGTCGGGCTCCCTGTGCATGGAGCCTGTTTCTCCCTCTGCCTATGTCTCTGCCTCTCTCTCTCTCTCTGTATGACTATCATAAATAAATAAAAATTAAAAAAAAAAAAAAAAAAAAAAAAAAAAAAAGAAATGAACACAGAAAGTCAAGCAAAACGAGGAGCCTGAGACATATATTCCAAATGAAAGAACAAGATGAAGCCTCAGAAAAGAACTAAATGAAACAAAAATAAACAATATTGCCAGGTAAAGAGTTTAAAATAATGGTCATAGAGACGGTTACCAGACTAGAGAGAAGAGTAAAACAATTCAGTGAGAACTTCAACAAAGAGACAGAAAATATAAAAAATATAAAAGACAGAACTCTCTATGAGAGTTGAAGAATATAACTTAAATGAAAAAAAGGTAGAGGAAATCAACAGATTAGTGCATGCAGAAGAACAGGTCAGCAATCTGAAAAACAGGGTAATGGAACACACTCAACCTGTAAGAGCAAAAGAAAAAAAATTTTTTTAAAGATATTATTGATTTTGGGCAGCCCTGGTGGCACAGCGGTTTAGCGCCGCCTGCAGCCCAGAGTGTGATCCTGGAGGCCCTGGATCAAGTCCCACGTCAGGCTCTCTGTATGATGCCTGCTTCTCCCTCTGCCTGTGTCTCTGCCTCTCTCTCTGTCTCTATGAATAGAATAGAATATTGATTTATTCATGAGAGATGCAGAGAGAGAAGTGGGCTCCATGCAGGAAACCTGATGTGTGACTCAATCCCAGGACTCCAGGATCACACCCTGGGCTGAAGACACTCAACTGCTGAGCCACCAAGGTATCCCAGAAAAACATTTTTTAATGAGGACACGTGAAGGGATCTCTTCAACATCAAGCTAACAAACATTAGCATTATGTAGGTCCCAGAAGGAGAAGAGAAAAAGAGGCAGAAAACTTATCTGAAAAAATAATAGCTGAAAACTTCCCTGACCTAGAGAAGGAAGCAGACATCAAAGTTCAGAAAGCACAGAGAGTTCCAAAAAGATGAACCCAAGGAGGTCCATTCCATGACACATAATAATTGAAATGTCAAAGACTAGAAGAGAATTTTAAAAGAAGCAAGTGAAAAGCAAAAGCTATATATAAGGAAAACCCTAGCATGCTATCAGCTGATTTTCAGGAGAAATCTTACAGGCCAAAAAGGAATGTTCATGATATATTTAAAGTGCCAAATGGAAAAAAGCCTACCATCAATAATAATCTTCCTGGCAAGATATTCATTCAGATTTGAAGGAGATATAAAATGAGTTTCCCAGACAAGCAAAAGTTAAAGGAGCTCATCACCACTAAACCAGACTTACAAAAAATATTAACTTCCTTAAGTGGAAAAGAAAAATCCATAATTAGAAGAAAGTTACAAATAAAAAGATATAAAATAACATATACAAAAATATGGAGGAGGGAGTAAAAAAAAAGTCCTTTTAAAATGTGGTCCAACTGAGGCACCTGGGTGTGTCAGTCAGCTGGGCAGCCAATTTTTTTTTTTTAAGATTTATTTATTTATTCATGAGAGTCACAGAGGCAGAGGCACAGGCACAGGCAGAGGGAGAAGCAGGCTCTCCACAGAGAGCCCAATGTGGGACTTGATCCCAGATTCAGGGATCATGCCCTGAGCCAAAGGCAAATGCTCAACCACTGAGCCACCCAGGCATCCCCTGGCAGCCAATTCTTGATTTTGGCTTGGGTTGTCCTTGGATCAAGCCCCACATGAGGCTCCGTGCTCAGTGGGGAGTCTGCTTTTACGATTCTGTCTCCCTCTGCCCCTCTCCTCATTTGCTTGCTTTCTGAAAATGAACAAATGAATCTTTTTTAAAAAAGTGTTCCAATTTAAGTGACCATCAAATTATTATAGATGACTGGGTGCCTGGGTGGCTCAGTCAGTTAAGCATCTGCCTTTGGCCCCAGTCATGATCCTAGGGTCCTGGGATTAAGCCTAGTATCAGGCTTCCTGCTGGGTAGGGAGCTTGCTTCTCCCTCTCCCTCTGCCTGCTGCTCCCCCTGCCTCTGTCAAATAAATAAATTTCATTTTAAAAACTTTTAAAAATTGGGATCCCTGGGTGGCGCAGCATTTTGGCGCCTGCCTTTGGCTCAGGGTGCGATCCCGGAGATCCGGGATCGAATCCCACGTCGGGCTCCCGGTGCATGGAGCCTGCTTCTCCCTCTGCCTGTGTCTCTGCCTCTCTCTCTCTCTCTGTGTGTGTGACTATCATAAATAATTAAAAAAAAAACTTTTAAAAATTATAAATGGCTATATGCTTAGGATTCCATAAATAAACTTCCTGGTAATCACAAAACCTATAACAGATACACAAAAAGAGAAAAAAAAACAAGTATAACACTAAAGGAAATCATCAATTGTAGGAAAAGGGAGCAAGAGAAGAAGAAAGGAACAGAGAAGAACTACATAAACAACCAGGATGAACAAAATAACAGCAAGTACATAACTACCAGTAATTACTTTAAATGTAAATGGTCTAAACGCACCAATCAAAAAACTTAGGGTGGTGGAACAGATAAAACACAAGACCCAACTATAGGCTGCCTTTAGACTCACTTCAGACCTAAAAACACATACAAACTGAAGGAGAAATAATGGAAAAAGATATTCCATGCAAATGGAAGCAAAAGATAAAAGAAAAAAAAAAAAGCTGAAGCAGCAACACACAGACAAAATACGCTTTAAAACAAAGACTAAGGGATCCCTGGGTGGCGCAGCGGTTTAGCGCCTGCCTTTGGCCCGGGGCGCGATCCTGGAGACCCAGGATCAAATCCCACGTCGGGCTCCCGGTGCATGGAGCCTGCTCCTCCCTCTGCCTGTGTCTCTGCCTCTCTCTCTCTCTCTCTCTCTCTCTCTCTCTGTGTGACTATCATAAATAAATAAAAATTAAAAAAAAAATAAATAAACCTAAAAAAAAAAAATAAAAAAAAATAAAAAAAAAATAAAACAAAGACTAACAAGAGACAAAGAAGTGCATTACATAATGATTAAAAATCAATGCAAAAAGAGGATATAACAATTATAAATATCTACATCCAACATTGGAGCACCTAAATACACAGAGCAAATATTGACATAAAGGGAAAATCTGACAGTAATACCATTATAGTAGGGAACTTTAACACCCATTTACATCAATGGATAAATCATCCAGGTGGAAAATCCATAATGAAACAGTGTCTTTGTTTTGTTTTGTTTTTTTTAATTTTTATTTATTTATGATAGTCACAGAATGAGAGAGAGGCAGAGACACAGGCAGAGGGAGAAGCAGGCTCCATGCACCGGAAGCCCGACGTGGGATTCGATCCTGGATCCCCAGGATCGCGCCCTGGGCCAAAGGCAGGCGCTAAACCGCTGCGCCACCCAGGGATCCCTGAAACAGTGTCTTTGAACAACACATTAGTCCAGATGGACTTAACAGATATACACAGAACATTCTATCCAAAAAAAGTCCAGAATACACCTTTCCAAGTGTACATGGAAGATTCTCCAGGATAAAGCACATGAGAACATAAAACAAATCTTAATAAATTTAAGACTGAAAATAAATAAATAAATAAATTAATTAATTAAGTAATCTAAGACTGAAATCGTATCATGGGTCTTTTTCTGACCACACAACATGAAACTAGCAAGCAATCACAAGAAAAAAAACTGGAAGAAACCACAAACATATAAAAGCTAAACAACCAATGGTTAACAAAGAAATCAAAGAAAAAATAAAAAGATACATATAGATAAATAAAAATGAAAACACAACAGTCCAAAATCTGAGACACAACAGAAGCAGTTCTAAAAAAAATTTAGTGATGAAGGCCTGCCTCAAGAAACAAGAAATACCTGAAGTAAACAATCTAACCTTACACTCGAAATAGAAAAAGGACAAAACCCAAGGTTAAGGTCAGTTGAAGGAAGGAAATAAAAGATAAGAGCAGAAATAAGTGAAAGAGACTAAAAAAAAAAAAAAAAAGGAAAAGATCAATGAAACCAAGAGCCATTTCTTTGAAAAGATAAAATTGATAAACCTTTGGCCAGACTTATCAAGAAGAACAAGGAGGACCCAAATTTAAAAAATCAGAAATGAAAGAGAAGTAACAACTGACACAACAGAAATAAAAAGGATGAGAGACTACTTTGAAAAATTACATGCCAACAAATTGAACAATCCAGAAGAAATGAATAGGCTCCTGGAAATACACAATCTTCCAAAATTAAATCAGGAATAAATAGAAAATCTGAACAGACTGATTCCTAGTAAAGAAATTGAATTGGTAATCAAAAAACTCCCAACAAATACAAGTCTAGATGAACTTACAGATGAATTCTAACAAAAACTTAAAGAGAGTTAGTATCTATTCTCCTCAAACTAGTCCAAAAAATAAAAGAGGAAGGAAAGCTTCTAAATACATTCTACAAGGCCAGCATTACCCTGATTCCAAAACCTGACACTCCAAAACTACAGGCCAATATTCTTGGTGAACATGGATGCAAAAATCCTCAACAAAATATTAGCCAACCACATTCAACAATACATTCACCATGATTGGGCAGCATTTATTCCAGGGATGCAAGGATGCTTTGATAGTCATAAAATCAATGTAATTTACCCCATTAACAAAGCAAAGGATAAAAATAATATGATCATCTTAAGAGACACAGAAAAGGCACTGGACAAAATTCAACATCTGCTCAACAAAGCAGGTTTATAAGAAACATTCCTCAACATAATAAAGGCTATAATATGAAAAACCCATGGCTAACATCATATTCAATGATGAGAAACTGAGAGCTTCTCCTGTAAGATCAGGAGTAAGATAAGAATGCCCACTCTTCCACCAGAAGTCCTAGTCATAGAAATTAAACAAAAAACAAAACATATCCAAACTGATAAGAAAGAAATAAAACTCTATTTGTAGATGACATAATGGTATACATAGAAAACCTGAAGGCTCCACCAAAAAATGATTAAAAGTAATAAATGAATTTAATAATGTTGCAAAATACAAAGTTAATATACAGAAATATGTTACATTTCTATACACTAATAATGAAGTAGCAAAAAGGGAAATTAAGGAAACAATTCCATTTACAATTGCACCAAAAAGAATAAAATTGGAATAAACTTAACCAAGGAGGTCGAAGTTCTCTATTCTGAAAACTATAACACACTGTTAGAAAACATTGAATATAACACAAATGGAAAGAGATTCCATTATCATAGATTTGGAGAATACTGTTAAAATGTCCATACTTACTGAAAGCAATCTACAGATTCAATGCAATCCCTAACAAAATGCCAATATCATTTTTCACAAAACTAGAACAAATACTCAAAATTGTATGGAATCATAAAAACACCTTGAATAGATACAGCAATCTTGAAAAAGAAGAACAAAGCTGGAGGCACCACACTTTCCGATTTCAAGATATACCAAAGGTTTAATAATCAAAACAGTACAGTACTGGTACAAAAACAGATACATAGATCAATGGAACAGAATAGAAGCCAGAAATAAACCCACATTTATATTTGGTCAATTAATCTTTGATAATGGAAACAAGAATATCCAATGGGAAAAAGTCTGTTCAACAAGTGATGCTGGGAAACCTGGACAGCTACACATAAAAGAATAAAACTGGACCACTTTCTTACACCATACACAAAAACAAACTCAAGACAGTTTAAAAACCTAAGTGTGAGGGCAGCTGGGGTGGCTCAGCGGTTTAGCGCCACCTTCAGCCCAGGGCGTGATCCTGGGAGACCCAGGATCGAGTCCCACTTTAGGCTCCCTGCATGGAGCCTGCTTCTCCCTCTGCTTCTCTCTCTCTCTTTTTCTCTCTCTCTCTCTCTCTGGTGTTTCTCAAGAGTGAATAAAAAAAAACCTAAAAAAAAAGAAAACAAAAAAAACTAAAACAAAAACCTAAATGTGAGACCTGAAACCATAAAACTCTTAGAAGAAATCATAAGCAGTCATTTCCCTGACATTAGCCTTAGCAATATTTTTCTAGATAGGTCTTCTCAGGCAAGGTAAACAAAAGCAAAAATAAATTATTGAGACCACATCAAAATAAAAAAACTTTTGCACAGCAAAGAAAACCATCAACAAAATGAAAAAGGCAATCTACTGAATGGAAAAAGACATTTGCAATGATGAATCCAATAACAGGTTAACATCCAAAATATATAAAAGAACTTAGACAACTGACACTAAGGAAAAAAAAACAAAAACCTCAAATAATCCGATTTAAAGATGGGCAGAAGACCTGAACTAACATTTTTCCAAAGACATAAAGATGGCCAACAGATATGTGAAGAGATGCTCAATATCATTCATCATCAGGGAAATGCAAATCAAAACCACAATAAAGTATCATTCACACCTATCAGAAAGGCTGAAGTAAAAAAGACCAGAAATAACAAGTGTTGCTGAGGAGGGGAGAAAAAGGAACCCTCATCCATTGTTGATGGGAATACAAACTGGTACAGTCACTGTGGAAAACAGTATGGAGATTCCTCAAAAAATTAAAAATATGTATACCACATGACCTAATAATTCCACTACTAGGTATTTATGCAAGGAAAGTAAAAACACTAACATGAAAAGACATATGTACTTCTATGTCTACTGCAGCATTATTTACAACAGCCAAGCTAAGGAAGCAACCTAAATGCTCATCAATAAATGAATGGACAAAGATGCAGTAAACACACATAATGGAACATTTACTCTGCCACAAAAAAGCAGATCTTGCCATGGATGGACGAAGAGGGTTTTATGCTAAGTGAAATAAAAGTCAGAGAGAGAAAGACAAATACCATATGAGGAATTATATATGGAATCTAAAAAAACAAAAAGCAGGAGACCCATAAATACAGAGAACAGACGGTTGCCAGAGCGGAGGGAGAATGGGCAAAATAGGTGAAGGGGAGTTAGGAGACACTTCCAGAATGAATAAGTCATGAGGACAAAAGGTACAGCATAGGGAATATGGTTCATGGTATTTTAACAGCATTGTATGGTGACAGATTGGTGGCCACACCTAGTGAGCACTTGCTGAATCATTATGTTGTACACCTGAAACTAATGAAACATTATATGTCAACTACACTTTAATTAAAAAAAAATAAAACAGAGATGCCTGGGTGACACAGTTAAGCATCCGACTCTGAGTTTCAACTCAGATCTTGATCTTAGGGTCATGATCTCAGGGTCATGAGATCAAGCCTCACTCCCAGCTCCCTGTGGTACAGTCTGCTTAGGATTGTCTCTCTCTCCCTCTGCCCCTCTCCACCCCTCTACACATGCCCATGCACTCTAAAATAAATAAATAAATCTTTAAAAATAATTAATCAAATAAAAATTTTAAGTCTTAAAGAAAATAATCAAAAAAGCAGTTTTGGAGTTGGATCAGAAGTCAAATCTCATCTCTACCATCCATTTTCTTTGGAAACTAACTCCCATGAGTTGTTGTGGACTAAGTTACCTATATTTCTGAATGTCAATTTTTTCACCTGTAATATAATGGGAATAATAATCCTACCACACAGCTAACATGTACTATACTTAATGTGTGCCAGTCACTGTGCCCTGTCACATGGATTATACTACCTTGATGAGTCAGGTTTTATTATTACTGCAGTTTTTACAGATGAGACTACCATGACACAGGGGTGTTAAATAACTTGTCAAAGTCATGCAGCGAATAGGACAGATGAATTTGAACCCAAGTCATTCAGAATCTACACTCATAACAACTATGCTCCACTCACTGCCTCTGCAGTAGGAATTCACATACTTAGGACATTCAGTATGTTGCTAGGCCCAACAAATGTTGTTCCTTTTTTTTTTTTTTTTTTTTTAAAGATATTCATGATCCATGAGAGACACAGAGACACACACACACAAAGAAAGAGAGAGAGAGAGAGAGAGAGGCAGAGACATAGGCAAAGGGAGAACCAGGCTCCATGCAGGGAGCCCAACGTGGGACTTGATCCCGGGTCTCCAGGATCACGCCCCAAGCTGAAGGTAGGCACTAAACCGCTGAGCCACCCGGACTGCCCTATTCTGTTCCTTTCTTCTGTTCCCCAAGATACTGGGAAAAGCCAAAAGATAAGACACTGGCTACAAGACTCAAACTGTAGTGGATCACTATTTATCACCTCACTATAAAATATCACCAGTATTGTAAAATATAATATTTGCATTATAATTAGAGCAATAATAATTAACAGCTCTTTTCGTGGCCCATGGTAGGACTACATTTCATGCCCTGACTTGTACTGGCAGTGTGATTAATTCTGGACAAGAGTTGAACAGAAAACATTCCAGGCTAGAATGTTTAACTGATGTGTTTAAGACCCTCCGAAATGCCTCCTCTGCAACACTGATCAGCCTATGGTGAAGAGACTTCTGCTGACTTGAAATGAACACCAAATATGAGAGACATAAATCTTGTTTGAGCCAATGAGATAACCGAGCCCACCCTGATTGATAAAATAAACCATCCATCTTCTGTGAACTAATGTTTCCTGTCACTTATATTAATATAACCAAGAGCTATAACTTGGCCCATATACTACATAATACTACATTAGTAGGTACACTGGACAAATAAACAGTACATATTTACCTAAGGTCCTTCCTACCCCAAGAGCAAGGCGAACATGAGATAGTTTAAGGTGCCTTTTGATTCGATCAATCATGGTTGCCAAGGAAACAGATTCATCCAGTGTGCACAACCGTCCCATTCCAGTGTGTAGAAGCAGAGGCTGAAGAGAAACAGAAGTTAGAAAAACTGTCCATTTCAGTCCTAGAAAACAAACAGCAAATGCTGAGGACAATAAAATATGCACTGTGAGCTTACTATACCCAGTACCAGGCTAAAGTTTGGTTATGCAAAATGACAAAAACATTCTCTGATTTCTAGGAGCTCAGTGTTCTGTAAAGGCAAATGTTTAGTTAACTAACCACAATAAAAGTGCTTAAATACAAGAGAGGTACTATTTTATGGGAGCCAAAGCAATGACAAAATAAATGAGCTGGGAGTTCAGGTGGGAGTACTTGGAGGAAGTGGAATCAAAGGCTTTACGGACTTGTGTTTCCCAGACCAGAAAAAAGTTTAAAAAAAAAAAAAAAAAAGAAAGGAGTGATGTCAGGTGCAGTGTGGTAGGAAAGGGATAGGTGAAATGTGTAAAGGCATGAGCTCAGACACTATAGCTGGTGTGCAGAGCAAGGGATGGGGACAGAAGCCATAGCTAGTCATGAAGGGCTTTGTACATTATGCTAAAAATCATGGGCTGTCTCTTGTAGGGGCTCACTAGCAAGACTACTCATGTCCCAGATGATGAAAGATCAGAATTTCAAGTACTATGGTGACAAAGCAAATAAAGAAGAGAAACAGTTCAGACTTGGGGACAAACTAAGCAGGGCTTGGATTTAGGAGAGGCAAAGCAGGTTGCAGAAACTTGCAAAGTAAGGTAGATGATGATGCCATCAATGAAATAGAAAAAATATGTAAAGGGTTGATGTAGGGGCACCTGAGTGGCTCAGTCAGTTAAGTGTCCAACTGTTGATTTTGGCTCGGGTAATAATCTCAGGGTGGAGCCTGCTGAAGATTCTTTCTCTCTCTCTGCCCCTCCTTCCAAACCCTGCTTTCACGGGTGCACACGTTCTCTCTCAAAAATAAATAAATAAACAAATAAATATATAGAGGACGAGGTCAATATTTGTTATGTGCTGAAGTACCTGTGGGATCCATTAAGTGGAAATGTCCAGAGAGTCCTTGGAAATATGGGTTTTTAAACTTTTTATCTTAAGAAAGCATTCTGAGCCAGAACATCAAGATACAGGAATCATCTTATGAATTGTAGTCAGGTAAAAGGAGCAAATAAAATGGTCCAGGCAGAGGGTATAAAAGGGATAGAACCTGTAACTGAGTCTCTAACCCTAAAAAGTACTGCTATGTAATACTGGGTATCAACTATACTTCAATAAAAAAACAGAATTTTTAAAATTATTTTTTAGAGAGTGCACATGTGAGTGGGAGGGGAGTGGGAGAGATAATTTTAAGCAGGCTCCATGCCCAGCATAGAACCCTACCTCATGACCCTGAGATCATGACCTGAGCCAAAATCAAGTCAGAGACTTAATGTACTGAGCCACTCAGGTACCCCCAAAACCAGAACTTAAAAAAAAAAATACACACACACATATATATACTGCACTGCTAGGACCTGAATGTGTCTGTCCACACAAATTCATATGCTGAAATCCTAACCCCCAAAGACGATGGTATTAGGAGGCAGAGACCTTGGGGGAGGGTACTTAAGTCATGAGAGGGGAGCTGAAATGACTGGGGTTTGCTTCTAAAATAGGCTCCAAGACAGATCCCAGTCCTTCCCATTATGTGAGGACACACAGAGAAGGCAATGCTGGACTACCAGGAAGTGAGCCCTCACCAGATACCACTCCAAATCCGTTGATACCATGATCTTAGACTTCATAACCTCCAGAACTGTAAGAAATAAATTTCTGTTGTTCATAAGCTATTCATAAGCTGGGGTATTTTGTCCCAAATTGTTATAGCAGCCTGAATGAACTAAAACATCTACCAACACTTTCCCACTCCTGGCATGTCTCCCTTTCTCAATATATTCTCCAGGGTATTTTATCCCTCAACACCACCTTGTGCTTCTTTATGTAAAAGTCAATAGCCGGTCAATCTAACAATTGATAATGATCTATCAATAAAAATGCACAGTAATATATTTTTATTACCTTCTCCAGTGACAGAATTTCAGTCTTCTGATAGAATTGTTTGCTCTGGGAAAGAAATGCCACCACCTGTATCAAAGCCTCCTGACTACAATTCAGACTAATCCTTGTTTGTTCTTCATTATCAGTCCTATTTAAAGAAAAAAAAAATCACTTGCTGCTTTAGGATAAATGTAAATGAGATGTAGTTTTTGGTAAAGATTTTGTTTACTTGAGAGAAAAAGAGAGTGAGAGAGTGTGCTCACGGAAAATGGGATGGGGGTGGTGGTGAGAAAATCCCAAACTGACTTTGTGCTGAACTTGGACCTCACTGCCACAGGAGCTCAATCTCGTAACCCTGAGACCTGAGCTGAATCCAAGACTCGAATGCTTAATCAGATGCTTAACCAACTGAGCCACCCAAGCACCCTGTGAAACATATTTTGAACGATCTATGGTTTACAACCTCCTATAAGATAGATTAGATTACATGAAATTTAGGAATCAATCCCAAATCAAACTATTTTCTAGAATAATATTTTTCAAATTTCAGCATGCATCAAAATCTCCTTGCAGACTTTTTAAGATTTGAGACACAGAACACAAGAGAGAGGGGCAAAGGGAGAGGGAGAGACAATCTCAAGCAGTCTCTGCATTCAGTGGGGAGCCTGACAACAAGGCTCAATCTCATGACTCTGAGATTATGACCTGGGCGGAAACCAAGAGTTGGACACTTAACTCACTGTGCACCCAGGCACCACAAAAATCTCCTTGTAGACTTATTAAAAACACAGATTGAACTCTCCCCTCAGGGTTTCAGATCCAGTAGGTCTATTAGGGATCTGAGAGTTTAACTTTCTAACAGTTCCAGGTGATGCTGATGTTGCTGACCCAGAGACCTCACTTTGAAACCACTGTTATAGGGACACCTTAATGGCTCAGCAGTTGAGCATCTGCTTTTGGCTCAGGGCATTATCCTAGAGTCCTGGTATCGAGTCACGATAGGGAGCCTGCTTCTCCCTCTGCCTGTGTCTCTGCCTCTCTCTGTGTGTGTCTCATGAACAAATAAATAAAATCTTAAAAAAAAAAAAAAAAAAAAGGAGAGAGAGTAAACCTATGTAATGTGTTACCAGTAGGGTTTATCTAGGGATGCCTGGGTGGCTCAGTGGTTGAGCATCTGCCTTTGGCTCAGGGCGTGATCCTGGGGTCCTGGGATCAAGTCTCACATCAGGCTCCCTGCAGGGAGCCTGCTTCTCTTTCTACCTATGTCTCTGCCTTTCTCTGTGTCTCTCATAAATAAATACAATCTCAAAACAAAAGTTGTTTTAAGGGTTTACCTATATCTATATCTATATCCTCTCAAGTAAAAACCACCACCTTTCAACATTAACAGGAGAATTAGAAATATTGTAAGTAAAAGGTGTAGCATAGTCCTTCCCACATAGAAAACAGTGTTACTTGTCATTTTTATTGTTTTGAAAGGGTCCCATGGAGCACCCACATGCAAATGAGAAGTAGGCAGCCTTAGAAACCCGCCCTGGGGGAAAACAATTTGTTTCAGACCTAAATACTGGGGTTATAGAATTTATAAGGAAGATTCATACAAATACACATAAAAAAGGAGGAAAATATATCGTACCTAGTAGAAAAAGAAGTGACAGAAACATCTGCAATTCGTTTCACTGCAGAAATAACTTTGTCCAGGTCTTCGGTACCATTAACACTGAATTCTACTCTGTGTGTTCCCGTTGTAGGGTAGTTGGGAGCTCTGGAAGGATGTATGGGCCTGGAGGTGCAAACTCCTGGGGAAAAATTGTGTGCTTTTTTTTAATTAAAAAGAGAAACCATTATGGGCACAACTTTTAAAAAATGAGTTTTTAAAGACTGATTCTCAGATACTTATATAATATATACACACACATCTCTTACCTATACATCCAAGAGCCCCCATATTCTAGGGATTTAGCACAGACATACAAAACCAAATTTACTTTCAAAATTATTTTCCAGAACTCTTAAATATCACAAAAACTTGACTCATGAATTCTTAGAGGATGTACAGAATTGTGACTGCTTCCTATACTTCTTCATGTAAATCATCATTCAGGTTGCAAATGCTCATAATCTACTTGACCACATTAATCCAGATACGTCATCACAAAAGCTTCAGCTCCAAATGAGTAAACTAAAATAACTTACTAAAAAATAAAGCTAAAACACATAAGTTAAAGTCCTCCATTGCATGGAGCATGAGTAAGCAATAAAACTCTGATATCTTAAAAAAAAAAAAAAACCTCTGATATCTATTTTACTGACAATATGAAGTAGATTCTGGAGACGTCTGTGCTTTTGACTCAATTTAACAAGCACTTCTCAAATTTCTGGGTGCTAGGCACGTTGTTCCATGAGTGAGGACTCACAGCAATGACGATTTCCTATGCTTTCCTTATTCATTAAGGATAAAAACTTATCAAATACAACTGCCAGATTTCACATTATTTTTAAATAGGTAAAAATAAAATAATGGTACACACATATAAAGCAGTTAACATTCTATTCAAGACACTTTAAAATTTCAAAGCATTTGTAGGGAAAATATTAAACATGAAAAAATAAAAGGCTTCTCACCAAGCCCTTTTGCCAACCAGCTGTTGACTCCTTGGGGTGCAGCATCATAGGCGGTGTGAGGAGAGTAAATACCAACTCTGTTTTCCAGAGCCCGGATCACCAGGCGCTCCTTCCAGGTTTTCCAGGTTATGTGTTTTAAGGGTCGAAAAATAGGTGGATGGTAGGAGAGAATGAGGTCCGCCTTTTTTTGCAGCGCCTCCTCCATCACTTCCTCAGTCAAGTCGTTGGTAAGGAAGAGTGTGTTTACAGTGTGTGGTGGGCTTGGTTCCACCAGTAAGCCAACATTGTCCCAACTCTCAGCAAGGGAGAGGGATGCAAAGTCATTCAAGGAGCAAAGGAGCGCCTTTAAATCCATGGAGGAATGGCAAGAATTGTAGATGAGGGAATGAACAAGCCGGACTGTTCTGGGAATGAGGCGTACACGAGACGACAACATACAGAAATCAGGTAACACTGAGTATCTGAAGCCAAAACACAGAAAATGGTACAGATACATACTTTAGGCCTGGACCCTTGAGGGAGCAAAGCACAGGAGCAAAAGAGCTGTAGTCACATACCCCTGGGTTCAAATGCAGAGTCGGCCACCTACCAGCACGTGGTATCTCAGTCATTTACCCTCTCTGAGGTTATGTTTTCATTTACAAAACGGGAGACGCTACAGCCTACATCAGAGGCTAACCACAGGAGCAAATGAATTAATACGTGTAAGTCACCTAACATGAGCTTGGTACATAATACACAAATGTTCATCCCCACTTTCTCCACCCCACACACACCTTGGTTCTTTTCTTCTCATCTTTGCTTTAATCATCCTCCTGCCTTCTCCAGTTCTCTAAATATTACCCTTCCTTCCAAGTCCTAAATAAAGCTTTTCTTGACAAACATTTCCAGTGTCTAGGCCCTATACTAAACTAAGAGTCAACTCCAGTTAAGAATCCATGTACAGGGGATGCCTGGGTGGCTCAGCGGTTGAGCATCTGCCTTTGGCTCAGGGCGTGATCCTGGAGACCCGGGATCAAGTCCCACGTCGGGGCCCCCGCACGGAGCCTGCTTCTCCCTCTGCCTGCGTCTCTGCCTCTCTCTCTGTGTCTCTCATAAAGTCTTAAAAAAAAAAAAAAGAATCCAGGTACAGGGACGCCCGGGTGGCTCAGCGGTTTGGCGCCTGCCTTCGGTCCAGGGTGTGATACTGGAGACCCAGGATCAAGTCCCACGACCGGCTCCCGCATGGAGCCTGCTTCTCTCTCTGCCTATCTCTCATGAATAAATAAATAAAAATCTTAAAAAAAAAAAAAGAAAAAAAAAAGGAATTCACCCACTGTCCTACAAATAAAGAGAAAATTAAAAATCCAGGAATATTTATATTTTTGAAGAAAAGCATTCATAATATGCATAATAACTGGGATCCCTGGGTGGCGCAGCGGTTTGGCACCTGCCTTTGGCCCAGGGCGCGATCCTGGAGACCCGGGATCGAATCCCACATCGGGCTCCCGGTGCATGGAGCCTGCTTCTCCCTCTGCCTGTGTCTCTGCCTCCTCTCTCTCTCTGTGACTATCATAAATAAATAAAAATTAAAAAAAAATATGCATAATAACTGACAAGGTATAGCACAGCCAACCGAAAATCTAATCAAATATTAATAACCTAATTTCAAAAAACTTTTTCAATAAATATGCTCAAATTCGTTGAAAAAAAAAAAGTATGTTTTCAGCAAAAAAAATGTTTACTATGAGGTGTGCGCACTTATTCAGTGTCTGCTCTGAAGGGACGTGGGGCCTCCGAAACCCACTGGGGCCTGGGGTCGCGTGAGAGCTCAGGTCCTCATACCACTCTCCTCTCCGGATTCCAAGCACCGACGCTGCGCTCTGCACTCACCCAGGCTGGCGGGCGGGCAACTGAGGCCGCGGGGGCCAACGGCTAAATTTGAAAGAACCCTTGAAAATACCACCACCCTCCCACTTCACGGATCAGGAAGCAGCGAAGCGGCGTGGCTTGACGCCATGAACAACGGGGGGCGGCTTTGCCGGCGGGTGGGGGGGCGCCCACTCGGCAGCCAGCCCGACTCGCAGGGCCGCGGCTGTGTAACCAGGTACCCGACCCCTGTCGCTTCGCCCTCTCAAGAATGAGAAGAGGGCCCCGCTTACGTTGTGCTCGCGAGGTTTCGCGGGACGGCGGGGAACGAGGCCTAGCGTGGCACGCCCCCGCCCTACAGCCAGCCAGCGGCACCCTGTTGCACTGCGCCGGCTACCTCTCACTTCCGTCCCACTTCAGGCCGCTTCCAGGGCAAGGCAGACGCCAGACGCGCCGGAAGCTCCCAGTCAGCACTCCTGCCCTCCCCGCCGGGGGCCCTAGGCTCCCCAGCCACACGCCACTTTCCGGCCCGCGTCTCCCCCCTCTGCCTCCTTTCCCAGAAACGCCCTCACAACCTCCACAGCGCGCAATGACCGCGGGGCGCCACGCGAGGCCCGCACTCGCCACTTCCGGTCCTGCGCAGGGCCTCCAGGCGTGGCCGGACGGGCTGAGGAGGAGCCGGGCGGAAGTGACCTCAAGCCGCTCGCCGGTGTTGCCCGCCTTAGTTCCGCTTTGCGTTTCGCGTGCTTGTAGGGTTATGAAGCGAGCCCCCTCTCCCTGTCAAAAGCGTACCAGGTGAGGGTAAATTCCATTGCCTTCGTAAGTTCTAGTCACTTTGGTTTGAAATAGGGAGCGGGAGGTAAAAGGCGAGCAGGTGAGGAGCGTTCTAACGGGCCCCGCGCTCGGCCTGCGGTAGCCCGAAGACCCTAATTTCGAAACGTGGGTAAATGCAAGGGCATCGTCTCGGTTGCCACAACAGGTGTGCTAACGGAAGTGGTCCGTCACATCCCCCATTCTCTCATTCACTTACTGAGAGAGACCCTTGCTAGGCTCTGTTCTGGTGCTTGGGCTGTTCCATCCAGTGAGCATTCTGGACGGGAGGGTAGTATTGGAACAGACTTCTTTAGAAAAATATATAGCGTATTATTGGTCAGTGCTATGGGAAAAGATAATCGGGCAGGTACTAAAGTGAAGGCAATTTTTTTTTTTTTTTATGATAGTCACACACAGAGAGAGAAGCAGAGACACAGGCAGAGGGAGAAGCAGGCTCCATGCAGGGAGCCCGACGTGGGATTCGATCCCGGGTCTCCAGGATCGCGCCCTGGGCCAAAGGCAGGCGCCAAACCTCTGCGCCACCCAGGGCTCCCTGAAGGCAGTTTTAAGGAGAGTTATAAGGCCAATAGGAACTGACTTCTGAGCAGAGACTTGGACTCGAGGAAAATAAGCGGCCAGACGTCTGGGTGTAAGGGCTCCAGACAAAGAGAGCACCCAGCGCCTGGACCCCAAGGCGGAAATGTACGCGACTTGGAGGACTTGCAGGGAGTGAAGAAGAAGTGAACAGGGGAAGTAGGAGATCGATAGGTTCTCATCATTTCCATCACTAGACTTTTATTACTTGGGGGGTGCTGTTCCAGACTTTTTCTTTTAAATATGGGGTAGAAATGAGCATGTGTGAGTTAAGAGAGGAAAACGAACTTAATTTTCTCTTTTGGGAATAGAGACACGTTTTCTAACTTCTCTTGGTGAGACTGAGAAATTGAACAATAGTACTTCCTGAAACTCACATCAAGAAGAAAAATGGTAAGTTTGATTCAATTCTTGTTGTCTTTCATTATAGATAATTTTTAGAAATTCAGTCAAGGAAAATAAAACTGGTATGATGGCTAAACAAAACCCGAAGCAAAATTACTTTTAAATTCTTCAGTGGAAAAAAATATAAATAAATAAATAAATAAATAAATTAATTAATTAATTAATTAAAAAAATAAATTCTTCAGTGGTTTCACTTCAAATGCACAGAATTTAACTTTTTTAAAGAAAAAGATTTATTACAGCATATAATGGAAAGGAGTTGCAGAGTATACCCAGGTGTGATAATTTTGATTGGATCCTTTTGTTCTGGATCTAAGGTAGGCAACTAGAGCTTGAAATAGAAGAAAAGCAATGAGAATACTACCCTGTTTCCTCCCACCCTACCCCAACTCACACACTCTTGCCCTTGTCAGCTTGACCATATTCCGACTGCTAGATTCTGATGTGGGAAACAGAGGCAGAAGACAAATTATTAAATTTCCTTACCACCTACAGCCCATTGACAAGTCCTTGAAACAGGCAGAGTGACGCTCCTCTAGGGACTTAACTGCCTCAATGTCAATACCTTGCTAAGGGCAAGAGGCAGTCTTACCCCAACTCCCACGATGCTGTAAATCTACTTTAACATATAAAAATTCCTTTAGGAATTTCCTTATCTCGGGGCACCTGGGTGGCTCAGACAGTTGAGTGTCTGCCTTCGGCTCAGGTCATGCTCTTAGGGTCCTGGGATTGAGCCCCCACATTGGGCTCCCTGCTCAGCGGGGAACCTGCTTCTTCCTCTAACTCTCCCCCGCTTGTGCTTTCTCAAATAAAAGAAATAAATTCCCTTATCTCCCCCAAGATACCTGTTGGCAATCATCCCCCAAGCATATGGCCCACTGATACATATCTGAAGGATCTTTGCCCAACAATAGCTATCACCCCACCACCACCAAGGTCCTGGAAACCTTGCTTCCAGAATTCCTTAGAGATTTATGCTCTCCCTACACCCCTCCCAACTTGAGAGTATATAATGGGCCACTCGCTGTGACCCCAGTGCAGCTCTTTCTGCCCGTGAGTCCTGTCCCCACGCTTTAATAAAATCACCTTTTTGCACCAAAGGCACCTCAAGAATTCTTTCTTGGCTGTCAGTTTCCAACCCTAACGTCTTTTCCTACATCAGATACTACTGGAAGAGGAGAAAGGAAAAAGGAAGCCTCAGAATAACCCCTGACCCCACAATGGGATAACAAAAGGAATATGCAGGTTACTCGAACATCAGAGAAACAAAAAGCAAGCAAGGAGTAATATGATTACCTCTGCACATTTAAGATTGTTGTCTTCAGTGAAGAATCGTTTTTAACACTCTCAAATTACATAGGGAAATAAATGGTGGAGACTCTGTTTTGAAAAGTCATTTTCTTACTCTTTTTCAATATATATTAATGATGTTGGTGAATTGCCATTTAAATCAGTAATACTAATATAACCATTGTTTTCATTTTTATTGATGACAAATTCACACTTAAAATAAGTATTTCCATCACAGTATATTTACTGTTAATTTTTTTTTTTAAAGATTTTATTTATTTATTCATGAGAGACACAAAAAGAGAGAGAGGCAGAGACACAGGCAGAGGGAGATGCAGGCTCCATGCAGGGAGCCTGACATGGGACTCGATCCAGGGTCTCCAGAATCACACCCTGGGCTGCAGGCAGCGCTAAACTGCTGCGCCACCGGGGCTGCCCTACTGTTAAATTTTTATGATAGGTACCATTTTACATTAACATTTATATTTATTTTCTGGAGTTTTTTTCTACTGTTGAAATAAATTTTGAAGAAGTACACCTTACTCTCAGGTGTGTAGACATACCATCTCTGAAATGGCATTTCTTTTTGTGTTTTAATTCAGGCTGTCATCTTTAATCTAGTTTGAGAATAATATAGCACATAAAGTCACAAAGAAATCTAATTTGTTCTATTTTTTTTTTCTCTTTTTTAGTCAGTGACACTGCATACAGATGTAGGTGATATTAAAATTGAAGTATTCTGTGAGAGGACACCCAAAACTTGTGAGGTGAGTACCATTATGTCCATATAAAAAATGAGTTAATGGGCAGCCCCGGTGGCTTGGTGGTTTGGCCCCGCCTTCAGCCCAGGACATGATCCTGGAGACCCAGGATCGAGTCCCACATCAGGCTCTCTGCATGAAGCCTGCTTCTCCCTCTGCCTCTGTCTCTGCCTCTCATGAATAAATAAATAAAATCTTAAAAAAAAATGAGTTAATGCAGCAGGATAACCATTTTGGAATTAAATCATCTAACCTAAAAAAAAAAAAATAAAAGCTTGTATATAAAACCATTGTCAGGAAAAACTAGCCATCATAATTTCTGGCCTAATTTCCACTTACCTTTGATATTAAAGGTGGATCAAAGAAAGAGCAGATAATTTTTCTCTAAACATAGAGGGGTTGGGGGGTACCTGTGTGGCTCAGTGGTTGAGCGCCTACCTTTGGCTCAGGTCATGATCTTGGGGTCCTGGGATAGAGTCCCTTGTCGGGCTCCCAAGAGGGAGCCTGCTTCTCCCTCTGCCTAATGTCTCTGCCTGTCTCTGTGTGTCTCATGAATAAATAAAATCTTTAAAAAAATATGTATATATGTGTAAGTGTATTTTTGCTATATCATTTCCCAATCATTACTTTCTCTCTTTTCAGAATTTCTTGGCTCTTTGTGCCAGTAATTACTACAATGGCTGTATATTTCATAGAAATATCAAGGGTTTCATGGTTCAAACAGGAGATCCGACAGGTAAGTTAATTCTATTAATATCTAGAGAATTGGGTATATAGTGTGAAAAAGAGGGTAAACAAAGAACAGAAAAATATAATGTAACATTGTATGTCAACTATACTCAAATTAAAAATATTTTTTGGAATACCTATGTGACTCAGTTTAAGCATCTGACTATTGATTTCAGCCCAGGTCTTGATCTCAAGCTGGTGAGTTCAAGCAAGCACCACTGGGCCTAGAACCTACTTAGAAAAAAAATGTGTATGTGAAAATTTAATTTTTAATAAATAAAATTAATTTTTATAAAATAAAACAAAAATATAAGCACATAGAGTTTTTATAACCTGGCTACTTTACCACAACAATAAATTTTTAGGGCAGCCCAGGTGGCTCACCAGTTTAGCGCCGCCTTCAGCCCAGGGCCTGATCCTGGAGACCCGGGATTGAGTCCCATGTTGGGCTCCCCTGCATTGGAGCCTGCTTTTCCCTCTGACTGTGTCTCTGCTTCTCTCTCTGTGTGTCTCTCATAAATAAATAAATTAAATCTTAAAAAAAAAAAAAAAAAAAAAAAAAAGGCAGCCCCGGTGGCGCAGCGGTTTAGCGCCCTGCAGCCCAGGGCGTGATCCTGGAGACCCTGGATCGAGTTCCACGTCAGGCTCTGTATGATGTCTGCTTCTTTCTCTGCCTCTATCTCTCTGTCTCTATGAATAAATAAATAAAATCTTTAAAAAAAAAAAGAAAAATTTTAAGTAGAAGTTACTGGCATCTAGTTTTATTTATTTATTCATTTATTTATTTATTGCATCTAGTTTTAAAATAAAATATGAACGGGGTGCCTAGCGGCTCAGTCAACTGAGTGTTGGACTCTTGGTTGCAGCTTGAGTCGTTATCTCAAGGTTGTGAGATTAATCCCTGCATCGGACCTTACGTTGAGCAGGTTCTTTCTTTGTACTCCTCTCATTTCATGTGTTTGCACTCTCTTTAAAATAAATAAAACAGGGATCCCTGGGTGGCTCAGCAGTTTGGCGCCTGCCTTTGGCCTAGGGCGCGATCCTGGAGACCTGGGATCGAATCCCACGTTGGGCTCCTGGTGCATGGAGCCTGCTTCTCCCTCTGCCTGTGTCTCTGCCTCTCTCTGTGTGTGACTATCATAAAAAATAAAAATTAAAAAAAAAAATGAATAAAACAAAATATGAACAATACTGATAGTGAGGGGATTTGTTTTTTGTAGAGATACTTTATTTTTCTGCTCTATAAAGTGGAATTTTGAGAAGAGGACATTGCAAATTTAAAGAGTTATAAAATAGCCCTTATGTTTTAGAAAATGAAACTTTTTCAACATTAGATACTCCCCCTCCCCTTTTTTTTTTAATTAGATACTTTTTTTATTTGTCTGTCTCATAATATAGGTACCGGAAGAGGAGGTAACAGTATCTGGGGCAAGAAATTTGAGGATGAATATAGTGAATATCTTAAGGTATATCTCGAGCGCTTCAAAATCTATCTTCTCATGCCTTGTTTACACTTGAAAACTTTAATACATATGTTGTAGTAACACAAGGTAATGTCATTAGTATACAAACATGCTTTTTTTGTAGTTTTAGTACACTTGATAAATGTCAGGGAGAAAATATAAATATAAATGACATTTCTTACCTAAAAAATATTCTGGAATCTCGCAATCACATGGATCTTGACATTAAGTGAGCTTTTCTTTGGGTCCAGCCTGAAATGTTTATTAATCAGTGATGTACCAAAAGGGCTTAATGTCTCACTATAAAATTTATGTTGAATGACATGAATTACTAGCCTTTTTTGAGGATAGGCAAGAAAGACCATGAGACCTCCTGGTTGCAATACTGCACATGGTAAATATCCAATTTTTATTATCATCTGTTAGATGTTTGAATATTCCTGAGTTAACTTAATTTCTGTGGTAAATCCCAGCTAGGTTAAAGAGAAGTGCATAGCATAGTAAAATTAGAGATTTTTGTTTCCTTTTTTTTTCTTTTCATATTTTTTTCTCTATTTTTCAAACTTTCTAAAGAACATTTTTTCAAATTTCCTATTTTTAAAAGATTTTATTTTTTTAAAAAACAAATATATATATTTTTTAAGATTTTATTTTTAAGTAATCTCTATACCTAAAAGGGGCTCAAACTTACAATCTCAGAATAAAGAATTGCCTGCTCTGCCAACTGAGCCAGGCACTCCAAGAACCTTTGTTTTTAAATAAAAAACTAACACATGCCTATTTAAAAAAATTTTTTTATTAAAATTTAAAATTAAATCAGTTCTACTTCCCAGAGATGACATCTGCTGACAATTATCATGTGATCTTATAAACTTTGTATCTGCATAGAATGATAACTTTAGAAATTTTTAAAAAAGAGATAAATTCTCCTCAATAAGAACATGTAATATATTTTTTTTTCTTTTTTTGAGAGAGGGAGCGAGAGAGAGGCGAGTGCACAGCAAGGGGAGCTGCGGCACAAGGAGAAGCAGGCTCCCCGCATGACCTGAGCCGAGGGCAGACTCTTAACCAACTGAGCCACCCAGGTGCCCCTAAAATATGTGATTTAGTACATCGTATTTCAGTCACATTAAGATATATCCAAGAGGGATACCTGGGTGACTCAGTGGTTGAGCATCTGCCGTTGGTTCAGGTCATCATCCCGGGGTCCTAGGATCAAGCTTTGCATCAGGCTCCCTACAGGGAGCTTCCTTCTGCCTCTGCCTTATACCTCTGCGTCTTTGTGTCTGTCATGAATAAATAAATAAAATCTTTAAAAAAAAAAAAAAAAAAAAATATATATATATATATATATATATATCTCCAAGAAAATTCTGAAAATTCATTGCAGTGTTTAAGTCTGGATGATGGGACTAGGAGTAATTTATTTTTTCTTTTTGTTTCCTTCATGAGGAAACATTACTTTTGTTATAGGAGTTGGGGCTGGGAGGTGATAAATTGTTTATAAGTCATCCTTTTCCTGAATTACAAACAAAGCAACTTTAGGTATTAATTAATAACTGCTTCAGTAACACTAATTCACCATCCTATACCAGTGATTTTCAACACTGGCTATTATAGACTCATCTGTGTAGTTTTAAAAATAGGAAATATTAAGGCCTTATACCCCTTAATATAGAAAAAAAGAATAAAACTGATTAGAACCTAGATTATATTTTAAGGTTCTCTAATGATTCCTAAAGTCTTAAGAACTATCATCTTTATATACCAGAGTTGGGTGTGTATTGAATATTCACATACTCTGACCCAGCAATTCCATTCCCAAATGTTTACCTTATAGAAACTCTTGTACATATGCATTAGGAATCAGTACAGGAGTGTTCCTAGGGTGCTATTTTAATAGCAAAATCTAAAAACAACCCAAATATCCATTGATCATAACATGGACAAATAGAGTATATTCAGTGGTTGATTATTATCCAGCAATAAAAAAATCACAACTGGACGCCTGGGTGGCTCAGCGGTTGAGCACCAACCTTCAGCCCAGGGTGTGATCCCGGAGTCCCAGGATCGAGTCCCACATGGGGCTCTCTGCATGGAGCCTGCTTCTCCCTCTGCCTACGTCTCTGCCTCTGTGTGTCTCCATGAATAAATAAATAAAATCTTTAAAAAAAAAATCACAATTACTGCTACACATTTATGTGTAAGTCTTAGAAACATAATGATGGTATAAAAAGCATTTACCAGAAGACTACAAATAGTATGATACTATTTTAGAGAGCTCAGAAACAACCGGAAGAGAACAATCTATTGTTTAGGCATGTATAAAGATAGTAAAATGGTGGTTTTTTTTTTTTTCCTTGGGAGAGGTTGAGGTAAGAGATGACGAGTACATAGGCACATGCAATAGTTTGGTAAGTTGGAATTCTTTTTTTTTTTTTTTTTTTTTAAGATTTTATTTATTCATGAGAGAAGCAGAACAAGAGGCAGAGACACAGGCAGAGGGAGAAGCAGGCTCCATGCTGGGAGCCTGATGCGGGACTAGATCCCGGGACTCCAGAATCATGTCCTGGGCCGAAGGCAGACGCTAAACTGCTGAGCCACCCAGAGAATCCAAGTAAGTTGGAATTCTTACATCTTAGAAATAGGTTAATGAATATTTTATTAAGTTATAAGTTAAATGTAACATTTGAGTCACCTTTTGAGAAGAAAATAAAGCTTTAATATCTTGATGTAGCTAGATTTCTATTGCTTTCTCATTAGTGTCTGCTGATGAATAGCTTAAGAGAGAGTAATCAGGGATCCCTGGATGGCGCAGCGGTTTGGCGCCTGCCTTTGGCCTGGGGCGCGATCCTGGAGACCCGGGATCGAATCCCACGTCGGGCTCCCTGCATGGAGCCTGCTTCTCCCTCTGCCTGTGTCTCTGCCTCTCTGTCTCTCTCTGTGTGACTATCATGAATAAATAAATAAAATTAAAAAAAAAAAAAAGAAAGTTTCATTGCAAAAATAGTAATAATAAAAATAAATTAAAAAAATTAAAAAAAAGAGAGTAATCACTAGTTATTTATGATATATTTTATATTGCGGCGCCTCCTTATAGCACAGTTTTGTCATGTCTTCAATCTTCTCAATAATGTCCTTATAATTCTTATATACAGTCCCTTGTATAACAAATAGTATCATGAGTATTAGAGCAATAGGAGACCTTCCCTTACATCATCCGGTCCTGGTTTATGAGCTGCCTGCCCTTGGGTGGAAGATCCACAGATACATTCTCTGTGGCCGTGGTCTAAAAAAATGTTTTAGTACTATTTAGGCAAGAGATATACTATTCCTTTTGCCAGACTCCATCACTCCTACATTCTGTCCAAATAACCCATTTATTATCTGCTGACCCAGGTGAGCATTTGAATTATGGATAAAACCCCTGAACTAGTCCAACCTCCCTCCCTTGTTTTACAGATAAAGCAACTAGCCAGAGGCCAGTGTACGTGTGAAGAGATTATGGGGATTTTGGTTTTGTTCTCTTCCTGATTGTTTCATGCCAGCACACTGTTCCCTAATATGATGTAAAGACTTCTCTTATGCCTTGGTTTAGCTAAAAATGTCTGTGGCTGTACTCCTCCAAAGTGAAAATGCAATTAACTGGGGCATATGATTTGATATGTACACAATTCACATACAAGTGTTAGAAATACAGATCATACAGAAACTGAACATTTGGATTAGCCTTAATAGAAGCTAATTAAATGTTTTCTTGGTCCCTTAAAAAGTACAGATCTTGTCTCAGTCCTATATTTGGAATACTTACATAAAAACACAATTAAGGGCAGCCCGGGTGGCTCAGCAGTTTAGCACCACCTTCAGCCCATGGCGTGATCCTGGAGACCCGGGATCGAGTCCCACGTCAGGCTCCCTGCATGGAGCCTGCTTCTCCCTCTGCCTTTGTCTCTGCCTCTCTCTCTCTGTGTGTCTCTCATGAATAAATAAATAAAATTTAAAAAAACCCACACAATTAAATATTTTGGTCTGTCTTTCACAGCACAATGTTAGGGGTGTTGTATCAATGGCTAATAATGGCCCAAACACCAATGGATCTCAGTTCTTCATCACCTATGGCAAGCAGCCACATTTGGACATGAAATATACGGTATTTGGAAAGTGAGTATTTTGGTTATAGTTTTCTTTGGAATTTCAATGCAAGGGCTGCATATGAGAGACTATGATAGCATAATATTGAAAGAGCAGTATGAAAGCTAAATACACCTGGTAAGCCCACCACTTACCAGCCCTGTGACCTTAGGAACGTATAACCTCTTCGAGCCTTAATTTCTTTATTTCGTAAAATAGGAGCAAATACTTTTCCCTTTTTTTTGGACTGTTATGCAAATTAACAGTACTGTATTTTTTATGAATAACATTTTGCAGGAATGAACAGATCTGAAAAATAGGGGCCTTAACAAGATGGGCTAAGACGGTGGTTCCCTTCTGTCACCAGTGTTCTAGGCGCCTCTTTCTCCTCAACCACCTTTCTCTTCCATCCTCATGCTCACCTCATGGTCATAACATGGGCAGCATAGCTCCAGTCAGAACATGTGTTCCAGGCAGAAAGGAGGAGGAAGGGCAAAAGGGGCTTGCCAGCTGAGTCAGTCCCTTTTTTTTAAGTTTTACTTTATATGTTTTTGTGTGTGTTTTAAGATTTTATTTATTCATGAGAGACACAGAGAGAGAGGCAGAGACACAGGCAGAGGGAAAAGCAGGCTCCATGCAAGGAGCCCGATGAGGGACTCGATCCCTGGACTCCAGGATCATGCCCTGAGCCGAAGGCAGCCGCTCAATCACTGAGCCACCCAGGTGTCCCTATTTATATGTTTTTTGGTTTTGTTTTGTTTTTTTAAGTAAGCTCCACAAGTCGGCCCCTTCTTAAATAGCTTTCCTAGAAGACCCAGAACTTAACATTGTGGACTTCATTACCTACAAGGGAGGGTAGGAAATGTTTTTCAGAAACACATTGCCAGTCTCAATAAAATCAAGATTCTATGAGGAAGAAGCCGGGAGACTGGATTCTAGGTAGTTGTTCAGCAGACTGTGCCAGAATATCCACTATTAGCACCATGCCTGGGAATTGCTTTTATAAATCAGCAAAATGTCAACCTGTCAAATGTTCATTCAACAAACATTTACTGTGTTCAATAAACCAAGGCACAGTTGTAGGGTTTCTTTTAACAGTTTGGATGCCAAGTTAGATAAACTAGAAGACTCAGGGTGCCTGGTTGGCTCAGCTGGTTGGGTGTCTGCCTTTGACCCGGGTCGTGGTCCCATGGACCTGGGATTAAGCCCTGAGTCAGGCTCCCTGCTCAACAAGGAGTCTGTTTCTCCACTGCCCTTCGCTTCACTCATGCTCCCTCTCTCTCTCTCAAATAAGTAAAATCTTTTTTAAAAAATGGAAATAAATGGGCCTGTGTAAAATTTTTTAAAAAATCGAAGACTCAACAACTCTTAGTTTTCATTCTATATAAATGTCTAATTTACAGATTAATAATCAATGAAATTAGTGAAATATTACAGCCTTAGTAGTAATTGCCTGGATGTAGATAATTCAGGTTCCCTTCCTTTTGTTTTCTCCTTTAACCCAGAATCATTGATCATTAACTACCAGGATTTATATCACTAGATTTGTGACAACTAGAGAGTTAAGAACAAAGATTCTTAACTGTAGGTTTCTTAATTCCTTGAAGTTATGTGTTCTGTGTATACACACATACTTTTTTGGAAGATGGCATGTAGCTTTCCATTTGTTCTCAAAGGTGCCCATGTCCCAAACACTTGACTAACTTGACTCAATTCTACATGCCCTTTTTGCTTGAGATCTGTTTCCTATGTCCTGTTTCTCTGACCCAAAAGGTGAGGAAGCTTTTGAAACTCAAAATTTAAGGACCTTAGTGAGGGGGCACATGGGTGGATCAGTCTGTTAAGCATCTGCCTTTGGCTCAAATCATGATCGCAGAGTCCTAGGATTAAGCCCCATGTCAGGCTCCCTACTTAGCAGGGAGTCTGTTGCTCCCTATGCTTATGCTCTCTTTCTCTCTCTCAAATAAATCAAATCTTAAAAAAATATTTGGTTCTACATTTGGGAGTAAATTCAAAAGGTTGGTAGAAATGCAAAATAAAATGTAAATCTGTTATCTTTGTAAGTTATGCTGTAAGTCTTGGAAATTGATTAGAGTTGCACTAAGAGATATAACCTAAAGCCACCTGGGGCATCTCAGTGGCTCAGTCCATAGTGTCTGACTCTTGATTTCACTCAGATCATGATCTCAGGGTCCTGGGTTTGAGCCCCACATCAGATGCCCTGCTCAGCAAGGAGTCTGCTCAAGATCCTCTCTCCCTTTCCTCTTCCCCCCTCCCCATTTGTGTGCTCTCTCTCTTACTTGCTCTCTCCAAAATAAATAAATATATAAATAAATCCACCTTTCCTTAGCAAATGTTTTAGACCATTTGCCAGAAGGATAGCTCTCTATATTTTCTTATATTTGTGACGTGGAAATACGCTTCCTGGAAATGGGCTTAAGTTCCCATCTTTCCTTCTTTTATTATTAGTGCTTTTTGTTGTTGCCTAGATGCAAAAAGTAAAAACACCATATTTAAATAAAGTGCAAAATGGCCACCCACTTCAGGATCTTTAGTATAGGGCAATACTAATTAATAACAGTGTCACCATTACATACTTTCTCTGAGTATTTCCTCTAGTAAAGAAAATCTTATGACTGGTTATATTAGACCCATTTGTAGCTATGCTGTGGGAATACTTTGGTGGTAATATTCCTAGTCACTGCTATTGTCTAAAGTCCATAAAAATGAATTTTTGTTTCTGAATTTTGGCTTATATCCATGGTAGAAAAACAAATCCGTATTTTATTGCATATTCAACTAGGGAATGCAAAGAACTATGAGACATGGTTCTTTTTTCTTTTTTCTTTTTCTTAATTAAGGAAACTGTAATTGCTATTTGGTATTTGGATATTATGTTTCAATCTATGGAAATTTTCAAACATTTATATTTCTCTTTCAGGGTAATAGATGGTCTAGAAACTCTAGATGAATTGGAGAAGTTACCAGTAAATGAGAAGACCTACCGGCCTCTTAATGACGTACACATTAAGGATATAACTATTCATGCCAATCCATTTGCACAATAGCTATAATAGACCTAGAAAAATATTTGGCAGACTATTTAAGGAACACACCTATTGTGGTTTACCCAGTTTTAATTATGTCAAAAGATTACATCATCCTTCTGCTTGTTTATAGCTAAGATCTTATTTAAGTTTAATTTTCCAAAAAACTCTTCTAATTTTTGGTTACATATAGGCATTCATTTTTTTTTTTTTAAGATTTTATTTACTTATTCATGAAAGGCAGAGACACAGACAGAAGGAGAAGCAGGCTCCATGCAGGGAGCCCGACGTGGGACTGGATCCCAGGTCTCCAGGATCAGGCCCCTGGCTGAAGGCGGCGCTAAACTGCTGAGCCACCTGGGCTGCCCAAATCCTGGCATTTTTAAGCACTATGCATATTCCTGCCATATCTAGTCCACGTCCTAGAGGTAGTCTTTTCCATTAATTATTCACTTTGTGCAGTCAGAGTAAGGACAAGATAGAGATGATCTAGAAAAGCCAGCCAGCCAATCCATTTGCTATTTTCTGTGGTCTTTAGATTACAGTAAAGGCTCAGAGAAGTCCTAGAGTAGAGTAAGCACTCAATTTCCCAATTCCTTTTTCCATGGAACTTTTTTAAAGCTATCATATACAGTATTGTAGGACAGAATTCTACAGGTGATCTGTTTGAAAAATGCAACTAATTGGCTAAGAGCACCAGTTGTAGAGTCCTGGATTGTGTTTGAATCACAGCTCTACCTCCTACTAGTAACTTTAGGCAGGTTACCATCTCCCAGATTTTCTCATCCCTAAAGACTCATCCCCTTCATAAGACTGTGAGGACTAATGAAACAATGTAAAGCTTCTGGCATCTGATAAGTGTTCTGTAGTGAGTAAACAGAAGCTATTCTCTTAATATTTATCTCCACCATAAGGCTCTCACCTAATCAGGCCTCATCATTTATATATCTATAAATATATAGATATATATCATTGATCTCATCAAAACCGTATTCTTTGATCTGCCTCCATCACCTTGATTAGATTTTGGTATTACTAAAACTGATGCCAAGCATTTCTTGGTTTGTATCATTTCTACAGATAGCTGATCTAATATTTTCTTTCTTAATTATAATTTGGATGTTAGCTTGTAATATTCTCTTATTACCACCTATACCTTCTACTAAACTGATGTGCCAATTATATTAATGTCTTCACTTTTTAAAAAATAAGCTCTGTGCCCAACATGGAGATTGAATTCATGACCCTAAGATTAAGAATTGCATGCTCTACCTACCGAGCCAGTCAGGCACCCCTAATGCCCTCACGTTTTGATTCAGCCTTCTAATTTAGTCATTTAGATTTCTAGACCATATTAAAGCCTCTTGTGGGCCAAAATTTGTTTTGACACTTTCTTATACCTGATTTTTTTTCTCCCAACTGAATGGCATTGAATGTTTTTGTCATTACTCTTAGGAGGCTTTTACTGATTGCCAAGATGTTTTTGTACTGACTGGCATTCTGTCAATTTTAATTCTAAACCCTGCTCTTAAAACAAAACAAAACAAAAAAACAACCCTGCTCTTGTTTTTTTTATGTGCTACCAATATGGTGAGTTTTTAGTTTTTAGAGCTCATCCTTATAATGTCTGTTTAATGATAGCCATAAGGATCTTATAGAAAGACTGGCTGCCCGTCTTGGGCCTTTGAGAGGCATCATGAGGATCAAGATCCATAACACTGCTTTCTGTCCACTCACAGAATTGGCTGGTTCACACATCACATTAGCAGTTGAGTCTGTTCCATGTATTAACCGGAGGTAAAACACACTTAGCCAAAGGCAGACATTTAACAACAGAGCCACCCAGATGCCCCCAAAATAAAATCTTAAAAATAAAACTACAGTAAGGGGTGCCTGGGTGCCTCAGTTGGTTAGGTGTCTGCCTTCAGCTTGGATGATGGTCTCAGGGTCCTGGGATCCAGCCTCCCATGCGGTTCCTTGCTCAGTGGGAAGCTTGCTTCTCCCTCTATCCCTGCTTGTGCTGTGAAATTAAAAAAAAAATCTTCAAAAATAAATAAAAATAAAGCTATAATGAAAAAGGGATTAGCTGCAAACATTTTATAAAGCTCCAAATACTAAATTGGTACAAGAGATATGGCTAGAATAGTATACAGGAGTTCAATCCAAAATCATAAAGAGAAAAGTTATCCCGTAAATTGTGTTAAGAGAACCAGTAAAGTATATGGGGAAAAATAGAAAAAGAATTTCAACTCATATGATGATGCAGCAAAATTCCAGAAGGATAAATTGCCTTTAAAAAAAAAATCTAGGGCAGCCCGGGTGGCTCAGCGGTTTAGTGCCGCCTTTGGCCCAGGGTCTGATACTAAAGACCTGGGATGGAGTCCCATGTCTGGCTCCTTGTGTGGAGCCTGCTTTTCCCTCTGCCTCTCATAAATAAAAAAATCAAGTTGTGGGCAGGGTTGTTTACACTAAGGTCTCACTTTGGCTGGTAGATGACCATCTTCTACACAATCTCCTCAGTGAGTGCGTAGTAATCTCTTCAAGAAGAAAGACATCAGTCATTGGATTGGGGCCCACCCTAGTGACCTCATTTTAACCTTAAGTAGGTCTGTAACAGCCCTATCTACAAATAAGTCACAATCTGAGGTAGTAGGAGTCAAGACTAAACATGAATGGGGGGGGGCAGTGCCACCTCAAAACCAACAGTATGCACTAGGAACACAACATTTTCATAGGGCAGCCTTCAGTCCAGGGCCTGATCTGGAGCCTGCTTCTCCCTCTGCCTGTGTCTCTCATGAATACATTTAAAAAAAAAAAGGATAAAAAATTTAAAAAATGTTCATAAATGAAATTTTGGGTAAATATCAAATTAGTAATTGCCTAGGTATGAGTAAATTTAAAACCATTTCGAAAACTAATTTTGGTAGTATACACAAGATTTTTTTCAACGTTCATCATCTTTCACCCTTGTAATCTTATTGTGATTTCTAAATTTCTCTCTGCAGTCCTTCACTACTTGTGAAAGCACAATATAGTTGATGCCTTTTTCCCATCTCCTAGATTTTTTTTTTTTTTTTTTTTTTTATGATAGTCACAGAGAGAGAGAGAGGCAGAGACACAGGCAGAGGGAGAAGCAGGCTCCATGCACTGGGAGCCCGACGTGGGATTCGATCCCGGGTCTCCAGGATCGCGCCCTGGGCCAAAGGCAGGCGCCAAACCGCTGCGCCACCCAGGGATCCCGCCCATCTCCTAGATTGTTAGCATTGAGAATATATGTACAGTGCTTGGCACAATAACCAGCTCACTATGATTAGCTACTATTCTCCAAAGGCAGGAATTCCTTAGGTTTGCTTAAGACTGAAAAATGCGGGATCCCTGGGTGGCGCAGCGGTTTGGCGCCTGCCTTTGGCCCAGGGCGCGATCCTGGAGACCCGGGATCGAATCCCACGTCGGGCTCCCGGTGCATGGAGCCTGCCTCTCTCTCTCTCTCTGTGACTATCATAAATAAATAAAAATTAAAAAAAAAAAAGACTGAAAAATGCTAAATAGATCCTGATTTTCACAAGTTAACAGTGATGAATTCCTCCCTCTGAAATATGTATCTTCTATTTGGTGACCCTGGCCCCCATAAAGATTTAAGTATTAATAGTTTTAAAACATCTTCAAATCTTATGAAGGGGCTTAAGAAATGCAAACTACCATAGGATTTTGGAAATACATATTCCTCATCACTTTTTACCCAATAATTGTGCATCTGTGTAGGGCTGGCTACATATGTTGCTCTCCTGTGCAACAGCTAGTAAAATTACGGTTGGTTGTAAGTTAATATTATACGTTTTTGGGACGCCTAGGTGGTTCAGTGGTTGAGCGTCTGCCTTTGGCTGGGATCACCATCCCAGGCTTCTGGGATCAAGTCCAGCATCAGGCTCCCTGCATGGAGCCTGCTTTTCCCTCTACCAAGGTCTCTACCTCTTTCTCTTATGAATAAATCTTTAAAAAGTGATAATTTTTACATTTTCCACTAAGTTTGGAACGAGTGAGCAAGACACAAAATTGTGGAGGGCACGGGGCTAGGACTGGCAGTGACTAGTCTATCCAAGTGTAGTTTGATGATTTTGTTCAGGTTGTTTCCTGACGTTTTCTTCAAGCCCTTCCATTTCCCCTCTTAGAGGTCATGCAGAGGACGGACTCTATGCCAAAATGCTTAACTGTGAAAGGTCCCCATTTCCTGTCTCCAAGCTCTTGCCCATTCGTTTCTGCAACATTTAACACCACGAGGGTCGCCCGGGGGGCTCGGCGGTTGCGCATCTCCCTTGGGCCACGGGCGTGACCCTGGAGTCCGGAGATCAAGTCCCGCATCGCGCTCCCTGTGTCTCATGAAAAACATCTTATGAAAAAAAAAAAAGAAAAATCTCTCCAATCTAATTTCAGTGTATGTTGAGTCCCAGCTACTAAAGACTTACCGAGTTTTAAATCTCAGAAACTTAGCAAAAGCCGAAATCCAGACGATTAACTCATAAATGACTATAGGACGTCGTGTTTTTTTGTTTTTTTTTTTTTAAGGATTGTTGCGTGGTTGCACTCAGGTCACAGGAGATTTAGTAGCACGCTTCCCTCACTCCTTGCCACATCTACCGAGCACATTCGAGAGTCCTCTCTAGCACTTCCACGGTTGCCTCAGACCCAGAGCGCCCAACATGGCCGCCGGGGCCGCCGGGAGAGACCTCCCACCTCCCCCTTCGGTCTTCGGGCTTCCGCCCCGGCGCCTGCGCACTCGTCGGCCACCGGGCCTCCGGCCGTCCCTGCGCGCAAGCGCCGCCCACCCCGCCCCGCCCCGCCCCGCGGCGAGACGCGCTCGCGGCGTCACCAGTGTTTTCGAGTCGAGTCCCGACGCTGCGGCTGTCACCTCCATTTTGTTGTCGGAGCCCGTCGCAGCCAGTTGGGCTCCTCCCCGTTGTCGCGTTGCAAGCTTTGCCTCTTTCGGCTTGGGCTGTCTGGCCGGGACGGTAAGACGCAGGACGAAGCGGGCTAGGTGTCAGGGCCCTCTTTCTGTTCCTGGTGATGCCCTCTCGCTTGTTTGCTGCCTGTAATCTCCGGCACGACGACCCTCCGCCCTCCCCCCCCGCCGCCTCCTCCCGGGGTTGCGTGAAGGCAGCCTGCTTGTCTTCCTAGCGCCGCCGAGCCTGTGGCCGCGATTTTCTCCTTAAACCGCAACGCCCGGGACGCTGGCGAGGGCTAGCGCCTGACTGACGGCTGGGCGGGGATCGCCGGGTCAAGGGCCCGCGGGCGCCATTTTGTCGGCGGCGGCCTTGGCCACTTCGGCGGAGCTGTAAGATGGCGGCGGGGCGGAGGAGGCGAGGCTCCTGTTGAGGCTGCTGTGTACTTGGGTCCCTGGATGTGCGTGTCGCTCTCCCGTAAGCCGCTGTGTTCGCAGCAAGTAGATCACGTTGACCTGACAGGACTCGGTATCACCTAACGTCTAGTCGAGTCTTAAAGGATTCGAGTGAAGGTCGCGAGTGTCCTTGTCCTCGGTGGCGTTAACCAAAATCAGGTTTCGCAGAGCCCGGAGAAGCAGAAATAATAGGGTGTATTCGAAGGTGCGTGGGAGACGAGACAGGTTATGAGACGTCTTGCGCCATAGAATTTTGCGCCGCCTTGCCCCCAACCTCTAGGGAGCAGCTGGAGCCTTTTGGTTTATAGTTTATATGCAAAGACGTGGTGGCGTCCCTTCAGTTAGTACTGTTAGGAACGGTGGTTGAGATGAAAAGATGCTATCTACTGTTTTTTTCCATAAAGGTTTTATTTATTCATGAGAGACACAGACAGGCAGAGGGAGAAGCAGGCGGCTGCGGGGAGCTCAATGCAGGACTCGATCCCGTGGTTCCAGGATGACGCCCTGGGCCGAAGGCCGGCGCTAAACCGCTGAGCCACCCAGGGATGCCCGCCCTCATTCTTTTTTTTTTTTTTTTTTAAAGATTTTATTTATTCATAAGAGACAGAGAGAGAGAGAGGGGCAGAGACACAACACAGACAGAGGGAGAAGGAGGCTCCATGCAAGGGAGCCCGACGCGGGATCGACCCCGGGTCTCCAGGATCACGCCCTGGGCTGTAGGCGGCGCTAAACCGCTGAGCCACCCGGGCTGCCCTGTTTTGTTTTGTTTTTTCAAGTTATTAGGAATTTCTGTTCAAAACATTGAAAAGAAGGTGCTCCCCTCCCCCAAGTTGATCTTGTAAGATTGCTTTCGGAATAAGCTAGGTCTTACTGGGTATAGCGTGTGCTGGGTACCTCAAAAGATGGTATGTTGTGGTTTTTAAATGCCACCGTTGACTTCTGTGTATGATAAAAGGCCTTGGTAGTTTGATCCGTTTATCTTCTTCACGGAGAAATAGTAGTGAGGGTTCTGTCGCTAAGAACATTGACGATTGCATTCGAGTTGGAGTTGAATGAGGCGAGTTAGATACGTGGACGGGTAGTAATTTTGTGCTGCTGACAGAAAAGGGGTAAGATCTTACCAAAGTTGGTAAATTGGATTTCCTGGCTCCCCACCTCATTTTTTTTTTCTTTTCCTAGTGCTTTCAATAAATCTTAGAATAAGGTGGATAATGGCAGAATGTCTATTAATAGAGTTTGGACTCCACATTTTGGCACAGTGCACTAATTGGATTTATGAGTGATTTTTTTTTTTTTTTTTTTCTTAGATTGGTTAACAACTACTTTCGAACTTTGATTTTAAAGAACAGTTGAGGGATCCCTGGGTGGCGCAGCGGTTTGGCGCCTGCCTTTGGCCCAGGGCGCGATCCTGGAGACCTGGGATCGAATCCCACATCGGGCTCCCGGTGCATGGAGTCTGCTTCTCCCTCTGCCTGTGTCTCTGCCTCTCTCTCTCTCTCTCTTTCTCTCTCTCTCTCTCTCTGTGACTATCATAAATAAATAAAAATTAAAAAAATTAAAAAAAATAAAAACAGTTGAGGGCCACCTTTCTAAGTCAAAGCATGTGACTTTTTCTCGGGGTTGTAAGTTCAGCCCCATGCTGAGTGTGCATATTACTTAAAAATAAAATCTTTAAAAAAAATAAAAATAAAATATTTTTAAAAATGGAGATTGAAAAAGTCATAGCTAGAGTGAATTTGCGAAGAAGAGTTTTACTAAACTGCTCAGTGTTGACAAGTGGGATACAACTTACCTGGGAAAACTTGTCTTTTATACAGATGAGACACTCAAAGAGAACTTATTGTCCTGACTGGGATGAAAAAGATTGGGACTGCGGAAAATGGAGAAGCAGCAGCAGTCATAAAAGAAGGAAGAGATCACATAGCAGTGCGCGGGAGAACAAGCGCTGCAAATATAATCACTCTAAAACATCTGATAGGTAAAGATGGTATTTAAAGTGTCTCCATATAAAAATACATTTCATTAGAATGTATGTCAGTTATGTCAGTAAAAGGAGGAGGGGTTTATTTTCATGACTAAAATTACAGTATCACTTAACCATGAGTCCCATTCCTGTTTCCAATGATGGCTTGTAATGTTTGTAAAAATTATGTTTTGGGGGGAAAAAACTGGGGATTTTTTCTCATGTGAAAGCATAGTTTTATTAAGATTAGTGTCTTGATGAGATTTACTGAGATTTTAAGAATATTTGGTATTAGCATAAAGCATTAAAAATGTTTTTTATTTTTTAGCCATTATTTGGAAAGTAGATCCATAAATGAGAAAGATTATCATAGTCGACGCTACATTGATGAATACAGAAATGACTACAGTCAAGGATGTGAACCTGGACATCGCCATAGAGACCATGAAAGCAGATATCAGAACCATAGTAGCAAGTCTTCTGGGAGAAGTGGAAGAAGTAGTTATAAAAGCAAACACAGGAATCACCATAGTACTTCACACCATCGTTCACATGGGGTATGAGCTCTTTTAAAATATTTTTTAAAGTTTATTTCTCACATGGAACAGGAATACTTGATTTGTGTTTGATCATTTGAGAAAGTTCTGTTTAAAAAGAAGTCATCTCAATTTAACTTGGATTCTTTCTGTGTTTGTGCATTGAGTAGGAAATTCCTGAAATACAGTGCATATTAAGTTAGAGTAACAGGTTTTATTACTAGTTGGCAACTAATTGTTACTCCAGTGAGTCAGTAGAAGTAATTAACTTAGTTTATTTTTATGGTAGTTCAAGAAATCTGATTTGTTTTAATAAATTGAAGTTTTATCACAAAAGTAGAATAGGCGTTTTATTTTTGTATGGGTGAGGGTTTAGTTAGGCATGCCTTTTTCTAGCAAAGCATGCTCTAATTTTTTTTTCACTAAGGAAATCAACAGATATGAACATTACAGTTTATGGGTTAATTTGCAGATCATTTCAGATGACATTTTAAATGGTATAGTGTTATTCTTATATGCCAAATTTTTTTTCTCCCCAAAATTAGGACTTTAATTTTATTTACTGTTTCGATATTTGTTTTCTTAGATTAGCTAGGAAATCTTAATTTGGCCACAGCCTACTTTGACCAAGTAAATATTACATCCTACGATTTTGCAACATTAAATTAGAACACTAGAAACTTAAAATTATATTTCAGTGAATGCTACAACTTAGCATTTTTTTTTTTTTTTAAGAAAAACAATTGTATTATGTTTTGTTGCCTTGCCACTTTGAGTATCTTATCTGAAAATCTGTTCCTTGCCATGTTTTTCTCCTGTTAACATAAACTATGTGCCCTGTGAATTTCTGGGGACTGAATTTGAAATTGCTCCTGCCAACCGTTTGTGGCCTGGCGTGTATCTGAATGCCTGAATATCTCCCCGCTGAATGAATTTCGTATTCTGCCCTGAATTCACTCGGGTATATTGATTGGCTGGATGATCTTGGTGCCGCCCACTTGACGTTTCCAGAAGAGTCACCGAAGGAAAAGAACCAGGAGTGTAGAGGATGATGAGGAGGGTCACCTGATCTGTCAGAGTGGAGACGTACTAAGTGCAAGATGTATAGAATATTTTTCAACACTTATTAACTTTTCAGATAACATAATCTGTATATAAAGATTTCAGGGATTTGGAAATCTTTTTTTCTTTCTCTGTTTTTTTGTTTGTTTTCCATTTCTTTTGGTGGGCGGGGATTGTGTTTTTTTCTTTCTTTAGAAATTTAATATTTGTTAAGCAGAAGTTCCAAAAACAGTAAATCAAGTTAATAAAATGAGCTTAAGAATGAAATTAGACCTAAAAATAGTTATAAATGTTTTTTGACAGTGTTGACCAATAAAATATCTAGTGATAAGGAAATTTGTAGCATCAACTAGAATAATCTGTATTGATAGCATTTATTATGTTAAGTAAACTGTTTCCACTTCCTGGTATAACTGAGATTTATTTCTCTTTTTTAGATGAAATTGTTGATACTTTAGGAGAAGGAGCTTTTGGAAAAGTCGTGGAGTGCATTGATCATAAAGCGTAAGTTTCCTAGCTTGTGATTGCATTTGGGGCTATCAGCAGTAATTGAAAATTTGCTTAGCTTTAGAATATGTTCTGACTATGATAGATACACTATTAATCCTGTCCCTTGGGTTTTTTTTGCTTTGATGTAGGAAATTCCTAGTAAAAGGTACCAACCCTTTAGGGATGCCTGTGGCTTACTTGGTTAATCTGCCTTTGGCTTAGGTCATGATCTCCGGGTCCTAGGATGAAGCCCATGTGCTGCTCCCTCTCTTTTCTCATTTTATATTTATTTTTTAAATTTTTATTTATTTATTAGAGAGGCAGAGACACAGGCAGAGGGAGAAGCGGGCTCCATGCAGGGATCCTGATGTGGGACTCCATCCTGGGTCCCCAGGATCACACCCTGGGCTGAAGGCAGCACTAAACGGCTCAGCCACCCAGGCTGCCCCCAAAATTTTTTAAAGGGCAATAGTGTATGTAGCCCTTAAATTTTTTTTTTTTTTCCAGAACATTTTTTTAAATTTTTTATTTATTTATGATAGTCACAGAGAGAGAGAGAGAGAGAGAGGCAGAGACATAGGCAGAGGGAGAAGCAGGCTCCATGCACCAGGAGCCCGATGTGGGATTCGATCCCGGGTCTCCAGGATTGCGCCCTGGGCCAAAGGCAGGCGCCAAACCGCTGCGCCACCCAGGGATCCCCTGTAGCCCTTAATTTTGAGTTGAGAGCAGATTTTACTTTTTTAGAGCGTATTTTTTTGTTGTCCCACTGGGCACAGTTGTGACTATCTCCTCTCCTCTTCCCCCCTACACCCCCCAGATTAGTGATCTAAATCAGAACTTCCCACAATCTTGGTTTTTATGTTAGGAGTATTTGGAACGGCACTTAGCCCAGGCATATTGATGCCATCTACAGAGTAGTTAGCTAGGAATCTGTATTTTTAGAAAATACTGTAGTTCATAACATACAGATGCTATAATTGATAACACAGCCACGGGTGAGAACTCTTTCTAAATTGGCATCACATATTTAATACTTATGCCTTTTTTTTTTAACTTATGCATGTTATTTTGTTTTAAAGATTTTATTTATCCATGAGAGATGCAGAGACACAGGCAGAGGGAGAAGCAGGCTCCATGCAGGGAGCCTGACGTGGGACTCAATCCTGGGTCTCCAGAATCACTCCCTGGGCCAAAGACAGGCGCTAAACCTTTGCGCCACCCAGGGATCCCCCTACTTACGCCTTTTAAACTACTGACAGAAATTTCTTGAGATAGTGTAAAAAAATTTTTTTCCTTTGCCTTGTTTCCTGTTGGAATTACTTCTTCTGAAGGGCAGAACTTTTCTGAGTGAATTAGAAAAGGCTTCCTACTATTAGTGAGGCTCTGAGAAGTAGAGCTCATTACTACGGCCCCTCCCATACCCCATCTTTTCTGGTAACTGAGACAAAATGGAAAGTGTTTTTTTTTTTTTTTCTTTTTTAAGATTTTACATATTTTTTAATGAGAGAGGGGTAGAGGGAGAAGCAGGCTCCCTACAGAGAGCCTGATGGTGGGACTCAATCCCAGGATCCCCGGGATCAGGACCCTAGCCAAAGGCAGAGAGGCTCAACCACTGAGCCACCCAGGCATCCCTAAAATGAAAAATTTTGAGTAAATATTTGCTGGTGACAGATAATACAAGAAGAAATTGTTTTTTGTTTTTTTTTTTTTTTTTAAGAAGAAATTGTTTTTACATGTTTTGAGTCTTATAGTTGGACTACAGATTGAAATAATGATACCTCAATATTCTTGTTAAATTTCGACTATTAATATATAGTTTAGTTGAACGACCAATAAAGAATTCATATGAGTGGTGGTTTGATGAAAAACAATTGGGTCATTCAGCATGTATTTGTGTTAACTGATTCTTTCATATACCTGAGGATCATTCTCACTGTTTACATTGAGTTGCAATTAGAAGAGAGTACTTAGTTTTAGTTAGATAAAATCGAATGCTAGCCAGTAAATGCAAGAAAACAAAATGGCAGTAGTAGTACAGTTTGAAAAGAGTGATAGAAAAGTGGAAGAAGATGTCTTTTTTTTTTTTTTTTTAAGTTTATTTATTTTTAAAGATTTATTTATTCATGAGAGATACAGAGAGAAGCAGGCTCCATGCAGGGAGCCTGATGTGGGACTCAATCCCAGGACTTCAGGATTACACTGTGGGCCGAAGGCAGGTGCTAAACCGCTGAGCCACCTAGCAATCCCCTATTTTTTTGAATTCAGTTAGCCAATATATATTACATCAGTCGTTTCAGAGAGAACATAATTTTTGACTTTTTTTTTTTTTTTTTTTTTTTAACTTTCTCTAACAGAGGAGGTAGACATGTAGCAGTAAAAATAGTTAAAAATGTGGATAGATACTGTGAAGCTGCTCGCTCAGAAATACAAGTTCTGGAACACTTGAATACAACAGACCCCAGCAGTACATTGTAAGTATCAAAGTGTAGAACTCAGAAAATGCTCTCAGGTAGATTTAAATTGTGAGAGGCTGTACTCAGTTATTTTTCGTGTGTTTATAGCCGCTGTGTCCAGATGTTGGAGTGGTTTGAACATCATGGTCACATTTGCATTGTGTTTGAACTACTAGGACTTAGTACTTACGACTTCATTAAAGAAAATGGTTTTCTGCCGTTTCGTCTGGATCATATCAGGAAGATGGCATATCAGATATGCAAGTCAGTGAATTGTAAGTATTTGGCATATCTTTAAGAAACTTGAGGTTATTGGGACTAATTTAATGCAGACTAATTTGAATCTTTAAGAAAAAATGGGATCTAACATACAGCTTATGGAAGCCTGACTTAAGAATAGGGATGAGAAAGATGATAAGCACTTGGTCAGTTTCGCATTTCATTCATTAAGTAGTTATATTGTCTATGATATAATACATTGTCATGTAGAAAGACAAATTTAGCTGTATTTATTTATAACTATCCTACTTCAGAAGACTTGCTACTATGGTTCTGATAACTGTTTTCATGGTCTCTGGTGATGTCTAGATTCATATCTTTCCTTGACTAGTCATTTCTTTATCAATGTAGCATCAAGTAGGATAATCTCACTTTTATGTATCTGCTTTCTAAATAATGGCTAAAAGTATTTTTAATGCTTTGTGCTAATATTAAATATCCTCATATTCTCAGTAAATCTCATTTTTTTTCAGTAAATTTCATTGATGCTATTCTTAATAAGACTATATACTTTGCCAACCAGAAAAAATCCACACAATTTTACAAATATTACAAGCTGTCATTGGAAACTGGCAAATCTCTGCTTCCTGAAGAAAAATACTACTATACTTTTTGAGCAGTTAGCTGGCAGTGGACTAACTTTGAGGGTAGTGGGAGGTTTTCTAAGCAGGCTACTGAATGTTGACAATTTTGGACATGTAGAAAAGGCATCAGGTTTTTTGTTGTAGGGCTTTTGAGTTTGGTTGGGTTTTTGATTTTCAGATTACAGCAACTTTTTCTGTTTCATTCTCAGTTCTGCACAGTAACAAGTTGACTCACACAGACTTAAAGCCTGAAAACATCTTATTTGTGCAGTCTGACTACACAGAGGCATATAATCCCAAAATGGTAAGGCTTCTCAGTGTATTATCTTCATGGTTTGAAGTTAATATCTTGTGCCTTCTTAATATCATGCCTCCTTAACCCATTGTTTGTGATTTTAGAAACGTGATGAACGAACCTTAATAAATGCAGATATTAAAGTTGTAGACTTTGGAAGTGCAACCTATGATGATGAACATCACAGTACCTTGGTATCTACAAGACATTATAGGGCGCCTGAAGTTATTTTGGGTAAGATACTTTCTCTTTTTTTATTATTATTTTAATAGAGATTGTGTGCAAATGCCTGCACGCATGTGGCGGGGAGCAGACACCACCACCACCACCCCCAGGTGCTAGGTAACTTGCTTCTGAATTGTGCTTTTGAGAACCTGCATATATCTTTACTGAAGCCAACTTTAAAGTTTATAGCTCTAGTCTTATTCTTTGTGGTTTTGTTTTTTTTGTTTTGTTTTGTTTTTTTAGTTTTTTTATAATTTTTTCTTTAAGAAATTGTTAACTTTAAAAAAAAAAGAAATTGTTATCTTGGGGCAGCCCGGGTGGCTCAGCAGTTTAGCACCGCCTTCAGCCCAGGGCCTGATCCTGGAGACCCAGGATGGAGTCCCACATCGGGCCCCCAGCATGGAGCCTGCTCCTCCCTCTGCCTGTGTCTCTGCCTCTCTCTCTCATGAATAAATAAATAAAACCTTTAAAAAAAAAATACCGAAAAAAAATTTTAACTTAACACATGAAGGATAGGAGGTGACTGGGTGGCTTGGTAGGTTAAGCATCTGACTTTGGCACAAGTCATGATCCTCAGGGTCATGGGATGGAGCCACTCTTTGGGCTCTCTGCTTGGTGGGGAGTCTGCTTGTCCCTCTGCCTTCCTCTAGCTTATGTGTGCATGAAGTCTCTCTCTGAGTCTAAAAACACACATTGGGGCACCTGGATGGCTCAGTTGGTTAAGTGTCTGCCTTCAGCTTAGGTCATGATCCCAGAGTCTTGGGATGGGGCCTCATATCAAGTCCCCTGCTCAGCAGGGAGCCTGCTTCTACTTCCTCTTTCCTTGACACCCTCACCCCACCCCCACCCCACCATGGCTCATGCATACTCTCTCAAATCTTTAAAAAAAAAAAAAACAAGATAAATAAAACATATTAAGGATTTTAAGCTCATACTTGTTCCAGATAGCTCTAATACTTTGAGTTAAATGTCTTAATTTTCCTGGAATTGAGTTTGCATATATGTAATGTGATGAGATTTTAAGATATAATTCACACCTATTATATCTCAGACACTTTTCTTGTCAAGTCCTTGGATGGTGTAGGTAACTCTCATTTTACTGGTTAGGAAATTACGACTCGGGGGGCGGGGGGGGGAATAGTTCCCCAAATCACTAGTCCCAAAAAGAGTGGGCTAGAGTTGGAACTTGACCAGAGGTCTCTCTCCAGAGCCCTAATTCATATGTTATCCTATTACAATACACTTTAAATGATTCCTTAGGGTATTTCTAGCTCAGACATTAAATTGTATGCTGGCTTGTTGTGGTTTTTTTGTTGTTGTTTTAATGTCTTTAAGAAATATTGAAGTTTTTTGTTTGCTTTTACTTTGCTTTACAGCCCTAGGATGGTCTCAGCCATGTGATGTCTGGAGTATAGGATGCATTCTCATTGAATACTACCTTGGGTTTACAGTATTTCCAGTAAGTGACAGTGCTTAGTTTCAAGACTTTGCTCAAAAAAGGTGCTTGTTTATGTAAATGAGCCCTTTAAGGCAAAGTATACACACTTTTAAGCAGCTCTCCCCCCACCCCTTATTATATACTTGTGAAGTATAAAGAAATAAAAGTCTGTAACTTGATGCTATTGGGTATTATATTTCCTTCATAATTTATCATTTTATTTAAAACATTTTAAAATATAAACAGTAATTCTGTTCATGGGGAGAAAAATCATTGGTGAGCTTGTTCTGTGGGCCTTAATACTTTGCAGCTGTAACTTGATAAGAGTTTGCCCTTTTTTTTTATGATCACCTTCCTTTTTTGATCTCTAATTTATGGACTAGAAATTCAGCTATGTAAATGAAATCAAGGCACACGGTGTGCTTAACAAGTTTTGTTTATTGTTTTAGACACATGATAGTAAGGAGCATTTGGCAATGATGGAAAGGATTCTTGGACCTTTACCAAAACATATGATACAGAAAACCAGGTATGTTTTTATTAAACAATGAAGTGTTAGACATTCTTTTTTCACTCCAATTACTTTGTTGGGAAGGCAGTAACTAGGGTATCTTTTCAAGTCTCTAGTAAAGTGTTCATCTTTGATTTATAAAAGCATAATGATGAAACCAGTCACTTTCACTAGATGTTTTAAGTTTTCATGGTTGACATTATAAAAATGACTGGTTATTGCTTACTTTTAGGAAACGTAAATATTTCCATCATGATCGATTAGACTGGGATGAACACAGTTCTGCTGGCAGATATGTTTCACGGCGCTGTAAACCTCTGAAGGTGAGCCTGAGCCATTGCTATATGATTAAAACTTTGAGATTCCCTTCTCTTTATGGTAGAGAAATAAAATTATAATGAATGATGGTTGAAAGGACTGTTGACTCTTCTTTTCAGGAATTTATGCTCTCTCAGGATGCTGAACATGAGCTTCTCTTTGACCTCATCGAGAAAATGTTGGAGTATGATCCAGCTAAAAGGATTACTCTCAAAGAAGCCTTAAAGCATCCTTTCTTTTACCCCCTAAAAAAAGCTACATAGATTTGTAAGTGTATAGTTCTCTTGAAGAGATTTTACAGACTGTATCAGTCTAATTTTAAATAATTTATTTTGTATAGCTTTTGTAAATTTCTTACATTTTTGTATTGCCATGTTTATTTTGCTTGGATAATTTGATTCATTAAATAGCTAAAGTAATGAACATTTTTTCAAGTAATTACTGTATAAAATGATATATTCAAAATAAATTTTTGTGCTTATGAAATTGATAAGACTGTACAGTTTGTTTTTAGCACCGTTTTTCTCCCTGTATATATTTCCTTAAGTCTTTGGAAAGATAGCTTTGTTTCCACTTTAGGGATTGCCAACATTGGGGCTTTTATGCCTTGTGGGTTTTTTTTGTTTTGTTTTTTTAATTTTTATTTATTTATGATAGAGGCAGAGACAAGGCAGAGGGAGAAGCAGGCTCCATGCACCGGGAGCCCGACGTGGGATTCGATCCCGGGTCTCCAGGATCGTGCCCTGGGCCAAAGGCAGGCGCCAAACCACTGCGCCACCCAGGGATCCCTATGCCTTGCTTCTTAAAACCAAATGTAATAAACCCAAATTTTACAGGCTACAAAGAACTAGCGATTGGCCCCAATTTTATTTTCTCCCTTTATTCCCACTCAAATTTATCTCTACCTGCCCCCCACCCCCCAGTAGGGTACTGCAAATGGCTTTAGGTCCTGTGCTCATTCAAGACTAGTAACGAATGATAGAAAAGCTTCCAGAGGGGCACCTGGATGGCTCAGTTAAGGGTCTGGTCTGCCTTTAACTCCGGTAACGATCTCAGGTCCTGGGATTGAGCCCCATTGTCATGCTCCCTGCTTATTAGCAGGAGAGTCTACTTTTCCCCTTCCCTCTGCCCCTCCCCCTGCTTGTGCACTCAAGCTCATTCTCTGTCAAATAAAATCTTTTTATTTTATTATTTATTTTTAAAGATTTTATATATTTATTCATTAGAGGCAGAGACACAGGCAGAGGGAGAAACAGGCTCCATGCAGGGAGCCCAATGTGGGACTCCATCTGGGGTCTCCAGGATCAGGCCCTGGGCTGAAGGTGGCGCTAAACCACTGAGCCACCTGGGCTACCCAAAATCTTTTTTTTTTTTTTTTTTTTTAAAGAAAAAGCTTCCAGGATGCTTTATAGCCAAGTCTGAAATATCAAGTGACAAGTAAGTGAGGTGTTTGTCCATGGTTTTACTTATGCATGATCCATTTAAGGCTCCGACAGGTTTGTTTTTTTTTTTAATTAATTTGTCTTTTCTTTAGAGTCTAGGTTCAGCAAAATTGAAAGAACAGAGATTCCCTGTGTACCTCCTGTTGTCCTCATTCTGTCATCCCCGTCAGTTTCCCCCACCACCACCACCACTGCTGTGCATGTATTATCTCCTGCATTATCAGCATCTCTCACATCAATGGGTACAGTTGTTAAAGTTGAACCTATGTTGACGTAGTCCTATAAAGTCCATAGAATACTTTTTAGTCCACTTTTTTAGTGCATTACATTCTGTGGGTTTGTACAAATGGATAATTACATGAGTCTATCATTATAGAATCCTGAGCATTTTCATTGCTCTCAAACTATTCTCCGTGTTATCCCACTCCCCATCCATACTCTGGCAACCAGTGATTTTTTCATTGTAGTTTTGTCTTTTCCAGAATGTCCTATAATGGGAATCCTGTAGTGTTTAGCCTTTCACATTTCTTTGAAGTAATGTGTGTTTAAGTTTCCTCCATCTTTTCATAGCTTTATTCCTTTTAGTTCTGAATTAGTATTCCATCGTCTGGATGTACCACAGCTTATCCATTTACCTACTAAGGACATCTTACTTGCTTCAAGATAATTAAATAAAGCTGCTGAAAATACCCGTAGACAGGTTTTTGTGTGGACATAAGTTTCCAATTCCCTTAGGTAGATAACAAGGAGTGATTACTAGATCAAATACCAAGAATATATTAAGAGTTTTTTGTGGAAAAAAAAAAAAAGAGTTTTTTGTGTATTTGGGATAGTCTTTTATTAAAGATATCTTGCAAATATTTTCTTCCAGTCTGGCTTGATTTGTTCTTTTGAAATGGTCTTCCACAGAGCAGAAGTGGTCAATTCTTCATGGGTTATGCCCTTGGTGTCTTTAAAAAGACCCAAGATCAATCATCTGGGTTTTCTTTGTAAGAGTTTTACAGTTTTGTATTTCACATTTAAGTCTGATTCGTTTTGAGTTAATTTTTGTGAAGGATTCATCTTTTTGTATATGGATATCCAGTTCCTATACTATTTGTTGAAGCGAGTGTGTTTTTTTAGAAATTTAAAAATTGAGCAGATTTGTGGCCATAATATAAATTCTTGGCTGCTAGAATGAGGATCTCAACTCCAGAGCTCATAGTTTCAAAACTAGCCCTTACTAGCTGCAGGACTTTGGAATGTCCCTAAGTCTATGCTTGTCTATATTATTTGTAAAACTAAGGAATATTACAGTTAAATTCCCCTGAAAAGTTAAAAGTTGCCTGTGCAGAGGATGTCTGAATTTTTTTATTGAGTAAACCCTAAATGATAGTACTTTTTTTTTTTTTAGCTTTTTTTTTTTGAAAGATTTACTCATTTTAGAGCAGTGTGTATGCATGAGGGGGTGGGTAGAGGGAGAGGAAAAGAATTGCAAAGCACAAAGCTCACGTAGAGCTTGATCCCAGCTTGATCCCAGGACCCAAGCTGAAATCAGGAGTCAGACCCCCAGCTGTGACTGAGTCACCCAGGTGCCCCCCTTTTTTTTAATTTGAAAAAGGGGTGGGGAGGGACTAGCAGATCATGCTGAGCATAGAGCCCAAAAAGGGGGCTCAATCCCACAACACTGAGATGACCGAAGTCAAAATCAAGAGCCAGGACTCAACCAACTGAGCCACCCAGGTACCCCATAATAGTACGTTTTAAATGACAACCTTCAATATATCTCATAGTCCAGTTTTTTTTTTTTTTTTTAGTTCTTTTGTCATTGAAGATGGTTCTATGGATAGTTGTCGTAATTAATAGCCTAAGTTGTGAGAGAAATGCACTGGTTACATGTTTGAAAGCTGTATTAGATTGAACAATATAAACCTTAACGGCTTAGATTTTAAAGCAAAGAGGAAAAAAAAATAAAGACGGATGGTGGGAAAAACAAGGCAGTTCAGGCTTTGAGGCTTACCCTGCCCCCTCAGGAATGGTGTCCTACAGTGAATTTGCTAATAACATCCTGTTGGTTAAAGAAAGCCACATGGCTAGGTCAGCATCTATGTGAGAGGGCATTACAAGGTTACATGGCAAAAGGTGTGGATAAAGGCAATGTTAGAGATCTCTATTTGGACCATCAGTGGAATCAGTCACCACCCCGCACTCCCAGCTGTCCTCCATCTACAAACCAAAGCCAAAGTGAGCCTGTTAAAACAAATTATTCATCTTTAAAATCCAAAGGCGGGGGGCGCCTGGGTGGCTCAGGTGGTTAAGCATCTGCCTTCAGCTCAGGTCATGATCCCAGGGTCCTGGGATCAAGCCCCGCATCAGCTCCCTGCTTAGAGGGGAGTCTGCTGCTCCCTCTCCCTCTGCCCTTCCCCCCCCCACCTTGTTCATGCTTGCTCTGTCACTCTCAAATAAATAAAATCTTAAAATCCAAAGGCTTTCATGTCAGTTTACTAAAGTCCTTATCATCACCTTTATAATGTAACTTCTGTACCACACCCCCATCTTTCTGACCACAAAGCCAGCTACCTTCTCTATAGTGTGCTTTGGCCTCACTGGCTGCCTTATTCCCCAAACCTACCAAATATAGTCCTTCGCTCCTAGATGTGCACATTTCACTCCTTAAGGTGTTTATTTCCATGAGTCCTCCCCTGACTACTTAAAATTGCCCTAGCCTCCCTTGTTAACATCCATACTCCCCTTTCTGCCTTGTTTTCCTGTAAGGAGTTTACTTTTACACTGCTGAAAGGAACCTCCGTGAGATCAGAGATGTTTTCATTTGTTCACTGTGTATCCCAAGGAGCTATAACAATGAGGTAGATTGAAGGTGCTCAAATATTTGTTGAATGATGGCTGATGACCTTCTTTTTGGAGAATTCTTAGGAAGTTTAGAGAGAGGGTTGCATGGATGCAAATAACCCAAGATTTTGCAGGGAGAGGAAATAGTAACGGCCACTGAGGCAGAAGCATTCTTAGTGTGTTCGCTCTACAGGAAGACCAGTATAGTTGAAACTGAATAGGTGTTGGAGTGTTAGGAAGTGAAGTTAGAGATCAATCCAGAGGCCAGATTGTGTAGGGGTTTGTAGATCATTGTGTTTTTTGTTTCACTTATTTTTGACTTAAGATTTTTTAAATTTGTTTATTCATGAGAGACACAGAGAGAGGGGCAGAGACACAGGCAGAGGGAGAAGCAGGCTCCACTCAGGGATCCCGATGTGGGACTCGATCCTGGGTCCCCAGGATCACGCCCTGGGCCAAAGGTGGCACCAAACCACTGAGCCACCTGGGCTGCCCTATTTTTAAGACTTTTAAAAATTTTTATTTTAAGTTCTCTGTACCCAACATGGAGCTCGAATTTACAACCCTGAGTTTAAGAGTCACATGCTCTACTGACTGAACCAGCCAGCACCCCTGCTTTGTAGATTATTGTAAAGACTAGATTTTGTTCTGTATGAGATAGGTAGTCCCTAGAAAGTTGTGAATGGTTGGAAGAATGGTTGCCTGCATCCCCTGGCTTCTATTCTCCCGGTGTAAGATAGAAAATTGCCTCCCTTTCAACAGTCACAGAAAAAGACTCCTGCTTGGTTTTGCTTCAAATAATCAAAAGAGGGCAGCCCCGGGTGGCTCAGCAGTTTAACACCAACCACCTTCAGCCCAGGGCATGATCCTGGAAACCCAGGATCAAGGCCCACGTCAGGCTCCCTGTGTGGAGCCTACTTCTCCCTCTGCCTGTGTCTCTGCCCCCCTCTCTCTCTGCCTCTCAGGAATAAATAAAATCTTAAAAAAAAAAAAAAAAAAAAAGAATACATAATCAAAAGGGGTTGGAAGAACGGGAGGACTGGGGGAATATAGATAAAAATAAGGGATCCCTGGGTGGCGCAGCGGTTTGGCGCCTGCCTTTGGCCCAGGGCACGATCCTGGAGACCCGGGATCGAATCCCACATCAGGCTCCCGGTGCATGGAGCCTGCTTCTCCCTCTGCCTATGTCTCTGCTTCTCTCTCTCTCTCTCTCTCTCTCTCTGTGACTATCATAAATAAATAAAAAAATAAAAAAAATATTAAAAAAAAAAAAGATTGGCCGTGAGTTAATAATAGTTGAACGTGGGTGATGGATCAGTGAGGGTTCATGATATTTTTTTCTTGTAATGTTTTAAGTGTATATGTTCTCTTTGGTAGTGAGAAAGCAGCTGTAGGTAACATGTAAATGAATGGGTGTCACTGCATTCCAGTAAACTTTACAAAAATAGTGGGTAGCTGGATTTTCAAAACATGATGTGCCTTGGTGTGCATTCTTTATGTTTATCCCATTTACAGGTGCACTCAGCTTCTCAAATCTGAATGTTTCTATTTTTTGCCAAATTTGGGAGTTTTCGGCCATATTTCTTTGAATACTTTTTCAGCCCTACCCACTGTCTTCTTTCTTTCTGGAACTGTAGTGACATGAATACTAGATCTTTCACTACAGTTCCACAGGCCCGATTCTCTGGTCATCTTTTTTTTTTTTTTTTTTAAGATTTTATTTATTCATAAGAGACCCAGAGAGAGAGGCAGAGACACAGGCAGAAGGAGAAGCAGGCTCCATGCAGGGAGCCCGATGTGGGACTCCATCCCGGGTCTCCAGGATCACGCCCTAGGCTGAAGGCAGGCGCTAAACCGCTGAGCCACCCAGGGATCCCCTGGCCATTTTTTAAAATCTATTTTCTCTGTTACTCATAGTGGATTATTTTTTATTATTTAAGAATACCAGTTTTTTTCCTCAGTTCTCTTTCTGCTGTTTAGCCCATCTATTGGGGGTGGGTCCCTCAATTATGTTTTTCAGTTATAAAGTTTCTATCCGGACTTATAGTTTTCCACTTGTTTCAAGTGTTTTTGTAATTGTTCATTGTAGCATTTTTGTGATGAGTGCTTTAAAATTATTGGGTAATTCCAAGTTCTGTGTTATCTTGGCATCTGTTGATATTTTTAAATCCAGGTTGGTATTTTCTTGGTATGACAAGTGGTTTTTTTTAAAATTGAAACCTGGACATTTTCTGGCATATATAAGACTCTGGGTCTTACTTTTAAATATATATATATTTTTTAACTTAAATATTATATTTCACTAGTTTTCTGACATATACCCTGATGGGAAAACACAGTATTGTCTCATTACTACCAGGTTAATGGGGAGTCCAGGTTCTCCATTGAACTTAGTTAACACTCAGGGTTAGGGAGCAGCTCCTCCTCCCTGCTGGACAGAGTTGGGAGTTCTGACCCTCTGTGAGGCCTCTGCTATCACGCTGGCTAAGAGGGGCAGGTTGCTTCATGACCTGTTACCTCATGGCCTCCACTGACACAGGGTAGAGTGGCCTTAATACATGTTCTCTCTGGACAGCATGAAAGTTCTGAGTCTCTCTCACCTGGGCTCATCAAATGCCACACCAGCAACAAGAGGGAGGGGAAGTCCAGGCTCTCCAAGGGACACAGCAGGAGGTTGGAAGGAGCATTATCATCACCCAGCAGGGATGACAGGCCCAGCTCCCTACTCAGCCTTCTCTGGCCGACCTAGTCAGGGCTTGAGGAATCTTTTTTTTTTTTTTTTTAAGATGTTATTTATTTATTCATGAGAGACACAGAGAGAGAGGCAGAGACACAGGCAGAGGGAGAAGCAGGCTCCTTGCAGGGAGCCTGATGTGGGACTTGATCCTGGGACTCCAGGACCATGCCCTGGACTGAAGGCGCTAAACTGCGGAGCCACTGGGACTTGAGGAATCTTGTTAGAGCCTGGTAAGGGTGGAAGTCTGGGGTCCTCACTTAAGTTTTTGCTGGCAGGAATGGAAGTGGGGCCATGTATTTTTCTGTGGTACTTGCCTAGAGTAGAGCAATCATAGTCTTTGAAAGTTTTCTGTCTTGGGGCACCTGGATGGCTCAGTCTGTTTTAGGTTAAGTATCTGCCTTCAGCTCAGGTCATGATCCCAGGGTCCTGGTATAGGGCTCCCTACTCGGGGAAGTCTGCCCCTCCCCCTCCTCGTTTTCTATATCTCTCTCAAATAAAATTTTTTTAAAAAGTTTTCTTTCTAGGATGCCCTTTTTGTGGTCCTTTGGCTAGAGAGAACACACTTTATTGACGATCTTTTTTTCTACACCTTTTGGTGTTTCCAGGTTGCCTACTTCTGCATCAAGTCTAGGGCAGAGGGCAGCCCAGGTGGCTCAGTGGTTTAGCGCCGCCTTCAGTCCAGGATGTGACCTTGGAGTCCCACATCGGACTCCCTGCATGAAGCCTGCTTCTCCCTCTGCCTGTGTCTCTGCCTCTCTCTGTCTCTCATGAATACTAAAAAAAAAAAAAAAAAAAAAAAAAAAAAAAAATATCTTAAAAAAAAAAAAAGTCTAGGGCAGATAAAAAATCAATCAATCCAATCAAGCAAACCAGGAAAAACTCACAACCATGTCATTCCTCAGATCCAGCTAAGGTCCCCAGCTCCTTTCAGTCTCTTCTTACTTTTGTCTTATTTAGAATGCTTGGGGATTTTAGTTGTACTTAGTCAAAGGAGGAGGGAAAAGTCAACCTGTCCTCCTGGAAGTGTCCCTCCTGTTCTTTTTATATTTCCCATCTTCTCCATGTTTCAATTTGGGGGTTTTCTTCTGGTCTGTTTTCCAGTTTACTAATAATACTCTTTAGTTTGTTCAGTCTTCTGTTAATTTCATCTATCAAAGTCTTAATTTCAGATATATTTTGGCTGTAGGGATTTTATAATAATTCTAGTTCATAGTTCCCAGTTTTCTGCTAAAGTCCTCCATTGTTATCTTGAAAATATGGTCATAATTATTCAAAAATAATTTAATCGTGTCTGATACGAAGATCTGGAACCTCCTGTGGATCTATTTCTCTTGTCTACTTTCCCTCTTGTCTTTCAGTCATTTTTGTCTTTTTGTTTGCCTGGCTGCTTTTATTTGAATGCCAGGCATTGTGTATGAAATTACAGAGATAATTTGGAGCCCGGGATGGTATCTTTCTCCAGGGAGGATTTACATTGACTTACTTCTGGCATGTAAATAGAGGAAAGAGAAATCATTCTAATCTAATCAAGTATTGTGCTGATTTGAAACTAGGTTTCAGGGACGCCTGGGTGGCTCAGTGGTTGAGCGTCTGTCCCTGAGTCCCGGATCAAGTCTCGCATCAGGCTCCCCGAGGAGCCTGCCTCTCCCTCTGCTTATGTCTCCGCCTCTGCCTGTCTCTCTCATGAATAAATAAAATCTTTAAAAAAAAAAAAAAAAAAAGAAAGAAAGAAAAGAAAAGAAAAACAAACCAGGTTTCAGTCTTCTTAGGACTAATCTATTTCCAGGCTACTTTTACTCCTGAGGTATATATTCAGGTAGTCTCAGTCATTTTGGGTTCCCGTATAGTAAGACCCTTAGGCACGAGTTTGAGTGCAAGTAGTTTATTGGGGAGGTAATCCCATGAAATAACAATTGTGGAATGGGGAAATGAGACAGGGAAGGAAAAAAACCTGTTATAGGGTACATGATCAAGCAAGTTACTACTTGCAGATAGTTGGAGTTTAATACCACCGAGGAATTCTGGGAAGTACAGGTATCTTAAAGTTACTCCACCTGAGGGACCAAAGATAGATTTATACACCCAACTCCTGTTAGTCACGGACTCAGGCTGCTCTGAATAAACACCAGGGGGGTGTTAATCCTTGGCACTTCTGGACTCTGCTTTTGGGCTCTGGCTCAGCAAAAAGATGCAAGTATTGATAGGAGGAGTGGAACCTGTATGTACTGTTTTGGTTAAGCCCTGAGGGGATAAGGAGGACACAATGTCTACCTACAGTTCACTCTTTGCATTGTTGAGATCCACTCAGGACCTACATTAAGTTTACTCTTTCCTGTCACTGCTTTCTCCAGGGGGTGGCTGGTCATAATTTTAAAAAAGAGGGAGGGGCACCTGGGTGGATCAGTTAATATACTGATTCTTAATTTCAGCTCAGGTCATGATCTCAGGGGCGTGGGACCAGTCCCCCCCACTTGGGCTCTGTGCTCAACACAGAGTCTGCTTGTCTCTCTCCCTCTGCTCCTCCCCCTGCTCTAATAAATAATTTTTTTTAAAAAAAGGGGGGAAAAGGAACTTCCAATAGAGGGTTCATTAGAGTAAGCTGTAAAGTCTGCCGTGGTATAATTGGCCTTGAGGCCAATACTGATATTTATCACTTCTCTCTTCTACCACTCATTCTAGATTTGTACTCCACTGGTCTAGAACTCTTGCCCCTGATGGGAAATCCATACCTTCATCCCTTCTGAGGCAACTGAGTCCCTGTTTACCTTGCCCTTGTAAGGCTGTGGTTGCCACAATTGCCCACTTGTAATTATCGAGTCATAGATGTACCAAGAGAGAGCCTGCCCAGCCCCTGTGGCAGCAACTATGTCTTTCATAATAATCAGTCCTATTTCCCTGCCAGTGTGCTAACATCTTTATTTGGCTGATGGTCAACCAGCATAAAGAGCCCCAAATATTCAGGCAGCAGTCACAGCAGCAAGTTTAACTCACTAATTTGTTTGCCCTTAATGCTCAGGAGTCCATCAGGCCACCTTTGACCCTAAATCATGTTAATGGCCAGGTATACTGCTCAAAGCTCTCCCCACTGAGAGGTCTTGCCCTCACCATTATCTGTCAGAGTCACTCCTGAGCAGGACTTACTACAAAAGCGGTCCATTTTCAGCTTTACCAACCTATTGAGCTGTCCCATCCACAACAGTCTACCTACTCGCCCCTTCCCTCCACTGCCTCAAGGCCCAGGGTATCAGATAAGGGAGAAAAGCTGGTGCAATGTAAGCACATGGTGTGACCTACTTGTGACCTATTCCAGACCTGCTTGAAATGCATCTCATCAATAGATTGTGTTGGAAGACAGTGCTCCATGAATACTGGCATGTTTCTCTTTTTTTTTTTCAATTTACTTATTCATGAGAGACACAGAGAGAGAGGCAGAGACACAGGCAGACAGAGAAGCAGGCTCTATGCAGGGAGCACGATGTGGGACTCAATCCCTGGACTCCAGGATCATGCCCTGGACTGAAGGTGGTGCTAAACCACTGAACCACCCAGGCGTCCCATTTGCATGTTTCTACACAGTTAGGGCTTCATGCACAAAATGATTTGTCATTCTGGGTTAAAGAACGACTGAATGACAAACACATCTTGAAAATTAAAGATAAACAAAAAAAATTAAAGATAATCTATTACTCCAGAAATTTGAAAGGTTCATTTCCCCTGGGGCCATTTGCTTATATTCTGAGGGTAAAAAGAACCTAGGGACTCTTGGGGCACCTGGCTGGCTCAGTTAGAACATGAGACTCTTGATCTTGGGCTCATGAGCTCAAGCCCCACATTCACTGTAGGGCCTACTTAAAACAAACAAACAAACAAATAACCAAAAAAAACAAACCTAGAGACTCCCTCTCCTTCCTCCCAAAGAGATAGAGAAGGCGCAGATGTGCCAGTCACCGTGTATCAAATCTGAGTCTCACAGCTTCAACGCTCCGCTCAGAAACAAGCCTTGTGCTGCAGACACATCTGACCCTCATCCCATTTCTCCATGTGTGTGTGAGATAGCATTGTGACAGGGTGGCATGCTGCCTGGGTCATCCGGGATGGGTAGGCTCAGACCCTTCATGATTTGGGACTTGACAGATAGCTGCTGCCCGCCTGACCCCATGACTGTGTGTGTGTGTGTGTGTCTGGTGGGTGGGTAGGGATTCTGAGAATACTCAGCTGAGAGTGGGCAGCTCTAGTCACAAATTCACTTGGTGTCTCATAGTTAGGGTTAGCTGCGTGCCAGAAGCCACTTTTCAAATGATGAATAGTCTCTGCTACAGACAGTCTAGCCTTGCTACAGAATCTGAGAGATCTACGGTGTGACACTTCTGTGGAAGGCTTTCCCACATCCTTCTCTACATGGAAACTTCCAGTACCACACCATATGTCCTCACCCAAGAGGCAGGGCTGTTTATACCACAGCCTGACTTGCCACATAGCTCTGTCTTGTTGTGGACCTCACTCAAAACTGAGCCTTCTCAGTTACCTAGGTAAGAGCAGTACTTTTTTTTTTTTTTAAGATTTTATTTATTCATGAGAGACACAGAGAGAGAGAGGGACAGAGAGACAGGCAAAGGGAGAAGCAGGCTCCATGCAGGGAGCCTGACGTGGAACTCGATCCCGGGTTTCCAGGATCACACCCCGGGCTGAAGGCAGCGCTAAATCACTGAGCCACCAGGGCTGCCCAAGAGCAGTATTTCTAAGTGGGATATGTGCTATGTCCAAAAGCATAAAGAGGTCTACCCAGCGCTGCTCCTCTCTTTTAGTCGTAGAAGGTACAGTGGGTCCATTACTTTGCAGAGAATGTGCTGGTAGGTCCTCTTCCTGAAAGTGTCCTAATGTGGCGGACTCAATCTTTGTACAGTTTACTTCCCACCCTCTGACTCACAGGCGTGTTTCCAGAGCATCGAGCTTACTTGCCACTTCCTCAGGTTTGATTTAAATGATGTCATTGTGGAAGTGGGCTGGTGCGATGTTCTGTGCAATGTGCAGATTCTGTGGCAGAGTAGGAGAGCTAATATGGCACTGGGACAAGACCACAAATAGGAATTGCTGCTGTTCCACATCAGTGTGACTTCCTTCCATCCTCCTCTACATGATGAGTAAGGCTGCACCTGCCAAATCACTAGCTCCATACTGTTTCATAGGCTGTGTTGACCTAACAGATACTAAACCGGATACGTAGCAGCTAAAATTGGGGCTACCTCTTGGTTACATTTAGGATAATCCAGTTATCCACCATGATCCATCTTATTTTTGCAGATGCCAAATGGGTGAATTAAGTGGGAAATAAAACTATCCCCACATTTTTAAAGACTTTGAGGGTATCATTCATTGATCTTTGATATTCTACTTAGGATGCAGAATTGCTTCTGATCTATCTTGGCTGGCGTGGGGAAGCAGTTTAAGAGGCTTCCACTTGGCCTTTCCTACTTCAGTCTCTCTCATACTGCAGCTGAGCGATCAATGTGAAGATTTCATCAACTGCTAAATGTGTCCATCCTTACTTCAAAGAATGGGGACATGACTGCAGTGTAAGACTTTGGGACCCATTGGACTCACTGTGAAATGGACTTGGGCCAGGACTCCATTCACCATCTGGACTCTATGTGCTCTAACAGGAAGGCCATGATGGGTATTTGGGTTTCCCTAGGATAAACACCAGTTCAGACCCTGTTTTATTTTGGGATGTTATAATAAAAATGCCATTGACTAGGTGACTTAACTAATAGAAATTAATCCCTTGCAATTTTGAAGGCTGGGAAGTCCAAAATTAGGGTGCTGATCAGTTTGGTTCCTGGTGAAAGCCCTTTTCCTAGTTTGCAGACACCTTGCTGTATCCTCACTTGGCAGAGAGAAAGACTGAGAGGATGCTCTCTGATATCTTATTAGGGCACTGATCCCATCATGAAGGCTCCTAATCACCTCCTATAAGGCCCTATCTCTAAAACACCACCACACTGGGGATTAGAGTTTCAACATACACATTTTGAGACACAAACATTCAGTCTCATGGCAGATCCACACTCAAAAGGCCCTCAAAAATAGTAGGTACTCAGATTTCCCCAGTTTACAATTACTTTGGTAATGGCCTTTGGGAAAAGTAAAAAAAAAAAAAAAATTGGCACTGTATACACTTGCTGAAGTGTTGAAGGATTCTTCCTTAAGGGAACCCAGCCATCCCTTCAGTTGGTGGTCTGAGAACAACTCAAATTTGACAACCGGAGAGGCATTGTGACTTTTTACTGTGGTAGCTGACATTAGCCTCTGCTAATTTATTCTTGAACTCTTTTGGTTCTTACAGACATCAGACAGCACTCTTAAATGCTATCTCAACACTAGGAGGGGTGACACAGTTGTCACAGATCCCTGCAAGTCAGGGCTCCCCTACCCCTAATTGCCAAATTGAATTTCCTGACAAATTATGTTCACTTTGCTTCTGATGGTGAAATATTGCACCCTGACCTCTGCTCTTCTGGAATCCATTTATTCCAACTGATGCTAAAAACTCAGTTCTGGGATCCCTGGGTGGCGCAGCGGTTTGGCGCCTGCCTTTGGCCCAGGGCGCGATCTTGGAGACCCGGGATCGAATCCCACGTCGGGCTCCCGGTGCATGGAGCCTGCTTCTCCCTCTGCCTGTGTCTCTGCCTCTCTCTCTCTCTCTGTGACTATCATGAATAAATAAATAAAATCTTTAAAAAAATAAATAAATAAATAAAAACTCAGTTCTGTAGTAATATCCCCTACTGATGATCCTGACCTGTAGAGATAGGTCATAATAAAGGCCATATATGAAAAACCCACAGCTAACATCATACCCAACGGTGAAAAACAGCTTTTCCTTTAAGATCAGGTACAAGACAAGGATGTCCATTCTCACCACTTTTATTCAACATAGTACTGAAGTCATAGCCAGAGCAATCAGACAAGAAAAAGAAATAAAAGGCATCCAAATTGGTAATGACAAAGTGAAACTCTATTTGCAGATGACGTGATAATAAATGTAGAAAACCCTAAAGACTCCATCAAAAAAAAAAAAAAATACCAGAACTGATAAATGAATTCAGTAGTCTCAAGATACAAAATCAATATACAGAAATCTGCACTTATAATGAAGTAGCAAAAACAGAAAATAAGAAAACGATCTCAGGGCACCTAGCTGGCTGTCAGTGGAGCATGCAGCTTTTTAAAAAAAGATTTATTTATTTTTAGAGAGAGAAAGAGGGAGCATGAGCACAGGAGGGTGGGGCAGGAGAGGGAGAGAGAATCTCAAGCAGACACCCATCCCTGCCACCCCGTGAGCTCAATACAACAACCCTGAGATCATAACCTGAACCAAAATCAAGTGTCAGATGCTTAACTGAGTTACCCAGGTGCCCCTGAACCCTGCTACTCTTGATTTTGGGGTCATGAATTTGAGTCCCATATTAGGTGTAGAGGTTACTTAAAATCTTAAAAAAAAAAAACCCAATAACCAATCTCATTTACAATTATATCAAAAATAATAAAATACCTAGGCACAAACTTAAAGAAGTAAAATACCCGAGAACTATAAAATATCGATGAAATTAAAAAATATATCGATGAAAGAAGTTTAAGATGACACAAAAAAGTGGAAAGATATTCCATGCTCATGGATTGGGAGAATATTGATAAAATGTCCATACTACCCAAAGCAGTAATCAAAACAGTATAGTACTGACACAAAAATAGACACATAAAAAAAATAGACACATAGATCAACAGAATAGAGAGCTCAGAAATAAACCTACAATTATATGGTCAATCAACAAAGGGGGCAAGAATATACAACAGGAGAGACTGTTTCTTTAGTAAAAGGTATTGGGAAAACTGGACAGCTACATGCAAAAGAATGAAACTGGATCACTTTCTTACACCATACACAAAAATAAACTCAAAATGAATTAAAGACCTAAAGACCTGAAACCATAAAATTCCTAGAATAAAACATAGCCAGTAATCTCTTTGATATCAGCCATAGGAATATTTTCCTATGGATCAGTGGTTTCCTGGGTGGATCAGTGGTTGAGCATCTGTCTGCCTTTGGCTCAGGGCATGATCTTGGATTCCTGGGTTCGAGTCACCTTGTACGGAGCCTGCTTCTCCCTCTGCCTGTGTTTCTGTCTCTCTCTATCTCTCGTGAATAAATAAATAAAATCTTAAAAAAAATATTTTTCTAGACATGTGGTCTCCTTTGGCAAGGGAAATAAAAGCAAAATTAAACTACTGGGACTAGGGATTCCTGGGTGCCTGCCTTTGGCCCAGAGCGTGATCCTGGAGTCCCGGGATCGAGTCCCGTGTTGGGCTCCTGGCATGGAGCCTGCTTCTCCCTCTGCCTGTGTCTCTGATTCTCTCTCTCTCTCCCTAGGTCTATCATAAATAAATATTTTTAAAAAATAAACTACTGGGACTATACCAAAATAAAAAGCTTTTGCAAGGTGAAAGAAACCACTAACAAAACAGAAAGAGAACCGACTGAATGGGAGAAGCTATTTGCAAATGATATATCTAATAAGGGGTTGATATCCAAAATGTATAAAGAACTTCTACAACTCAACACCAAAAAACCCCCAAATAACCCAATTAAAAATGGGCAGAAGCCATGAACAGACATTCCTCCAAGAAGACATCCAGATGGCCAACAGACACATGAAAAGATGCTCAACATCACTCATCATCAGGGAAATGCAAGACAAAACCACAATGACATATTGCCTCACACCTGTCAGAATGGCTAAAAGCAAAAACACAAGAAGAAACAGGTACTGATGAGGATGTAGAGAATAAAGAATCCTTGTGCACTATTAGTGGGAATGCAAACTAGTGTAGCCACTGTGCAAAACAATATGGAGGTCCCTCAAAAAATTAAAAATAGAATTGCTATATAGTCCAGTAATTACATTACTGGGTATTTACCCAAAGAAAACAAAACACTAATTCAAAAAGATAAATGCACCTTATTTTTATCGCAACATTATTTACAAGAGCCAAGATATGAAAACAGCCCAAGTGTCTATCAATAAAGACATGGTGTATATATACAATGAAATATTACTCAGCTATTAAAAAGAATGAAATCTTGACATTTGCAACAAGATGGATGGATCTAGAGGGTACTAGGGTAAGTGAAATAAGTCAAAGAAAGACAAATACCATATGATTTCACTCATGTATAATTTAAGAAACAAAACAAAGAAAAAGAAGAGACAAACAACATCCCCCCCCCAGATTCTTAAATATAGGGAACTGGGGGTTACCAGTGTAGGGGGAGGAAATGTGTGAAACAGGTGAAGGAGTGAAGAGGATAAAGGGTACACTTAACATGAGCACTGTGTGGATGTAAGTGTTGAATATTGTACACCTGAAATTAATATAACACTGTTGATTAACCATACTGGAATTAAATAAATACATAAATGAATGAATGAATGAAACCTTAGTCTCCAGTGAAAACTAAGTAGGTAAGCAATTGTAAACTCTCTTATACCAGAATTCCTTAGATTGGAAATTTATGAATACATTTCATAATTCCAGAAATGTGTATTTTTTTCCTTCAGTAAAGCACAGAGCAGATTTACCAACAGACCCAAGCACCCTCAGTTTCTCTGTAATAAGAAGCAAAAAGCAAATTTATGTTCAGTAATCAATGCTTCGTTAGCCTATCTTATCTGAAAAAGAATTAGATATCTAATGAATTCAACCCAATTCATTTGACTTAGCAAAACTTCAAAGTTTCAAGTTACCAAAGATTTTGAAAGCTTTAAACCTTTTTATTTACTCTACCTACTTGTTCTTAACAGTTGTCCATGAAAACTTTGAGACAAAATTAACTATCATTTTAAGTCATGTTTTTGCTGACAAATTGCAATAGAAATAACATGAGCCTATTTGACCTTTAGTAAACCTTGGTGGAATAAAAGGTTTAGGGGCTGGCTCTGCTTAGGGTTTTCAGGAAACATGGAAGCGGCGGTGACAGTTGGAATTTAAGCATCTTTGTGCCGGTCTCCGGGTTCCCTGTGAGAGGAAAGGGGAGGATGCTGCTGGAATCATCTCCCTCTTCAATGCCACTATCCCTCCCTCCTCCTTTACCCTCAGTACCAGATAGTATTACTAACTCTTCCCCACCCCCAGTGTCTTACATCACTTCCCAGGAGATGAAGTGTATTCTTCACTGGTTTGCCAGTTGGTCAGGTCCCCAGCGTGAACGTTTCCTCCAGGACCTGGTAGCTAAGGCAGTGCCAGGAAAATTACAGCCACTGCTGGAAGGGCTGGAGCAGCTTAGTGTGTCTAGAGCAAACCGACCACCTTGTATCTTTGGGTGCCAGCCACATCTTTGGGATCAGTGGTTTCGAGGTTGGGCTGAGCAGGAGCGCAATGAATTTGTCAGGCAGCTGGAGGTCAGTGAGCCAGACTTCGTGGCAAAGTTTTACCAAGCAGTGGCTGCTACAGCTGGTAAAGACTGATGGACATTAAGATCAAAGAAGATAATCACAGCTGATGGAGCCACAACTTTACTGTGAGAACTTCAAATGTGTCGCTTAAAGGTCTAGGGATGGTGTTCCAACCAGCTGATTGAACTTGTTGACCTGTACAGGCTTGATTACATCTTTGGAGGCGGGGAAGGGCAGAGGGAGAGAGAGAATCTTAAGCGGGATCCATGCCCCGCACCGAGCCTGATTTAAGCGGGCTTGATTTCACAATCCTGAGGTCATGACCTGAGCCAAAATCAAGAGTTGGATGCTTAACCGACGGAGCCACCCACGTGCCCCAAGCCTTGGTTATTTCAGTGTTAACAGCCTATCAACTGGACTGCTCACATCATTGTTCTCCGTCCAAGTAAATCCGGTCTGCCTCCTACCTTGCTCCTTTCTACATATCAGATTCTGAAGAATTCCGTGGCTTCTTTTGCAAGTATAATGAGAGGGAACCTACACATTATAACTCAAGCATATTGCTGGCCCGTGGGGGCTTTTAAGTAAAGCTTTCCTACTCCAGAAGCAGAAGAGAAGGACAATAAAAGGTCATGTTTTTATAGTTTAACTGGATTCACATGGTTGGTTTCACTGCCCTTTCCAGATTCTGGCATAATTGTGCGACATGCCAACTATTAGCTTTCCTAGCGATGATTTTGTAAAATTATGAAAAAATCAGGAGAGGGAAACAATTAGTTACTCCTTCCACACTGATGTTTGTTTGAATCCAAATAGCAATGACTTCTAAAGTATATGTGATATTCTTGGAGCTGGTAACAGATTCCTATTCTGTAAGTTTGCTCTGTGATATGAAAACAAGTGACACTCTATAGGTTAAAGGGTTTATTTTTTGTATCAAAATAAAGAATCCTCAGGAAAAAATAAAAATAAAAAATAAAAAATAAAAGTTTTACATTTCAACGCTGACAGCTCTAAAGACGTTTCTATTTTAATTAAATCAACAAACTTAAAATTACTTTTAATACTGAAAATATTGCACCTGTGTCCACTGAAAGTCATCCTCCATCAATTTTACTTGGGGCTCCTGTGGGGAAATCTGAAGTGGGTGGTTTAAGCCCAGGGGAGCTCCTGGGCCCCTTCATGTTGACTTGGGAGATGCTGCAGTTGAAACCTCTTAAGAAAGTGGCCCAACAGCTTGGGGTGTGTTTTGCTCCTCGACAGTGAGGGTCAGGAGCAGGAGCTGATGGCATTACAGGCACCGAGGGTGATCTGGGAGCTGGTGTTGGTACAGCAACAGGAGGGAGAGGCAGGCCTGAGGGCAGCAGGGGTGCCACCAGCGAGGCCCAAGGTCAAGTCTAAGTTTGGACTAATGTTCCTTTATCTCCATTTCCTGTCTCTCCCTCCTGAAAAACAGGAGGTTCTCTCAGGTGGTTTCGCCCCCCTCTGCCCCATGTATTCCAAATAGGTCCTAATGGACTTTACTTGGGGCAGGAGTATTCTCTTTGTAGTCAAAAGCTCAGAAAGAACACAGAAGGCACAGCCTTTAGCCAAGCCCAGTGCTTCTGCTGTTAGCATTTGTTCTTCCCCAGAAGTTGGGGGGCCTTCATTGACTGAACCAAACAGCTTCCTAGGCAAGCCAAGAGAGCCAGAGCCAAACCCAAACCCGCTGTTTGGAGGCAACCAAATTGAAGGAAGAAATCCACAAGAGCTATTCAGTGACCTTCTTTCCTCTGAGCTTATCATATACATAGACCAGGCGGTGTTACAATAAAGATCATTTTCTTCTTAGTCCTAGATTTATAATGAAAAGTAGACCCGTCAGCCAGTATTCTCCGTCGGGGTCTTTGGGAAAGGATAGAGGGAGCCTTCCCTAGCTTGTGTACACACACACACACACACACACGTCAGTGCCAACAGAGATCTTGCCCAATGAGGACCCTGACTTCTTGTTTACTCACGTCCTTCCTCTTTCCAATGGTACTTTTACGGATGACAAGGGCCCCTGCCACAACTCAGGCTAGGTGTCAGAAGCATGCTATGCAGGTGCACACACAAGTTGTGTCTTTCCATGATGTTGGCTCTACTCAATCATAAAGCAAAGTTAATCCAATTTTATCAAGCAGGTTCAGGACTCCAAACTCAATGACATTTTACCATGTGATTAAACTTGGCTTCTTACACAGCACACAGAGCAGGACATCAAGCCACACAAGGTAACAGAAGGGTGTAAGAAGTGAACGAACCAAATGGGAAGTCAGTCTGTGGGCGCACAGCTGAGATAAGGCCTCGGTCAGGTCCAGGTCAAGGCTCAGTGCTTACTGCTTATCTTTGAGCTGTGAAAGATCTCGGTTCTGTTTGGAGATCAGTAGGAGAGAGCCTTCCATGGCAGTTGCCTTTTTTAAGTGGTCATAGAGAAGTCATGCCTGCAGAGTCAGATAGTTTGGTGCAAAAATCCTCCCTTTTTAAAGGGCTTTAATGGTCTTGGGCCCTGCACACCTCCTCTGGTTCTGCTTGTTATCAGTTCTGGGGTGTCCGCCGACACTGCAGTGCCTTTAACTACTTGTGTCATTGCTTGACACAGGCTCCTGCTTGACATGAGAGACTCCATTTTGTTCTCTACACTATGAAAACCTGAACAAATGGGTTATGAAAACCTAGAATGGGGTGCCTGGGTGGCTCAGTGGGTTAAGCGTCTGACTCTTCAATTCGGCTCAGGTCATGATCTCAGGGTTGTGGGATTGAGCCCCATGAGGGCTTTGTGCTCAGCTCAGAGTCTGCTTGTCTCTCTCCCTCTGCTCCTCTCTTCCCCCACTCACACTCTCACTCTCTCAAATAAATAAAATCTTAAGAAAAAAAAAAAACAACCAACAGAATGAATGGTTAAAAAAAAACTGAACAGCCAGGAACCAAGGAGGGATGAGGTCTGATGTGCAATTATCAGGGGAACTTACCAAACGCCAAATCTCTAAGGTCCAGTACCTGTAATTTGTTTCTCTGCTTCACCAAGTACGGTTAAGGCAGCCCGGGCCAGCTCAGGGCAAGGGAGAAAGAAAATCCTCCAAACGAAACAGGTTTTGGCCGCTTCCAGGGACTTCCTGTCCTCCTCGTGTGGGGCCTGGGGTCTGGGATCGAGTAGTCAAGAGCAGCTGACTCGGATCTACCGTGACCACTGCTCAAGAAGCAAATGGTGAGCAAATGGTGAGCAAATGATGAGCAAATGGTGAGCAAATGGTGAGCCCTGGTGCGCAGCTGAGGCCAAGTGCTCCATCCGGGGAATTCTGAGTAGGCTGGACAAATTGAAAGCATCACTCCTACATGGCTCACCAAGGTTATAACCAGGCCCATCTGTGGCACTTGACAACAAAAGAAGCCTCAGTCCTTGTAATTATCGTCGCCATCGTGCAAATGCCAGGGATGTTATATGAGCCAGCACATCCCCTGCCGCCGGCATCCTCTCTCAGTTCACAAGCGAGTCCTAGACGTGGTGCTACAGCATTCCAGGGGCGGCAGCACCCCGCCTATGGTCCTTGATAACCATCCAGTTAGTGAGTGACCCAATCAAGAGTCCCATCTTGGGAACCCCCTCTTGTAGGACCATTGCAAAAGCTTTATTTTGTGGCTTCCCAGAAGCAGAAACTCTGCAAGGTGATTTCAAATGCAAGTGGTTTATTTGGGAGGTGATTCCAGGAAACACCGGTAGGAGAATAAAAGAGTGAGACGGGAAAGGGATGACAACACGGAATGTATTATGGAGGAAATTCCTATTAAGAGGAACTTAATGCCTCTGTGGAACTCTGGGCGCCAGTGGAGAAGAGCCTCAGAATATTCTACCGAAGGGGCAATGTTGAGGACTGCGAGGGTGGAGAGAATAAATTCTTGGCGCTCCAGCCTGCCAACACAGAGTGGGCTCTGACAGCCAAAGAAGACTTCAGACCAAGAAATGCACAGGAGATACTGACAGTTGGAAGTTAATCTCCATTTACTGTAATGGGGAGGCTTGCAGGGGAAATGGGCCGGGCGTCAATGGTCTGCTGCAGGATCCCAGGTGAAAAATCTGGGGTCCTCCTTGGCAGGCTTCCAACACCCATTTTCCCCTCAGCCCCAAGCAGCTACCTAAAATTCTGCTCAGTCTTTCAGCTACTATTGGTAAATCCCCCAACACTTTGAAGGTATTGGCCTCTCTTTTCATCTCTCAAGGATATTGCCCCCTCAAGTCCTTACTGCCTCCGGAACTCCCCAGTGTTTGCAAACTTAAGCATTTTACATTTTGTTCAGATTTTCTAGTTATTCTTAGAGAGTTTATTTGGAATAATTTATGCCATTGCCAGAAGCAAAAATCACAACGCCAAAATATTGAAGGAGAGAAAAGAGAGCATGGGAAGGATCCCTCAGACTTTGTTGAAACCCACTAACAGATAAAAACCTTAGTAGTTTCTCCCCCCCTTTTTTTTTTAAAGATTTTATTTATTAGACATAGAGAGAGGCAGAGACCCAGACAGAGGGAGAAGCAGTCCCCATGCAGGGAGCCCGACACGGGACTCGAACCTCCAGGATCAGGCCCTGGGCTGAAGGCGGCGCTAAACTGCTGAGCCACCCGGGCTGCCCAGGGGCTGGTCTTAAAGAGGGAGGGTGAGGAGGTTATGGGAACGGTTGGACAGTGTGCCTGAGTCTAACCCACTGGTTGGGTAGGGCCTGTGGAGACTTTGAGGTAGATCACCTGAGGGGCCTGTCTGCATTGTCAGGTGGCTGCCGTGGGCCCTATCGCCTTGGGCAGGTTAAAAGCAGCCTCTACGATATGCATGTTGTCTTAAATTATTCCTGTGTCTGGTAAATTGAAGGCATCCACGTATTATGTCACTTATTCAAAACTGGTATTTTCTTTTTTTAACTGATAATTTCAACATTGATTAATTATGCAAAAAATAGATTGATAATTCTCATTGTAAAAGGCTCAAATAATATAAAATAACGTGGGCAGCCCGGGTGGCTCAGCGGTTTAGCGCCACCTTCAGCCCAGGGTGTGATCCTGGAGTCAGGATCGAGTCCCTCATTGGGCTCTCTGCGTGGAGCCTGCTTCTCGCTCTGCCTCTTTCTGTGTATCTCATGAATAAAAAATAAAATCTTTAAAAATATATATATAAAATAACGATCAAAATATACGGAAGCCCAGCTTTGCCCATCGTCCTCGTCCCTATCACAGGGATAACTGGTACAGAGATCCCAGTCCCTTCCAGTTCTTTCTCTTTGCATTTGTATTGGCACATAGGTACACACATTTTTTGACTTTACAAATAAGATTGTGCCTGCTTTTTCAATGGACGAATACAAGTTTTCTGTAAGATAGGTGTGGCAGATTTTTTTTCTAAAATGTCTGCTACAGGGACACCCGGGTGGCTCAGCGGTTGAGCGTCTGCCTTCAGCCCAGGGAGTGACCCTGGAGACCCAGGATCGAGTCCCACGTCGGGCTCCCTGCATGGAGCTTGTTTCTCCCTCTGCCTGTGTCTCTGCCTCTCTCTCTCTCTCTGTGTCTCTCATGAATAAATAAATAAAATCTTTTTAAAAAGTAAATAAAAATAAAATAAAATGTCTGCTACAATATGTCCAACTTCACATGGTCTTTGGAACTGCTAGCTGCTTCAAATAATAGACAATAGCAGAAGTCACAGTAGATCATTTCTTTTTTTCAGTAGTGACTTCAAACTGGGAATGAGGGAGATACAAATAATAATTTCCCCTTTTGCTTGCTCAGTCTTTTTTTTTTTTTTTTAACAAAAGATTTCACTAATTTCACTATATCCCTCAAGGCCTTTGTGTCCTCCAAAGACCGAAGCTGTAGATGAGCATCTCCCGGGTCCTATTGATCAGGAGTCCTTTGCCTGTCCAGGGGGAAGCAAATCCTTCCAAGGCCCCCATCCCATCTCAGAGGTGGGTTCTAGCAGCCAGAGAACCCCCACCCTATTGCCGTAGGGTGGCTGACCCTCACTCAGAGCTCCCCCTGGGCATGCCAGATGCACCTGACTTCCAGGTGAAGCCCCCCTCGGGGGAGGCAGGGGGGCCGGGAGGGCCGCGGGTCTCGGGGTCCTGGCGGGACCCCCTCAGAGAAGCAGCCTGCCCGTAGGTCTTGCCACAGTGGCCAGGGGGGGCGCAGGCCGGTCAGCGGTGGGTGCAACTGGTGTGGGGGGCCGGCCACTGGCCTGGGGCTGCGCTGCTGGCCCATCAGGAACTTAGGGGAGGGGAAGGAGTGGGTAAGGGTCTAGCAGATGAAGAGGGCCCCCCGAAGCTTCTGGGCCTGGAAATCTGCTGGGCGCTCCTGCTTCATGTGATGCTCCCGGAAAGGTGTCACCTCTTGGCCTTGGGGACTCCTCTCCTTGGGTGAATCCTGCTGCTCCATGGTCTCTGCAGGATGGGAGTCCTCCATAATGACTGGGGTCCCTCTGGGTGGGACCTAGGCTCCCTACATCAAACTAAGTCCCTGAACTCAGGGCATGGAACACTTGATCTTTCTTTTTTTTTTTTTTTAAGATTTTATTTATTTATTCATGAGAGACAGAGAGAGAGGCAGAGACAGAGGCAGAGGGAGAAGCAGGCTCCATGCAGGGAGCCCGACGTGGGACTCGATCCTGGGACTCCAGGATCACTCCCTGGGCCGAAGGCAGATGCTCAACCGCTGAGGCCTCCAGGTGTCCTGGAACTCTTGATGTTTGACACCAGCCTCACCCCGGTCTCCCAGTGTCCTGAGGCGGGGATTGGTATCCAGGCTTTAGCCCACCTCTCCCTGTGAGGCATCTTTCTCTGATCCTGTAGCCTGCGTTCCACCCAGGGCCCCCGCTGCCCCAAACACTGCCTGCTGTTCCCTCCTCCCTGTCATACTAGATCAGAAAAGGTTCATGCAGGTTCCTTCTGGTTTTCATGGAACACTTGCCCTCCACAGCTCCCTCCTGAGGGACTGACTACCTTTTGGAATCCAGCCCTCATGCTCTGAGAAGCCCAAGTCACTGGGAGGGGCGCATGTAAGTGCTTCAGTCAACCTCCAGTCTCTAAGTCATCCCAGATCAGCTTCCAGGTGTTTCCAGACCTCTGTCACTTGAGTTACTTCCCTCTCCCAACTGTCCGAATTTTCTTTTTAGACCTTACGGGACAGAGACAATCAGTCTCCACTGTGCCCTACCCAAATTCCTGAACCACAGAATCTATGAACATAATAAAAGTTATTTTATGCCACCAAATTTTGGGATGATCTGTTATATAGCAATATATAATGGAAATGAATTACTGGGATTGGAACAGCTAAATAAAAATATATGCTTATTTATGTTTTTTTCTAAAGATTTTATTTATTTAGTCATGACAGACACAGAGAGAGGCAGACGTAGGCAGAGGAGAAGCAGGCTCCTCACAGGAAACCTGATGTGGGACTCGATCCCAGACTCTGGGAACATGCCCTGAGACAAAGGCAGATGATCAATGGCTGAGCCACCCAGGCATCCCAAAATATAGGCTTATTTAAAATTAAATTGCCAGATTTCCTTTCACCAATAACTGACTTAAGATGAAATAGAAGAAATAGAATAGGAGTGCCTGGCTGGCCCAGTTGGTAGAGCATGCAACTCTTGATCTCAGGGTTGTGGGTTCAAGTCCCAAGTTGAGTGTAAGGATTCCTTAAAAGTAAAATTTTCTTTACATTTTTAAATAAAATAAGATCTTAAAAAAGTAGAACAGAAGACTTATAATAAGAGATTGAATTAGTGATTGAAAACTTTTGCACATGGGGAGCCTGGGTGGCTCAGTGGTTGAGTGTCTGCCTTCGTCTCAGGTCATGATCCTGGCATCCTGGAATTGATCCATGATCATTGAATCCTGCCCCTGCATGGGGCACCGTGCTCAGTGGGGAGTCTGCTTCTCCCTACTCTTACTCTCCTTCTCTCTCTCTCTCTCTCTCTCTCTCTCAAATAGATAAAAACTTTTGCACAAAAGAGGGGCACCTGGTTGGCTCAGTCAGAAGGGAATGGAACTCTTGATCTCAGGGTTGTGAGTTTGACCCCATGTGGGGTATAGAGATTTACTTAAAATAAAACTTAAAAAATCTAAAAAAAAAAAAAAAATCTTTGCACAAAGCCCAGGCATAGATGGCTTCACTGATGAATTCTACCAATGTTTAAAAAATTAACATCAATTCTTTGTAAATCTTAGCAAACAGAGAAAAGGAACACTTCCCAACTCATTCTATGAGGCCAATCTTAACCAGATACCAAAAATAGATAATGATCTCACAAGAAAACTTCAGCCCAGGGCACCGGCTTGCTCAGTTGGTAGAGTATACGACTCTTTTTTTTTTAAAGATTTTTTAAATTTATTCATGAGAGACACACACACACACACACACACACACACACACACAGAGGCAGAGACACAGGCAGAGGGAGAAGCAGGCTCCATGCAGGGAGCCTGATGGGGGACTGGATCCTGGGACTCCAGGATCATGCCCTGAGCCAAAGGCAGACGCTCAACCACTGTGCCACCCAGGTACCCCGAGTATACGACTCTTGATCTCAGCGTAATAAGTTCAAGCCCCACGTCGGGTATAGAGATTACTCAAAAATAATATCTTTAAAAACAAAATACTACAGACTAATATCCTTTATGACTATAAGAGCAAAAATTCTCTATGAAATATTAGAAAACCAAATACAGAAACATATGAAGGGATTGTATTGTGACCAAATGGGATTAATCCCAAGAATGCAAAAATATGGTTCAATATATGAAAAATCAATGTAATGCACCAAATCAATACAAAAGACAAAAAACAATTTTTTAAAAAAAGATTTTATTTATATATTCATGACAGACACAGAGATAGAGGCAGAGACACAGGCAGAGGGAGAAGCAGGCTCCATGCAGGGAACCTAATGCGGGGCTCGATCCCAGGACTCTGGGATCATTACCTGACCCAGAGGTAGACAGTGAGCCACCCAGGTGACCCACAAAAGACACTTGATAATTTCAACAGCTGTGGGAAAGTCTTTGACAAAGCCAACATTCTTTCATGGTAGAAACACTCAACAAGGGCACCTGGTGTGGCTTGGTCAGTTAAGTGACTGCCTATGGCTCAGGTCCTGATCCCAGGGTCCTGGGATAAAGCCCCATGTTGGGCTCCCTGCTTCGTGGGAAGCCTACTTCTCTGTCCCCCTCTGCCCCTCCTGCTGCTTGTGCTTGATCTCTGTCAAATAAATAAATAAAACCTTTAAAAAAATAAAAAATGGGGACGCCTGGGTGGCTCAGTGGTTGAGCGTCTGCCTTCGGCTCAGGGTGTGAGTGATCCCGGGATCCAAGATCAAGTCCCACATTGGGCTCCCTGCAGGGAGCCTGCTTCTTCCTCTGTGTCTCTGCCTCTCTCTCTATCTCTTATGAATAAGTAAATGAATCTTAAAAAAAAAAATTTAGAAAGAAACACCCAACAAACTTGGCATAGAAGGGCAATTCAGTCATATAAAATAGGAAAATCCTGCCATTTGCAGCAACATGGAGGAACTTGGAGGACATTATGTTAAGCGACATAAGCCAGACACAGAAAGACACATACTATACATTGATTTATATGTGGAATCTAAAAACCAGAAAACTAGAGTAGAATGATAGTTGTCAGGGAAGGAGGAATAGCAGATGGGAGAGATGGTGGTCAAAGGATAAAAACTTTCAGCCATAAGATGAATAAATTTGGGTGGGCGATCTAATATGCAGCATGAAGACTAGAGTTAATATTGAATACTTGAAATTTGCCAAGGGAGTAGATATTAAGTATTCTTACTACACACGCACAGCGCGCACACACACACACACACACACACACACACACACACACAGTAATTATGTGAGGTGATGGATGTGTTAATTAACCTGATTGTGGTAATCATTTAACATACATGTATATTAAATAATCACTTTGTACCCCCTTAACACATACATTTTTTGTCAATTCTACCTCAATAAAGCTAAAAGAGGAGAATTACTCAATTTGATAAAGGATATCTATGAGAAACCCACAGTTAACATTGTATTTAATGGTAAACAGATTGAAAACTTTCCCCTGAAGATCAGCTACAAGAAAAGGATGTTTGATCTTGGCACTTCTATTCAATAATGCACTGGAGATTATATCCAAGGCAAATAGGCAAGAATTCCTCAGAAAGGAAAAAGTAAAATTCCCTATTTGCAAATGACATAAACTTGATATATGACGAAAACAATCCTAAGGAATCTACTGAAAAAATGTTTGGAATAAATGAATTCAGGAAGATGAAGGATACAAGACCAATATATAAAAATCACTTGTAGCTCTATGTGCTAGCAGTGAATAACTTGAAAATGAAATTCAGAAAATTCCATTTACAATAGCACCAAGGAGAATGAAATAAATATTTAAAGATAAAGTTAACCAAGAGTGCAAGGCTTGTACACTGAAAACTACTAAAACTTCATTGAAAGAAATTTTAAAAAGCCAAATAAGTGGAAAGACATTTCATACTCATGGGTTCGAAGACTTAATGTTGCTAAGATGGCAATACTCATAAATTGATCTAACAATTCTTTACTTATTTGAGAGAGAGAGAGAGGGAGCACAAGGAGGGGGATGAGCAGAGGGAGAAGCAGACTCCTCACTGAGCAGGGAGCCCGACGTGAGGCTGGATCCCAGGACCCCGGGATCATGACCCGAGCAAAAGGCAGATGCTTAACCCACTGAGCCACCCAGGCACCTCTAATTATTCTTATCAAAATCTCGGCTTCCGGGACGCCTGGGCATGATCCCGTGGTCCAGGGATCGAGTCCCACATCAGGCTCCCTGTGAGGACCCTGCTCCTCTCTCTGCCTATGTCTTTGCCTGTGTCTCAAGTAAATAAAATCTTAAAAAATCAGCTTCCTTCTTTGCAGAAATGGATATGCTAATTCTGAAATGTATATGGAAATATAAGGAACCCAAAATAGCCAAGAAAACTTTATTTAAGATTTTTATTTATTTGGGAGAGAGCGAGCCAGCGAGTGAGAAGGAGCACAAGTGGGGAGAGGGGCAGAGGAAGAAGCAGGCTCTCCACTGAGCAGGGAGCCCAACGTGGGACTTTGATCCCACGACCTGAGCCAAAGGCAACCACTTAAACTGACTGAGCCACCCAGGCACCCCTATTTAATATTTTTAATAAAGATTTTTATTTATTCATTTATTTATTTGAGAAAGACTGCAGGCAAGTGTGGGGAAGAGCAGAAGGATAGGGACAAGCAGACTCCATGCTGAATGTGGAACCTGACATGGGGCTTGATCTCATTACCCTGAGATCATGACCTGAGCTGAAATCAAGAATCAGTTGCTTAACCAATGAGCCACCCAGGTGCCCCCAAGATAATTTTAAAAGAGAACAAAGTTGGAGGATTCACACTTCTCAGTTCCAAAAATTACCACAAAGCTACAGTGAGAATCAAAACTGTAAGGTACTATCATAAGGATAGACATGTAGATCAATGGAGTTGACATGAGAATCCAGAAATCGGGCAAGTGATTTTTGAGAAAGATGCCAAAACAATTCAAAGGGGAAAGAATAATATTTTCAGGAGATGTTGCTAAGACAACTGGATTTCTATATGCAAGAGAGTGGGGTTGGATCCCCACCTCGCATCACATATAAAAATTAACTAAAGCATAGGAATGTCTTTATGAACTTGGATTAGGTAGTGGTTACTTTGATATGACAACAGCACAAGGAATAAAAGACAAAAATAGATAAATGAGATTTCATGCAAATTCAAAAGTTTTTTTGCTTCAAATGATGGCATCAAAAAAAATGAAAGACAACCTGCAGACAAAATATTTGCAAACCATATAAGGAATTATGCCCTTATATGGAGAAAAAAGCTTTACAACTCATAATTAAAGGTAACCCCACTTAAAAACAGGCAACAGATTAGCATAGACATATCCCTAAGGAATATATACAAACAGCCAAGAAGATACACAACATTATTACTCACCAGGGAAATGCAGATAAAAACCAAAATGAGATAACACTTTATACTCATTGGGATGGTAATAATCAAGAAGCCCAATGATAATGTGTTGAGGATGTAGAGAAATTTGCTAGTGGGAATGTAAAAATTGTGCATCCATTCTGGAAAACATCTAGGTTCTTTTCAAAAAGTTAAATGTGGAGTTGCCACGTGGCCCAGCAATTCCATCCTAGGTATACGCTCGAGAGAAATGACATTTATCCAGACAAAACGTTGTACACAAATATTCATAGCATCATTATTCAAATAGTCCAAAAAGTAGAACCATCCCAAATATCCATCAACTGAATAATGGATAAATGAAATGTGGTATATCCGTACAATGGAATATTTGGCCTTTTAGGGAAAGGAATGAAATACTGATGTGTGGTACAATCAGATGAACCTTGAAACCAGTATGCTAAGTGAAAGAAACTAGATATAAAAAGCCACATATTGTATGATTTTATGTGAAATGTCCAGAATAGGCCAAATTATAGAAAGCAGGTTCATGGTTGACAAAGGCTGATGAGATGAGAAGGGGAAATGGGGAGTGGCTGCAAAAATGATTATGGAGTTTCTTCTGAGGATGAGAAAATGTTCTGAAACTAAGTAGTTGTGATGGTTGCACAATTTTGTGAATAAATTAAAAAACAATGAATTGTACATTTAATACATTAGATCTAAAAAACATCTGAATAAACCAAATTCTTTTTCCAGCCTTTTGCACATGCTCTTTCCTCTTTCAGGAACACTCTTCTCCATACCTTTCCCTACCTCCAATAGTATGTACAAAATGTAGTCTGCAGAGTTCCAGCCCCAGCATCCCATAGAACAAAAGAGTGTTTGAAGCTGAGAGATAACAGCTTAATGGCACATTACCACTGGATTTTTTTCTTCTAAGATGATTGATCTATTCAGATTTTCATCTTGTCTATTTTGAGTCTGTTTCTTTCACTATTTCTTTCTATTTCTAAACAGCTATTCAGGATTACATTCGGCTACATGTAACAGGAGACCTACCTAGAATAAAAAAAAACTTAAGTTATTTTATCACTTGAGAGAAGTCCTGAGGTCAGTTGTCCAGGGATGGAACACCGAATAAATTCATGTCATGAATCTATTTTGTTGCTCTGTAATGCTCAGCCAAGTCATTCACTTTCATGGTCCAAAAGCCCTGTTTGAACCCTAGTCACCACGCCCATTGCCCAGCTACAGGAAGGAAAAAGGGAACACATGGCCTCTTCAAGGGCATTTGAAATAGTCCCATCGTCCGGAGTCCGGAACTTAATCATGTGGCCACACTTACAAGGGAGGCTAGGAGATATTTTTTTGAGCAGTCATGTGTCCAGCTAAAAGTCGGAGATTCTGAGAATCAGGGAATAAACATCAGGGAGCACGATTAGTCTCTGCAACATAGGTGTACAGTGCTAGGAATCTATCCATTGTATTGATTTTTTAAAAAGAGAGAGAGACAGAGATGAGAGAGGCGAGCGTGAGCACAAGTAGGGATGAGGGTAGAGGGAGAGGCAGACTCCCTGCCAAGTAGGGAGCCCGATGTGGGACTTGATCCCGGGACACTGGGATCATGACCTGACCGAAAGCAGATGCTTAACCAACTGAGCCACCCAGTTGCCCTCCTGGTTTTTTGTGTGTGTGTGTTTTTTTTTTTTTTTTTTTTTTTTTTTTTTTTTTATGATAGTCACACAGAGAGAGAGAGAGGCAGAGACACAGGCAGAGGGAGAAGCAGGCTCCATGCACCGGGAGCCCGACGTGGGATTCGATCCCAGGTCTCCAGGTTCGTGCCCTGGGCCAAAGGCAGGCGCCAAACCGCTGCACCACCCAGGGATCCCTCCTGTTGTTTTTTGAATCTTAACACGGTGCCCTCAAGCTTACCTGGGTCTGGTATCCACGTCGATATCCCCCAGGCTCTTTTCTGTAACTTTCTTCTGCAGATGCTGAACCTTCTGTTTTCTGCTGAATTTAAGGGCAGTCACCTGGCAATGTAAGTTAAGGGGAGCAGAGAAGGTGGCTACTCCTTTTAAAGACTCCAATAAAGTCATGTTTTCAGCCTTGCCCCTTACCTTAAAAGAGACCAGTGCCCCCAACCTCTGAGCCTTCCTTGGCCCCGTGATACTGACCTAGGTTAGCTCTCCGCTGCACCACAGGCGCTTAGCCGAACAGAGAAAGCTAAAAATCACACTCACCTGTTGGTCACCTGCCTTCCTTCTTTCAACGTATTTATCACATACCATTAATTCTTTGTGGGTTTATAACTTCTGTGTTATTAGAATGGACTTTTGGAAGACATGGACTAGGTACTTGACCACCCTCACAAAACGTGGCTTCCGTTCTTCCTACTGAGCCCTGGGGATGTTAATTTTGTGTCTCTTTCGACAGTGCTAAAGCAAGCATGATGGTTTGGGGGACTTTTATTACCTTCTTTTAGCTTAAATCAAGCAAGAAACCTGTATTCAGGGCTTTAGCAGTGTCAGTAGTTTTTCGCTCTTCCACAACACATCCTTGGCAAACAAAAACAGCCACAGTTCACAGGTGATTAGGACAGGTGCTGTTTTTAAGTACCTTCCTTTTATTGAGGTAGATTACTTTATTGTAAACTTCTCAATCATTCCATGAGATAGGCATTATTTAAGCATTGTAATTCTTACAGATGCAGTAAACAAGGCTCAGAGGTTGAATTACCTGCCCAGTCACACAGCTAGTAGATGGGAGCTTTCCCCAGCCGCTCCAGGTAGGCATGCGGTCTATTTTGTTCAATGTTAGGGACTGCAAGCCATAGTTGAGTGTAATTGGCCTCCCATGGTGGTTCTAATGATTTACAGATTACCTAACCCTTGAAACCTGACCCTCCAACTTGCCAGTACCTACCATGTCCTTGGTTTTGCCTTCACCTCACTCTTGATGACCTACCTCCTCCTGGAAGCCTGAATTTTGGTATCCAATCCTGCCTGTCACTGTAGTGCTAAATAAAGCTCAGCAGAGTATCTGACAACATGCACTTACAATTTGTTGACTGACAGGTTCTTAACCTAATTTTGGTCACTTGTCATAGCAATCCTAACCATGGAACAGAAATACCTTGGATTTAACCTTAAATTGCTTTTAAATATTTAAATATTTCTAATTCACAGAACTTTCATGGTTTGCAACACTTCCTCACTTTTCGTATCAATTTCAGTATCCTAAACCCACAAGTATTACCATGTTCTCATTTCTTCACTTACCTAATATTTAATGCTTGCTACCTGACAAGCACTATTGGATGCTGGGCATATAGGGGTAAGAAAAAAAGGCAGATCAAGCTAAAGAATTAATCATGCAGGTCCAATCAGACAAAAAGGTCTTAAACTGTTTTATTTGCATTCAGACTAAGTCTAGCTGTTGAGAGATGCTGGTGGCCTGAATTAGAGTGGTGGCATTAAAGTCGGGAGTTGAAATGGACAGAACTTAATCCACAAGATGTGAGGGCTGAGGAAGTGAGCGGACACTTTCCAGGGAGGGTAGATGGCACTAGTATTTTATGAAGTGAAACTTGAACAGTTTTTGACTGGATGATTCTGAGGTATGTGACCCAAAAAAAGCAAGTGGCCTGAAGAAAAAAAAGTCTCTGGAGGAACAGGCCTTTGGATGGTATTTAAAACACCAAGGTAAAACTGAAAAGACCAGGAGCCATAACCAACTCCAGCACTTAAAGGTTATTATTGTACAACGACCAATGCAACAACAGTCATTGCTTCTCTCTTTACGTTAACAAGGAGTCTCATGAAATTTTATTCAATTTCAAGGGTACAGACAAGAAGCAGATTTCACAGTTAACACAGAAATAATGCAGCAATGTAATTATTGGTTTGGATGGCTGTACTTGAGGTGGTTCTGAGTGCCAACAACTATTTGATATATCAGCTATCCAGTTTTCTCCGTTCTTCAACTGTTTGCCAGGGCGGGTCCATTACTCCTAACTAGAATGGAAATGAGGTGTATTTACAGAGAAAATATTCTTAAGATGCCAGAGAACACAGAACATCTTTTTGAATAGAGGCTTCAGTCTATATAAATGGGTCACTTATTCCCCCAATAAGTTTACCTCTAAGTCAGCCGCTAAAGCAGTCTTCGGGGTTTCAGCTTTAAAAAATGGTCTAAAACTCTCTCTGTCCTTAGAGATTGTAAAATAGTTACACTGACTGGAAACTCTTGAAATAGAACAACTCAATTGTATTTGACAACTTTGTAACACCCCAAAGTCATTATATACATTTAATGCAGTTCCCAAGCCTGCACTAAACCACCACCAACATTGTCATAGTTTGGACAAGGTACTGGTCCCTCCAGATAGTCTGGGAAATAAGACTCCAGTGTTTCTCTATGGCGCTACAGTGGGCACCACAAGTGGCTGAGCTTTTCATTTAAATAAGGTTATTGAAAATACTCAGTTGACAGTGATTGAGTGCATTTGTAAAGTATCCTCCATCCTTTTTTCAATTCATTGAGGTGAGATTACACTCCCAGAATAAGAAAAAAATTATTTTAAATGCATGGAAAATCAAGACTGGATTTGATATGGCTGCTCACTGCCCAGTTAAAAAGGGGGAAAAAAGTTGGTAAGGAAAGGGTAGTTGGGAAGCCTTTCTAATCCACACCAAGTGTCATACAATTATGCATGCATGATTGGGTTTAGACACAAATCCAATGCAATTCATTTTTAAACAGAAGCCAATTATAGATTGATTATTTTGAAGTCAAAAGTACTTATATCTTCTAGTCCACTTATATAAAGCCTACTGAAAAATTTAATTATATTTTAAACCTTTAGACCTCAGTAGGCTGAATAAAAACAACTTCTATCAATACTAAAGGACTAATACTTCACATAAAAAAAAAAAAATCAGAGCATGGCAATTTAACCAGAATTCCCACAGAAATGCTTAACCTATTTTGCATGCTACCTGTAAATAGCATCTCAGGAAAATTTTCAAAGATTAATTCAGTAGTCCAAGTAATAAAGCACACTAAAATTTTGACCATGTATTATACTTAAAGCCAACCAATATTTCTGTCAGTTCCTGAATCTCCTGTAGTTTCCTTGGTAAAATTTCAAAACCATTATCCATGTGTTATGCCTAACAACTTTAATTAAACCATCACGTAAGATTTTAATTGATTTTTATAGATTAGGATTCCAAATGATTCTATTTATGATAACATTTACAGTCAAGAATCTGTTAATACCTTTAAAGCCAACAGGAAATGATTTGTCTGTGGTCTATGGTGGGCTGGAGTGTAAAGCCCAACTGTTAAGATTGGCAGAAAAAAATACTGCCTCAGGATATGGATACACAAAAGATAATGTCCGCCAGTGAAATATCATTAGGTCCTTTAAAAAGATACATTAATATTAGGTCATGCATTTGCAATTGGGGTGATGTTATTGCCAAGTGGGGCCAAAAGAAAAATCACCCTTCCTCTTTTTCACATATAAAGCCGATACATCTCTTAGGCACCACCATCACTATGCTATGTCAAAATATCCTGTGGCATTTTTGGTGTTTGGAGTTTTCAATAAGAACAGAATAAATATCTCTAGGACAATACTCCCAAAATAATTAAGATTAAAAAACCTATAATCAACTCTAAATGCACATTTAATTATGACTAAAGAGACTTATCCTTAGAAACTAACACCAAGTTAGGAAAATCAACTAGCATTTATCCAATCATAATTACAAGTACAATTTTAACATCTAGATTAAGCATTACATATGAGGCCATAGGTGGGCACTGGCAGCTGAGTTCCAAAATTACCACTTAAATTCAAAATGAAAATCTGCTGTCTTTAGGAAGCATTCCCTTTCTTTCTACTATACTGTCACAGGTGACTTACCATTTACTGTAATACCATAATAAGTAAATACTACTTTGTTGTTATGAAGAAAAAAAATTATGATCAAAGATCATAATGTAGTTCTGGAAGACTACACACTCTTTCACTATACACAGTATATAATAAAATAGGGTACACTTTGTACGACAGTAACATGCAATGGTTTGGCTGTGGAAGTATTAATGTAGTTTTCACTACATCAGAATTCTGTATGGGTGTTTACAGTTTGGGAAGTGGAAGGATGAGGACAATTATTCAACATTTACATAGTAGAGACGTCTGAACACATAACATACAGCTACTCCTAAGTATTAACATGGAATATATATATATATATATATATAAAAATTAAAGAACACTGACCTATAACCTAAGTGTAAGGATGGACTTTATTTTTTAAAAAAAGTCTTTTGAGGACTACAAATTACAAAGTAAAAGCAGATCACTATGTAGAAACCTAGTGAATACATTTTGCCTGTGCATGAAAACTTTATCAAAATTATTCATTTAACAACTTCAACCCATTCACAATGGTATCAGTTATAATGTTCTTCTTTATAAGGTTATATATTACACGTTTTTCCCTCAAGATGAACTTTTAAACACCAAATTCTTGGTGCATAAGAATGGCACCTTTGAAAGGGGCATTATTCCAAGTTAGTTTCTTTCATCAAGGAAAAAAAAAACTTTCGAAACATTCACTTTTAACATGAAGTATCTCCACCAAAGTGGTCATATCTTCTTTTCTAATGACTACATATATATATGTGTGTGTGTATATATATATAAAATATATATGTGGGTAGCAGCAAGAAAAGAAAAAAGGAAATTAAAAGGCAGCCATTAAAATAAATGGATCAATTATATAGAAGAGATATTTGGCTCATGACAATTTAAAAATGGCACCTAGGGTATGTTAATAATAGCCAGATGCTGGAGCTATAAGTATGTTGAGAGAATGAAGCTGATCCAGTATGATCAAGTGGGAGTATATTACCATAGCACTTCATTCTTTACAACAAATACTCTTAAGCCAAGAGGAAATGTGTTACATTTAGAGTCTCAATTAGAACATGCTGACCACTTAAATATTTAATAACTGGGTTTTTAGGATAGTCATTTCCTTTATGCACATTAACTTATTTTTTAAATAGCAATCTCTATACCCATTGTGGGGCTTGAACTCATAACTCTGAAATCAAGAACTGCATGCTCCAACTGACTGAGTCAGCTGAGCACCCCTAACTCATACTATTTTGAACCTTTCCTTTCAATCCAAGTGCATGACAAGTGTAAAATACTTTAAATGACAAGATTTCTAAGGTACATTTGAAAATGGTTGTCATGAAAAGAATATCCATCTGTTTTGCTGGGAAAGACACAAACTGAATGCAGAAGTTTCTCAAAGGGAAAAAGCTCAACTTTCTTCTTCCCACCTCTGCCACATATAATTTCCCAAAGAACTCACTTTCAAGCTTGTTCTCCATGGCTTTACTAAAGAATGAAAACCAGAGAGCAAACAATTGAGCTCAAGGACATCCAGGGTTTAAAAATGCAAGAAAATATCAACATGCAAGCAATGGTGCAAATATTCAAGATTCATGTTAATGAATTCAATTACTGTATATGAGATTTTCATCGATGAGCAGGGCTTTGGGCATACCAAATTATCACACAAATCATTGCCTTTTGAGACTTTGGATACTTTTACAGTTTAATTTGCAAACAGAATTTTTGTAACAAATTATTTTTAACCAAATCATATCTTGAAAACTGTTTATATAGAAAACCCAGGGAATAAAGTGAACTGTTCATTGTGGAAGGCCTTAAATTACATTATTACAGTAGAAAATACAGGAGGTAGAAGATAACTGAAAAGACTAATGCAACATTAGATTCAAATCTATAGCTCCTGTAGCTACTTAAAACATGGTTTTAGAAACTAAACCCAACATTTCCAGTAACCATAGAAACAGTTAAAATAAAATTTGCCATGAAAGCCCTTATATCATGCTTGATATAGGGAGGTAGGAAGATGTAAGAACCAGGACACATGAGACATGACATTTTATCTACAACTCCTGTTTGCTTTACTGAGGGTGTAGTTTCAAAATTCAGTCACCTTCTTCAGCTTCAGACTCAGATTCTAGAAAAGGGGAAAAATGCAGCCAAGCATTATATATCAGAAAGCAAAAGTTTCCATTTATAACTTTGAAGCTTTTTATTACAATTAAAAATTTTATTAATAATTCCCTACTTATAAGGGGGGATATTCAAAAGCCTTCATTTGTAAATCTCAAATGTTTATATTAAATAATCTCAAATTTTCCAATTCCCCTAAGTATGTTAGCATATCGGCTAAGCCATCAAAATAATATTTAAAGTCAAATTCTCCCCGCCTGACTTAAAGTAAATGAGTATTTGTAGGTCTACCACAAATGAACAAAAATGTGTACTTGAGGTACAAAATAGTATCTGAATGAAAAAAGGCCACATTAAAATTAGTTCTCAGACTTTACCAAACAAACTGCACCAAGGAAAAGACTTACCTTCTTCAGCATTTTTGAGCCACTCTACAAACTTTTTCATTTGCTCAAGGAAGACACTTTTCCCCTTGGCAACATGTGCATCTTTATACCACTTCAGAATGGGCTCTTCACTCAGGACTTCAGCTATAAAGAGAGCAATCATTACACTTGGGAGTTTTCAGGCAGTCAGAAACCATCTAAAGTGCAGATGCCTGCACAGCAAAAAAGAGCCCACTGAAAAGTTAAGTAAAAACTATTGTATTCAAAATGGCCCAACTGGTTTCTTCAATTTTTAAAGAAAAATAGGAAAGATAAAATTAAGAGCCTTATAATAAGAAATGTTTTATCAACTTGTTGCCCATATATGAACCTACAACTAGGAAAAACTTACTAAACCACCAGTGATTCTCTCAACTGAAGGCAATTTACACCTCCTCCACTGGGACATTAGACAATGTTCAGAGACATTCTTGGTTGTTACACTGGGGAGGGATGCTACTGAATACTCTATAGTAATAGGATTGTTATCAACCAGAGTTAAATGGCCCAAAATATTAGTAGTGCCAAGACTGAGAAACCTTCTGACAAATGATCAGGGATATTTGACTGATTAAATTTTTTAGGTGTGAAAATGGTACTATGGTTTTACTAAAAACAAAAAAAAGCCCATGTACTTTACAAACCTATACTGAAAAATTAGTTAAATAAAGGTTTCTATGGGACACCTGGGTGGCTCAGTGGTTGAGCATCTGCCTTTGGCTCAGGGGCCTGATCCTGGCATCCGGGATCTGGTTCTGCATCGGGCTCCCTGTGGGGAAAGCTGCTTCTCCCTCTGCCTGTGTCTCTGCCTGTGTCTCATGAATATTTAAAAAAAAAATTGGGGGGCGGGGGGGAATGGGGATATAGGCTTTTTCCACCCAGGTGCCCTGGGGATATAGGCTTCTGTTCTAAGTTTAGAATATAAGAACCAACAAAATCATTTATGAAAACTAGGTCATGGAAATACATGTGCACACAAACTGTACTTACTGGGACCAAAGCTGGTCTGATTTATGTAGAACTGAAGAACACATTATCAACAACCATAGTAAACTAGATATTGCAAAGGACTCTCTCCCAACAAAGTTCTTATCTTTATTAACCACTTTAGACCAGTTGCTGAAAAAGGGAATAACATTTTGAACTGATCTTCCAAGACAAGTAAAAGTCTATAGTGGATAATGGGGTAGGGTGAAGGGAAGTCAATCTGTCATGGGCCAAAGACTAGAGAGATGTGGAGTGTGTCTGAGGAAGAGAACTGGTAGAGAAGGGAAGGTGAAGTTTGAGGCTGCATCAAGGTTTTAGGTTTTAACTTATTAAAGAGGTTTAGAGATGTTCTGCTATTAATGCACTAAAAAAGTACCCAATTTCATCCTACGATTACAGTAAAATATTTTATGGAGCTGATGTTCAGACAACTACTCATTGGAATTAAAAGGAGTATTCTAGGATTTTTAAAAAAAGATTTTATTTAGCTGCGAGAGAAAAAGAGAGCTCACACGTAAGCATGGGGTAGGGGAGAGGGAGATGGAGAAGTGGACTCCCTGCTGAGCATGGAGCCCCATGGGGGGCTTGATCCCAGAACTCTGAGCTCATGACTGGAGCAGTCAGACACTTAACTGACTACGCCACCCAGGCACCCCTAGAATTTTTAATCACAAAACTCAAAATTTAAATTACCTTTATAAAAAAGCACCACTATTTTCTGGAAGGCTTTCATGAAATGAATGTTGTCATAGCAATACTCCTGAATCTTCAATAACAGAGTCAGCTCAGACTGACCTTGAGTAGTAAAGGCAGCAAGTAGAGGGCTGTATTGCTTTTAAAGGGAAAGGAGAAAAAAACTTCATTATTTTTTATAATAACCCTTCATTTCAAAATTCCTAAAATATAGAAAATAACATCTTTTAAAATCACTATGAATTACATTCTGTGTAGTGGAAACTTAATAAATAAATAAATTAAGTTATTAAATAAATGAGAAGAATCTACAAAGCATGTAACTCAAATAAACAATATGGCACCAGGGAATCCAGACAACTGTCAATACAATGTTAATAATTTAGAAGATAAAAAAGGAGTGCTCTTATTTTCCAATATTCCCTTCAAAAGCAAACACCAAATTGCAGGCTTATGCTAATTTTAAACATGTATTTGTTTTTAACCTGTGAACCAAAGGAAAGTCAGACTTTTTAAAAGATTACCAAGTTCTTAGAGGAAATTATGCTAAGAGAAATAAGTTAATCAGAGAAGACAATCACCATATGATCTCACTCATACGTGAAGAAAGGGAAAAATAAAGAAGAAATCAGAGAGGGAGTCATCCATAAGACAATCAGAGAAAACACACTGAGGGGTGCTAGAGGGGAGGGGGTGGGGGGTAACTGGGTGATGGGCATTGAGGAGGGCATACAATGTAATGAGCATTGGGTGTTATTACTGACCTCTACCTCTGAAACCAGCAATATATTACATGTTAATTAACTGAATTTAAATAAATTTTAAAAAGTTGAGAACTGCCACAAATAGTTCTCTGTCGACTCACTAGTGGTTATTCCCAGGAACCACAGGATATGATACATCCTCTAGGTACAACAACAGCTTACTTATCCCCACTTAAAAAGCAGACTCATGTTTTGCAAAGGCATAATTCTAATACCTTCAAATGCTTGATGGCTTGCTCGGCTACAAGCTCCTCCTTTTTGTTCCATTCCACGGTGCTCATTACGCTGGACCAGACTATTCCAATGACAACGGGTTCTGGGATGTTGTTTTTTTTCATCTCCTCCTTGACATACAAAATTATCTGCAAAAAGAATCCAAATTTAGTAAAAGAAATCAATTTTGATATGTACACTCTACACACCAAACTCAGACCTTTTATGAATACATAAAAACACCTTTCCACACAACTGGCATTGACCACACGTGTACCACATGTAGTCAGAGAACTTTTAAAACTGGAAAAGATGGACCTCAAGTCCAAACCTTAATTTACACATAGACAAACTGCCTAGGAAAGAACAGAGATGGAAATAGATGATCTACCTATTGGCTTGCACCCTACAAAATCCCCAAGTATTGAAATTTCTGGGCACTAGTAAAGCACTAAATATAAAATATGAAAAAGACTGATGAAAGGCCCCAACATAACATTCTATAGCTAGTAATTAAAAAAACACTCTGGTGAAATACTTTAAAGCTTCAAGAAAATGTTTATTTTCTTCACCAGAAAGAAACCATAAAGATGGTCTAAACAAAAGTATCTTACATCCTTAAATGGATCACCACGGGACATCTGTTCTTGAAGTTCTTTCTGGAGTTCCTTTCGAGCTCCTATGGTTTGTTGATTCCGAACATATTCTGAAAGTTCTTTCAAGCCTGCCTCAGTAAAATACTTTGTGAAGTGTTCAACGCTTTGTTTATTGGCAGGAAAAAGTTCCTGAAAGGAGAACTTAATCTGGTTAAATGGTCTTTAATCGTATCAAGAAAAACACTTCCTCTTTTCACAGACTAGAAATGAGAAAATTCCCTTATTACACTTTAAGTGTTGGCAAGAATGAAACAAGTTACAAACCATCAGTCTGTTATCCATGCTGACTTTCCGAAGACTTGCAGCTACTGCATTGATATCTTTTTCATTTATCCATGATTTAAAGAGCTTTACAGCAAAAGCTGCCGAAACCCCTGTAGAACAAAAGAGCTTACTTAACAAAAGCGGATTTCAACAACTGTATCTCTTCATTTCAACGCACAGAATTATTCATTTTATCCCTAAACTTCCTTCAGCCACTAAGCTGCTTACCATTTCACTCCAATTTCTCTATCATTGGCTAGTTATATATTTTTATAGTGATTAAACTCCTTTTGTTTTTTTTTTTTTAAACTCCTTTTGAATGTGTGAAATGAAAGTAACAGTTCTGACACTTCAGAGGGTGGCTGTGAGAAATATGGCACATTAAGTACTTAGTACTTTAAAAGTTTTAAAAAAGTTAGTTTTTTAAGTGTAACAAATTATTTAACTATGAAAATTACAAGAGGGACACCTTATTTTCTTTTTGGCTTAACATGTCCCCCAACTGGAATTAATCTTTCTGGGTTTCCCTGGCATTTCTCTTTTTATGCATAACCACATTTTGTTTGAACTTTGGACATTTGCTATATGCTTAAAGATAGCCAAAGATATACATGAAATACCTAGTGAATTTTATTAGAACTAAGGATGGTTAAAAAAAACAAAGACAATTATACAAGTCAAATCTATATGAACAACATCCTAGCTTTTCTATCAGTTCATCTTTCATGCTCTTATCTATCCCCTCTCTCAGCTAACCAAAGAGAATTCGTTACCAAAGACTGATTACCTTCTTTAACCAAATTCTCATTATAAAGGCTATTAAGAATGGATGCATTAAGTGTTCCATTAGCCAGAAGAACACCAGTCAACATAGCCAGCTTGTTCCTCTCCGACTCTGAAAAGCCCTTTAAGAACAGCAGCAGCTATAAAAGTAAACAGTTAAAGGTTAAAAGAGCAATTGCATTATATATAAAGAAGTAGTAAGACAAACTACAGTGGTTAAAAGTAGGGGCTCTGGGGTCTAACCATTCAAATTTTTATCTCAGTTGTAATACTGGCTGAGTGATCCTGGGCAAGTTACTTAACCTCTGTGGCTCAGTTTCCTCATAAGTAAATGTGGATAATAAAACTTGCCTCACAGAGTTGGAGTATTAAATGAGTTAATAAAAAAATAAAAATAAAAATAAAATAAATGAGTTAATAATTACAATAGTACCTGAAATGTGATGTTACTATTAACATTACTAGATTTTTTGGTCTGCCTATATATAGAATAACTAAGACTCCAACAGCAAGTGTGCTAAATTTCTTTCACAATATGCTTAGCTCTGATTCTCTATCCCCTATCTTGAACAAACTCCATTTTGATCTTTAACCTTTTGCCACTTGCTTGCACACAAAGCTGAGGAAACAGTGTATAGCAAATTAAACTAAATGATACACCCCAAACTACATTTCAGGCCTAAATAGCTAATCATTTCAAATCTGTGACAGGACTAAGATACAACATTCTCCTCTTTGACCCCAACCTGTGTTTCCACAAAGCATACTGTTCTTCATACCTTTTTTACTTCATCTTCAAAACCTTTCTCCAGGTATTTGTAGCGCCTGATTAACTTGTTAAAAACCTATGAAGAACAGTGAAGGAACTTAATGATAATTTCGTATTTATACATGTCAGATTCCTAAAAGATTTGAGTATCTCATAGAATCTTTAGAACATCGAAGAAGTAAACCTTCCACTGAAGAGAAGAGGTTACAAGAGATTGTCAACTCTCAAACTCTACAGTATGCTGATCTAACACTTAAGCCACCCCACAATAGATTTTTATTGCTAAATATTAAAGCAAGGACTAATTATTGCTTAAACACAAGTCATCTAACCATTTGTAGGATATTAACAGAGTAAGATCACAGAATATAGTTCTACTTTCCTAATGACACAGATAACAAATCTCTAGGCTAGATACACTTGAATTATTTGCTTGCAATAACAGAAACTTAACTATGTATGAAACCTTCAAATGAAATTTTGATTGGAAAGCTAATCTGCTTATAACCCATTCTTCTTTAAAAGTTATATGCAAAAAAAAAAAAAAAAAAGTTATATGCAGGGTGCCTGGGTGGCTCAGTCATTTAAGTGTTTGACTTTGGCTCTGGTCATGATCTCAAGTCAGGGTCCTGGGATCAAGACCCCCTTGTCACTCTGTGTTCCCTCCTCTGCTCAGCGTCTCTCATGTGCTCTCAAATAAATAAAATGATTCAATCTTTTCTGCTTTGTTTTCCTTAACACATTTCATTATATTGCAACAAAGAGTATCTCTAAACCTTCAGTTCAAATTTCTTCAAACCTATTTTCAACCTCTTAAAAGTAGACTATTCCCAGATAGATAATAGCTAACTGCAATAAATACGTAAAATTTCATTTACCTGAGCAAATGCTTGCATGGTCTCTAGGTCTTCTTGTGCTGCGAACACACAGACATCTGTACGCATCATGTCATCTGCCAGTGTACCACCTGGGGCTAAGGTATATATTACAAAAAATTTGCAGTGACTTTCATTTGCAATTAGTAATTGTTTCAATCTCACTTTCTGGAAGGATTCCCATTATAAAATAAAATGACAAAAATTCTAAAAGATGATCTGAAAGCAGTCAGTATCTCAGTAGGAACATGGTTGGTTCAATAAGCATAAAAAGTGAAACAATTTAAGGGAATCAACCTCCTTCAGCAACCCAATTAAACTTGTAGCATTAACCATCCAACAGTATCAAATTTGTCACTCAAGCAGAGATGTTCTAGGTTGGTTTTGATAATGTAACTTCCCATAGAGAAAACAACCCTTCAAGTTGCCAGAGAGACTGGACTGTAAAAGCCTACAGGATAGAAACTGTATCTTTTACAAATGTTTGTAAGTATTTACGGATAAAGTGATGTTTGATATATACTTTGAAATATTGGGGAGGGGGGGCAAAGTCAGTTGGGACACAGCAAGAGTATGACTGTTAACAATTACTAAAGTCAGGTAATAGACCAGAAATTCATTATAGCATTCTCTCTAGGACAGCTCTGAAAATTTCTTTAGTAAAAGTGTTAGAAAGAATTGTGGCTCAGTGGTTGAGCACCTGCCTTTGGCTCAGGGTGTGATCCCAGGTTCCTGGGATGGAGTCCCACATTGGGCTCCTTACAGGAAACCTGCTTCTCCCTCTGCCTAGGTCTCTGCCACTCTCTCTCTCTCATGAAGGAAGAAAGGAGGAAAGGAAGAAAGAAAGAAGAAAATGGATATTTCTGGGCACCTGGGTGGCTTAGTTGGTTAAGCATCTGCCTTCAGCTCAGGTCATGATCCTGGGATTGAGTGGAGTCCTATGGAGTCCTACACTGGGGTTCCCTACTCAGTGGGGAGCCTGCCTCTTCCCCTCCCCCCTACTTCTGCTCTCTCTCAAATAATTAAATAAAATCTAAAAAGAAAAAAAAAAGAAAATGGATATTTCTTACTACAAAATGATGATAACAGTGGAAGAAATACTCATTTGACTAAGCATTAGAACATATGAACCTAAGTTTCTTGGTTCCACCAGAGTAATTATTTGACTTCATGTAAGTCACCAATGCCTCTCTAAGCCTCCACCCTACAGGCTTACAAAATGAGTTCTGACTCTATCAGCCTGTCTGTGAGGGTCAAAATAGTATCACTGTGAAAACATTTTGAAATATCTTAAAGAGCTATGGAAATAAAATTACCATCATCATTTGAAGATATATAGCTAAATGGCACATTCTCTTAAGATATCCTGAGCTGCTAAGGGTGGAGGTAGGAGTAAGTTAGAGCAGTGCTGTGTGAGAGAAACACATGAGTCACATGATTTAATTTCATGTCTAGTAACTTTATTAAAAGGTGTAATTTTAATATACTCTAACCCAACATATCAAAAATATTGATTTAAACATTTCAGTATTCAAAATATTAATGAGAGATCTTATGTTCTTTTTTATAGTAAGTCTTTAAAATCCAATGTGTATTTGATGCTTATAGAACCCTCAATTTAGATTACCCACTTTCCAAGCGATCAATAGCCACATGCGGGTAGTGGCTAATGTACTGAAGAGTGCAGGAATAGTCCTCAAGCATACAAAAAAAGTATTTCGTAAGACAGAAGAGGTAAGGGTTTCTCCATTAACTCAAGAGTGTTCAAACACAGGGTGTGTTCAAACACAGGCTGGAAAAATTATTGATCGGGGATGCAATAAGGACACAAGAATCAGAAAAGTCATCCTGAAATGTTATGGCTTTGTAAAAGATTTCAACTATAAAGCTAGACAAGGCTTTATAATTTGCTAGATTATGGAATAGTTTGCTACGTTACTAAAATCTAGGAGGAAAAAAAATGGAAAAATTATAAGGAGGTAAAAAGCCAAAAACAAAGCCACCCCAATTTGAGAGGATTCTCAAATAGTTCATATTCTGGATTCCACATAAACTCTATACATAACACTTCCCACAAAACCCAGACACTTACCCAGCATTCCGCCGGCCACCAGAATGTCAAAGAGTGTTTCTGCATATCGGCGGTAATCAAGTTTTGCTCCAGAAGCATCAAGAAACTTTGCTACTGCTTCCAAATCAGTACCAGTTTCAGTTAAGCCTTGAATAATACAGTCTTGAAACTGAGTAGGGTCAAACCTCTCTTTTTCATCTGGGCGGGGGGGGGGGGGGGGGAGAAACCCCACAACATTTAAACCGCTTACCAAAATACCAAGAAACCATCACTTTATGAAAAGTGTTAAATACTGAATAAATTAACCGTGTTTAGCACAATCTTATTTATTTCAACAGCTGGAAAATACAAACACAAGAAAAAAGACTAAACATACACTCTGCAAATGCAAGGCATGACAGCCTAGTCACAAGAATTGTGTGGCTTTTCTTCCACTATTTTTTCACACAAGTCTCATAAGTGGTAAGTTAAACGAGCTAGTATGTTCCTACTGCCAGGAGAATATTTCTATCCTGAATGCTCTTCTATCACCCCTGGGCTTTTCTGAAATTTAGGACATTCTCTAAATTTCAGGTAAACTTCATTATTGGGTGAATTTTTGCCCAAACACTGGAACTCTTTATTCTTTTCTTTAAATGCCCATAACACTATGTTTGTTTAAATCATTCATTTGATACTTAACAGGGCCTTAGGTGCATACCCAGCCTTTACTGGGTTGCCATCACACACTCCATGACACGGTTTGACCTCCCTCTCTAGGTTAGATGCTATCTTCTTTTTCACACAGCACTAGAGTGACCAACTCTGCCCTGTTTTAGCACTGAATAGCCTATGTCCTGGGAACTATCTTCAGTCTCAGGCAAATTCCAATTAATTGTTCATGCTACCCAGCACCCCATCATCAAGAACTAGGAGGGCATGAGTGATCTCAATCTGGAACTGGGAAGTGGCAGCTCTTCTTGAAGCTAATAACAATAAAACTACTTAAAAAAAAAAAAAACAAAAAACAATAAAACTACTTGATACTACCACATACTCAAGAGAATACAGGCTTTCCTCCATTACTGCTGAATTGCTTTGGTTTCCAAACTCTGTTTCTCCTCTTGAGAAAATTTACCAGGTTAAATCTAAAGAAATCTGCAAAGACTAGAATCTAATCACTCTTCAGCCTCCCCACTGTAAGAGGACAGTCTATGATCAGGGATTACAAGATTCTGTAACATGTATCTCAAACTGTGTTAGCCAGGGTAGAAAAATACAATTTATAACCAGTAGCTGACCCAGTTTCCTCAAAATTTCCTGTAAAATAAGGTCAATAGGTTTTTGAGCAATAACATCAAAAGATTTTGGGGAAAGCATTAAGCCTAATGCAAAATATACCTGAGTTCATAGCTCATTTAACTTTGTATCACTAGTATAGTGCCTTGCTACAGAATTTAATATTCACCTAACCATCCACTAATAGAAGCGGTTAATAACATTCTAGTACTTTTTTTAGTCTTTGAGAAATATGGAACTTCAAAAGACAATACCATAATTAACTTCCATACATGAAGCCTGGTTTTTCTCTCACAAACCTTCACAAAGTTTGGGAGAAATCAGCAATCATGTCAGGAGCTCTCCTTTCACAAGTTGACTTTTTCTCCTCAAGCAAAAGTCTGCTTGGATAAAATTTAGCTAGTGAAAATGCACTCCATATTTAAAAGAAATGTACCTTATTCTCACAATAAAAAGACCATTCAGTAACCTGCATAGAGATATATAGATGTTGGGCAGCCCCGGTGGCTCAGCGGTTTAGCGCCACCTTCAGCCCAGGGTGGGATCCTAGGGCCCTGGGATCGAGTCCTAAGTCGGGCTCCCTGCATAGAGCCTACTTCTCCCTCTGCCTGTGCCTCTGCCTCTCTCTCTCTCTCTCTCTCTCTCTGAGTCTCTCATGAATAAATAAATAAAATCTTAAAGAAAAAAAAGAGATATATATACGTTGATACTAAAAGCTAAAAGCTTAAAAAACAAATATTAAGGGAACATCTAAAATGGCAGTCAGGTAGAAATTCAAGTTCCTTTCTGGTATTTTCTATTACAATTTACTATTAAGCAGCTGCGCCCCAGAGAAACCAACATGTAAAAGTTATTCCGGGAGTTTGAAGAGAGAGATTAAAACATAAATATTTACCTCTTTTTCTGGTTTTAAAACGCTGGCCTGATAGCGTTGGCTTTTGCTGCTTTTGATTATTCATAAAAGACACCCTAAGAAAAGACAAACAGAGCTTTAAAAACATCAGTGCCGGAACATTGATTTTTAAAAACAAAGCATCGAACCTTGGTCTGCTCACAGAGAGAAGTCAAATATCACACACACTTTCAGCCGGGCACTACCATGAATCACCTGGGCCTGGATGATCTGTAACCTCGAACGCTGCATTTCTCCCCTACGAGAAACCCTTTAGAGAGGTGGGATGGGATTGTACACTTTTAGAGGGCCTTACAGCCCCGTAGCGACTGGTGGCAAATCACCCACCACAAACACAATTGTTGGCTTTCCTCCTCCCTCCTCTACAGAGTCCCCTACCTCTAAGCATCCGGGAAGGCTAAAGGAGACGACCTCCACGGTCAGGAGGGATCCAACCCGTGCACGTCAGTTTTCAGACCCCGTCAGAAGCGGAGTCGGTCCCCCAGAGGGGCCCGCAGCACCCCGGCGCGCACGGCGAGCGGACGGCAGGCCCAGCCTCCTGTGCCCGGGCCCCGCGGCCCACGTCTCCTCCCCGGGCACGTGTCTCTCCCTCCACGCCCTTCCCGCGCCGGCCGCGCGAACGCGATAATCCGCCCCCACCCCGGCCGCCCGTGGCCACCGCGGGCCGCCGTAGGGGCTGCTCCCCGCCCGCGGCCCCTTCCCCACTGACCCGGTCGCCGGCGGTGGCGGCCGCCGCAACGCGCGCACCACAGGCGCCGAGGCGCTCCGCGCCGGGGGCCCGGCCGCCCCGTACATCCGCCCGCCCTCCAGCGAAAGCAGCGGCGGCGGAGGCGGCCGCAGAGGTGGTGGCGGCGCCTCCGCCCCGCCCGCCAGGACCCCCCACGCGTACATCACCCAACAGAGGCCGCAGCGGCTTTGTTACCCAGGCGGCGCAGGGCGGCAGCCGGGGCGGGCGCGGTCCCTGGCCTCGCGGCGCACAGCCGGGCCCCCCGTTCCGCTCCGGGCCGCAACCCGTCGACCTCCCTGCTGAGGCGGCTGAGGCGGCTGAGGCGGCTGAGGCGGCGGCTCGAATCCAGGCCCCGCATCCGGCCTGGCCTCCTGCGGCGGCCTCCGCTCGCCCCCGCCCCGCCGCCCGCCCCGGGCCGCCGACGAGGGGCCCCGGCCGCGGCCAGGGACGAGCGGGCGTCGCGCCTCACCGAATTTAAGGCGAAGAGAAAAGAGCCAGAAATCCCCGATGTGGCGGCAACTGCGGCGGTGTCTCCTCTGCGACCGGAACTAACGCGAGGAGGAGGGAAGAGGTGTCACCCCCGCCCCGGCCAGCCTCCTATCGCGAGATTTCTTCCTCGGGGCGTCCACCCCCGCGTCCCTCGCGGTCGCGGCCTCGAGCCTCCGCCTCGCGCATTCCTTGGGGCTCGGGGGTGGGAAAGCGGGCAAGGGGATGGAGCGGGGGTGTCGAGGCTTCTCTGCGCCTTTCTTGGGTTCCAGGCTTTCCGGGAGCTTATCCTGGACGAGCCGGTCTTTCTTCCGTCTCCGCCCCACGCGGCCCTCCTAGCGCTTGGAGCGGCTGCGGGAGCAGATACCCCGGCGCCCCCCCCGCCGGGCCCGATGGACTTGGGCGCGTCCGCCCGGAGCCCCTCCCCCTCGAGTCGGAAGTGGAGCCCGGGGGCCGGGCGCGCTCCGACCCGTCCTGGGCAGTGGCGGAGTCGGGCCGGGGGCTGCTCCGCTGACCCCCGCTGACCTCCGCGCCCGCGGGCCTCGGTGGCGTTCGCTCGGCGGTGCTGGCCGGGTGGGCCGTGGCCCGCGGCTCCCAGGAGCGAGGGAGGCCCTGACGGAGGGCCCCCGAGGAAGACCCTGCCCTCCTCCTGCGGCCTCTGCTCCAGGCGGCGGCCTTTGTCGTTTTCTGCTGAGTGTCGTGCTTTCGGGCACCTGGAGAGCGTCAGATCCCCCCTCCCCCCAGGACACTTAAAAACACGGCTTCCTGGGCCAGATCACCAGCACAGAAGATGGGGCTTTATTTCTATTTTATTATTTTTTTAAGATTTTATTTATTTATTCATGACAGAGAGAGAATGGCAGAGACACAGGCAGAGGGAGGAGCAGGCTCCCTGCAGGGAGCCCGACGCGGGACTCGACCCCGGGACCACGTCCTGAGCCAGAGCAGACACCCAACCGCTGAGCCGCCCAGGCGTCCCTGTAGCGGGACTTTAACAGCAAGTTCCATGTGATGCTGATGATCTCATCTACACTTTGAGAACCACCGAGTTAGGGGCTGTATCATTAGGGAGCTGGGGGCGAGGCAATAAGTGCCAGAAGCACTGTACAAACGGATGTACGACGTCTCCCAAGATCTAGCCTCGTGTTTTTATCTCCTGTTTGCATTAGTCATTTGCCTCGAAAACAACAAACACCAAAACCCCACAAACTCCCGAGTTTGTTTCTACAGGTCACCTTCCCTGGACTCTGCTTCTCTTCCTTACACGTTTTTGGTAAATTAGTTTTTTTTTTTTAATACATTTATTCATGAGAGACACACACACAGAGAGAGAGGCAGAGGGAGAAGCAAGCTCCACGCAGGGAGCCCAACGTGGGACTCGATCCCGGGACTCCAGGGTCCCGCCCTGGGCTGAAGGCAGGCACTAAACTGCTGAGCCCCCCCGGCCTGCCCGGTAAATTAGTTTTTATTTGATTTATTTTATCTGACCTGCCCCCATCCTCTCACAACTGTTTGGAAAATTACTTTCTCAAGAGTTCTTTTCTGAAATGATTGCCAAATCCAGTGATCTTTCAGTCCTCACCGTTCTATCCTCCTCTGAGCACTTAGGGCATTACGCATGTCCTTACAACTTTGTTCCGGTTGCCTTCCTGATACTCCTTTGTAATTGCTGCCACCTCTTTTTCGTGCTCAAACCTTTTTTTCTCCCATCATGCTTTCTTACATGACAGTCTCAGATATTCCTAGTGATTTAATTTTTAAAAGTGGGACAAATTCTATTGAATCATTAAATATTTGTTAAGTCTAGGCTCTAAGCCCTTCCACACTGAGGGAATAGCAGTGGGAAAGTCCTGAGGTTGGAAAACCCTGACCTGTTGGAGGATCTGAAAGAGGCTAGTGTGACAGGATCTTGGTGGGAGATGGGAGGACTGCGGGTAGAATGGAGAAGTGTCAAGAGTCAGATTTCTAAGTCTAACCCTTTTTCCCAAGTCCCCAAGCCCCACTCTTTGGTACCTCCCTAAATGCCAAATTAAACACTCTTCTTACTATTGATTACTCTTCCTCTTACCCCAAGGCTGTTCTTCTCACTTCAGAAGTTCTGTTAAAGATACAGTGTTTTACCAATAAAAATAAGAGCGACTTTCATGTGGCAGATACATGTATCGTGTATTCTTCTAAGCACTTCACCTTATTTAATCCTCAAAACTAATTTATGATCTAGGAACTATTATTTGCTCCATTTAATAGACTAGAAGGCTGAGGCATAGAGAGCTCAAGTAACTAACCCACGGTCACAGAAGTAGTAAATTGAAGAGCTTCATTTGAACTCAGGCAGTCTGGCTGCACCACTATAGCATGACTGCCTTGCCACCAAGATCTTATTTATCCATTCAACAAATAGTTATGGAACTAAAGACCACGAGAGGTACAGAGGTGACAAGTTAGACCGCTGACCTCACAAAGCTTATCATCTATATTTGTCACATTTCTCAATTCCATCACTTTTTTTCAGTATCATCTTCATCTAGACTTCTATTTCCCCTAAGTAACTGGGACTTTGCAATAACTTCCTAACTGCTATCCCTTTCTCCACACTTCCAGAGTAACCTTCCCAAATGCAGCCTGAATCATTTTTCTTCACTGTTTAAATACCTTGGTTTGTATTCCAGATCACCCAGGGATAGTTTTGGCCAATGTTTCTCACCTTTACTTCCCGTCTCATTGGTAGTTCTTAATCTGTTATTGCCCTCCATTGTGGGGTATATAGCAAGCAATTTTTGACTAAAAACTGTATTAAATTTAGCAAATGATTTTCATTTTTTAAAAAGAGTTGTTTATTTGTAGAAAGAGAGAATGGGGAAAGGGGCAGGAGGGAAGGAGAGAGAAAATTCTCGAGCAGACTCCCTATTGAGCGTGGAACCTATGTGTGGCTTGATCCTAAGACCCTGAGATCATGACCTGAGTAGATATCAAGAGTCAAAACACCCAACCTACTGAGCCACCCAGGCGCCCCAGCAAGTGATTTTCTTTTAAAAATTAAAGCAGATTGAAGATTATCTCTTATAAGATCATTCTCACTTATTTGCATTCTAATATGTGTTCCTAGAAGTGGTGGTGGTTGGGGATGGGGGTCATTGGGAATTGTATATGGCAGGCAGCCTATTTTATCTATGCTTTCAGGTGTGCCCATGGGAGTAGATACCGTGGGCTTGCAAAGGAAATGGCTATAGACCATATTAGGGCAGAAAAGGTTCCAAACACCTGAACTCTATGCTTTAGTCAGACTGAGATGTCCTTCTCATTTTTTACTGTCAAAATCCTATTTATTGTTTCAAGCCTTATCTCAAATATTACCCCTCCCTTAAGCTGTTCTTAGTCACTGAAGCCAATGTGAACACATTCCTTTTTCTGAACTTTGTATTTTCTTTCTGGTATTTCATCTACTTTGTATTTACGATTGTCTTACCCTTTATCCTATACTGAAAATGTTGATGGCAAAGGCAATTTCTTACTCATTTTAGTGGTGCCTCCATGTATGGCAAGCAATATGTGTTAGTAAGTATGGAATGAGTTTGATAAAGCTAGTATTTCCCATGAAGGAGAAAGAAGGGTGACAAGGAAGGTTGAGCTGATTTCTTATAGCAATGCTGGAATATAGACTTTAAAGGACGAATCTCGTCCCTGGCTGTTTTTGAGATTTTACTTGAGTCCCTTAACCTCTCTGTAAAGTGTAAGTACTGATGCTTTACATGACAGCTAAGACCCTTCCTGGGGTTCCATATCTTTTTGTAGACTTGTTATTGGTATCCTTAAACTGACTGGAGTTTCCAACAATATACTACATGCCCCACCTGATAAAAGCTGTACTAGTGTTAACAGTTTAAGGAGGTTACAGTGTTAATTTTAAAGTTAAGGAGCTTAAAGTTAATGAGCTTGAGAAGAGGGATAAATCAGATCTTTGAGGAAATGCCTCATAAGACAAACCCACCTTAAATTGCCTTTTGTTTTGTTAGTGCTAAGCAGGATTTTGTTACTCAGACTTTCTGTGCTCAGTTAAGAATTCTGTAATGGCTAACCTTGTGAACTCCAGCATGTAAATAAAAAAGGTTTTGGTAAAATATTAACAACATTCAAGGCAGTGTCTTATGATAAAAGTATTTTTGAAATTTTTTCCATCGTTGCTAGGCCAGTTTTGGTTCCCTATTTTTTATTTATCTATCAATCTATTGATTGATTGATTGATCCAGCTGTTTCTCCATCCATCTATTTGTAAGTAGGCTCCACACCAACATGGGGCTGGAACTCATGACCTTGAGATCAAGTCACATGCTCTATTGACTGAGCCAGCCAGGTGTCCCCGAGTTTCCTGCTTTAAATGAAGATTTATTTCATGAATGAAAATATCTCAGTAATCCCTCCTGGTAGTCTTTATAACACTGTGTAGGGTTGGTATTATTTCTTTCTGAAGCATTTGATATAATTTATCTGTGAAGCCATATAGGCTTGGGTTTTCCTCTCTGGGAAGATTTTTAATCAGTAATTTAGTTCCTTTACTTGTTATAGATCTTTTCAGATTTTCTATTTCCTCATGAGTCTGCTTGGGTACTTTGTGTCTCTCTAGGAATTTATTATTTTGTCTAAATTGTCTAATTTGTTAGCATACAATTAGTTGTTCATAATCTTTTATAATCCTCTTGATATCTGTAAATTTAGTTGTAATGTCTTTTGTTTCATTCTTTGAAAATTTGTGTCTTCTCTTTTCTGAGTCAGAATAGCTAATGGTTTATCAGTTTGGTTGAAGTTTTCAAAGAAACAAAATCTTTTGGTTTTATTGATTTTTCTCTTTTGATTTTGTTTTTTATTTCCTTGATTTCCACAGGAGGTGCCACCAACCTCGTGTTCTTATTTGAAGTGTAATAGTTTTTCATGAATAGACACTTGTCAATTTGTTGTTGGTCTTTGATTATTCTACAGTCTTGAAATGGTAGTTTTGGATAATTTTACCCGGTTTTATCACTGGTTTTGGAGAGAGGATTTGCTGACATCTTCATTCTGCCATTGTTGCAAGTTCCCCATAGTATTTTTGGATCTAAATTTTTGACCTACTTTGATGAAAGATGTGCAACATGTGAATTTGATATTACTTTTAACTTTGGTGGTGGAAATAGATAAGTGTTTCTTTTTGCAGGGCAAGTAACAATAGGATTTATTCCAAAAATTAGGAAGATGCTGAGAGGCTGTTTCAGAAAGAACATTGCTTTCCCTAAAAATTAGTGGGAAAAGTATTTATATTCCTATGCTTTGGATAGAAGATTGTAGCATATCTTATGAACCTGGCTTAAATATTGTATCATGTATATATATGTTTACACACACATATATATACGTACTCATATGTACATATGAATGTATGTATGTGTGTGTAGCTAGAAGTATTTTTACAGGCTCCACAAGATTTTTACAATGAAAAAGTGTTGAGGTGCAGTGAGCTTTCAAATAATTTCATTTTAGATGAAAATGCGTCAAATAGTTGCTACGTATCTCATATATACCATTAAAAAAAATTTTTTTTAAAGTAATCTCTAAACCCAAGGTGGGACTCAAACTCAGGACTCTGAAATCAAGTTGCATGTTCTACTGACTGAGCTAGCAGCCAGGCATACCTCATATATACAATTGCTTTCATTTGCTGTATAGAATGATTTTATTTATTTGGCTATTAAGAATATTTACTATTAAAGAAGAATATTTATTATTAGTAATATTTGTTAAAATCAAGATTATAAAAAAGCATTGCTAATTACCTGAACATTTTAATAAAATTTGGTAAACAAGTTATTCTTTTAAGATATTTATTTCTCCTCTTGAAACAGACTCTATTATTTAGATTTTTGAGGCTTAGAGATTCAAGAAACTTGGCATTCAAGCTCTCTCTCCACATAGGAATGATGATAGGTTAAGGTTAAAACTCTTTGCTCCTGTCAAATATTTATTCAGAAAATAGTTTGAGGGAACTTGCCAAGTAAGTAATATTTTGGATGACCATAATATCTACATTCTAAGTTATTAACATTCAAGGCATTTATTTAAAGGGAAACAAACAACAAGGTTACCTGTGATGGCATATAGTATAACTGTTAGTTACAGGATTATTTAGGAACGGCTGTTTATTACTTATTGATTCTTATCTCTTAATATATTAAAATTCATTTAAAGAACAAGAAAATCTTGCTGATGATCTAAATCTAAACATCTCTGTTAGAAAATTATATCTAATGTATGTTGAACTGTTGCCTGGCATATTTAGATGGCCACCTTTCTTTGCTTTCTTTTTATAAACCCAAATTTCATTTTTTAGGGGCCTATGTATGGTATAAAGTTACTAGCCTAAAATGAGAAAGCAACTAAACTGAATAGAAATTAGTTGCTGCTTTATTATTGGTGTTAGTCATAGTAGTAATAGCAGCAGCAGCCACACTACTGGTAGCAAGAACGACTACTGTTACTATTGGTATGTACTACTGTTATGATTAGTAGTAGAGTGGTCATTGTAGACCTTACATTTAGAGAAGATATTATTTACAAAATATTTTTATGGGCAGCCCTGGTGGCTCAGTGGTTTAGCTCCGCCTTCAGCCCAGGACATGATCCTGGAGACCTGGGATCAAGTCCCGAGTTGGGCTCCCTTCATGGAGCCTGCTTCTCCCTCTGCCTGTGTCTCTGCCTTTCTCCTGTGTGTCTTTCATGAATAAATAAATAAAATCTTTAAAAACTGAAAAAAAAACCCAAAAAACCCAAAATATTTTCACATGGATTTCAGAATTCTTCACATAAACTTTGTGAGGAAGTAGGGCTGTTTTGCTTTCAAAGGAAGCTAAATATAATTATTATTCTTCCAAAAAAAGCTTATGGACGACCTATGATGATCTAATGCCAACTTATCAGATGAGATACTCTTTTACTCATTGTGCATTTCTAAGCATATTTAACTTTTATCTATGCCCCAGATATAGTCAGTTTGTGTCATAGGTGTAGTTAGTTTACATTTGAAGACTCCATATCATGAATCTGCACTTCAAAATTGGTTTCTTAAGCATTTAAAAAAATTTTTTAAAGATTTTATTTAGAGTGTCGTATCTACTCATTATGAACCTAGCATGCAAGATGCTTGGCCTAGTGGAGGTCTGGTGGAAGCTGCAGATATTTACTCCAAGGGCCTGTCAGTTGCTGTATTTGACAGTATGTGACAATCTGATCAGTGGTGGAGACCACTGGAGATTATCACAGTATGACACCAGTGGACTGTCAGCATTTTAGAAAGGTCACTCTCGGTTGAAACAGCCATGGTGGGCTAAAAAGTAAAACCCTATTGGATTCTACTTTATCTAACTCGATATACCCTCCTATAACCTGTGTTTTATATACTCTTACTTTTCTTCTTCTTCCTCCTATAGATTTTTAAACTACACAGATTCTGGGAATTCCTATTTGGGGTGGTATATCAGGATAGGGTAGGTGTGGGTATGGGAATTTTGAAAAAGCTTCTTAGCTGATTCTGACATGTCTACCTCTGCTTCCTCCAGGTGGAGGATGGAATGGCATGGGGAGAAGAATGTCAGGGCTAGGGAGAGAGAGAGAGGACAGGGGCTTTGTTTTTTCTTTTTGTGTGTGTGTGTGTGGTTGAGGGGTTATTTTTGTGTATACATTCTATCGCCTCAATTTTTATGGATTGTTGAGGAGAGATGATAGAATTTAAAATAATAAGCTCCAAACTGTGATTCATCTAGTCTTTCATTAAAAATATAAATAACCAAAAAAAAATATATATATATATATAAATAACCATTGGTCACAATGGTGTTTGAAAGGCCTAAGGGAGGAAAAAAAATCAAGTACTTAGCATTTTCAATGTACTAGTCTCTATAAGCCTTGGAGAACATTTATATTCCAGTAGTTTCCTGAGCACAACGTACGAAGAGACCAGACAGGTGGGAAAAGTTCTTACTGAAATGGATATAGGTTCTATTTCTGTTTTATTTGCTAAAAGAAGGAAGAAGTTTGTTCTTAGTTATATCCATTCTTAGTTATACATTTAATGTTAATTACATTGGGTTATTTGTTTGAAGTTAAGATGAAATTTTTTTTTTAATACCAGTCCACCAAGAAAGATTTATTTACTCTCTTTGAGAAAGACTATAGACTTTTCTTAAAAAGTAAACTCTATGCCCAACAGGGGGCTTGAACTCATGACCCCAAGATCAAGAGTCACATGCTTTACTGTTTGAGCCAGCCACTGTGCCCCAAGACAAAGTTCTTCATATCCTCTTCCTGGAATGTAATTGTCTACTGGTTACAAATTATATTTATTGTAGAATATGAAGTGTATTCATTTAAATTGTAAACTAACTGTTCAACAGATTACCATTGTATAAATGTGTCGGCTCTTTTGACTTTTGAAAAATCTCAAAGTCTTATGTCTGTAGATGCACATCAGCATGTAACTTTTAAAATATTAAACCATGACTATTATTATATATAGCAAGCAAGCGTCAGATGTAGTCAATGAGAGAGCCAGGATGATAAAGCAAGTTTGAAGGAAGTAATAAGAAACCGATATGGAAAAAAAGAATGTCAGTGGCAGCTAGGTGGCTCAGTGGGTTAAGTGTCTGCCTCCCACACAGGTCATGGTCTTAGGGTCCTGGTATAGAGCCCTGTGTCAGGTTCCCTGCTCAGCGGGGAGTCTGCTTCTCCCTTTCCCTCTGCTCCTCCTCCCTGCTCATTCTCTCTCTGTCTCTCTCTCAAATAAATAAATAAAATATTTAAAAAGAGGGCAGCCCGGGTGGCTCAGAGGTTTAGTGCCACCTTCAGCCCCGGGTGTGATCCTGGAGACCTGGGATCGAGTCCCACGTTGGGTTCCCAGCATGGAGCCTGCTTCTCCTTCTGCCTGTGTCTCTGCCTCTCTCTCTCTTTCTCTCTTCTCTCTCTCTCTCTGTGCCTCTCATAAATAAATAAATAAAATCTTTAAAAAGAAAAAAAGAATGTCAGAATAAGATAGTAAGATTGCACAATTAGACTAAGCCCCCTCCCCTCCCAATCAAAAGCCAAAACCAAAACAAAACTGGTTAAAGTCTTACAGGGTGAAAAAAGTAAAACCTTCAGAGTTTTTTTTTCAACTATACAGAAATCATTTGCAATTTATCAATCTTCTGCAAGTTAGTACCTGTACTAGTTTCCTATTGCTGGTACAAAGAATTACCATAAACTAGAGAGCTTAAAATAACAGTCTGGAGTTCATATATCCAAAATGAGTTGCACTGGGTTAAAATCATGGTGTGAGCAGGGCCATGTTCCTTCTGGAGACTCCAGGGGACAGTCCCTTTCATTGCCTTTTCCAGCTTCTAGAGACTGCCTACCGCAAGACCTAGCTTTTCAGAATTTGAACCTTAATAAGCAGTGAATATATAAAGTTACATTTCCCTAGAATAGTATTGTCCAATATAGATTTCTGAGATGATGGTATGGTCTCTTCTGTGTTGTTCAGTGTGGTACCCATAAGTCACATGTAGCTATTGATGACTTGAAAGGTGGCTAGGGCAACTAAGGAAATTAATTTTTTATTTAATTTTTTTAAAAAAGATTTTATTTATTTATTTATTCATGTGAGACACACAGATAGAGGCAGAGACACAGGCAGAGGGAGAAGCAGGCTCCATGCAGGAAGCCCAACTTGGGACTTGATCCCGGGACTCCGGGATCACGCCCTAAGCTAAAGGGTCTCGCTCAACTGCTGAGCCACCCAGGCATCCCAATTTTTAATTTAAGTAATCAAAATTTAAATTTTAGTAGGTGCATGTGGCTAGTGGCCAGCATATTGACAGGGCAGCCCTAGAGCATCAGAATACTCTGGAATGGGCTTATTAGATAGTGTTGGAATATGACATTGAAAGGTCACACAGTATTTTTCCCCCTTATTTCGGAGTGTTGGAAAGTTTTTCTTAAAATATACAAGTAAAATAAATAGTGACTCCAACAGATTAAAATCCAATAGCAATGTGGAGCCTGATTTCTTAGTCAAAGAACTATAGCTTCCTTCTTTTTACTTTTCTTAGCTCTCTTGGCTCATTGGTATCTGACACAGTATAGGTCTCACAAATACTTTGAATAGAGCACCTTCATTTACTCTTCCTTAATCAAACATGTGAAAGTATCAGTTTGAGACAGACCCTGTGGTAAAATACAGTTCCTGCCATCAGTCAGTGGGCCTATAGGCAGATAGATAGTGTGATAGAAGAACCAGGTACAATAGGGGTGAAAAGGAGGAAGGGTCACTTCTACCCAAAACTGTATCTGTTAGCTTCAGCTAGAAGGCTTATTGGCATAGTGGGTTGAGTAGTGTTCCCTTGAAATTCATGTTTACCTGGAACCTCAGAATGTGACTTCATTTGGAAATAGAGTCTTTGCAGATGTAATTAAGTTAGGACGAAGTCACACTGGATTCAGGTGGGCCCTAAATCCAAATACTGGTGTTTTTATAAGAGAAAAAAGAGGAGGATTTGGATCCAGACATACAGGGAAGAAGGCCATGTGATGCTAGAGGCTGTGTGGAGTGATGTAGCAATAAGCCAAGAAATGCCACAGAATGCTAGGAGTCAACAGAAGAGGCAAGGAAGTGTTCCTCCCTGGCATGGCCCAGCTAACAGCGTGATTTTGGACTTCTAGCCTCCAGAACTCTGAGAGAATAAATATTTAAGCCATCCAGTGTGTGGGAATTTGTTTTGGCAGCTCTAGGAAACTAATACAACTGGGGAGAAATTGGTTAGCTGATGGAAGCAAGTCTTGAGACGCATGGGGCCAGAGGCCCCTCTGAGGACCTGGTAGCAGAGCTTGTGGACTTGCTTTCCACAGCTGGGCCTTCCAGGCATTCTGCTCCTATGGCCTTTGAACCTCACGTAACTTACTCAAGAGTCTCTCACTCTCAGGAGAGACTCTGACCCAGCTTATCCTGTCCTTTCCCAGAAGCCCTCCTGAAACACATGAAGAAACAGGAAACACAGGAAGGCAGGAAACTTCCCAAAAGAAAAGACGTCGAGCAGATGAAAACAACTGACTACCTACAAATGATAGGACAGCCCTTTGGGGAAGAAGAAACTGTCCTGTTGAATGCTACTCTTTTACCTAGTGAGGGTAGGTGGTTATAGATGTTGAGAAAGATTATCCAGGCAGCTATGGGCAGAATGGTTTGGAGGAAGACCAGTTAGACAGCTGGTGATATCATCGAAATCTGAAGGGAGTGTGGGAATGTCCTGCTGTGGTGGCGATGCCAAGGAAAGAACATTCTTGTTTTGTGCTCAGTGATATCTTAGTATCAATTCATTCAAGGTTGTGTAGGGAGACTGAGAGAATGCCTTTATTTTCTGTCTCCAGCTATTTCTGCTTATTTTTTGAAAAAGATTTATTTATTAGAGAGAGAGAGAGCCTGTGAGCACTCAAGCAGGGAGCAGGGAGAGGGAGAAGTAGGCTTCCCACTTGATCCCAGGACCCTGAGATCATGACCTGAGCTGAAGGCAGATGCTTAACCGACTGAGCCACCCAGACGCCCCAAAACAAGTTTCTTATATTCACGTTGGATGACACAGTTAAGGATCTCATTTTCGAGAGCCAAAACTTTTTTTTTAAGTTACTTTCAACTTATTTTGCCCTGGCTACTCCCACGAAGTTCCCCAGCATTTCTGTTCACGTGCGCAGAAGTCTTGCATAATGTTTTGTCCTGCCTGTGACCCTTCTGTTCTCCTTTCTCTTTGCGCCTATGGCCTAGTGGAGTCTCCAAAGTCAGTGGACAGGCCTGTGGACAGCTGTACCCCAGTCCCTTCAGCCCGATGCGCTCACTGCCTCCAGTGACCTACAGCCTCTGCCAGGTGGCACTGCCAGCTGAACCTCTGCCTCCTCTCACAGTCACCCAGGGCTCTCTGGTCAGCCCCACCTCCCTCCTTCATTTCTGGAGTCTGTGGACAGTGGCTGGATGACTTTATCATGCAGAATCTGGCTGACAGAGTGTCAGTTTATATCCTGACTTCCTGGTCAAATAAGGCCCAATTCATATTCTGGTTTCTCCTCTGAAGGCCTCCAAAACTCAGATTGATGCAATATGGTGGAGGGCAGCCCTGGTGGTGCAGTGGCTTAGCACTGCCTGCGGCCCGGGGTGTGATCCTGGAGACCCAGGATCGAGTCCCACGTTGGGCTCCCTGCATGGAGCCTGCTTCTCTCTCTGCCTGTGTCTCTGCCTCTCTTTTGCTCTCTCTGAATAAGTAAATAAATAAATCTTAAAAAAAAATATGGTGGATCCCACAGGTTTTATTATTTTTTATTTTTATTTATTTTTTAAAAAAGGTTTTTATTTATTTGAAAGAGAGAGAGAGTGCGGAGTGAGAGAGAGAGCATGAGCAGAGGGAGGGGCGGGGGAGAGGGAGAAGCAGACTCCCTGCTGAGCAGGGAGCCAGATGCTGGAGTCTGGGGGGACCCAGAGTTAATGGCCTGAGCTGAAGGCAGCTGCTTAACTGACTGAGCCACCCAGGCGCCCCAGATCCCACAGGTTTTAAACTATAACATTGGGATGATTACAATTTAGAATTATTTTGCTCTGTGGTACCTCTTCAATATTGGGAAACTGAGCAGTGAAGTATTTCTGAAACTGATACTAGATTGGATATTTTTTACAGATAAAAACATTAAAGGGTTTTATGACAATACATTGAAAATGTTTTTACATTGCCTTTTATCTCCAAATTCCAAAAGAATGTTAACCAGTTGAATAGCTGATCTACATGAGTAAAATACCACTCCTCCTTTGCTGTCAAATGCACATGCACAGACCCATAGCTAATCTACAGGAGGAACAAAACCAAACCTTGCAGAACTCTTGTGGTGTCCCTACCTGTGGCCACTGAATCAAACACACCCATGAGAAAAGTAATCACCATTTATTCGCTGAGAAGTGTCTTTCATTTGAGAATTGTAACTTGCAGTACTAGTCGAGTTAGATTGGATGGACACAGAAAGAAAAAATTTGCTTTTAGAGCAATATTTACGTGATATCTTCAGAAACAAATCAAACTTAAACTTGGCTACTGTGGATATTGCAGTGTTTGTCTGGTGGCCTCTAGCCTAGAAAGTCTAAGTAAATAATTTGTAAATAATGATTCATCTTTAACCTAATCAGACTTGAATAATGTTTCTAAAATTTGTGTCACAACACAACAGTATAAGAATATTGGTTTGGATTAACAAATCATCTTTTCACTTGTGAAAAACTGGAAACCTGGAAAAAAGAAAAGAGAATAATATTTAATATTTAATTTTAATATTTCATATTTAACAATAACTTTTGCATGTAAGGAAAACAATAGTTGAAAAATTGGATTGGTAAGCTTTATGGATATGAATAAATACATTTATTTTACTTTTATTGTTTTTTAAGATTTTATTTATTTATTTGAGAGATCCAGTACGTGACATCACAAGCAGTGGGTAGGGCAGAGGGAGAGGGAGAAGCCAGTTCCCCACTGAGCAGGGAACCCAAGGTAGGACTTGATCCCAGGACCCCAAGATCATGATCTGAGCTGAAGGTAGATATTTAACGGACTGAGCCACCCAGGGTCCTAAATATGTACAATTAGGTAGTTATTCTTCCTTGGCCTCCATATCTTCATTTATAAAATAAATGAGAAGCTGGATGAGCTCAGAAATTTCCACACATTTTTAGCAGAGGTTTAAAATGTTATGGGAACACACACATATATGATTTTGTTCTGGTATAAATTTAATAAGGTTGATGTTTGACACTTCCTTATAAAGCAAATATAGGAGAACAACGATGCTACTTTGAAGAAAGCAGAACTCTCTGCAAGTGTAGGTAAGGGATGACAGTTAAAGACTCAGAATGCAATTTATATCTGAATTTTTAAAAATTGCACAGCATGGAAATCCTTCCAACACAGAAATAGCTATAAGCAGTAAAGTAGCAAAAGAGTTTTTTTGGTTTGGTTTTGATTTTTGTTTTTTAAATTTCTCTTACACTCTGAGGATGGTCTTTATTTTGAAGTTTGTACAAAAACACGACAACTCAGTTCATTCACTGGTGGTCTCCAATTTGTTAAAGTTTGGCATTTAACTTATCCGAGTGTGTGTGTGTGTGTGTGTGTGTAGCTTTCCTTTATTGAGTACTAGTGTCAGGCACAATGCTGTGCAGTTTACGGCATTAGAGTGAATTTGTCATCATATACACATTTAATTTTAATACTTGGAAGGAGAGAGAATAATTAAAGAGCTAGGTGGTCTGCCCTCTATAATTGGGTGTATGTTTTTTAATTACCATTTTATAATAATTTAAAAAACAATTTTAAATGCTGACTATTTTGATTTTTGTTGTTATTGTGAAAGGAAAAACAAACCTCATCGATTATGTAATCTGATTTAGCAAAACTATCAATGTGAGTTCTTACATCGAAGCAGGAGAGCTAGGTTCTCTCTGGGACTTGAAGGATGAATCTCGTGGACACAGGAGAGTGAGTAAAGCGTTAGAAGTTTTTAAGCAAAGATACAGAGAAAGTCTCAGAAGTGACAGGGGTCCCGGCAGGGTTGCCACTGAGGGCTTGTAGGGTTGGTCTTTTACTGAGAACCTAATCAGGGAGTTTATGGCCTTGAGATTTCTTGTGCTGTCTTGAGTGAATGACATATGGTTGTTTTTGGGTCTGGTGAGTCTCTGTGATTACTTTGTAGCTGTCAAAGGAAGATTTGGTGAGTTAGGTGAGTCTCCCTAACATTTGGAGCCAGGGGGCTGGCAGATTTACTTCCTTGTCTGTTTTTGTTGCCTTAGCTCTGTTTCCTTGGGATCTATGGGAGCCTGACTCTGGGCCTTTCCCTTATCTTTCCCTGCCTAGCCCCATGGGTCCTAACTCAATGTGACAAAGCACAATGAAATGAAACATATATCTGTTAATATGCATAGGTTGTTCTAGACGTTTAATTGGAAAATTAGAGTTTGATGAAAAAAATTTTTTCTCTGAATTTATGATGTAGTTCTCTTCTGCTTTCATTTTTTTTAATGTTGCCTAGTAAGTGTGCAGAAAACCAGTTTAATTTTCTAACAGTGAAAATATGTTTCTTTTTGTCAGCATATATTTCCCAGGCAGTTTTTGTGGCCCTTCTCCAAAACCTTGAATGCTCTATGTTTTGTATTACGCTGTACTACAAAACTGTAGCAGTCAAACCCAACAAATACAACTAGACATCGCTTTTAAATAGCATAATTAATTATAAATGTGGGAACAATAGATTTTTAATTTGGTATTTTACACTCAAGATATAAGTGGTTCTCAAATAAATCAGAAATAGGATCTTTAAAATATCTTAATTCAAGCTTTCTCATTTTAAATTTTATTTTAGTTAAAGAGACAGTCTGGGGCACCTGGCTGGCTCAGTTGATGGAGTATGTGACTCTTGATCTCAGGGTTGTGAGTTTGAGTCCCATGTTGGGTATAGAGATTACTTAAAAATAAAATCTTTAAAAAAGAAAAGAGAAGAAAATGAAAAGAAAAACTGCTATGTTTTTCTGAGATAAATACCCTGACTTTCCTTGTCAGCATCCAAACCCAAGCATGTTTAGTGTTAAAAAATTAAAATGTTGGATAATATTTAAAAATGAAACTGGAGGGGCTTCTGGGTGGCTCAGATGGTTAAGTGTCTGACTTTGACTCAGGTCATGATCCCAGGATTCTGAGATGGAGCCCCGCAGTGGGTGTTCTGCTCCACAGGGAACCTGCTTCTTCCTCTCCCCCCATTCCTTCTCTCTCTCTCTCTCTTTCTCTCTAGCTCACTCTCTCGAATAAATAAATAAATAATCTTGAGAAAAATGAAACTAGATTTATACATTTGTACAATCCTAAATTTCCTTAGAACACAATTTATTTTTATTTTTTTTTATTTTATTTTACTTATTAATGATAGGCACACAGTGAGAGGGAGAGGCAGAGGCACAGGCAGAGGGAGAAGCAGGCTCCATGCACCGGGAGCCCGACGTGGGATTCGATCCCGGGTCTCCAGGGCCAAAGGCAGGCGCTAAACTGCTGTGCCACCCAGGGATCCCAGAACACAATTTGAAAGCTACTGGACTGGCTGATTTTTTTTTTCCTGAGTAATTTTCTTACAGCTTAATGATCTTACCTTTTAAGAAATGACAGCAATGTTATGCTATAGGGATAGACCAAGGTTTAAATGTCCTCAGGTCATCTCTTGGGATCTAAGAAAGAAAGCAAATTAAATAATGTCATAATGCCATTACAGCGTCTCATCAGAAAAACTATATCGAGTCTGTAGGTTTTGAAAAATTTTCTGGCAGAGGAGGCAGGATTTTCCTGAGGAATGGGACAGTACTATTCCTCTCATGACAACTCTGAAGAGACAGTGATTCAGTGTTGTGATCTCTGCTACACTTAAATGTTGCTTAAGAGGGCACTTTGATTAGGTAGCTATCTTTTTTGCTTCCCAGATGTGAATTCCAAAGAGAATGATATATCTTATTTGAGAGAGAGAGAGAGAATGCAAAAGCAGAGGTGGGGGAGAGAGGCAGAGGGAGAAACAGACTCCCTGCTGAACAGGAATTGAAGTGGGATTCAATCCCAGGACCCTGAGATCATGACCTGAGCCCAAGGCAGATGCTTAACCAACTGCACCACCCAGGCACCCCTGAGAATGATCGATATTATGAAAATGTTGTGATAGTAGGAAGGGGAGAGTGGTTAGGCTGAGAGTTGTTTGCTTTGGAGCCTACAGACTTGGTCTCCTCTGCAGTGATCTAAGAACAGCCCCTTTACACCTTTAGCCAAATAATTTGTGTGGAGCAGTGTCCTTGCTAATTAGCCCCAGGCTCATTCTATTATCCTGGAATACATGCCCTAAGAATTTGAATTGTTTATCCATCTCCCTTGTGCTCCTCAATTCCTGAGTCCTTTGCTGGGAATTCTCTCCCTTTGGTCTGGTAGAAAGCAGATATTCCCTCCCTCTGCTGTTGTCCTGTTTTTGCTTGAAGACTTGACTTTTAGTTACAAAAGTGTTAAAAACAAAAACAAACTTTCCATAAATAATGGAAAGTTCTAAAGATCCTCCAAAACTTTTCTCATATATTTTTTTTTTTCACAGAAATACAAAAAGAAGACAAGGAACCAAAGCAAACAAAATAACCCAATTTCTAACCTGTTATCTTTACAAATCCTGTTCTGTTTGCTCTTAATCTGTATTGAAATGTAAATGGGGGGCCTTTCCGTATTCTCTACTTAACTGGGGCTCCAGGAGTTGTTCGCAATCTTATTTAGAATCAGCCAGTTGCACCTGGGCTGGGCCAGACCGGAACAAAGTGCCTCAGTCTAGTCTGAGGTGGTTTCAGGTCAGCTCCTTTGCTAAAGGGAATGGAATTTTTAGTCTTTTCCAGAACCTGCTTCCAATTCTCTTCACCAGACCTGGGCTCCCAGGGTGCCCCTCTGCCTTGGAACACAGATTAATAGTCATTCCCGGCCTTCTTAAATTTTACCAACTTCCCACCCAGCTCTTAGAGTGAGGATATAACCTTTTTTTTTTTTTGGTCTCAAAGGCCCCATCTCTGGGATTTGAGGTGCTCTTCATTGGCTTTTGGTGATCTTCCCTTTATCTTCTTTGCTTGGTGCCATCATTCCTTTCCTTGTCCATTCTATTCCTCCCTATTGGTTCTCAATAATTAAGACAATATTCACTATGACTGTCAAGACCAATTCTGCTTTTCATTAACTCGCAGCTTCGAGATGTATCTGGTCCAATCTCACCAGTTTCAAGGTCTAGTGACAACAGGTAGTGGCCATGAATGCAGGATTCTTAATCATCATCATTGTGCAGTAAAGGATTCAGTCAGCAGGCCTGAGTTGTCCAAACCTTGCACACTTCAAAGAAAGTTTTAGCCCCAGACCAGCTCCTGGGAGGTAACACCAAAGCCTCTGAAATCCCATAAGATAAGATGTCTTTGTTTACCTGGGGCCTGAGCCACGTGGTATCATTTGATTTCTGGAAGGTCTGGACACTGAGTAGCTAAGGTCAGATGCAGACAGCTTATGCCTACTTAACTGATCTCTAATAAAAACCCTGGATACCAAGGCTCAGGTAAGCTTTCCTGGTTGGCAATACCTTGTAGATTTTCTCAAACACCATTGCTGGGAGAATTAGGCATTATCTATGTGACTCCACTGGGAGAGGACAACTGGAAGCTTGTGCCTGGTCTGTCCTGGACCCTGCCCTATGTTCCTTTGCTCATGTTCACCTGTCTCTTTTCACTGTAATAAACCATAACCATAAGTATACCTGCTTTTCTGAGTTTTGTGAATCCATCTGACAAACCATTAAGTCTGAAGGTGGTTTGTGGACGTTTGACTCTATCATCTTTATTATCATCACCACCATCATCCTCATTATCGGTGTATATCGACCACTTACTACGTGTGACAACTGCGAAATGTTTTTCATGAGTTATCTTAATCCTTACAACAGCACCATACAATAATTAGAATTATTCTTTCCACATACCTCTCCCCTCATTTTATAGATAAGGAAACCCAATGATCAGAGAAGTGACATAAATCACCAAAGGTAGAGCTAGGATTCTAACCCCCCATCCTTCTGACTCCAGGGTCTGTGTCTTGACCACTAAGCTAAAATAGTACATTGTAACTCTGCTCCATTGCCAATTAAAGGCTACTTTTTTTTCTGTTTCGTATTCTGCATTGCTTGCTCCCCTCTCTTCATCTGAGGAATGCCTCCGGCTTCGTCCTGTTCCTTTTTAGATGCTATCCCTACCTTTCTTCTTCCCCCTGCTTCTCTCAACTAAAGGGGTTGCCTTCCAGAGACCAGGTAGGAGAGCTCTTAGATACAAAAATATACACTCAGTAACAGTGTCAGATAATCCCCCTTCAGTGGTAAGAAAGGCCACTGAGTGAAGTGTCACCAAGCATTGCAGGGAACAGATTCAGTCCCTGCACCCTAGGACAGGCATGTTCAGCATGGAACCAGTTTCGAGCCTGTGAGAGTGCCAGAAAAGGCTCTTCCAAGACAGCGTGAGAGGCAGGGAGGGAAAGAATGTGATGAAGAATGAGAGAGCGTGTGCCTGGCTGAGTGTGCGTGCACCTGCACGCGTGTACGTGTTTGTGTGTCTGCGCATCTCACGGGACAGAGTGGCAGACAGCATTCTGAGGAAGGCACCATGGGAGCCTCCACTCCGAGTCATCTCCTGAGTCGTGCAGATTGTGTCCGTGCTCCAGCTCTGGGAGCTCAGGGGGCCGAGGTGGGCCTGTGCTGCTTTTAAGGTCTCCTTTGCCACGTAGCTGTGGCTTAGCTTTCAGCAGAACAGGATGCAGAATGCGTGTTTCTACACGTTACTGGGGTAGGTTCCAACACCATAAAGAAAGAGAATGCAGTCGTACATCTCCCTCTGCTCCGAGCAATGCAAGGAGGTGCACAGGATATGCGGTTGAGAACTAGAGTTTGGGGGCAAACCTGCTGACAGTCGTGTAGGTAAACCGGGCTGCTCAGAGCGCAGGAAATGTCCCTGTGTCTCTCCTTCATCTGGCAGGAAGGGCTCCTTTTACTGAACTAAACAGGTGGCACTTTAAATGCTGCCAACTCTCACTGAGTCTGGGCGTCTAGAAATGCGAAAAGAAGCAGGAAGGGAAAAAGAAAGACGGGGGCTGCAAGGTGCTAGTGATGCAGAGGGAAGAGAGTGGGTGGGAGGAGGCTGGCTGAGGGTTTGCCCAGCGGGGAAGGTGAAAGCCTTCAGCAGGTAGACCTCCGCCAACTGTACAGAACAGCAGGGAAGGGCAGGCATGGGCGCTGGAAATGGGCACTGGTCTAGCAGTAAAGGACTGTCCCCCACGGAGTTGTTCTGAAGTCAGGCTTCAGCCTAACACAGGACACAACCACTTGTGGTTGCAAGTATTCCTTATGAGTCAGCATCATGAAGCTTCCCTTTCAAAATGTGGCGTGAACTGAAACCTGTTTACATACTTGTTTCTAAGCCGAATGTCTGGTTTTAGCTTCCAGGAGATGGAAACTGAATCTGCTCATTGGCTTTATGTGGCCTCCCACGGTGGCAGCTCCCGCATCCATCCTTCCTTCCTTCCTTCCTTCCTTCCTTCCTTCCTTCCTTCCTTCCTTCCTTCCTTCCTTCCTTCCTTCCTTTCTTTTTAAAAGACTTTATTTATCTATTCATGAGAGACAGAGAGAGAGGCAGAGACCTAGGCAGAGGGAGAAGCAGGCTCCCCACTGAGCAGGGAGCCTGATGTGGGACTCGATCCCAGGACCCTGGGATCACAACCTGAGCCAAAGGCAGACACTCAACCACTAAACCACCCAGGTGCCCTCCACACCACGTTTCTGAAGTTACTTCAATAAATACTTTTTTGCTGCTAGTGATAACGAGGGTTTTGATTTGTCCTACTGCCAAATTCTCCAAGGCAGGATTTAAAAAATTTTTAAGGCTGTGGAACTCTTTGTGTCTCTGAATCCTAAAGATTTTTTTTTTTCATGAAATCATTGTTGCTAAGGAAAAGTTCTAACTTGAAAGTATTAATTAGGTATTTTCTCTATATCTTTAAGATAAATTTCCTTTTTTTTCCCTTGTGGAATTTTAAAATGACTATATAAAACACATTTTCCAAAAAACACATTTTTCTTTCTCCCATCACCAAAAAACGAATATGTAGAGATGACGTTTCTGGCCAGGTCTGGCTGAGCCAGGCTGCTCTGCTGGGCTCAGAGCAAACTACCACCAGCAACACTGTACTGACCAGGAGTTAACCACCTAGGAAAGGGCCCATGGATAAAGACAATCAACAACTCTGATCAAGGTAACCATAGCCACAGATGTAAACAGTCTTTGATATAGTAAATGATTGATCAAATAGAATGATATAGTAAATGTTCAAATAGAATTTTTGTTGTTGTTGTTGCTTTTTTGTTGAAACTGGAAACTAATTATCTGTGAAAATGAGGTTTATTAGTCTTAAGATTTTTTTTTCCAGCCTTTAGCAAGTCAACTTGATTTAATGTGGAAATTCTTTTCAAGCCCATTGGGAGAGGCCTATTTTGAAGAAAGTCATTAATAGTTACGGGTATTTGGTGGAAACTTCACTTTAATATTTATAGAGTGACTTGTATTTACACAGTATTTTTACATGTGTTATTTTATTTGATTCCAAATGAAAAGTAGTGAGGGTTTGGCCATCATTTCTGTTTAAAAATTGATATAGGTAAGCTGTTATTTACCTTATGGTTGTAAGGAGGTTATTAAAAGAGGAGGTTTTAGACTTTCCAATGCTCATGTTCTAGCACACAGATCCTTTGAACCTCTCGGCTTCTTACATGTCCAAACAAATTGTGTTTTGACAACAGAATTCAAAGGCCAAATACTAAGAGTGTTAATATCTATTTCTCAAAAAAAGTTTGGTTTTTGCATAGTAAGAGTGTTATATGCCATTGTGAATCATTACATATAGTTGACTCTTGAACAACATGGGGGCCTGACTCCCCACCATGAAGTTGAAAATCCACTTAAAATTTTGACTCCCCCAAAACTTAAATACTAATGGCTTACTGTTGACTGAAATGAACTGTCACTGATAAAATAGTTGATTAACAAATATGTGTTATATACTATATTCTGATTATAAAGTAAGAGAAGAGAAAATATTATAAAGAAAATCTTAAGGAAGAGAAAACACATTTACAGTGTGTACTGCAGTAAATTTGGGTATAAGTGGACCTGCACAGATCAAGCCCCTGTTGTTCAAGGGTTGACTGAATTTTGATTAAAATACCATATTGTAGTTTGATTAAATGTAAATCTGATACAGGCTCAGATTTGTTCTAAGATGCTTTAAAGAGACTGGTCTGTGTGAGGAGCCAGGCTATGAGAACTTTAGGAGGCCTGCTGTGTGAACAAATCATAATTTCTAAAGAACTCAAGATGTAGACTTGGATTGTGATATGGGATTGTTGCAAGGGAAGCTGGAATAAGGATTATTCAGGTTTTACCCTCCTGATCTGAAGATAAGTGGTATGGCCACAAATTAATTGATTAATTAATTAGTGCAAGTGTGGGAGGAGTAGAGGTAGAGGTAGAGAGGGAATCTTAAGCAGGTTCCACACTTGGCACAGAGCCTGATGTGGGGCTTGATTTCATGACCCTAAAATTGTGATCTGAGTTGAAATCAAGAGTTGGATGTTTAACTGACTGAGCCACCCAGGCACCCATTTTTATTTCTTCTATCTCTATTCTAGGAAGAACAACAACTGTAGCCTTTTAGTTACAAGTTTTTTCTACCACTATCACAGACTTAAAAGGTAAGGCCATTTCGAGGGCTGCTTGGTCCCATGCTACTTTCAATCTAATGAAACTGCCACAGGACCTTTGCATTAACTATTCTTTTAAAACATTTTAAAAATTAAAAAACATTTAAAAAATATTTTATTTGTTCATTAGAGAGAGCAAGTATGACTGGGGGGAGCAGCAGGACCCTGGGATCATGACTAAGCAGAGGATTAACCAGCTGAGCCACCAGGTCAGTTAAGCCTGTTCACAGTATTTATCACAGTGTTTATTACTGAAATTATATTGTGTGTTTGTTTATTTGTTTACTGTCTGGTTTCTCCAGAATGTAAACTCCATACAGGCAGTGACTGACTGGCTCACTATTTTTTAGTTCCTCAGGACTGCCTGGCGCATGGAAAAATGAGCGAATGATTGGATGATGAATGAGCAAAGCTGGGGCCAAATCTATGACCTCTTTGACTTTAAGAAAAGGTTAAGGCTAAGTTAGAAAAATTTTGTTCTACTGATGTACAGGCATAACCCAGAGTCAGCTAAGCACTTATAATTCACACTAATTGTCTTTCTCCCCTGCTGCACTGTAAACAACTTGAGAGCAATTCTCATGAGTCTGGTTCACCAGTATACTCCTGGTACCTCAAAATATGCAAAAAGGAAAGTAGTGAATTAATTTCTTGAATTTGATTAAAAATATGAAAGGGCACCTGGGTGGCTTAGTTGCTTAAGTGTCTGCCTTTGACTCAGGTCCTGATCCCAGGATCCTGGGATTGAGCCCCACATTGGTCTCCCTGCTCAGTGGGGAACCCGCTTCTCCCTCTCCTCTCCACTTGTGCTCTCTCAGTCACTATCTCTTTCTCTCTCAAATAAAAGAATTAAACAAATATGAAAGGTGAGTAGGGATTAGCCTAGGAAAAGGAAGAAGATGGTTCCAGGCAGAAGGCAGAGCTTGGTGGAGGCCTCTGTCCTTGATACGAGAAGCAGAAGGTTGCAAGTGTTCAGAGAGAGGGCAGGGTAGGGTATCACGCATGGCTGCACAAGTGGGTGAGGCTGGCCATGCTGGGCTCCACAGGTTATAGGCTCGGTGGCGCAAGCTAAAAAGTTATATCTTTATCCTAAGAGCAACAGGCACCTTGTCACCTTGAGTGCACGCTAGAGTGACATGATCATATTTGTCACACCACAAATATGTGGCTGCACTGGGGTAGAGGGAAACCAGTGAGGGGGCTGCGTGGACCCAGGCAGGAGAGATGGAAGGTTAGGGTCTCTAGAAAGTGAGCCCCTCAAAGGGAGTGCCTGCTTGCTCTCTGTGTTTCATCCACTTCTGAGTTCCCAGCACCCAGAACAATGCCTGGCACCTGCTTTGTGGTACAATATGGATCACAGAGTATTGCCATGTCCTGTGACAGGAAGTGGCAGAAGAATCTGTGTTCTGTGTCTTTGTTAAACCAAGAGTCAGGACTTCCTCCTTTCTGCTTCCCCTGGGAGGCCCCGCTCAAGGCTGGCTGCTGGTTATCTTCTTGCTCTTGCTGTCTATAGGTCAAAACAGAGAAACTCTTGAATCTCTCCCTGAAGTCTTGTCAAGAATTTGAAGAAGCCCATACTCTCATCATGAAGTCACTCCCAGGGACGCCCAGGTGGCCCAGTGGTTGAGCATCTGCCTTTGGTCCGGGGTATGATCCTGGAGACCTGGGATCCAGTCCCGTGTCAGGCTCCTGGCATGGAGCCTGCTCCTCCCTCTGCCTGTGTCTCTGCCCCCTCCCCCGTGTGTGTGTGTGTCTCGTAAATAAATAAAATCTTAAAAAAAAAAATGAAATCACTCCCAATTATACTGTTCAAATCTTTTTAAGCATTCATGTCAGGGATATCTCAATTTTGGAAAATGAGTATGTATATAAGGTACATTGTACATATAAATAATTATGAATTAAAAGTTGATTACAAGTGTGTGTGTGTGTATATATATATATACACATATATATGTATGTGTATATATATATGTATATATATATAAATACCAAATTTTTTATGGTTATTTCTGGTTAGTGGGATTAGCTGATTTTAACATTCATCTTATTCTTTGTGACATTTTCTTACTTTTCCATAATGGACATGTGTTTCTTTTTTCTTTCTTTCTTTCTTTCTTTCTTTCTTTCTTTCTTTCTTTCTTTCTTTCTTTCTTCCTTCCTTCCTTCCTTCCTTCCTTCCTTCCTTCCTTCCTTCCTTTCTTTCTTTCTTTCTTTCTTTCTTTCTTTTCTTTCTTTTCTTTCTTTCAAGATTTTATTTATTTATTCATGAGAGATACAGATAGAGAGAGGCAGAGACACAGGCAGAGGGAGAAGCAGGCTCCATACAGGGAGCCCGATGTGGGACTTGATCCTGGGTCTCCAGGATCATGCCCTGGGCCAAAGGCAGGTGCCAAACCGCTGAGCCACCCAGGGATCCCCGATGTGTTACTTTCATGAAGATAAAAAATAATACATGTTACTCAAATGAGTTTTATCATAACAAATCTAGATTATAACATAAGATGCTATTTTAGAAAATGTGAGGTTACTCTCACATTGGCCCTGAGCACTTGATTGATGGGTATACAAATTAGTAGATGATTTATATCTGTGAAGACATAATAAATTAGTCTTATCAAGAAACTATCGGACTTATGGCCCCTTCCCACGGACAAGGTACCTGGCGGCTGAGTCCCAAATGGTAGATGAAATCCAAGTTGTTCACCTCTTACCATTGCATGTCAGAGTGACTTTGCCAGGTAACCCAACTATTAAAAATGGCCTAAAGACTTGGAAATGAAGTAGTTCGTTTTTTGGGAGCCAGGCCATTTGAAGACCAACAAAGTCCAGTGTGGACAAGAAAGGAAGATTAGAACCTGTTCCTGTGTTTGTGGTTTTGCTGATCTGCCCCATTTTGGGAAAGGATATTTATTACTGAAAAAGACAACTGAGAATATTTTTCAAAAGGTAGGGATTGCTTACGCTTTGGGGTAGAGACCATGTGAACCTGCAGTTACCGTGTGATCATTGCTCCTGGGAGGGGTGGACATGGCCCTCTAGGCCCAAGTCAGCTCAGGGAAGGGGTCCCTGCAGTAGAAGTAGAAGTGCTGCTTCCCTGACTGTGGCCAGCTGAGCAGGACTGGCCTGAGGCAGGTGATTGTAACCCTTCTGTGGATAGTGCGGTTAGGTGAGGGGCAGCCTAGGGGGCAGAGCTATTGCTAGGACACTTGGTGGGAAATACAGGGTGGTGGTTGGTACCACTGGAGTATGAGGGATATTGAGTCAGACTCGGAAATGGGAAGAGGACTGGATCACGTAAGGGAAGGAAATGTGTAATTATACTTCCTGTTAAGCAGTATTCCCAAATCCTGGGTCCCATTATTCTTTCACTCTATGGCTGGATGTTTTGAAGAGGTCAGTTAAGTATTTAAGCTTCTTGTAAAATAGTTATGAAACAGAAATTTCTTTTAAGAGGTAGAAAATAAATTCTTTTCTCTCTAAGAGGGCATATACTAAACTGAAGCCAGACAAGTCTGGGTTTGAATCTTGACTTTGGGCAAAATTTCCTCAATAGTAAAATGAAGAAAATAATACTAGTTACCTGATAGAGTTACAGTAATGACTAATGAAATAATTTGTGTAAAATATTTAGGACAGTGTTCAATCATTGCTAACTAGTGTTATTATTTATGTTAGGATCCTATGAAGACATGGGCACAGGTGGGCTCGGTGACCTCACCAACGTGGTGTATCTGCAATAGTTAGCAGGTTTGGATTGCTGCGTGCATGTGCATCTAGCAGATAACTCCTCAGTCCTCTGTCTCCTGGGCTGGGAGCCTTGTCATGAAGTGGAATGAAGTGGAAAAGTGGAGCTGGTAATAAGATCCTGTTATTTCTAAAGGAAAGGTAGACTGTATTCTGTGTTTGTATAGGGAACGTGGAAAGTGTATTATCAAATACAGCTACATGACACATGGATTATTTTTTTGTGTTTGATTTTCTTGAAGAGTAGGATAGATTAGGTAGGATAGAGGGAGGAAATATTTATAATGGTTCAATGAAATTATCCAGTTGTTTCATATTTAGCTGTTAGTGTTTGAAGCATGATAAATCATCCTACTTCAGAGTTGCCGAGACAATCAAATTAAATAACAGATGGAGAAATGCTTTTCAAAAATTTAAAATTGCTACATTTACAAAGCATATTTGTGTGATTTATTTTTATCCTCTTATAATTTGGTTAGCTTATATTTTATAATTTGACTTTATAATTTGATCAGATTATAAAGTCTACTTTACCTTAGACGTCTAAGAAATGACAGGTAGAAAAATTGCTTTTTAGGGAAATAAACAATAATTCCATACCATCTCTGTGAACCGATCTGCACAGGCCATTCGAATCCATTCTGGCGTTGCTGGGCTCTTCACTGTGAAGTCCTCAGCTATGTCTCTTTCTCTGCGTGCTGCGGCCACAGCGTCAGTGATGGCGAAGAACACAGATGACCCCAAGAACATCCCAGATTCCCCCAGCCCCTGCAAGAGAGCACACTTGTTTTAGAATCTTCTACACTATTCTACAAGCTATGCTATATTTCAGGGCCCAGGTCTTTATTCACCATTTCATGCCCAAATCCTAGCACAGTGTCTTGCTCACAATAATTCTCAATAAATGTTTGTTCACTGACTTATTGACAGAATGAAGCTTGTGTACTCTGAAAAATCCCAGTACCACCTGAACTTCCCCGTGTGTGTGTGTGTGTGTGTGTGTGTGTGTGTGTGTGTGTTATCCTATTTAGAGAAGCACATGCAATGGCCAACCTCATGAGTAAAGAAAATGCCTCATTATGACTCCAGCATCAGGGGAGGTAGGGTATTCTAGTAGAAGAGTATTGACTTGGGTACCAGACAATGGGTTGCAAGCCTATTATCTGCAAGGAATGGTCAGGTAATATAAATGAGTGATGTGGGCAGTTGGAGGACAGCAAGGAAAAGTGGAAATTATGGTGAAGTGGAGATACCCTCATGTGCTGTCTATAGCTAATCAATGCCTTCTAAGAATGTTACCAAAATGACCAGATCATCTAAGTTTTCAAGACAATTTAGATATTCTTATTTTAATGTACAATTCCGTGATTTTTAAGACTTACTTATTTATTTGAGAAAGAGAGAGAGAGAGGAGGAGCAGAGGGAGAGAGAAAATCTCAAGAAGACTCCCTGCTGAGCATGGAGCCCATCGAGGGGCTCGATCCCAGGACCCTGAGATCATGACCTGAGTTAAAATCAAGAGTTGGTTGCTTGGGGCACCTGGGTGGCTCAGTGGTTGAGTGTCTGCTTTTGGCTCAGGTTGTGATCCCAGGGTCCTGAGATTGGATCCTGCATCAGGATCCCCACAAGGAGCCTGCTTCTCCCTGCCTCTTTCTCTGTGTCTCTCATGAATAAAGAAATAAATTCTTAAAAAAAACAAAAAAACAAAAAAACAAAAAACCCTGACTTAGGCTTAACTGACTGAGCCACCCAGGAGCCCCTACAATTCCCTGATTTTTAAAAATACTGTGTAGATCCCAGAAAACACATCTGTAGCCTAGATTAAGCCAGTGGGCTCCCAATTTGCAACCCTGAGCTAGAAACATTAAGTTTGAACGCTGGCCCTTACTCTCTCTGTTTCTCTGGGTGAGGTTATCTCTCTGAGCCTCTGTTCCTTTATCAGTGAAATTCAGGCAATGATATCAACAGCTCAGGAAGTACAAAATCACCTAGCATGGTCAGTCCCTGTTATTATTACATAGTACACTCCATGGGGGACCTGTAAACCCATGATTTTCCTCATAGGGTCCACCTCTGAGTGGCTGGCCTCAACCATAGAACTCACAGTCCTGCCTGTTCTATTGCTCTTGGTGGCTTGAAGGCTGCTCTTTGAGTGATTTCCAGCCTAATGAGAATCCAAAGGTGATGCTGATTGTTCTTCCTTTCATATTTGCACGTCCCACCCCTCCACCTCCCAGCTCCCTCACCATCTGCCCAGAGAAAGTTCCTAGGCTGAAAGTGGGTTCCAGTTTGGAAATGATAAAATTTCAGCCGGTATACGTGAACTCATTTTCTTTTATATCAATTTGTCACCCCTAGTAAGAAGTCTCCTAAAAGACGTGAACGAAAATTTTAACAATACATCTCAAACCTAAAGGAAGTTTCTATTCTGAGAGTGATTTTCACACATTCTGCATACAGCAATGGAAATAAATGCTGACTTTTATTTTAATTTGCAACTCCATTACTTTGGCAATTACTAACGGTTTGTGTCTTTGCTTCCTGACACCACTGACATTTTGGGCCAGGTAATTCTTTGTTGTGGGGGCTGTCTTGTGCATTGAAGGCTATTGAGCAGCATCCTTGGCCTCTCTACCCAGAGTAAGAACATCTCCTCCCTCCACAACCCCAGTTGGGACAACCAGGTATGTCTTCAGACATTGCCAAATGTACCCTGGAGACCAGTTGAGAAACACTATTCTAGATCCATTTCTGGGTATGGATGAGGACTGTGAGCCCCCAAGAGGTCAGTGATTCATCTACAATCATAGGGAGCTGGCAAGGCTAGGCTGAGAACCCAGGTCCACTGAGGTCTCAGTCCAGGCTTCTTCCCATGTTGCCACTCCTTCCTAGGATTTCAGGAGTATCATGCCTTCAAGCCCATTTAATATTTTAGTCTTAAGTTTAGGTGAAAATATTATTCTATTAAATCAGAACTTTTCACAAAATTTTAGCATTTCCAGTGAAAGAGGATATTAATAAATAAAGTGGCTGAGGATGGCCATTGGGAAGAGATCACTTATCCTCCCTGAATCTCACTTTTCTCTAGGTGATTCTTCTCCAAATCCCGACAGTCTTTTGTGAGTCAGTCCTAATATAGGTTGACATTATTTTTTACTTTGTCCACCTGCTTTCATTTACCATGCAACTTGACCAATCACATTGCACAACAGTAGGTTTGGGGCCTTACTTTGGATGAATAGATGGTTAGCGGAGTTTGTGATGATGGCAACAGGGAGACATTGAACTCCTCTGGGATGTCAGTGATGGTTGGAATTTTGTACTCATCTGGGCCTCGAGAGTACAGAACGCCTTCTGGGGAATATTTCAGCTCTTCAGTGGTATACAGGCCCATTCCCTGAATAAAGGAACCTTCAACCTGAAAGGGGGAAATGTCAAGCTCTGTGATACTGTATGCTTTTTAGAAGTACTTACCTATCCTGCAATGACTTTTCAGGGAGTGGCATCCATCTCAGTGGGCCAGCACCTACCTGCCCAATATCAATGGCGGGATTTAGGCTGCAACCTGCATCCATGATGATGTCCGTTCTGATTTTCTGCCAAAAAAAATGAAAATTACCTCACCATAAAAACTTAAATTAAAAAGATCATCTTAAAGTTTATTGAAAAGGTCTCCAGGTATTTCAGAATGCCTGCTGGTAAATTAACATGGCACTGAACCTCATCAATATTAGGGGTGGTAAGAAATCTGACAAACTCTTCAACTTTAGTACCAGGAATGTCGATGACCCCAGAAGATCTTTTGTCATCATGGTTTTGACTTCTCCTAAGTGACTCCAAAGTCCATGGTATGTTAGTGCCTTTGAGTGTCACTTAGTAAATAATTGATCCTGGTTGTTCATCTGATTGTAAACCTGGGTTTGTTGTTCTAATACAATTAATGAGCTCATCTAGTCCTCATGATGATTTGATGTAGGTGGTATTATTGCTGTTTTACTGAGGAAGTCATATAGCTATGGCATGTATGAAATTGGAGATTGAAAGTTCTTGGAACATATTAAGGGAAAATGTTGAGACCAACTTTGACTATTCTAATTTACTTAATTTCCCAAGAAACATCACACTAATTTGGCCCTTATGCTTTGGCATGCAGATAGGTTGTTTAGGAGTCACAGAAAGCCCCAAAATGCCAGTGGTCTATCTTGGGAATATCTCTGGACTTTCTTCCTGCCCCCATGCGCTTGTTCTGACAATATCAGCATTCTCTGCTTGGGCTCACTAGCTGGGCTCCTACTTTCTATCTAGCTCTTTGGATATCGGCAGTTCTTTTTTGACTCAAATGTTGACCTCTCAGACAAGCTTCTATGGACATTGGGACCAGCCTTCATTTATTCTCAACAGATAAGGCAGCAGATTGGACACACCTCAGAGCAGGCCTTTACTTCCATTTGAAAAAATGGTATATTTTGCATTAGGGGTGTTGGACAAGGGGAAGAGATAGATACACACTAATGGGATTGGCATATATTCTGGTTCAGCGACCATAAATATCCAACAGTAACAGGCCTGTCATTTAATTTCTCTGATTTCCCTTTAATTAAAGGAAGTTTTGCCTCTTTAAGGAATAAATTATTTCAAGGGCTGAAGTGATACCAAAATGACTGAACCTTAAACAGTAACAAGGAAGGCACAGGTACAACCAGATTTTAACTTTATCATAAATTCTGGAAGACCCCCATGAGATTTGTTTCTTCAGAGATTTATATCAAGGCCGCCAGATAGAATTGCCAGGTAAAATAAGTATGTCCCAACCCTGCACTGAGCATACTTATATCAGAAATTTATTTGTTGTTGATCTGAAATTCAAATTTAACCAGCCATCCTGTATTTATATTTGCTAGCAACAAATCTGGCAACACCACCTTCAGGGTGGAGGATCAGAAAATTAGTTGATTCCTAAAAACAGCTTTCCAGGGGTGCTTGGGTGTCTTAGTCAGTTAAGCACCTGCCTTCAGCTCAGGTCATGATCCCAGGGTCCCGGAACCAAGCCCTATATCAGGCTCCCTGCTCAGTGGGGAGTGTGCTTCTCCCTTTCCTTCTGCCCACCTTCCTGCTCATGTTCTTTCTCTCTCAAATAAACAATCTTAAAAAAAAATTTAAAAACAGCTTTCCACTGAGTTTGGAGCCTTGAATGGGTTACAGGTGTGTCAGGACACTGACACTTGGACTTCTGTGGGGTCTGGGGCAGGATTCTTAGGCTGGTCACTTGCCAACATGACTTCCTTGTTTGCAAAAGTGTGCTGTATCAATATTATCATTACCTATGTGTACCATCATGTAAAAAATATTAGGAAACATAAAATAATCATATGAACAATCTGTGATCCTAATTTTATGAGTTTACTTCTTCACAATGATCTAGAATGAAAATGGGGATATGATATATCCTAAGGATGAACTCAAGTGGGATGTGAGGCCAACTGCTCTCCAGGCATCCCTTCATTTACTGTATTTTCTTTTTTTATTTTTTTTTTATTTTTTATTTTTTTTTTTTTAAAGATTTTATTTATTTATTCATGATAGTCACAGAGAGAGAGAGAGGCAGAGACACAGGCAGAGGGAGAAGCAGGCTCCATGCACCGGGAGCCCGATGTGGGATTCGATCCCGGGTCTCCAGGATCGCGCCCTGGGCTAAAGGCAGGCGCCAAACCGCTGCGCCACCCAGGGATCCCCATTTACTGTATTTTCTATCTTTTTTTTAATTCTAAAGATTTTTAAAATTAACTAATTAATTAATTCGAGACACAGAGAGAGAAGCAGAGACATAGGCAAGGGAGAAGCAGGCTTCGTGCAGGGAGTCTGATGTGGGACTCGATTCCAGAACTCCGGGATCACATCCTGAGCCAAAGGCAGATGCTCAACCGCTGAGCCAGCCAGGCATCCTGATTTTATTTATTTATTTGAGAGAGAGAAAGTGAGTGAGAGACAGAGCATGAGGGGGAGGGAGGGACAGAGGGAGAAGCAGACTCCCCACTGTATGGGAGCCTAATGCTGGGCTCATGACCTGAGCCAGGCAGACGCATAACTGACTGAGTCACCCAGGTGCCCCTGTATTTTATATCTTATTTATATAGAATTTAAGTGATGGACAAATTTACTAACAATGGGGTAATCAAAGATATTTTGATAAGATTGGCAAGTCAGCATTTGCAAATTCATTCCAGTTTTACATAAATTGACTATTTCTAGTTTCAGGTAAGATGGTTCAAGATGATGTTGGAATAACCTGTGTATGGAATTTACATGTGTCATTGGTCCATTCTCTAAATTTCCCAACAATTTCTATATTTTGGATATAGTATATTCTTTTTTTATAACTTATTTGATTTAAATTCAATTAGCATACAGTGTATCACTAGTTTCAGATGTAGAGTTCAGTAATCCATCAGCTGCATGTAACAACCAGGGCTCATTATATCATGTGCCTTCATTAATGCTCATCACGCAGTTACCCCATCCCTCCATCTCCAGCAACCCTCAGTTTGTTTCCTAGAGTTAAGAGTCTCTTACTGTATATACTATATTCTACTTAAGGTTTCTGTAATCTCTATTCCAAGAATACCTGGGGTATATTCATGGGCTTACCTTTTATAGTGGAAGTTGTTAACTTTTTTTTTAAGTTGTTAACTTTTGATTAAATATGACTCTCTGCCTTAAGCAGGATGCTTGATTAATTTTAGTGAACTTAAAAAATTATTTTCACAGCCATCCTCCATCTATATTGTTAAGGACAGCAGTACCCTTGGGATAACTGGCTTTAGAGAAACATCACATTGCTATGTACTCAATTGTTTACTCAAGACAATTTACTAAATGACTTTTTCCTTTAGATTAGATAACTTGACCTTACTTTAGGAACAGATCCTTTTATTTTTTGCAAAAACTTTGGAAGGCAATTTTATTGTCTGAAATGGAATTAAAAACAATGCATTTTAGGCTGGCATGAACTATTCTTTTTTGCTTACTTCTTTAAAAATTTTTTAAACTTAAATTAATTTTTTGAGGTATAGTTGACATATAACATTAGTTTCAGGTGTATAACATAATGATTTGATATTTGTATGTATTGCAAAATGACCACCACAGTAAGTCTAGTTAACATAGTTACCATCATCACGTGTAGTTAAAATTTTTTTTCATCTGATGAAGACTTTTATTTATTTATTTATTTTTGATGAAGACTTTTAAGATCTACTCTTTTAGCAACTTTCAAATATGCAATGAAGTATTATTAACTATGGTCTCCAAGTTGTACCTTACATCCCCATGACTTAATTATTTTATAACTAGAAGTTTGTACCTTTTGACCTCTCTACCCCTTCATCAACGCCCTTACCACCTACCTCTGGCAACTACCAGCCACTGTTAGGAGCAATGCCTTCCTGACTACTTCTTAAGTGGAAATTCAGAATGAGGCTGGATTGTGAGACATTTCCAAGGAACTGAAAAAAATCCTATTCTTATTGTACAAGCATTACACAATGAAATTGGCCTACTTGTACAACACAATTTTGTGGTTGTTCTTTTAATTTGCCAAGAGGAAAGTTATATTTGGCTTACCTTGTGAGCTCCCGTCAGGCAGTCAATTTCAATCTCTGAACAGGCAGCTCCATAGACGTAGTATGGAAAAGGGTCTCCTTCTCCCTTCTCCCAGTCCATGAAGGCCTTGTAGCCCCTGATGGGAGAAAACAAGCCTCTCAACTTGGGGTGGTGGTGGTGGTGCGGTTGCAAACAACGTTGACTCATGTTAAAAGTTATTAAAGTTTTATGATAGTAATTCATTTTATTGATATTTATTTCAACTGCTTTTTAAGCTCATTTAAACTACTGCATGTATTTCCAACCTAGCTAATTACAGCACCAGCAGATGCCTCCATTTAAAGAGGATACTCTGTGCTACAGTTAAGATGCCAAGAACAGAGAGAATCCAACTGACTATTTTGATGTGGACCTCCCAATGTGTCTGTATCCATCATTTAGGGTTTGAGCTTTAGCTCTGTGGATTGAGAACCTCAACTGAATTTTATCAGCATTCCCAAAGGGACCCTCTACATTGTGCTAGCCCAACTCATTGGGGAATTGATGATAATTCAGGGCTTAAAAAAAGGGGACACGTAAATTCAATGCAGCAATGTATAAGCTGAAGATATACTCAGCTCGTGGGCTGATTTGCTCTCTTCTTGGGTAACTGAACTCAGAAATTCAGAACTCAAGTACAGGGCACTGGGCTGGGCTGTTGCCTTCTTTTTTCCTTCCTTCTTCATGAGAAAATTGTGTTATTGTTCTCTCTCTCTCTGTATGTGTATGTTTGGTTTGGTCACTTGTTTCACTAGATTATAAAACTGATGTCATACACTTCCTGAACTTGACAATCAGTTCTCCTTGTGCTTCATTCAATTAACATGAATTGACAGAAACTGCACAAATGAAGATTGGTGATGATCATCCTACTTGTTTCTTCCTGCCCAGAGAGGAGATTCAAAACAGAAAGGTTTTAGGGTAATGGGAGGGAGATTTGTAAAGCTGAGTTGGAAGTTATTTCTAATAATGATATATATTTTTTTACTACTCAACAATGAATAGTAAATGATGATGAGGTGTTCTAAGTCATATTAAAAATTTTCTTTTTACCCAATAAGGGTATCTTTATTATTTAATATTTCTTTGGACATAGTTCAAAGGCTTACATAAAATCATATAATTTTAGGCTTAGAAGGGACCTCAATGATCACATAATAAAAACTTGTTTTACAAATAAGGGACCTAAACCCCAGAGCAATTGGGTCACCTCATATTTTCTCAGCTAAGCCCAGACATGATTGTAATTTTTTTTTTGATTGTAATTTTTTAAAGAAGATTTTATTTATTTCTTCATGATAGACACACAGAGAGAGGCAGAGACATAGGCAGAGGGAGAACAGGCTCCCTGTGGGGAGCCCGATGTGGGACTTGATCCCAGGACCCCGGGATCACAACCTGAGCGAAAGGCAGATGCTCAACCACTGAGCCACCCAGGTCTTCCCATGATTGTAATTTTTACCTGAAGTATCCAGTGGCCGAAAGACTGATTCTTTGTTCAAAAGCAGCTTCTATCTGCAGAATGGGCATATTTAGTCAGAGTAAAATAGATACATCATCTGAGAGGTGACAATGAAAATATTCCCTGTATCAAAATTGACATTTGATAATTGTTGCTGATGCTTTGTTACCAATAATAGAACTCATTGTCATATTGTTTTCCTCAGCTGGTTACACTAACAATTCCCTTCTGATTGGGTTGAGATGTCTGAATTAAACAAATAAATAGACTCCTACTGCACATCCGTGATGTAGGGGCTTAGTTCACAAGGTATGGGCTTTGTTTCTAAATGTTAGAACTCTTGATAAGTGTACGTGTATGAGATAACTGTTCTAATGAGATAAGATAAAGGACGTTGTGAAGTTGGATTAGATGAGTCATTTCCTTTGAGACATATTTAATAGCAATTAGGTCTTTTAGTTTTCCTCTTCCCCATTTATTTTATTTTATTTTATTTTATTTTATTTTATTTTATTTTATTTTATTTTATTTTATTTTATATTTTTTTCCTCTTCCCCATTTAAAACATGGTTTGTGTGTGTGTGTGTGTGTGTGTGTGTGTGTGTGTGGCTTAGGAAGGCCAAGTCTTTCCCTCTTCTTATTTAAGCAGAGTGGGTAAGGTCTTCTGGGTGTTCTTCACACACTTCCGTTCCTCCTCTCAGTGATGCTACTCCTTGTGCGCTCTCTCACACGTACCTGGTATACAGTGTGGGGGCAGCTGCCTCAACCTCTTGTGATCCTGCCCTTTTGCAGAAATCCGCTCTTAGAAAAACTGCCTGTGTATGGGTGTGGCTGTATGTTGCCATGATGTTCTCAGCACTGCTTTGGATTCTTTTCTCATTTGTAGTCACAAACAGAGGGCAACACTTACCCAGTCTTCCCAAGTACCTTCTGGATTTTTCTTGATGATGGGTTCAAGGCGTTTCAGAAGGATCTGACAAGCATTCTTGAAGGGGTAAAGAAGTGAAGCCTCATTAGAGAAGAGCCCGGTAGTTAGGATTTTTATGGAAGAAGAGTAACTGATAACTGATTAGGTCAGTGAATGTTTATGGACTGCTTGATATTAATATGCTGGGAACACAGAGACAATAACAGCACAGCCCCTGACCTTGAGGAGAGTATCAGTTACTGCAGGGTTGTTTTGTTTTGTTTTGTTTTTTTTAAACCTCCCTGGTTCACTTCCTATGAAAATACGGGCTCAACTGAATTTCTACTTTCAGGTCCCCTTTCTATTTGTGCTCTTAATTCCTTCTCTTTTTCTACATTTTTGACTTGCACATTATTTTGTATTTTCCAGCCATTAACATAAAAGGAACAAAACATCTTATTTTCATTCCAATATGTGCTTTCCAATCTGCAACAATAACATGCCAATATCTCTGTGGGTCTGAAATATTAGTCAATTCTCTGTCTATCCTCCTATCAGTTTATCCATCCACCATCAAACTACTGTAATGAAGGCCTTAGTTTTGGATATGAAGTGAGAAAATAACTAAGTTTGTCTTTATAATAACCTAGATCTGCAAAGTTTCTGATCCTTAACACAGAAACATAAAACTCTAGAAGATGGGTTAATGCTTAGTTAGGGTTGACAATTCCCATTAACACTGAGCTATTCCTATCTTCGTTTCGATCCTACCCCAAACTGGGTCTCATGAATTTGAAGTGTCCTATGTATTTGTTCTGAGTGAAAGAGCCTCTGGTTTTTAGCCTCTAACAATTGTCTCCATGAAGATCAGATGGATTTGAAAGTGGGTGCTTTTCGTAGCATAAGTGTAGTGTTCTGAGAATATATCCCTCCACAATATCCCAATGGGAAAAAGTGGACAGTATATAGCAGAAACATGACATTGCTTCAAAAGTACATGTGATCAGATATTTGAATTAAGGGATATTAAAGACACAGGCTATTCTGAAGAAGTGAAAATTAAGCAATTAAAAAAATAGTTTGAAAATAAGTACAAAGGGTAAGCGTAAGTGCTGTGGTAAAATTCCACTGATGTAGACACTTTAATTGAACCATATCTACTTGGCTGGGGTTCTGCTTGCTTACCTGCTTGCAAGAACTTGCTTGTGTCAGAGGAAACTTGCCCAGCTCTGCATTACTTGGTACCCAGATTTCTTCTTTCTGTGTCTCCGAGGGACAGAGACTGCTTGCTCATCAAACCTTATTCTCCCCTTGTTCCATGGTAGCCAGGCATATGGCATCCTACTCCACATTTCCCCAACCTCCTCTGCAGGTAGACATGACCTGAGACTAGTTCTGCTAGTGGATGATTAGTGGAAGTCACTTGGATCACTTCCAGGTCTGACCTCCAGGCATGTTCCTTGCTGATGATCCTCAGAGCAACCATGAAAGTCACATGTTGAAGGTGGAGGAACTGCCATTAATCCCAGGGTGCCCTGATGACCAAATGATCCCTCTGAACTGTTACGTGTTACAAAAGGGACTTTTGTTGTGTTTGAGCCACTGTATTATGTGTCACTTCAGTTTAGCTTACTCAAACTAGCACCCTCTCCTGACAGTCTGGCTATCCTATCCTATGTTTAGTGCCACAGATGACTGCCCTGAAGCCAACTGCTTGTGTTTGTATCCAGCTAAGAAAACCAGCAATATGGAAAAAGTGCTGAAGGGAAAGACAGACAGGAGGAAGCACCTGTACGGCTCTGCCATTGACATCAGAACCAATGGAAGCTGCTGTAGCAATTGTATTAGGCACCGTGGCTGTACTTGTTTCACAGATGTGCATAGAAGACATGGGTATTTTTAATTCACGGCTGGCCACCTATGAGAAAAATAAATATTTTCAAGCCCAGCAAAAAAAAAAAAAAAAAAAAAAAAAATTAAAGTGTTTAGGATGTTAAGGACTTCCTTTTTTTCTGAGTTTTATTTGGTAGCAGTGACAGGAAGAGAGAGATTGGACTGATTGGTTCAGAGGTTGGTCCTGAATCTGTTGGTATAAGCATCAGATGAATTTCAAGTGACCCTGAGGGCCTGTCTTCTCTCTTGCCCTCATTCCCACCTTATCTTTCCATTCTTCCCATTGTCTTCTATTTGTTCCCTCTCTCTCTTTTTTAAATTTTGTTTTTATTTGTTCCCTCTTGTTTATACTCCTCTTGCATTTGCTCTTCACTGTTCTCTGTTCTGTTCTTTTTCTTGTAGTTTCTCTAGCAGACACATGTGAAAAGAAAGATCTTTAATCACAAAGAACGCAAAAGAGAGAATAAAGGGAGTGAAGGAAGGAAGAGAAGAAGCATTATTTTGGTTTCTGTTGTCTTTTAGTTTTGGCAAAAACAGTTTCTCCAGATGTCTGCAGTTATGTACCTGTTCCTGAGTGGTGATCAACAGACTAATGCTGTTGTAAGACTAAGTTTCCCCAGAAAGAGGTAAAATGGAAAAAAAAAAAAAAAAAAAGGACAGTTTTATTCTTGATGATGAAGAGCCAAAGGGAATTTATTGGGTTCCCTATCTGGGAAGGACAGATGGAGCCAGTGTCACATATATCTGTATCTAAGTCTTTCTGGTTTCTTTCTTTCTTTCTTTCTTTCTTTCTTTCTTTCTTTCTTTCTTTCTTTCTTTCTTTCAAGACTCTGGTTTCTTCAGAGTCCTCTGGCTGCCTCTCACATTTGATTTTCTTTCTACAATGGCTATATTATTTCCAAGAATAGGCATGCTTTCTTGATGGCACAGGAAAATTGCCTCTGACAACCCCTAGTTTACAGCACAGGAGCTAAACAACCATAAGGGAATGATAGTTCTTTTCTGCCAGCATCTACACATCAGTCCCAGGAAAGGCTCTTGGTCACATGCCTTCCCCCTGGACCCGTCCCTGCAGCCAGTGAGTTCAGGAGCCATGACTAGCTGGACCTGGCACCTGTGCCTGTATCTGTGGCAGGAGCTGGGGAAAGGAGGGAAATGAGGCTAAAAGGTACCAGACTTGAGAAGTCCTCTAGGACTCTAGGGAACATAGCTCCTCTAAAGGAGCTAATGGGCTGGAGAGTAAGAAGCTGCATATGTGTCCTATAATAATCTAATAAATTTATCATAGTTATTCAATTTAAAGGATTATTCTTTTTTCTCTTGAGCTCATATCTTCCTACTTTGTGTTATGTATGTGTGTGTTAAAATATACCTGAAAAATTATAGCATGATGGCACTTGATGACATACTTGTCCTTACTTGTCCAAATTGTATATAGCAACCTACTGTTGTTGCCCAAACTTTAAAAATCGTTCATACTGGTCTCAAAGTAGAAAACCTGAGAAACTCCTACTCTAGGTAAAGCCTGCGTGGGGCACCTACGCAGCACTCCAGGGGCTCATTAGTGGCGTTTTCATCAGCAACCACCTCCACCCATACAGCCTGGCCACACGCTAGGACTATCTATACATACATGGGACTTCTACTACGTTAGACATTCTATTTGATCTGAAAGAAGTTTTTCAACTAAATAGCCAAGAGTTTAGGGCTTGGATACAAGGAACTATCATCCACCCTAAGATTAGTCCAAATGTCAGTCATGTCCACAATGCACAGAGAGATTAATGACTTAATTTTACGTGGCTTACCTGTAGCATTTTGGTGTGAATACCTTGTCCTAGTTCATTGCCTCCATGTGTGACCAATACAGAGCCATCTGTGTAGATATGAACGAGGGCAGCTGCCTAGTAAAACAACCCAGAAGTCACAGTTCAGTTTAGTGAGGTTCAATATAAACAAATAAGATAGTGAAACCCCGGTCTCACGGAGTGTGGAGGGTCAGAGGGGCAGTCTCTTCTGGTGGAATTCTGAAGCTTAGTTCCGTGCAAAAGTCACCTGTAAAGAACATTCGTATTCCAAGGAACCTGAAAAGAGAGAGAGTGTGAGCAAGCATGAATGTGGTGGGGGGAGGGGGGGAGTGGGGGCGGGGAGAAGCAGGGGGAAAAATTTTAAGCAGACTCCACACTGAGCGCAGAGCCTGACGTGGGGCTGACTTGGGGCTCAGTCTCATGAGCCTGAGATCAGGACCTGAGACAAAACCAAGAGTCAGACATTTAACTGACTGAGCCCCCCAGGTGTCCCAGGAACCTGATTTTAATAGGAACGTCTTTGGATACTCAGGAGTTATGAGTATTGGTTCCAACTATTTGAAAGTCACTCCCCTGCTTAAAGGCTCTGGCTGACCACTCAGGTAACATATAAACATTTCTTAAGTCCTTGACACATGTTATGTGCCAACCTGTGCTCAGCTCTGGATATACACAGGTGAACAAGATGTGGTTCTTCCTCAACAAAACAGTAGCACACACTGTAAGGGGGGGACAGGTTGGAAAGCAAGTCATTATAATGCAGAATGATCTGTGAGACAATGGGCATGGCATAAGGGGCCCTAGGGTCCTGGGAGGACAGACCCAGCTGCTTTGGAGAGGCTTGGGGAAGGGTTCCCCAAAGGGACAATTGAATGAAATCATGAAAGCGAGGAAGGGTCACCACTGGGCAAGGTGGGCAAAATTCCCCATTGTCTGTCTGTATGGGAAAGCCAAGCTTCTCATACAATATGAGGCCTTTTAGGATTTGGTCTAGTAGATTTTCCCAGTTCATCACTGTCTTTTCCTGCTTTGTGTGATTGCTGCTCCTTCCTGCCCTGTGCTCATGCTTACGCTGTTCTCACTTCCTGGTCTGCTCCCCGGGCTTCAGACCCACATCTGTGGTCTCTGTTCTGTTAAAGCTTCCTCAAATACTTCTCATTCCCATCTGGGAAGGATAAGTTACCTGCTTCTCGGTGAACTAGGCTGAGTAGTGTCCCCTGCAAATTCCTGTCTACCTGGAACCTCAGAATACAACCTTATTTGGAAATTGAGTCTTTGCAGACATAATTAATAAAGATGGGGTCATAGTGGATTATGGTGGGCTCTAAATTCAATGACTGGTGTCCTTATACAAGGCCATGTGAAGACACAGAGCAAAGAAGGTCATGTGAAGATGGAGGCAGAGACCGGAGTGGCGTGGCCACAAGCCAAGGAACACTAGGAAACACCAGAAGCTGGAAGAGGCAAGGAAGGGTTCTCTGGAGATTTCTGAGGAGCATTTCCCTGCTCACACCTTGTTTTTGAACTCCAAGCCTCCAGAACTGGGAGAGCATAAATTGGGAGAACTGGTTGCTGTAAGACACCCAGTCTGTGGTACTTTCTTATGGCAGCCACAGAAAATGAATACAGGGGGTGACCAGCTCTTCTGTGAGAGTCTCATGGAGAGATTCATTCAGTTTTGTGTCCTGTAGAGAAGTCAGAGCAAGTCTGACTCACAGAGACACTAAATAACTATTTGTTGAACTGGACAAATGGAAATGTGGTAGTTTTCATTCCAAGAGGGGGAGGAGGAGAAGGAGGAGGAATTAGGACTTCAGTTTATTCTGTCTGGAGATGCCTGGAGGCTCAGAGTGGCTTGGAGGAGCTTTGGGGCAGCCAGGCTTGAGATGCTAGTGACAATATTTATCATCATGGGCCTTTTGACTCCCTCTGACAATGCTACCCATGCCTAGTTTGAAGAGTAGGTATTCCAGCTTTGTGAGTCATCAGCTGCCCTGAAATTACACATTTCAACTCCTAGCTTGGTGATTCTTGGGTGCATCAATTTGGAACTCTGTGAAGAAGCTGGAGATCTTCCAAATAGAGCTTTAAAGTCATTGCTTGATTTAAGGATTTGTGTGTGTTTGTGTGTGTGTGTGTGTGTGTGTCGAGGTGAGAAGTTGGCTCCCATGGATGATGGCAGAGAGTAGACTGTGGTTTAGGTGAGGGGCAGCCATCACATGAGGGGAAGTGTTGTATAATAAAAAATAAATCTATGGTCTTTGTCCCTGATTTTTGGCATAGTGGTCCTAAAACCCTGGGAATTTACTGTCTTTTGTCTGCTGTTCAGATAATTCTTGGGAGGAGCTTAGACAGCTCCTGGGGACTGGGGATTGTTGCCAGAAAAAACGAACCACGTGGTTAAAGGGTTCCAGCTTTCAGCCCCACCCTCTGACTTTCAGGGAGGGGAGAGGGACTAGAGATTGAGTTCAACCACCAATGGCCAATGACTTAATCAACTGTGCCTATGTAATGAAACCTTCATAAAACTCGGAAACAACAGCGTTCGGGTAGCTTCTGGGTTGGCAAGCTAGAGGGGAAGGGCATGACAGCCCCACACTCCCTCTCACATACCTTGCCCATCTCTTCCATGTGGCTGTTCATGGGTAGTATCCTTTATAACAAACTAGTACCAACAGTAGGTAAAGTGCTTTCCTGGGCTCTGTGAGTCATTCTAGCAAATTATTACACCTAAGGGAGGTGGCTAGTCGAAACCCCTGAATTTGTAGTTGCCTGGGCAGAAGTGTGAATAGTTTGGTCACCTCACTTTTGCTGGTGTCTGAAATGGAGGCAGTCTTGTGAGACTAGCCCTTGATCTGTGGGGTCTGTGATAACTTGGGGTTAAAGTTAGTGTCAGAATTGAACTGAATTGCTGCAGGCTTAGTTGGTGTTGGAGGATCGGTGCAGAAAAAACACATTTTGTGTCAGAGAAAAAAACCACACAGGTGGATATCTAGAATCATTTATGCTCTAGCTGCTGAGTTAGTTCAGGCTCGTAGGTATAACGGTTAACCTTTTCGCACCTCTGTATAAAATGGGCATGCTGGATCTGAATAGGAGTGTGACTCCGGCGGCCAGGGAGTCTTATCCTGCCTGTAGGAGTAGCCGCAGCCCTGAGAGGTGTGTATGAGATCTCTGGGGGAGAGAGATCTAACTATATAGTGCTCCAGGAACCCTGCCAAGTGCTTTACGTTTGTTTCTTAGCTTGTTGAATCCTCATCAATCCTAGGAGAAAGGGTTATTACTCTTATTTTATAATTGAGGAAGCCGAGACTCAGAGAGGTTAAATGACTTGCTTAATATTACACAGTGAGTAAGTGGCAGGGCTAAGGAATTTCTCAGGTCTACCTGACTCTAGTTGCTTAGGGTTATGGGGCATCTGCTTTATTCCCTAAGAAAGATTTCCTTGGACAGGGCAGCTTTTGTTATGTGTGTATGTGTGTGTGTCTATTGGCTGCTTGTAGTTGGGTATAAGTGGAAAAATGCTTTCAATGGTATATATACAAGGGAGATCTAATGTATACAAGATTTTTCCAGTTGTGGAGCCTCTGCTTCTGGTGGACAATAATGGGGAGGCAATAACATTTCCCAGGTTTCTAAACAGCATTCCCATATATGACCTGTTGGGATTGCTAGGAACACTTGTCTGTACCAGTCTTGTGTTATTTAATGGACTCATCTATTTGCTACTTTTCCTGCTCCCTTCTGGATGGGGCCTCTTCCTTTGGCAAATCTACCGGAAGGATTTTTGGACCACGTACCTCCATTTTCCCTTTAGAATTGACACAGATGCCTGGGAGAGGTGGCTGGAAACAGCCAGCTTGTCAGGACAACATGCTAGACTTTCAGGCACCGAAGAGAGCTGAGGTGTCTGGGGCACAGACCAGGCGAGGCCCATTTCCTGCCCAAGTCATAACATCTGGGCTCAGAGAGCTCAGCACCACAGGCCTTGTAGGCTCTTGTTCCCTTTGGGATAGGGATGGTTCGGGGTGGGGTGGGGTAGTGGTCGTGGTCACGCTGCTGTGACCTGGCAGTTATGCTGGCAGCCTGCCTGCTGATGCCATTTTCTGCCACTGAGACATGTTTTCTACTGCGCTGTGTTGAACGTGCTTACAGATGTGGTTACTCTGCCCAGGAGAGTTCTTTACATTTCTCCCAGGTGCTGGGGGAGGAAGGGGCTCGCTACCTGGAAAATATGGCACTCTCCCAGAGTCAACAGGAGCTGATGTGGCTAGAAGTGCATCTGACCTGAGGGTTATTTACCACATAGGAAAGCCTTACCTGATGATAGCTTGTTGCAGCAAAGCCAACTGAAAACTTCATGGGGACGATTGCAATGCCTTTCTTCTTCCAATAATTCTTCTTGTTAAACTCTTCCACTTGCATTCTTCTGCTGTGAAAGGAAGACTTGTCCAGACACTCATTCCAACATCTTATCAGGGTCTCAGGGCTGAATGCTTGTTTGTAGATGGTCTTATCAACTGTTTTGTACATGTTTTTCTCCCTAATCTGAAATGGGTGAGAAGTTGAGTTGATGGTTACAGTAAGACCAGAAACTGACTGTAAAAAAGAGACTTCAAAAGCTTCCCCATTAAAACACAAACTTTGGTGGGGAGAAGACAGGGTGTTTCTTCTTTCTTTGAACAGCATGTGCTTTTGCAAAAATAAGGGAGTTAGGGGTGCCTGGGTGGTTTAGTCGGTTAAGCATTTGCCTTCGGCTTGGGTGATGATCTCAGGGTCCTGGGACTGAGCTCCCTGGTGGCTCCCTGCTGCTCAGGGAGTCTGTTTCTCCCTCTTTCTCTGCCCCTCACCTCCTTTCCATTCCCGACTTGTGCTCTCTCTCAAATAGATAAAATCTTAAAAAAAAAATAATGGGAGTTATTTCCTATCTCTTCTTCAATGTACTAATAGGGTTTTTCCCTCTTGAAAGTAGAGGGTAATGGTAGTAACTGGTCCCTGGAGGGCAGTAGGCTGGAGGGGTGAGGGAAGCAGATACTCCTTTTTTCCTACAAGATTCAGAGGATAAAAAAAGAGTTGGTATATTATATATAAAAGCAAGGATTTAGGGCAGCCCTGATGGCCCAGAGGTTTGGCACTGCCTTCAGCCCGGGGTATGATCCTGGAGACTCGGGATCGAGTCCCACGTCAGGCTCCCTGCATGGAGCCTGCTTCTTTCTCCCTCTGCCTGTGTCTCTGCCTCTCTCTCTCACTCTGTGGCTGTCATGAATACATAAATAAAATCTAAAAAAAAAAAAAAAAAGCAAAGATTTACTGTCCTAACTGAAGATTGGTTCTGCCAAAGAGGAATAGTATTGCTGCCATATCTCAGCTACTGAGACGTGCCCAGGAAGTCTTCATTCTCCCCATTTCACTCTAGTAACAATAAAAGAATTATTATTCTCAGAAGTAATATTGGAATAATACTATCCAGTTTATGAAAACAAATGTTTCAACAAGTGCTAACTCATTTGATTCTTGCAGGAACTCTGTGTAGTGAGTCACATCGTCCTTGTTTTGCAGATAAGGAAACTGAACCACAAAAAGATTGCCTCTCCTTGTTGGAGCCATTCCATTTGCCTAGATTACCTTCCCATTATCTGTGCCCATTATTCTTCAAGGCCTATCTTTAAGTGTTATCTTCTCCAGAAAGTTCTTCCTGACTCTCCTCCCCACAAGTCAAAGTGATGTGTTTCTCCTTTGTACACATAGAACACTTTTTGTGACTTCTCTTAGGATAATTATTATCTTCATTGTACAATATGTAGGTGTTTTCTTGTGCATAGGAAGTACCCTGACAATCACAAACCTGGTGGTCCTTTCTGTTGAACTTAGGGGCAAAGGGGTTCAAAGGGCAATATATTGTGTGCTCTCTAGAGCAGAGGGACTATGCGGAGGAAACAGGGAAGAGAAGGGTAAAAAGTAGGGTAGGGTCTAATTGAAATGTGTAAAGGCTAGAAAGGTGTTATTAATAATTATCTCAATTGCCAGTGTCTGCCTCTCTCTGGCTTAGCATCCTGTATATGCTGTGCACCTTCTAGGATACTGTACAAAATAATATTCTTGGAGGGTATTCTTTTGGCAGTGTATCTCTCAAAAGTTTTCAAGTGTACTGGCAATTCCACTTCTATAAATTTATTGTACAGAGATAGACAATAAGGCAAAAATACATCTATATTTTGGTATTTCTGTACCAAGATGTTTCTTGCAACATCATTTTAATAGCCAAAACTGCATAACAACATAAATGTGTATCAATAGTGGAGTGGCTAAACAAATTACAGTAAGTCCATATAACATAATACTATTCAGTTATGAAAAAGAATGAAGTGGGTCATTCTACTGACACAGGAAGATGGCCACGGCCTACTGTCAAGTAGAAAAAGTAAAGTGCAGAATAATATGCTTATCATGGTCCCATTTTGGTAAATAATTCTCTCTCTCTCTCTCTCTCTCTCTATATATATATATATATATATATATATAATACATCCATGTTTATGTATGTGTGTATGAATACAGAAGGCTGGAACAATAAACATAGAACCATTCACAGTAGCTACTCTTGACCAATAGGGATGATGGGATGGAAAAGGGGATGTTCACTTTTTACTTTACTTACCTCAATGTGGTTAGAATTTTAAAAAGAGTATTTTAGTACAAGTTAGAAAAAAGAAAGGAACAGAAAGTTGTTTGCATAAGGAAGTAGGAAGATAGTGAAAAGTCATTTCTTTTGGGTAGCACTTAATTTATCTTGAAATCTGATTTAGGGCTAATTTGAGTGGTTCTTCTAGGATCTTTCCTTGGGTAGCTAGTTCCCTACCTCATCTGCTTCTTTAACAACGTTGGTTATGACCTTGATTACAACCTCACCTTTTCTGGCAGAAGGCCACACTTGGCTGCCACAGCTGTGATGCAAGATTCTGTTATCAGGGTTCCTTGTGGGAAGCCAAATCCTCGAAAGGCCGTATTAGATGGTAAATTTGTCATGCATGCACGACCCCGGAACCTGAGGTTATGGATTTTATATGCATTTTCCAGCTTCAATATAAGAAATTCTGTTACCTAAAGGGAAAGGAGGTATTAATATATATTGGACAATATGTTTTTTTTTCCCCTGTAAAAGTCAAGTACAGAGTCTGCTTGTGGAACTTGAGTAAGTACTTGAAGAAATATATTCCATAAAGACTCATCTGGAAATTCTTCCTTCTATTCACCATTAAGGATGTTGCTGGTTTCTGATGCACATACCTGCTCAGAGTCATCCAGCATGCATCCTCCATTAATGAAGCACTCAATGTCTAGAGCTTTGATTCGCCCGTTGTTCATGAATCCCACCTGTCACCAAATGAAGGACGTTTTATGATCTGTTTAAAATTTATATGCCGGGCAGCCCTGGTGGCCCAGCGGTTTAGCGCTGCCTTCTGCCTGGGGTATGATCCTGGAGACCGGGGATCGAGTCCCACATCAGGCTCCCAGCATGGAGCCTGCTTCTCCCTCTGCCTGCCTGTCTCTCTCTCTCTCTGTCATGAATAAATAAATAAAATCTTAAAAAAAATTTATATGCCAAGTTTAAGTCACAGCCCATCTCTACGATTCGGTGGGACTGAAGACAGACTCTGCTCTTGTTTGTGTGGTTCTTTGCCACACCTGGCCGTCCCCTTGTATCTCAGTGCTCCACTGACAAAGACCCCCTCTGACCTGAATTTTGCTGAGTCCTTCCTTTCAAAGTGTCATTTTCTGATCTCAGTCAGTATAGAATTCCAAAGTCCTTCCTTGCCTCCTGGTATATAATTGCTACCCTCTTCTTCCTAATTTCTGGAAGAGTTTCCTTCCCTTTTTTTTTTTTAAAGACTTTATTTACTTATGAGAGAGAGAGAGAGAGAGAGAGAGAATGCATGAGTAGGGAGAGGGGCAGAGGAAGACGGAGAAGCAGACTCCCTGCTGAGTGAGGAGTCTGACAGGGGCTCATCCTGGGGGCTCAATCCTGGGACCCTGAGATCATGACCTGAACCAAAGTCAGATGCTTAACTGACTCAACCACCCAGGTACCCCAAATCTCCTTCACTTTTTACTAGTTTTCCTTATAATTTAGTCTGTAGCTTGTCTTTCTTATGGAAGTCTCTGGAATTCCAGAGTGCATGGGAATGAATCACAGTGGATCTTGTTATGGGAAAGCCTTGGAAACTGAGGCTGGGGAGGAATGGACATGAAAACTGCTGTTCTTATTTTAGAGAGCTGAGGCTTTGTGATTGATTAAGGATGGAATAAAGGTGAGCTAGTGCTGCTGTTCTTATTGGGACTCAAAGAAGCACCTTACGTTTTTCTGAAGTTGCCACTCCCTTGTGGCTCATCTAGACCTGTTGGTCTGCACAGCTCAGATTGAAAATTTTCCACTTCCTATTGTAGTCCTACCAGAAAAGGATCGGCCCTGGTCTCTTTGTTCCCAAAAAATGGGCACAACTATATGACTATTATCATCTATGGACATGTTGGATAACAAAGCAGAGCACTTAGCACATGTAGAAAACCCCACAAATTCAGAATTTATGGTAATTTTGACAAATGCAGGGTGGAAGTTTACCTGTGACTTTTCATGAAGAATTGCTAAGCAAAATCGTATAACAAATAAGGTAGCAGAGAGAATTCTTTTTTTTAAAAAAAACTTATTTATTCATGAGAGACATACACACACAGAGAGGCAGAGACACAGGCAGAGGAAGAAGCAGGCTCCATGCAAGGAGCCCAACACGGGACTCGATCCTGGGTCTCCAGGATCACACCCTGGGCTGACGGTGGCACTAAACCACTAAGCCACCAGGGCTGCCCAATGTTAACAGTATTTTTAATGGTATTTATGCCATAGTTGCATAAAATGCAATGAGCATGGTTTAAAACAATTTAAAATTATTTCATTAGTGAGTTCTTTTCTTCCTATTTGCAAAGATCTTTTGGGACACTTTCATAACAACTAGGTGGGAACACTTGTAAAAATGATTTTGTAGTTAAAATGGTAAAATTGTGTCTAAACATTTCTACTGCAAAATACTTTTATAGTCAAGGAGTTTTGGTATAACAAGTGCTTGTAGCTTTTTTTATCTTTGAGGAACTGCTAATGAAAATCTTGTTCCTTCAATAATGTTTTTATAATTTAAAATTGCATTTTTATCATTCGATTTCTTTATAATCTACACTAGATTTACTAAAAGTTCCTTATAAAATTTGAGTATTTAAATGCACAACTTTTTCATTTAATATTTTAGATAAGGTAATTGTTTTTAGAATTTAGCAAAATCAAAATAATAGAAAATGTTAAAACCACTCAGATAAAATGAGGTAATTTAGTAATTTCATCTTTAATACTCACTTTATATTTTCCAAATAATGGGTGCCTTCCCCCAGTTATTAACATATCATCTTCACGATCAAGAACAAGACGAATGGGACGACCAGTTCTAAAGAAAATAAATCTTACATTCTCCACCCATTCCACCCATCCATTCCCCTATTCATCCCTCTGTATCCACTCACCCATTTATTCATCCTCTCATTTAACTATCTACCCATCCATCTACCTTTCTACCCATCCATCCTCCATTCATTCTCCCACCCATTTATCCAACCATTCACTTAACTATCCATCCACCCCATATATATTCCTTGAGAACATACAATGAGGTAGGCACTGATCTGAATTAATATGTGACCAAATTACTACTGTCTCTTAGCCTATAACTTAGTGGTTGGAGATCTAGCTAAAGTGATTAATGCCACATGGCAGTTAACTTGTATTCTAATGGCTTCAGATTTGATGCTCACCCAGATCTAGTCATTTTGCATATCCCTACCACATGTGACAAAAGAGAAAGCGTGCAAATAGATAAATGCAAACTTAACACAACTGCAAAAACAAGGCCAAGGACTTGTCCTTAGTCTGATGGTTTAGTGTCTTCATTTCTACCCATGAATGCTATCATATTGGCCCCATTGGGCCCTTGGATAGTCAGAGATTTAGCTTTTTTGTATCTCTAGGGTGGAGGTTCCATGCTCTTTGGACAAAAGAATCATCTGGTTTTTAGGTAAAAATGCAGATTCCTGAGCCTTAGCACTAGGAGTTTCATTCAGTATGTTAGGGAGGCGCCCCAGAATTGTCATTATTCTCAGTGATTCTTATGCAAGTATTTTCAGGTACATGTTGAAAACTACAATTCTGGCACAAGACTTCTTGTTTTGTTTTGTTTTAATGGTGAAGACTACCTGGAGCATGAGTTAAATATAAAGTTTCTGGGTCCACCCCCTGGTGATTCTGATTTGGTGGGTCTGGGATGGAGAGGCAGGAATTTCTATGAACCTGCAATAGTCTTATTTTCAACAGTTTGGGAACCCTGCTCTGGGGATTAGATTACTTAATGCATGCTAGATGTGTGCTAAGGTAGGGTTGTAGCCTAAGGCATTTGGTTCCCACACTTAGAACACTGGGATAGTTTTAAATGTACTGACCTGGATGGATTGGTATGGGGCAGCCTAGGCATTGGGATTTAAATACTCTCCAGATGATTTTAACTGTGCAGCAATGCTTGGGAGGTCTTAAAGGCACAAAGCCTGGTGGGGGAATGATGAACTGATCCCTTGCTGGTACTTGGTGGGTGTAAATAGAGAGGTTCATAATGGAGAGAACTGGAGATAGGATTCAGATCTTGTGATTTCCCACCTCTCATTGCAGAACAAGACATACATCTGAGTGCTTTGGGACCTAGCTTTGAATTACACAGACTCTGTCAAAGGAAGGAGGATCTTTGAACTTTGCAGGCTGATTGGGGCTCTGACAGTATTTGTTACCACCGAGAAACAGCCATAGAAAATGAACAAGGAACAGAAAAGCCAGCAACTTGAACAGCAAGAACAGCAAAGGAGCAAGCCTTGCGGTTGAGGTTAGCCTGGGAACTTTTTTTGAGGATGGTATCTGTCATTAAGCAAACATTGAATAGCCAGCCCTCCCCAGGTGCAGAGGGGCAGAGGGTGGGAGCCTTTCTTTCCTTAATCCACCCTGTCTGCAGTTAGAGTAGTAAGGAAATGTGGGGGAGGAGCCACTCCTTTGGCTTCCACTTGGGCAGGGTACTTGTTCCACTCCTAAATGGGTCACCTTCCCTGAAGCTCAAGGACAGGGCAGCCTCAGCCTTGGAGCTATTTAACTAATGACATCACTTTTCCTTTTTATAGCAAATGAGCCTATGTGAAGTCCTATGTACATTTGACTTTTCCAATAACTCTAGGAGGGTGGGTATTATATCTATAATCATAAAGAAAAAGAGACAGGAGCCTGAATTGTCCAAGGACACCCAGATGCTTATGACAGCATCCAAGTGACTCTCGGTCTGCTGATTTACCCTTAGCTCTGTACATTTTACACCCTCTTGTATCCCCAAGTGCACTTACTTGATAGCGCCTACAGCTGCAATAGCTCCAAATACAGCCGGTCTTCCTACTTTCCCTCCAAAACCTCCACCTACCCGTTTGACGTGACAGGTGATCCTGTTGATGGGGATGCTTAAAGTAGAGGACACTGTTTTCTGTAAAAGTTGGATAATGGAAAAGTTTTACAAGAAATGGCAAAGAAGCCTTTTGTTTTCTGAAATACCACAGCAATATTCATCCACACCTGCTGTCAGGAAAAAAAACAAAACAAACAAACAAACAAAAAAACCCCTCAAAAAACCAAGTCTAAATCGGCCTTGCGGAGCTCTATTCAGTTCATAAACATCGTTATTCTTACAGAACAGCCATTCTAGCAGAAAAACGGTATTTTCCAGAAGGGAAACTTTCTGAATCCTGGATTCCTGTCAGAAGCTGGAATCATAGCCACACGCCTAGACCTCAAGTCCCAACAAGGTGAAAATCAGCAAACTCCTGACAAGTTGCTAAAGAAGATGTTTGCAGCTAAAACCTAGAGCACTTCCTGACTGGGAAATGAAAGTGTGCTACAAAGTGATATGTCTACTCCAAAGGTTATCTGTAATGGTTACTTTAGAGAAAAATCAAGTACAGATATAATTTAGTGTTGTTATCCAATTGTAGAACTCGTTTGAGCATGTTGCAAATGAATGTACTCTAAATCTGAAGTCACGGTGACTGTTCTTTTTTTAAAAATTAAATTTATTTTATCTAATTTTAATTCCAGTGTAGTTAACATACAGTGTTATGTTAGTTTCAGGTGTACAATATAGTGATTCAACAATTTGATACATTACTCGGGGGTCATCATTAGTGCCTCTTAATCCCCTTCACCTCGACTGTTCTTTTACTTACCTGATAAGACCAGAAAAAATAAAAGGGTTCTGGTTTCTTAGTTGCTCCACTGATGGCCAGTACCTGGACATCACGTTTCTACAGGTAAAATGGCTGCCAACTGGGAAGCTCTGGGGACTGAAGGCCATCGATGGGATCAGGAAGTTGGGAAGGCCAGGGCGATCCTGGACCTCACCTGCACGTGACTTGGATCCTGTGTTGACACATAAATGTCCAGTTCTTTGTCCTCCGCCTTCGGAATAACAAGCACTCTTTGTGTTTCCATGTAAAAATGTTCCTGTCCTCCAACATGGACCTCTCCTGTTAAGTGCAAGGTAGGGAAATTCTTGAAAGTGTGTGCTAGTTGGAAACTACCATGTTGGGGAATTCACAAATAAGATGTGGACTGACCAGTCTGGATTTGTTCTGACCAAAGAACTGATGGATCAGGCATTTGTCCTGTGGCAACCGAGGGCAGTCTGTTTCTGAGGCTACAGTTTTAGATAACAAGTTGAAAATGTCTGGGTCTATTCCCCTGTCCTTGACTAATCATAAAGTGCTAGGGATTTTTCTTCTATATATTCTGTTGCTCCCTATCCCCTAACCTCTAAGGGCAATACACACACACAAACTTGCAATTTGAGAGGAAGAGATATAAGAGAAATTTGGCAAAAGAGCTGAACCTTTAAAGGATGCCCTTTCTGAGAGGAAATCACATGCTCTCAATGTCTGCTTTGGAATAGAATTGTGCAAAGATTCTATTAAATATGCTTACCTTCAACAATTTGATCAACTTTTTCAAATGCCTCCTCAATATTTCCTTGTTCAAGTTTTTTTTCAGGACATAGGAATGAGTTGTGCTTTATGGCATCCTAAATGATAGGGAAAAAACACCACACAAACCACTTTAAAAAATTTTTTTCATCCAATGGTATTTTTTTTTTTTTTTTTTGGTATTTTTTTTTCTTAATCAAAGGCCAGTAAACTCCCTAGAATAGCCATGAAGGGAGTCATCAAACGGGGGAGTACTAGAGTAGTGGGCTCGTGGCAGAGATGAGATGTCAGAAAGATGTCTTCTAGACTGCAGGGAAAACCAACAGGAAGCCTTAGAGAAATGTCAAGAATAGAGATCTGAGGATGCTATGATGGCTCAGGATGATAAACACTCTTTTCTCATTTTCAGTGTGGATGTCCAGGGAACAGGAGATGGATCTAACTGCAATATGGGTAAGGTTCTAGACCCTCCCTCTTTAACCTTTCCCTGAAGAAAAATATTCATGTCAAACTTATGTAGCTCATGCACAAGGACCTCTAACTCAGGGGTTAAAGCATTGAGGCCATGTTGAGGGAAGAGGCTTAAGTCCTAAAACATCTCTGGGCAAGAAAGCCCAATAGATGTTGTGGGAAGTTTATTCATTTCTTTGGGTACTTCACACATCTTTTAAGGACCTTTCTAGTCCTTACTTCCATGCTTTCTTTCTGTCAATAGTGTGAACTGACTACACATGAAGACTGGAATCCATCCCACTTTGAGGCTCTGTGGATTCACCTATTGACAACTGATCCTCACTTAGCCTTAAGGCCCAAGGTGATTTTCCATACTTCAGGACGGCACCTGTGTCCTGCATTCTTGCTCCCCAATAGCCTTAGAGTTCATCATCTATCTTGCTAATTATGATAATGATAATGAGAGCAGCCAATATTTACTGAGTACTTGCTTGGTATCAAGCAACTGCACAATACACAGTGTATTTATGTATATTCTCACATTAATTCCATTGTGATCTCCATTTTCCAGACAAAGAGACTGGGCTTAGAGAGGTCAAATACCTTTCTTAAAAGTCATGCTGCCAATAAGTGATGGAGGTAGCATTCAAGTCCAGGCTTGGTTTTTCAGAAGCCTCTTGTCTAGTAAAATATACTTGATTTCTTAAAGCAGCAGAAAATGTATGATATAATTGAATTTTTCATTTCCTGCTACACTAAGATCTCAATGAGTCACCCGAGTTCGTGTGGAAGTATGTTTACTGCCATACTGGAAGTGCATCATAAGATCACATCATCTTATTGTAATATATGCTATATTTAATGAGGATTAAGTATGTGCCAGGCACTGTGCTAAGTGCTTTACATGCATTAACTCATTTAGTCTTATAACAATTTGATGAGGTAAGTATTATTATTATCTCCATCTTACACTTTAATTCACCTAAGGTGATGCAGTTAGTCTGCAGGTGTGCAGCCAGGGTTCAAACCTAGCAGTTTCATTCTAGAACTACTCTGCACTGCTTCTCATATATATGGTCATTTACATGAATGAATGGATGGGTGAGTGAATAAGAATTGATGTGTATGACTATTTTGTTACCTACTTTTGTTCACAAAAGAAATTTTTAGCTGACTCTGGGCAATCCTATTCTGAGAGAACTCTAGATCTCTAACCATTCTGAGTCCCAAGATATTTCATGGTTTTTCTTCTGGGTGCCATTTCACCCTTGAGGAAATGGGATTAGAATTGAGATTTCAAAAACTGACATTTGAATCCTAGTACAAACCAGGGACGGAGATTGAGCCAAGAAAAAGGGCCTGGACTTCTTGCAGACTTGGCAAAATAGGAATTTGGAACAGACCTGATTTGGTTTAGAAAGATCAAGAAACATGGCCTTTTTAACACTTGGAATATTGAGCAAGTTGTACCTTTTAGGCACATTTAAAAAATGTCAAATGGTTCACTGGGGCCTTTGAAAAAATTCTGTTTTCTGTCACATGTGTACAAATAAGAAAGCTTTTCTCAACTCAATTACTATGAACTTGCCCTTCATGGACTTAGAACCTGCGAATCTCAGTCTATATCTGAATTTTATATTCTAACTTCATTCTTTCTGCTTTGGAAATAGCATTAGCATTCCATCAGCTAGACTCAAAAATAAGAGTGGAAGTTTCTGTGGAATTCCATCATGAAAGACTCTGTGTTTGGACCCCACCTTGAAAACATGATTGTTCTCAATATCCATTCTCATCGTCTTCCCTGATTTTTAGTGGATATGTAGTCACCTGGCATAAAGTCTACATTTCGCAGCACCCCTTGCATGTAGGTATGGCATGTGAATAGGTATTAACCAATGAGATATGGGAAGTGTCCTTAAAGGGACAGGATATGCCCTTCTTCATTTTCTCATTCTCTCTGTTGTCTGGCATGTGGACTTAATGGCCAAAGCTTTAGCAGCCATTGTGGACCACAGTGTGACCTGGATGATAGAAACCATGCATGATGGAGTAACTAGATCCCTGACACCTAGAACCCCCCATAAGCTCTGGACTGACCACTTCTAGATTTTTTGAATGTGAGAGAGAAAGAAATTTTAATTCTTGGTGTGTCCCGTCCCCCCTCACCGTTTCTTAGAGCCCAAACTACTTTCAATTCGTACAAGTAATACCTTCCAGAGAAAGCTGATTTTCCCACAACAAGCCAGTGACAAGGAAAAGTTAGAATTAGCCTTGCATTAAGAAATTCACAAAGGTACTTTTGATTCTATAACCTTACAGGAAAGAAGCCAGCCAGTCCTGCTTACATTGATGGTGAAGATTACTGGCTCTATATCTTCATAGGTGATCTTTATCTTTTCAATCGCACTCTTTGCCTGTACATTTGTCTCTGCAACCACAGCACAGATAATGTGGCCCACGCAAAGCACCTGTGGAAAGTACATGCATAGGTAGGAAAATATTGGTAGCAATAGTCTTACCAGCAACAGACCAGTGTCTTAGTTTCTATTGTGAGAATAACCACACTGTGATAATAATCACATTAGGCTTGGGTAAAAAAAACCTTTTTAATTACAAAAATAATTTAAATAATTAGATGATTCCATTGGCCATTTTACTCAATGAATGTAAACCCCAGAGTGGACGTCAAATTGTCTGGGATCTCTGTCAAATTTGGTTCACATAGGTCATCTTCATGGTATCACTTATCATTTTAGAGTTTAAAGATGAGGAAAGTGCTTTTTTGTACAATGTGATTCCTGTTATGAATTGCACCGTGTCCCCTCCTTCTTCCTAAACTGATATATTGAAGCCCTAATCTCCAGTGTGATTGTATTTGGAGCCAGGGCCTTAAAGGGGTAATTAAGATTAAATGAGGTCATCAGGGTGGAGCTCTAATCCAATATGACTGATGTTCTTATAAGGGGAGGAAGTGATACCAGGGAGGCTCATCCACAGACAAAAGGCCATGTGAGGACACAGTGAGAAGATGGCCACCTGCAAGCCAGGAAGAGAGGCCTCAGGAGAAACCAAACGTGCTAATACCTTGATCTTGGGTGATCCGCCACCAGAACTGTGAAAAAATAAATTCCTGTTTTTTTTAAAGTGACCCAGTCTGTGGTATTTTGTTATGGCAGCCTGAGCAGATAATATAGCTCTTTAAGCAACAGCTGATCTCTTCATTTGGAGTTCAACCAAAAGAACAGTGATTCCTTTCATGGCTGGAGGAGAAACAGTCTGTGTGACTCACTGAGACGTGACAATACTAGCTAACACTTACTGAGAGCCTTCACTTTAGGTGCCAAGCACTATTGTAAGCATTTTACATGCACTAACACTATGGGGTTGGGGCTTTGGTGATTCCCATTTCACAGATAATGATACCCAAAGGCACACAGCTAGTGAGTGATGGAACTGGAACATGAGCCAAGGTAGCTTGGCTCCAAAAGCAAGATTTCAATGAATGACTGTAGAATTGAATTAAAAGTTCCCAGATGGCAAGAGCAACTTTATAAAAAATGGAGTGTGTAAGAGTTAGGAGGGTGTTGGGGGTCTGTATGTGGGGTTGGTCCAGGAAGGGACGGAGTTCAGTATAAGTAACAGGGAGTGGCTGTATCTTTTTTTGTACTCTCCTATTTAGGTCTTTCTAGGGTATTCTATCCTGTAGGTCAGGATCCTACATTTATTCTTCAGACGAGGGTAAATTGACTCAAGAGCACACAGTGGGAAAACTAGGACTTGTTCTTCTGTAATAAATGTCCTTTTTACTCTGTAATTTCTAAGCCTGTCTGAATAACGATGTTAGGTATAGAGAGAAGCTAGAAGAATTAGCGCTTCTATCCCCCAGTGGGCGGGTGGAGGGGGGTGGTTGAAAACTGGCTCCAGGTGGTACCTTGGTAATTATCTGCACTAAGTCACTCAGAAGGCATGCTCTGTACCTCATCTACAGCCATCAACTTGTCATCCTCAGCCCCATTGGTGCCTGGAAAGTCCTCAGCTGTTATCACATCAACCACCCCAGGTAGTTCAAGGGCCTCAGATGAATCAATTGATCTGAAAAAAGAGAAATATTTATATTCAAAATATAAATTTTGAGGGCCCCAGACCCAAGGAAAGGATAGAACACTGTTGAAAATCAAAATATATAGCAACTGGTCCAGTTTAGGTCCTGACCAATAAGAGTTGACCTACCCCAGGGTCCAGGAGGCTCCCTGCTGGGTCAGAGTAACACTTTGGCTCCTGGAGGGGCATTGGGGGAGGGGCCTGTGTAGCTGTGGCAAGTCTTAGGAAGCTTAGGACAATGGGCATTTACCGTTTAGAAATATCACCAGCTGAGTATCGCAGTACTCAGTTACTCCTGGGCACCATGCCTCAGGCTCCAGCAGAGAGCTGAGGTACTGTGAGGTTAGAATGGAAGGAGCCCATAACTACTATTTTTGTTCTCTCTTTCTTAATGGTCATTTCCGGATACTCTCCCTTGCTCCTCCTGGGGATGGTGACCTTTTCTTTATTCTTTTAATTTTAGGTTCTTTGGGTTTAGGACATGGCGGAAGAGGCACATTCTTTTGAAGGAACCAGCAGGTGTGCTTTTAAAAGTTTTTTTGGAAAGTTTTCTATTTACTTACATGATTTTTGCATGGGCTCTGGTACTAGTCACCAAAACCATGAAAAGTTCTCTATCCATCGTCGGAATGTCATCACAAAATATGGCTTCACCTGTAGCATGTTTAAGACCTGATAGGTGCACGATGGGGCGTCCAACTGGGTCTTGGAGGGATTGGTGAGAATCCACACTCTACAGAGGGAGACAGAAGTTGCCCTGGAAAACTTGAATCTCCAGAAGTGGCCTGGCCAATTACTAACACTCTTGATTCAGAATTAAGAAATCAGTCACCCACAGGCAACAAACACTGGAGTGGGTCAGATGATAAATGTGACAATTTAATGATGTAACTAGACTGGGGAATTGTCCTGGCAGTTATGTGGCCATGCTGACCTTTTGGCAGAATTGTGGAGTAGGTGAAGGGGCCGCCTCCCCAGCTTCTCCTTTTGGCAGCTTTTCCCAAGTCATGCCCATGTACTGCTTTTTTTCTGGAATTCAGTGGGTCTCTCTGCCCTGCTGTCTTAACTTTCCCATGACCAAACCGTTCACCAGTAAAGTGATCACGATGATGGAGCTTAAAGTGATATAAATCCTGATGGTGGGGAACCCAAATCTAAGCCAAAAGCTTGAATGTCAACTTGAACAGGGCCTGGAGCTGCAGAGAGGGGAGGAGAGCAAATGGCAGTGGAGTCCACTCAGATCCAGACCAAGGTGCCTTGGCTGCCCCTGTGAGTGGCCCCAGAACATCACTGGGTGGATAAGGAGAGGGAGACAGTGTTTACTCTGGAAGTTGTGTGTGTGTGTGTGTGTGTGTGTGTGTGTGTGTGTGTGTAGATGGGGTGGGGGAGGGGCTGTATGCCAACAGATAATAACAGATACTTTCTAAATTGTCCTCCAGGAAGTGTGGGTTCAGGTACGGGCAGGGCTCTTGTTTTGCTGCCTGGAGATCAGATTTTGCAGTCAGGGCTGAAGGCTGAACCTTGCTACTTCTTGCTCAGTCCTTCCCACACACCTGACTTAGGTGCTCTTCAAACAAAAGCCCAAAGAACATCAGTTTGAGGACTATCATCAATTATGAGTCACGAGGCTGGTTCGGCCTCGAATGTGTGTAGTGGTAGCTCAGGCCTGATCTTAGATCCAGAGTCTTCTTGGCTAGGCCCAAACAAAGGGCAACGTACAGGCCAAAGCTAGAAAGTCAGAACTACAGATCACAACCCTGAAATGCTTGCTTTGTTCACATAGCTATAGCTTATCTTTTAGTTTCTAGTTTCCATTAAATTACCCTCACTGACCTGGTACCTTTGGACTCCCTGGGGTCCTGTGATGGGGAAATCTTCTAGAGCACTTAGGAATCCGTCTGGAATTTCAGGATAATGATGGCTGTCCTGAGAGACAATTCAAAACAATAAAGTTGAACTGATTAGTCTATGGTTAAGCTAGGTTTTAATTTGTGTGAAATGACGTGGCTAAAGTACCCAAGAAACTGCAGGGCCCGGGTAGCCTCGAGGACCAAAATCCACATCACCTCCCAGGATCTCCCTTGATGAAGCTATCCTGCCCTCTTTTCCTTTCCCCAGAAGGAGGGACGGCACTGACTGCTTTGAATCTGATTCTCAAGTCACCCCAAGGAGAGAGAGGCCTGCCAGTGAGCTGGGTAAAGGCAGAAAAGACAAGAAAATTGGGGGCTGGATAAGCCATCCCAGAATGAGCTAGAGTTCACTGTACACAAAAGAAACCATGTCCTGATTGTTTTTCTCAGCAACTGAGCAATTCAGCAGTAAAACTGGGAAGGCTCTCTGGGTGTCTGAACACACCAAGTGTTTGGATTCAGAAATTAAATGGCAGTGATGATTCCCTTGGTGGATGTGGTTGGTGAGGGCCTACCTCTGAGTAAATGAAAATTGGACACTTTGGGTGACGTGAAGAGTGTTGGAGTAGGATGTGGTTGGAAACGGGGGGACAAGGTAGGGAGAGAGCTATATTCATGGTCAGGGAAGGAAACAGAGGGAGGGAAAGAGAATGTTTTACTTTGCTTAATCTATTCCAGAAGTTTGCAATCAGAAAGTCTAGAACCACTTCAATATTTGCATACAAATAAATTTTAGTATTTTTTTTGAAAAATAAAATTTTATTTTGTGTTTTATGTTGAATATAAAATTTCAGAACAGGCCAACCTAATCCATAGTGCCATGAAGCAGATCGGTGGCTGCCTGGGGGTGGGGGTAGGAGGATTTACTGCAAAGGGGCCAAAAGGTACTTTTTGGAGTGTTGAAAATGCTCTATACCTGGTTTGAAGGTGGCTACATGGGTTTGCACATTTGTTAAAACTCATTGAGTTTAAATAAGTGCATTTTATTATATGTAATTATACTTCAGTATAAAGTTGATTTTATTTATTTATTTATTTATTTATTTATTTATTTATTTATAGGTTGACTTTATTTTTTATTTTTTTAAAATTTTTTAAATTTATTTATGATAGTCACACAGAGAGAGAGAGAGAGAGAGAGAGAGAGAGAGAGAGGCAGAGACACAGGCAGAGGGAGAAGCAGGCTCCATGCACCGGGAGCCCGACGTGGGATTTGATCCCGGGTCTCCAGGATCACGCCCTGGGCCAAAGGCAGGCGCCAAACCGCTGCGCCACCCAGGGATCCCTATAGGTTGACTTTAAAAGAAAAAGAGACTGCACACTGGAGGCAGGGCGCACCATGATGCTGCATTGCTCAGGGCACACAGTGGATATCTGTGAAAGGAAGACAGCCTGGCATCCTGAGCCTCATGGAGCAGCCCCTCAGGGCTGGATCCCTGAAGGCGGGATGGCTGGGAATGGACGAGGTCCGGCTCAGAACAGGTGACAGATGATGGCACAGGCTGCCCACAAGATGGTTCTCAAATGTAGTAGGAAAAGCTGGGAGTTTTTGGCTGCAAGGAGCACATAAGTACCAGACCACTTACAGGCATAAACTTTGCCAGCTTCTTCAGTTCCTGTAGAACTTCTAGGTAGAATTTGAAGAAGAAACTGACCACCAGAGTCCTCTTGAATTCCACTTTCCCCCCTGGGGCCCAGCCTGGGAGGGAGACTTCTTCCAGAAGCAGCCTGCAAGCTTCCTCCAGCATCAGCTCATCCCAGGGCCTGGTAGGGTTGAAAGGCAGGGATGGGACGAGTTCAAGGGCAGTTTCAATCGCCCAGTAGGTGCTAGATATTGGATAGGGACAATTTAGAGAACCCAGGGTCTCCTTTTATGAGTTGGAGGGGAACTTAGAAATCACCTAACCAAGTCCTTCAGGAAAACCCAGGCCTGCGAGACTGCACCGAGTGGCCTGAGGGTCATGGCAGGGTGAGGATGGGACCCTTTCGTTGCAACGTGAACCAAGGATGTTCAAGAGCCAGACCGTGCTGGAACTGGGCACTTAACAAATAGACAAATTGGGGACAATTCCTTTATGAACTGGACAGGCCTTTATTGAGGAAGAGCTAGAGTGTAGTCAGGCAGCAGCAGCAATAGGTGCCCTTGGACACTGCCTGGTGTGGGTACTGGAATGCTGATGTGTGTTCGAGAACCAGGGCTGGATGCAATCCTGGGCCAGTAGCCCTCACTCCTAATGAAATCAAAGTCCAGTGAGGTTTGCTATTAGGAAAATTACAGAAATAACAGGCAGTGGTTCTACAAATAGGAGTTTCCATCTTCCCAGGGTGTTAACAACATTTGCCAGAGCCAAATGTCCACCTTTTTTTTCTGACATCAAGCATCACCTTTGGGGTGCAGGGCGGCTCGTTGCTTACCTCCCTATGAGCCGCTGGCAGGATTTCTGTGCACTGACCATGACAGCCCCAGCCCCTCCGTAGGAGATGCTCAGGTCCTCAATAGTGCCTGTGCCTTCCTTGAGGAGGACTCGCATGCCAGCATTCACATCGGCCAAGGCATTCTGCTGGCACTGAGCCTGTCGGAAGGCTGACACAAATTCCCACTGTGGAGACAGGAACCATGTGTGTTGTTCGACATGTCAAAACAAAGAGACGGTTTCTGCTTCTTGGTGCCACTAACTAATCACTGAGACTCAATCTAAGGGGACACAAGAGGCACTTGGCACAATTAGAGGATAAGTCGGCGGCCTTCCCATTTGAAGTGAGAATGGGGTTCCCCCAAAGGCCCATCCCCAACACCCAATACCCTCAAGGACCAGGGATCACTGTGCATTCTTCCTGAGGCCAAGATGACTGGCTCGTGTCCAGCAGCTCTCTCTGCTAGTCTTCAGATGCTTCTGTCTTCGGGAGGATGGAGGATCCCTGCCAGCACAGGTGCTTTTAAATGCGATTTGCTTCAAGTGTGAAAGAGACCCCCCACCTTCCCCAGTTTGTAGAAACGACTATGTTTCCACTATGCAAAGGTCATAAGGGAGTTGAATAGAACTTTCTGACAGTGAACTAGGAAATCTTATATCAGGAACAAGAGTCAGGAGGGTGATGGCTGCCCCACTGGGCCCTTGGGCATGGTGACTGTCAGTGTTTTGACATTATTTTGACATGGGGTTGATGGCAATGACCTGTGACTCAAGTGTGTTTCCATCTGTGCAGCCACCGAGGGCACCATGCTTGAGTCAGCCTGGTTTTCTGTCTTGGGTCTTTACACAGATGCACATTTGACTAGAACACATTTCAAAGTTTCCATTCCAAAGGAAAAATAAATGAAGGTCATACATGGCTGGAAACATGACTTAATTTAAGACTTCCTGCATAACCAAGCTAACTCTTGGCTTTTGATCAGTGTGCGGGCGTGTGTGTGTGTGTGTGTGTGTGTGTGTTTATTAAATTGCCTCTCTCTGAGAAGACTGTCCTCCTGGATTCAGGTACAGTTTTGGGGAGAGACACAGAACACTGAGTGAGGACAGAGGACCCACTCCATAGCCAGCTGGACCCACTCCATGGCCACATCACCCCCAGATACCCCGCGTTAGCAAACCTCCGGAGGCCCCACGTTCCCATGAGCTGTTGGAGTTAGCTAGAGTGGGAAGTGGGGAGGCCCTGCCCCAGCTTCCACCTCTTCGTGGGTCAGGCAGAGAAACCCAGCCCGGAGCTGGAGAGCTTTAATTTCCGCCTCCCGGGTCGGCCTGTAGACCCGAGGCGGAGGCGAGGAAGCACGACGGCTGCCCTCAGCAGGCCCCACCCCGCAGCTGAAACAACAGCCCGGGCCGCGGCCACGTCCACACCCGGAGCTGCTGGCTCGAGGCTGTCTGCGGGCTTTGGTGCTGGGCCAGCCCACGGTGGACGGGAAACAGGTTTTTAGGGCAGAGTTATTTTCCTTCCATCTGTTTTCGGATTTCTAAAGATGACTGCATTCAGTCGTGAAAAGGGAAAAACAGCTCTCAGAAGCAGCCAGCAGAATTCTTACCGCGTGAGAGTGGGGGACGTACACAGACTCCAAGATCTCCTCTGGCTTAAGGTCTGCGCTTGCCAACCCGGCAAGAAAACGTTCGTTCAGAGGCATCTGCCGCGCACCTTCTGGTGAAGAAAGTGACATTTCTGCCCGGTGCAAGGGTGCGACGAGGAGTCGCTCTGCAGCCTTGAGTGTCAGCAAGGAAGGGGGAGAGGCCGCCTCGGGCTCCGTGTGCGCCCTCGGGGCACCGGGTCCTCTGCAAGCGCAGGGCTGGTGCGGCCTCCCAGCCTCCCCGCCTCCCGGCCTCCACCAGCTGGGCCTCTGCCTCCTCCAGGCCCCGCAGGCAGAGGCTGGTCAACGAACCCCACCTCGTCAACGCTCTGACCACAGTGGGGGGAGCTTCAGGGTTTGCTGCCACCAGTGGCCGAGCCCAAGTCCCGGTGTTTGCTTTGCCTTCTCGCTGCTGCCTTTGGCTTCTAAGCTGGACACCCTCACCTTTCAAACCAAGTGAGCAGCTCACGAAACCTCCCTTGAGCCCAGTTGTTACCAGTTAGTGGTGAGGACTGGCCCCCGCTGCTGGAAAGCGTGCTCTGTGGCCCCTCAGCAGGGGTGACGGGACCCAACCGTAGTCTGATGGGTTCTGTCCCCGACAAAGGCGGCCAGACGCTGGCCGGATCTAGGGGTGGTCGCGGGGGAGGCAGGAGCCCCCGAGGAGCCCCCGCTGCCCTTTGCTGCCCCGTCCTGCTGCCGCCACCTTGCTGGAGCGGGGCTGCGCTCAGGCTGCGCTCAGGCTGCAGGTGGCTTTGGTCAAGCGGGGGAAGCAGAGACCTTAAGCCAAAGGTGACGACCAACACCCGAGTAGAACCACACTATTACTAGTACCACTAGTACTACCAGTACTGGTGCAGCAGAAGGCTCTGCATGGGGGCCAGGCTCTCTTCGCTGTCCTGATGCCCAGAGTCTCGGCTTCTTCTTTCCTGGTCTTTGGGGGTCAGGCCGGGGTTGTCTCGGCCCACAGGCAGGGAGGACTCAGGAAAATGGCTGACAGGGCCAGGCCGGGGGAGGCCTTTCCCTTCCTCCCTCCTGGGTGGGCCCCATACTAGGCTGAATAGGGGCAGGAGAGCTTTTCCTCTGCACAAAGCCTCTCCCAACACTTCCTACCAACTAGGGATGGGATCATATTATGGCCAACAAACCCCTTGGGAGGATTACGTTGCCTGTGATATAATTCCTGGTTGGACACACCCCCAAAGTTCATGTGGGGAGCAGATTGGTTGCTTTCCTGCACCCTAGTCCTTGGGTCCAGTCAGCCCATAGGAGGGGCAAACGGCAGCTGGCCAAGTGAGATGGATGGAAGGGGGAGTATCTGATGGGCTGTGGGTGAGGACTGGGGAGGCGTGATGGCAGGGAGACGTAGAGGCCCCGGAGAGACGGCTTGTTGCAGACAATGGTCCACGCCACCCCCCCCCGCCCCCCGTGTCTGTCTCTATGAGTGACCTTGGCCAGGAGGTTGGATGTACTAGACGTGCTGTGTGTACAATGTCCAGCACAGCCTGGCACAGTTAGTGCCCAGCAAAGGGGCGTGTCGGCATCCTTGGAGCAGTGGAGGCACAGGAGGTTTCCAGGGAGACGAGGGTGGTTCTGCATGGAGCGGCCCCCAGGGAGTGATATTTTCAGCCAGTGTGTAAAATTAATCATTGCCTTCCTCCGCCCCCCCCCCCCCCCCCGAGGGCCCACAGTGTCTGCAGTGTGTCTTCCCGAGACTTGTGGCCTCATGCACCACAGCTTAGAAGGGTGGGCATGGAGAGGAGGAGGGAGCAGTCCTCAGGCAGCAGAGGGCCTCCAGCTCAGTCTCTGAACACCACCCCTGGCTGTCCCATGGCTACGGTGGGGTGAGGGCTGTGTGTGTGCGGGGTGTGGTGCCAGAAGGAAGCACTAGCCACTCCCATGCCTCAGTGTGTCTTCCTCTAGGATCCTGAGTCGTGTCCCCCCCTCCCACGTGGTGGATTAAGAGCTAGAGACCAGGGCTTTCACTTACAATAATTCCCTAAAAGAAAGACGGAAAATCTTAGGTGCAGTTCAGAATGTTCTGGGGTAGCTTACCTACTGATATCAGATTGAGGGTAGTGTTGCCCACAGCCAAAATTGGATTCAGATCCGAATAGCAGTGCCGGCTTATAATATGTCCCCCTAAGGACTAAAGAGAGAGAGTTATAGCTTTGGTCATTTTATCCCCATCCTGTGCCCAACACCCCACATGCACCTGCTTAAGGTCCTCTTGCAGTGAAAGTGTCACAAGGAGTCTTGGTCTTCCTGGCAGAGGGACAGGAAGTTACTCACTTCTCTCAACAACCCAATGAAATTGATGCCATTATCCCCATTTTTCAGATGAGGACACTGGGACACAGAGAAATTATGAGCCTTGACCACGGTATCCTAGTGAGGAAGGGGCAGGACTGGGATTCAAGCCCAAGTAGGGGGCTCCATGGCCCATTCTGAACCAGCGCCAACTCAGGCTTGGCCACGGCACAGGGGGCTGTGGTGTCAGCTCCAGAGGTGCTCTCCTGCACCCAGCACTGCCTCCAAGATGGCCAGAACCCATGTGGCTGTGCTGGGGCTCTGGGGACCACACTGCTGAGAGCCAGTTGCCCTCTTGCTCTTCTTGGATCTTGTTGAGCCACTAGCATCTCAGAACATGGGAGGGAAATGACTGGCTGTTCAACTTCGTACTCTCCACCCCACATAGCGATGGAGCCTCCGGGGACCACCCTGGCTTGCCACGGTCTGGGCTGGGACGTGGATGAGGACGTTCCCAGTCTTCCCAGTCCTCTGCGAACAGCTCTAGTTTCTGCTGAGCTGACTTTGCCTCCCTGGACTCTCCCCTATCATACATCTACCTTTTGTGATTATATGAAATAAATCACATCTGCCCTCATGAATCTATAAGCATTTGAAGGCAGCTCTCATGATCCCTCTGATGTTCCATCCCCCACCATATCTCCTTCTGAGGTGGTTTCCAACCTCTTACCCTCCTGCCACCATCTCCTTGCCAGGCTGCAAGGTGTTAGAGTTCTTCGCAGGAGGAGAGACTATTTTGGAATCACTTGAAGAGCTTTTTCGAAGGAAATATGTCCTCCCTTAATTCCCCATATCCCAAGGATTTCTGACACCCCATTTGGGGTACGTAGCAGAGGGAGCAAGTATATTTTGAAAACCTAACTGTGCCTCTTCTGCTTTTTTTCTGAGGTCAGAAATAGCTAGACTTTAAAGTGTGACTCTCAGATCAGAGCTGCGGTCTGAACAGTATGGAGTAGAGAAGACTACCCTCCTTGTTTTAGGTACTAAACTTCTGTTAATGTCTTCTAAAACTAGATTAGGTTCTTTGATGGTCTTATCATGAAAATATGAAAGCTATGACCTCCCTTTCCCACCTGCATTACTACTTGGCTATTAGATTGAGCTTGACTCAGAGTCTTTTAAAATATATTTTTAATAATGCTTATTAAGTATTAAATATTTATTTATCGTGCCTGTCGTTTCAATCTGCTGAGACCTTTGTGCATTCTGATTCTGCTGATGCTTATTTCAGCACTGCAGTGAGATTAAGAAATAGGTGCAGTGTGTCGCATGATTGGCCACGGAACGTACTGCCATATTCCGGATCTGCTGGCCCGCCAGACTCTTCAGCTGCTTCAGCAGGGCTCGGTATGTCTGAGTTTTCTCCTCTGGAAGCTCAGAAACTCGCTCAGCCAAAATGTCTTTCACTTGGGCCAGACTGCAGCCAGCACCTATTATCAGTCCTAGGAGGCAAATTGTTTTTTATAGGTGACATGAGAGGAGCAACTGAGTTATAATCATGGTGCCGGGGCCTTAGTGTTCCACTGGTACATTTGCTCTCTACACTGGTTGCACGGGGAACCACTGGGAACGTAAAACAGCACAGATCCCTCACTCCCAGATCAATGAAGTCAGAATTTTTGGACATGTGGCTTTTTCAAAGACTCCTCAGGTAGTTCTCTTGTGTAGCCAAGAGGAACCCCTGGGATGGTCTGTACTCTTCTGTAGACAAATGCAAGGAAATAGAGGCTAGAAAGAGGAACTCACAGTGACAACTAGTAGGTAGCAGACCCTGTTAGAACCTTTCTCTACCCTCTCCTGACTGAACACAGTGAAATTATGCAAAACTGTTTCGTGATTAAGGGGAATAAATTTGATGGCATTAAAAAATGACAAAGGACTTTCAATTGCCTAGAGCATTGTCTGTAATCAATAATGCTTAAATTTTTTTTTTTTTTTAGATTTTATTCATGTATTTATTTGACAGAGAGAGCATAAGCAGTGGGGAGTGGCAGAGGGAGAGGGAGAAGCAGAGTCTCTTCTGATTAGGGAGTGTGACACAGGGCTTAATTTCAGGACCCTGGGATCATGACCTGAGCTGAAGGCAGATGCCTAACTGTCTGAGCCACCCAGGCGCCCCTCAAAAATGCTATGACTGGTGATTTGCACCTCTACAGGTAGTGTTGATACTCAAAATCCTTGACAACCAGTTCCAAGAGGATGCCAGCCAATCAGAATGAAAACAGCTCCTGGATGCAGGGAGCTTCCCTGGGTATTATATTAGGTGTTATTGGGTGTGGGAACACTGGGGTGGCCAGGGCAGTGGGAATGATGGGAGAGCATCCAGGAGGATCGGGGCAATGTTATTTGCTACTTGACAAGGAAGTAATTAAAAATTTACAGGTGTTGCAGGCATACTTGTGAGTATTGGCAGGATATTAGTACCAGCTTTGGGGTTTCCCTACAGTAGGGATGAAGGGTTTAGATCAATCTTTGAAAGTGAAGAAGTCACCCAAACCGTCAGGAGATCACTTAGTTGGCCTTTAAAATTAATCCTTGGGGGGCAGCCCCAGTGGCCCAGTGGTTTAGTGCCGCCTTCAGCCCAGGGTGTGATCCTGGAGACCCCGGATCGGGTCCCATGTCAGGCTCCCTGCATGGAGCCTGCTTCTCCCTCTGCCTGTGTCTCTGCCTCTCTCTTTCTCTCTGTGTCTGTCGTGAATAAATAAATAAAATCTTAAAAAAATAAAATTAAATTAATCCTTGACTTCCCTGGGTTTGTAGAACGAATAGCTCACACATAGAGTCTGATTTGACATCACTTTGAGGGCTGAGTTCTAACTTCAGTTAGTCTGTTCTCATCAGGTTTCGGGCCAGGCTTTGATTTTCCTCTTGTGGATTAATCTTTGAGAATATTTTACCCTCCCACCTAGCTTTATCTTTTATCAATATTAAAAATGTACTTGGCACAATACTTCCCCCACCCCTGCCAACATATCCTCATACACATAACATACCTGCAGCTTCAATAATCACAGCTAACCTAACTGATTAGGGAAACCACTATCTGTTCCTTATTATCCTTATACTAAGCAAATCTTGTCTAAAGGTAACTCAACTTCTCCTCCTTCCTGGAATATCTCAGTCTAGAGTCCTCACCCTGTTACTGCCCAGGGTTTCATAAAAGGCACTCCATAACGTGGGAGCACATCCCAGGCCCATCAGTGATGGTTCATTTCTTCCTATCCAGGGTCCATTGCAGCTTGGTTTTTAACTTCTGCAAAAATCCTGGCCATGCTTTTGCTTTCAGGAGCACTGGGAAGTCCAAGCTTGCTTCCTGTCATGCAATCCCTCCTGCCCTATAGTCCCAGAGCCTTATTCATGGGGAAGAAGTCAGAAACAAAAAAGATGTTGTTGTTATTCTTTTAAGGTCAGAAGCATCATATAGACCAGCATGACCATCTCTTATCTGACACAGGTAAACAGGGCAGTTCAGCCCCAGGGGAGAATAAAATGCTTGCTGTCTGCTCTGCTCTATTTCTGCATTGCTCACATTACCCCCTGACTTTGTGCCAGGCTAGACACAGCTATACCGAGAAAATTCTATTTACTATATTCCTATTCCTATTTCATTCCATCTTTGGTCGCAAAACCTCGCTTGTCTTCCAATAGAATTAGAAAGAGCTTCAACTTTGCTTAATTTTCAGAATGTGGGTTTTAACTTCATGCTTTTCAGAGCTCATGGGTCTACGGGATAAAGATGTAGGGACTTTCTGGAGCACTTATTACACTAAAGATTTTTGAGGGGGAAAACGTACACTGATATGGATCAGCATGCAAAATTTAAACAAACATAAGCCTTCACAGAAATTTATCCAGGGAGGGGTCCTGGGAAGGGGGAACACACATCTGGCTCCAATGTACTCCTCCCTCAACAGTCCCATCTGTTTTGGCAGTCTTCTGGGCCTTGGGAAAAGTTTGAGAACCTTGGGAAATGTTTTTTGGGGAACATTCTGCCACTAGAGGGAACTCACACTTTAATTTTAAGAGGGCCTGAGGCTGGCATACGGATTCTTCAGATTTCAGAATCTGGCTATGCTTTGTTTGCATATCCAAACTGAGCAGTCTGTTCCAACAACTGCAGGCCGCAGGGTGGGCCTGGGGGAAGGCTCATCAAGTAAGGAAAAGAGTTCTGAGTTGGAAATGGGAGATGTGTGGCTTGGTGACCTGGCCACCAGCCAGTTTGGGGACCTTGGGCAAGTCTACTCTCCTTTTGCTTCTTGGATTCCTCATGAGAAATTCCTAAAATGAGGGATTGGGGTTACACTGGGGACTCTGAACTGTGCTCTGAAGCATCCTCTCAAGCACAGACATAAGGGGGCTCAGTGACAGGGTGATGGTGAAAAATCTCCCCTCTCCTCCAAATAGAACAACATATTTTCATTTACTTATTCTGTTTAAGATTTGTTTTGAGGACACAGTTGTGCTAGAAAAGTCTGAAAACTGTGGGCTGATACCTGGGGTGAAGATTTGGGAAGGGTTTTCCTGCCTTAACCTCTTGCTTATACTGGTTATCTCTGCTCCCAATCCACCCATTCTACTACTCTCTCTTCTCTCCCTTCTGTTATCACCAAGATTTTGAGGGAATCTAAGCATATTCCCCTCATTTTCTGAGTGATATTCAGGTGTGCTGTCTGAATTGTCCTGAGGCTGAAGCTGTGAAGCCGCAGTGCTGGGAAAACCAGGAAGGGTCCCTTCCCTGGCAAATGGGTAGGGTAATGCCAGGGACGGGCATGCTTGCTGGCCTGCAGCACAGTCTAAGTTCGGCTGATGATGGTTAGAAGCCAGGAAGGTAGGACTCCTGGATGACAGTGATACAGCCAAGGCAAGTCCCCTCCCCTGGCTATCACTGATGCCCACGAGCACACAATGGCCCACAAGTTAGTCTTGACTCAGCTCTCAGTTCAGTCCACCATCTTGTTGCCCAAGATGACTTAAGAAAGTCATCATTACCACTGCATCCCAAATTCAAGTTCCTAATCCACTCATTCACTCATTTTTTTTCCCCATTAATTCATTAGTCAGTCATAGAACTGAGCACTTCCATGCATGTATTTATTTGCAGGTACTTACATGCCTGGAGCTCTGGGGGATGAGGAAAGGAATAAAATAAGGTTCCTTTTATCAAAGGGTTTACTCTGTATTTTGAAGGCAAATCTCACATGTTTTCTTCCTACTTTGTGAGTTCCACCTTGCATGATCAGTAGTATTTGCTTGTAGTAGGCCCTTAAAGACGTTGTCAGGGACGGAGGGTGCTCACCTGGGCAAGTCTTTGTCTCATTTTACCTCTTGCCGTTGTCCACATGAAATAAGTAGCATTCAAGTGTCAGATAGTTCTCTTACTTTCTCCTTCCAAAATCCTCCCTCCTGGGAATTGATTATTCAACTGATGGTTAGCACTAGTTCTCTTGCTATCTTCCTATCAAAATTTCCCTGTAAATTTATTGTCTTTAGATCACTATGGCATTTTATAGGCAAGAATCCTGCAGGTGACTACAAGGTCTTGAATGATATAATCTGAATACCTCATATTCTATGCAAAAATTTTGATGGTAAGGTTTTATAGTAGGGATATTATATCACATCAGAAAAATGATGAAGAATTAGAAATAGGCCAGACAAGACAAACATATAAGTAGGTTCAAAGCTCCTTGGGAAGTGTAAGCTTAGTGCAGGGATTAGTTCACTAATGTTTTACTAAGAATACCAGGAACTCACCCTCACTTGTTTTAGATACCACACTGAGCTCAGAAATCCTAGCAGCAGAGAGGAGAATTGGGTGAAAATGTCCTTGAGATTTCATTGCAGGTCCTGAAAAGTAAATATATATATTTTAGAGAGATTTAGGAAAGATAAATGCCCTTTTTTTGGTGTTGAAAGTTTCTCATAAAAATATTCAGATACTAATTTAAAAAATGAATAATAATATAGATGTATATAGATGTAAAGGCAGTGGCTATATACCCTTCAAAGTAAATTTATGAGGATGCTCTCCCAGTATATGTATTTACTTATTTATACATTCACTATATGTGAATAAAAATAGAAAACAGAATGGATGGGAGATTATCAGAAAGCTCTGATACATTGGCACCAGGAGACATACATAAGAATAGTCATAATAAGAAACATATAACCCGGGACGCCTGGGTGGCTCAGCGGTTGAGCGTCTGCCTTTGGCTCAGGGTCTGATCCCAGTCTGGGGATCGAGTCCCGTGTCCGGCTCTGTGTAAGGAGCCTGCTTCTCCCTCTGCCTGTGTCTTTGATTCTCTCTCTGTGTCTCATGAATAAATAAATAAAATCTTAAAAAAAAACAACAACCATATAACCTACCAAAAATGAAGTAGGAAGAAAAAGAAAATTTGAAAACACTAATTACAAGCAATTTGATTCAGTAATCAAAAAACTCCCAACAAACTAAAGTCTCGGACCAGAGAGCTTCACAGGTGAAATCTACCAAACACCTAAAGAAGAGTTAATACCTATTTTTATCAAACGATTCCAAAAAATAAAAGAGGAAATCTGTGAGGCCAGTATCACTCTGATACCAAAACCAAATAGAGGCATGACTTAAAAAGAGAACTACAGGCCAATATCGCTGATGAACATAGACGCAAAAATCCTCAATGAAATACTAGCAAACAGAATCCAACAATACATTAAAAAAATCATTCACCATGATCAAGTGGGATTCATTCCTGGGAAATGAACGGCAAAGGTGGTTCAATATTCACAAATCAATCAACGTGATGCATCACATCAATAAGAGAAAGGATAAAAACCATATGATCATTTCAATAGATGCAGAAAAGGCATTTACAAAGTACAACATCCATTCATAATAAAGACCCTTGACAAAGGTTTGGAGGGAATATATCTCAACATCATAAAAGCCTTCTATGAAAACCCCATGACTAACATCATACTGAAGGGGGAAAAACAGAGCTTTTCCCCTAAAGTCAGTCCACTCAGTGGACTTTTATTCAACACAGTACTGGAAGTCCTATCCACAGCAGCTAGACAATGAAAAGATATAAAGGGCACCCAATTGGTAAGAAAGAAGTAAAACTTTCACTATTTGCAGATGACATGATACTATTTATAGAAAACTGTAAAGACTCCACCAAAAATGACAACAACAACGTAGTACTGATAAGTGAATTCAGTAAAGTTGCAGGATATAAAACCAATTGTATAGAAATCCATTGCATTCTTATACACTAAAAAAGAAGTAGCAGAAAGTGAAATTAGGAAAACAATCCCATTTACAATGACACCAAAAATAACAAAATACCTAGGAATAAACTTAACCAAAGAGATTAAAGACTTGTACTCTGAAAACTATAAAACATTGATGAAAGAAATTCAAGATGACAAAAAGAAATGACATTCCATGTTCATGGGTTGGGAGAACAAATATTGTTAAAATGTCTATGCTACCCAAAGCTAACTACAAATTTAATGCAATCTCTATCAAAATGCCAACAGCATTTTTCACAGAACTAGAACAAATAATCCTAAAGTTTGTATGGAACCATGAAAGAGCCTGAATAACCAAAGCAATCTTGAAAGAGAAAAGCAAAATTGCAGGTATCACAATTCAAAACTTCAAATCACATTACAAAGCTATAGTAATCAAAACAGTATGGTAGGGGTGCCTGGGTGACTGAGTTGATTAAGTGTCTGCCTTCAGCTCAGGTTGTGATCTCAGGGTCTTGGGATAGAGCCCTGCATTGGGCTTCCCTGCTCAGTGGGGAGTATGCTTCTACCTCTCTCTTTGCCCCTCCTCCCTGCTCATGCTCTCTCTTAAACAAACAAACAAACAAACAAACAAACAAATAATCAATCTTTAAAAAAAGTATGGTACTGGCATAAAAATAGGCACATAGATCAATGGAATAGAATAGAAAACTCAGAATTATACCACAATTATTTGGTCAATTAACCTTTGACAGAGGAGGCAAACATATACAATGGGAGAAAGACAGTTTCTTCAACAAATGGTGTTGGGAAAACTGAACAGCTACTTGCAAAAGAATGAAACTGGACCCCTTTCTTACACCATACACAAAAATAAACTCAAAATGGATTAAAAATCTAACTGTAAGATCTGAAACCACAAAAATCCTAGTAGAGAACATAGGCAGTAATCTCTCTGACAATATCCGTAGTAACATTTTTCTAGATATGAATTCCAAAGCAAGAGAAATAAAAGTAAAAACAAACTACTGGGACTCTATCAAAATAAAGTTTCTCCACAGCAAAGGAAACAATCAACAAAACTAAAAGGCAACCTACCGAATGGGAGAACATATCTGTAAATGACATATCCAATAAAAGGTTAGTATCCCAAATGTGTAAAGAACTTATATAACCAAATAATCCAATTAAAAATGGGCAGAAGACATGAACAGATATTTCTCCAAAGAAAACACACAGATGGCTAACAGACACATGAAAAGATGATCAGCATCACTCATCATCAGGGAAATGCAAATCAAACTACAGTACGACATCACCTCACACCTGTCTGAATGGCTAAAATAAAAAACACAAGAAACAAGAAGAAAAAAGGAATACTCATGCACTATTGGTAGGAATGCAAACTGCTGCAACCACTGTGCAAAACAGTATGGAGTTTCTTCAAAAAGTTAAAAGTAGAACTATCCTTTGATACAATAATTTCATTACTGGGTATTTATCCCCAAAATACAAAGACACTAATTCAAAGGGATACATGCAGCCCTATGTTTATTGCAACATTTTTTACAAAAGGCAAATTACGGAAACAGCGGAAGTGTCCATCAATAGATGAATGGATGAAGAAGATGTGGCATATATATAATGGAATATTACTCAGCCATAAAAAAGAGTGAGATCTTGCCATTTGCAATGACATGGATGGAGTTAGAGGGCAAAATGCTGAGTGAAATAAGTCAGTCAGAGAAAGACAAATAACATACAATTTCACTAATATGCAGAATTTAAGAAACAAAACAAATGAGAAAAGGCAAAAAAAAGGAGGAGAGACAAACTGAGAAATGATTTTTAACTACAGAGAACAAACTGATAGTTACTACAGGGGAGGTGGGTGGATGAATGGGTGAAATAGGTGATGGGGATTAAAGCTTTATTTTAATATAACACTGTATGTTGACTGTAGTGGAATTTAAATGAAAAACTTAATAATAAAAAAGAATAATCATAATAGCCCAAACTTGGAAAACACTCCATGTCCTTCAACAGTGGAATGGATGAACAAATTGTACAGTCATACAATGGAATCCAGCAGTCACCTGCAACACTGAGTGTATTTCAGGTCAAGAACATTAAACAAACAAAACAAACTGAAGAAGAATAATACTGTGCCAGTCTATTTATGTGAAGTTCAAAAATATGCTAAAGTAAATGACATATTGCCCAAACACTCAAATACATGTGGTAAAATTGTAAAAACAAGAAAGTGACTGACCACCGCCACATTCAGACTAATGAGTGCTTCTGAGAGGAAGAGAAGGGAAGGGGATGTGGTTTGGGAGGGCTCATGGGGCTTTCAAGGTTTTTGGTAAAGTTCTCATTCTTAAACTGGGTATAGGTGATAACTGGGTGTGCACTATTAATGTGACCATACATATTTTACAAACCTCTATTATATCTACTCACTATTTAACAAAAACAAAATTAAAAAGGACAAGATAAATTAAATGTTAAAAAAAGACCCTCTAATATTTTTCCCCCACATCTCGGGGGATCATGCTGCATACTCCCAGGGTATAGGCATCACTCATCATTATTATAATACATAATATATATTATTATATTATATATTTTATTATTCTAATAAAACTATTATTCTAATAAAACTATTCTATTATTATTCTAATATATAATATATACAATATGTATATATTATTTATATATTAAATTATAGAAAAATTAGATAATTATATCATATGATATGTAATAGTATATTTTGTAATATAAATATACTATACTATATACTAATATAATATATATTTTATAATATACTATTATTATATATATTTTGTAGTATACTATTATAATATTTTTGTAATAAAGGATGAGGCTTTGTCCTTAAAAAGTAGTTTTCGTAGGCTGAGGGCAAACTAGAGGACAGGAAGTTCAGCTCGGCGTTAACGGTGGCGTAGGAAACATTATAATCACTCACCCAGTGAGGTGTTGCCCAAGATGAGAGGAGCTTCAGGATGTTTTGCTTTCAGCTCCAGGAGATCCTTGAGGGTGCCAGGAGAGATCCAGGTAACCCTCTCTCCATGAAAGGTCAGAGTTTGTTTTTCTGGCTTCTCTGCCATTCTCTAAGTGCAAAGGACAAGTATGTATGCACAAGTGCACACCTGTCTTCCAGGATCCCAGACGGAGGTATGGTCCTCTAGAGAGATTTCAGGAGTACCTGGGGTCCACTTGACTGAAAAGATACTCACTACACCCATTGACTAAAGCCTGTATTTCCATAATTAGATATTAACTTCTTTAACTTAAGATTTATTAGTATATGTAGCTCTTTGCAGGCAAGTGATGATATAGGCTGGCACCTGTCTCAGTACAGACTAACTGAACACAATTCAGTATTATGGCCTTAAAAATCATAATTATACTAATACTCCTAAATTACTATCATCAGTCTGGACTTTTCCTCTGAAATCCAAACTCATAGCTCTGAATGAGAACTTGATGTCTCTTCTTAGATGTCTAATAGGCATCTCAGGTTTAACATATCTCAAACTGAGCTCCTCATAGCCCATCCTTTTCAAAGCCCCATCAAAAAAATATCCTGTTCTTCTTGAGGTCTTTCCCCTCTCTGTAAATGGCCACTCCTCTTTCAGCTGTCTGAAGTCCCAGAGTCAACCTTGATCTCTCTCTCTCTCTCTCTCTCTCTCTCTGTTCCACACCCCACATCACATCCAGCAGCAAATCTTGTTGGCTCTCCTTCCAAATATATCCAGAATCCACTCTCTTACTTACTTACGTGCTGGCAGCCTGGTCCAGTACCACCCTCTCTCAGGACAGTGTTAGCACCCTGACTAGGCTCGCCTTTCCGTCCTGTGCCCCTTGGTAGGCTAGTCCCATCCCAACAGCCAGAACGATCCCATATCCCATCACAGAATTAATAGGAGCCTGCCCCTCCCCTGTCCAACCTCCCTAATCATTTCTCATTTCTCGCAGGGTGAAAGTCAGCAGCCTGAGTCCTTATGGTCTGTTCCCCAGTGGCTTTCCAACCTCGTTCACTTGCTCCAGCGGGGCTGGACCCTGCTCTGCCCCTGGGTCAGGGCAGGCATTCTCCTCTCCTTAGCACCTTTGCTCTTGGTGTGTGCACTGCCTGGAATGCTTTTCCCCATACCTTCGAGGCTGCTCCCTCACTTCTGCTAGAACTTCTATCAAATGTTGCTTTCTCAGGGAACTCTTCCCTGGCCAGTATTCTAGCTCCCTTCTCTGTTTTATTATTATTTTTCTTCTTACCACTTCTCACTGGTTAATACACTATATCTCTGATCTGTTATCTTGGTTATTATCTATCGTTTCTACCAGGTTACAACTCCTCGAGGGTAGGTTTTTGTATTAGTTTTATGCATTGCTGTATATTTAGTCCTAGAACAGTACCTGACACGTTGCTGGATGATTGATATCTGTTGAATGAGTGAATAAACACGTAAGAACCCCCTTTAGAAATAGATGTTTTAAAGGATGGAACCACTGGAAGTCAGAGAGGAGAGAGATGCTGACAGAGGGAAGAGGGGGGCTCAGGGAGGGCCCTGGAGGTGCTCCTTGGGGTCAATGTACCAGAGCGGCTGGAAGACCAAGTTAGAAGCTGAGCAAAGTTGGATGGCTCGGACCGTCAACAGGGACACACTACAGATGACAACGATGAGACTAATGACCAAATCATCCAACAAATAGCCTTAGCTGAAGCTTCAGGGAGTGTGTCCAGGGCATCAGGCAGGGAGGGCTTGGTGAGCTGGGTGAGGACAGGCTTCTTGATGTGATTAAATATTTCCACAGTTTGACAACTTCACAGGAAGGAAAGGGTGGTTCTATAAAGCTGACTTTATAACCAGTGACATTTACATAAACGCATAAAGCACTCAACTCATCTTACCAAGAGTTCCGGGGGAAATATGAGCTCCTGGGTAGGGTCCAGGGGTTGGAACTCGTCTTCCGCAAATAACTCTGTGCAAATCTTTATAAAAGGCAGAAGATGGCCTTGTCAGCCCAGCTGAACTGGAAACAGCATTGTAATTCTTTACCTTAATTAGGAAAAATGAGCATAGTAATAACTCTCCTACTCTCCTAATACGAGAGTAATGGGAAATGGTTCAAATGCAATCAAAGTATTAAATAAGAATTTTGTTGTAAGAGAAATACTGATTTGCTACTGACATAATACTAAAGAAAAGAGTGTTCTCTGAAATAGTTCAGAGTCCCCTACGTCACACTACGGCAGTATATGAGAAACGAACAGGGGTCATTAAGTTTGGGGACTTGTCTCCCCTGTGCCCCAGCCACTGTCCTCTCACCTGTCAAGTCAGGGTTCAAAATGCTAACGGCTCTGAGAAATCCTGAAGTTTAATAAAAATGACTAGATATACATGCCTATGCATGAACACCCCCTCACACACTAATTTTAATAACAATAGCTAACATTTATGGAATGTTGCATTCCAAGGGCTTTTACATGTATTAATAATATGCTTAGTCCTCACAACAGTTATATAAAGAAAGTAAATTATCATCTTCATTTTTACCAATTAGGAATCAAACGCACAATGAAAGGTTACCCAAACTCTAATCTTGTCTAAAAGAGACCTGTTTTAGCTTTGGAAACACTTATTCCCAAAAAACATTCCTGAAGAGGTAAGGCAAACTGGGAGAACCATGGGAAGCAGAGCTAGAGGTCTGTGTAGTGGAGGAGAGCATGGGTAGACACTGGGGGTAAATCTGGGTTCATTTTCAGCTTTGCCATGACTTGGATCCCTGACCCTCCCAGTGGAAAGGTACTTAACCTCTCTAAAGATTAAATGGAAATAATGCATATTTTGAAAGGTAATCATGACAATTAGGTGAAATAGACCTGACATTTGTCCAACACTTCCTCTCTTTTTCTATTTGTCTGGGGTCTTCCCAGGTTCCAGAATGGAAACTTGCAACTCTTCCTTATAAAGTTTCTTAGTAAGACTCCAGATTGAGGAATTATAGGCCAATATCTGAACGATCAGTTTTTGCATTAGCTACAATTAGAAAAGTAGGCAGTACCCGGGGGCAATTATGTGGTGTATCTCTAAAACCTAGAAATAAGATCGTGTTTGAGAATGAAAATGTAAAACAAGCATAATGAATCAGATCTGAGGAATTAAAAGTTCATCCAATCAAGTGTTAGGCCAGGACTTAATAATAGAAGATCTTAACAGAGCTTTAAGAGAAGGGAGAGTCATGGGGCAGACACCCGCCATCCAGCGGTCTACCCTGGTGGAAGAGAGGGGTTTTCTATATTACCCTTAAAATTACCCAATTTGCTCTGAATCCATGCTCACTGAGCAACCTCATTATAATGTGGCTTCCTATGTGTGTTCTCCTATAGGGAAAGAACATGCAGCTCAGTGACCATAAGATCCACTTTAAAATTGTGTTTCTGTAAATAAATATTAGGGCACATTCCAATTTAAATATCATGTTTTTTCAAGTTTGGTTAAAGTGAATCACATGATCTCCAGAGCCCAGTCATTGCCCAGATTGACTCCCTGAGGCTGCAAAATTGAGAACCAGACTTTAGAATGTACGGACTCCTCTGAGGTGCACTGATCCTCTATGAGGTAGTTGTGGGGTGGGGGTGCAGCCAGCCTTCTTTGGCAATAACGCTCTCTATTTCACTGCACACTTTCTTCAGACCAAAATGAGTCACAGTGGGAGCCATGAATGGGAACAAGGTAGGTGTGTGGGATAGAAATAATTACAGCAGGGGGATGATGGGCTCAGTTTCATCTAAGGACAGCTCTGTTCTCAGATTTCCTCGTCTATAGGAAGTAGACTATTTTATCCTTATTCCAACTTCTCTAAGTAATTCCTTTAAGAACTTGGCAGTGAGCCTTTTTAAGAAACTAGAATCTCTCTGAGAGCAAAGCTAGAGACTACAATGTTTCAGGCTAGTTTTCTCAGCTGTGATGATCATGCCCTTGCCATGTACCTTTGGACAGGCTTCCTTCCTGAGGTTGCAGCGCCCTCTCTCTGCAAAGGTGGGGGGGACACAGTGATAGAGGACAGCTCTGGGTGGGTGGGTGGGGCAGGCACAAAACCCCTTTCTCAGCCAAGGATGGGACTCCTCATAGCTGGGACAGGTCTTTTTCTCTTGTCTGAGTGGTTTTATGGTGTTTTTTTTATTTTTTATTTTTTTTTTTTATCCTTCCAGAGACTTGAAAGAGAAAATCAGAGCCTGGCTTTGAATCGCCCCATTACTGAGTTCCAAATGAAAAGTGCTTTATTCATGCATGTGCTTTGGAGTTTTGGAAGTAATGCAGAGTATGACTATCAACATTTACAAGCAAAGTCTTAACATTGAGCCAGCATTAAGCAATACTCTCAGGGAGAGGACAAAACAAAGAGGGACTCACGTCACTTTCCCTGCCAACTGAGGAAGAATCATTTCCTCCTGGATCCAAGCAGCATTTTCCTGTTCCTCTCTGTTGACAGCCATTTGACTCCTAGGACAGTGAAATAAATGCCTTGAGATGAAAAACTTTTTAATGAAAAAGAGAAAACCTTTTTATTAGGTATATGGGTGTGTGCCTTGAAAGGCTTGGCAATACAAGTGAGACTCCAGGCTTTTGGTAGTTATTTTTGGTGGTTTTTGCTGGAACACGGCTAATCACAAGATCTTTCTTCTTTGCTTTATTTCAAAAATAAAATGATAATATAGACCATATGAAATGTATAACATTTGTAATATATACAAAAAATATAATATACAGCATAATAATAATGTATATAATAATAAAGAATATAAAGAAGCATAGAAGACACTATTATTACCCTATTCCATCAATAATATATTATATATTATATATTTGTACTATATTTATGGTACAGTATACTTTTTATTTTGCCTTTTTGTTCATTTATTTGCTTATTGTTTTGTTCATTTATATGTTTATTCACTTATGTTGCAAATCTTCTTCTGTATCATTAAAATGTCTTTAAAATTTAATTTTGCCAATCATATATTAGTCAATCTTCTGATTTGTCTATAATATATTCATAACATTTGCTATTATTATACACAGGTTTTTTTCTCTACATTGTATAATTATAAATAACATAATGGACATTTCTGTTCATTACATGGAAAGCTTTGTGTATATCTTTTTTTCTAGGTGAATTCCTAGTGGTAGAATTAATTGATATAATGCCTTTTAGGGCAATGATGATTTATTCATTCTCTAGTATTTGTAAGATTCAACAACATTGAATATTATCATTTATATAAAGATCTTTAAAACAAAAGAAAAAAAAATAAAGGCAGGAAAAAAGAAACTATTTTGGAACCAAGTCTTCTAAACATATGTGATCTGTGTGGGATTAGCTGGGAATGAATGGACAATTGATGAATTTTACAGCAGGTTTCCATTTACTAGTTCCTTCAATTCCCATTTCCTCCAAACTTATCTCTAGTATTTTCTTCCTTAAAAAGTTTCTCCGCAGTGTCTAGTAAAATACTTTTAGACACCCCAGTTCTCTGCCCGAATGCTTCAGGGTACCACCATCTTCCTAACTCTGTCCAAGAGGCAAAACCACCTGGGTCCAGTGACCAGAGCTTCCTCTCTTACTCAGAGCTCTGAGAACATTCACAATGGGCCACGAGCTAACTATGACAGAGGCAGCCAGTTTTTTCTTGACCTAGTAGATATAAGCCTCACATATTCCTGCCAGGGCACAGTTTCTTTCACCTATTAAAGTCCCTGGGGCCAGCTGGCTACAGGGTAGGTCTCCAACCACATTTTTTGCCTTTATTCCCAGAGTCTGTGCCCAGAAAGGTGCATAACATCCATATTCCAGAGGGAGAGAGGTTTCTTTTAACTTCCTTTATTCATATTTGACAATTTAATGGGTTTACAAGCTATTGATTTTCTCAGCTCATCAACTTTGGCTCCCCCATGTGGCAGTAGAAGTCTGGGACACGCCTGGCTCTGGAGAGACGGATACACCTGCTGACCTACGTCCAGGCCCACCTCTTCTACTATTTGTGGAACTAGGGCAAGAGTATAAATGGACGCCCCGGCCTTGGCCTGCTGCCCTCCTCTTCCTACCCTGGCTCTGTTCTGTATCGAGGAGCCTCAAACATGTGGGTGTGCATCCCAGTCAGAATGCCTCAGCTGCACCCACTTTTTCCAGAAACAGCCAGTTTGTTGGCTACCATTTAACCTAGGGGTACACACACTGGCTATCATTATGATCTTCCCTAGGAAGATGGGCTCAGGAAGACGTTGGTGTCAGGCCTGGGAATGGGGTCAAGACCATATCGGGAGCATGGTCTAGAAAAGGGTGAAAGGTCTAGCTGAACAACTCACCTTGGCTCCATGGTCTCCCGAGAATGGCTAGGGGAGGACCAGCAAAGTGCCCTCCAAAATATGGAGTCCCCCTTGCTTGGGCATAAAGGCAGTACTGCCCACATCCATCCCGCCTCAACAGCATGGTCAGTAAACAGTAGCAACTAGGTGCCAGCCAGGACTCTGCTACATGCTTTGCCCATGGTTTCTCATTTGATCTTCACAGCAGCCCAGTGAAGTACCCAGTGTTATGGAGGAAACGTCTTGTATTCTTGTACTTAGGGTGAATTGTGGATTCCAGTTTGTATATTTGGTTTCTTTACTTGCTTACACTTTGCCAGCCAGTCTGGATTCTTGGAACTAACCTTGCCTCTCCAAAGTAAATTCCATACCTTTGCTCATCTCCTTGGGTTTGCTGGAGCCCTCCTACTTGTTCTGTTCTGATGCTTCGCTTAATGAGTCATGGAAGATATCGGGATGCCTGGTTAGATCACCCAACTTCCCTTTGTGATGGGATGTGGAACATCAGAGGTGGTGTAACTTTCGCCCTAGCCTCAACAAATAGCTAAAATTTTCATGAGTCAGTTGGAACTAACACACTTGGTCTCCCTTGTAGTCTTATTAGATGATTTAAACAATTCAACCCCTGTATTCCCAGCCTTGACCAGCTGTCACTGTCATTCTTGCTCTGTACGGTATCCCCAGTCACCTACTCACCACACAGAAGGTCCTTCCACTTGCAAGAATTGGCCGATACCCAGTGCAGCGGCAAAGATTACCTTATAGAGAAGAAGCACACTTATCAGTAGGCTTTATTTTTACTGGTTTCTTTTGAAAGTTAAAACAGATCTAGGTTGAGTTTTCTTTTTTTGAGAATGTTTAAATATCTTCCAGATTGTTCAATGCTTTTTTCCTCTTCTTAGAATATGAACCTTTCTACCATATCAATTCCAGTTTTATTCTCTGTCCTAAAGAAGAGGATCATCTATCTGGTGAGCTCACTTGAATTCATTCTATTAGTTTATTCGTTCATTCAACATGTATTTATATAGGATACAGGGAATCTTAAAACAAGAAAATATAGGCCATTTCTAAGGTACTGTATCATTTTCTGTAATGGGGCCAAGAGAATAAAGGAAGCAACTGCCAGCAACTGGCAGATTATGAGGGTGTGTCTGTGCTCACTCTTCAGGTCTCAATCTAAGAATTTGTGTTTTTAATAGATGACTTGTTTAGAGATTGTTGAGCTTGAAAATGGTATTCATTGATCCTGCAAAAGGGATATGAGTAGGCAATCCTCTTTAGTAACGTAAACCCACTGGAAAATTTAAAGCATCTTTTCAAAATGTGAAGGGTTGAATTGTTGATATGAAGTGAACATATCACTTGCAGTAGATATGTTGCAGTTCTAACACCTGGAACCCATGAATGTGATCTTATTTGGAAATAGGTCCTCTGCAGATATACTCAAGTTAAATTGGGGTCATATTGGATTCGGGCCAATCCTAATCCATCCTAAGGAAAATTTGGACAAAGACACACAAGGGAGAAGGCCATGAGAAGACTGAGGCAGAGACTGTAGTGACGCATCTGTAGGCCAAAGAATGCCAGGATGCCTATCAACCACCAGAAACAAAGAAGAGGCAAGGAAAAACCATCCTGCTGACACCTTGGTTTCAGACTTGTAGCCTCTAGAACTGTGAAAGAATAAATTCCTGTTGTTTTAGCTCATCTAGCTGGTGGCACTTTGTTATGACAGCTTTAGTGAAGGCAGCCAAATAGGTCACTGCGTAGAGAAGTGAGAGGTCAAGATGGGCGTGTGGTCCACAGGCCTCTCCAGCCAGCACTCTGGCATTCTTCTCTGCTCCTAGGTGAGCTGTGGCTACCTCAGAAACATCCCAGTGGGTTTGGGATGGCCTCAGGAGTGGGGTGGAGCAGTCTGAAGCATGATTCCCACCTAGCCTCAGGCAGGTGGTGGTGTTTTTTCGTGTAAGACCTACCTCCCAGGGCTTCTGTGAGCTGCTCCTCTGAGGGCTGTGGATGGTTCCTAAGCAGTGTGTACATGGACATCACCATCCCGGGGGTGCAGAACCCACACTGGGTGCCATGGCTCTTGGCGATCCTCTCCTGGAAGGACATGTGCATGATCACAGGTGTTTCTGCTGTCACTACCCCTCACCAAAGTCTACATTCAGCCCCACCCTTATCATGGTGGAACCCAGTCCCTGAGCAGTGCACCCCTCCCCTTGTTCAGTGATGGCCAGCATCCCCTTTCCTATGCTGCTCTGGAGGAGGTGCCTCAGAAGCCATATTCTATCATCACATTCAGCTTTCAAGCTCAGATCTTTCTAACTGGGAATTAGCGGTGTGCAGTTTCTATTCCCAGAGTAAGAATTCTCCAGAAATCAGTAATTATAAGGAAAGTATGTGTAAGTTTCAAAAACTATTTTCCTGAGCACCTCCATATCTTGATTCTGACCATGGGGCCACCTCTTTTTGATTAATTTGGAGACTATTTACTGTTGACCTCACTTTACTTTCTTCTTCAAATTCTTTTGTGTTAGTTCAAAAGAAGTTCTACTTTCAAAGATCCAAGATTTTGATCTGTGTCCTAGATCCCTGCTATTTAAAGTGTAGTCCATGGACCAGCAGTGTTGGTTCCACCTGGGAGCTTGCAGGAAGTGCAAAATCTCAGCCCTCTGGTCCAAACGTCCTGACTCAGAATCTTTATTTTTAACAAGTTCCCAGATGATTCTTAGCACATTAAAGTTTGGGAATCCTTGTTCTAGATTTCAGTGTAATCCTCTCTGATCTCCCCAGACACTCTAGTAAATTCTGCTGGGTCCTTTGCCTTCACTGACCTTTCCTGGAGTTAATTCTCACTTGTGAAGCGCAGAGACCCTCAGGGCTCCTCCTGCTGGAAGCACTTGCAGTGTTGGTGGATCTGGACCTATGATTCTTATCTGGACCTATGAGTTCTCTATCTCCCTTCTTTGTGACAATGACAGAGGAGTCAGTGTGTTTTCTGTCAATGCATGTCACAGTTCTCTTAAAAACAGTCTCTCTGTTCCAGCTTCAAGTTAAGATGTGGAGAAATGATTGTCCTTGTGCTCTGGTACAGTCAGCCTCAGTTCTAATTTTACTCCCAAGATATCCTATGCCATAGGGAATGATCCTGAGCTTTATCTTGTTTGCCTCTGACATTTTATTCTATGAATAATATCCTTTGTACAATATTTATTCCAGCCTGTAGTCACATAGGCATTAGTGAATGTTTGATAATCCCGCTTATCATTCTAATGGAAAAAGTAAGAAAGAAGATGATCATCTAATAAAATGTGAGTGGATTTTCATCTTTCTTTCAATCCCTTAATATTATTATCTTGATCAGTATGCATCCAAAGCTTCTACTTGCCTGATCACAGCCCAGAAGCTCCAGGTAACACGGTAACACAGTGTTGGTTAAAAAGAAAGAGTTACGAAGTGAGAAAATTACACTGTGCTCTTACCTGCACAGGGTGAAGCCTGGTGTTGATACTTCCAACACCTTCCACGGTGGTGACAGCATTCCCGTACAGAGAGCAGATTGGCACCAGGCATGCGGTAACGGAGAAGTGTCTTCATACGAGGAACACAAAGAAAAATAAGGAGAGTAACACAGTCCTGCCCCTTGGAAAACCAGTGAACCAAGGAGGGCAGCAGAAACCATCCCCCTCCCCCAAGCCTATCATTCAGCCTGGGGGATGGGGAACTGGAGGGGTGACAGGGAGGAAGAATTTAGAGTCCTCTCTGCTGATTCTGTACTATCTGTAAGAATTGAGGACCCTTAGAGGGAACTTGGGCATTCTGAACTTCAGAAAAACGTTCTAAGCCTATACAGACTCACTTGAGTCTGGACTCAATGAGAATAGACTCACGTCACTAGGAGTATGATTCGACTTCAACTAGTGTTCATTAGGATATTGACCCCATAACAGGTAAAAGCACACTTACGTCTTTTATGCCTACATTTGAGAATTTTTTGCTTGTTAATTTTAAACTCTCTAGATGAGGGGTGCTTGGGTGGTTCAGTCAGTTGAGCTTCCAACTCTTGATTTCGGCTCAGATCATGATCTCAGGGTCTTGGAATTGAGCCCGGCATCGAGCTCCACACTTGGCAGGGAGTCTGCTTGGGATTCTCTCTCACTCTGAAACTGCCTCCTCACTCATGCTCTCTCCTCTCTCTCTCTCTCTCTCTCTCAAATAAATAGATAAATAAAATCTTAAAAAAAAATCTCTCTGGATAAGATCATTCAACAGTGGAATGGCATGTGTTCTGAGACCATTTCTTGATTTCTTGGGCCAGTGGATTTGGGAGCAGCCCAAGTCCTGAAACTGGCCCTTAATTAAGGATGCAATCATGGCCCAGGTCCCTGCTTTGCAGGGTTGGTCCAATCCAGTGGTAGAAAAGGCATTATCTTCAGAGCCAGAAAATGTGGGTTCAAGTCCTTGTTCTACAACCTTGTATGACCTTGAACAAGCAATTTCATCTTTTTAAAAAATTTTTATTTATTCATGGGAGACACACACACACACACACAGAGGCAGAGACACAGGCAGAGGGAGAAGCAGGCTCCATGCAGGGAGCCCAACGTGGGACTCGATCCCAGGTCTCCAGGATCACACCCTGAGCTGAAGGCGGCACTAAATCGCTGAGCCACCCGGGCTGCCCATAATTTCGTCTCTTTAAGCTTCAGTTTCTTCATCTATAAAATTAATGGTTTACCTAAATTGGGGTTTCTTAAACTGAGATGCATAGAGGGGCCTCAGGAAGTCTGTAATCACCCTGAAACTATGTGCAAACATAATTAGTTTATATACTTTCTTTTTTTTTTTATTTATTCATGAGCGACACAGAGAGAGAGAGAGACAGAGACATAGGCAGAGAGAGAAGCAGATTCCATGCAGGGAGCCCGATGCGGAACTCGATCCTGGGACTCCAGGATCAGGCCCTGGCCGAAGGCAGACACTCAACCGCTGAGCCACCCAGGCGTCCCTTGTTTATATACTTTCTGAGTAGAGGGCTCATAGCTTTTACCAGATTTTCAGGGGTTGAAGATCTAGAGAGGGTTAGAATCACAAGATCTTAGAGACTTTTTGCTCTGAGATGAGGATACAAGCCTGGCAAAGAAACAAAGACCCCCTCTGGCTGCTGGGCTTCTGGGTAGGATACCTTATCTTCGCCAACACTGGGTCATACTTAGACACCATCACAGTACAGGCACCACAGCCTCCTCTTCCACAGGCATACTTGGTTCCTGTGAGGCGTACTACAGGGGGGTGGTTAAGGAAAAGATGGCATGGCACACATGTTACCCCCATTATAGCTGCCTCCCTAGGGTGTCAAAGTAAGGAAGGTCTTCTTCTGGGGGTAAAGGATAGGTCTGGGAAGTCATTTGTCCGCCAGGTCTCAGTAAAGGCCACTTTAGATCTTATTAGTTGTGTGGGACTGAACATATTAACCTTTCTCTGCCTGTTTTCTCACTTGCAAAGAGGGAAAAGTAATATCTACTTTATCTTCACAGGTTTATCATAAGCATCTTATAGGATGATGGCTGTAAAAACACTTTGAAAAGTCCTATTTCATTATAGGTATTCTGGGTTCCAATCATGTAATTAGAAGAGAAGATCTTATTTTTAGCAGTTCAATGTATTGCTAGTTTTGTCCACTTGTATTGCATTTGAAAACAAGTGAGTGAGCCTTTGGAGAAAACTCCCAGCCTTACTTTCAGATTCCACCTAAAGTGTCCCTCTGCTCTCGCTTGGTCTGAGTCCAAGCCCAAATCCAGGCTCAGACTCTTTCCCGTCTCTTTCGTCCTCCTCCCCAATTGCGGTCCATTTCCACCTAGTTTAGTTTATGAGATTGGATATAATTCATTAGACTGGCTAAGAAAATTTCAGAATCACTGACTTTTTTTTTTTTAAGCCATAGGGCTTATTCATCTAAATTAAGTTATAGCATCAGAGAGGGTACGTAAATGAATGGGGTGGGCTGGGTATAACTGGAGATCTTGTGCCTCATTCTAAATAGGGCACTAGGGACAGTCCCATCTCTACTCAGGAAGACGGCTGTCATGCAGCAATGACTATTTTCTCATTTTTCGTGAGAACTTGAAAAATCTTGATTTTCTAAAATTTGAGGTTTCCTAATTTTTAAACATTGATAACTAAAAACCATGTGGACTTTTAAACAAAACTTGTCCATGGGTTGACTCCATCAATTTATTATTTCAGCCATTTCTTTATTTACCTTTGACTTCTCTGAGAGATGCATTAGACTTACCATTTAAAATGTTTGCCATTATGAAGATATACAATTCAGAATATAAAATGGTAGGGAAAATATGTCATAAGACGATGGATGTAGGGAAAGGCAATCTTTTCCGATGACACATGATCTTTCTGAATCTGGAGAATTTGGTTTCCCTCCAGGGCAGGCTACACGCAACACAAGCCTCTATTATATAACTACCCTCCTGGGGATTTGGAGAGCCCTTAAAAGAATAATTAGCACTGAAGTAAAGAGCTTAGCTTCTTTTTCATTGCTATTAAATCAAGATATAAGAAGCTCTGGGGAAACTTCATCCTCTCCAAATAGCCCAATTAACTTAATATCCTTAACTACTGCCAAAAGCAAAGAGAGTAAGGGCCAGTGGAGCTGGCTGGGGATGGAGAGGTGAGATTAGTTTTCATCATCATTACAGGCTTAAGTTTTAAGGCAAACATAGACACTGCCCAGATTTTGATCAAAAGGATCCAGTTCTTTCGTAGGAAGGTCAGCAGAGTGACTTCTGGGTCCACGTTTCTCTCTATCACCTGTGTTGAGAACAGAAAAGAGATTATTATGGGGATCGAATGGGTGACCCAGTGTAATGTCTGCGGTGGCCTGCTTGATTTAGGGACTGGGGTATAATACTTTCATTTGCCTGTTTAGTTTTTGCTCTGAAGTCAAACAAGTTTCACATATTTGTAAAGAGCTGGAGGCTTACCAAATAAGGGAGACAACAATGCTTTGGTAGGTGACTAGAGTAGGGAGCCACCGCTGGGTAAGCCACCACTGGGAGTTACATTCTTCATGTTTGCTCCGTTCTCTATGTTTGTGGAATCTTCCAACTCAGTCTTTTGTATTCATGGAATATTTGAAACTGGGGAGAGACTTGGATGCTGTGTGTGTGTGAGTGTGTGTGTGTGTGTGTACAATGTGTTTACAATGTGTGTACAATGTGTGTACAATGTGTGTACAATGAAAGGTCCTGGAGGGAAGAAGTCTGAATGGGAAGGGTTTCTATTCTGGTACTTCTGAGACAACTCCTGGGGATCCCTGATAACACGAGGTATCTCAAGAGTTGGTGGCAGAAATGAGAGGTGGGGAGAGTTGCTGTCATCCTGAAGGGGTCCTCTGCCAGTCCCCTCATGGCACAGAGGCTAATGGTGAACCTTTGTTGTCCTAGCTCAGGACCCAGGGTGCCTCTGGTGGTACCCTAGAATTTCTCCCCCAACTCCTTGAAAAGTGGGGGATTGTCACTCAGAAACCTGGGGAGATCTTCTTTGGTGCTTCTATTCCATTTGCTCATTTGGGGATATTTCCTTTGACTTTGTCTTAGAGTGTCCTGCAAACACCTCCAGCCATTCTGTGGCAACCAAAGGAAAGGAGGACACAGTGGGCTATTCATGTTAGGGTCTTCCTTTCTCCTCAGAAGAAAAACATGAATTTGTGTAGACCCCCCAAAAATAATTCCAGACTCATGGCTCAGAAGGGATTTGCAACAGAAAATAGACAAAGGAGCCTCCAAAGCCTAGGCCGGTGGAGCAAGTGAGTTAGGACTCAGGTCATGAATGGTTAGAAAAAATGTATGGTGGCTGCTGGCTGTGGAGACTGGTACAGGAAAGAGAGTTACAAGGGATATGATGAGAACTTAGAGGCTCTATGTTCTGTCTTCTTTCTTGGGGTGGGAGGAGAGACATGGCCAAATCCCAGTTAGGTTTGTGGGATTGGAGGGCTGAGGGGCCTTAGAGGTGGTGGCAAGACGCCAGAGAAGTCACACACGTTGGGGACTACAGAATGAGAGATAGAGGCTCATGAGCAGAGCAGGCCTGGCAAAGGACACCGAGGGTCAACCAGCGGCCTGTGTTGGGCAGATGGTGAGCACTGAAAAGGGGCTGCTAGGGAAGAGCTACAATGGAAGAGCTCCCTTTTTTTTCGTTGTATAGGTTCCTCTAGAACTTAGTTGCAACCTGGGAAAGAGGGGATTGAAAATTGACTGTAATTACATTTCAACCAATTGTGATTAATGGAGTCTTGACAGAAAAATTAAATTGATAAATATAAAAATGGCGCTCTATTTCTTGTCCTCCTGAGTTTGAGGTTCAAGACATGTTACTAGATACTGTGCTTCTAGGATATCAGGCCCAGTGCTAAGTGCTTTATAAGGACCTAAGGGGTCCTTTTAATCTTTTTAGGAAGTAGATTTTAGAGATGGGTACTCTGAGGCTCACGAAGGTGAAGTAACTTGTGTAAAGTCATATAGAAAGTGGCAGAGCTGGATTGGAACCAGACTGCCTGATGCCAAGGCGTGTGTGATTAACCCCAATGCTTTGCCACCTCCCCATATCCTCAGAAGCTGAGCCTTGGCTGAGTGGGTAAGAGCCCAAAATAGTATGGGTTCCTAGTCCCTGGCTTCTTGTCCCTGACTGGACAAGAACTGCCCCCAAGCTAATAGTTTCCTGCTCTCTGCAAGCCACGGTAGTATCACCCGACACTTACCTTTCTCCCATTCACAAAGAAAACCAAATCATCGGATTTCGATGGGCAAGGCATTGTACCCATAAGTTCAGTTTTGCCTTACAACTCTAGGTGCAGATGTTCTTTGGCACCAGTCAGAGAAATGAAAATGTAGTGCCAAGCAATTGAAATCCTTCCCCGTGCAGAAGCAGGCAGCCTAGAGCCCCAGAGAAGAGGGCAATGGGTGGGGACTTCCTTGCTTTGTGGCCTTTTAAGTCTAGGGCACCTGTGTGGCCCGGCCTCTTACTCTGTTTCCCACCAATCCTGGCTTCAAAGCTTGCTCCGTGCACAGCCCACTCTTCCTGTCTTCTTGTGAGTTGGAGGGCTTTAGTGTGAAAACCATAAACAACCACCTAAACTTAAACCCACTCTTCATACTGTCTCAGCCCCAGGAATATATTCTGAATGGATTTCATTCTTCTCAAAGAGAGCTAGAAGTGGGCTTTCTGAGACCTCCCACTTTTCTCAACTTTTTTCTTACTCTAGAAATGTCCTCATAGGGAATCCTGTGGATAAGTGTACTACTCTGTGCCCTAAAGTGGAGGTGTGGGGTGCCACATCCACCCAGCCCCTCTCTGCCACCACGACTTCCTTTTCACCCACAGAGTTGCTCCATTGGAAAAGAGTGATATAGTTAAGGCAGCCACTTTGCAGGTAAATGATATGTGAGATCAGTAGCTCAGCGTCACACAGAAAGTTTAGTGGCAAAGCAGGAACCCAAACCAAGATCTCTTGGCTGAAAACACTAAGTGTAAAGACAGATTCTTTAATAAAAGGAAAAATATAATTTTTGATTTTTCTGAACCTCTCCAGTTAGATATTAGGAGGTAAAATCAAGCAGTTCTTGTGTTTTGGCTAAAGTAATGGCCAGGCCTCACCTATGAGTGAAGCAGGTAACCACTCAAGTGGACTGGTTTCCAGAGCGGAGGCAAGACCCCTCTGCTCCCTGACGTGTCCTTCACAAGTGCATGGAGCCTTGGCATACCGCTGTTAGGGTCAACCCTTTGCCTTAAGATGACCTCACCTTGCGACAGGGCCTCAAGCCAGAGACGGCAAGGACCTAGCATCCTCCTGACTAGGTTAACTTGGGATGATGGGCTTTCCTTCGTGGTCCACATGGGGCTTCAGAATCCGCCCACCACAGAGCTAGTCCAGAAACACTCCTAATCAAATGGAGTTGGTGGCTTCCGACTTTCTTTACTATTCTAATGCTGAAGTTCCAGGCATACCTGTCTTCCTACACCTGTGGAGATGAGTGTCTACACACGTGTGTGGATGTGCATGCAGGTGTTCTACATGTGTTAAAAAGTTGCTGAATAAACCCACAACTGGGTCCTGAGAAGAGATGTTGGAGATCATGCTTGTTTCTTAAATTCCACATATGAGTGAAACCATATGATAATTATCTTTCTCTGATTAACTTATTTCGCTTAGCATAATACATTCTAGTTCCAGCCACACCATTGCAAGTGGCAAGATTTCAGTTTTCGATGGCTAATATTCCATTGTGTATATATATACTGCATCTTCTTTATCCATTCATCTGTCAGTAGACATCTTTGTTCTTTCCACAGTTTGGCTATTGTGGACATTGCTGCTGTAAACATTGGGGTGCAGGTACCCCTTCATGTCATTACATTTGAATCTTTGGGGTAAATACCTAGTAGTGCAATTGCTGGGTTCTAGGGTGTTTCTATTTGTAACTTCTTGAGGAACTTCCATGCTGTTTTCCCGAGTGGCTGCACCAGCTTGCATTCCCACCAACAGTGTAAGAGGGTTCCCCTTTCTCTGCATCCTCATCAACATCTGTCATTTCCTGACTTGTTAATGTTAGCCATTCTGACTGGTGCAAGGTGATATCTCATCGTGGCTTTGATGTGTATTTCCCTAATGCTGAGTGATGTTGAGCATTTTTTCATGTGTCTGTTGGCCATTTGTATGTCTTCTTTGCAGAAATATCTGTTCATGTCTTCTGCCCATTTCTTGATTGGATTATTTGTTCTTTGGGTGTTGAGCTTGATAAATTCTTTATTGATCTTGGATACTAACCCTTTATCTGATAAAACATTGCAACTATCTTCTCCCATTCTGTAGGTTGTGTTTTGGTTTTGTTGACTGTTTTCTTTGCTGTGCAAAAGCTTTTTATCTTGATAAAGTCCCAATAATTCACTTTTGCCTTTGTTTCCCTTGCCTTTGGAAATGTGTCTAGCAAGAAGTTGCTGCGGATCAAAGAGGTTGCTGCTATGTTCTCTTCTAGGATTTTGATGAATTCCCATCTCACGTTTAGGTCTCCCATTCATTTTGAATTTATTTTTGTGTATGGTGTAATAAAATGGTCCAATTTCATTCTTCTGCACATGGCTGTCCAATTTTTCCAAAACCATTTGTTTAAGAGACTGTCTTTTTTTTCCATTGGATATTCTTTCCTGCTTTGTTGAAGATGAGTTGACCATAGAGTCAAGCATCCATTTCTGGGTTCTTTATTCTGTTCCATGATCTATGTGTCTGTTTTTTGTCAGTACCATGCTGTCTTGATGATTACAGCTTTGTAACAGAGCTTGAAGTCCGGAATTGCGATGCCACCAGTTTTGGTTTTCTTTTTTTCTTTTTTCTTTTTATTTATTTATGATAGTCACACAGAGAGAGAGAGGCAGAGACACAGGCAGAGGGAGAAGCAGGCTCCATGCACCGGGAGCCCGACGTGGGATTCGATCCCGGGTCTCCAGGATCATGCCCTGGGCCAAAGGCAGGCGCCAAACCGCTGCGCCACCCAGGGATCCCCAGTTTTGGTTTTCTTTTTCAACATTCCTTTGACTATTTGGGGTCTTTTCTGGTTCCATATATATTGTAGGATTATTTGTTCCAACTCTGTGAAATAAGTTGATGGTATGTTGATAGGGATTGCATTAAATGTATAGATTGCTCTAGATAGCATAGACAGTTTAACGATATTTATTCTTCCAATCCATGAGCATGGAATGTTTTACCATTTCTTTGTGTCTTCCTCAATTTCTTTCATGAGTGTTCCATAGTTTTCAGAGTACAGATCCTTTACCTCTTTAGTTAGGTTTATTCCTAGGTATCTTATGCTTTTTGGTGCGATTGTAAATGAGATCCATTCCTTTATTTCTCTTTCTTCTGTCTCATTGTTAGTGTATAGAAATGGAACTGATTTCTGTGCATTGATTTTATATCCTGCTACTTTGCTGAACTTTTGTATGAGTTCTAGTAATTTTGGGGTGGAGTCTTTTGGGTTTTTCACATTGAGTGTTATGTCATCTGTGAAGAGTGAAAGTTTGACTTCTTTGCCTATTCAGATGCCTTTTATTTTTTTCTTTATTTTTTTCTTTTATTTCTTTTTGTTATCTGCTGAGGCTAGGACTTCTAGTACTATGTTGAACAATGGTGACTAGAGTGGACATCCCTGTTGTGTTCCTGACCTTAGGAGAAAAGTTGTCAGTGTTTCCCTGTTGAGAATGACATTCTCCGTGGGTTTATCATATATGGTTTTTATGATATTGAGATATGTTGCCTCTATCCCTACACTGTGGGGAGTTTTAATTATGAAAGCATGCTGTACTTTGTCAAATGCTTTTTCTGCATCTTTTTGAGAGGATCATATGGTTCTTGTCCTTTCTTTTATTAATGTATTCCTTCACATTGATTGATTTGCAGATGTTGAACCACTCTTGCAGCCCAGGAATAAATCCCACTTTGTTGTGGTGAATAATCCTTTTTTTAAAAAAAATTTTATGTATGTATGTATGTATGTATTTATTTATTGGAGACACACAGAGAGAGAAGCAGAGACACAGGCAGAGGGAGAAGCAGGCTCCATGCAGGCAACCCGATGTGGAACTCGATCCTGGGACCCCAGGATCACGACCTGAGCTGAAGGCAGATGCCCAACCGCTGAGCCACCCATGCATCCCGGTGAATAATCCTTTTAATGTACTATTGGATCCTCTTGACCAGTATCTTGGTGAGAATTTTTGCATCCATGTTCATTGGGAATATTAGTCTGTAATTCTCCTTTTTGGTGGAATCTGTGTCTGGTTTTGGGATCACGGTAATGCTGGCCTCATAGAAAGAGTTTGGAAGTTTTCTTTCCATTTTTATTTTTTGAAGCAGCTTCAGATGATTAGATATTAATTATTCTTTAAATGTTTGTTAGAATTCCCCTGGGAAGCCATGCAACCATGGACTCTTGTTTTTTGAGAGATTTTTGATTACTGCTTCAATTTCCTTGCTAGTTATGGTCTATTCAGGTTTTCTATTTCTTCCTGTTTCAACTTTGGTAGTTTATATGTTTATAGGATTGCATCCATTTCTTCCAGATTGCCTAATTTGCTGGCATATTGTTGCTTTTAAAATGTTCCTATAACTGTTTGTATTTCCTTGGTGTTGGTTGTGATTTCTCCTCTTCCATTCATGATTTTATTAATTTGAGTCTTTTTTCTTCTTGATAAGCCTGACAAGGGGTTTATCGATCTTATTAATTCTTTCAAAGAACCAGATCCTAGTTTTGTTGGTCTATTCTACTGTTCTTTTGGTTTCTATTTAATTGATTTGGCTCTAATCTTTTTTTTTTAAATTTATTTTTTATTGGTGTTCAATTTACCAACATACAGAATAACCCCCAATGCCCGTCACCCATTCACTCCCACCCCCCGCCCTCCTCCCCTTCTACCACCCCTAGTTCGTTTCCCAGAGTTAGCAGTCTTTATGTTCTGTCTCCCTTTCTGATATTTCCCACACATTTCTTCTCCCTTCCCTTATATTCCCTCTCACTATTATTTATATTCCCCAAATGAATGAGAACATATAATGTTTGTCCTTCTCCGACTGACTTACTTCACTCAGTGGCTCTAATCTTTATAATTTCTCTTCTCCTGCTGGGTTCAGGCTTTATTTGCTGTTCTTTCTCCAGCTCCTTTAGGTGTAAGGTTATGTTGTGTATTTGAGACTTTTCTTGTTTCTTGAGAAAGGCTTGTTAGTTCCCTCTTAGGACAGCCTTTGCTGTATCCCAAAGGTTTTGAGCAGTTGTGTTTTCATTTTCTTTCTTTCTTTTTTTTAATTTATTTATTTATGACAGTCACAGAGAGAGAGAGAGAGGCAGAGACACAGGCAGAGGGAGAAGCAGGCTCCATGCACCGGGAGCCTGATGTGGGATTCGATCCTGGGTCTCCAGGATCGCGCCCTGGGCCAAAGGCAGGCGCCAAACCGCTGCGCCACCCAGGGATCCCTGTTTTCATTTTCACTCTCTTCTTTCAGGCAACTCCAAAAGCACCTGCAAATCCAACCCACTGCTTCTTTACTTGTCATTTAATAAACCAGGAACCCGGCTTATTAAATAAGACTAGCCTCTTATTTGCCACGAATAGTTGGTTGTCTATTTGATGTTTGTATCTCATTTTCCCAATTGAGTAGCAAGCTCTTGGAGGTTAGAATAGGTGGTTGTATCCCCTACACACTGCTCAACACGAATGACAACTTGTTAACTGAGGGGGTGAATATATGGCTGATTGGTTACCTGAGATACTTTTAAGTGAAAGAGGCATTAATGATTCATTCATTCATTCACTCAGTAGGTACTGACATACCATTAAATATTTATCATTGTGAGAAGCATGGAGCAGGGAAATAAGCTTTGTTCTGGGGAGGGGGATCAGTGAAGGCCTGAGGAAGGGACATCTAGTCCTGACAGATGAATGGGAGTTGATTCCGTTAGAACTGGGAATGGAGGGGAGGCAGAGGCCCCTTTTATGGCTGCTTCCATTTAGGGGAAAACTAACACAGGGATTGTTTTCCAGGGTCTACCGTCTATTCACCACCTCACTCTGCCCCTAAGAGAGGGAAGTCGTGAACACCAAGAGCTCACGGATCCCATTGACAGGAGCATGCACACTAGCAATGAAAAGCATGGATCATGGAGTTTCAAAATACTTAGAGGAATAAATCCTTCAGTGTCAACATAAAATACAAGCCTTTAATGCAGAAGAAGGGTTTTAGGGTACTAAAGTGTGATTATGGTATTAGATTTGGAAGATAAAAAATTAGTTTGGATTACGGAACCAAATACATCAATTGCTGGGAAACTGAAATCTGACCCTGAATGGCTTTGGGGAAATGTTTCTCAAACTTGTCTCAGGCAGGGAAACTTTTGTTTGATTGAAATCTTAGAGTGTCAACAAATTAAACAAAAAGGTTACCGCTTAGCCCAGAGGGCTGGGGGTAAGGCCTGGAGACCTCTGGTTTTCTCGCTTTCAGAAAGCCCCAGGGCTCTGGGGAGCTCGGTGTGAAAATGACTCAGCAGCAGAGGGAACAAAAGGTTGCCTACAGTGGAAGATAGCATGCAATCTCTGCTGAAGTTTTCTGACTCTCAGATCTTAGTCAAGACAAAGGGAAAAAAAAAGCCACCACTGCTTTTTTCTTTTCTTCCTTTAATGAAAAGGGAAGGCTAAATTTCTTCCCTTTTAAACGGGTTATTCTGGTAAGCGAGAGAAACTTGACATATATTGACCCATGAGGTTTTATGTTTGTTGTAAGAAAGGTCTTAAAGTCACATCAAAAAGTCCCTCTTACCCAGTGGAAGAATAATATTGGATGAGACACTGCCTTCCCCAACAATCCAAACAAACCTATTTCTGGAAGAAATCTGCAACAAATTCTGCTCATGGATGGAAATGGAAAAGTACTGGCCATGACTTCAGTGTTCCCAGGTTGCTGCTTTCTGTGGTGAGCTCTTCAAACCCCAAAGGCAGAACACAGCCAAGCAGACCCATAATAGGGCACTTTTAGGACCCTTGGGTTGGTCATTAAACACCTATGTTCCAGACCCTCTTTTCTCAACTGTTTTGACTATGCCATTCCCCTCCCAGGTCCTATCTCTAGATGGAGGCACCTGCAGATTCTGGGGCTGGTGGGCACCTGCTTCCTGGTATCAAAAGTTCTGGCTGCCCCAGTGGACCCTAGAGGGCAGGAGCCTAGCAGCAGAAGGTTTCTGAGAGGAAAGAAGGGCAATGAGGACTCTGTAAGTGGAGCAAAACATCTTCCCTCCTGGATAAAGACCACCCGTCTGAGGAGAAGGATCAAACAATAACGTAATTTAGATGAGAGAGAAAGGGGGAGGAAGTCGAAGTGGATAGGGTAGGCTATTAGGGAAAGTGTAACATAAATGCTAAAGAGTTGTATAGTACAGGAAATTCAATTCATAGTCTAGAACTAAAATTGACCACAGCCTCAACCAATTCAGGGGTGGGGTTGCTGGGGAGAGGGGAAAGTAAAAGCTATGAAAGTATTATTTCACTGGGCAAAGGGTGGAAACAGGGGGACAGAGACCAGGAGGCCAGGAGAGTAACTTTTCATGGTGGAAATAGTTGGTATCGTGTTTTCAAATAGTGGTAGAGAAATATGTGTTTGTTTCTTAAAATAAGTGGAAATATATCACTAGTGGTATAGTAAAACTTCAAAATTAAGAGAAGAAATGGAATTACTCATCCCTGAACAAACCAGCAAAAATAACGAGAAGAATAAAATGGAAATCATAGCTTAAGATACTTTATGTTAAGTATTTGATACATGATACTGTTCAAAAAAGAAAATTCAGCTGAGTAAATGTAAGGATCTGATTGGCTTTATGCAATAATGCATGAATTGGGCAGCATCCCATCTGGCAGATGGAAGGCAGGTTCGTCAGGGTTGGCTTCAGGGGCAGAGAGTGTCCTTCCTCAAGGCCTGCCCTTCCTGGGGGTGAGGGGTGGGGCATCTGACTGAGTGACTGAGCACACAGGCCTTTCCCTTTCAACCAAGGGGGATGAGTCGCGGGGGCAGTGCTTGCTCCAAAGCTCCACACAGAGTTCTGATGCCCCCAGGGTCTTGCTTGATTTCTTCCTCTGCTCTATTCTGCTTCTCCAACCTTCCTGTCTCTCATGTTGATCCCTGAAAAACATCCTGCTCCCTATACTCTGTCTCTGCATCTGATTCCAGAAAACTCAGCCTGTGATTCCACGTATTCTTATAGTGTGAAGAATTTGGCCAGTTTCCATAATTGAAAGCATCAATAGCGCAGACGATTTAAAGACTTTTCCTTTTGTGATGTAAGAGGAAATAGTGCCAGGTAGCCTCAGTCACCGCACAGCTAAAGCATCTTGCCAAAAGCATACACCATCTTGGCATCCCTTCCCAATCATAAGGTGTATCAAAATACTCTGTAAAATAATAAGTTCCACAGATCAAAGGAAGCTGGATACAAAAGTGATTAAAGAGAAGTACTTTAAAACATTTCCATTGGTTTTCCCATGTTTCTGGTTTATCCTTTTGAATTTTGTACTTTTTCATGAAAGGTATAAATTGGAACAAAAATCCAGGTAAACAGAACAAGAAATAAAGAACTTCGTGGACTATCAAGGATCCCCATGTTGCAATCTGGAACTTTGCATAATTATTCAACATACAGTTCCAAGCATTGTTAAATGGTTCTTGTAGGGGGTTCTCAGGTAAAAGAGAATCTACATACTCTACAGCCAAGGATGCTGAACTAAAGATGCTGATACTTTAATTTGTTGCCATTTTTCAAATATCTGCAGAAAGCCTTAGAATTCTGGCCGAACGGCAGGAATTGAGGCTACCTGGCACTATTTCCTGCATAAGCTCTTACATCACAAAAGAATATATAAATATATTCATAAAGTTCATCGTGAGTTTCAGGCTCCATTTGGAATGGAAGCTGAATATGCACATCCTTTGGAAACTCTGATTCTTGGAACTGGATTTTTCCTTGGATTCATGCTTTTATGTGATTATGTCATTCTCCTTTGGGCATGGGTAGTCACCCATTCGTTTGATAGAAACTATTGATGCCCATAGTGGCTATGACATTCCCCTGAACCCTTTATTTATTATTATTTTTTTTTCAGATTTTTTAAATTGAAGTTCAATTTACCAACATATAGCATATCACCTAGTGCTCATCCCATCAAGTGCCCCCCTCAGTGCCTGTCACCCAGTCACCCCAACCCTCCACCCACCTCCCTTTCCACTATCCCCCTGAACCCTTTAAATCTGATCCCTTTCTATGCTGGTTCTCAGCATCATGATTTCCACCACATGAACTTCATCAGAAACTATGCTTCCACATTTACATGGTGGGATAGAATTTTCGGAACAGACTCTCAGTTTATTGCTTATAATGAAAAGATGAAGAAGATTGAGAAAAAGATGCAATAAATATCTCATCTCCACCATCCGGAAAGCACACACCTTCCCTGAATTGAAGCGAGTAGCTCACATTGCTTCTGCGGAGCAGAAATAAGTGTCTTGGCTGCTCAGTGATACAAAGAACATTAACAACGTTTAATTATCTTCCTAGTGGGAATTTTTCTACTTTACATAAAAGTTCTGTATGTGTAGAAATAAGTAAATATATAACGAAGTGTGATTTTGTGAGGAGGTTGTAAAGGCCGTGTTGCTAACCTTACAGAAAGGTTTTAGGTAATGGAAGAAGAATCAGTCTGTCTTTCCCCTGTAACACCAGAGGCCTGAAGCTAAGATTGGTCTTTAAAATCCTGTAAATACATAGTGGCCATTTCAGTATCTCTTATCAGGGTGTTGGCCTCATATTGAACTTTAAAAATTTTCTGGAATTTGCCTAAACATCCAAGTATCATGGGTCGTACCATATGGGTTGACAGGGAGATTGAGGTGGCCAAGTCAGGAGAAGCCCACCCCAAGAACTTCCACTCTGGTCCTGAGCTGACTGATTCTCCTTCTTTGAGAAGCCCTATTTGGATGGCAATGTGCTACTGGTATCTATAAATTAAGGCGTTTTCGAACTGTAAATGGAATATTTTAGTCCAAACGTTTTCGGGTTACTTGATTTTTTTTTAAAGAGTTTTATTTCTGCTATTTACCCTTTCATTTTTGTATATCAAGTTTTCATTATACTTAAAACTATATCTTGAAATGTTGTGAAGTGACTTGCTGTATTTTCACTTTGAACTATTGAAATAAATGTGATTTTTTTTTGGTCTGATTATCTGGTTTCCGATTTTGGACATCAGTAGTGCTTTTTTTAAAATATCTTATTCTTATAAGGAAAAGTACAGGAGTCATTAAATTTTGTTTTGGTTTTTAGAAGTCATTAGATTATTAAGTTTTGTAATAAAAGGAATAATTCTGCTTTAAAAAAAAAAAAAAAACTTTTCCTTGGGCAGTCCGGGTAGCTCACCGGTTTAGCGCCACCTTCAGCCCAGGGCGTGATCCTGGAGACCCGGGATCGGGTCCCATGTTGGGCTCCCTGCATGGAGCCTGCTCCTCTGCCTGTGTCTCTGCCTCTCTCTCTCCTCTCTGTGTATTCTCATGAGTAAATAAATAAAATCTAAAAATAAAATGAAATAAAGACTTTTCCTTAAAAGAAACAACGTAGATAATCCAGCCCTCCAATCCCAGCCCCCTTTTCGATCAATCCTATTTCTAAAACCTGAGTGCATGTGAGTGTCTACAGGTCAAGACAATGAACAGAAATCAAATCTCTTCCTGCTACTACTCACTCAGCTCCATCTGCCCAGCATTTTGGTAAGATGGTGCAACACTGGTCTGTCATAAACTTTTGGTCTAGGAGAGGTAAGATGTCTTTGGCCCTGCAGGTCAAAAGGAGCAAGGAGGCGCACAGCTAGTGCAGGCCTGCCACATGTTATTCCTCTTCTGACAAACTTTTACTGAACCCACAATCAAATAGTAGTCATGGTAGGTTTCCAAGTTACTAGCAACTGCAGTTTTGCCCAAAGTTAATAATGATCACGTACTTTCATCATTGAAAGGGCTCTCGACCATTTATGGACCATTGGTTCAAGAAGTCCTATCTGGGAGCCTGGGTGGCTCAGTCAGCTAAGGGTCTGCCTTTGGTTCAGGTCATGATCCCAGGGTCCAGGGATTGAGCCCCGAGTCCAACTCCCTGCTCAATGGGGAGAATGCTTCTCCCTCTACCCCCCGCTCGTGCTCTCTCTCTCAAATAAATAAATAAAGTCTTTAAAAAAAGACCCTATCTTACCCTTCTGTGCAACTGTCAATGTGGTAACACTTTAAAATTAGATGGTCAACAATTAAATTGTAAGATACTTATCTAAATTAGTAATATGCATTAAGCTTTAACATAATAGATATTAAAAACTGTCAAATTTTAAGGACATTAGAATATTAATCCTATGTTTGAAAACTGCTATCCTATAAAATGTACTATTTTTGTAAATACTTTATCCCAAATCCCATTCTTCACATTAATTAAGTACTGCTGAAATGATCAGACTTATTTTGTAAAAATTCAATTTCTGAGTTTTCGGAGCCTTTGCCCACACAGTCTATGAAATACAACACTTTTTAAATTAATTTGTGTCTGTGATAAATGTGTCTTCGCATTTTACTGCTAGAGAAATATACCAGTAATCCTATTTTTGCTGTTCTGTCTGGCACAATGAATTTGTGTGGGTTGCGCTCTGGGCAAACTAGATTATTGGGTGAATTTAAACAGACATTTAAAAAATATATATGTACACACACACACACACACACACACACACACATTTCTCTTAGAATAAGAGAAACTGATTGGCAAGAATTTTGTTTGGAAAGAAGCCTTCCCTTTCTACTGGCAGCCTTCTCTTCTTCCAGTCTGGTCTCATGAACACATGAACAGTAATACACGCTCATTCTTCCACTACAAAATTACTATTAATAATCACAGAGCTTTAGTATCTAGCACACAGATCCTGATATGTGATTTAGTTTGTTTATTTTGTTTCAAATCTCACAGGGACTGACATTTTCTCTGGCATAACCCTGCATTTCCTTAGGAAAATGCAATGTAAAATAGCTAAGAAATAACAAACAAAACGAAACAAAATCCTTGGATTTTTGTGCTCCTCTGAAATTGCAAATGGAAACTGTGCTGATTTCATCCTTTAGACACTAAGCCAAATCAAGGGACTGCAGAAGGATTTGAGATCACTGTTTTACTCAGTGAAGTTTCCCAGGAGAGGAAGACACTGTGCCATGGCAGATGAGGACCAGCTGGAGGCTTTGGCTGGTTCACATCTCTACGCCTCATCTAAACGGGCCACATGTGTGTGGCAGGAACCTGAGGATTGTGATGGGTTTGTAGTGCTGGAGATCACAAGAGCTAATTATGGACATTTCTTCCAACCTCAAGTTCAGAGACCTCATTGTTAGTGGCTTAGAGTTGGCCAAGTATTTGACACAGAAATTGTCAAATACTATAAATCATGGATTTTTTTCAGGTGAGCTGGTTATCATCATCACACCATTGGCTTTGGACCATCACACCACTGGCTTTGGGAATCTAATCTTGAGAGTTTTGGGGGTGGATGATTTTAGAGGTGAGCAGATTTCTTGAAGAACAAAGCATGAGCAGTTTTCTTGAGTTGTTTCATGGTAATGAAAACTGCCATGTTTTAAAATCATGATGTTGTAGATCTTCAGAATAATGCAAATGAAAAGAAGAATTTTTGATTATAAGCTTCATTAAATCTTTTGGTGTAAATTTGCATCCTAAAACAATATCACGCAGCAACCTAAACCACAGAGAATAACTAAAAGATACTAAAAGCATCACTGACAATTGCGAGCCAACCTATATTTTGCTCTGGTCTGAAAATTTTAAGATCAATCACGTATTCTTTCATTTTCTAAGAGAAACATAGGATCAAGACACACGGATAGACCAAGGTGTAAATGTTGAAGGATCATCTCTAGGAATCTGAAAAAGATCAAAAGAGGGAAAATAATTATTAATAAAATGTTGTATGAAAAATTTGTAATTCAGAAGAAAAATTTTTTTAAAAAGAACAAGTCAATGTCCATTTAATTCTTATCAAAATTATATAGGTTTCCTATTACTTTCAATCCTTGAGCCATAAATCTCTTTATCCTCATAAACTTCTAATGTTTGGGATAAGATACATCTTATTCAGAAGCCCTGTACTTTCAAAGGCATAAAGTACAATCTAATTTTATACTAGCCCCTCAGGGCTGCAGTAAGCAGTTCAATATAGGAAGAGTCTCTGATGATAGTTCTAGGCATATTTTCAGCAGCTGGAAAATGAAACTGTGTTCTATTAATGGGTCATTATAAAGCATATCAAAGAGTGCCCAGCAACTTTGATATTTTAATTTAAATTATTTTTATTAGTTTGCTTAACAAATACTTTCTGAATTATTGACCAGATCAGATATCTATTTAATCTAATTTGGTTATTAAGGTGATTAAAATACCACATCAACTACATTTTGACAGAATGTTTCAAGAAGTTAGCTACCATGTTGATTCGCTCCTAGCATTGGCTCAACTGAGTCTGCTTTTCTTTGCAGTCTGAAACAAGCCATCATTTGAGGAGGTTTGCAGTTGCTTGAAGTATATAGGCAGAGTGAGAATTTTCATTGGAAAAGATGAACCTGCCCTGTGATTTTGTCATGATTACCAAATCCATACTAAGAACATGAAAATCCATTAAGCGGTGGTTATAGCTGGGACATCCCTCCACTACTCTTACCATGTCAGTAAACTGATCCACACAAGTCATCCTAATCCACTCAGGAGTTGCTGGGCTATTCAGGGAGAAGGTCTTGGTCAGCCCCCTTTCTTTACGGGCAGCAGTCACTGCATCATATATGGCGAACAACACAGAGGATCCCAAGAACATTCCAGATTCACCCAATCCCTGAGAGGAGGACAAAAGGCTGTCAGAAATGCATGGTTTTCTTAGGACTAATTTGCCTACACACAATACACACAAGAGGTGTGTTCACTCACCTCTTCTGGCTTTACAATCCTTAGAGTGGAATGTGTCCAAATTGCCTGAACTGAAATCCCGCCATGATTTGTGTGTGGGGTCCTCCTCAAAGTAGCTCATGAAAATGCCCCAGAACATCAGGATAGCAGGGCAGCTAAAACCTCCTGGTCCTCTGCCCAGGTAAAGTCCTAAAGACCAAAGCCCTTGGTGCCCTCTAGAATATTCCACATTAGGCTCCAGACCATTTTTGTTTGACTCAAAACCCAAACCAAACAACCACAATCTTTGTAGCTGAACCTGAAAGACAGTGAGGCGGTTGACTTAAACAGTCGGCAGGTGTGCTAATTTCCCTGGTGTGTCGGATGTTTCTGAATTATCAGTGTAGTGGCATTATTATTTGAATGATTCACCAATGCTTCTTTGTACTGATTTTTCTTCTTTCTTCATTCAAAGTAATCTGGTCTGTGATCTGTGCCCAAGACCTTAGAGAGATTGGCCCTTATCTCTGAGCAAATAAAGCCTATCCCAGGCTTTGGTTTTTACTCTAAAGCAAATGTAGAGGGAGAGGTAAAGATGGTAGAAAGAGGGTTTCCTCTGAAGTGAGGCGGAGGGAAGCAGAAAAGTCTTGGGTCCTGTTTGGAGCAAACTGGCAGGGAGGTGGCTAGACCCTAACAGGCAGGATTGCATTCTGTGTCAGATGGTCTTTAGAGATGTTTCTGGTGCAGAAGTAGAAATAGAGCTCTTCAGACAGGAAATCTTGCCTTCCTCCCAATCTTGACCTACTTTCAAGGAGAGGCAATTTCCTGAAAAACCTAAGGTTAGCCTGCCATCTGTCTGACTAGATGTGGGCTCAGAATACAACTTAAGTTGGGGAAGTTGTATTTTCTTAAGCACTCGTGTTCAAGAACCCTCGCTGTAGGTCTTTATGGGCCAGTTAGAGCCCATATGCTCCAGGGGATGTGTGGTCAATAACTCTCATATCTTCAAAGTTGTTTGAAGGCCTATTCTGATTTGGGGAGGTGTGGAGAGAGACAAACAAGAAAGAATTGGGCCTGGAAGACATGAGAGAAGGGTACAGAAAAGAAAGTTCTAGGCTGGTGAAATTTGCCTACAATTTCAGTTTTCTCTCATGGTGGCACTTAGCCTATTGACCCAAGATATTTAACTCTTCCTTGACCTTTTCTTTTTTTAAAGATTTTATTTATTTATTCATAAGAGACACAGACACAGGCCAAGGGAGAAGCAGGCTCCATGCAAGGAGCCCGAAGTGGGACTCAATCCTGGGTCTCCAGGATCACACCCTGGGCTGAAGGTGGCGCTAAACCACCGGGGCTACCCTTCCTTGACCTTTCTTGTTTGATTTATTTCATGATCTCTCTCATGAGTAGAGTCTACTCAGTCTTCTGAAGTCAGTGAACACTACTCCTCCATGGATTTGCTTTTCTTTTCCCATCTCCTGTTAAGATTTTAAATTCAAAGAAGAAAGCAAATTCAGGGGACTATTTCATTATTTCTTGAAAGAGTAGGTTGTTATAGACTGAACTGTACTTTCTCAAAATTCTTATGTTGAAGTCCTAGCTTGCTACCTCAGATTGTGACCATATTTGGAGATAAGGTCTTTAAAGAGATGAAGTTAAAAGGAGGTCTGTAGGGTCACTGGGCCCTAATCCAATATGACTGGTATCTTTATAAGAAAAGGAAATTATGACACACAGGAGACATGTGCACACAGAAGGGATGGCTCTGGGAGGACACAGTGAGAAGGTGGCCACCTGCAAGCCAAAGAGAGGCCTTGGAAGAAATCAAACCATGATCTCAGACTTCTAGTCTCCGGAACCATGAGAAAATATATCTCTGTAGTTTAGGCCACCTAGTCTGGTATTTTATGATGGTAACCCTACAAACTAATACAGAGGTCTTGCATTCTTACCTTGGATGAGTAGATGGCTATGGGATTTCGGGAATGCACCAAAGTGACACGGATCTCTTCTGGTATCTCAGTGACAGTAGGGATTTTGTAGTCATCTGGACTTCGAGAATAAAGCACGCCTTCTGGGGAATATTTCAGTTCCTCTATGGTATAGAATCCCATGCCTTGGATGAATGCTCCTTCTATCTATAGGCAAAAATTTCACAATTTGTAAGTATATGATATTGATGGACTAAATACTCCAATATGACTGAAAATGGAGCTCTGGACCATAGTGAGTCATTCCTGACAGCCTGGGGTGGACTTTACAAAGAGTCCTTCGGGGTCTGGTGTTTGCCATCCTGCCTGGTCTCATCCCTACTTCTCCTTGCCAAGTGTCCCACCCCCCGGGTCCCTGATACTCAACAAGTTCTGGGTAATTCTCAAGCCTAGCAGATTTCATTCAGACCTCCATGTCTTTGTAATGCAGTTTCTCCTGACTCTCTTCACTGCTCAGCTCATCCCCCTGGAGAACTCCTACTCATCCTCCAAGTCCTTGCCTATTTGGAGCCTTGTGGATCCTCCTACCACCTCCTGGGTGGATTTAGAAACTACTTCCTCCAGGCTCACTGCATCTTGAACACATTCCCCCATCATGGTGCCTCTCAGAGGGTATTTTCCTTATTCACCTCTTCCACCTTTCTCTCACATTGATAAGCATTTTGAGGCCTTGGGCTTCTTGTATTCTGTTATTAGTAGCAGGTCTGGTACATAGGTTCTTTTTTTTTTTAAGATTTTATTTATTTATTCGTGAGAGACACAGAGAGAGAAAGAAAGAGGCAGAGACACAGGCGGAGGGAGAAGCAGGCTCCATGCAGGGATCCCGACATAGGACTCGATCCAGATACACAAATCTAAATGCTATATTTGAATATTTCCAAATGCTTATCCCTAAAGGAAAAGATCTAAGCCCAAGAGATCCAGTAGAACACACTTCTGGTTTTCTTTCCTTTTCCAGGGAGACAAGTGTAGAGTTTTCCTGATCATGACATCTCTCTTTCTGCCTCTGCTTAAACAGTAAAGGGGCAGAAGGAGCTGGGAGGTGGGGGCAAGAAGGAGAATGGGAGGCGAGGACAGGGTGAGCCTCTAGGTGGTTCTCAAACTTTACGGGTTTCAGACGAATGTCAGGTGCAGGCTAAATGTTCTGGTTCTGTCTCAGCCCAGCAAAGATGGAACAAGTCTAAGCTTGGGCTTCATTCCTGGGCACAGGAATCTATGTTTTCAATAAACACAAGTACTTCGGTCGCATAATCTGAAGACCACATTTTGAAAAGCATGGCGGGATCAATAAAATTGTGCCTTTTAAAGCCCAAAGGTCAATCCAGGTAAACCAATCTCTTAGGGCTTAGGATGCTGGGAAGCTGTGGGCAGATGAAAGCACCACGTATCTATCAGGGGTGATGCCAAACTGCTCACCTGCTCCAGCTTGCTACTCTGGTGTGCACTGTGGACCAGCTGCCTTGCCTCACCTGGGGGCTGGATGGTAGGATTGGGGTGGGCTGATGTGGCTAGCCCATTGGCTCCCCCTTCAATAACAAGGCTAGAAAAAAGCAAAGCTACACCAGCAGCTGGAAAGGTTTTACCTGGAGGTTTAAGAGGATTTTGGGTGCATTAATTTCATTATTTGTGAGATCAAAATCAGAGTTAAATTCAGCAGGAGGCAAAAAATTGTGTTTAAGTTCTTCTAATTCCCTAAACTGTTTTTGCAGTCTGTTTAAATTTAATACTAATACAACTTTATTATGTTTCTATAGTGTTTCCTAATTATGAACATATTAATATTTATGAAGAAAAATTAGAAGGCATAGAGAATTATAAGCAGGATAAGTCACACATATTTCTGCCATACAAAGGCAATGAACGTTAACTTTTTCTTGAGTTTTCTTCTAATGTTTTATCTATTTGTGTGTGTGCATTAAAATATATAATATGTATTACAGAGTACTTGCACCAGGTATAAACAGTGTTTCTGAATGGAACTGACCAAAAGTTCCTGTGGTCATAGGGTGGTCCTGGTATCACGTACCTGTCCAATGTCCAGGGCTGGGTTTATGCTGAAAGCAGCATCCATGTAGATGTCAGTCCGAAGAAGCTGTTCCAAGAGACAATATAGAGTGGAAAATATTATTTATTTAAAATAGATCCTTATTAAAATTATATATCTGTCCCTGGTTCTTCCACCTGGAGGATCAAGTTGATTATTATGTACAGCACAGAAAACATGTCAATGTTTTTGTTTACACTCTGCAGATGGTGAACACAAATATTACTCTTTACCTTATGAGCCCCAGTCAGACAGTCGACTTCAACCTCAGAACAGGATGCTCCATAAACAAAATATGGATAGGGTTCACCTTTCTCCTTCTCCCAGTCCATATTTGTCAGGTAGCCTCTGAGAAGAGAATCAGCAGTGAACAGCAAAGGCCCTTTCCCCACTAGGGGTCTTATCGCCTGCTGTACTGTGGGGCCTGGAGGTGAACAGAGCACCCACCCCATGGCTGAAGGCCTCCCACCTCTTCTTCAGCAAAGGGGTGGGGAGCATGTGATCAGAGTTGTTAAGAGTCCCACCACAGACACGGGGAGAAGGCCCACTGGTTTCTGACCCCTATCTAGCAGGCAGTTACTGGAACGGGTCAGAGTGTGTGTAATAGCTATGGTGTCCCTCCTGGTCTGTTGGCCATAAACAGCTGTGGCCCCCAAGGAGTCCCTAGGTCTCCCAGGCCTGACCCATGGCTGAGGGCTAGCAGTGGGGGCAGAGCAGCGCTCCCATGCTCTCCAGGCATCTGTCCACATTGATGAGTGCACACCATCTCTGCCCAGGTGTAAGCTAAACCAAAGTAAATACATCATTTACTTGAAATATCCAGTAGTTGAGAGACTGATGCATTGTTCGAAGGCTTTTGCAATCTGGAAGAGATGATTGGTTACAAATAAATATAAATTTAGGGAAAGTAATGAGAAATGCTAATGCCTTCCTCCTCTTGTATGGAGCAAGCTTTCCACTCACATTCACCTCGGTCAAGACTTATGCCTTGTACAAGCCACAGGTCATGCTTTTTAAGAGAGATGTGTAGCGGCAGCTGCTAGCTATACTCTGAGGCCCTCTATTTTTTGGGTTTGCACAGTGTAAAGTTGATTACTTTTGAATCCTTTTTGGCTTTTTAAATTGAGGGGGCTAGACCATATTCATATACTTTTGTATGTAAGTATCTACACAGATATGTACATATATACTCACATACGTTTACATGTGTATGTGTATATCTATATCTATGTATATAGTTTTACTCTGCTTTTCACCCAAATAATTTGACTGGCTGTCTCAGGATATTATGGCAGCTTCCCTACTGGAGCAACCTAGGTAGGGCTAGGAATAATAATACTAACGTTATTGTTATTAAATAATTTGTTATTAAAATATTTATTTTTAATGAATAATTATAAATGATATTTAAAACTTAAAAATATAATAATTTTATAATTAATAGTAATTATTATTGTTATTAAAAATGGAGTAATCCTTTGATAGTAGGATAGCTATTATCTCTTTTGCTCTGGTGAGAAAACCAAGGTCCTGAGGCACTGAGGGTGAACGTTTTCTCCCAGAGCTAGTAGTGACAGAGCAGGGACAGCCACCCTGAGGTGTGTCTTACTGCAGAGCCCATGCTGTTATCATGCTCTGTGAGAAATCAGGCTCTGAAATAAAGTTGTTTCAATGAATCCAGACAGAGCTTTTGTTCTTTTGGAAAAGTGGAAGCAAATGTTAATAAACGCTTTGTTTCTTGAACGGGCACCAGCAATCAGCCCATGAACTTAGGGCCGTCACCCATCTGGATGTGTGTGTGTGTCTTTCCCTGGCAGGGGTAATAAAAAGAACACTCACCCAGTCCTCCCATTTTCCTTTAGGGTTTTTCCTGATGACTGGCTGAAGACGGGCCATGAGAATTTGGCAGGCATTCTAAAAATAAATATTTGAAATGACATCGGAAAGAAGAGGCACAGGAAATAACAAAATGTTAAATATTTACATCAATTCAAGTGGAATCTGTCAGTTTTGTGAACCTGCTGGCTAGTTCTCTAGGCAGGGTTTCTTAAAGTTGAGTAATGTAGGGAACCCCGTGGAAGGAAGCAAATATTCTTGTGGGTACTGTGGTGTTGACATTCATTATCTTTATTACAATGTTGTTTAAATATATGCTAACATAAAACTAGGTTGAGTCTCCTAGAGTTAAAGCTCTTTTGTACCTCCAAAGCAGAAATAAAATGACGAGGCATACAGACCGATCTATATACCGATAAAAATCAAAATAACAACATTAATTTAGTTCGTTGATGACGCTGTTTCTATGAAGGTAGATTCTTGCTTGGAATGTGGCCGTCGTGGCTGGGCCCACACACACGGTGGGGGTCACGGCGCCTGCTGTGTGCTGGGTGATGGGTCAATTTTCTCTCCATTCTTCTCATGTAAATTGCCACCAGATTTTCATCTGTACTTTATACCTCGCTATCATCAGCTCTTCACTGGGCAAGAAAAAACATCGTTTACCCATGAAGTCCATCTCCTCTCTTCTCTTGTTGCCTGGACACAAAGTATACTTCTTGGTCCCAAATGTGGGCAAAGGGGAAAGATGCTACTTATAAAGTGGTCATTCTGATGACGTGAAATGTGCTTTAAATTTTTTTTTTTAAAACATTATGGGTGAGATGAAAATAAGAAGGACTGAGGTGAAATCTTGAACCCTTGAAATGACACCTGCTGACCCCTGGTATCAGTGGGCCCCAATGTGGCTTCCGCCCTTAATTCAAACATGAATCTGTTCCTGTCTGCTCTCACTTATTCATCTCAGCCTCAGATCACTTCTCATGTTCCCTCTTAGTTTCTGTTCCTTCTTTTCTGTTATCCCTTCTTGGGGAAATGGTTTTTGCCTTCTCATGTGTTAGGGAGATCCTTGTTTTCTTTCTTTCTTTTTTTTTTTTTTTTAAATTACTTATTGATTTTAGAGAAAGACAGAGAACGAGCAGGGGGAGGGGGAGAGGGAGAGAGAGAATCCTCAAGCAGACTCCATGCTGAGTGTGGAGCCGGACACGGGGCTCCATCCCAGGACTCTGAGATCATGACCTGAGAAAAGTCAAGAGTTGGCCGTTGATCCTTGTTTTCATAAATCTATTTGCTGGTCCATTCAGCTTCCAGTCACTCACCTTATTACAAATGGGAGCCTTCTGAAAGAGGGCCACATCCAAGGCAACCTAAGTCACACAGTTCCTACCTGCCCAGATATTGGGTGTTCTCCTAACTGTGTCCTAACCTCATACTCCGGCACATAACTTTATCCTCAGAAGTCTGACAGGCTCCTGAGATAAGTTTTCCCTTTAAGAGAGTGAGATATTGCAGAGAACAATTTCATTCTTTTGTGACCTCCTGAACTCCTTTCTCACCTCATATCCCCTGGTTGGATCACCTCCCTCTACTGAAGCTCTAAATGCCACATACAAAATTATCCATCTTTTTTTTTTTTTGCATTGTAGAAAATTTCAAAATATATAAAAGTGAGAGAATAATGCACTAGTCCCCCTTAACCAGCCTCAACAGTAAACATCTATACCCCAAACTCACCCCTCTGCTATCTTTCTTACCTCTTCTACCTTGTTCTCTTTTGATTTCTCTGCTCCAGTCTCCCAGGCCTGCTACAGCTTCTCAAGAACAGTAAGCTAGCTCGCTCTGCTCCCAAATCCCCACATGGCTTCTTTTCTTGCTGTGTTTAGGACCAGGCTCAAGGATTGATTGATTTATTGATTGATTGAATGTTTGAATGTAAGCTCTATGAGGTCAGGCTCTTTGGACTTTGTCCTGTTTCACTTGCTGCTACACCCTTAGTGCTTAGAACAGGACCTAGCACATGGTAGGCCCTCAGTAAATGTTTGTTAAATCAATGTGGGATCAATAAAATAAGTGTGAAAAAGACATGAACAGAAATTTCACAGAGGAAGACATAGACATGGCCAACAAGCACATGAGAAAATGCTCCGCATCACTGGCCATCAGGGAAATACAAATCAAAACCACAATGAGATACCACCTCACACCAGTGAGAATGGGGAAAAGTAACAAGGCAGGAAACAACAAATGTCGGAGAGGATGTGGAGAAAAGGGGAACTCTTTTGCACTGCTGGTAGGAATGTGAACTGGTGCAGCCACTCTGGAAAACCGTGTGGAGTTTCCTCAAAGAGTTAAAAATAGACCTGCCCTACGACCCAGCAATTGCACTGCTGGGGATTTACCCCAAAGATACAGATGCAGTGAAACACCGGGACACCTGCACCCCGATGTTTATAGCGGCAATGTCCACAATAGCCACACTGTGGAAGGAGCCTCAGTGTCCATCAGAAGATGAATGGATAAAGAAGCTGTGGTCTATATATACAATGGAATATTCCTCAGCCATTAGAAACAATGAATACCTACCATTTGCTTCGACGTGGATGGAACTGGAGGGTATTATGCTGAGTGAAGTAAGTCAGTCGGAGAAGGACAAACATTATATGGTCTCATTCATTTGGGGAATATAAAAAATAGTGAAAGGGAATAAAGGGGAAAGGAGAGAAAATGAGTGGGAAATATCAGTGAGGGAGACAGAACATGAGAGACTCCTAACTCTGGGAAACGAACAAGGGGTAGTGGAAAGGGAGGTGGGCAGGGGGTGGGGGTGACTGGGTGATGGGCACTGAGGGGGGCACTTGACGGGATGAGCACTGGGTGATATGCTATATGTTGGCAAATTGAGCTCCAATAAAAAAATAAGTGTGAAGTCACACAAATTTATGACTTTTATTGTGATGATTCTTCATTATAAAATATCAAAATATTTCTAAAAACATTGTGTGTGTGTGTGTGTACACACACACACACACACACACACACACACACATACTGGTGTCTCTGCTTTATCAATGCCCAAGACTATGCCTTAGTCATGCACTAGGTGTCTCTGTGCCACCTGTGCTTGCAAGGCAACCAGAATCTGGTTAAAAGGTGAAAAATGGACTCAGTCACCTACTTGTTTTAACCAAATTAGAATTTCCCAGACTGTTTTTCTTGGGTGCTGATTCCATAGATTTTAAGAGGGGTTTTATTAATGAAAATTTTTTCATAATTAAGCAAGCTTGGGAATAACAGTGAAACAAAGTTAAAGAGGTTTCTTTACTGCTGGACTTGTCAGAGCCTTTATGATGCTAATATGCATCATAAGCCTCTATGAATGGGATGTAGCCTGCAACATTTTCCAAACTTGTTGACTACAGAATCCTTTTTTCCCCACTGAGAACATGGGACCACTGATCCAAGGAACATACTTTGGGAATCCATGGTTCACATGATATATGGGTATATTCAACAGGTTGAAATTTTCTCTTTTCATCTAGGTGTTTGTCTCTGTGGGTGACTAACGGTCAATTAGTGGTTTTCTGGAGGTTGTAGGGTGGGGAGGGGGTGGTGGTGGCAGCTTTGTTGCATGATCTCTGCGAGCCACATGATTCTATGAGATGGGTGGTATTTGGGTGAAGTTTTGCAGAAGAGGAAACTGATCCTTAGAGAGGTTAAAAGACAGGTCAAGCCCTTCCTGGATTGAGGATATCCTGTTAGTGCTGCGATTACTCTGCATTTCTCTGGTGTGCTGGGGTGAGAGTGGGAAGAGATTCTCAACTCTAACACAAGGCCGGCGCGGGGGGGGGGGGGGTGGGGGGTTGCTGAAGGTGCAGGTTTCACATGCAGCAGAAAATTAATGATGAAAAACAGCTCAGGGCAGCAGAAAGAGCACCAGCTGGGATCCTCAGAGAGCTGGACTTGGAGTCTTGGCTTGGCAGGTAATTAGCTGAATGATCTGCAACCAGCCACTTGACTTGGACTCAGTTTCATTTTCCATAAAAGAAGGTGTGGGACAAGGTGTCCTCCAGCATTGTCACTGAGTGAGAACTGAAAGAAACGTCACCTGTACAGCCTTCCCGTTGATGTCTGCTCCCATTGACGCCGCCGTGAAGGAAGCGTTGGGCACCGTGACGGTGCTTGTCTCAGACAGGTGTATGTACGACTGGGGGATGTTCAGTTCTCGACTAGCCACCTGCCATAAGCAGAAGAGAAATATTATTTATTTCATTGACTTTAAGCACACCTCCCCACATACCCCCCCCCCAATTAAAAACCTTCTGATTCTTTTTTTTGAACTGAGTATAAAACTTGACTGTCTTACTGGGACAAACATTTAAGACAGCATCTTGAATTTTATATGCAGATTATTAGTTTGAAGCAACCAAAGAATCTTCTTGTTTTTTTTTTTTTTTTTTTTAAACCAGTTTCCATGTGGAACCATGTGGCAGTATGGTCACTCTGGGACATCTAGTTTAGTATGACACATGCAGGCAGGGCTGAGGTCCTGATCTTAATGTTTTACCTTCATTTTCTTGTGATTTACAGACAATTTGGCAGATTATGATTCTTTGGTGGAACATTCCGCAGCCATAAGGATTTTGTTTGTAAAGAAGCAAGATATGTTCAGAGAAGGCCCTGCGGATTTTTGTAATTTCCTAATTCCAAGCACTCTATTGAATAATATTATTTTCTCAAAGAAAGTACCTTCTCCGTATTTCTCATTGGGAGAGAAGCTTTGTCTTCCTCTGCCCTCTCCCACGCATACCTGCTTCCATATTTTTGATTCAGGTGTCATTTTCAACAAATTCTTATTTGATATTAAAAGAAGAAGGAAAATTTCTTATGGCAAATAATCCTTTGTTCTTTAAAAAGTATTAGAAATACTTCTTCGAATTAGTACACAGAATGGCCAGTTATATGGAGTTCCTAAGTGGGTTGTGAATTCTGTGAACATAATTTCTGATCTTATTAAACACATCCATTTCTAATCGGAGATCTGAATTAACATAAGATTGCTTTGAGCAGGTGCCACAAAGTTGAAAAGTATTTTATCTGTGAAAGCTGGAATCCCATTTTTCAGACGACCTGGTTTTTTTTTTCAGGAAGAATATTATCACCTATTTTCTCAATTCTAACACCCACGTCCTTCACCCCCCTGCAGTCTGCATTCCTGAAATCAAGATGAGTCTTACAGTTGATCCGTGCACTTAGCATGATGACATGTCTCCTGCTCAATGGGAAAAAGCTGCTAAGCTGATTGTAAGGTGCTATACTTTGCTACAGCAGAGATGACAGGCACTTAACTCACCTGAATCATTTTGGTGTGAAGGCCTTGTCCCATTTCACAGCCTCCATGAGTCACCAGGACAGAGCCATCGAGGTAGATGTGGACTAGAGCGGCCGCCTGGGGGAAATAATTACACCGGTTTGGAAACTGATGAGGCCAAATGTTGCTGAGAGTTTAGCCGAGGTTGCTAGATGAACATTTTGCTCTATTGAGCCAATCTCTCTCACTGTTTATACTAAAAAAAAAAAAAAAAAAAAATAGCCAGTACAGGTAGCAACAGACAACCCCTGTCAAATGAATCCCCAGACTTGAAAACCATCAATGTCGATGTATGAATGTGGCTCATCTCCCCTCCTACCAGTCGTCTCCGGCCCACTGGGGGCCTTGTGTGATTGCTTTGAGGCCACTCCAAAGCCCCAGCTTGTATAATAGTTTATTATTCGTCTCTCCCAGGACATGAAAATTAATTTTACAGCAAATAGAACCTGTATGGGTAAATTTCCAGGCACAAACTGCCTTGGATGCCAGAGATGCTGGAAGAAACTTAAGATGTTTTCATGGTTTCCAAATGCTGCTGACCTTCAGGATCTCAGTATGGGAACAAGTATGGGTCTCATTTTGGAAATTCCAACTCAGGAGAAGGTTGGGGGTGGAGCCTAAGCATTCAGTTTTTTAAGCTCCCAGGTGATTTTGATGATTGGCCATGTTTGGGATCCACAGATTTAGTCCAAAGTCTTCACTTTGCAGAGGGGGGAATAGGAGCCCAGGGAGGAGGAGAGTCGCCAAAGCCAGGTGCCTAGTTTGGGATAGAGCCTCGACCGGAACCCACAACTCCTCACTTGAGCCCCGTGTCCTCCACACCCGTGCCAGGCTGCTTCCCTTGGACCAATTGCCGTTCTATTCTTTGGGGCCAGCTGTTTCAGGGAGAGGATCCGCAGCCGGTGCAAATGGCTCCAGGGACCAGGCCATAGGAGAGAGGGGGCTGGGCTACGTTATGTGAGCGAGTTGCTGGAATTTTTCTTGACAGCACTTCCCTCTCTCACGCTGGTGCCTGGGTCCCCTGGGGGCCTCTACCCCTGTGTTGATGCCTGTGCCCCTGCTACCAACCACTGAAAAATCAACTCAGCTTGCCATGCCATCTCCTGAGTCTCAGACTGTGTTCTCAGGCCTATCAAGTTCTCTGCAAGAACTTTTAAACTTTGTGTTTTCACCTTATGATAATCTTTTATTTTTTTTTTAAGATTTTATTTATTTATTCATGAGGGACACAGAGAGGCAGAGACACAGGCAGAGGGAGAAGCAGGCTCCCCACGGGAAGCCTGATGCAGGACTCGATCCCAGGACCCCGGGATCACGCCCTGAGTCGAAGGCAGACAGTCAATCACTGAGCCACCCAGGGGCCTCACCCTATGATAATGTAATGAGACTAATGGATAACCACGTAACAGTGAGTATTGTCATGTGCTTTCAGAGCCCGTTAGATTTTATGTTGATGATTGTACAACCACCAAGGAGGACTACTTTAATTAATGGGGCATATTAGACACAAGAGATGGGACAGTGAGTCATCACAACCTACGTAGATGTTTAGGATAAAGATTTCAAAATGTCTTGTGCAGCAGCAGCAGCAGCAGCAGCAGCCAGAACTACATTCATCTTGTGAGCGAGGATTTAGTTTTAAAGAAGCAATATACGGGCAGCGCGGGTGGCTCAGCGGTTTAGCGCCTGCCTTCGGCCCAGGGTGTGATCCTGGAGTCACTGGATCGAGACCCATGTTGGGCTCCCTGTATGGAGCCTGCTTCTCCCTCTGCCTGTGTCTCTGCCTCTCTCTCTCTCTCTCTCTCTGTGTCTCTCATGAATAAATAAATAAAATCTTTAAAAAAAAATAAAGGAGCAATATCATCTACTACATTAAGTGAATGTTACTATTTTCTTACTGGCATTTATAATACTATTTTTATTTGATTTCCAATTTTGTTTGTATTTGATATAGGCATAGGAGCTATAAGAAGCTTATTCCTTGTTTTGAGATTATTCACAGGTAAATGACATCAAAATAAAGAATTTAAGTGATCACTGAGTCCACAAATTTTGTTTTTCCTTTAAAGGGGGTCTGCAGGTTATTCTAGCTTGAGAAGCCCCCTCCCCGCCAGGGAAACACAACACCTGCCCCAAGCAGTGCAGCGCTTCTGGCCTTCCCTTCTCTCCCTCTCGTTCTGCCTTCGGCCTTGTTAGTGGACTCCAGGGAAGGGGGTGTATGGAAGATAATTTGGTGAGAGACATTCATACCACGAAGGGGGCCTCTATTCCTTTCTTGGCATGGATTCGTTAAGGGGACATTTCAGAGGTTGATGGGGATAGAAGCAAAAAATAAGAATCAGAAGCAGAGCCCCATGAAACTCTGGTAAAGGTGAAACCGAAAAGAAGGCACAGCAGCCACCGAGCTTTCACGTAGTAACTCCGAGGTCCTGCGTGCATGGGGAACTGTCTGTTCTCAGGTGTTTTTGAAAGTTCTGTCTTCAAACGACCCCACTGCTGCCACTAAGAATTCAGGAAAGAGAAAGAGATCCCCTTATTTCTCCCAATTCTCTGATGGATTTGAAATTAGACCCCATACCTCAATGCTCATGCCTGGGGCCCTGCCCAAGGTCAGACCCCTGGAGCTGCTGGACTTCATCTGTCGACTGCTTTCTGAGCCCCTGGTTCCAGATCTGCTCTGAAACCTGGGGTCCCCAGCACTTCCTAAACCTGCTTTGTTTCCTGCTATAGGAATATGTCTGGGTTTCTTCTTTCTCCCCCCAGCAGGCCATCCCTGGTTGCACACGATTGCCGTTTTCAGACAGCCAGTTGTGTGGGAAAGGGCTTCTGGCGAGAAGACAGACACTCTCATCCTCACCTGATTGTAGTAGGCCACGGGGAACCCAATAGTAAATTTCATGGGGACCACGGCAAGGCCCCTCTTCTTCCAGTAGTTCTTTTTGTTAAATTCCTCCGCAGCCAGTTTCCTAGGATAGAATGAAGATTTTTCCAGACATTGTTTCCAGCATTTTCGCAAGGGCTCTGGATTAAATGTCTGCTTGTAGGCTGTTTTGCTGATTCTCTTATACATGTTTATTTCTTTAACCTGAAAGACAATAATATGGATTTTAGGGATACATACTTATTCCATTAGTGGAGCAAAGGTTTTGTCATACACCTGATATGAAGAAAGTCCTTCTAAAGAGGAAACTATTTAAGTGGCTGTAAACATGCAAGTGCAGGCAGCCCGGGTGGCTCAGCGGTTTAGCGCTGCATTCAGCCCAGGGTGTGATCCTGGAGACCCGGGATCGAGTCCCACGTCGGGTTCCCTGCGTGGAGCCTGCTTCTCCCTCTGCCTGTGCCTCTGCCTCTCTGTGTGTCTCTCATGAGTAAATAAATTAAATCTTTAAAAAAAATATATGCAAGTACAAGTGTACATATATAAACATCACAATAACAACAATAATCATAATAACAATAGAAACTACTGGTGAATACTTCATATGCTCCAAGCTGTAGTTGAATGTGTATTATCTCAGTTAATTTCACCAGAACCCTGAGAAATAGCAGGTACCATCTTTTTTTTTTTTTAAGAGTTATTTATTTATTCATGAGAGACACAGACAGAGAGTGAGGCAGAGACATAGGCAGAGGGAGAAGCAGGCTTCCCTCAGGAAGCCTGATGGAGGACTCGATTCTGGATCCCGTGAGCCAGAGGCAGACACTCAACTGCTGAGTCACCCAAGCGTTCCTAACAGGTGCCATCTATTATGAGCCTTGTCACAAGTTTTGTTAGTGGTGATACAAAATTCTCCCCACTCAAAATTGTTTTACTCCTACACAATGTTTCCTTATTCTTAACTATTCAAATTAGCCCCTCAAAATCTTGAACTGTGGAAGAATGTTTGCACAAATGGCAATCATTCCACTCTCTGTGTTCATGCCCTTAGGTGGTTTCACCCTGACTCTAGGATTGGCCATATGACTTGCTATATGGCTCATGGGATAATACATATTAATAATGGCAGACACTTGAAAAAGGCTTGCCACATTCCCGCCACTCTTAGGAACTCTGTGACCACCACCCTGAGAGCTAATCTGGGCTAGTCTACTGGAGGACGAGACTCTGCAGTGGAAATGACCCTTCCCAGCTGAGATGTCCCCTAGATCAATCAGCCCGGTGACCACCAGACACATAAATGAAGCTGTCTTAGACCATAAATTCCAGTTGAACTGGCTCAGACCAGAAGAGCTACCCAGCTGACCCTGAGACCTAGAAGAAATACTTCCTGTTATTTTAGTCCATTAAATTTTGTGCTTGACTTATTACGTATCAAAAGCTAACTGATACACAGATGGTGTACTTTATTTCTTTGAATCTGATTAGAAGCTGATAAAATGCTCTATGTAGGTACTCAAGATATATTTGAAACAACGATGTCAAAATTTTGTTAGGGGGTTTTGACTTCTTACCTCTTCAGGGGGTAAATTACACTGAGATGCCACAGCAGTTATGTAAGCTTCCACTACCACTGTAGCCTGAGGGAAGCCAAATCCGCGGAAGGCCGTGTTGGATGGCAAATTTGTTTTGCAAGCTCTACCCCGGCACCGGAAATTAGGAATATGATATGCATTTTCAGATTTCAACACGACGAAGTCTATCACCTGAATTAAAGCAAAACAAAACAAAACTTCACATCTATCAAATATTCAAAATCACTTAACCAAATTTTATCTCTAAGTAGAACCCTTCATAGAATTTATCTACTTTGCATGACAGATATTCATGCAAAGATAGTGTGGCAATACAGCTCAACTGGTAGCCTACGGGAAAGGCCTATTTCCTACCGACTCAGACTCATCAGGAGTACATCCACTGTTGATATAATATTCAACATCAGCAGCTTTGATCACACCATTGTTCATGAATCCAATCTGCAAGGTGATATAAGTAAAACAACCTTCTCAATACAACCATGTTAGTATACACACACATGTGATCACAGTTGTCATCAGACCATGTTTGATGTGACAGTCTCCAGAGGGACACTGAGGCTGATACCCAAGCTGACTAGGATCTCAACAGAAAGTTCTGGTCAGTTATAGGCAGCATCCAAATATTCCTTTCAAATGGTATGGAATTTAGTAATTGTTCTCACTGTTGGTTGGGTATCAATGAACAATGTTTTAGGCAGTTTCCTAAAATTTTTTATCTCACTCACTTTGTATTTTCCAAGGAGTGGGTGGCGGCCACCAGTTATCAGCATGTCATCACCACGCTCCAGAATAAACCGGATTGGGCGGCCAGTCCTATAGGAAATGACTCTGTTAATATGCTGGATGCTTCATAAATTGTAGAAACAAAGAGATGGGGAGGGGGGGGCTTGAGATAATCAGGCTTAGAGGTTGGCAATGGGGATAGTCACATGCTTTAAACATTTCAGAAGTCTGTGGGGACAGGACACCTGGGTGGCTCAGTTGTGTCTGCCTTCAGTTCAGATCGTGATCCTGGGGTCCTGGGATAGAGTCTCACATCAGGCTTCCTGCGTGGAGCCTGCTTCTCCCTCTGCCTATGTCTCTTCCTCTCTCCCTGTGTCTCTCATGAATAGATAAATAAAATCTTAAAAAAAAAAAAGAAGTTTGTGGGAACACTAAAATTAAAAAAGCACAATTACTATTATTATCCTGGTTTAGTCATATCTGAGATTTATATATCAAAATGCTATATTATTTGGTTATAAGTTACTTTCCTTTAATTTTTTTATATAGCCCTAAGGGATTGTATGATTATTTTGCAACTATGTGTATAAATAGGTTATATTATTATGAACTTTACTTGGGATATTAAAAGGGGCATTAAAATAATTGCCATGGGGGATGTAGAGGCTGGAAAGGTTGAGAACCAATGCTTTGCTGAGCCTGATCAGCCTCCTTTGCATTCAGGCTCCCTGTTCATGAAATGTCCATTGAGGGCTCCTCTGACTTCTGAAAGGATGTTCCTAGTACCTGTACACCTGTACTTATAAGACAGCCTTTTCTATTGTTGTAAAGTGCCAATGAGTTGAGGTATTCACTTTCTCTTTGTAGCGGTAGCCCAGGATAAGTTAAGTTTGTCTTGAATATTTAGTGAGTAAGGTTCACAAAAGTCATGGCTATTCCTGTGTCTGGTTATTCCATGTGGATGATGCAGAGGCTGAGTGAACATTCCCAAGAGCAGGAGACTCTGTTTCATGACAAAACATGTCCCTTGTAAGGTTACACTTTTGGCCCTCCCTCCACTCAGGCGATCTCAGCTTGATTTATTTTGGCAATTTAAAACATAAACATTTTAAAGAGTTAAAGTCAATGAAAAAGTAATACATGGCTACATCTGAGTCAAAGCATGTAGTGATTACATCTATTATGTAATACTCTCATGAGACAGGTGGCTATTATTATCACCAGTTTATCCGTGAGGAAACTGAGGTGGCCTGTCAAGGTGACCTTGTGAGTGAGTGGTAGTTTAAGAGCAGATCCTATGGCTCAGGTCCAGTGTTCCTTTGCCTACATGCCAACCACACCCTTTGGAGATGAAAGGCTAGGACTAGTGGGCCCAAAGCGGGGGTGCAGGACTAGGACACGGTGGTAATCTACATTGCCAGGACCGCTGACATTAACAGCTGCTACAGTGACTCTTACTTATTGGCGGCCACGGCACCGACAGCTCCTAGCACAGCGGGCTTGGTTACTTTTCCCCCAAACCCTCCTCCAGTTCTTTTCATGTGGCAGGCGATTCGACTCCTTGGGATGTTTAATGTTGCAGCCACAAATTCCTGCAAGAGATAAGTCCCCGAAGCCATATAAGTGCAATGTAATAGTTTACTTCCTCAGCTATGTACTTCCCCTCTGCCTCGCTGAAGAAACCGAATTCAACAAATACTTAGAACATTTACAGAGTTGTACACCCATCACCATAATCTAATTTTAGAACATTTTAAGCATCCCCACAGAAACTCTGGATCTACTGAGCAGTCACTCCTTATCTCCCTCCAGCCCCCAACACTAGGTAACTATTGATCTACTCTTTGTCTCCATAGATTTACCTGTTTGGAACATTTCATATAAACGTAATCATATAATACGTGGTCTTTTGCAACTGGCTTCTGTCACTTGGCATAATGTTTGCAAGGTGTTGAACGCATGTTGTCCATGGAACAGTACTCCATTCCTTTTTATTTATAGCTGAATAATATTCCCTTGTACAGAGATACCATATTTTGTTTACCCGTTCATCAATCGATGGGCATTTGGATTGTTTCCACTTCTGGCTATTTTAAACAGTGTTGCTATGAACACTCGAGTATAAATTCTCGTGTGGGCAGATGACTTCAATTCTCTCAGCTAGATACCTAGACATGGAACTGGGTTATTATGTAGTCACTATATTTAACATCCTTAGAAACTGCCATGCTATTTTCCAGGCTGTGGAAAAATGGATGTGCCATTTGTGCCCACCAGCAATATATGAAGGTTTCAATTTCCCTATATCCTCATCAATGCTTATTACTGTCTTTTGATTACAGCCATTCTAGTGGGTGTGGAGCGGTATCTCATTGTGGTCTTGATGTGCATTTCCCTGGTAACAATGCCGTGAGCACCATTTCATGTGCTTATTAGACATTCATAGACCTTCTTTATCTATTCAAATCCTTTATTGAGCCTGCTTTTGATCCTGCCCCAGGTTCTGGGCTGTGGCCTGTGAGCACCCTGTACACTAGCTACCCCAGAAATGCCTCATGAAATTAACTAGTGGTACCTTAGAAGGTGTGGGTGGTAGACAGCGGTGGTGACCTGGGACATACACCTTATCCGCTTGGAGCCCAGAACTACATACTCTCTATCAAAAGAGATCTCAGAGGTGATCTTTATCACCTTCCTCAATTTATAGAAAAAGATACTGGTGCCTGGCAACTTGTGAGAGATCACATAGCTTTTTAGGGGCAAAACCGTAACTCCTCACTCCTCTGCTGTCCACTTCAAAACTTGCAACCATGGAGGCCACAGCCACATCCCAGCTCAACACCAGTCCCCTCAGGTTTTCATTTTGCCTGGAACAGCAGCTTCCTCCTCCCTCTGAGCCTATACACCCCTTCACGACCCCAAGGTACCAACTCACTCTGCTCTACCAGGAAGACCTCAGCTTTTCCACTCAGTAATGCTTGTCATTACTCCTCCTCCCAGTAGAACAGGTTAAGTATCCCCCTGTGCCAGTCACTATTCTAGAACCAACATCTCCACATCTCAGAAGAGGGGAATGTCTGAGGATTTCCTTTACTTGCCTGAGTGAGGCAATGCCTTATATCTCAACCACTGGAATAGGACTGGAAATCACCTGCTACAGCATTGGAAATGCAATTGCTTTACAAGTGCATCACCAATACATGCAAACATTAAGACAGAGAAGCAACATGAATGAGACACAAAGGGAAATTTAAATATAATACTAAGGCTTTGGTCTCCCTGAGATTAGGTTTTACACTATCAATTGTTATAAGGGTAAAGTAAATCTCGTCCTATATTTTGGAACTTAGCAAGATTTTCATCTTTCTGAAAAGTCTGCCCTTTTAGGGAAATATTTGCCCTGTTTTCTTTATTCTGGACTGTAGCTTATGTCAAGTATACAGAGAATTTCACTCATAGGAGTGGAAGGAATCCAAGGTCCCCTAGAGCAGAGTGCCTGATTGTAGTGCCTCATAGCACGCCATCATCTGGAGTCTCAATTTTCAAAAATATCTGGTTACCTGCACATGGCTTGGAAACTGTGTCCCAACGTACAATACCATTTCTTTATCTTCTTCTTTTGGGATAGCCAGGATAGTTTGTGTTTCCATGTAAAAATGTTCCTGCCCTTCTACGTGGGCCTCACCTGAAAGGCATACGTACAGGACAATGCTTATTTGAAAATCTCAAATTGAGGAGACTCACTGGTATTTGGTTTATGAGGAGAGAATTGCTTTAGCTTATGGAGAGCTGGGCTTCATATCATTTGATTAAACCATTTTTTTTCTAATTAAAATGTGTTGTACACCACCAGCTGTATGACACTGGGTCATTCACTTCCTCTGTTGGCTTCAGTTTCCTTATCTCTCAAGTGGGGTGGTGAGTTCCATGATGTGCTGGACTTGAGGATACAGACTAACTTGGCCATACATCCAGGTGCTATTATTTCTTTGGTGAATTTGGCCAAGTTATTAAACCCTCATTTCCTCCTCTGTAAAAGGGGAGAGGGAGATAATGACAATATGTCCCTCAATCTGGTGACATTAGGATTGTTGAGTCATAGAAGGTAAGTAGTTTGTAAAAGGACACAAGGTTTAAAATGGTCGATCTGAAGTTGTTTCTTTCCCTAAAACCAGCTTGCTTCTGATGGTTTAGCTGAGATTTTTGGCTTGCTCAGTACACCCTTATCATTTTGTAGGTTATACCAGAAGAGGCATTTGGCCCTAGTTTCAATATTTGGAAGGCATTTTTACTTTAAAATGAAATAAAATACTGAATGCTTCAGTATTTTACTTTAAAACTAGGCAATGTATGTCAACTATAATTCAATTAAGGGGATCCCTGGGTGGCTCAGCGGTTTAGCGCCTGCCTCTGGCCCAGGGCGCGATCCTGGAGTCCTGGGATGGAGCCTGCTTCTCCCTCTGCCTGTGTCTCTGCCTCTCTCTCTCTCTCTCTCTCTCTGTCTATCATAAATAAATAAATAAATAAATCTGAAAACAAAACAAGACAAAACTATAATTCAATTAAGAATAACAACCACAAGAATTAGCCAAAAGATTCCTGTGCTGCTAAAATAAGTGAGGAGTTATTTTTGCCAGGAGTCAAAAGAGTTCTTGGGACAACAAAATGTGAGTCATGCAAAAAGGTCCAAAAAAAAGAAAAGAAAAAAAAAAGAAACAGTCTTCCAGATTTTAGTAAATGATTAAAAGCCTTACCAAACTCTCTATTCCAACTATTTAGGAGAGGGTGATAGATTCTGTGAAAATTACTAATTTCTCTTACCCAAGACTGGACATAATTTTCTTAGTAAAGAGTTGTACTTCTCAATCCTGGGTATACCTTAGGATCATCTGGGAGCTTTTAGATAAATACTGATGCTCTCATCCTGTACTCCAAAGTTCTGATTTCACTGGTCTAGGATGGGATCTTGGTATTTGTATTTTTAAAAAAATCATACTAACTAGGTTTTTGCCAGTTCAGTAAGTCAAAGCAGACAAACAAACAAATAAACCAACAAATAAATTATAGTATCAAGATTGGAAAAGATAAATAAATATATATGTCATATATATGTATATAAAAATATATGTCATATATAATTGTATATACAGAAAATTCAAGACTTTTAAAATAGTAAGTGAATTGAGTAAAGTTCTTAGGTAAAGATCAACATATAAAAGCTAATTGTTTTTATATATTAGACACAAACTAGTAGAAAATGAAATAAAAATATCATTTAAAACAGCATCATAAAACACCAAATACTAGATATAAATATTAAGAAGAATGTGCAAGATCTCCATAGTGGAAACTACAGTTATCGAGAGAAATTATGCCTAAATAAAAGGCATGTCCTATCCTATTCATGGATTAGAACTTATCACTGTTAAGATTTTGAGTTTCTAACTTGATAATGTTTTAATGCAATTCCAGTCAAAATCCCAGCAAGATATTTTTAGTGAAAATTGATAAGCTGATGATAAATGCATATGGAAATGCAAAGAGCTTATAATAGCTATGGTCGTATTGAGAAAGAATTAGCAAAACGACATTACACTCTGAGATTTCAAAACTTACAATAGAGTTATAGCAAGTAAGACAGTGTGGTCTATTACAAAGATAAATAAACAGATGAGTGGAATCTAATAAAGAGTTCAGAAATAGAACAACACATATGTAGACACCTGGAAAGCCATAAAAGCTGCACTGCAATTCAAGAAAGGAATAGATAAGTTTTTAACAGATGGTGCCAGGTAAATTGGACATCCATTTGAAAAAAACTGAACCTTGACCCTGTGTCATGCCAGACAGAAAAATTAACTTGAGATGGATCATAGGCTTCAATGTCAAGGCTAAAAAATGTTATCAGCTTCTAGGAGTAAACATAGAAAAATATTTTCATGACCTTTGGATAGGCAAGGATTGCTTCATGGGCTCAAGAACACTGGGCACCATAAAGAAAAGACTAACAAATTGTTCTTTATTAAAATCAAGAACTTTTGTTCATGAACAAGAGTAATGAGGACAGTGAGCACACAATCCACAGGCTGGAAGAAGATATGTGCAATACTTATAACTAGCAAAGAACTTACACCAAAAACAAAGAAACTTTCTATAGATTTGTAAGTAAATCAAGTAATTATTATATTATTAATTATATTAAAATTAATTATAGCAATATAATGTAACTATAATATCAGTTATAATTATTACTTTTAATTAGTTTAAAAAACAGGCAAAAAACTTGAACATATATTTCACAAAAGAGGATCTAAAAATGGCCAATACACATCTGAAAAGTGTTCAATATCATTAGTCATCAAAGAAATTCAACGGAGGCCATGATAAGACACTACTCCACCAGATTAGATAAAATTAAGAAGACTGACAATAACCGAATAATGGAACTCTCATAATTGTTAATGGGAATATACCTGGAACACAACTTTTTTTTTTTTATGTTTGGCATTAACTTCTAAAAGTAAATACGTAAAAACACTGTTATTTAGCAATGCTACTTCTGTGTATATTTCATTGGAAATGAGTGCTTATGTTCACCAAAAGATATGTATGATATTATAGAAACTTTATTCATAATATCGCCAAGTTGAAAATAGCTAAATAGTCCATCAATAGTAGAATGGATAAATTGTGGAATACAATGGAATACTCCTAAACAATGAAAAAGAAGTACTGATCTATGCACAATGTGGATGAATCTTCCACACAGACTGTGGAATCAAAGAAGTAGACACAAAGAAAGTTATACTGTAAGATTTCATTTGTATGAAGTTCAAAAGACGTAAAATTTTCTGTAGTGATAAAGACTTTTGGGAGGGTTACTGATTGAGAGGGGGCCAGAGAAAGCTTTCTGGGGGTGTTGGAAGTGTTCTATATATATTTTTAAAGATTTTATTTTCAAATCTTAAAATTAAAAATTTTTAATCTCTACACCCAGTGTGGGGCTTAAACTTACAACCACCAGACCAGGAATTGAATGCTCTACCAACTGAGCCAGCCAGGAGCTTGGAAAGTGTTCTGTATCTTGATGTGGGTAATGTTTACATAGATTTATATGTATATGTAAAATTTCATCAAACTGCAAACTTATTATTTGTGCACTTTAAATTTTGATTTAAAAATCACATGCGGTTGAGAGCTCTGCATTGGAGCTTCACTATTTCTCAAACCAGATGATAGAAGTTAGAGTCAACTTTAGAGGAGTTATTTTTCTGGCCCAAGACCACTTACCTTCAATGATTTGATCAACATATTTAAAGGCTTGCTCTACATTTCCTTGCTCGATTTTTTTTTCAGTGGTAAAAAATGAATTGTGCTCTAGGGCTTGCTGCAGGGGGAAAACAAATAAACCGAAACAATATTTAGATTTTTTTTTCACATCCTAATAAGCCATTCATCCCCCATCAAACTGATAGGCACCTGCTCTATCAGATATTCACGCACCACAACAGACAATCCGAGCAGTGTGGAGAGTCAGCAGAAACTGGGTTACAATGGACAACAGGCATGGGTAACTCAGTTTTGTTCAGGGCTCTGAGGAAGCTGAGGGAGAGACAAGCATATATGAAACAAGGTCCCATCCTCTAGAATGCTGAGTGATGACCTGACGCAGTTGGGTATTAAGGTGCCAACTTTGTGGTGTGGGGGGTGGGGGCAGATAAGAGAATATTCTCTACTTCCTTTACCAAGGAGAAGGCTGATGGAACTGGAGATGCTCAGAAATGGCCTTGCGTAGGTGACCTAAATTAGGTGCTGAATTGTGTGGAATTAGGACAGTTAGAGAAGAGAGGGAAAATCTTTTGAAGTCAAGGATACCTCAGAAAGCAATAGTTTGAGGTTGAAAACAAGCTGACAGGCCAAAAAAAGAACAAGGCTAGGATGGCTGGGGAGCAGGTTTTCTATCAAAAAGCATCTGGATGAACTTCAAAGGTGAACTGACTTTGGACTATGAAAGATCATGAATTCTATGCTACAAACCTTATTGAGGAGGACATGATTGTATAAGAAAAGTGACCTGATGAACATTGAGGCTTAGAAAAGTTAACAGATTGAAATGGAGTACAAGAACCTCTTCAAGTGGTTACTCTAGTAAATCTGACAATAAATGGTGAGATCTGGGCTAAAGGGTGGAATGGGACTGAAATTGAGAATGGAAAGAAGGGGGCAGACCTAGAGGCATTTAAAAGATAACTGGGAAAGACTTGAACTTGGCAAATCTTGGGAAGAACAGAGGAGAATCAGAGGATATCGAAGACTGCATCCTACGTGGCTGGGTTTCGTAGTGCTCATGTACCCACCTATTCATCTCTCCCTCCACTACACACATTTATTAGGACAGACCACAGGCTTAGCACTTTGCTAACACTGGGGCTACAAAGCACCAAGCAACACATTCTTGCCTTCATTAATAACAACAACTAAAACAAAAATAATAGCAAATTTTTACTGCATGCATTTCACATCTCCCCAGGTGCTGCCATAAGCATTTCACTTGGGTTTTCTCATCTAAACTCACATGACCTTTCTGTAGGTGATTTTATAGTTCCTATTTTACAGTTGAGAAAATAAGTGGAATTTAAGTAACTTGCTAAAATTTTCATTGCTATTAAGAGGCCTTTAAAAGATGGAGTCAGAATACAAATCCAGGATTTCTGTTTCCAGAGCTTATAGGAAGTGGGAGTTATGTTAATAAATCAGTGAACGTCACAACTGTTTTTAGTTTCACAGTGCTGTGGATTTTCCCACTGACTAGTTTTACATGGGTCATAAGGACATTCCTCTGGTGTTACTTATCTGTATTCTGAGGACATGGCTTGGCAAAAAGCAATGGGAGGAGAAGTGGTCACAGGAAGGAAAGGGAAATCCAGGCAGGCAAATTCTCAGTATTATGCCTCGAGGTGCAGGTTGCTGGAGCCTTCCCTGGGAATCTATAGATAACACTGAACAAAGTATAGATGGAGCCCAAAGTATACTATTTTGTGCCTTTATCAGTTGGCTTATGCCAGAAGTATATTGCCCTAGTCATTCTAGAAGACACAAAGTGGCCTGACTACCTCTATTGTGATAATCCTTGGTTCTATGTCTTCATAAGTGATCTTCACTTTTTTAGCCGCCTCTCGTGCATGAGCATAGGTGTCAGCAGCCACAGTGCAGATAATCTGACCCACGCAGATCACCTGCAGAAAAGCCACACGTGGAGATTAGCTAAGACACAGAATCATTAAAAAGAAATAACTGTCCCCACATTCTTACATTTACCCATTTGGGTCTCTGGACCAAAAGAAAGATTAGTTTCTACCTATGAGAATAATTTAAAACATTGGCTTGAGTGGGATTTAGAGGGTACAAAAACTGGGTATAGAACTTAATTACCTGGCTTCTGATTGTTTTCAGGTACATTCCTCACCATTCCCATACCACACACTTTAATCCAGTCATCCTGAAATTCTGTTGGTTCTTTTAATGTCCTAGGCTCTATATTGCTTTTACAGTTTTCATAATTATTTTAGAAGCCTTCTTTGAGAGAGGGCTTTAGGACTTACGATGAGAATCTCAAAAGGGTCCACAATTCAAGAGAGAATTTGAGAATCACTGATGTGGAGTCCCTGGTTCCCTGTAAGTTTTTGTAATGTGAACATGAATCCATGGATGTTAGAGTCAAAACCAATAGTCATTTTGGTGTCTCCAGTGGAGCATTTGAATAATAATAGGCCCCATAGAAATCACACACCTCATTCTGCGCATAGAGAATCTCTCCACGATGGTTATTACTTCCTGGCACATCCTCTGCTGTTATCACATCAACAACACCTGGAAGGGCCAGGGCTTCTGAAGCATCAAAGGATCTAGGAGAGAAAATTTGAAAATGCACATCAAAGTTGCAGGAGTGAGTTCAGAGTACAATATAAATGATTCCTCATACACAGGGAAAAATTACAATGGACCTCATAACTAAATCATGGGACAGAACTCTGTGTTGAAAAGTGCCAACATTTATTTAGCAGGTGTTTGGGCTCTTGGCATTAGATGCTTTCAAAAATATGCTTAAAAAAGGACTGATTTTCATCCAGAAGAGGAAATGAATATTCTTAGTTGACTTAAATATATAAGTTCTCAATTTCATTTATTTATTTATTTATTTAGTTCTCAATTTTAATGTGAAATCGTGAATGCATTCCAGTAATACATGGAAACATCTTTTATTTCCTTACATGATCTTTGCATGAGCTTTGGTGCTGGTGACTACAGCCAGGAAGAGTTCTCGGGCAATTGGGGGCATGTCATCGCTAAATACAGCTTCCCCTGTGGCATGTTTGATGGCTGACTGGTGCATGACTGGGTGGCCGATGGGGTCTTGTGGGGGTTGGTAGGGATCCACACACTGTCAATGAATAAAGTAAATTATTTTACCTCCAGACATTCTCATTTGGCCTGATCTGTTTTATAAGTCAAGAAAAATTATAGGCAATTGGTATGCATATCTGTGAGTCAACGTTAATAAATGTCTATTGAATATCATGGGAAAAGATATATTCTGATTATAATCTACTCCCTCACCTCCCCAAAAGGAAGCCATTGTTCTCATTCTTAAAGATTGTATAAGCTTGTATCAGAATAGACATAAACACACATTAAAATGACAAGATCAACTTCCTAGAGCAATGAAGAACAGTTTATATAACTACTATGGTGCAAAGAAAATATACAAGTTCCTGGGAGATTTAGGGTGACTGTATTAAAGCAGGGAAGGCTTCCTAGAAGCAGTGAATGTAGAGTCCGTTTTTTTTTTTTTTTTTTAGAGTCCGGTTTTGAAGAAAGGACAAGCATTTACCACGAAAAGGAGAATATTTTAAACAACAAAACTGAAATAGTGGAGGAGGGACATTAATAATCTAATTCCTTGTGAAGACTTGAGTAAAACCATAGAAGCTAAACCAAGCAAATCGTGTGTGAGTGACAATAAGTAATGTTGGCTGGTTTTGGTAGACATTACCCGTACAAATAATAAAAAATATAGCTATTGAAAAGAGGGAGATATATGCATAATGCATGCATCTGAATGCATAGACAGATTAGAAAATAAAAAACTCAAAAAATAAAAATAAAAAAATAAAAACTCTGTCCACTGACCTGGAACATCTGAGTTCCTTGGGGTGTTTTTATGGGGAAATCTTCTAGAGCACTCATGAACTTTTCTGGGATATCAGGAAACTTCTGGGGATCCTGAAAATAAGATTATTTCACATTTAACTTTACAATCTGAGTCACTAGCTTGGAAAAACACATGTAGAAATAGGTTATCCAATTTATTCTCCCAGATATTAGTCACCAGATCTGCTGGGAGAGAGTCCGGAGCGTCCAGCTCCCTAGGCTAGCAGCAGCATGGCTATATCTACTTATGCACACAGGAAAGTGTATGCTATTTCCAGGAAGTGGAGACTTCCTTTATGACCAGTTCTCCCCCCAAAATGGATGGAAATATGTGCGCTTCCAAATGGTGGCTGTGCTTTCAAGTCTAGGCCAATCTTCTGGGCATATATCTCAAAGAAGCAGCTGAGGGAGCGGATGAAGATTAATCCACAAGGATGTTCAGCTATGGATCATTTGTCATAGTAAAGAAACTAGAATTACCCAAATATCCAATAAGAGGGAACTGACTGTCGTGAATTATAATTAAGTGAAAAAAAGGATTACAAAAATTTATGTACAGTATGAACCCTTTTTCCTGTAAAAAAAGAAGAGAGAAATATATATGTATGTATTGCAAATGTTAACAGTCTTTATGGTAGGATTATTGGCTTATAGTTGATTTTTAAAATTTTTTGCTTCTCTGTTTTTGCATTTTCTACAAAGATAAAATATGTAATATGTAAGAGAACATATAATATATAAAAAATAACAAAAACATACCTAATACATTATATGTAATAACATATTAGATATATGCTGATCATATACATATATACTGAACATATTATGTAATAAATAAGAGTATGCAATAATTTATATTAGAATATTATGATAATGCTAATAATAAATAATGTTAACAAAAATGGTAAAAAAGGACTGGCTGAATTAATAGAATAAAGCTTTCAGCCATAAAAGAAATGTGTGTATAGTCATTTATCTGCCATTTTTGGGTCAGTTCATGACTTATTATGGGGACAGTCACAGTCATGGACCACACTCTGAGAAATACTGCTGTGAAGGTCATTTTAAACTAGGCTAGGTAAGAAAAAAATAATTAAAAAACCAGAAGCCATCAAAATATCCAAAAGTAAAAAAAAAAAAATATATATATATATATCCAAAAGTAAGGAACAGATCAAATAATGGCTCATCTATCCATAGACACATCATGCAACCATTATGTGATTATGTCGTGAAGAATATTTGATGACACCGAATGCTGTTTGTTACTAAGTGAAATAAGCAAGCTATACTAAACAGTTCTATAGATGTATACGTGTGACACATATATGCACACATCCATAAAGAAGAGTTTAGAAGGATACACTCTAAAATATTAGTAATGGTTATCTACGGGTGGTGGAATTACAAACGATTTTCTTTTCCTTTTTGGCTTATCCACATTTTCTGAATGTTAAAGAAGGTATTGTTTTAACAAGATATTTTCTTTATAATAGGAAAAGATGTTATAATTTACTTACTGAAAGCTTTTCACTACTGAAGATCAACTCGATATTGTATATTAGTATTGTCACACAGCCTATAGGGCAAATGTAACAGCAAGATTGTCCCCTTCTCAGCCCAGGAGAGAAGGAGAGGGGAGAGAGAAGAAGGGCAAAGGAGGCTGGGAGGCTGCACTCTGTGGGCTCCATCCCCTCTGTCCTCATCATCTGATAACCTTGATGCAGTAGGGAAGGGAAGGGGGAGTCCTTCACAGTACAGACAGCTCAGAATGTCAAGGCTCAGAGACTGGAGAAGTCATTTACCATTTTATTCAGTCCTCGCCTCACTTTGAGGTAGAATTTGAAGAGTAAGCTGATGATGAGGGTTCGCCTGTACTCTACCATGCCGCCCCCAGCGGCTGGCGGAATGTCAATCTCATCCAGGACCAATCGGCAGGCATCGCTCAGCATTTGGTCATCCCATTGCCTTGTAGAGAAGAATGCAAACAGGTCACAGAAGAGCTGAAGACTGGCTAAACTGACAGAGCAGGGGAAGATGGAGGAAATCAGCTTTCATCTTTGGAGTCTGGACAAAATACCCTCACACATGTCACTAGCTTTCTTTAGAATCTGCTGCAGTGGCTTCCAAATTTTCCTTACTGTCCTCCTTTATTATTATATGTAACTTCAAGGCCTGGGAATGATGACTCCCCTCAAAGAGCTTGGGTAACAAAGTACTAAAATCAGAGCTTCCCAAGGAATCTCTGTCTTGTTCCCTGCTGTATCCACAGCAAACAGGTCAAGCCTGGCACACACATGCGCAGGTAATGACCGGAAAATGACCCAATTATTGATGATAGTTGTAACACTGTCACAAAGGAAAGTTTATACATGCTTTGAAAGCATCAAAACATTTTAGTATCTGAGAAAAGAAAGCCACATTTAGTTGTGCTGCCCTGTTGACAATGAATATTATGGTAGATAAAAAATTATTATGAAAGCACTACTTGGAAGAATTTTTGAAACTTAATTTCCAAACATTAGAAACAATGAGAGTGATAGGATGAAGACCATTTAACCTTTTGAATATTTCATCTTCTTTCTGTGGTGGAGGGAGGACATTTTCAGATGTCGTACGGCCCAGTATTAGAAACATTTACTTATGTTGCAGGTTAATAAAAAGAAAATTTGAAGATAATATCTACTTAGATTAATTTGTACATTCATCTTATTATAGAAACTATAATAAAAGAATTGAAGAAGAATTGAAGAAGATTGGCTTTTGTTCCTACTTTTTTTTTTAAAGATTCTATTTATTTATTCATGAAAGACACAGAGAGAGGCATAGACATAGGCAGAGGGAGAAGCAGGCTCCTCACAGGGAGGCTGATGTGGGACTCGATTCCAGGACCCCGGGATCATGTCCTGAGCCAAAGGCAGATGCTCAACCACTGAGCCACCCATGCACCTGAAGAAGGTTGGCTTTTGAGTGACTTTTATTTTCTTTATATTCTTCCACAGCGTTTAAATTTCCTATATGATTATGTAATATGTATGTAATCAGAGAAAAATTCTCCAAGTGCTATCTTCATTAAAATATTAAAATACAAAGTGCTGTGTTTCATATCCAGATGTGCTGTCACATACCTTCCGATGAGCTGCTGGCACGTTTGGCTTGCAGAGACAACAGTGGAGCCAACACTTCCGTAGAACATTTGAAGGTTCTTGATTGTGTCTGTACCATCTTCAAACTTCACACTCATGCCAGCATTGACAATGGCAAAGGCATTCTCCTGACGTTGGGCCAGCCGGAGTCCTGACACAAAGTGCCACTGGAAACAGAGAAACACCCAGAATATTTAGTGTTCTTCTCCACTCTCTGCCATATGACAACAATGCTGATGATTAGTTATAATGAAGAGGATCCTGTAAATGATGCTGTTGACTACCATGTTGGCTGTATGTGAGTACCGGCCCATGGGGCCTTACAGGTATTAATATTTTTTTTTTCAGGTATTAATATTTGATCCTCAGAGCAACTGTACTCATTTCTAATTTACTGATGAGGAAACGGAGAGGTTACATAACTTCTACAAGGTCCTACAGTAAGTGGTAGAATTGAAGTTGAAATCTAGGCAGTGGGGCTCCAGAGTCTATGCTCATTTACTTTCAACTCCGAGTTACCACGTGTGGCCTCAGGGAAATGATTTAAACTGTTTGGGTCTTAATTTTCTTTAAAATGAGAAGTTGCATATGATCAGATGGTGCCTTTGGGGCTGCTGAGAGCAGTAAGGGAAAATCAGGAGGTGTGCTGCCTCTTCTGATGAACTACCACACCTCCACTTTTAACTGTTTCAGTTTGGCATTCTCTGTAAAATTCAGGTGTGTGTAGAGTTTTACTCTTAAAAAAAAAAAAAGGAAGAAAAGAAAAAAGCTTGGAAACCACTGGATCACGTGGTCTTTAAAGTGTTTTCCATGGTCACCTGGGTGGCTCAGTGGTTGAGTGTCTGCCTTTGGCTCAGGTCATGATCCTGGGGTCCTGGGATCAAGACCCACATTGGGCTCTCTGCAGGGATCCTGCTTCTCCCTCTGCCTGTGTCTCTCATGAATAAATAAATAAAATATTTTTTAAAAAAGTGCCTCCCAGATTTCAATCTCTCATTCTAGGCTTAATCTCATTACTAGTGTGAAATATTAGAGCCACAAAGTAGGAAAGCCTATTTGTGTGGCCCCATCTTGGTAGGGGTGCCACCATGGACCCTGTCAAAGATAAAATATATTTTATTTAGAAAGCAAAAGTGATAAAGAGATGCTTGAGACACATTTGACCATATTTATTCCACTATACTGATAGGTGGGGACTTCCCTCCCTATTCCAGCTGCCACCACCCTCTCGCTCACCCACCTGAATTACTGCATTACTGCATTAGCCTCTCAACTGGCCATTCAACCTTCAGGTTATCTTCTAATCAGCTTTTCCTCAATTTTTCTTATTAGATTGGTATTCCTAATACCACTTTTCATTAAGATTTTATTTGCTCTAATAAAGGCCCTCAAAGATGGCTATCTGCTAGGACATGGACAAATTCCTTGATGGAACAATAGAGCTGCTTGGTGATGGAGCCCCAGCCTCCCTCTCAGCCACATCTCACAGTGTTGCTCCAGCCACCCTGCCACTCCACCAAGCCTCTATCCCCAAGTTGTTCTCCCACCTGGAATGAGCACCCACTTCTCTCTAGTGATCTTTCCTCTCTTCCAGAGGAAGAGCAACACCCAGGGAAGACTCTCCCTGTCACTGGAACTACCCTGTCTCTTTGTGCACACATTCCCTGTCTGAGATGGTCAGCGATTTCCTATTTCAAGCCCTTCCTCTTAGATTTAGAGACCTTTGAGGACAGGACCCCGTGTCTTATGAAATAAGTGTAGTGTTTTCTGGATTCAGCATTGTGCTTGGCATGTAGAGTGGTAGATAGTTAATAAACAAATAATTTTATTTAAAGTGGCTAATAAATGTTGGTTGATTTGGAAGTATCTTTATGATAATGAACTTTCAGTTTACTAGAAACTCGCTATAGATGAAACTGATTATAATTTTCACAATCTTGGCTAAGATGAATATTTATCTGAAGTAAAAAATTCAACTCACACAAAGGGCTCTCTGTTTGCAGTGAGATAGGGCCCACAGAAATGTTACTTTTTCTTTAAAAACTAAAAAAAATTTCAGTATAGTTAACTGAAATGTGTTAACATAGTTAACACACAATGTTACATTAGTTTCAGGTGTACGACATAATGGTTCAACATCTCTATACCTTATGCTTTGCTCACCCAGTGTAGCCACCATCTATCACTCTACAACACTATTAGAATATCAAGAAATGTTTTCCTTTTAATTTCTTTTAAAAACAAAAGAAAAAAATGAATACAATAATAATGAATATATAACACTGAGTGAGACTTGACTTTTTATACTGAGAAAGTCATATTTTTTAAAATTTTATTTTATTTTTTATGGAGAAAGGGATCCACAAAGGTAAAAGTGCCTAGAGTCCATGAAAGTCACAATGTTGTTCTGATATAAAAGGAAATCAAATGGTCCCATGAGAATTTGCCCCTTCCTGTGAGCATACCCAAAGTCTACCTTCAGGGCAAGCTGGGCTCCCTGCCAGTGCGCAGTGAGTCAAGGCGCCTTTACCTGAGTAGAGTAGGGAATATAAACAGATAACACAATCTCTTCCGATTTAAGGCTGGCTTCAGGGGATCTCTCCAGGAAATGGCTGTTCAAAGGAATCTGCCGTTTTCCTTCTGTTAAAGGAAATGACCTGATTAGAATGAATTTATTAAACTGGAGAATATGCAGCAAGGGATAGATGTGATGCATCTGGTGGAAAGAGACTGCAAGCTAGAAGCCAAAAGATGTGGTTCCTACTTGCAGCTTCTAGGCTGGGTCATCTTAGGCAAGTCACAGAATCTTTGAGGCTCCCAGTTTCTCATTTGCAAAATGACAGGGTTAGACTAGATAATCTGAAAAGTCTTTTCTGGTAGTGCCTGGGTGGCTTGTTGGTTAAGTGCCTGCTTTCGGCTCAGGTCATGATCTTGGGGACCTGGGGTCGAGCCCCACATGAGGCTTCCTGCCCGGTCAGCTTCTTCATCTCCCTGTGCAACTAACCACACTCGTGCCGGCTCTCTCTCTCTCTCTCTCAAATAAATAAATAAAATCTTAAAAAAAAAAAAAAAAAGTCTTTTCTGGTTCTTAGCATTCATTATACACGACTCCCCAGTTTTGGCCTTGAGGAACTTTAAATGTATTTGGAAACAACCTAATACAATGTGTTTCACAAATGAGAAAACTAAGGTCCGGAGGTCCAGAGAGGTTAAATGATCTGTTCAAAGTGCTAGAGGTGGGACAAGTGGCAGAGGTGAAATGCCTGATATATAGGGTTTTTAAAATTTTTTTATTATTTTTTATTTTATTTTATTTTATTTTTAAAATATTTTATTTATTTATTCATGATAGTCACAGAGAGAGAGAGAGAGAGGCAGAGACACAGGCAGAGGGAGAAGCAGGCTCCATGCAGGGAGCCCGAAGCGGGATTCGATCCTGGGTCTCCAGGATCGCGCCCTGGGCCAAAGGCAGGCGCTAAACCGCTGCGCCACCCAGGGATCCCTTTTTTCTTTTTTTAAAAAAATATTTTATTTATTTATTCATGAGAATACACAGAGAGGAGAGAGAGAGAGAGAGAGAGAGAGTCAGAGACACAGGCAGAGGGAGAAGCAGGCTCCATGCAGGGAGCCCGATGCAAGACTCGATCCTGGGCCTTCAGGATCACACCCTGGGCTGAAGGCGGAGCTAAACCGCTGAGCCACCTGGCCTGCCCAATAGAGTTTTTTTTCTTAAAGAGTTTATAATACTCTCTTATTTGATCCACTGTATATTTTAAAAATGTGATTTCTTTTCTTTTCTTTTTTCTTTTTTTCTCTCTCTCTCTTTTTTTTTTTTTTTTGAGAGAGAGAGCATGTATGTGAGCTGGGGAGGGGAGGAGCAGAGGGGGAGAGAGAATCCCAAGCTGGCTCCCTACTCAGCGTAGAAACCAAGGTGGGACTCAATCCCATGACCCTGAGATCATGACCTGAGCTGAAATCAAGGCTTGGATGTTCAGCTGACTGAGCTACCCAGGTGCCCCTAAAAATGTGATTTTAATCGAAGAGAGGGTATCTTACATCAATAGCTCTATGATGCATTTATTGTTATTTCAGTAAGTTTAAATAATTTTCCTTTGGCAAAGCTTAAGCTGACTTTGAATAAAGAGAGAAATAATGAGTAATATGTTCTTCAAATTTGATTTTGTTTAGAATGAAAAGTCCTAGGAGCACTTGGTTGGCTCAGTCAGTAGAACATGTGACTCTTGATCTTGGGATTGTGAGTTTGAGCCCCACACTGGGTATAGAGACTACTTAAAAATAAAATCTTAAAATCTTAAATGAAAAGTCCTATAAGAAAAATTTCCATCTTTACAAAACTTTGAATGCAGTGTGCTATAAAGCTTTAAAACTGCAGATATACATTTCATTTTTAAAAATGCTTTGATATTACAATTTGGACTGTACACAAATGTGGCCAAATAGTTAAGAAAAATTGTCAGGTTCAGCAACTTATCTGATCTACAAGATATAGAACATCTGAGAACAGGATAATTAATCTCCATTTCATCCCTACATTTGAGGTACTGTAGATATAGCCTATATATTTGATGAGTCTAAGTTAGACATAGTTGGGTTCCTAGTTCATGGTTTATGAAAGGAGCTATATAACTGACAGTGATAATTTAAAAATAGAATGCCCAAAGCTTATCTCTTACCTTTAGATAGCAGATTGATAGTAGCATTTCCTGCTGCTAAAATGGGATTTAGGTCAGAAAAATTAGGTCTGCTCACCACATGTCCTCCTAAAGTCTAAATAAAAAGAGATAACATTTTTTTTAAAGCTAGTTATTTGACAAATAACATGTATAGTGATTTGTGTAAGTTTTAATCTAATTTTTTAATTCTCTTCTTTGCTTCATAGAATGATCTGGTATTGTTTTAGGGCAGCTAAATAGTCAAGGCTACATATTGTGCAAGATTCCTATCCCTGACTCCAGTTCACACTTATCCTGAGAAAATGTTCCTTTCCCATGTGTAATGAAGAAGAAAATTTCTTTGAGAGCTGATGCTAGTATGAGTGTCCAATAATATGGGGGGAAAGTGGGGACTAGATAGACTCTGAGTAAACTCTGAAGAACTGGGATATGTAGCATTCCCATTCAAGATGCTTGCTGTACTGCTGTGCAATAGAGTTTTTCTTTGGTACTCCAAATTATCAATAAAATTGCTTCAGACATAGCCTTGAATGGGAAACTTTGAGAGGATGGTGGGCAAGGGGTGATGTTGAGAGTAATAACTTGGTCCAGAAAAAGAGACAGAAGACGTAGAAGGTAAAAACATATAGTGAATTTTGGGAATGACAGAAATAGGGGCAGAGACAATCAGGAGAAATGACCTCCCTCAAAGTCCCACTGAACTCTCCATCACGTGTGGAATGGGCAGTGGTCCACACCAATTACTCTTAAATCTTTTATAATAAGGATACCTCAATAAGCTAGACAATTGGGGGACATCCATGAATAGACATGTGGATGCAGACATTAAGAAACTGAGCATAGTGCAGAGAAACAGCCATAATAGAGTATTTTTAAAACATAGGCTCTTGTTTATTATACCTTGGATAAGACATATTTCATAGGCTGATAGAGCTGGAGAGTCCATTTGGTTGAACTTTAACACTTAGAATGAGGAAATAGTGGCCTACAGAGGTCAAGTGGCTTCTCCAGGATCATACTGCTCATGGGTGACAGGATGGATTTAGAATTTGGGCATCTTCAGACTCCAGTACCATAATCTTGTGATATAATAAGCCATCTCTCACTTTGGATGCACACTTACATGCAGTGCGATAACTCTTACTTTGGGTACATTCACACACTCACACTTACATTGTAGAGATTTGTTCAACATTGCCTGGGGATTCCTCTTCAGAATGTTTTGTGAAACTGAACAGACTGTATCGCTGTCTATAACAGGGTGCATACTAGGGTGCATACCGCCATATTCCTTATCTGGGCTCCGGCAAGTGTCCTCAGATGCTTCAGGAGAGCACTGTAAGTCTTAGTCTTCTCCTTTGGTTGCTCCAAAACAATAAGATGTAAGGCATCATTCAACTGGGCCAGGCTGTATCCCGCACCTATTGTCACCCCTGAAAATAAGATAGTAGAATATAAACTGAAAGTGAACTATAACAAGATGCATGGGCTGCACAGAAATAATCTTTCAAGTGTATCTTCTCTTGTTATATTAACTTAGAAAAACAAATATAAAGGTATTTCTGGCAATTAGTTTTATTCCCAAATATCAAGTACCAAAATCTTTTTCTCAGTCATGTATATAGTCATATATGCCATACATTTTAGGACATACCAACCACAGATATCTGAAAATTATTACTTTGTTAATTCCCAATTAAGTGTTTTCCTGAATAAAAAAAAAGTGTTTTCCTGAATAAATTGATCAAATATAAAAATTTCAGTAAAGATTCTTTAAGATTTTTGTGTTTTTATTTTTTTAAAGATTTTATTTATTCATTTTAGAGAGGAGGGGGAGAGCAGGGGGAAGAGCAGAAGGAAAGGGAGAGGGAGATAATCTCCAGCAGACTGTGCTGAGCACAGAGTCCCACGTGGGGCTCAATCCTATGACCCCAAGATTGTGACCTGAACCAAAACCAAGAGTTGATGCTCAACCAACTGAGCCACCCAAGGGCCCTAATTCTATATGACATCTAAAAGATCATTAAGTCTAAAGGGGGAAGTGACCTACACATTTGTATTGCCCATTTGTCCTTCTTCTACAGCCATATCTTCATATTGTTCCCTTAACGGAAGAACAAGAATAGACACTTGTCTATACTTGGGTCAGTTTTCCTTACAATTGTTTTTTCAGGGAATGCTTTGAATAGTGATGTCATCTAGTTCATGCGTTCTCAAGAAGAGTAGTACCAGCCCAAAGGGGATGAAAAAAAATCTTACTCTTTTGATGTATAAAAAAGCCCTGATATACATACTGTACATAAACAGATATATTAAGATTTATTAAAATTTCATGGAGGAATGATTAGGGGGAAAATGTCTATCACTCCCTAGTAAGGTAATAATGAAAAGTTTGAAAACACTGACTTAGTGTTATAGGCTCTCCATCCTCCCCAGTCTCTTCACTCCCACCCCACCCTAACCCAGTATCTCCACACCTTACCTCCAACCCTCTCCTTTACCAGCCTGGCCTCTCCTTGCTTCATTTGTTACTATGAGTCCACTGATATGAACATTCCAACAGGTAAAAAAAAAATGAATGGGCAGATTGACTTAAAATTAGCAGATCAGAGGAGAAGCAGATAATTTCTCATTTGATTTCTGTTTAGTCATTGGGGAGAGCCTTATTTTAAAGTAGAATTTTTACCTCCTATACCCTGTTATCCATTCAAATGTTAAGTTTGGATATGTTTCTCAGATAGCCTTATTCGGTGCATTATGTGGAAGAACTTGACTAGAAGTAAGAAACCCTGGAATCCAGTCCTGACTTGATCATGTGTTAGCTGTGTGAAGTTGGGGAGGCTATTTAAGTCCTTTGATTCTTTATCTTCTTTAGGAGAATGGAGATACCAAGGCTACCACCTGCTATCTCTGCCTACCAGGACTATCATGAGGATCAAAAGAAACATGAGATGTGAAAGCATTTGGTAAATTGTGGGAAGACTATAAAAATAAGATAGTTACAATTAATTTGTCAAATTTTGTGTCTCAGAATTTTTTTTTTTTTTGAATGTAGGTGAGTAAAGGCTGAGCCTTGAGCAAATTTATGAATCAGGGAGTAATATCTGGCAAGAAACTTTCCTATAGGCCAGCCAATGTCTTAAATCTCCATATTTAGTCAATTTCTCCATATTTGAACAACCGACATGGCTTCTTTCCACCATTATGGCTTTTATGACCATGTAGTACTCAGTGGCATAACTGAATAATTGAATTTGATAAAGCTCATAGAGGACACGCAGTAGGTGCTCAATAAATATTTCTGAATGAACGAATGAGGTCAGATATTCTATGAAGTGCTCAAATAAGCCTAGTGTGTGTAATTATTCATAGCTTACCAACAGCCAATAAAAAAGAAGTTTCATACCATCATCTGTGCAGTCCACAAAATATAGTTCTGGAAGCCCAAGTGGAGATATGAAAACTGGATGGAATTCATCTCTGAATTTAATGCTGGGTCCTTAAGGAGAAAAACATTTAAAGCAATTAGAAAAGGAAGTCAATGGGTGATAACAGATGTTGCTTACTGATAATCCAGAGTGAATACTGTGACACAAACAACACATTTGCAAATGAAAACAATGAAGCATTCTAAAGGATCATAGGTATCTGCTAATTAAAATGAATTGCATTTATGAAGCATTTAAAAAGAGAGACAAATGTGTAGGTTACTTAATCTAGACTAAGGAACACGCTTAAAAACCACTCACCCACTGTAGTGTTTCCCATTATGAGGGGGGCTTCAGGGAAATTGGCTTTCAGTTCCAGAAGGTCGTTGAGGGTCACAGGGGCAATCCAGGTAGTCCTCTCCCCTTGGAAGGTCAGTCTTCTCTTGTTTGGATCTTCTGCCATTCTCTGCAGAGAAACAAAACCAATAGCCTTTTGAGGAAGGTTGCTGAGCTACATGCCATGAGTATATCCACTGCTCCGGTTGTCCAAATGGCCCGATGGGTCATTTTAATTTTCTGGGATTTACCTTGGGAAAAGGTGGCCTATTTGAAACTACTTAGATTGATAAGATTCACATGGGCATCACTGAGTAAACATCATAATAGGTATCTGTCCATCAACAACTGCATGTAGAGTAGAGCAAACTCCATCTATATTTGTGAAGTGAGTGTCTGAAGAGGACGCATCATGGTATAGTGAAAGTGTCTTAGTCTGCAGGCTTCTTGTTCTAGTTCTGCCCTAACAGTGACTCAAAGGGGCCTCATCTTTGGGAATTAGGTGTTTTGGTATGACAAAAATTGCTTATGGCAAAATTATCCTTGAAAAACCTCTTAAATCATTTACCAGGCATAGTGTAAATCATTTTTTTAAACGACTCTCTCTTTACACATACATACGTATATATGTCATGTGTATGTGTATACTCTTTAAATAGTGAGTCCAAGTTCCCACAGGCAGAGGGCTGTGTGGGGACTGTGACCTTCTAGGGAGCCAGTAGAATCATATCCCCCATCTCATGTTCTCTTCTGCGCATAGAGTCATGGAATAGAATGATGAGCATACACACACCATTTATATTCTTCTCTCTCTATTTCTCCCCACTGAGTTGGGATCACAGAGGCTAATATAAGAATAGTGTAATTCCATTATAATAAGTATCATTTTACAAAATATCTTTTTTTTTTTTTTTTTTTACAAAATATCTTTAATATATCTCACAGTGTAGGTGTGTGACCTTGAGTAAGTTACCTATACTCTCTGAGCTCAGGATCTTCAACTGAAGAGGTGAACCAAAGCATATTTGAGGTCCTGGCAGTACCACTCTTCTAAGCTATCTGCTTGAAGTTACTTATAGTGGAACCGAACAAATTCATAACAATGGTTTATTGCATTGGACACACTTCCACCTTTTAATATCTAAAATTCATAATTTCATAGCATACTGCAAAAAGGCTTGTACCACGTCATGTTATGAGACATCAAAAGTAAAGCATCTTACTATTAGTTCAGGAGGGAATATAGGTTCCTGGGATGGATCCAAGGGCTGGAATTCATCTTCATTATACAGTTTGGTACATATCTCAACAAAACAAAACAAAAAATACAAATGGAACTTCAGCGTTACTGAAAAACATACAAGAATTTCTAAATGTGAGACTTCAGAGTCAGGGCCATACTTCTGACACCCCGGACACAAAATGCAGGTGCCAGAGCCACAGAGTACCCCTGAATAGAATTTTGCCCACCCTTAGAGGACTGTAATGGTTTCCTGGGCAGATTTACTGGACTCTGGGCTTCCTCCTTTGGCATCAGGAATTAGGTTTTAAGCTTCTGTCCTGGGTCTCAGGTATTATTAACAGATATTTATTTGCCATGAGCATGAAGATGCTTACATCTCTACTACTTGTGGGGAGGGGTGGTGGTAAACCAGATTAAGGCACAGAAAGTTGTAATGCTTCTGAAGGGAAATGCTTTGTGGTGATTGGTCTCATGAAAGTCACTAGCCTGCTAATTTTTGAAGTGTTTTAAGACTCTTTACTCCCTGAATACTCTTCCTTTTACTTTACTCACTGAAAAGAACAGGAAATGAATGCACTTGGATTTATGTGGGTATTTTTCAGGCTATCCTAACTGAAGTGGAACACCAGATACTTACTTTTTCCTGTCTATTTACAAAAGACCTCTCTTCTTGATCCATGCAACATTTTCCTGAACTTTTCATTCCACAAACAGTTGATTCCTTTTAAGGTAATACAAGAATTTAGAACAAATTAGTTGGTTAATTCTTAAAACATCAACCCTAGTACTTGCAGTCCCCAGGCCCTACAGAAGCTATGGAAGAAGTAACAGAGCATGTCCTTGTCTTCAAGGGCTCTGTAATGGGGTGGAGTGGAGAACTAGCTCTTCCATCACTGAACAATTAGGGAAAATTACAGGGAGCCTGTAACCATGCTATGATAGTCTTGTTAATGTATCACTCAAATCTCAGGGGATCGTGAAGGAGATCAGACGAGGATGGGCTCAGAGAGCCAAGGCTTCCACTACAGTGAGGTAAATGGAGGAGTTAACAAGGTGATAATTTAAAAAACAAACAAACAAAAAAAGGCTTTTCTTTAATCATAAGAGTGATATACCATGTATCTTTAATGAAGTCCTAGGAAGGCAAACTGCCTTTCAGACCTTCTTTCTCTCTTTCTCCCTTCCTTCCTTCCTTCCTTCCTTCCTTCCTTCCTTCCTTCCTTCCTTCCTTCCTTCCTTTCTTCTTTCTTTCTTTCTTTCTTTCTTTCTTTCTTTCTTTCTTTCTTTCTCTCTCTCTCTCTCTCTTTCTTTCTCTCTCTCTCTCTTTCTCTCTCTTTCCTTCCTTCCTTCTTCTTTCTTTCTTCTTTCTTTCTTTCTTTCTTTCTTTCTTTCTTTTTCTTTCTTTCTTCTTTCTCTCTCTCTCTCTCTTTCTTTCTTTCTTTCTTTCCTCTCTCTTTCTTTTCTTTTCTTTTCTTTTTCAAGATTTTATTTATTTATTCCTGAGAGACACGCAGAGAGAGGCAGAGACATAGGCAGAGGGAGAAGCAGGCTCCCTGTGGGGAGCCTGATGTGGGACTCAATCCCAGGACCTTGGAATCACAACCCGAGCCAAAGGCAGAAGCTCAACCATTGAGCCACCCAGGTGCTTCCACTTAAGACTTTCTATACACAAAAATAAACTGAAAACCTGAGTTTTATTTGGGTGTTATTGGAGCTATTCTGAATTTTTTTGATGATTCAAGTCCCAACCATTTTTAAGTCCCAAACCCATTCATAATGGGTTACCGTATACTTTACTTCTTAGGAAAGTGGTTACCTTAATTTTCAGGACACTTCATGCAGACCCAAAGTAATGTTTTTGGCTTGAATTCACTGGTCAGTTACTGCAACTCTAGCTAATTATTTTCATTCTTGTTTATCCTTTTCACGTGTAGGCACAACCCAAGGCTTTGGTGTGCTTTGGAGACCTATGGTTTGACTTTGTACATGGAGTCAAGGAAGCCTGGGTTCCAGTTCTTGCTTTAACACATAGTAACTGGGTTCAGTGTTTTAAATTAGAAAAATAAAACCCCTCCCAACCAGGTCTGTTTGATGTAAGTATGCAAAAGATATGCACAGTATCTGATACATAGGAAGTGCTGCAGAAGTGGTGGCTGGTATTTTTACCTGTAAGGAATTTTCTACAGACTTAAGAATGGATTTGGATTTTGAGAGAAGGAGGTGCACAATAAAGGAACAGATGGTAAATGGCTGAATGTGGGAACTCACGGGAGTGAGATAAAGATACCTATCTTTGTATAATAGTTAGATTTGGTCACCAGGAAAGTAATCACATAATACTAAGTTGAATCATGAATCATATGAAGTTGCTGTTTTTGTGAGTTACAATGGTGGAAGACTGATTCATATGGTTCGACATGAATGGTATCTTACCCAGGATTTCAAAATAGCTGTAGTTTGTAAAGCTTTTTAGATTCTTCATTATTGGCCTAAAAGTAGATTTTTTTTCAAGAGATTTTTTGGTATTTGGAATTAACTTATATACCTTGAGTTGTTTTTGGTCAACCAAAATTGTATAAAATTAATTTTTACCATAAAATATGGGTGCTAGAAACCCATGATAACTAAAACGTGGTATTTCACGTTCTGAAACTTGATATATCTCAAAACTACAGCTTCCCCCACCCCGTGCCATACACTAAATCATTCTTTTCCAATTTCTTTCATCCTGTCTGGTTCCTTAATCTTTTAACTTTGAGGATGACTTGGATTTCTTCCTGATTGTATCCTTTACTGTCTGGAGGTTATGATTCTGGCAATCCCCTTGCTGAAAGTTACCTTTCATATCTGCCACACTGGTCTAGGTCCTCACTCCCTCATTCATGGGAGACTGCACTAGCCCAAGCCCTCATCCCTTTTTAAGCTTATCCTTCTTAGCAGATGCCAAGAATTTTCCCTTTGAAATACCGTTTCCATGTTACTCCCAGCTTGAGAACAGACAATGACCATACATTGGTTATCAACTTTCAGTCTAAATTCCTTAGCCCAGAATAATATCTTTTTACTCCCTGCATTAGGCCACATCAGTTTCCTAGTGAACAGTGGACATCCTTCATTTTCCTACTTCCATGCATTTTCTTACCTGGAATTTTCTACTGGCTTCTCTTCACCCATTCATTTCTATCACTTCTTTTAAGACCTAGCTCAAAATTCCCCTTCTCCAATGTTTCCTTTGTGCCTCCCTTCCTGCTCTTTACTTCTCTTTAATCTACCACGTTCTTTTAAAACTGATACATATGGCATAGAGAATACACTGAACTTTAAATACCTTGCTTTTCAATTATGCTTTTATTATTTCTTAGTCTATATATTTTTCTTTTTTTTAATTTTTTTTTATATTTTTATTTTTTTTATTTATGATAGTCACAGAGAGAGAAAGAGGCGCAGAGACACAGGCAGAGGGAGAAGCAGGCTCCATGCACCGGGAGCCCAACGTGGGATTCGATCCCGGGTCTCCAGGATCACGCCCTGGGCCAAAGGCAGGTGCCAAACCGCTGCGCCACCCAGGGATCCCTATTTTTCTTTAAAATGTCTATAGTCGGGATCCCTGGGTGGCGCAGCGGTTTGGCACCTGCCTTTGGCCCAGGGCGTGATCCTGGAGACCCGGGATCGAATCCCACGTTGGGCTCCCGGTGCATGGAGCCTGCCTGCTTCTGCCTCTCTCTCTCTCTCTCTCTCTCTCTCTGATGTGACTATCATAAATAAAAAAAAAAATGTCTATAGTCTTAGTCTATTAATCTAAAATAATAGAGACTATTTCTTAGTAGAGTTTGCATTTCTTGAAGTCATGTTACCATATACTTTACTTCTTAGGAAAGTGCTTAATTTAGGGCTATAAATAAGACACATGCTAAAGGTTTATTTAAAAAATACCAACAGTGGCATTCAACAACTTTCAATGGTTAGAAAGGTCAACATAGGGGTACCTGGGTGGCTCAGTTTTTAAGCCTCTGCTTTTGGCTCAGGTCATGATCCTGGGGTCCTCGGATCAAGCCCCACATCAGGTTCCCTGCTCTGCAGGGAGACTGCTTCTCCCTCTCCCTTTAATGTGTGCTCTCTCTCTCTCAAATAAATAAATGAAATCTTTAAGAAAAAAAGGTCAACATGAGGGTATTTTAGAAACAAATGAATGCAATAGATGATTTTATGCAAATGTATATTAAGGTATTAAGTCAACTGAAAAATTTTTTTTATTTTAACTTACCCTACAGAAAGTTTTTCCACTTTCTACAATTGTTCGGTATCCAGTACAGCGGCACAAGTTACCTGATTAAGAAGAGACAAATTTTGGGGCGCCTGGGTGGCTTAGTTGGTTAAGTATCTGCATTTGGTTCAAGTCATGATCCTCAGGTCCTGGGATGGGCCCCGCATCTTTATTGTTGACATCATCTAAGTGTTCCCTGCTCAGTGGGGAGTCTGCCTCTCCCTCCCCCTTTGCTCCTCCCCCAGGGTTGTATGTGCTCTCTCTCAAATAAATTTAAAAAAAAAATTTTTTTTAAAAGAGGTCAACTTTTAAGGAATGATAATGAAATATATTGCTTATTTGCGCTTCATTTTTTCAGTGAAATAGCTCTATTAGTAATTAGATTCTTTTTTTTTTTCTCTTGGGAACAGATATTCTTACAAAAAAAAATCTTGTGATTACATTTTCTTCCTGAAATATCACAAAGGTTTCCATAATTTTTTCAATCAACTCTTCCTGCCTTATTTCCTAGGCCTGTCCTAACTCATGTAACCCTGCCCCTCCCATAACATCTCATATGTGTCTATTTGCTAAGCTTTTCTTACATGGTCTTTTCTCTCTCCCATGTTTTCTTAGGGAGAGTGTATCCATTTTTCAAGGCCCTTTTAATTTAAAAGGCCCATCCCCCTTTTCCATGGGGTCTACTCTGACACCCCAGCCAGAGCTGTACCACTCACTGTCTGGATCCATCTGCTGATAGGCCTATCATCAACTATGTTGGAGTAGAGTCATTTATGTACTTGCTTCATCTCCCTCAATGGATCTTAAGTTCCTAGAGAAGGCGATGAGTGTCTTGGATGTTCATGAACCCTCCCAGGACAGAACAATAGGTGTTCAATAAGTACCTGGCATTCTTTTAATCAGTTAATATTTCCTTTTTTTTAAAAAAAGGATTTTATTAATTTATTCATGAGAGACACAGAGAGAGGGAGGCAGAGACACAGGCAGAGGGAAATGCAGGCTCCATGCAGGGAGCCCCATGTGGGACTTGATCCTGGGTCTCCAGGACCACGCCCTGGGCTGAAGGCGGCTCTAAATTGCTGAGCCACCTGGGCTGCTCTTAATCAGTCAATATTTCCAAAGCATGGTGGAAAAGGTGAGGAAAAGTCTGTCTTTTTACAAAGTATATTCAAATTTTGCAGCCAGTATAAATGATATTTATGAGGAGGTTTTAATAACATGGAAAAGCTCTTATGTTATACTGTTAAAATTGTATAAACAATATAAGTTCATATATAGTAGCCACAAGTATTTAAAATAAGAAAACAAAAACTATGCATAGAAAAGACTGAAAGGAAACAGAAGTATCTGATTGTGATTGTTTCCTGAGGGTAGAAATATGAATGAGTTTTTCCCTTTTAATTTTTTTTTGCATTTTTCATAATAGGAATACGTTATTTTTATAGTAAAAATAAATATAAAATTATTATGTTTAAATGCAGTTTAACAATTTCAGAAGCAAAATAAATGTGTGGATTGGGTAGATTTAAACATCCAGAAGTGTAAAAGCTTGATGCCAGTGAGTCATGCGGAAACTTGGTTAATAGGTATACTCCTTTGTTTTTGTTTTTAGAACAAGAATAGTTTAGAAAGAAACTACATGCTCAAGAATGGATTCAGATTCCATAATCTATCTTTCCTTTTGCTAAGAAGAAAGAATATAGAAGTGTGTGAATTAAGTCTCCCTTTGGAGTCGAGGAAAGGAGCTGAAAGGTCTAAAACATAACTACATGGCATGATATATAAGTATTTAAGAGGCAATGGACACCTTTTCTCTGATAAACTATAAGCAAACATTATAGGCTAGAGAGAGCTAGTATCAGAGTTTTTTGTTTTGTTTTCTTGGCTACACAACCGAATGGCAAGTCTACAAGCCCTATGAAAGTCTCACCAAAAGAATGCTAATAGTGCCCACTGTAGAGATTCTTCTGATTCTAAGGGAAAAAAATAGATGAAATTAAAAAAATTCTTTTCCCTTAGTCTTGAAGAGAAAGACAAGATTAAATGAAGTGGTGATATATATCAGTTGACCATTTTAGAATGTTATGTGCCATAACATTACTTTAAATTTTATTTTATGTTATTGTTTCCCTTAAAAATACGAACATGAAGGTCGTCAGTGTGGCTAGCATTTATAATTCTAGAAAGAGTTCAAGTAAATGGATTGTGAACCAAAATATGTTCTCCAAATTATCCACACCCCGCATAATACTTCATCAATTTAGCCAAACTTTTAGCACCATCCCCTTATGGTTGTTATGTGAATTATTGGCACAGAATCTGGGAGGAAATAACCCATCTAAGACTGTGTATATGAAAAAAGCCCCCAAACAACAAGTAAGGCAAATCATAGGATCTCTGCTTTTTTAAGCTCTCAATTCCTCATCAGTATGGCTTATTTCATTGAATAAAGATTATCCATTTGGCCTGGGTTAAAATGATAATTGAAATCATAGGCCAAAATTTTAGAAGTACTTTATATAAAACTGAAAAATTTTAAGTGAAGAATTTTTTGAGAAACAAGGGAAAATATTAGAGAATTTTTATATACCACTTACCATAAAATTTAAGTTGCATATTTTACTTTGTTTTAGTCTACATCTTTTCATCATAATACTGAATTTCTGTCTAAGACTATCTGCTGAAAGGGACAAAGAGCTTTCTTGTAATATTTAGAAGTTTACTTTCACAGCTTTCTTCTAAGAACTAGGGGACAATTACCTTGAAAGTGGGTGTGTTTGTTACAAAAAACTTCATTTGTTAACATGCTTTTGTTTTTTTTTTTTAGAAAATTGTGTTTATTCATATAAATTTGATAGTTATTTCATTTTAGGAGACTGAGTTGCTCACTAAGTTACTTGTGATAACTAGCTGCTGCCCTTGACTTCCTAATCCAACCAGAACATAAAAAGTAAAGTATCTGAAAGTCTATCCAATCTATAAAAGTAAGTGTAGTAGGTAGAGTTAGCGAATGACTCTAACAGACTAACTTAAGAATAAACAACAAAATCTCATTCTTCCACACTACCCAAATTTCCACATTTGGAAAAGATAATATTATAAGTCTTAGAAAGAGCCTATTTGAATGCTTTTGTAGAGTGACACTGGGATCCATTAAGGAAGAAAGCTTTGTGATGAAACCAATATTGTCCCAGTTCTTGGCACCACTGCTTACAAAAGGAAGACAATACTTCCTGGAAAGTATTAAAGGTACTAAAGAAGTCTTCATGTTAGCCAAGTGCCTGGAACCTCAAAGTGTGCCATATTGTCTCTCCGTGGGCTGGGATTTCCTGTCCTAGTTACTCAGGCACTTCCCACCCTGGGCCCTGCCTACAGAAGACCAAGAAGGCTCACCTCCAAGGGCTTTGGTTATCTGCTCCGGGGTTGGCTCTGGGTGGTTTCTCAGCAGTGTGTAGATGGACATCACCATCCCTGGGCTACAGAAGCCACACTGTGTGCCATGACACTTGGCCAGTCTTTCCTGGGAGGAAATAATACATTATTTATGCTTCAAACCTCATGTTTCCCTGCCTTGGGCACCAGAAAGGTCTGCAGCTTATTTATTTAGCTTTCCAGAAACGAGTGCAGGGTAAAGGATGTCATGCTAGAAGAAAAATATTTCTATTTCTTGAAAATATTTCTATTTTTAAAAGTTGTTTTTTTCTTCCCTCAAGAAAAGCCTAGTGGCAGGAATTAATTAAGTGACTGCAATCTCTAGACTCTGATTTCTTTATCTGTGAAATAGGTAATGTGGCTTAGGGAATAAGTAAAATGCCTTGGAGCCCCGCTCCTGTGAGTTTCAGTCCTTACTATACCCTAGTAACTGTGTGACTGTGGTGGTTTACTTGACTTTTCTTCATTTTTAAAATTAGAATAAGAACAGTATCTACAGGATGGTTATGAAAATAAATGATTGAATATATGCAAATCATTTAGCAGTCTCTGGCAAGTCATTTTCATCCCCATCTATATTATAGAATTTCTGATGCACTAAATGACAAAAATCTATATAAATGACTAGAAAATTATAAAGTGTAACTTATTAGCATGTACCAATCATGTATTTAATTTATGCACAATTCAATTTTTATGCATTTAAACACAACAACAAAACAATAAAAAACAGGTGGGAAACATGACTCTGGGGGTCTCTCTTGTGTTTCTTTTCCATGTGTCTCTCAGAGGTTACTCAACTGCCTGGCTTGAGTGTGCTTCAAATGTTTTTAAATAAACATTTTTCAAATAGCATAACCCCTAAGATGAAAGCCAAATACTTGATCTGTAGCTCAAATGAAAGGACAGATAATGTTCTAATGTTAGACGGAAATATGGCTATATTGGATTTATTGCTAGATGGCAAGTTGCTTCAGATGTGGTGTATAAATGTGGCTGTAAATGTGATGGTACATGTTTAGCAACCGAATCTCTGGGGAAAAAGTGCTAATTTGTAGCTTCTATCAATTTTAGAAGTATAAAGTGTCCTTCTTTTAATTTAGGGTAAGGATGTGTCTGTGAAGTTAAGATATATTAAAACTGTCCAAAATCCATAAAGAACTTATCAAACTCAACACCCAAAGAACAAATAATCCAATCAAGAAATGGGCAGAAGACATGAACAGACATGTCAAAGAAGACATACAAATGGCCAACAGACACATGAAAAAATGCCCCACATTACTCAGCACCAGGGAAATACACATCAAAACCACAATGAGATACCACCTCACACCAGTCAGAATGGCTAAAATGAACAAGTCAGGAAATGACAGATGTTGGTGAGGATGCGGAGAAAAGGGAACCCTCTTACACTGTTAGTGGGAATGCAAGCTGGTGCAGCCACTTTAGAAAACAGTACGGATGTTCCTCAAAAAGTTGAAAATAGAGCTACCTTATGACCCAAAAAATGCACTACTGGGTATTTACTCCAAAGATACAAATGTAGTGATCTGAAGGGCACCTGCACCCCAATGTTTATAGCAGCAATGTTCACAATAGCCAGACAATGGAAAGAGCTCAGATGTTCATCAACAGATGAATGGATACAGAAGATGTGGCGTATATATACAATGGAATACTACTCAGCCATCAAAAAATGAAATCTTGCCATTTGCAATGATGTGGTTGTAACTAGAGGATATTATGCTCAGTGAAATAAGTCTATCAGAGAAAGACATTATCATATGATCTCACTCATGTGGAATTTAAGAAACAAAACAGAAGATCATAGGGGAAGAGAGGGAAAAAAAAAACAAAATGAAATCAGAGAGAGACAAACCATAAGAGACTGTGAATCATAGGAAACAAACTGAGTGTCACTAGAGGGGAGCGGGATGGGGGATGGAGTAACTGGGTGCTAAACATTAAGGAGAGAATGTGATGTGATGAGCACTGGGTATTACGTAAGACTGATGAATCACTGACCTCTATCTCTGAAACCAATAATACATAATTTGTTAATTACTTGAATTTAAGTAAAATTAAAAAAAAGAAATATTAAAACCAATGGAGGAATCTTGGTTTATACATCAGTCTCTATAAAGAACTTCAGCTATGAAGCACTGAATATGGCAAAATGAAAATTTAGAAGCACAAAGGATTTCAAAGCTGGTGACCTAATTGGAGTACAATAGACTATGTGGGGGTGCCTATACAAACATCTGTTCCAGTCCATTACATTCTTACCTGCACGGGATGAATCCTGGTGTTGATGCTTCCTACACCTTCCACTGTTGTGACAGCAGCTCCATACAGAGAGCAGATGGGCACCAAGCATGCTGTCACTGGATAGTGGCTGTGATGGATATTTGTAAAGAGAATACATTGGAATCATAGGGAAGTGAGAAATATCATTCAGGGAGTCCAGGAAAGTCACAGACTATATTTCCCTGAAAATATAGAGAATGCTAGATAAAAGCCCATGGAATTCTAAAAGTTACTAGGAAAGAAATTACATATGGCTGGCATCAAATGGTAGAGAGGAATGGAGAAAAAGAATAATGAAGATTTTTGTCTAAGACCTCTAAAAGACTCTCATTCTTTATTATTTGTTATTCTAGGGAAAGGAAACCTTTTACTCTTCAGACAACACACTAATTTATATAAACTCCACCATGGGGTAGTTTAGCCCATTTGATTTTCAACCATGTGCAGCTTTTAAATACAGACACTCTGCTTGCATGCTAGTCCAATTAAATTAGAGTCTGCGGGGGGGTGGGGGCTCACTTCATTGCTTTTTGAAGCTCCTCAGCCAGTTCTAATGTATGGTCATGTGTGGAAGCCACCCATTTATGCCCTTGTCTTGACCATCTTTCCCATAGTAGAGTTTGTATTAATAACAAAGTGCACGTGGTTAGCAACAGATTCTCATCTCATTGGTTAGCAATGGGGTCCAGACCTCATTAGTCCAATTTAGCTCTTTATTCCCGTCCGACTAAGTCCTATTCTCTTTCAGGCATGGGAAATTATCCTTCTCCCAGGAAATTTTTCCTTTATTCTCCTACCCCAGAAGACAGTAAGCATGTTGTTCTTCTGAAAAGACAGGGGCGCTTGGGAGGCTCAGTCAGTAAGCGTTGGACTCCCGATTTTGGCTCAGGTCATTATCTTAGAGTGGTGAGATGGAGTCTTGTGTCTGGCTCTGCACTCAGCATGGAATCTGCTTGACATTCTCTGTCTGCCCCTCCCCTGCCTGCACCCTTGCTTTCTCTAAAAATATATAAGTAAATCTTAAAAAAAAAAAAAAAAAAAAAGAGTGCTGCTCTTGGCTCCACCAGCCCTTTGAATGGTCAAAGGTGTTTGGAAACCACCCAGCTGCCTGATGGGAGACCCTAAGAGAGTGCTCGGTGTATAGAGAAAGAATGTACAACAGATAAATTTTTGTTTTTTTGTATCCTCTAAGTACCCCCCCCCCCCCCACGTTTATTTCCTCTTAATCTCAACCCACTCTCTTCTTTTTTCTCTTCCAGTGTTCATTGTTCAGTCTTACCTTTCTACCTCATCTGGAAAATAGAAGCTTGAGCCCCATCTACTCCCAGCCCACTGCTTCTCACCCAGTGTTGCAGTCACTCCCCTGTGTTCTAGGCCAGGAGGGCAGGAATCCTTTCTCTTACTCCCCTGGGCTCTGACTCCTATTTATTCTTCTCTCCTCATGGACCTGCTCCATACTGATAGTCCTCCTAACCACTTCCTTTCTATAGTCTTATTCCCCTAAATTCCCTTGAAGTTAAAAGTAAATTCAAGTCCCTGCATGGAGCCTGCTTCTCCCTCTCCCTCTGCCTATGTCTCTGCCTCTCTCTTTCTCTGTGTCTCTCATGAATACATAAATAAAATCTTAAAAAAAAAATAAAAGTAAGTTCAAGTGTTTGCTGCTGCTACACAAAACAAAACAAAACCCAGTGTCTCTCTCCAGCTGCTGGCCCATCTTTTTTTTCCCTTTCTTGGTCAAGTTTCTTCAAAAGCTGTCCACAACTATCTGGCCCTTCAGCCATTCCTGTGCCATCTGTACCTCATCCTCCAGCCTTGGAGGATGCTGACCTCCAAGAGCAATCTGACCTTGCTCCAGGAGCAATCTAATGACACTGGGTTACTCCCTGGTGTTTCATACTATTGACCACTTCTACTTTCTTGGAACAGTCTCCTCTCGTTGTTGCTCCTTCAACTCTGATTACATCCTCTTCCTCTCCTTTGTGAGGTGTCTTTCTTTGTACATTTCCCCGTCTGTTGTTCTACAATGTCCTGCACTCATAAGCTCTTCTGTACTGTGCTACATTCCAGGTGGCCCAGGGCTGAAAACCTGCCTTCATCACCAACCAGCCCACAGGATCTTATTTAACTTTCTTTGCCTTGGTTTCCTCTTTTCTCAATGTGAGTGGTAGTAATGACTATCTCAAAGTTGCTTTGGGGATTAAACATGATACTATATGTAAGCTACTTTGAATACTGCCTGGCATATAGTAAGCATTCAAAAAATGTTAGCTATTTTTATTACCACTCTTTATATTGATAGCTGCCAGTGAGTTATAGCTCCAGATGAGACCTCTTCTCTGAGTGATAGGACTGTCTATCTAGATGCCTGTGCACAATCCCTCCTGGGTGTTCCGTAATTACTCCAGTGTGATGTGTCCAAAGCTAAACTTAACTGTTTTCCCTTCCTCTGCCTCTCCTCTCCCAAGTTCCCTAATTTGTGGACAGTAACACCCAGTGACGTAAGACAAGAACTTGGAATCATGCCAGACAACTCCCATGTCATCACTTTGAATCATAGTGAGCAAATTTGCATTTTAGGCCAAGGTGATTAGAGACCTCGTTCAGCCCTTCCAGGCAAATCATTCTTCTTAGTCAAATTCCTATGTCAAAGCTCTAACTCTTCTACCAGGAAAATGTATCACTACTTTGTGTCTAAGCCATTCTTGACCGATTCCCTACTCTGAAATCTCTTGCTTGAAAGCAAAGAAGTATTTGTATAGCAATAGAGAATATGGCCCTGAGAGATTGGCACACAGAACACATATACTCCGATGGAATTGAACTCCATGGGAAAGATCTGGAGCTCAGGAAGTTGCAGGGTGAGCAGGCCTGGAGGTAGTGTGACTGTGATAACCACCTGGAAAGAACAGAAGGGAGTGCCTGTGGACAGGAAAAGTAGGAGGCTAGGTGTCCTTCCCAGATGTGCCTAGGGCAGGGCTTGGCCCAACACAAAGGATACTGGATCTTCTTGGTCTTGGGGTTGTATCTTGATACCATAACAGTACAGGCGCCGCAGCCTCCTCCCCCACAGCTATACTTGGTGCCTGTGAGACAGACTGGAAGGAGGGGAGTCAAGGAAAAAGACAGGCACAGGCCACTTGGCTTTTTACTCTGTTCTTCCTCAGATACTGATAACAAGTAATAGGTTTTCTTGAGTCTTACTGAGGTTTCTTGTTTAAAGAGTTGTTCCATTTTTTTGCATATAAATGAGCTCACTGATGAAAGGTGAGAAATCCTTACAGACTCACACTGCCTTATCTGAAACCCTAGAGGCTGGATGCATTTCTGATGTAAAAATTTCCTTATTTTACAAAGGTAATAAGATCCGCATTCCCGAGTGGGGCTAGGGCAGCACCTGGTAATCAAACACATTAGCATATCTGCATGAACCATAAAGATATTCCCACTAAGTGGGAAACAGAAAGACTACCAAGGGCTTTGTGGTGATCAGGGTTTCCATCCAAATGAGGTATGAAAGGGCTTTTGAATTTAGAGTTGTAGACAATGGGTCACTGTGGGGTTGGTGGGAAGCAGTGCATGGGCAACAACTTAGAAAACTGTCTCTGGGAGGTTTAACTTGCCCTGTTCAGCAATGTATGCATTTACCTTTTTATTGGATTAGAGGATATTAATTTAATAACCACAGCTCCTGAACTGGTAATGTCAACAGGCACCCTGTACCCTTCCCCTTTAAGATGTTTGCGTGTTTTCATAAAGAGAGAATAAATAATATAAGTAAATCTCCTGCTTCAGGTTCTATAAGAATCTACTGGAATTTTGGGGACCTTTTCTGGGTAAAGTTTAAAAAGGATTTCATGGGTCGAAGTCATAATTGGCTTGGGCAGAGGTTAATCTAATTTCACCTTGGAAATTGCTGTCCACAAAGAGATATATCTGGTCAAGATACCCCTGAGGTAAAGAGCTGAGGGATTCTCTGCAGAGGTCCAGAGAGGCTGCACATCTCCCTCCTCTGTTCTTTTGTCCCCAGTCTGTGCCAGCTCTTCCTGCTCAAGCAAGTCAAGCTTTCCACCTCTAGGCAGGGGCTCACCGTCAAGTAGGTAATAACGTGCCATTGAACAGAGCAGAAAAGGAAAAGAAACTCTTTCATTGTGCCTTTGGAGTCCATGAAATTTCCAAGTAAAGGAATCTAGTTGCTTTCTGACTCAATGACGGAAACTACTTTTCAGTTTTCACTGTGTCAGACCTTAAAATAGCTCTGTGACACAGACTTTCACATTGCCTTGAGTGAAAAGTGAAAAATGGATTCAACTAGTTGTTTTCTTCTCTAGTCACCAAACAACTAGTTTGATGGTTCCATTCTCCTCCTCCACCAGAAGCACCTGACTCAAACAGTTACTTACATATTCTGTTGACTCATCCTGAATCTCATCGTTATGTAGGTTGCCAGATAAAATGTAGGATGTCCAGTTAAATCTGAATCTCAGATAAGAAACAGATGATATTGTGGTTTAAGTATGTCCCATACATCAAATTCAAATTTAACTGGGTATATTATATTTCTATATGCTAAAGCTGGCAACCTAACATAGGTCAAATACAAACAATAATGTATCAGAAGTTTAGTTTTTGGGCCTTTAAGCAGAAGAGTTTTCTCAGTATCTTCAAGATACACAGCTCTATTGCATACCCAGAAGAAGTTACCCTGATACTAGATACTAGCAGCCAATGTGTACAATTGACTCTGAAATTTCCACTGGGATCCCGTCTTTCATTAGTGAGCTATAGTCTCCCATTCCAGGCAAGGCATGTGACATTGGGGTCAAACTTGGTTCTTTGCCTCAAGGATCTCACGTCTCTCTCTTGCCACATCCTCCCACTACCACACACAACTCTTTATATCCACCAGAATAATCTTTTAGGTCTTCAAAAGTGCTACATTCTCTTGTTCCTGACTCTACCCCATGCTGTTGACTAGAATAGCTTCACCACCAAGCCTTCCGTTTGCCCACCAAATGCCTACTCAATCTTCATTTCTTCCGTCCCTCCCCAGGCCTGCTGTGAGTGTTTTGCCTGTGACCCCACAACATTACACTCATCACACTTGCTCTTTGCTTTTCCACTGGCTGTGTCCCTCTCTAGACCTAGGGCAGAGGTTGTTGTGTCTTCTAGCTTACACCTGAACACCTGGTGCTTGGTAAAATTTATTAGCTGAATCGAGAATTGTTTTGAGAACTACAAGAAGTATGGGCATGTGAACAGTGTGGGAAAACCAGGACAAAAGTTTAGGGAACCTCTGAGATATTCCATTTCCCCAGTTTTATCCCAGGACCAGGATTTCACAGAGATTAAGTAACTCTAAAATGACACACCCTCCTTGTTCCAAGTACGCTGTAGGCCATTCTCACTTTGTGGTGTATGGTTCCCCGGGTCAGAGCTTAAAACCAGGCTGGGATGTTTCCTTTGGAGAAAGTGATTTACAGGATCATTCCATTGCACATCTAGTGGGGCAGCTGGGATGGGTGAGGTGACTCAGTGGAGGCGGTGACCTTGGGCAAGGAAGGAATAGAATGAGGAAGGGAGATGGGAATACTACTACAAACAAAGTTTGCTCTTTGTGTGACTGTTCCATCTTGGGATGGACGCCTAAGCCAGACTCCAAGTCAGTAGAGGATTGAGGTCTTGTGGGAATCTAAAGTTTGTATAATATTGGGGACCCATCTTAAGGGAAAAAAGACAAGACTATGAATACAAATTATGTACAAGACTTTGGAAAGGGCCATATGAATCCTGTGAAAACTGAAATAGGCTAGTGATGGTGTCTATGTGTGTGGATGCTGACTCTGGTAGAAAACCTGTGGTCACCCACAGATATCCATGAAAATTACCTACTTGAGAAACAAGTAAAAAATAAAGCCCTGACTCCATCCCAGAACTGTTGCATCTGTAATCAGAGATTGGGGCCTGGAAGTCTCAGGTGCATCTTATTTCTTCAGAATGACTTATTTATGATATTAGGCACCAGAAAGGAATGGACAGAGGAATCAGTGGGGAGATGGGGCAATGGGAGGCTGGGGTGATTCTGCCTAGGGCTGGCCCTGGCCATGCCTGCTTGGGAGTCCATGGGTTCTCAGCTTGCTCCTAATACATGTGAATCTGTTCATTTTAGGATGTCTAGAGAAAGCATGGTGACATGCAATGGATTCAGCAGTGATATCAAAGGGAGGAGGTAGGGTGTGCTGACTAAGAGTGAGATTGTGAGGCTGATAGACAGGAAGTAGCAGAACCAATGAGGGAGGCCTTCTTCTGTTTTCGATTTTGTTTTTTGTTTTTTCAGCTAGAAACCCAGGTACTGGAATAGTGAGTGAAACAGGATTTTAGGGGATGATAGTAGCTAGAGTCGTGAAATGTGGGGTTAGGAAACCAGATTGTAAGGGGTTATGTAGTGAGAGACAGAGTCTAGAGAGAAAATGAGGCATCAGGTGCACATAAGTTTGGTAAGGAAATAGCAGGGAGAAACGAAGTCATATTTTTAGATGGGTATGTTGAGGCCAAAAGACAGAAGTGGGGAAAGGAACTGAAGATCCCGAGGGGAGAGGATAACATTATCTAGTATACTGTGAATCCCCAGAGCCTGACATAGTGCCTGGCTCTCAGCAGATGTTCAAAAAAGCATATATAGTTTAATTTAGTATTTTGAGATATTTATAGTTTCATAGGAAGTTGCAAAAAAAAATACTGACAGTGACAATACCTGTCACCTTGCTGCCCACAAAGATGACATCCCACGTAGCTATAGTACAACATCAAAAGCAGGAAGTTGACATGGGTATCAGGTATCATGCTGACCACCAGACTAGAGAGCTTCTTCAGATTCCAGCATTTACACATACACGTGTACCATGTATGTACAGTTCTATGCAATCTTATCTCATAGAACTGTGTCACCCCTACCACAATCATGTGTGCTTCCCCTGTATAGTTACCTCCAAGCCCAAGAAATTCTTTCCTGAATATTTATTGCAGGTCTGTTGAAAGTATTGCAGGAGTAGGGAGTGAAAAAATGTCCAGATCAGGGGTGGAGACCTGAGAATGCACTAGCTCTATGTTAGAATTTTGAAATATATTTATAGAACCCTGTTTTCTCCAATAAGAATTATGAAAAGATTTAAGTGACAAGTCAGGGAAGCCCTCACGGGAAACTACTATCAGTGACATGTACCCCTGAGCAGGTGGCTGGGTGTTTTTACTTTAACACTCCTGAATATAAAACCATCATCTGGGGACCATGGGACTCAAAAGGCCACAAAGTTATTTCTGAAGTTAGCACACTCATGCTTCTTTTGGCTGATATTTGGATGATTCTTTTGGTCTTGCTCGGGTGAAAAATACGACAAATTAAGCATGAATCTCTCACTTTTGGATGCATTTTGTCAACTCCAACTAGACTCTACAAGTCAAACACAAGGGTATCTACCTTGAGCAAATACAGGGTGACCTTCTTTAGAAGTCTTAGCATGATCACTTTTTACCATCCAGTCCAGACTGATTACAGTAAAATATAAGGATATGGACTTTCCTCAGGTAGTACAGTAGGTTTACTTCAGGATCAGCATTCTTCTCTGTGACCTACATTGTGAAATGAGAAAAGGCATTTTAGGAGGGTAATACCAAACATGTATGGCAATTCTATATTGTTTTGGGGCCATGTTTTTGACAGATGGTAGCTTCACAGGGAAAAAATAACAACGGAAACCTAACACTTGGAGCCAATTTTAAAGAAATTACGGAGCATTATTTCAATGTCTCTGAATTTTCCAATATATATGACAATTATAAATTCTGGATTGCTTTTCCTTATAGTTACTCAGAAAGGGCCTATATGGGAAAACAGATATATAGATTCCAAAACTGACTCCGATAAACGTGACCGTAGGAAGTCATAGAAGAGGTTAGCCAGAGATTTCTTTCCTTTTTTTTTTTTTTTTAAGATTCTATTTATTTACTTATGAGAGCCACAGACAGAGAGAGAGGTAGAGACATAGGCAGAGGGAGAAGCAGGCTTCACGCAAGGAGCCTGATGTGGGACTCGATCCCGGGACTCCAGGATCAAGACCTCAGCCAAAGGCAGACGCCCAACCTCTGAGCCACCCAGGCATCCCGCCAGAGATTTCTTAACGGAGTCATGGGAGGAGTATGTTATAAAGGGAGCCCCTCCTGTTCCCATACCCTGCTCCCAGCCCCCTACTGAAGTGGAGGTGCCACTATGCAGAGGAAGAGCAGAAGGGAGCACGAATCTAGCTCTGCCTCTCATGGTGCACTCCTGGCTCTTACTGCCAATAGACTGAGGCTGGCACATGAGATGGAAACGGTCTGCTCTCCTTGGCCCAGACAGTTCTTCTCCTAGGGATAGTCAGGCAAGCTTAGATCGGGAGAGAAACTTGCAAGGAAGCACAGCGATGAACCCAGACGCAAAGGACATTGTTCCACTAAAAGTGTTTTTACTTTTATCATCCCAGAAGAAGGCAACAAACCACATTATTCACATGCTGCCTCCTACTTCCCAAACTCCTTTACTCAGCCAGAGATGAGCCCATCACCCCTCCACTTGGAATCTTAATGTGAGGAGGAGGCTTAGTGGCATCTCAGAAACAAGGCGTTATAGTTAGATTTGCTTTAACACTCTAATTGTGTGGCCTTTGAAATTATTTCCAAAGGTGGGGACAAGATAGCGGGTAGGGAGTGACAGTGTGCAAGCCAGGACTACTGTAACTTCCTCCTGCTTCCCCTATAATGGGGGGAACACGGCCTGACGACACTACTCTATGCTATAAAGACATTGATATACCTGAGACAACATTCCAGGTAAATAGTGAAACTTCCCAACGACTTTAGCTGCCTGATGAGTACAACACTGATTTAATGCTGTCTCCTTCAATCACATGACATGGCCTCAGTTTCCAAAGGAAGAAAAAGAAGGGCAAGATTAGACTTTGGGGAATTAGTTAAAGGTTGCCAACTGCAATTCTGAGTTATCAAGTATACAGGACTCCCAGTCATTAAAAAAAAATTTCAGTAATCATATAAGAAATACTGGTCCTACCAAGAGCTGCACTCACAAAACTGTATGGGCACATCCTTTTTCCTCCAGTAATTTATAGACACTTAGGAAATAATGATCTTTTTAGTAAGTATATAAAAAGAGGAGAAACCTCACCAATAACTAGAGAGATGCAAGCAAAACCCCCGAAGATACCACACCCATTAAATTAGCAAAACTTAGGCAGTCTGATTAGAACAAGTTTGGCACATTAAAAATTGGCAAATTATCTACTGGCACCTGTCATGCAATGAATTATGGAAAAAGTAATTTGTGCAGGATTCTGGAAAGCTACCTGGCAGGACCTATGACACTGGCATCGTACAATATCACTTAAGAGATTCTCTTGCCAGTGTTGGTGAGGAGACACATCATAGGATGTTCACTGCAGCGTTTCTTAGGGGTAGTGGGGAATTGGAAGCATCCTATGTGTCTATCGTAGGGTCCTAGATAAATAGAATGAAGGATGTGTGCACCCTGGAGAATTACTAGGCAGAAGTAACAGGTTTTCAAAGAACAACTTGGATAAATCTCAAGAACAGTGGTGAGTCACAAAAGGGAATGTGTAAGTCACAATCGCATTTGTTAAGAACACACCCCCACACACGTACACTCATGCACGACACCATGCAGGCCAAATACTATATATTTCAAAGATATATCTATAATTCTAAATAGCCATATGGAAAATAGACGGGAAGGATATATAATTAAAATGCACAAGAGTGGATGCTTATGGGGGAAGGAGATAAAGAGAAGATAGGATATAAAAAGAACAAAAATGAAATAACATAAAGCAAAAGAGGAGACTTGTCCAGACTGTGATGATGGTGTGCCACTGCCAGATGAGTGTGCTTTGCTCAACTCTGTGCCCCTGGGTCTAAAGAAAGGAAAAACCACTACAAAAATAACAACAAAACCAGTTCCTTCAAAGAGGTATAGAACTTCCCCTTCTTTGGCCATCTGCAACTTGGCTTAGAAATTTCTAAGACAGTGAAGGGTAAAAACAACAAAATATCAGCTGTGATTTCAAAAGATTGGAGACCTGGAGAGGGAATAATCATTCTAATGTGATATTAAGGGAGAAATGATTTTATTCGCCAACAAGGGAAAAGCAGCAAAGCCCATTTTTCTCGTATTCAGAAAAGTTCTTAGCTTTTGAATGACTACAAATTGTTACTCAGCAATTATTTCTTTGATGTTCCAGTTGGCTTCAGGTCATTCAAGATCCTGGCCTACTGGTAAATATTATTGCTAAACCCAGACTTCTTCTTTGTTCTTTTTTTTCCCCCCTCTTAAGCTGTTGTTTAGTTCATAGGCTTCCTAAAAATGATGTTTTCCTGCTGACAGGCAAAAATCCCAAGAAATTTTGCCTTGATTAAAGTTGTGTTTCTTCCTTTAAGGAAGAATATCAGTAATCTAAAACAACTGAAGCTTAAGAAGCAAAAGCATTAACACCAAATTACTGTCCAAAGCAGTTTTTCATTTTAATACTTTACTAGTTTTTTTCTCTAATTGTCCCAAAGCACCTCAAACTTTTCACTTATTCCTCTTGCATATTAAAGTACAAGGTTGAGAACAACTGGCATAGGCTAAGCATTAGAGTTGCCACATCTCTTTGGAAGTGGAGAAGGTAGCTTACTTATTACTCCATATTTTAGACAGAGATGCTAACCTCTGAGTTAATTGCTCAATGTGAGATTAAGGCAAAACAAAATCAAAATCATTCTTTGCTACTATTGTCCTCAATGTCATATATGCCTTCTATTAAAATAGCATTGGTGAACTCAAGTACAGCTAATATCCAAAAAAAGGGAGGGATGACAATTTTTCATACCTGTGCCAGACTTTGGTCGTAATATAACAAAGAAAATGGGAGTTCCTTACTGATTCCAAAAGAGAAGCAAAGAGCAAGCAAAGGCCCCCATGCCTTAATACTTCGCACCAAACCTTGAACTAATGATCAATATTCAAGTTCATACTACTATATATGACTTGAGTGAGGATAAAGACATAGCAAGTGGCATTGCAGTGAAAAAAAAAAAAAGTTAGCTTGGCTTTTGTCCCTGGTATGCCCAAATCACAGTAATCATCTCATAAACTTACCTTTCTTCCATTCACAAAAAAAATCAGTTCATCAGAATTGGGAACAGAAGCCATCATACCAGGAAAAAAAAAGGTCTCCACCAGAATAGAGGTTTGTTTGTTTTTTCTAAAGAGTAGCTATGTCAGAGCAAACACCTGGATAACTATCAGCCTTGTTAGCAGCAGGCTGACCTGGGGTGATTTATAGCCATACTGCCACATGAGGAGCACCAACCACGGCTCTCTGCTTGCCCTGCCCACAGAGACTTGGAATGGTTCTTGGCAGAGCCCTGTCTCCTCCTTTCTTACAAATCAAGCCAGTGTCTTTGTCCCTTTTGGAGTCTGACTGGTTTCCCAAGGGAAATGTATTTTAAGCTCATGACTAATAGTAAAAACTGTGTTTTAAACAGGGTGTTATCTGGCCAAATCATCAATCAATACAGTGCTATCAAAACTCATAAAACTTCCTTTGATTTTTCCTGTGTAATGGGAGGATTTCATCACGTGTGTAACTAAAGACTTCTTAAAATATGTTTTTAAAGACTCAATTATAACAATCTACAAGTATATTCTCCTTCTTTAATCTTTTTTTTTTTGGTAATCACCTTGTTTCTTCAAATTTCATCAATTTAATGACATCAAACTACCTAAAACCATGAACATGTACGGAGGCTTGCCACGCACCAGTCTGTTCTCAGAACTCCTTTAATCCTTCAACAGCTTTAGAGACTAAGGAATGGAAGCACAGATATTAAACAACTTGCCCAGTGTCACACAGGCAAGGGGTGACGGAGTTGCTCCAGATTGTCTAGAGCTCTCTAGATTCCATGCTCAAGATGGAATCTTGGTAGAAAATGAGGCTGGAGGAGTAGGCACTCCAGAGTATGTAGGGAGGTCTTGCAGGTATATTAAGGGTTATTCTGAGTCTTCTCAATAAGATGGAAGACATTGGAGGGTTTTGACGAGGGTGACAGAAACCATTTTAAGTTTTAAAAAGACTGCTTTGGCTGTTTTGCAGAGAACGAAAAGGTGGGAGCCAGAGTGGGAGAAGAGAGATGATTATAAGTCAGACAGTGGCGCAGTGAAGAGCTGATGAGGCTAGGACAAGAGTGACAGTGGGGACATGGGCAAGAAGGGGTCAGATTTGCTGACAGACTGGATGTGAGGTGTTGGGGTGGGGAGCCGAGTCAAGGTGGTCTCCACAGCTTTCAGGTTGACCAGGTGGATGGGGCTATCCACCATAAGTTCTATTTGGACATGTTAAGTTTGGAAAGCCTAAAAAACATGCAAATGGAAATGGTTAAGTGGGTTGTTGGATATTCAAAACTGCCTTCTTCACTTTTTATCTTAAAAAGGAGGAAGACTCAAGGTTTGGGCAGAGATTCACTTCAGAGACTCCAATCCAGTCTTCCTTTAAGATCCAAGCTCTGTCCTCACCAACAGAGCAGTGTGGCTACACGCTCCCCTGCCTGCCTCCACAGTTCCCATCCTCTCTGAGTGCTTCCTACCCAAACAGGAGTTCGAAGGATCAATGAGAGTTTATCAGAAGAACAAAGAAAGGACATGTCTAGCCTAGGGAACGATTTGTGTAAAGTCAAGGAAGTCTGATACTGCATATTGTTTCAGCGATTTACAAGTAGTTTTATTCGTATACATGAATTGCATGGGTATGAATGACAGGAATAGGAGTATCAAATATCATTCATTCAAAAATATCTGTGTGCCTGACAAGACCACTCTTCTCATGGAGGGGAAGGGTGTGTGTGTTCTGTGGGAATCTTAAAGTATTAGATAAAATGACATGTGTTTCTAATGCGGTGGACAATAAACTAGGGACACAAGGTAAATTCAGGAGATGATGGGCAATGTGACGAACAGGCTAAGGTGATACAAAGTGACTTAGGAGACTAGTTTAGGGTAGTCAGTGCTGAGTACATTTGACCTGAGTCCTACGGGAAGGCCCACGGAGAGACTGCATGGGAAAAGGGGCTCAAGTGGCCCAGAGAAAGAACTGAGGTTGGCATGTTAGAAGGCCAGTGTGGTGGACTGTGGATGGTAGGACAATGGGGGAATGAAGGGAGGTCAGAGAAATGGTAGGGGCTAGGACAAGGGAGTCTGCAGGTTTCTAGGTGGGAAGGGACGCCACCAGAGAGCTTTGAGCCAAGATGTAATATGATGTGATTTGTATTACATCATTCCACTCTACAGAGAATGAGTTATTGCTGGTAACAGGGTAGCATGGAGACCAGCTCTGAAGCCATTTCCCTGTTTCCCATTAAAAGTTGATGGGTTTATGATGGTGGCAGCAGAGGCAGAGAGAACGGGACAAATTGATATGAATTTTGGAGGTAGAACCAACAGGGCGTCTTCAGTTTGAGTTGCTTAATTGGACTTCCAAGTGCACATGTCAGTTGGATATAGGAATCCAGAGGTCAGAGAAGTCCAGACTGAAGAAGCAAATTAAGAGTCATCAGCTCATAGATGATGTAAGCACATACTCCGTGGGAACTGTAAAGTATCAGGAAAAAAGTCACATTTCTTGTGGCAAGATACTTTGAAATATTGGCTGATATGCTTCCTCCTGGCCATTGGCCATTCCTTTCCCCATTCTTCAGGTCTAAGTAAGGACATTTCACATTCCTGGCCTTCAGAGTGGGTCCTTATGGCAGGCATGAAAAGAAAAAAAAAATCTAGCGTAGGCTCAAACCAGCCCTTGAAACTCTTGGCAGAGACACCAGGAACAAAGGCAGGTGATGCTGTGGCCAGGGATGCCAGGGGCAAGTGTCCTCTTCTCATGCCACTGGTCTCAATCTACTATAGGAACTGTACTAAGGGGGTTCCTCTAAGTGAGCGGGACTGAATTTCTGCGGCCAGGTGGAATGGAGCTTGAGATAAAATTTAAGTCTGTATCAATACATCTGTATCTATCTCTATCTCTATATTGTGAAATGCTTCCCTATTTTAGCACATTTAATCTGCATGATAATGTTTGAAGTAGGAATAAAACTCTCCATTTTAAATGAGGGCTCTGAAGCACCAGGGGGAAGATACAGTCGCAGGTTTTGTACATCTGGGTCTGTGCCCTGTCAATTCTATCCATCTATAATTTCACACACTTGTTTCCTCAACTCCCTAGTGAGATAGAGAGTAATTCTGTTTCCCTGGAATGCTAGATATTTTACCCTGAGTAATAAGGTTTCCACTGCAGAACATTGCAGCTTTTAAATGTCAGTGCAATTTCCTTTGGCTTTTATCCATCAATTTTTCAAAAACTGTAAGGCCTGACTCTGGGTGCCTTCCAGCCACCAGTTGGCTTGTCTCAGTTTTATCACTGATGGGACATGCTTGGTAGGAAGACCCAGTATGACCCTCCTGAGGTGTATTGGCAATTCCAGGCTATATTAACTTTTTTTTTTTTCCCCTCAAGCAGGTGGAGCTGCAGCATCTCCCTGGTGAATAGAAATGTGTATATCTGGAACATGAGCTGTTAGAGATTTAACAGCACAGAGATCCTTCCAGAGACCTAGGGTTCTTTAAGCTTGTAACAACATAGCGGTAGTCACTCGTACTACGTGAAAATGGACAAGTAGGCTTGGATTGCTTGCTTAGAGACATAAAACTATGGACCGCTCATTGTCTGGGTGGGAAGTCTCCTCCTCCCTGGAGACCCAGGCCGTGTTCAGAGCTCAGCTGCTTTGCAGACCTGGAGACCTCATCCTGGAATTGCCTTCTCCAGTTGGAAAGTACCAGTAACAAATCAAACACAGACAGAAATACGGCTCTTAGGGACTAAATGGTCTCAACAGATACTGCCCTCCTCCCAAATTCCCACAGATTTTGTCTATAATTTACAATCTGTACTCCATTTGGATTTTGAATTCTGGGTTATCTATGAAACGGAGCCCTCAGTTCCGTCACCAAGCAGCTAGCCCAGAGTTCCACAGCATTCTTGGGCCATGCAGTGATCTACTCCAGGAACTAAGACTTTCCCATGGAGGGCTGGGTAACGTTGCCCTTGCCTTCTTCCTGTAAAACATGGGCTTCTGCAGCAGTTGCCCCTGGACGTGAGAGAGCCGAGAGAGCAGGCTTCTGCGGGCATTTCAGCGTAGGCCCAGGCTCACCTGCATCTCTGCAGACAGTTGGTCTCCACAAAGGGCATTTCTGTTGGTACGTTCCACACTGATGTAACAAAATGGGTCATTTTCCAAGGCTTTTAGTTTTTGCGGTTGTGGCAGGGCAGAGACTGACGAGGTAGGTGTGTCTTCACTCCTTCCTTCTAGCTGCTTCTCCAGGGAGGGGCATTTTTCCTCCCTGCTGCTCTGGTGGTTTGTTTTGGAAGAACAAGCTGAGAAACAGTGTGGAGGGAACAAAAGGAAGATTCAGAGTTGGGGAAGGCGGACAAGCCCCACCAGGGAGAGAATTTGATGGGTTTTGGAGAAAGACCAGTTGCGGGGCTTGAGAGAATTAGGAAGAAATAGGCTTTCTAGAAGTGTTGTGAAGAGTTACAGATTTCAATGAACATTCTTCAAGAGACACGAAGATTGGAACACATATTAACATTACTTTTGGTTACCAGACTGTATTTCTTAGTGCTGCTTGGTACACAGATAGTGGGCACAAGAAATCTGTCAGTATGAAAATCCGGCCATCCAGAACTGGAATATTTATTTGGATCCTAGTGTATTTTGTTGGAGGGACAAGCAGGCAGGTTCCATTGGGTGGACCCAATGAGAGTAACACTACCTGTTATTGGCACTTTCCAGCTCAAGTCCCCCTCTTCTCTCTCAGGACCCACCCACCTGCAATTCCTGGGTTCTGACCTCTGGTGGGCTGATTACCCCACTTTAGGGGTCTATGAAAATGTTTTCCTTTTAAAATCAGAAGAGAAAAATGAATATAAATGAGGCTGGATTATATTTTTGTACCAATGCAGTTGTAAAACACAATTTTCGCTATTTAAGGGAGGAAGGATCCCACAAAGGCAAAAAGCTCCCAAACAGGTTCCATCCTGCACCACCTCCTCCGATCGCAGGGCTTACTAAGATCCATCTGGGCAGGTTGAATTCAGGGCTGAAATATTTGCAACACTTTGTCCACAGACCTAAACCAAATTCTCCAACTTTGTTCTTGATAGAAGTCTGTAAGGTAATCTGATCTTCACCTAACTGCTCTATCTATGCATGGTTCAATCGTCCCGCGTCCAGGGGACGTCTTTAAACTCTGGCACGTGGGCACAATCATGTCCCTGCCCACATTCCCAGCTGCTTACTTCAGTGGGTCAAACCCATTCTTTTCACAAACTTCTATATGACTAAATGTTACTCCCGACTCCTTTTCATTCAGCTAAATTTAATCCAAATGAAAGCTTTGCTGCTTGAGCAGCTCTACCTCATATGGACTTCTAGAATTTGTGAGCCACTCTGCAGCATACCTGGAGAGATGTGGGCCTTTTAGGACTCCACACAGCAAAGGGTCCTCCATTATCTGGATTTTGCTCACCAGAGCCTTGACTCTAGTGGCCAGGCCAAAAGCCTCCCAAATGGACTTCCTTTTCCCTTCTAGTCCCTCAAACTTGTTTTCCACAGTGCAGCTGGAATGATCCATTAAAAACACAAATATGAATACGTCAACGTCAATTGTGTGTGCCTAGTCTTTCAGTGACTTACCCTATATTTGGAAAAAAACAAAGATGCTAACATGGCCCACATGGTCTGAGGGTCTGGCCCTGCCCCACGCAGACTCTCCATCCCACTGAGGATATTCCTAGCACAGACACCCCAGTTCTTGGGCCACACGCCTCATTTTCCCTCCCAGAACCCTTAAGCATGTTATTTCCTGGCACCATCTGCTGCAGTTCTCTCCCAGTAATGCCTTCTTATCATTCAGGGCGTGGTCCTACTGTTGCTCTCTCAGGAAGTTGTCTGACCCCGCCCCCCTCCCATACTTCGTATTTCTTTGGAGCACTTATCAAAACTTGCAATGACTTTTGTGTGATTGCTTGTTTAATGCCAGTCTCTCCTATTGGATCATAAACCCCATGTGGCCAGGGTCTATATTTGTCTTGTTAACCATTATGTCTCCAATGTCTGGCACTTACAAAGATTTTTTTCTCTTTTTTTTTTTTTAAAGAATGACTGAATACATACTATCATGAGATCTTTATAGTAAAGATTTTAGGGTGTGTCTGCTATTGGTTTCTTGTTCTTCCTCACTAAAGAACTGATGATAAGCCTAGGCAGTGTGGCTGAGAATAAAATGTATTCCTTCTGGATCCTCCTCTGGGTGGTCTATGTTGTTCTTGTCCTTCTATGAGTCCCACTCTATTTCAGGACTCTTAGTGCTCATCGCAGACAGTTCTTCAGCTTTCTGCTTTTGTACCTGCTTAAAGAAAAGTCATGAAGTATGAAATCCTCATCTGTGATTTCTACTGAAGTCCTGGCATCTCTCCAATTTGCTTTGCAGCTTTCTGGATGTCTGTTTGACTTTCTAATGAGAAGGACTCCATGCCGCTGTGGTTTTGTTTAACTTGAGTGTCCTGTATCTGTGTTCTCTTTGGTAGCTTCATTCTCTCTGCAGGACCGGCATGGTCTCCATGACTGCGCAGAGGTGAGGGCATCTGCATTCTGGAATAACAATAAGAGTTCATTTTTATTGAGTGCTTAATATGTGCTGGGCACTGTTCTAAGTATTAGGCCATTTAATCCTCAAACCAAATTAATGAGGCAAGGACTTTTATAATGTCCATTTATACAGAAAAACCAAGGCACGAGAGTTTAACTAACTTGCCCAAGTTAGTTAACCTAACTAATAAATAGTACAGCTAGGATTCAACCTAGGCAGCCTGGCTCCAGAGCCCTGGCTGGTCACTACTAAGAACCAGGGCCTTCCTAGGGACTTGTGAATGCTATGGTATTTCTGGGTGGCTTCATTAATCAAACCTTTCAATGAGAGAAATCATTAGGGAGTGACTCAGAGAACCCATCTCCTGTCCTGCTCCCTTGGTGACTGCGGGAGTCACTGTAGGGAGGGAGGGAGGTGTTGGAGGCGGTGGGTGTATGGAATTCTCGTCTGGCTGGGAAGTTACTGCTGCCTTGGCCAGTTGCTCTTTCTCAAATGGAAGAACCTGCTTTCTGCTCAGCAAAAAGAACTGGCATACAGATATGGGCTGAAAATAAGACAGATGTTTAGAATTTGATGCTGATCTTTTGTGTTTTTCATATGGCACAGTCCTGGCCATAATAGGAACTCAAAAAAGACTGAATGAAGAAAATAACACAAGTGGGATGGGTTCCTCAGTTTGGGTTCTTGGCTCATTTTCTGTGTTGAAGTCCATTCTGCCAATTTAATAGAAGATACAGAAATAATTAAATTCACCCAAGAAGCTAAAAGATCAAGGAATGATGCAGAAGAGTTACTGTTTTAAGTCTTAATGTTTAGGCCATCAGAGCATATCAAGTGGTATCCAGACGTTTTTTGCTGGGCTTCCATGTACGATCACAACCAAGGAACAGCTGGATTTTCTCAGAGGATTGTCTTTCCTGTGCATTTCTTCCCATACACTTCCTCCATTTATCTTTCTGGTCTAACACCACTGTGCATCATGTGCCCCATACAACAATACAAACCTACTACCATGCCAGTAACTCTCAAATTCAGTCCTCTGCTCTGCCTTGGGCCCTTTAAATTCTTTTTCTTATTTATATGCCTTGTTTTATTTTTCTCTTCTCACTAATGCTATAGCTCATGCTTTTGTCCTCCCCACCACCCAGTCTGTTCCTTATTTCATTTTCTACTCATTTTCCATTTAAACAATCATTTGTGATCACAATGCTATCAAACTGAAAATTAAAGATTAAAAAAAAAGATATCTAGCCACAGATAAAATTTAAATTTTAAATACTTGGGTTCAAAGAAGGAATAAAAACAGAAAATACAGACTTAATAAACAGCAATGCAAAAGTTATATATCAATATCTATGAGATACAACTAAACTACATTCAGGGAGAAATTTAACTTCAAATGTTTTTATTTTTTTATTTATTTAAAATTTTTTTTAAAATTTATGATAGTCACAGAGAGAGAGAGTGAGAGAGAGAGAGGGGCAGAGACACAGGCAGAGGGAGAAGCAGGCTCCATGCACTGGAAGCCCGATGTGGGATTTGATCCCAGGTCTCCAGGATCGCGCCCTGGGCCAAAGGCAGGCGCCAAACTGCTGCGCCACCCAGGGATCCCCAAATGTTTTTATTTTAAAACTAATTAAAAATGAACTCAAAAAAGTTTCATTAGAAAAGAAAAATAAACCAAGAGGAAGTAGATATAGGTATATAACGACAAAAACTGAAAAAAATATTTAGAAAACAAGAAGAGTAGAATTGATAAATAAAACCAAAACCTTTTTTTTTAAAAATCTAATAATTTAAAAATCTTATAAGTGCCCTTTGAAATGAGAAAATTCAAATAAACAAAATTAGGAATAAGAACTAGAATATAACCATTATGTTCAACTTTATGCCTATAGATTTGCATTGCTTATACTACTAAAAATTTAGGACAAATGCCTTCAATGAAAAAAATAGCTGGCCATGATATGTCGGTACCATGGTAAACAATTTAGCCGTTAAAAATACTGAAGATTTCTATATACAGGATTTAAAGGCTTTGTAAACTGGAAAGAGGCATGAAAATACTGGTAATTATTATATTTGTTGCTGTTTTCCTTGTTATATTTCCAACAAAAACTACTGGCAACCAGCATCATACGTAAACTGTCTCCCTAAGTTCAAACTCCTGCTTTACCTTGCTATCCTTTTCACCCTTCACATAACCTACGTACGAACTGCCCTAGTGCTGGAGATGATGGATGTAGAAGAGCACCCCAAAAGCAAAGGGTGTAAAGGAATGAGTGGGAATTCAAAAAGGACTTAATGAGTTGAGTGGGTGTATGGCAATGCCATTTGCAAAATCAGCTTGTTTGTGTATATAACAATTGGAGGAGAAGAAGTCTGATGTTCTGTACTGTTTGGTATTTGAACATTTATGTTAGAATACTCCCGACTGGAGATTTTTTGAATATGCTTTGGATACTAAAAATATTATGTGGTAATGCCTTTTGAACTTAACCTATAAGTATCCTGGCTGTGATTATTTGGCCATTCTCACCTTAACATAGTACATCTATTTTAGTAGTAAATACAACCAATCTTCATTTTAAGCACACATGTTAGGGAAAAAGATTCAATGAACAGAATAAGGCTAAACATTACTGCACTGAAGTTTATGATGACAAATATTTCCATAGGTTTTATTTAATTATTTCCACAGTTCCTTCACATTCCTCTCCAAAAATCATCTTAGGAGGTAACTGTTCTATCCAACATTTTATCGACTGAATTAATGATTCTTTAATAAATGACAGCTCTAGAACGTCAAGTGAATTGTCAACCTGTGCATTAAAATAAACAAGACCTTGTTTTTTTAGTCACCATTGGTTATCACTTATGCTCGTTTAATAGACTAATGATAAAAGCTCAATAAAAACTATTTTAGCCGTAGCATCTTAAATAAGAAACTCCGCAAGTGGTAAGGAAACAACAAAACCCTTTCTGTTCTCCCATTTTTCTAAGAATAGAAATGTTATGGTGTAAACTCTCATTTTCTTTATAACATCAGCATGCAAATACTATGCACAATTGGAAAAAAAATTGTACTAAACACCATGCTTTGTTGAAGCTCTAGGAACATAAATGCTAACACATAATAACTATATGAAGATTACATTTTTAAAAATATGTAAATGTGAAAAATTGTGTAAATATGAAACAAATATTTATGAGTGGCCCTAATTTTCCATATATTTGAGATAAAGATGTTTATACTAATTACCTTCCCAGTGTTTAAAACCATTCATAAAATCAACTTTTGTTCTCAAGCCCCAAATATTAGGTAATAAGCATTTAGAATCAATCCATGGAATCTAAGAGAAAAATTCAGAAGACAAGGAATATGATTTAAAAGGAGCAAAAACTTTTAAAACAATCCACTATATAATTAATTACCAGCAAAATTTCTCTTTTTAAACATTTATCTATTTCTCAAAAAATATTTAACTTGTTTAAGTTTATTTTCTCTCTTTCTAAACAGGTATTCATTATTTTTGTAGATAAATTAGGATTCCTAATTCTTTGACATACTATACAGCAGAGATTAAATGTAAACTATACTTACTCTAGCTAAAAATAGTTTTTCAATATAGCAGTAAAGTTAGGGAATCAATATGCTCAAATCACGACAAATATACTTATTTAAAATCTGTTTGATTTTTTATTTTAGATCTTTTGACATTAGTATCAATTTATATGAGGTTCTTTTTTTAAAAAAAGATTTTATTTATTTATTCATGAGAGACACAGAGAGAGAGAGAGAGAGAGAGAGAGAGGGGCAGAGACACAGGCAGAGGGAGAAGCAGGATCCATGCAGGGAGCCTGACATGGGACTCAATCCATGGAGACATGGGTCTCCAGGATCAGGCCCTGGGCTGAAGGCGGCGCTAAACCTCTGAACCACCAGGGCTGCCCTATATGAGGTTCTTATTAACATGAGGAAACCCCAATCACTTCAGAAGCAAAATTTGAGTTTAAATTCTTTAAGTTTAAAAAATTATTGACTTTTATCAAAATTTAAACAAAAAACATAATTATGAAGGACAGAGAACACTCTTCAGGTGCAACAGATTTGCCCATACTGATTATTAAAAATGTGTAGAGCCTATTTTAAAACTAGTATATAAAACAAAGGAAAAGCCTCATCAAATCTTGTGATTTGTATTTTCTCATGTGCTTGTTTGCAAATTATGTAATAACTTAATATAATTAATATAATATTAATGAATATAGTATTCAGTTATTTGGGGGTGCCTGGATGGCTCAAATCAGTTAAGTGTCTGACTCTTGGTTTTGACTCAGGTCATGATCAGGTTCGTAAGATCCGCCCCAAGTTGGGCTCTGGGCTCAGCCAGGAGTTTTGTCTTCCTCTCCCTCTGCCCCTCTCCCCACTCGAGTGTGTATTCTCCATCTCTCTCTCTCATAAATGAATCTTTAAAAATAAATAAAATTCAGTTATTTTTTTCCTATAAGGAGTAAAAGCAAAGTCAATTAGCATAAAGTTATCTTAAGCTTTTAAAAAAGCTCATCTTTTTGGCTTCCAAAAAACCAAAAACAAATACAGCCTTTAAAAACAAGTAGTCATTGGCGGGATATGGAAACTGAAGGAGGATTCAGTATGGAATAGATGAGAAGAGCTAAACACAAGTAAATCAATTTATCTTTAGACTATCAAATTTTTCCTTTATCAATCTTTTATTAAAATAAGGGAAGACTTACAGAAGGGTAACTAGAATTTAGTAATATTTCATAGGGTCAAAATTTATCTAAAAAGCTAATTTGTAGTATTGCACAGAATTTCCTGAAATTTTTCAGTGCTTGTCTGTCCATTATAAACCCAAAGCACAAGATGATGTCTTCATAGAATAGTTTTAAAAAAGACATTTTCTCGACTTTAAATCTTTGCTTTATATAGGCAAAAGCAGCGTGACAAAGAAAAGCCATTCAGTGAGGGTCTTTTTCACTGTCATCTAAGCTTAGACCGATGGCGTCATTAAATTTAAAACAGGCATAACTGGGCAGCCAGGGTGGCTCAGTGGTTTAGCGCTGCCTTCAGTCCAGGGTGGGATCCTGGAGACCCAGGATCGAGTCCCGCATGGAGCCTGCTCCTCCCTCTGCCTGTGTCTCTGCCTCTCTCTCTCTGTGTATCTCTCATGAATAAAAAAACAAAACAAAACAAAAAAAAGGCATAACAAGTTTGCAAAGTTCCAGCTGAGGAGCCTCTCAGCTTTCCATATCCTGTAGATGAGAATCATTGGTGGTTTCTCTCCTGTGGTCTATACAGAAAGTTTTTAGGAGACACACAAAGATCAGAATTTTGCTGTCCAAGTTCAATAGCTGCTGGCCTGGAAAGAGGGCGAATGTGATGGGAATACTGGATCTCCAGAGTGGCACACGCACGCAGATCTGCCCGGTGGGTCAGGGTCAGGGTCTCGAACTACAAAAACAGAGCTGACAACTGATGGGACAAACTGGCTCAACCAGTGCGCACCAACTGTACTCACCCTCCTGGGCAGCTCCACAGCACTCCAGGCTATTCCTTCTGGGTCTTTCTTCACTGATTTCCTCATCCAGCCCACAACCTTGTTCTGCCCAGGGCATAGCAAACCAACACCCTGGAAACGAGGACAGCCCCTCTGCAATAGTGAAATGTGCGGCCCAGTATTCTCAGGGAGGCCAGGCCACTGGGGGTAACATCCGCAAACGCGCGCCTGTGTCCTTGTTCGGTCGCAAGGGGAGACACACACCTTCCCTACACTTAGGAAACCAGGGGTCCGTTCCAATTAAATTCTCTTACCTGCACCGAGCAGGCACTAGAGGAAGAAGGAAGAAAGCCATTTCTTGAAAGCAGGAGGTACATCCATTACATTCGCATCGTTGAGGCACAAACGAAATTCTCTGAGTTTTGGCAAGTTTGACAAATGGGTTCAAGGAGCGTCAAGGCGTCTGAAGCGGTTGCAGGAACTTTACGCACCGGGATTCCTTTGGGGCCTGGCGCGAACCGTTCTCCGTTTCGGTTCCGACCCGACCCTGTGCTTTCCAGGAGACACGGAATCTACTGCAGGAAACAGCCCCAAAGGCCTGAGCTTCGCGAGCTCAAGGGCTCTGCTCCAGCCGGCGCCACCCTTCGGCCCTGCGGCGGCCCCGGGACGCGGGGCGAGGGGCTCGTCACAGGGACGTGCTGGCGGCGGCACTGACCGGGTGGCCGCGGCTCTGCGTGGTCGCCCGCTCCGGTCCCTGGTGCCTAGGGGTCGGGACCCACGTGGCGACGAGGCGGCCTGCAGGGCCAACGGCGGGGGACGGTGGGGGGGTGCGAGCCTAACCTCCGGGTCTGGCGCACACGTGGCTCAGCAGGTGCATGTGGGCGCCCCGGGGCCTGCGTGGTCGCCTGCTCGGGTCCCTGGCGCGTAGGGGTCCCGGACCCACGCGGCCCACGGGGCCAACAGCGGGGGGGTGGTGCAAGCCCAACCGCCGGGCACCATACGCACGTGGCGCAGCAGGTGCGTGTGGGCGCCGCAGGGCCTGTGTGGTCACCTGCTCGGGTCCCTGGCAGGCAGACGACCTGGACCCGCGGGGCCAACGGCGGGGGGCGGGGAGTGGTGCGAGCCCACCGGCCCGGTCCTGGGCACGTGGCGCAGCAGGTGCATGTGGGTACCACGAGCCCTGTATGGTCACTCGCCCCGGTCCCTGGTGCCTAGGGGTCCCGGACCCGCGAGGCATCGAGGCGGCCTGTGGGGCCAACAGCGGGGGGAGCAGTGCGAGCCTAACCTCCGGGTCCGGCGCGCACGTGGCGCAGCAGGTGCACGTGGGCACCACGAGCCCTGCACGGTCACACGGTCCCTGGCGGGTAGGGGTCCGGGGCCCGCGTGGCAACTAGGCGGCCTGCGGGGCCAAGGCTGGAGGGCGGGAGCCCACCCGCCGGGTCCAGCGCGCACGTGGCGCAGCAGGTGCCTGTGGCCGCCGGGGGGGGGTGGGGGTGGGGGGTGGGGTGGGGGTGGGGGGCTGCACGTGCGGGCGCCGCCCCGCCCCGCGCCGGCGCAGTCGTGGCCTCGGGGCTCCCCTCCCCTCCCCCACTCCCCTCCCCTCCCCCCTCCCGTCCCCCGCGGCAGGGGGTGCGTGGCGGGCCCCTTCCGTCGGCCGCCGCCCGGGTGGTGCAGCGCCGGGACGTTCCAGGGCGGGTGGCGGGGCGCGGGCTTTGGGCACCGGGTGCACCTGGACCGAAAGGCCGTTGGCCGCTGCGGTCGCCCTGCGGGTGTGCTGAGAGCCGGGGACAGCGGGAGCCGCGGAGAGGTGCACCCCTGGGGGGGGGGGAGGGGGCGTTAACAGGGCCTCCCGCGGCCTGCAGCGACTTCACCCATCGGGGGGTTAGGATCCCGTGGTCTGGGCCGGGAGAGGCAGGGGTGTGCGCGGGGGCGGGGGCGTGGAGTAAGGGCCGGCGCGTGGGATGCACAGAGCCCCGCGCCCGACGGCTACCGCGGGGCTCCTTCCCCAGGACGGCTGACTCGCTCCTGCCTCTCCCCCTTCCTGTTAGTTTTCTCTCTTTCTCTCTCCTCCCCTTCTACACCTTCCTTTTTCTTCCCTCTCTGGAGTCTCACACTTTGGTGAGTTTGATCCAGTCTCATGGCTCTGATTCCTAATTGCTGCGTGCATGACTCCTAAATCTGCCTGCAGCCCAGACCTCTTGCCAATCCTGAATTAACTGCCTGCCTGACAGGTAAATCCTTTGGCTGACAACCAGGCTATGAATCTAAAATCGAATTCACGTTTCCTTTGAAAAGTACCTCCTCCTCCTCCTCCTCCTCCTCCTCCTCCTCCTCCTCCTCCTCCTCTTCCTCTCTTTCCTCGTCTCCCTTCCCCCTCCTCCTTCTCCTCTTCCTTTTCTTCTTCTTCTTCCTCCTGTATAATCTTTGGCTTTTTATGCCTTGTCCACCCCATCAGAGGGCAGAGGCCCTTGCTTGAATTTCATTCTATTCCTGCCAGCGCGGTTGGTGATCAAGCTTTCGTCACCTCTTGGCTATTACAACTTTCTCTTTCTCCCTTCTAGATTCTTTGGCTGGTCAAATAATTAAATTTAAATGAGACGGATCAACAGGAGAAAAAAGCAAATTTTAATTTCCAATGTACAAGGAGCTCATCGAAATATGAGACTCAGACTAAGTGACCAAATCAGTGACCTCATCTTTTAGATGAGGAGATTTGTGAAGAGTTGATAAGACAAAGACGTTTGGGCTGGGGTGGCAAATTAATGAAGCAGTAACAAGGTTTGTTTATACTTCTCCACCCTGAATTTTCCATTTCTGGTGATAAGGATGCCTTCTATTCTCCAGCTGCAGAGAGTGTACCCATCACATGAAAAATTTATTTCCTGCTTTTGGGGGTACAGAGGAGGGTCAGAGTGGTACATTTTGGGGCAGCCTGCTGTGGACCTCATCTGTAGCTTTCCAGCTGTTCTCTCCCATGTCAGTTCGTGCTACCCCTTCCACTGGATTAAATCTTCCTCATTATGTCATTTCCTTGATAAAACCTTCCAAAAGTCTTCACTGTTGACAGAATAAAAACCTGAACCGCTAACTTATATTTAAGACTATCTATGATGTGATCCAAGCCCGTTTTCCAGTTTTCTTTCCAGGTTTCTCCCATTCATAGTCTACCTCCAGCCAAACCAAATTATCTATGTCCTGATAAATATCTGGATCTTTTCTGACCTCCATCCTTAGCTTCTGCATTTTCCTCCACCTGGAATACCTTTTCTTTCCTGCCCCTTTGTCTAGATCTAACCCATTAACTTGGGATGCCATCTGCTTCTCACCTTCCACAGGACTCTTATTTGGGCTGCATCTGGCACAACACTTTCTACCTTGCATTTCTTTCATTAGAAGACCATGTATAATTAAATTATAAGCCCCATGCGGTGAGATCTTGGGTTTATTTTCACCATTCCTTAAATGCCTGGCCACGACTTTTAATTGCTCCCTAAAATTCTGTTGAATAACTCCATTATTCATTTAGATTATGCATCTCAGGCTGCTCTCTACTCTCTTCTTTTGCCTTAGACCCTGAAGAAGAATGAGTCTAGCAGTTCAAACCAATAAAACTATTAATTGGTTGCTGCATACCTTATGCATCCATAACTGTACTGTTTTTTCACATGCATCTTAAAATGTCTTGTTTAATCAGGTCAGGTTTGAACATGTCTTGGCAGCTACAGGAGATTTCTGCTGACACTAAGTTGGAATATTAGGTTAGGGTTCATAGCATCCTGCCAAACCTTAAATAGCTAGCTTCTTCTGTCCTTGTGACTTGGTCAAACATCCCTTGCTCACTTCTCCATGATGGTGGTGTGGGCTAGAAAAATCAGAAAACATAAGGAAGTATAAAGGACTGGCTGGGGAGTAACCATTGTCATGATGACCATGATAACCATCATTAGCACTTATTGAGTTGTTAACACATGCCCCAGCCCTGTAGTAAACACTTTTACAGTTACGCTCATTTGATAAAGGGACTCTAATACGTACCCTATTTTCTCTGACAGTTGTGGAAGTTGAGGCACAGACAGGTCGAAAACTTGCCCAAGGTCCCACTTAATGGCTGGTTTAAGTGGCAGGGCTGGGATTAGAACCCTGTCACCTGGTTTTACAGCCACCATGTCACTCAAACCTTTTCCAGTCAGCATCTTATGAGTATGGAAGCTTAGTGATGGAGGCATAAGAAAAAAGACATACTGCGTGTTCTAGAGCTTGCAGACTGGCTGGGGATAAAGAGAATTAGAAGCACTCAGAGTGAGAAAACATCTCTCTCAGCCCTTGGCACTCCCTCAGTGTGTGGTCCCTGGCACTGGAGAGCTTGTTTGGCAATTGCCTGGGTCCCTGTCTGTTTCTCCTTTCCTGCGTGATAAGCAGATGACAGAAACCTGATTGGGTGACAGATACAGGGTTAATCAGATTACAACAAGCCCATAGAGCCCTGAAGCTTAGAAACTGCGGTGGTTCCAACTCTGTGAAGAAAGTCCATGGTATTTTGATAGGGATTGCATTAAACATGTAAATTGCCCTGGGTAACATTGACATTTTCACAATATTAATTCTGCCAATCCATGAGCATGGAATATTTTTCCATCTTTGTGTCTTCCTCAATTTCTTTCAGAAGTGTTCTATAGCTTTTAGGGTATAGATCCTTTATCTCTTTGGTTAGGTTTATTCCTAGGTATCTTATGCTTTTGGGTGCAATTGTAAATGGGATTGACTCCTTAATCTCTCTTTCTTCAGTCTCATTGTTAGTGTATAGAAATGCCACTGATGTCTGGGCATTGATTTTGTATCCTGCCACACTGCCGAATTGCTGTATGAGTTCTAGCAATCTTGGGGTGGAGTCTTTTGGATTTTCTATGTAGTGTATCATGTCATTAGCAAAGAGGGAGAGTTTGACTTCTTTTTTTTTGCCAATTTGAATGCCTTTTATTTCTTTTTGTTGTCTGACTGCTGAGGCTAGGACTTCCAGTACTATGTTGAATAGCAGTGGTGAGAGTGGACATCCCTGTCTTGTTTCTGATCTTAGGGGAAAGGCTCCCAGTGCTTCTCCAATGAGAATGATATTTGCTGTGGTCTTTTTGTAGATGGCTTTTAAGATGATGAGGAATGTTCCCTCTATCCCTACACTCTGAAGAGTTCTGATCAGGAATGGATGCTGTATTTTGTCAAATGCTTTCTCTGCATCTAATGAAAGAATCATATGGTTCTTGTTTTTTCTCCTGCTGATATGATGAATCACATTGATTGTTTTATGAGTGTTGAACCAGCCTTGCCATCCCGGGGATAAATCCTACTTGGTCATGGTGAATAATCTTCTTAATGTATTGTTGTATCCTATTGGCTAGTATCTTGTTGAGAATTTTTGCATCCATGTTCATCAGGGATATTGGTCTATAATTCTCCTTTTTGGTGGGGTCTTTGTCTGGTTTTGGAATTAAGGTGATGCTGGCCTCATAGAACGAGTTTGGAAGTATTCCATCTCTATCTTCCCGAACAGCATTAGTAGAATAGCTATGGTTTCTTCTTTAAACGTTTGATAGAATTCCCTTATTTTAAGATTTGTGTGGAATCAGAAAATACCCCAAATAGCCAGGGGAATATTAAAAAAGAAAACAATAGCTGGGGGCATCACAATGCCAGATTTCAGGTTGTACTACAAAGCTGTGGTCATCAAGACAGTGTGGTACTGGCACAAAAATAGACACATAGATAATGGAACAGAATAGAGAATCCAGAAGTGGACCCTCAACTTTATGGTCAACTAATATTTGACAAAGGAGGAAAGACTATCCACTGGAAGAAAGACAGTCTCTTCAATGAATGGTGCTGGGAAAACTGGACATCCACATGCAGGAGAATGAAACTAGACCACTCTCTTACACCAGACACAAAGATAAACTCAAAATGGATGAAAGATCTAAATGTGAGACAAGATTCCATCAAAATCCTAGATGAGAACACAGGCAACACCCTTTTTGAACTCGGCCACAGTAACTTCTTGCAAGATACATCCATGAAGGCAAGAGAAACAAAAGCAAAAATGAACTATTGCGACTTCATCAAGATAAGAAGCTTTTTGCACAGCAAAAGAAACAGTCAACACAACTAAAAGACAACTTACAGAATGGGAGAAGATATTTGCAAATGATGTATCAGATAAAGGGCTAGCATCCAAAATCTATAAAGAACTTCTTAAACTCAACACCAAAGAAACAAACAATCCAATCATGAAATGGGCAAAAGACATGAACAGAAATCTCATGGAGGAAGACCTAGACATGGCCAACAAGCACATGAGGAAATGCTCTGCATCCCTGGTCATCAGGGAAATACAAATGAAAACCACAATGAGATCCTACCTCACACCGGTGAGAATGGGGAAAATTAACAAGGCAGGAAACCACGAATGTTGGAGAGGATGTGGAAGAAGGGGAACCCTCTTGCACTGCGGGTGGGAATGTGAACTGGTGCAGCCACTCTGGAAAACTGTGTGGAGGTTCCTCAAAGACTTAAAAATAGATCTGCCCTATGACCCAGCAATTGCACTGCTGGGGATTTACCCCAAAGATATAGATGCAAAGAAATGCCGGGACACCTGCACCCCAATGTTTCTAGCAGCAATGTCCACAATAGCTAAACTGTGGAAGGAGCCTCGGTGTCCATCGAAAGATGAATGGATAAAGAAGCTGTGGTCTATGTATACAAAGGAATATTCCTCAGCCATTAGAAACAATGAATACCTACCATTTGCTTCAACATGGATGGAACTGGAGGGTATTATGCTGAGTAAAATAAGTCAATCGGAGAAGGACTAACATTGTATGGTCTCATTCATTTGGGGAATATAAAGGATAGTGAAAGGGAATAAAGGGGAAAGGAGAAAAGATGAGTGGGAAATATCAGAAAGGGAGACAGAACATGAGAGACTCCCAACTCTGGGAAACGAACTAGGGGTGGTGGAAGGGGAGGTGGGTGGGGGTGGGGGTGACTGGGTGGCAGGCACTGAGGGGGGCACTTGATGGGATGAGCACTGGGTGTTATTCTATATGTTGGCAAATTGAACACCAATAAAAAATAAACTTATAAAAAAACATATAAGAAAAAAAAAAAAGAAATTGTGGTGTTGGCAATGCTCTCGGGTCCCCTCCCTCTTTGGGAGTTTTGTATTCTTAATAAACTTTACTTTACTATTGCTCAATAAACTTTGTTTTGCTGCACACCACTGTTTGTCTGGTCCACCTCTTCATTCTTGGAAGTGGTGTGACCAAGAGCCACAGCCACCGAAGGAAAATAAATCCTGCAACAATTGGGAAGGTTCAGGGAGGAAGGGCAACTGGAGTGATGAAGGAGGTTTAGAGGTTGTCATAGACTGAATGTTTGTGTCTTCCCCAAATTTATGTGTTGAGATCCTAACTCTCAAGATGACAGTATTAAAAGGTAGGGCCCCTGATGGGGGGTGCAGCCCACATCAGTGGGATTTGTGTATGGCAGGGATTGTGTTCTTGTTTTTTTAAATAAGAGATCCTAGAGAGCTTCCTCGCCCCTTCTACCTACCATGTGAGGACATGGTGTGACGATGGCCATCCATGAGCCAAGAGGCAGCCTTCTCCTGACAGCAAATTGGCGGGGACGATGACCCTGGGCTTCTCAGCCTCTAGAACTGTGATGAATAAATGTCTGTTGCTTAAGTGTGCTCAGTCTCTGGTGCTTGGTTATAGCAGCCCCAACTGCCCGAGACAGAGGTCCTTTCCTTTGCTGTTTTTTCCTCCTCTTCCATCTCTGCCCCTCCTATTCCCTGTCCTCTCCCTTGTTCTCCTCCTCTTGATTTCTTGGTATGCACCTTTAAGCTCTGGGTCTTACAAACGTTTGTTTTTAAAGCAGTCAGAGTGCTGATCTCCTGGCCAGGCCCCCAACCCCCACTAAATCTACCTGCCAGTACTCCTAAGTCTTGTCTTTTTCCCTCAAGTAGTAGGGATCGTCCAGAGCAGGGCTGTCCAATTGACATGGAAGGCAAGCCCAGATGGAGGCCACACGTATAACTAAAAATCTTCTAGTTAGCCACCTTAGGAAAAACAAAGCAGGTGAAATTAATTTTAATAATGTTTTACTTAACCCAATATGGTCAATATTATCATTTCAACAGCTAATCAATATAAAATTATTAATGATGCATTTTATATTTGTTTTTGGTAATGTCTTCAAAATGCACTGCGTATTTTGGACTTAGAGCACATCTCAGTCTGGACTGGCCTCATTTCAAGGGCTCAGTAGCGACAAGTGGCTCAGATCATGTATGGTATTGGACAGTGGGGGTCTTGAGCCACCAGTGAGGCTTCCCAACCTTTTTCAGGGTTGCCACTCTGTGACGGTGAGTCTGTTGTACCGCACACCTGGGATAAGTGAGGAGGTTGTGCACAGCTCGAAAGATCATTAGTTCACCCACCTGCAACCCATTCGAGGCCTGGATGGGTGGCACCATTTCTCCATCCTTTCAAATCTATATTGTCTTTGGATAAATACAGAAAGCTTTTTAGCTTCCTATTTGAAAATTCACATGGATGATTTCATTTTCTGAATGAAAGCATTCTATTGGACTTGTGAATTTGCTTTTAACTGACATATGTTCCCTGCCCCTACCCCTGTTAGGCATCTCTGAAGGTACAGAGAATTAACAAGACTAGGAGGGACCCCACACCAGCTCTGCAAACGATCCACCCAGGCCATTTGAATCGGCTCTGGTGGGACAATTCATCATCAAAGTTGGGACCAGGCCCCTCTCCCTGTGAGCTGTAGTCCCAGTGTCTATCACGGTGGAGGACACAGAAAACCCCAGATACATTCCTGACTCCCCTAGGCCATGGGGGTAGAGAAGACAAAAAGGGGAGGATTTTTACTTTTTTAGATTTTATTTATTTATTCATGAGAGACACACAGAGAGAGGCAGAGACATAGGAAGAGGGAAGAGGAGCAGGCTCCCTGCAGAGAGCCTGATGCGGGACTGATCCAGGCATCCCGGGATCACCCCTGAGCCCAAGGCAGACGCCCAACCGCTGAGCCACCCAGGTGTCCCAAAAGGGAGGATTTTTAATAACCATCCTCTGAGACACTCGGCCTGTGGGGGTTGGGCACATTGACCTGATTTAGAAAAGCATCTGAAGGGGTCCCCCTCCCTTCCATCCTGGAGCATCCCTGGTGACCAGTGGGAAGGCCCGGAGTGGATCTCCATCTCCCTCACCGCTGAGCCCCGTTCAGCGAATGTCTGTTGAATTCATTAAATACGTGTCAGTCCTGGCGGACGCTCTCGGGCCTCTTCTAAATCACTGCCTTCCTGGGCTCATTCTTTTTAAGATGATGGCGTTTCTCCAGGGCAGCTTTGAGTTCTGCAGAGCTCGGCTCCCTGGGGGAGGGTAGGCCCCGGACAGCAATTCAGAAGTTGGCCCAGCCTGCCAAGTGGCAGGTGACTATCAGGCCCAGAGTGCAAATGCCCCAGGGGATAGCATGGGTGCGGCTGGCGAAGCTGGCCAAAGTTTCAGGGATTATCCACAGCAGGAAGAGAGCTTTTAAACATCTTGCTTTTTGATTACACTTCTGGTCGTGCCGGTGCTAGAGGTTTATCCTCTGTACTCTAAATTCAGGAAGTAATAGACTTTAAAAAGCTTTCCTCAAAATATAAACTTAGAGTACTTAGAGTCAATGCTTTTTCAAGGTACACATGCCCCTTCGTGGAGAGTCAGGGTCCCCTTGGTGGGCGGGGCCTGCCATTAAGAGTCTCTGGATTACATGTCCCCTGGGGCCTATTCTCTCTCTCTTTTTTTTAATTGAAGTTCAATTAGCCAACATACAGTATTAACACCCAGTCCTCATCCCGTCAAGTGCCCCCCTCAGTGCCCATCACCCAGTCACCCCCACCCCCCTGCCCGCCTCCCCTTCCACTACCCTTTGTTCGTTTCCCAGAGTTAGGAGTCTCTCCTGTTTTGTCACCCTCTCTAATTTTTCCCACTCATTTTCTCTCCTTTCCCGTATAATCCCTTTCACTATTTTTTATATTCCCCGTATAAGTGAAACCATGATTGTCCTTCTCCGATTGACTTACTTCACTCAGCATAATACCCTCCAGTTCCATCCACGTCGGAGCAAATGGTGGGTATTCGTCCTTTCTAATGGCTGAGGAATATTCCATTGTGTACATAGACCACAGCTTCTCTATCCATCATCTGTCGATGGACACCGAGGCTCCTTCCACAGTTTGGCTATTGTGGACGTTGCTGCTATAAACATCGGGGTGCAGGTGTCCCGGCGTTTCACTGCATCTGTATCTTTGGGGTAAATCCCCAGCAGTGCAATCGCTGGGTCGTAGGGCAGGTCTATTTTTAACTCTTTGAGGAACCTCCACACAGTTTTCCAGAGTGGCTGCACCAGTTCACATTCCCACCAGCAGTGCAGGAGGATTCCCCTTTCTCCGCATCCTCTCCAACATTTGTTGCTTCCTGTCTTGTTAATTTTCCCCATTCTCACTGGTGTGAGGTGGGATCTCATTGTGGTTTTCATTTGTATTTCCCTGATGGCGAGGGATGCGGAGCATTTTCTCATGTGCTTGTTGGCCATGTCTATGTCTTCCTCCATGAGATTTCTGTTCGTGTCTTTTGCCCATTTCATGATTGGATTGTTTCTTTGTTGTCGAGTTTAATAAGTTCTTTATAGATCTTCAATACTAGCCCTTTATCTGATACGTCATTTGCAAATATCTTCTCCCATTCCGCAGGTTGTCTTTTAGTTGTGTTGACTGTTTCTTTTGCTGTGCAGAGGCTTTTGATCTTGATGAAGTCCCAATAGTTCATTTTTGCTTTTGTTTCCCTTGCCTCCATAGATGCATCTTGCAAGAAGTTACTGTGGCCGAGTTCAAAAAGGGTGTTGCCTGTGTTCTCATCTAGGATTTTGATGGAATCTTGTCTCATGTTTAGATCTTTCATCCATTTTGAGTTTATCTTTGTGTATAGTGCAAGAGAGTGGTCCAGTTTCATTCTTCTGCACGTGGCTGTCCAATTTTCCCAGCACCATTTATTGAAGAGACTGTCCTTTTTCCAGTGCATAATCTTTCCTGCTTTGTCAAATATTAGTTGACCATAAAGTTGAGGGCCCATTTCTGGGTTCTCTCTTCTGTTCCATTGATCTATGTGTCTGTTTTTGCGCCAGTACCACACTGTCTTGATGACCACAGCTTTGTAGTACAACCTGAAATCTGGCATTGTGATGCCCCTGGTTCTGGTTTTCTTTTTCAATATTCCCCTGGCTATTCGGGGTCTTTTCTGATTCCACACAAATCTTAAGATTATTTGTTCCAACTCTGTGAAGAAAGTCCATGGTATTTTGATAGGGATTGCACTGAACGTGTACATTGCCCTGGGTAACATTGACATTTTCACAATATTAATTCTTCCAATCCATGAGCATGGAATATTCTTCCATGTCTTTGTGTCTTCCTCAGTATCTTTCAGAAGTGTTCTGTAGTTTTTAGGCTATAGATCCTTTACCTCTTTGGTTAGGTTTATTCCTAGGTATCTTCCGCTTATGGGTGTAATTGTAAATGGCCTATTCTAATTCTGATGGTGTATATATCTATGTCCTTTCAATTGCCAATTGCCACTCATGCCCCACCCTGCCCTCCTGTTCCTGTTAATGGGTGCTCCTCTCTGATATCTTTTTCTTACAGTTGTTGGCTTCTCCTCTCTGCCTTCCCCCTACTGTGGTGACTAAGGCATTCCCACTGCCCAAGTCCCACTCTCTCCCCAATCCTGAATTCTGTTTCCTCATCCCCAGTGTAAGCCTCCCAGAGCCTGGTCCCTGCTCAGCTGTGTCAGGGACACCCATTTGCCCCGTCCTCTGTTGACAGCACTCACTGTCTCCCATCCTGCCTGGCTGTACAGGTTGACTCCAGGCAATGGGGTGCTTCCAGGCAATGGGGTGAAACCCAGGCCCCACTTTACTCCCCAGGCCTTGCCTGTGAGGGGCACACCACCTGCGGGAAGGGAGCCGTTTACTACTGTACTCAAAGATGATCTGTGGGCTAGAGCGGCCCTGCCCCGACAGTGTAGATCCAGGAGGGAGAGATACAGGGAGGAAGTGAGGAAGCACAGAGGTGTGCTTAGAATCGGGGCAGGGCAACAGGGGAGAAAGAAAGAACAACTGCGGCACCTACATAAGGTGAGGGGACAGGGCTGGCTTCCTGAAGAAGTGATATTTACGCTGACATCTAAGAGGCAAGAAGGCCCTGGTGGGGGGTGGTGGTGGGGGTGTGTGTGAGGTGTCCTCGGGAGGGGAAATCCCAGCAGGATGGCAGTACAGTGGTTGCATTTGTGCATCAGCTGTGCCAGGCTACGGTGCCCGGTAGCTGGGTCAAACGCTCGTCTCAGGATTTTGTAGATGTGATTGTATCTGCAATCAGTTGACTTTAAGTAAAGGAGGTTTACCTTTGACAATGCGGGCAAGCCACATCATTTGAAGGCCCTAAGGGCAAAAACTGAGCTTTCCCAGGGAAAAACTGTACCGTAGAAATCTCTACCTGAGTTTCCAGCCTGCTGGCCTGCCCTACAGATTTTGGACTTGTCAGGTCCCACCATTACATGAGCTAATTCTTTAAAATAAATATCTTTCTGTGTGTGTGTATATATCTTTCTGTGTGTGTCTATGTGTACACATGTATATATGCACGTGTATGCGTATACGTATGTTTATACAGAGATGGTGTGTATGTATACGTGTGAATACATCTATACATACCCCACACAGAATATAAAAAATAGTGAAAGGGAATAAAGGGGAAAGGAGAAAAAATAAGTGGGAAATATCAGAAAGGGAGACAGAACATGAAAGACTCCTAACTCTGGGAAACGAACTAGGGGTGGTGGAAGGGGAGGTGGGGGGGGGGGGTGACTGGGTGGCAGGCACTGAGGTGGACACTTGACAGGATGAGCACTGGGTGTTATTCTGTATGTTGACAAATTGAACACCAATAAAAAATAAACTTATTAAAAAAAATTAAAAAAATATATACCCCACACATAGATACATACGCATACATCCATGTATACATCCTGTTGGTTCTGGTTTTCTGGAGAATCTTATGCAGGTCGTGTGTGCAAAGGCCTTGAGGATGGTAGAGTATGGGTCCGTTCAAGGATCTGAAGAAGGCCAGGTTGGCCTAAGCATGGTCATCATGGCACAAGGAGCCTTGGGAAAGGTTGGCAGGGCAGATCATGGAAACCACATTAAGAATGATTTGTTTTTTTTTTTTTTTTATCAATGCAAGGGAAGCCATCAAAGGGTTTTTGCTGTGAATTACATAACCTTCTCCTTACTCATGTACTCTGTAGCTAATATGTTGCCTAGCAGATGAGGGACGCCGCAGTAACTCACTTAATACAACTCAGAAATCCCTCAAGCAATGAGTGTGACTAACCCTGGGAATTAGCAGGCAGGTGGGGGAATTATTTTGGCTCAGGAAAGCCTTCAAGGGCTTTCAAATGACATTAACGGGTGGCTCATTAATCCACCTGCCCTGGTTCAGTCAGGTCCTACAGCAAAGACCATGGGGCAGGCCTGTTCTCAGCAGCAGTCAGGTCTCTGCAGCAGGAGGTGTACAGTTCACCACCACCTCCCACAACCCACGCACTCACAGAGCAAGCCAGAGTGCTGCAGGCAGACAGGAGGGGTCCTATGGTTGTGATTCTTAACACCTGCCTTCTGCATGATGCCACTAGTGCCTTCCCACATACATTCTGCTGAGTCCTGTCAACAACTCTGGGAAATGGGATCCCTGCACTCCAAGTGTCCGTCTAGCATCAGGAGGCCACATGTGGTGGAGGTCCTCAGGGTCCAGGCTCGGGCCCAGCAGGCCCATGCTCTAACTGCAAATGAGAGCAAGCACATGCAAGCCCACTGGGCAGAGTTTCCAGGGCTGGGAGGCTTCCCAAGGTGAAGAGACTTGGGGTGGAATGGGGCTCTGGGCACAAATGCCTCATAGGGCAAAAGGGAAGGAAAGGATCATGACACATTGATAGATCCAGCTTCCCCCCCTCCTCTGTCCTATGGCCTAGATGGGTGTGGGGTCGGGTTAGTAGACAGAAGAGGAAATTAGGAGACAGTGTTGTGTCCTGTGCTGAATCAAGAAGTTTCTTGTTATCTAACCATGTCTTGGTTGAAAAATGCACACGACAGAAAAGTAAACCAGAGAAAGAGATTTGTGATGCATCATTATGACCTTTTCCCCATGTGGCTTTCAAAAGATCACAATCATTGGAAAGGAGATTCTTCTACCACTAATACCTTTATTTCTAGGATCTGGAATAGGTACCTAGTTGTCCTTCTTGAAAGCTCTTGGAGGAAGTAGAGTGCAAGGATCATGGGTCACCTTCACAGGCCTGAATAGAGCAAGTGGCAGTCCAGCCTTGTCACATGTTTATGGAATTTCCTAGGGTTTTATCTAGTCTAGAATGCCTGTGATCTATTCTACATAGAACTATGCATTTCCGGAAACAATGATTTTGATGATATGAAATATATTCTGCCAAAATGTATCATGACATTAAAATGTTTATTTTGATGACGTCTGTTTAAGAGAACAAAAAATTTAAGTGACAATACAAGACCCAAATTTCTGAATAGCCTGTCCTTTTACGAAACTATTCACATGAAAAGATTACTTCTGAAACTTGTTCTGAAATGGATTTAGGTTCATGATACTTGTTAGGGCTGAAGGGGAAGGATATGTGTCACGCTATGTTGTGTATGAGATAAACTTACTGGAATCGCGCTTGACCTGGATACAGGATGTGGACACTTTAGGGCAGTGTTTCCTCAAACTTTTTTGGCCATAATTCAATGTAAGATACGCATTTTACATTTTACCAGTACACCCACTTATGCAACATGTGCACATGTACAGACACACACACACACCAACATTTAAGAAACAAATCGCTTCCTTGTTATGTGTATACGATTTTGATTTTTTATACTAGTGTAGTATATTCTACTAGTATAAAATAAGTTAAAATTAAAATGGTGGTTGTATCTAGTCTATTAACTCTATGATCCTTTAATAGGCAGTGAACTGTAGGTTAAAACTACTCAGGAGCTTACCTGAGAAATTTTATCCCAGGGAAAGGAGAAGGCAAAGGAAAGAAATAATTTCAGTATAGTGAACTCTACACTTTTTGTGGGTAAAAACAGGCTGATGAAGTAGATCTGGGCGTCAGTCATAGATCTGAGTTGATTAGAGACAGGAAAAAAATCAATCTATCGAACAGAGTGTCATTCTTTAAAACTTAAAGAAAAGATGGAAAAATCAAATGGAAGTTTAGATTCTCTGGGGACTGGAAGCTCCTAAGATCCACTCATATTAAAATGGGACCCCAGGTCTCAATCCCCTTATGTGACATTTAGATGGCTGCATGAAATTTTCAGCTGCTTTTTTTTTAAAGATTTTATTTATTTATTCATGAGAGACACACACAGACACACACACACACACAGAGAGAGAGAGAGAGAGAGAGGCAGAGACACAGGCAGAGGGAGAAGCAGGCTCCACGCAGGGAGCCCGACGAGGGACTCGATCCCAGGACTCCAGGATCACGCCCTGGGCTGAAGATGGCGCTAAACCATTGAGCCACCCAGGCTGTCCTTCAGTGCTGTTAATAGAAAAAATGAATACCACAAAAGTTCCTGAGAAATTGGAGTACAATTGGCTTGACAGGAAAGAGTGGAGTGGGGAGACCTAGGAAGTTGTTTGAGGCGACACATCAAATTATCCACCCACAGAGAGGGTTGATGATGTTATGGGCTAAGTTCCATTTATACTGACATCTGTGAGCTTGGCTTCAGGTAGGGGGTTTGTTGACTGGAGGGGTGGTACAGGGGATCCCTTTGTGCATCGTATGGGGTTGGGTGGTAAGGCTACAGAACCAGCTGTCTGCTTTAGCATCCTGACCTTGACTAGCAGGGATGCCCTGGCTTTGCTCCCTTTGGGGTATAGATTTCATTTTTGGAAGGTTGGGGTTGCCTCTCACTAATGAGCCTGGCTTCAGGAAAGAAGGCCCTCAGTAAAAGTTACAGTGTTGTGTACCTAGCCTACTTCTTGGTTGAGGGATGGTAGTAATGATGGTGTAGAAAGATCCCCCTACCTGACTGGGTGAGTAGGTATTATAGGATAGAGTCTCTCTCATGTCTGAAGGGGTAGAAGACATTCATTTTACACTTTTTCCTGGTCTTCAGGATTAATAAGTTCAAGGGAATCCACGGACCATCATCTGCTAGGTTCCCCTGTCCTTTCAGAGAAGAAGAGCAGCTTCCACTGCTGGTTTGCTATATAGGCATTCCAAAATCCCGAGAACAGCTCAGGATACTATCCGGACAAGCTGACTGTGAAATTGCATCACGTGATCTAAGATTGAGATGGGATCTTTTGACTCTGAGATCCTCATGGGGGCATTGTGTAATTAACTGGGGAAAACCAGCCCAAGAAACCTGCAGTTAAGATGGCTATAAGTTCAGAAAGAGGGGATGTTGTATAGGCTAAGGGAAATCCAGAGTTCTCCTTGTCCCCATTCGCCTCTAAAAGGAAGGAGAGTGTTGCTACCAAAATAGGTCAAGGGCTTTTTGGTTACTGCTTTTATTGTGAGGACACTTCAATGAGGAGAGCTTCCCTAGTGACAAGTTCAACTCTGAGATGCTCTCTTGCCCCCATCAAAGGGAGGCTGGAGAGGGGAGAGGCAGCGCTGGGTCTCCTCTCCTGGGACTTTGACTCCTGACTCTTCTGCCTCCAAGGCTAATGAAAAAAAGCTTGGCAGCACTTCCCATAAGAGAGCTGTTCAAACTCGGGAATGCCCAGGGTAGGAATCAGCTCTGCTTTAGGAAAAACTCTCCTTCCTACCTCCAGTTTATGCAAAGGAATTTCCAAGTGTAGTCCCCCGTAATGCCCAACATTCTACAGCAGGGCTTGAAGCTGAAGCTCCAGGATAAAATGAAACTTAATTGTTGATCAATCTCTGGGACTTTGAGGGCAGAAGTCAATTGTTGTTTGATTTGTCTTTTAATAGATCAGGGCAAGTTGAATATATTTGTAAGAAGAAGTTAATGAACTGGAAGAAAGATTTGAAGATAGGGATTATTGATGGAATGAACTCTCAAAGGAGGAAGGAGGGTACAGGATCGCCACGTCTGTTAGAGGGTCTGTCTTGGAAGGAAGAAGGGATTCTGCTGAGGTAGAAGGTTGAAGGAGGAGCAAGAAGTGGCAATGCAGGATAATTGAGAGTTGAGGGAGGGAAGGAAGGAAGGAAAGTAAGAATGTAAGACTGGGCTGGGATTCCCTGTAGAAGAGGGGCTGAGGTGGGGCTTAGGAGGCCACCTAGGAGGTGAGGTAGGGGGCTATAAGTAAGCCAGATAAATGTGAGCCCGCTTTGCCCAGTTCAACCCAAAGAGCTCTGCTTTAATTTTCTTGATGTTAAGGTTTCATTTAAGATTTGCTGAATACATAACAAGGCCATAAAAACCAGTCCAGAGCAGCAAGCACAAGAAGTATCCCTAGGCCGAGCACAGAGCAAGGCCGTGTGGTGTGAAGGGATTTGAGTTCTGGAGTCAGACATACCTGGGATGGAAGGGCTCTGCTTCTTCTCATCATACAAGTGACTTATACTCTCCATACCTCAGGGATCTCATCTGTGACCTCAGTGCTCTTGGGGAAAAGCATCGGGAAAAATTTTCTAGATTGGAGCAGAAAGCTCCCCTCAAAAAGAGTTTGAGACTTAAGAGAAGGTTGGGTGGGAATCAGTAAAATCCTCACCTGCACAGCTTTTCCACTGGCATCTGCACTAGTAGAGGCTGTCATTGGAATTGTGCTGGGCGCTGTCATGGTATTCATCTCGCCAAGGGGCATGGAAGGTATTGGTATCGTTAATTCATGGCTCGCCACCTGCATAGGACAACAGACAGAATATACTGGTCCAAAGTGAAACTGCAACAATAATCTAAACCTATTAGAAAAGCTTTTTTTTTTTTCTCTTTTAAAAAGTGACAAGGAGATTCATAATCTATGGTTGAAATAGACATTTTCAAACCAAAATTTTTATGAGTTTTAAAGTTTTAAAATGAGAAGTGGTTCTCTATACTGCAAACCTCTCAAGTGCCATGGGTCAGAACAAATCCCACATTGTCACATGGCATGGGTTTAAAATAGGCTTTATTGTGGAAAGAGGAATTTTATGGAGAGAAAGTGCAGATTCTCTATCCTTTCATGACCCGCAGAGAGGCCTGTTGCATATTCATGGAACATGTGTCTACATTCTGGAGGAGGGGGCCCCTTTGTAAAGGGTGGGGCCCCTTTGTAAAGGGTGATCATGAGAAAGTAGACTTGTTGATGGAGCAATGAACAGATTGTCTGGCACCAGGAAGTCTGCATTTGGGGTGCTAATTATGTATCGGCCTGGTCTGGAAATGTTGGCAGCCGAGGATTTGGACTTAGGAGCCCATGAGAAGTTACAGAACTTCTGCCCGAGGGGAGAAAGCCATCGGTCCCTGGGGAAGTGAAGTTTTGGTGAGAGAGAAGGGAGATGAAGCCCCCTTCCCAAGTCCCAGCTGGCTTATTTCTCGGTAATCCAGAATGAGCTCCTAGGGACACCTGGGGACGATTCTGGTTGTTGCATCACAAAACCCAAAAGCAGTATTACACAGTGTCTGGGAATATTTTATAAAGTCTAACTTTGGCTGATGGCAACACTGAAACTACTTCTGTCACCTGTATCATTTTGGTATTAACACCTTGTCCCAATTGAACTCTACCAGGAGCAACCAGAGACCCATCTGTGTAGACATGAACCAGAGTAGTTGCCTGGAAATAAAAATGAGAAATCTGTTCTTCCTGCCACCTGTATAGGAATCTTTGACAGTACCTAACAAGTACAGTTACCCGAAGTCCCTGAAATAATGCCACAGCATCATGCTATTAGGGACAGTACCAATGGTTTCATTCAAAGGTGTGTACCACCTATGAATAGCAAAGGTGCCATTCTATGAACACTGGGAAGGGAAAGCCTAAATGTGTACTGTATTGTTCGACTTTGGTCAAGAGCTGTCTCCCAGTCCTCTGGCCAGGTTCCACAGCACTAACTAGTCACAGTTTGAATGCCTGCTGGGCATTGTTCCCCTTTCTGTGTCTCTTTTAGTATGTGGCTGCTTTCAAGAAGGAGAGCTCTTCACCCTGCTTCACCTACTCTGTGAAGCGGTAACAGATGGACCCACACTGTTAACAACCAGTAGAATTTAGACCTCATTGTCCTTTGTCGAATTGTAGACTTTCTGCCTTTAGTTGTCATTTAGGGAGTGACATTCTGTCTTATTGAGTTCATTCTCCTTATTCCTCTGAGCAAATTATTCTCAACTATCTCTGGGGAGTAAAAAGCATGCAGAGAAGTAAGGAATAAGAGACAGTAGTAACATACAGAGACAAAAATGGTTCACTATTTCATCATTCACACACACCCTGTTATTATAAGGAAAATCAAAGAGTGCTAATATAAATCCACAATCCCTTAACTTAATTTTTCTGAATTCCAAAAAGCCCTGAAAACCAACTTGGTGGACAAATCTGACTCAATCTCATTTAATGATAAGATTCATAGTTCTTCAAAAAATTCCACTTAGTGTGAATAATCATACATTTCACTGTAGAGATATTAACATGTTTAAATAGAATATGTTGCTCTAGACTCCACTGAAGATTTTATGTAATATTATAATACAGATATGACATTTTAAAATCAGAAAAATTTAAAATTCCAAGCTCAAGGGTTCCACAGAAGGGATTATGAACACATACACGTACCTAGAAAAATCCAACAAGAAAGCATGAGATGAAGAATGAAAGCTCCCCTACCCACTCACCAGTCCTGTTTCTCTTTCTAAAGGTAACTGCTGAATTACCAGTTCCTTGTAATTCCTTCTAGAATTTATTTTTACGAATATGGTATAAATATTTCAAAGTAATTTTTGAAAGGTATATTATAAACACAATTCTTGCATAATTTTTCATATCAATATATGTAAGTCTACTTCATTTCTTTTAATATCTTCCCAGTAGTTCATTATATAGACACACCATAATTTATTTAAGAAGTCCCAAATAAGGCATACTTTGTATAGGTTTGTTTTTTTAACTCTTATATGAATATCTCCCCGCAGTGAATGCCTTTGTGTATATACCTTGGCAAAAAAGTTTTTGTGACTATGTCCATTGGTTAAATTCCTAAGTGATAGTGGACTCCCAGTTTCTTTTTGGGGTGATAAAAATGTCCTAAAATTAGATGTGGTGTTGGTTACACAACTCTATGAATATACTACAAACCACTGAATTGTATGCTTTAAATGGATGAACTTTATGGTATGTTGTATCTCAATGAAGCTGTTAACTCTTAGCAATGAAAGCAATTGGTTTGAGGATATGTGTAGTGAAATGTTTGTATTATTTTTGTCATGAGGATAGTGCACATTCACCATATCCTCACCAGCGCTACTCTGCTTTTTCGCTTGGGTGTTTATGTTATGGTAATTATTGCTTATAGGAATGCCCTTGAGCCTGGGGCCTGAAAGGCTTTCCTGAAGTCCAGCCACAAAAGGGATCTCACTTTTCACAGCATTTTGAGTCTGCTCTGCTCTGTTGAGCCTGGTGGGTGTGACTTGGGCCAAGGGCCTTCCCTTAGGGTTTTTCATGGAAGGAAGGGTGTCACTCCACCAATGGGATGAGGCTGGTGCAGCCTGTATGTGGGCATATTTCTTAACTGGGGGAGTTACTGCCCTTGGTCATGAGAGTATATGGCTCTACCCTTCAGCAGCCAGCTGCCCGAGGACTGTAATGATTCCTTTTGGGTTAATCTCATCAGTTTGGGTAAGATTTATACTTCCTTTATATTTCCCACACTATCTAACACACTTCATAACTTAAGAATGCTTTCACAGGTATTATCTCATTTAATCCACCTGATAACCCTCTGCAATTGACTATAGCATTCCCATTTTGCAGGTGAGGAAACAGATAAGAACTGGAGACCTGTCAGGGTCACACAGCCATTAGACACACAGAACCAGGGCTCAAACTCCGATCTCCCAGTAGCAAATCCCCTGTTTCTGGGCCACTACCTTGTACGTCATCAGTCTTGCAGCAGGTGCCAGGTAAAGGTGTGCAGAGTTGAGTGGCCCTGGGTTTTATTTTTCTTGATTGAGAGAAGATGACAGGTGACTTGAGAGGGAATGTGTATTACATGGATGCCATGGAGGCAGAGAGGCTTTACCACCCCCACCCCACCCCCACCTCATGACAGTTCCCTTCCAACCACTACTCTTCCACTTAGCTTGATACTAAGTTTCTTTTAATTTACCCAATCATTAGGTGAAGAAGAATGGTAGGACATAGTGGATGAGGGAATATACTCATATACAGGCGTTAAGATATTGTATGCCACAACTCCATTTATGTAGATGAACGTTTACTTATGATTATATAAACATGGAGAAAGAAATGGAAAGATATGTATATATACCAGACTATTAACACTGGTTACCTGTGGGTGTGGGTGTGTGTATGTGGTGGGGAGGGGGGGTGCAGGGAGGCCGTATTCTCTTACCCCACCAAAACAAAGAAAAACAAAAGGAAAAACCTTTTAAAATGTGCTTACGAGTACATACAGTATACACAAAGTGAACTCTGTGAAGTTATACAGGCATGTACATATGCATTGAGAAGTATAGAAAAGGATATTAATATATCAGTGAACATTTTTATTTACATAATCATTTTTAAATTTACTTTATATTACTTACATAATCACAAAAAGCATATTATTTACATAAAAAGCAGTAAAGTTATTTTCATTCAGAAAAAAAATTGACTACTAAAAATATATATTTCAACAGCTTTTTCTTGAAAGAAAGTACACTAAGCAGGCATCTATGGTCAGGTATAAGGATGCTTGGCATCCCCTTGTCCAAGCAGGTATTCAGTGGGGCTCTGAATGTTGTCATAGATTCCTAAACTGGGGAAACACAGAGATTTAGGCACCATTCTAGAAACATTAAAATACAGATTTTACCAGGTGGGTGCAATTCATTCATTCATCTATAATATCAGATTAGTATCTCTCAAGAGCAGAAGGGAGAATGTCTTGAGCAAGTAGAATCTTGTCAGGTAAATAATTCTGGGAGATAGCTATGACAGGAGGGCAGATCATAGGCAACTTTGGGCATGTTAATAAATATCCACATACATTAATTTGGGGTGGAGGGAGACTAAGCTAGTCATTGTCTTCTCTGAATTTAATGGTTGGCTACAGTCACAATTTTGGGTGTGGTTAATTAAACTCCTCAAAGAAATCTCTGTTTACAAAGTAAGGATTATGTTTTCAAATAATCTAGTGGTAAGTGAAACTGCTGAAGTAGACACATGACTCCATTTGGGGCAATTTAACACACTGCAGATGCTGTTTCCCAGGGCCACCCATGGGAAGGTGGTTGCTAGAAGCAGGAGAAGTATCTTGTAGAGTTTCATCTTTTTGGCAAGGAGTCCATGAATATTCCCTGTAGAAGGGAATTTTTCCGCTTTCCCCCCAATAATCTAGTGCAATCCCACAAAACTCAGTTAAAATAAATTGTTATAAAATCCCACTCATTGGGACACCTGGGTGGCTCAATGGTTGAGCATCTGCCTTCGGCTCAGGGCGTGATCCCAGGATCTGGGATCAAGTCCCCCATCAGGCTCTCTGCAGGGAGCCTGCTTCTCCCTCTGCCTATGTCTCTGCCTCTCCGTGTCTCTTGTGAATAAATAAAATCTTTAAAAAAATCCCACTCATTAATATTGCCTTTCAGGAATCTGTGTTTGCTTGATTTCAATGGCACAAACCGCAAGCAGAAATATCAGTATCTCTTCCGTAGTTTTCCAATGATTCTACCATGCCTTTGTAGGGAAGACCATAACATGGATCTCATTTTTCTAGAGTTAGTAAAGCAATTTCAAAGACATTAGAGAGGAGGACCCAATACCTCCCAAAAGTTGTTTCGCCTCATTCATGTAACAATCCATTCACCTATCCATCAACCATCCATTTATCCATCCAACCATCCATCCGTCCACCCATCCACCCATCCAGATATTTATGCCTTATGCTAGGCAGAGAATAATGAGATGGATAACACAAGGACTTAGCTTATGGCCTATAATGAGAAGCCCTAAAGGGAAATCAACAATTTTACCATTGTGTGACTGCAATCCGTTAAGAACCAGAGCTGATTTTGCAGGGTATATGAGCCTTCCAGAAATCATACTTAAGCGTTACACAAAAACATGACATCAGTTGTTAAGTGGTACTGTGGCTTAGGGTAGTTCTCAAAATTATCTGTACATTAGAACTTCAGTGTTTTTAGTATCTATTTTCCTTGCAGACCTTCTTTGTTGTCAGCAATCGATCATTCACCAATAGCATGTAGCTGATATAGCAAGTAGAAACAAATCTGCCAAATCAGTCCCAAAACCTTGGGAGTTGATAGATAATTTTCTAAAAATTAGTATCAATAGATCTTTCATCATAATCCCTTAGAAAATGTTCAGACTTAAAAGCATTTCTGAAAATAACCTGATAATAAAATGTCTTTGGATATTTAACTGAGCATTTCACAGGGATAATGGCAATTCCTCTCTTCCTAATGGAGTTAATACTATGCTGGTTAAGTCCTTCTACAGCTTTTTTTCCTACTGTAGTATGAAGAGTTTTCATACATTTCTGCCAATATCCAATCATATTCTTTGGATCAAATTTTTGCTTGCAAGTTGTCCTACCAATCGTTTTGTACATGTTTAACTCTCTAACCTGGAGGGTGAAGATGCCAAGCTTCACAAGACCCACAGAGATGAGCCTGTGGAATATTGTGGAACCAACCTGAAAGAATACACTAAAGAAAAATTAAGCATTTAAGATTCAACAGTTTTGAGAATTGAGAAGATTGTGCTTCTGTTGTTCAAAGACTTTTTCTGATGACCAGTTCCTGTCTGTTACCTTCTGTGGTGGCAGGTGGCATCTGGCTGTCATAGCTGTGATGCAAGTCCCCGTTACAAATAATCCTTGGGGGAAACTCAACCCCCTAGAAGGCTCTATTGGACAGCAAGTTGGTTTTGCAGGCTTGGCCTTGAGCCCACAGCTTAAGAATCTTATAAGCATTTTGCTTGAGTAAAGTGTATTCTATTACAGGAAGAATGTTTCAAGTACAAAGGGGATTAAAGTGATGAAATCTGGATTGATGCCACCTTAAATAGGCAATAATCAGGTTCAGGCCAGAGGAATACTAGCCCTTCTGAAATGTATTTCTCTACTTGATTCTCAGAGGCAACCAGAGAAAATAATCTCACAGGCTCCGCAGGCTTAGTGACCAGCTACTTAATTTTAAATGATAAGCATTCCACTTATGTATATATGCTCATACTTATATGAATAGGTATTTCTGCAATTTAAACTAATTTATATTCTGTGTTTGGTAGAAATGGAAACAACTTCATGTTTGTTTTTTAAAAATTTTTCTGACATCTCAAAATGTTATGAGTGTTACAGATACTCAGAGTTTTTTCCTTTAGGTGAGAGACTTCTTTAATATTTTCTTAGATCTTCTCCATTTTTCTTCTGTGTACTTAAAACATGAAGCCTCAAGTAAAGCCCAAAGTTATGAATAATGACCCAACCAACGCATTTCGGGACTGATGGCCTAGAGAGACTCTTGCAAATCAGCGAGTCCAATGCCAGGTGGAGAGAAGAAGGGAAAGAACAGTTCTGCCAAGTGGACGCATTCGTTCCCAGCCTTTTGTGGAGTTAGGCTCTCAGGACAGCATCTCTTCCTCCAAAGTGCTCATGCACATTTGCTTTTTAAATTAGAATATATTTATTTTGAGAAGGAACAAAAAACCTGCATGTCATAAAACCATAGGTGGGTGAGCCATGAAAATTCCATTTGGGAGTCGAATGTGGGTTTCTATTTAAGGATTCGTTAGGAAGCAAAGGTAACAAGTGGGGCTTCCTTCTGATGAAATGAGCAGACTGAGAAAAGATGAGTTCTGAAGCTTCTAGAATAGGCAGAAATATGGGGCAAAGTGGAAAAAAGCCAAAGAGGCCAGTGATGTCTTCATACCTATTGTCAAGGGATTAGATAGTGAGTAAAAGAGGCCATGGGAGGGACTCTGTGATTTTGGAGCATGAGACACTTCAAGGGCAGCTGGGCCTGGATGAGGGCCAAGGATGGGCCCAAGCTCTGGGGTGGAGAGGAGATGCTGGGAAGTGTGTAGGTAGATTGTTCCCTTGCCATAAGCAGAGGAGGGATTTGCCTGGGACAGGCTCAAGCCTCTGCCCTACTTTCAGACACCAATAATGTCCTTCCCTGATCCTACTGGCCTTGCCTAGGGTGAAGGAGGTAGGGGGAGGAGGAGAAAGGATGACTGAGCTCTGTAGAAGTATATTTTTGGGGGAAATTGGAGCCATTCATCAAAGGGACATACCATGTCCAGAGTGTAGCAAAGGGGAATGAGCATTGGGTATTCTGATCAATAAAACACCTTAAAGCAGCAGACAGGCCCTGCTGGTCCCTGCTGCCTCAAAGACAGAGGCAGTGGAGACCTGGAAGCTATTTGAGTCCACTTTGTCCCCAGTTTATATTCCATGCAAAGTGGGTGTTGGTCACTCTACACACACACATCTTCTAAAGCAATACTCTAAGAAACTTTCCTTTAAAGATTTATTTATTTATTTTTGAGGGAGAGAGAGAGAGAGAGAGAGAGCAAGCTCACACATAGAGGCAGAGGCAGGGGGACACAGGGTGAGGGAGAGAGAATCTCAAGATTTTATGGAGCCCAAGAGAGGGCTCCATCTCACAACCCTGAGATCACGACCTAAGCTGAAACCAAGAGTCAGATGCTTAGCAGACTGTGCCACCCAGGCGCCCCAGGCTCACTTTTAATCTACTACCACAAATAATGGAACCTGGGTCATTTTTGTAAGTCACTTACCAGTTCTGAACCACCTGGTATGCAGCCCCTGTCGAGGTAGTGTGTTCAGTGCCCCATGATTTCCCCACTGTTCAAGAAGCCAATCTGAAAGGTAAGCAACGTTAGATCTTGCCAGCAGGTCAGGCCTAGGCACTGCATCCTGGACATTGGCAGAGGCAAACGGGGTCTCCCCTGTTCTAGGCAAGAGTGTCCTGGGGAGTCCGACTGCCTGGGCTCAAACTCCGGTTCCACCATTTACTAGCTGGGTGACCTTGAAGCTCACTCAACATTTCTGTGCTTCTGACCACATGGAACAATGGGGACAGAACTGTTACTAATCCACTGGTTCTCAAAACTTAACATGTATCCAGATTACCTAGAGGGCTGGTTAAAACAAATCACTGGGCCCTGGCTCAGAATTTCTCATTGAGTGAGAATGTGCATTTCTAACAAATTCCCAGGGGATGCTGATGGTCCAGGGACTGCACTTTGAGGACCAGTGATCCAATGCGTAAGACTGTTGTTAGCATCTAAGAGAATTCACAGTCACACGTTGCAAGCAATTAAATAAATGTTAGCTATTTAATATTATCCAATTAATGTTAACTATTTATTATTATTGTTGTAGTGGTTATCAGTGAGGAAGCATAGAGTACATGAGAACTTAATGCCTTCCCATTAATGGGAAACAGATATTTCCGGACTGTGAGGCCTTCTGACCGCTGCAGTGTACAAGTGCACTCAGACCTTCTAGACTCAGGGCATCAGGACCTGGACTCCTCCCTGGCTGTAAACTGTGAAGTTCTTATTTAGCTCCCTCCATGTGCACATCCAGTCTCTCCAGGGGGACAGGTGCTGTGTGGTAGACTCCTTTTTGTCTTCGTAACTCTTAGTATAATGCCTGTGTCTGGAAGGGGCTCAGGAAATCCCAGTCTTTGGAGTTGGAAGGAGCTTTGGAGGTCATCTCCAAACTCTCTCAGTGCAGGGCTTCCTTCTGGAGCCTGTACTTGGGTCCTAAACAACCTGAGAAATTCAGGCTTAGGAGATCCAGATGAGGCTCAGGAGTCTCCATTTTCATAAGCATCTCCCGGGCTTTGATGCAGGTGCTTCTCTGACCATCTCTACAGAAACAGCATCTTGTTCAGTGTGTGGCAAACTGGCGAGCATGACTCCATAGTAAGTCATGAAATCAATTCATTCAATTGGGACCAGCATATTTAAAAGAATAAGTAGAAATAAGAAGAAATAAGAAGATGAAATATCAGACTGTATCACATATAGCAATGGTAAGTATTGTCCTGGGTAACTTCGTTTCAGTATGCGTGTGTGTGTGTGTGTGTGTGTGTGTGTGTGTGTGTGTATTGGGTCCCATCATAAAATATACTTTACCATCATGGTGAAACATGGTGAAAGCTGCCCTAGAGCATCCCTTCTTGTTCATCAGTAGGAACAGCATCAGGGAGGCAGTTGTTCTAATGTCGACCAGCTCTCACACGGTATGGAAGTCTGCCTTTGTCTTGTACCCAACATTCCTTGGTTGCATCTTCCATTAGATCAGTGAATGGCTCTGCTCCTTTATTCCACAGCTCTTTAGAACTTTGAGAAGGGCCAACACCCCGGATGGGTGCAGAGTGAACCCATTCCATAGGGAATCCAGGCTCACACAGGGAGATTTCCTAGGGAAGGTAACATATTGGATTGCTTCTGATCCATGGTGGTATGGGAAACCACCCGTGCCCATAAGTTAGGCTTGATAAAGCCCTAAGTGAGAGCCAAAGACCTTCTCTTCCAGGCTGAAATCTTCTGGGGTTTAGTGCTGCAGCTTTGCAATGATTATTTTAGATTCTTAGTGGTATTTGCTGCTTCCTTCTAGATTCAAAGCTATATTCCACAGTGCTTATGTTGCCAGAAGAATATCCTTTAGAGAAGTGGGAGCATTTGTATAACTAGGTTACAAATGCATTGGATGAATCAGGCTTGGATAAGTTTCACCCCAAATCCTAGTATATCTGTATTCCTGAGGCCCCCCAGAAACTGGAGATCTGTACATGCCATAGATTCTGCTCACATCTCCATCTTTTTTTAGCTTTTATTTCATCCCCTGCCTTAACGTTGCCTTTTCTTTTATGTGCAGTGACTCAACTGTCATATAGAGCAGCAGCAGTGAGGCTTGATAAAAAGGTGCACCAATCACATTGTCTGGGAATCCTGGTAGGCACAGGGCTCTACAGAAATTTGGAACTTCAGGTTGGTGAATCACTGAATTTGTGTTAAACATGACTTTCCACTCACGTTAATATATACCAAGAGGTGGATGGCATCTGCCAGTTACTAATATGCCATCCTTATACTCTAGAATAAAATGGGTAAGTCCTAGAGAGGAAAACAACAGAATCATAACTTTATGATTTGAGATTTCCAGTTCAGTTTTGTGGGATGTTCCAGAAATCACCAATATTCTCTTGAGTATACAAGTTAAGAGATAAAGAGTAGAATTACTCCCAGGAAAGAGTAAGAAGCTATGAATTTCTTGCTTTTCACCATAAACGAGGCAGCTAGAAAGCTATCTTTTTTTCTGTTGATCTTTCTTAGGAGTAATGATGGACCACTTTTTCTCATTGTTTTTTTTATGCATATTCTCAGTTTTTAAGATTGGTCATCAACAACTGTGCATTGGATTATCTCTTAATAAGTTATGATTTTTCAAAATTCCTTTCTGATACCTGTTGGCAAGATTCTTCACTTTACATTAATGACATTAATGATTAACTGCTTGGCAAATTTTAGTTTTAAGTCCCAATTTCTCATATTCCTTCATCCAGGCACTAATCCATCTTAAAATCCTTCAAATCCATTTATTTCTTCTCTCACAGCATTTTTAGGATCCAGCTTTCCTCCTTCAACAGCCATTCTTTTGTCTGAGCCTTAATTTCCTTACATCCCGACTATAGCAGTTGTTCAAATTCCAGAGTCCAGATCATTCCATCTTCAATCTACCCCTTAAAAGTAGCAGAAGCCACCTTCTAAGGAAATATCACACTGATTATGACTCCTATAACATCAACCTAGTGGTTTCCCTTCAATATACTGAACCTCACTGTTTTCTTATTCCAATATTTCACTTAATATTACTTCCTTTATGAAGGTCTTCAACTCCTAATTTTAAGATTTTATTTATTTATTCATGGGAGACACACAGAGAGAGGTAGAGACACAGGCAGAGGGAGAAGCAGGCTCCCCATGCAGAGTCTGATGTGGGACCCGATCTCAGGGCCTCAGGATCACGACCTGAGCCAAAGGCAGATGCTCAACCACTGAGCCACCCAGGCATCCTTTAAGCTCCTATTTTAGTTGAACTACTAAAGCAGAACATATGCCTCATGCCTTTTAAACTATGTTCTTTTCTGGAAAATGGCTGAGCAGCAGCCCATGTGCCATAAAGAGAAATCTGAGTGTGTAGCTGACCCAGGGGCAGGGCTGGAGTGGGAGCAAGTGGCCAGCTGGAAGCTGGAAATGGCCCCACTGTGGCAGGTGAGAAGTAGGGACAGTAAGTCCACAGCAGCAGGATGGGAGGAACTTTAAAGAAAAGAGTCTCCTTTTCTTTCTATGATGTCTATGTTCCTGCTTAGCACAGGATCTGTGATTAACTCAGACGTCAGTCAGAAAATGATTCCTGGGCAGCCCGGGTGGCTCAGCGGTTTAGCGCAGCCTTCAGCCCAGGGCATGATCCCGGAGACCCGGGATCGAGTCCCACATCAGGCTCCCTGCATGGAGCCTGCTTCTCCCTCTGCCTGTGTCTCTGCTCCTCTCTCTCTCTCTCTCTCTCTGTCTCTGTCTCTCATGAGTGAATAAATAAAATCTTAAAAAAAAAAAAAAAAGAAAGAAAATGATTCCTGCTGCTTTGTTGGTCCGCCGGTATAGAATGCTCAGTTGGGTGACCCTTGGAATAGAGGTAGAAAGACATGGAGATTCCTCTGGATTTGAGGCCACAGGATGAGTAGGAGGCATTCTTTGCAGTGAGTGATGATGGGAGCAGTCCCCAGGGAAACACAATGATAAATGGACTTGGTGTCTGTAGGAACTGAGAATGATCTATAGAGTGCAAGAGGGCCCTGAGTCAGACATCCACTGAGCTGCAGGAGATAATAAAGATACTAGAAACATAGGTGTGGTATAGAATTGGGGCAGAGAAAGAAGATAAGGACAGTCTAGTTACAACTGGCCAAAGACTCACCAGTTCTTGGATGAGGTATGAATTATTAGTTAATATCAAAGGGCCACTCCATATAATTTTTGTTCGATTTTCTTTAATGACATCTCAGTTACATAAAATTTTAAATAATTTCTAAAGGTTCAGGGATACATAATTAATTCTTGGTACATAAGGAAAAAATGCCCTCCATAGATTGTTATTATAGGGATCTGGATTGAATGGCATTCCACAAGAATCTTATGTCTGGAGTTTGCAAGCCCAGTAAGTAGGCCCCCATAAAGCAATGCGTTAAAAAAATTACCTGATAATTTTGATCTAATTGGTTTTGGAAAGGGGAGATAAGTATCAGCATTCAAAAATCTCTCCAGGTGATTGTAATGTGTACCAAGGATTAAGACTACTGCTCAAAAGAGTGGTCTTGCTGGGTCATTTCTGCTTATGGGGGCTGTGAGTCCCAGGAGTGCCCGAAAATACCATGGCTGGAGGTAATGAGGATAAAGACCACAAGTCCTGGCTTATAGCTCATATCCCAAGAGGCCACACCTAGATAATCATGGCAGGTAGGTTGGTAGGCAATGGTATGTCATACTCTCAGGTTTACAAGGGCACTGGGGGAAAACAAATTACTAACTATATTTGTGAAAATTCTCTGTGGCCCCTAAAGAAATCCTTGTAAAGTCTGGAATTAAGCTAAATATCTTGTTAGTAAAATCTCAATAATTAAAGCATATATACAATCACTAATATTTCTTTTCTTTTCTTTTTAAGTAGTCTCCATGCCCAGCATGGAGTTAAGAGTTAGACATGCAGCTGACTGAGCCACCCAGGTGCTCCCAGCCATTAATATTTATGAGGATGTTTTATATAATAAAAAATTAAGCAAATGGCAATGGGGAAAATCCTCTAAAATTGAATATATAAGCAGAAACAAATGAACCTAGCTGTATATAAAATTGATATTTCCCAAAACCATTAATCCAAGTAAACTTTGAACGTGATACTTGGGCTACACACTCTCAGTAGGAAAGACTGTTAGAATAAAAAGAAAACTGTGTTTAGTAAGTTTGTGAATGGCAGTGTTGAGGGTAGTGATTCTGGAACCATTTTGAATATACTGCATGACTGAGCAAATGAATAAGTATATGTATATTGTTGGGAACTAGGCTTTTCACTGCAGGTGAGGGGAAATCCAAATATGGAGTTGGGGAAAGTGAGGAAGAACCTTGTGGTGTCAGATCAGAATTAGAGGTATTGTTATGGCCTCATTTCTTTAAAAAATATATATATTTCCTAGCTCTGTCCACTGAAAAAGCCTAAAAGCAAAGATTGCCCAGTAGCATCAGATCTAGTGTCTAAATATTATTTTCCACTGGAAGGAACCAAGGCTCATTGGGGAGGGTGGGTGGGAGAAGGCCAGTTCCAGATCTGGGATAAGGAAAGGACAGAGTAAGCCTGAAACATCTCGTTGAGCCAGAAAGTATTCAGAGGCTGAAGAATCTATGTCAAAAGGATACAGAAACTACCTCGAAGGGGCTCCTATGGGCCACATTTAGGATGATTTGAGCATCAAAAATAATGGCCAGTATGGATTTTGACACATTAATTAAAAAAAAAAAAGAATCTATGAGTCTATATTGATACAAAAAAAATTAAAGCCCCTTACAGAAAAATGCCAAGTAATCAATGTAAGTGCATAAGAGAGTTAGAAGAAATCACCAGGCAATTGCCAGTGGCATTAAAACTAATGAGTGAGGGCTGCCTGGGTGGCTCAGTTGGTTGAGCCTCTGACTCTTGACTTTGGCCCAGGTCGTGATTTCATGGTCTCAGGATGGAGCCTGTGTCAGGCCCCTGCTCAGCGGGGAGTCTGCTTGCTCCCTCTGCCCCTCCCACTCTCTCTCTCTCTCTGACATTAATAAATTAAATTAAAGAGTGAAAGACTCCTGGGGAACAGAATTTCATTCATTCAAATGAGCACTTCACAGATAGCTTATTCACCTCACAAGGGAAAGCCTCCCTTGCATACAATGAACCTAGAGGTACCACTATGACCAGATCATCAAACTGAGCATCACTGATAATGGGCCACACGAATGTCATGTGCCTCTGGATGTGATGCCCTCAAAAGACATCCCTGCCAGAAATGGTTAGTTATCCTGAGTCTACTCAGGAGGGAGCAACCATCTAATGCAAACTAAGGAATACTCTCCTGAACAAGTCTCCTGGCTCTTTAAAAATATTCATGCCATGAAAAAAAAAAAAAAAAGGCTAAGAGACTGTTTTAGATTAAAGGAGATAAAAGAGACAGGCAGTGCACAATCCCAGATTCAGTCCTGGGCCAGAAAAAACAAATAAACCTCAAGACACTTTCAAACCAATTAGAGAAATCTGAAAAAGACTCATATATTATTTTTTTTAAAGATTTTATTTATTTATTCATGACACACACACACACACACACACACACACACACACACACACACACACAGGAGCAGAGGGAGAAGCAGGCTCCCTGCAAGGAGCCTGATATGGGACTCGATCCTGGATCCCGGTTCACGCCCTGAGCTGAAGGCAGATGCTCAACCGCTGAGCCACTCAGGCGTCCCTCATATGTTACTATATCAGAAATATTATTCTATCAATGTTAAGTTTCCCAAGAACGTTGGGCTGTGATTATGAAGGAGAATACTGTAAGAATATGTGTGTACATATAGTTTTTAACATATTTGATTTCTTTATTATGTTTTGCTATTTTTAAATCTTTTATTCTGAAAACTTCAACCACTCAGAAGAATGAACATTGATAGAGGAGGGTATAGGGGGAACAGAGAGAGAGCGAGAAGGGCACAAATGAGGTAAAATATTGATAATGGTGAATCCAGGCTAAGAGTGTACAGGTGTTCATTTTTCTAAATGATTGAAAATTTTCAAAATAAATTCAAATAGTAAAACTTAAGAGAAATATGTTGAATAGTTAAAAAAAACATGTAAGAGGTAACTGGGAGGATTTTCTACAGGAAGTAAGGGTGAGGGAGAGATTAAAAAATGCTACTTGGTTCTCTGCCTTATGCAAGTAGGTAAATGATAAGGTCATTATTCAAGGTCAAAAATAAAGTAAGAATTTGGCTTAAAGAAGAAGATGGTTAGTTGAGTTTTGATCTTGTTGATTTTGAAGTGATCATGGCTCAACCAAATGAAATATCATAAATATGAAAGTGAGATCTTTAAGAGAAAGATCAGAGCTAGGAGATGTATCTTGGATAATTATCAGTCTGGAGAGGGTAAAGATGAGAGGCAGTGAGTACCAGTGAGACCTTGAAAAACAAGAGTGAGTGGGATGCTTGGGTGGCTCAGTGGGGTTAAATGCCTGCCGTGGCCTCAGGTCATGATCCCAGAGTCCTAGGATTGAGCCCCACATTGGGCTCCCTGCTCAGTGGGGAGTGTGCTTCTCCCTCTGACCCTCCCCCTTCCCATGCTCTCCCTCTTACTCTCTCTCTCTCTCTCTCTCTCTCAAATAAATAAAATCTTAAAAAACAAAACAAAAAAAAAGATTAAGAAGAGTGAGGAATGGACTATGGGGATCCAATGGATTTAATGCAGCTCTTTAATGCACATTTAATTTAATGCAGCTCTTAATCTAAGCTTCAAGGAGTCTGGGAGACCCCCAGTGTTCACCAATACCCAATTCTCTTCCTTTCTGAGCATCTAACTGCATTTCTCAGCTTCTCCGACTTCTAAGTGACATGGTATGACCGAGTTCCGGCCAGTGGAGTGGGAGGCAGGATCATATGCATCTTTCATCTGCCCTCCTAGTGCCTCACTGGCTACAGCTACACTTCTCAGACCACACACCCTGGTGTGGCACAGTTCAGAAAATATCACCACCAGATCACGGAGTCCCATCAGCTGCATATTTAACTTACACATGAACTTCAACCTTCCCTGAAATTGGGACTCCTCGATTTCCTTTTATTTTTCCCCCCAACTGTTATCTGTCTCTTTTTTATTCTTTTGGTAATCTCTTCCAGAGTTAACTAGTTCCATTTGTAGGTGATGAAATGTGTAAGAAATTCACTTCAAATGTTGGCCCAGCTCTGAGCCTGGTCTTTCCCTTTACTTGAATTCAGAATTAAGGTTTTGGTTCTTGTTTTTTATGTTCTAAGTCCCAGAAGTAGCTGTCACCGTAGAAGTTCTCTGCAGGCAGTCTTACCCTTTCTAGCAGTAGTCTACAACCAGGCTCCAGCTTCTTCAGGACACTACTACACAGGGTGGATTTTAAAATGTGTTAAACTAAGAGGAATTCTCTCAAATGAGTTTATATGCCTTTTATTTTTAGACAATCTACATGACATGTTTTTTTCTTAAAAACAGTGTATCTGCTCCAAATAGAGCAAGGTCAAAGCAAATGAAGACCTCAAGATGACATCAGTCCCATTTGTCTAAGTCCTGGTGTTGTGTGGATGAAGAGCAGCAGCCAGTTAGGACAACAGGTGATATATTTAAAGTAATAGCCAAGTTCGTTAACGTTTTTTTCCATTTCTAAACCATTCTTAAAGAAAATCATATATGAGGTCACACCATCCTCACGGTAGTCCCAGAGTACAACCGTGCCATCTGGACTCATGTTTTCACCAATAAAGATTTGAAATTAGCAAAGATGTGCTCAATTTGTCCTGCAGCCCCTGTCATAAAGGGCTTTACTCTTTCTGGCCTCTGTCTTCAAGTTTGCCTTTGACTGATTTCATGTAATTTTTGATGAACTTCTTGTAGGCTTCCTTTGTGAAGCTGGTTTCCTGCAAGTGATGGCTCAGACAACACCTACGCCTCTGGGCCTGCAGCAGAGGCATTTCCACGAGTCATCAATGAGCGAGTCATCAATGTTACCCTCTGTCCTACTGACCATCTTCCCTTCTACCTCCAGCCACAGCCCGTCTGGGATCTCCCAGATCCGGTGGATGTCAGAGAACATCTCATCATGGCTGATGAGGTCCCGTAGATGATCATGATGATGGCTGGAGAGAGACGACAGTGGCGCTAGCTTAGCAGGAGCCAGGAGCTCTAAGCAAGTAGCCAGAGGGGCACTCAGGGTGGAGAACGGACAGAAAAACCATTTTTAAAATTTTTAAATTTTATTTATTTGAGAGAGAGAGAAGGCATTTGAGGTGGGCAGGGGTGGGAAGGACAGTGGGAGAGGGAGAGAGAGAATCTCCAGCAGACTCCCCACTGAGGGCAGAGCACCACTTGGGGCTCCATCTCATGACCCTGAGATCATGACCTGAGCCAAAATCAAGAGTTGGCCTTCTAACCAACTGAGCCACCCAGGGGCCCCTGTCCTGGATTCCCTTTAATTCTCACAGCAACAGACAGGCTTGTTCTAGAGGCTTGTATAAGATTAGTCTAATCCCTCCAGGCAAGCAAGTCCTTTTTAGAGTTCTCCACTCACTCCCAGGCAAGGATTTGACAGGTGTGCCAAAGGAGAATGATTTCAATACCTGGACATCTCCATAGCAACCTAACCTTTGTTTTTTATTTTAGTCAAGTTGTTCTCAAACTTCAATCTGCATAAACATTAGGCATAGGATCATATGTATGAAGCCTTATGTTCTGTGTGTTATGGACAATTTAAGGGATTTTTCAATGTTTTTAAAAAATTGTTTTTCAAAAGTAGAAAACACATCCAAATGACTTAAAAAGGAAAAAAATAAAAATGTATTTAATGTATTTGATGAAGAATCTGGCTCCTCTCCCTGTCTCACTGTCTAGTTTCTACCTATTCCTATCAAAGCTGATGGCCTTTGTTAGGTTGTGTGTCCTTCTAGAATTCCTATATGCAAATATAAGCAAAATGAATATTTTTATGACCCTCCTTTGTACATTCTTCTGTACTTCTCTTTCACTTATCAGTATAACTTGGAGACCTTTCTATATCCGTATATAGAGAATGTCTTCATTCCTTTTTAAAATATATACTGCCAAATAAAATTCCATTCTATGGATGGGCATGAATTATTTCTAATATTTTACTATTGCAAATGATGCCACAATAAATAACTGAAAACATATTATTTTGAATGTGTTCAAGCTGTGGGATACGTTTCCACAGTGGGTTGCTGGGTCAAGGTGCACAAGCATTTGGAATTTTAATACACGTTGCTAAATTTCCTTTCATAGGATTGTTCTACACTACATTTCTGTCAGCAACGTAAGAGGCTACCTGTTTTTCCCCACAGCTTGCAACTGAACTTGTTGTCAAATTTTTATATTTTTGCCAGTCTGATAGGTTAAAAGTGGCATTTGTTTCATTGTAGCTTTTAATTTGAATTTCTCCTATTAATAAGACCTAACCTCTCTTCATATGTAAAAGGGTCATTTATATATATTTTCTTCCTGTGATCTGACTGCTTGCGTCTTTTGTCCACTTTTTTATTGGCTTTTCCTTCATGATTTCTGGGAGATCTTTATATGCTTATGCAATTAGCTTGTGTGTGTTGTGGTTTGCAAAAAATTTTTCCAATTGGTGCTTGTCTTTGAACTTTGTTATATTTTTCCTTATGCAGAACGAGGTTATTGAATGCAACTGAATTACTAATTTTTTCTTTTATGGAATTTAGAGTCTGAGTCATAGTAATCATATAAAGGAATTCTTCCGTGATTTCTTCTTTTACTCTTTGGATTTCATTTCTGACATTTAAATGTTAATCTTTTTTATCTTGGTTTATCTTGGTGTAGTGGTGCAGTGTGTTACAGTTAATTTTCAGTCTTGATTTTCACTTGGAAGCTGGCCCCAGGTGACATGTGACTCTACTGTACTCATTTGTGCACAAATCTTCAGTTTCTGCCCTTAAGTAAAGCATCTAGTAGGCTACCAACCCTGGCCAACATAACGCAAATAATCCTGATGACTGCTATGTCCCTCTTCACTGACTGTATCAGGAATGCACAAAGGGAATCAGTGCAGCTTTACCTTGGAACCTGGCAAAAAGTGCAGAAAAGCCCAGGAAAAAAAAGGTGGGGGGGACAGTTCACACATTCCAATGATGAGTAAGCTGGCTCTACGTGGAGCAAGAGAAAAGTGAAAGGAGGTAAAGACTAGGGTGGGTGAAATACGGGGCAGGAGCTAAGAGAAACAAAGTTCACATTTAAAGATGTTAAAGGGCAAGGATTTGAACTTTCTAAGGTTTGAAAGTCAAATCTGGAGTTTGGGGCTTTCTGTAACGGTTTCCCTTTAGGACAAGCAGATGCATTTCAGGAATACTTAAGGGCAGTAGTCACATTTATGGACCTTTTGTGGGCTGAGAGGACACATTTCCAGGTAGCAGTAAGAGAAAGAAAGGCAGACTGAAACTTTTAGGAGAAAGTATGTTTCTGGTCTGTGTTCTATCTCTGCAGCAGCTGGGAAAGCCACACAAGATAAAGGGGTTTCACAAGTACTGTGGTAACAATATGCTTTGGAATTTTCCGGAAAGAGTCATCATTGCCAAATGACCAGAGACTGACTGAATTCTGACCGAATGCCCTTGATCACACTCCACATCGTGGTGTACAATCTTCGCTTTGTTTGTGCCCTGCCTGGCATAAGCATATGAATCAGCTTCCTTAATACAGACAACCTGATCCCATAAATCACCTGCAGAAAAAAAATAGACCAAGACCAATAGACATGCCAGAAGGGGACAAAAACACATGCTAGCGAGGTCCCCTCGGCCAAGAACAACATGCCCTGATGTGACATGTGTGGGGTTACTTGCAGGATAGAGCCTGGGGCTGGGTTTGAATATTGGCTCTGCTGCCCTATGTGGTCGCAGTCAATTTACTACAACTCTCTGAGGCTCAGTGTCATCATCTTAAAATGGAGACATCTGTGTCACCTTAACAGGGTTCTTAGCTGCCTTAAATTTGTTCTGAAATGGGCTGAGATTACAATAGTAATCTAAGGTTGTTAGGAGGACTCCATGGGGTCATGTGTATAAAGGAACCCGGAAAACAGACCCAGGGAAGAGCAGTTGCCACTATTACTAATGGGCTGTGCGAATCTCCGACACCATCACTGTCCTACCTTGTCCTGTGTGTACAGTCTTTCTTCTTTGCTGCCACTGTCCCTGGGAACATGCTGAGCCATTACCTTGTGGACCACGCCAGGCAATGCCAAGGTCAGAGACATCGATGGGACCAAGAAGGAAACAGAATCCCAATGGTGCCAAGTGTTACATGGGATGGTGTGGCCGTCTTCCATGTGAATAGAAGCCCGATGACCCACCAGGACTCCTAGGAGCGCCACCAGGCAAGTCCATAATGGGAGGTGGAAACCACTGGTTTCCATCGGATGCAGAGGATGACAGGAAAAGGCATCCTCAGGAGAGTGTTATTTTCACCTTCCTCTGGGGGTGTATCCTTGAGTTTCCTAAACCAAGGCTCAGCTGGTGCCACTTTTAGGAACTCAGGCTCCTAAGAAGATGGACATTCAGAAAAACAGTAGGGAGAATTAAAGCTCTTTAAAATCTCACAACCTAAAGGACTGGTTTTCACCCTTTACATTCTCAGATAATAACAGTTGGCTCTTCAGATACCAGCTTTCTACCCTGGCAGGGATTTGCTTTTTTTATCCACTCCCAAACCCAGTTTTCTTTCTTCTTTTAAATTTTTCTTTTATCAAGTTACCTGTTGGGGTTGCTTTTTGCGAAATACTTCAGTGTACTGAATGGAGTAGATTGCTGATAGATAACTATGCCTTTAAGTGCCTCATAGGTATTACTGACCTTCCAACTCTGTCCTTTTATTTGTGATTTTAGCATGTGGCCTGGTGTTGGTTACCACAGCCAGGAAAAGTTCTCCTGCCAAGGCAGGCATGTCATTACAAAATACTGCCTTTCATGTGCCATGTTTAACACCTGAATGATGCATGACGAGGCATCCGACTGGGTCTTGGGAATGCTGCTGGCAATCTACACACTTCGCTGAAAAAACAAAGCAGATTGGAAGGGTGCATGGGGGGCTCAGTTGGTTTATTTATTTATTTTTTTTAAAGATTTTATTTATTTATTCATGATAGTCACACAGAGAGAGACAGAGAGGCAGAGACACAGGCAAAAGGAGAAGCAGGCTCCATGCACCGGGAGCCGGATGTGGGATTCGATCCCAGGTCTCCAGGATCACGCCCTGGGCCAAAGGCAGGCGCCAAACCACTGCGCCACCCAGGGATCCCTGGCTCAGTTGGTTTAAAGACGACTCTTGATTTCAGCTCAGGTTATGATCTCAAGGTTGTTGAGATCAAGCCCTGAGTAGGGCTCATCGCTGGGTGTGGAGCCTGCTTAAGATCTTCTCTCTCCCTCTCCCTCTCCCTCTGCCCCTCCCCCCCTCCACTCTCTCCCCTATCTCAAAATAAATAAATAAAAGTAAATTTTAAAAAAAAGCAAATGGGGCACCTAGGTGACTCAGTCAGTTAAGCATCCCACTCTTGATCTTGGCTCAGGTCTTGATCTCAAGTTCAAGCTCAGCATTGGGCTCCATGCTGGGTGTGGAGCCTACCTTAAAAAAAAGAAAAAAAAAAAAAAAAGGAAATTGACCCAGTAGGAGTGTTTATGAGATAGAAACATCTGCTAAGAAATGCAAAGCGGGACTTTTCAAGTGAGTTTATTTAGTTTAAACTGATTTTTCTTCTTCTTCATTGTCAATCTGTGTGAAGCTAAAGAGGGTAGGTGTGAGGAAGAGGGGGCTGGGAAGGGACTGGACCATGAGTGAAGACTGATTTTTGTGACAGCCGGCATACAGGAAACTTCTCTTTTTGGAGAAAACACGTTTTATAAAACAGATGTTAATGACAGACCACTTGAGGCTGGTGGGAAGTCCATGTACTCCTTTTTTTTCTTTAAGGTTTTTAAATTTATTTATTAATGAGAGACAGAGGGGGGGGGGCAGAGACACAGGCAGAGGGAGAAGCAGGCTCCATGCAGGGAGCCCAATGTGGGACTCGATCCTGGGTCTTCAGGATCAGGCCCTGGGCCGAAGGCAGCGCTAAACCGCTGACCCACCGGGGCTGCCCCCCAAGTGCTCTTGTTAATGTCAACTTGAAACTCTGGGAACTATGCAGCCAGCCTGGTGGATGGGTCTCCTCAGGTAGGGAAGCAGTGCTGAGCAAATGAAGGGCAGATGGAAACTGGGAGATGACGTAGGAAGAGATGTTAGGGTTCGAAGCCCACAGCCGAGAAAGAATTCTTGAGACATTGGTGCAAAAAGGTGGTTTTGTTAAAGCACAGGAGCAGGACCCCCGGGGCAGGAAGAGCTGCACTGGCCTCATGAGGAGTGGAGATTATATGCTTTCAAGCTGGGAGGGGGTTAGGGGGAGCCTAAGTCTCTAAGGAATTTTGTAAGCAAGATTTCCAGGATCTTGGGGGGCTAGCTATTGCTGGGAAAAAGTCATTTATTACCATCTAATAAAACCTTAGTCACAAGATCCTTCAGATGTGTATCAGTGGGTCGTATGCTTGAGGGATGATCGCCAACATGTATCTTGGGAGAGGGGGTTTAGAGATAAAGGAAATTTCTAAAGGAATTTTTATATGTTAAAGTAGACTTACAGCATCCTGAGAGTTGGGCTAAGATTGCCTCTTGCCCTTAGCCAACTGTCAACATTGAGTCCCTAAAGGAGCGTCACTCTGCCTGTTTTAAGGACTTGTCAATGGGCTGTAGGTAGTAAGGAAATTTAATCTTTCTTCTGCTCTGTTTCCCACATCATTAGACATAACTTCTAGTCTCAGTTCTGTCATATAATTTTGGGCAATGGTTTTTGTTTGTTTCAAGCTCTTTGGGGTTCAGTTTTTGAATCAACAAAATGCAGGTGTAAGATTAGATCCAGGCTTTTCAGCTAAAAAGAAGAAATCTATTTTGAATTCATAAAGAGAAGAAAATTTTCTATTGGCCTGGGCCTCTGAATTTGGAAGTGAGGATAAAGTCCCATTCAGGTATATTGGACAACATATAAAAGAAGATCCTAAAGGAGTGTCCTTAAATTTTGTGATTCCACATAACTAGGAAATGGTACACTACAAAAAATCAACTGCACACACACACACACAAAGGGCAGTAATGGAGGGATGAGGAACAGAAAACATGTAAGACACATTAGGAAGTAAATGGCAGAAGTAACTCCTTCATCAGCAATCACAGCTCTCCCATAAAAGACAGACATGAATACTCCTGTCCCTTGCAGATGTCTTCCAGTGATCCTGCGGATGGGTGCCAGGCAGTCTGCCAAATAATAGGTTCGTTCCTGCCATTTGGTAAACCTGAATGGAGCCACGACAAACCCAGCTACAGCAAGTCAGCTGATGTCAGTGGGAGACTCAGGCTCTTTGATCTGGGGAACAAATCTGACCACTGCTCTATCTTCTCTCCTCTGTTCCTGGGTGGGCAGCAGTGGGTTAGCCTGGGGTTCTGAGGGTCATGTGCATGAGTGTCACACGCGCACACACACAGTCCTGCTTCCAGCCACAGGGTCAGCTGCGATAGCCTTTCCCCTACGTTGCCCTCGGGCTTCCAGCTGACCTTTGTTGTATTCATGTCCTTCAAACCTATCTTTAGTGATCATTTTTATAAGATTTCATTGGCATCAAAACATCACAGAGCTATAAATGGCCAATAAAACATCTGAAAAAGGCATAACTGCATTAATAAAGTAACGCTAATCAAAATAAGATATCATTTTTCTCTAAATTCTTAACGTTTAAAAAAAATTCTTAAAGTTTAGAAGTACATAATAGCCAGTGGTGGTCAGGGTGTGATGAAGTGAGTGTAATCATACCCAGTTGCTGAGAGCAAGTTAATCTTTCTAAAGGCCACAAGTTGCCTAAAAAGTGGACAGAAACTCTACTTCCAAGAATCAATTGGAAATGCGTATGAACTTCCTTTCGGCCGGAACCACCATCTTCCAGTAATTCGCCAAAATGACCAACACAAAGGGAAAGAGGAGAGGTACCCGCTATATGTTCTCTAGGCCTTTTAGAAAACATGGAGTTGTTCCTTTGGCCACATACATGCGAATCTATAAGAAAGGTGATATTGTGGACATCAAGGGAGTGGGCACTGTTCAAAAAGGAATGCCCCACAAATGTTACCATGGCAAAACTGGAAGGGTCTACAATGTTACTCAGCATGCTGTTGGCATTGTTGTAAACAAACAAGTTAAGGGCAAGATTCTTGCCAAGAGAATTAATGTCCGCATTGAGCATATTAAACACTCAAAGAGCCGAGATAGCTTCCTGAAGCGTGTGAAGGAAAATGATCAGAAAAAGAAGGAAGCCAAAGAGAAAGGTACTTGGGTCCAACTGAAGCGCCAGCCTGCCCCACCCAGAGAAGCACACTTTGTGAGAACCAATGGAAAGGAGCCTGAACTGCTGGAACCCATTCCCTATGAATTCATGGCATGATAACTGTAAAGAAAATAAAAGACCTCACGAGTGTAAAAGTGTTTCTCTTAATTGAGTAGGAGTGTGGTTGGTGTCCTTTCACTTAAAAAAATACTTAAAGCAAACTCTTGTTCTAATTCATTGGGTGATATTTTTATTCAAGGTGGGAGGTGGTTTATTGTACAACAGAGTATGCTTAATTGGTTAGAAAACTGCCAGGTATTACTTTGAAAATATTTATAGTAGTTGGGAAATAGTCCCTTTAAATCCCTAAGGGAAAAAAAAATTAAATACATGAAAGGTTACCTATCACATTCATTACATTTAAGTTCAGGGATAGCTACGAGTACTTGTAATTGTATCCTGTCATACATAGCTGTGTTTTGAGGATAAAGAACTTGCCTTTGAAGTCAACTACTTATAAATAGATTGTTTGAAGCACTGGTCTGGTTCCTACCAAATTGTTTTCCCTGTCATTTCCTGTCACAATTTTCCTGTATGGTCCTTTAGCTCTTAGGAAAACTTTGTTTTCTTGGAGGTATTCTTTCTTACCCCAATTCTTTTGCACTTTCCTTTGCCTGAAATACTTACACTTTAAGTTGCTGAATTTTCTCATTTCATCTTGAGTGTCATAGGTGAAACTTCCCTGATAAGAGTATCTTAAGGAGAGGAACGAAAGTGCTTGGAATCAGGAGAAAAATTATTTCTGATTTGGGTTAGTAGAATAAAGTCCTTACACCTGTTCCCACTAAAAAAAAAAAAAAAAAAAAAAGGAAATGCGTATGAAGATTTATGTACTACAATATTAGCTAAAATATTACCTATTCCCAATAATGGGGTATTGGTTAAATAAATTATAGCACATTAATTTGAATAAAGAAAAACCACTACAAAATTTCAGTTTTGAAAAATATTTAGTGACACGGAGAAGTTTTTATGATATACTATTAAGTGAAAGAAGAAACATAATTATATACACCATCTCATCCTCACTTTGTAAAAATAAGTATTTTATTTATTCATATATTTATATGCACCCTAAAAACTCTTAAGAATGGAAGGAAATTTATTAAAATAATAATAGCATATTAAGGAAAACAATCCAGATTTAAATTTTCTCCTTGGAAAAAAAAACCATATGACTATATATCCTTTCTATGTCACATGGAAACAGTCCAGCAGACCCGCCCAATGATTATCTGATTCTCTGTTGGGATGTTCCTCTAAGTTATTATTTACTCGAGTAGAAACTAGACGCTGTGAATATACAAGATAACATTGGATTTTTTTTTCCCCAGTAGCAAATCAAATCAGTTCTGCTCTCAGAGGTGACAGTTGTATTTTCCATAAGGTGTCAACTAGTTTTGCACCTAAACTAACAAATTTTGCGTTACTGTTCTTTCAGCATCTGTACCCTCAGCCTCTCAGATTCACTCTCACTCAGTTTGTCATCTTGCTGCTTCCCTCACCAATGAATTAGAGGTCTCTGACATGTGCTTACTTTAGATTCATAGGAGAATCAAGTTTTTAATATTTTAAAAGTAATTTGACAATGGCTGTCCATGGGTGGTTTCAGGAGATTTAGATTTTCTCCTTTACACTGTTTTTATATATGTTAATCTCTTAAAGGACACACTTTACTTTTACATTAAGAAAGTGCAAATATATATGTGTGTACGTGTATACACGCATTCTATATTGACTTCTCAGTCCGTACTTTCCCTAGCCCTATACCCAAGGAAGGACCTACCTCCCCAGGACTTGTGAAAGTAGCTTTGCAGCTGGCAGGTGAGCCCTGACTCCAGGGGACATATAAGAAAAGGTGTTTCCTGAGAACTAACCTGTATTGCTGGAGAAGCACATGCTAAAGTTGGTGAAATCCATTTCCATAGTGAGCTGAGCTTTAATGGGAGCAGAAGACCAGTGCCTGAAAAAGCTCTGGCCCTTTCCTCATGGAAACAGGGGTCTGAGTCCCCAGTGAGGGACTGAGAAGCACCGGAAGGTCTCAAATGCGAGGCCCAGGGGAGGGCGGGGAGGACCCCTGGAGGAAAGGGGCTGAGGCCTGGGAGAGAGCCCAGATGCAGCCACTGGAGGGGGAGCCTGCCCTGACACCCCCTTCCCTGCCCGCCCCTGCACAAGGAGGGGGGGAGGGAGGGGCACTGGTTCAGCCTAGTCTTTTGTTCTCCCATTCAGATTTTCTCTTTCATCTTCCCCTCCCAGCCCCTCCTCCTTTCCAACCCAGAAGCCACGTAGCCAAGAAGGATTTATGGTTTGCTTAGAAATGCAAATGAACTTGACGGGATGAGCACTGGGTGTTATTCTGTATGTTGGCAAATTGAACACCAATAAAAAATAAATTTATTATTAAAAGAATAAAAAAAAGAAATGCAAATGAGAATTTATGGCAGTTTCCTACTTTGATTGTTCTACTTGGCCTGACTTATTGACTGTTGGAAAGGACTCAGCAGAGAATCCAGATTTGAGTGCCAGTGATTTAAATGCCAGCTTCCTTTTTTTATATGTATATTTTTTTATTGGAGTTCGATTTGCCAACGTACAGTATAACACCCAGTGCTCATCCCGTCAAGTGCCCACCTCAGTGCCCATCACCCAGTCACCCCCGCCCCCCACCCACCTCCTCTTCCACTACCCCTGGTTCCTTTCCCAGAGTTAGGAGTCTCTCATGGTTTGTCTCCCTCTCTGATATTTCCCACTCATTTTCTCTCCTTTCCCCTTTATTCCCTTTCACTATTTTTTATATCCCCCATATGAGTGAGACCATTTAATGTTTGTCCTTCTCTGATGGGCTTACTTCATTCAGCATCATACCCTCCAGTTCCATCCACATGGAAGCACATGGTGGGTATTTGTTGTTTCTAGTAGCTGAGGAATATTCCATGAATATAATGCCAGCTTCCTGAAAAGACAACTGCAGCACTTGGTAATAACCTAGGGACAGAGGTGCTGTGGTCCGTGGGCTCTGGTGGGTGGGACAGCAAGATTCCAGCCATGCAGGTTGTGCATATTTAATTACAATGACTTGGAGAGAAGGCCCCAGAGATAGCACCTCGCCGCCCACCGCTAGCAGATGGCAGGAACTCCTCCCAAATCTGCCTTCTTGCTACACTTTGTCACCTCTGAGACCACTCAGAGAAAAAGCCACCTTCCTAAACTGGAAACAGAGAATTTGTGCCGCCAGAAGAGGTCTCTGCTGCCCCCTGTTGGTGGGCTCCTGCCAACCTTAAACATTTTATTAAAAAAATTTAAGAATATGCTACTCAATTTCAGTGTTTTTATCATACAAAAGTTTGGGTCCTGGTCCCGCCGCCCTTTCACCATGAACTTCATTGAAATAAATTAAATTAATTTTAAATTAGATTTAAAATTAAAATTAAAATTTTAAATTAAATTTCTTTGTATTTCAGTCCCTCACCTGTACAATTACATAATTATTCTTTTTCAATGACGTGATTTGTGATTTCAACGATCCTAGGTTTGCAGTGTTTGAAGAAAATAGTGCAATATCTTGAGGTTCTTTAACGAAGCAGGTTAACATTTAAGCTGTTATTATTGCTTGCACCTAGGCATGTATAAAGTATTTGCTGAAAATTCTATCTTTATTATGATAAATTTAATTCAAGATAAAAATAATTAAACAGGTAAAAATGGACACCCTAAACTTCATAATCTTGTACCTTTTTAGAGACAGGAATGAAAACAGAAATTAGGACTTGTCCTGGCTTAAGGCTTGCATTTGTTGCTCTATTAAGAAAATGATAATTTGGGGCAGCTCTCAGCCCAGGGCATGATGCTGGAGACCCTGGATCGAGTCCCGCGTCAGGTTCCCTGTATGGAGCCTGCATGCAGGCTCTCCCTCTGCCTGTGTCTCTGCCTCTCTCTTTCTCTGTCTCTCATGAATAAATAAATAAAATCTTTTTTTAAAAAAGAAAGAAAATGATAATTTAAAAGAATTTGCTGGTGTTCCTTCCATTGGGTGGGGGCAGGAGGGAAAGCATTTCATTTAAAGGAACCATATACTATTGAAGTGATTTTGTACTTTATTAAATCCAGTAGTATTCTTATTAAAAAAGTGCATGCTAAAGTTAAAATGAAATTGAAAAATAGCCGCACCTAATATATCATGACTCTCCCCTGATGTGGCCGTATCCAGATGTGTCCGAGGACCCTGCCTTGGGAAAACAGTCTTCTGCCTAACAGAGCAGAATTTCCAGCTTATGGGGGTGCTCTGCCCAAGTTACAAGGTGTGATCTACCAGTCACAATGGTCTGGAGCAGTGGGTAAATGCGACACTAAGGCCGGATGGGTGTGTTGTGGGAAGAGCCTCAGGGTGAGTTCAAAGAGCTGAAGCATCTCGAGAGGGACAGAGGTGAGCATGGGTATATTACTCAGGCGAGCAGTGACATCACCAAATGAAGTACAAATGACAATAGTAACATTAGGACCTGAAAGATGGCCAGAAAGTCATGTGATTATTTTCAACCCAAACCCTGAAATATAGACATGCCAATAAATGGTGTTCCCTTTGAAGTCGTCTCCTTAAGAGAGATCACACATTTATTTCAATAGTGCTGGCCTCCTCAGGACAGTGGCTCTTGATAGCATGAGAGATGTCTTGTAATCCTCATGAAACTTCTTTTGGGGATTTCACTATGGCCAAAAGTTTTTCCATAAAAGGTTCCAAAAATGTAAACTTAAAAACCAACAAAAAAATAAATGTTCTCTTAGAACCTGAACATGTAAGTCCAGGACAGAAAGTCAAAAAGATATCGAAATAAATCTGCCCTTAAAATAAAACTCTACGCTCCATTATATCATAGTCTTTCTACATGACACTAATCATAAATGTATTTCAACTGCAAATGTTTTATCTCCTGATAATGAATAGAGAAGAAGGACAAGTTGGGGTGCTTCACTGGTACTTCCCGATTACATATGGGGTTTCATTTCTACCCACCATCCTCATAATGCGTGTGCTTTCAGTTCTGTCCACAGCCAGAGAAAAGCAAGTTCTGTATCATAAATGAGGGTTCATATTATCCCACAGTTCTGTGTTCAATATATTTATAATACTGACATCAGCACTTAAAAGGGGATTTGGCAGTTCCCCTTTTAAACCACATCGAAGATGCAGTTACCTATACCCCAAATGGGTTGGCGTCACAAGTTCAAAGTCTGCTCGTAACATGGCTTCCCAAGGACCAAAAGAAAGGTGGATCAGCAAGCTTGGGGCTTTTACTGTGAATGCTGAATTAAGTAGAGAATGCATTTCTTTTCACTCTGGATAATTAGAATAAAAAATGCCAGTAGAAGAGAAGTCCTTGCAAGTCCTAAAAAGGTTTTACAGGAATCATGAATTCCTTTATTTATTTATACAACAGAAGCAATGAAGACAAATAGTGAAAGTCATTTCAATGCTGCCCACTTCTAATTTTTTAGTGGGAGAGATTCAAATTTATAATTTTTTTTAAAAAAGATTTTATTTATTTATGCATCAGAGACACAGAGAGAGAGAGGCAGAGAGAGAAGCAGGTTCCATGCAGGGAGCCCCATGCGGGACTCAATCCCAGGACTCCAGGATCACGCCCTGGGCCCTGAGCCCAAGGCAGACGCTCAACTGCTGAGCCACCCGGGGATCCCCAAATTTATAATTTTATGTTTGAAGTATTCACTCTGAAATGATGCATGTGTAACTTGCATAAATAGACAAAATATGGTTAAGCAGAGTAAGTTGGCAGTGAGTGGGTGGGGATAGGTGGGTAGTGAGGTGGGGGGTGCTATAGAGTGAATGTTTATATCCCCCCAATTTATGTATTGAAATACTAACCCCCAAAGATGACGGTATTAGGAAGTGGGCTTTTGGGAGGTGATCAGGCCATAAGGATGGGGCCCTTATGAACAGGATAAGTAATTTCTGAAAGAGGTGGCCATCCAGAGAAAGCCCTCGTCCCTTCCACCATGTGAGGACACAGTGAGAGGGCACCGGCCATGAACCAGGAGGAGGGCCTTCCCCAGAACCTGACATACCAGTACCATGATCTTGCACTTCCAGCCTCTAGAACTGTGAGAAATAAATTTCTGTTGTTGATAAGCTCCAGCCTCTGGTGTTTTGTTATAACGACCTGAACTTACTGAGATAAAGTAGGGGTGGAGAAGCAGGGAGGGGGTGAGGTGTTGGGTAGGGCAGGAGGATGTGACTGGTCCAGGGGACCAGACAGCAGCCCTGGGGCAGTGACATCCCCAGGACAGACAAGAAAGATTTCTATCCTCCCATCCCGGCACTGGCACATCCTTCCCAAGGCTGCGGGAAAGATGCAGGTGGCACAGAGCGGGCGGGTCACGGTGGGGGCACAGTCCGGGCCTTCCATCCGGGGAAGCTGCGCCCTGGGAAGGCCATCGATGGATTCACTCTGAACAGCGAATTGCAGATACAAGGGCTGAGATTACCCTTCCGCGTTAAGGCCCCTTGCAGGGAGAACCCCAGTGGCTAGACTGCCGACGTCACCGTCACCGGGTGCAGGAGGCCCCAGCAGAACACAGGGCTCTGCTCTCACACAAGGGACTTAGACACAACCCAACAATTCTTTCATACAGAGAGACCTGGAGTTAACGAGGATTAACTCGCTGGGTGTTCGAGTTTAGTTATCTGACTGTGTTTTATGTTATAGTTGCTACTTCACAGTTATTGTTAGAGATCGGAGTCGTTACAACCTAGAATTACCCTATAAGGTCGAGTGGGTCGTGTTGAACTCCTTTGCACTTGTTTACCAGACTACTTACTCTCAATGAAACTATTAGTTGTCTTTATGAGGCAACAGGTTGAAGAGCCCCGTTGGGAGTCATTAAACATAGACCTTTCTGGACAGGATAGATTCCTACAGAAAACCGCAGACCAGATTGGGTCATTGGTGGGGGGGACCAGTGAGGCAGGACCTACCCCAGCCAGAACCTGGTCATTTAAGTGACTTATACCACAAAGATCTGAAATTAAGGAATTCATCTGGCTCAGCCACGTGAAAAACACAGATGGGCATAACAGGAAATAGCAAAAATATTAAATGAGAGGATATCCTCACTTAGGTACCCACACCCGGGTAGTGGATAAAGAGAACGCACTGCCACGTTCCTGATCTAGGTCCTCAGATGACTCATGTTTGTGCCTTGGAGCCTGGGAGCTATGAAGGCTTCCCCCACGATGCCCTGCACTTGGCCAGGCTCGGGCCAGCAGCTGGGGGGGCAGCCCAAAAGGGAGCTATGTTCGTTAATTCTGTAAGCCTGGAAAAGCATAAGGCCAGTACGGAAGGAAGGCTTTGGTAGGCATATAATGCCTCCCCTTTCTCTTTCATAAATGTTCCATATTTCTGACCATTAAAGTAACACATATGTGTAGTAGAGCATCTTGTAAATACAGAAAATAGGAAAAAGAGTAGAAAGCACTTAGAATCCCTAAAATACTAAGGCAAATATTGGAACTGTTTCTTGCTCCTGGGAAGAAGACAGTGCCCCCTCCCCAGTGAGGTCAGTCTCCTGCCTTCTTCTCTCCCTTTCCAGCAACAGTGATCTTTTCTGTCTCTGGCCCTTGGCACATGCTGTGTCCACCCTCTTTACTAGGTTGTTCCCACTTACCCTTTGGCCACCATTAGGAGAAGTCTTCCCTAAGCACTCCCACCTCGTTTATTTGGGTGATTATTTGATGCCCATCTTCACTGTCAGACTGTAGGCTTTCATGAGGGCAGGGTCCATGCCTTCCCCCCTACACCCTGGCTTTCTTTACCAAACCGTTGCATCCCCAGCACCTAGCACCGTACTTGTTTCCTTGTTTAACTTCACTAAACCCTCCCCACTTTTAAGGTTGGATTTGATTTCCACAGCTCTTTTGCCATGCCTTCATTGATGCTCTCCTTTCTCTCATTTCCTACTAAATTTGTATCCAGTGCCGTATGATTAGCTCTTCATCATCTGTAATTGGACATGATCCTAAGTGACACTATAAGTAACTGCAGACCTGCCTGCTTGCCTTCCTCCTTCCTTTCATTCACTAAACAAATATTTCTGTGTACCTGCTGTGTGTGAGGCACTGTTCTAGGAGCTGAGAGCGCAATGTCTCTTCTATCAGGAAGTCAACATTCCGGTAGGGGAAGACAGTCATAACCAGATCAACGAATAAATAAGTCCCGCAGTTTCAGGTGTCACAAGTGTTTTAAAGAACCGAAGAGGAGTAATAGGGTACGTATGAGAACAGAGGCCTGTAAATACTTCCTAGTAATTAGATTAATGGTGGCTATGAAATGTCATCATGCCAGGAGTCAGTGCTTAGGGAAAAATCTAAGTTAATGAATCTCTACATCATAAATTACTTTTCTCCACCTTTCCATTACAACCTATATCAGAGTCACGAGGAAACTTCTTTATAATTCTTAATTGTTTTTGTTCCTAAGAACATAATGTCATAACGAGCAATGCAGAAATGTTTTAGATGGTTTTATTGACATATGTTAATCTACTCAGCAGAGGGAGCTCATGCTTTAATTTTGGGGCATTGAACAGAAAGCAAGGCTCTTGTAAAAAGAACCTGAAATAAACTTTGCAGCTCTCATTTAAAATAAGGTTTCCTTTTAGTACTTGGAGCAAAGATTGTATGATTAAGGATAATTTAATTTTCATTTTTATAAATAGATGGGACTGAGGAGTTCATTTTGGGGCAGATTTTCTTCCAATAAAGTTCAGTTTTGCTTACCAACTAGGCTGAGAACAAGTATCCCAGTGCAGAAGCCTAAGGATTCATTCAGAAAAATGATAACTGTTCATATGTACACATTTCAATGGCCTTTTTAATAGCACTGTGAGAGGGGCGCCTTGGTGGCTCAGTGGTTGAGCGGCTGCCTCTGGCTCAGGGCGTGATCCCGGGGTCCTGGGATTGAGTCCCGCATCGAGCTCCTTGCAGGGAGCCTGCTTCTCCCTCTGCTTGTGTCTCTGCCTCTCTCTGTGCCTCTCATGAATAAACAAAAATAAAATCTTAAAAAAAATTGTACTGTGAACTCAGGGCATAAACTTATTTGACTTGTTTTAACATGACTATGATCTGACATTGAACACTTGCCCTTTGAGATTATAAAATAGATATTTATTTAGACTTCAAAGGATGTTTACTATACATGATCCCAGTTCAAAGGCAAAGTAAATAAAGATTGAGAAAATAAATTCATCTCTCAGATTAAAAGCCAGAACCATGAAGAGATTCTGTAGTATTGAAGTCATAGGTGAATCAGTAACACTAACAGATGTGTGTGTGTGTGTGTGTGTGTGTGTAAACTACAATTTTCAGTGATCCAAAAGACTAATAATTACAGAAAATGGCATATTAGGTACAGATTTCCTTAGTATCACCCATGCTCTTACTGCACATACCTATTTAGTATATTTCTATAAGATAGAAAGCAAAAATTTTTTAAAAACTTTATTTTTTTTCTCATTGTCTAAGTCAAATGGATTTGCTAATAGAAAATACAGAAGTATTAATAAGGGGATAAGTACACAAAGTATTTATTTTACTTAGTGCTTATAACTTTATATCTAGCTTTACAGTTAGTGTATACAGCATTTGAAATGGGTTTTTTTTTATCTTTTCCTCCTTAGAAATCCCCAAATACTTCTTAATTAAAATTAAAAATTGCTATAACTGGGTTAATGCAAAGACAGTACAATTTGGAAAGCATCCTTTAGATTGTGGGGAGAGAATCCTCTGATGATAAAGGAAAATACAAAGGTCAAGTACCACACTTAATATATCACTCTATAGTTATCTTTTAAAATATCTATCTTTCCCATAATACTAGTAGTTCCTATGGAAGAAATCATATCTTTCTCAATAGGCTTGATTTATTGACATATAGCCCAGTGCTTGGCACAGGGTAAATGCTTAGCAACTATGACATTAATAAGCAAATGAGTGTTTAAAAATGATTTCTTTCCACCTGTACTCTGCACAGAGTAATACTGATCTAGAGAATTGCGTCCTAAGTTGTGGAAAAAAAAATACATGCTTCTCTCCTTGTTGGATACCTTTGGGACAGGCACTGAAATTGGTTCTGCTGAGTAGGAGGAGGGACACAGAAGAAACACCTGGTGACCAGGAGGCCTGCGAAGATGCTGTGGGCAATGTGACAGACAGCGTGGTAGCTGATCGCATCTGCTGCTGGAGGGAAAACCAGCGTAAGGACTCATGAATAACGGAGGTGGTTAGAGACAGCTGACAGAGTTTCTAGATAAATCAACAGACATTTGTGGAGCTCCAGCTAGGAGCAGAAAATGGATTCTCAAGAGAGGATGTGCAATCTTTACTAGAATTTCCTGAATCTAGGAGATCCTTTTTTCAAAAGATCAGATGTGGTTCAGCATTACAGGACCAGATATGGTTTCCTCCATCTGCATGATCCTGTGATTTGGTTAATGTCAGAGAGCCTTAGATTTCTTTAGCAGGACCAAGTGCAAGACAAGGACTTTGTTATAATCAACAGAATGTACCCTCTTTTACGTTAGTCACTGTAAGGAATCCCAAAATCCTTGCAAGAGAGATAATAATTGGATGGGAAACTTTAAATTTCGCATCAGGCCCTAAAAAGGTAGAATTATTATGAGTGGAAAAGAAGCCAACTAGATTTTGTGTTATAAATGACACTATAACCTAGAAGTGGTTAATACAGGTTTAATAAGCAAAGTGATGTAAAATTATGACAAATAAGCCTTTCTTTCCTCCCCAAACTTCCCCATATTTGAGTGGAATTTGACTTAAGGAGTAAACCCATCTGTAGGTTTCTTCACTCCAGAACCTGAGAGAAACATCTGTTTAACTATTTACTGATACTTTGAAGAATAGAAATTGTAACCTCAGAAAAAAAAAATCCAATTGCATTCTTGAGTAGGAACGAGAGGCCAATTGCCTGAAGAGCCAGAGATATTAGTTATATAACAAGCTGGCTCATCAGGTATGTATTGTACTTTGTGACCAGATGCTACAACTCACATGTTCTTTCACTAACTTTGGTTTTCAACATAGGAAGTAGGAACTATGGCTTCTTTGTTGCCCACCAAGAAAGGTGTTCCCCATCACACGAAGAGCTTTGGGGGTACTTCATTAGTGTTTCTATAGTGATCTGGGCAGTCTTCTCCCCATGGACAGTCAGAAATTTCTTTTTGAGATCTTCTGCCCTCCATTACAATAGTTAAGTGCAGACTTTTATTTTTTTAATTTATTTATTTATTCATGAGAGAAAGAGAGAGAGAGAGAGAGAGAGAGAGAGAGAGAGAGAGAGAGAGGCAGAGACACAGGCAGAGGGAGAAGCAGGCTCCACGCAGGGAGCCTGATGTGGGACTCGATCCCGGGACTCCAGGATCACGCCCTGGGCCGAAGGCAGGGCTAAACCGCTGAGCCACCCGGGCTGCCTTAAGTGCAGACTTAATGCTGATCTCAAAGACAGACACAGACTTCATTATAGCTCACAAACCAAACAAGAATGAACAGAACCTACCATGGATAACAAAAGGAAGACAGATACTTATAGAACAGTAGCCTGATCAATGCATAATTAAATTCATTGCTTTGCATATTTTTCCATCTCTTGTAGCTTAAAAAAGAACTAAATGAATTTTAATTAAATCTTAACTTATAAAAATAAATAAATAAATAAATAAATAAATAAATCTTAACTTATAAACAATCAAGAATCTTATGTGCCAGAGATGAGATTTCTAATGTCAACTTCTCAACCGAAGAAATAATTGTTGGCTAAGTTACAGATGATGATGGAACATTAACAGACAATGAACTATATGTGCACTGGGGTGTGTATGCTGTTTTATCAGGCAAGCTTGAAGAATGGAAAAGCCCAGCATGCCAGTAAACAGAGACCGGGTTCTAAGTCCAGCCTGGTTGCTAACTAGCCGGGTGAATTTAGGAAAACCCCAGAATCTCTCTAGGCCTGGCTTTGCTTTATTTACACTTAGAGATTTGACTAGAAGCTCTTTTGGCTTTCAAAGTCTGTTTGTTGAACAGCAGAAGTATGGCAAAAGCATAGAATGTTAGACTTTTTAAAGCCAATGAGGAAAGTTTCTGGTTTCCAATGCAAAAGTGAGGGGTTTCACAGCTATAGTCGAAAATTGAGACCTTCTTCAATTAGCACAAGTAGTTAATGGACAGAATTTCTTTAAGGTTTTCCCCTTTAAGGTTTTCCCAACCATTTCTCTAAAGCCATGGTACCACAAGTGATAGCTGATAGTAAGATGGAATAAACAATTAGAAAATAACTATTTATGAGGATAATTTGCAAATAGTTGACCATGTTTAATTGCATGACTTTTTTTTCTTCCTCTCTCTCTTTTCTTTTTAATGGGCTTCTGTGCTCACTGGTTTGATCCAGCGCAGGGATCATATAATACATATTTTCGAGGTCTAAAACTTCCTATTCCACCCAGTCTAACTAAATTTGCCACTATTTTATGGTGCTCAGCAAAGAATATGGTATTCAGTGAAAAGCCCCTGACTTCCCATTGCTCCTTTACATGAGTGTTAGAACCACTGGTCTAGTTTTATAGAAGAAAGTAATAGTGAGGCCCAAAGATGGGAAGTGACCTGGTCAAGGTGACACAGATGGTTAATGTGACCAGAACCATGAACCCAAGGGCATCAGGCTCCCTGCTCAGTCTTTGAAATTGAAATGGTTCCATGCATCTGGAAGAAGCATGGCTTAAACCATTTCTGCTGGTTAATAATTAACAAGGGAATCATTTCTCAAGGGAACTGAATTGTTTAATTTTTAAAAAATTAAATTTGATAATATCCTTACAAAAATATTTTACATAAAAGTATTTTGTTCATTGTGGGAGCCATCAATAGGGCAGATCTTTTGGTGAGATTTCCATGTTTTCATAAGTCATTTCACACCCAATAATTTCAACGGAAATCATGGTACAAGCTGTTTAACTGACTAAAGGGATGGAAATGGGAATAATAATTAAAGGTGGACTGGCTAAATGAGTTCTTTATCATGAGGATTCTATAATTGTTGCCTTCAATTATGTGTTCTGTTGGAAAGGATGACAGAGATGGAAGTCCTTGGGAATGTATTAAAAGCTCTGGTTAATGAAATAATTCATATGCTCCTCTCAACAGGTCAGGGCAGTGGTTCTTAGAGTCCAAGGATCCCTGAGAGTCCCTGAAACCCTTTCAGGGGTCTCAAGGTCAAAACTATTTTGTAATCAAAATGTTCTCATTCTCTCATGAGTGTACAGTGGAGCTTCCCAAAGGTTGACCTTGTGTGGTATCATGACTGGTTGAATATAAACACAGATACGTAAATCCAGCTGTCTTCTTTTAAGCCAGCATTAAAGAGATATGCAAAAATTGTGAAACAATGCCACTCTTCTCAATGATTTTTTTTGGGAAAAATATAGTTGTTCTTCATGAATAGCATGTTATATATGCTAATGCGCAATGAGTTTCAAATAAATAGATGTTTAAAATATCTCCCAGTTAAAAAAAATAAAATAAAATATCTCCCAGTTTTAATTACAAATACTACAAATGTCAATAGATATAACCCACAAAAACAAAAGCTCTTTGGGGTCTTAAATAATTTTTAAAGGTATAGGTGGCCATGATAAAAAACTTGAGAGTCACTGTGCCAAGCAATGGTGACACAAAGGTGAGCACCACCCTTCCCTCCCAGAGCTCACTTGAGCTCACAACCTTGTGAGTAAATAGGCAATTAGGCAGCAAATACCCTATGGGAAAAGGTAGAGTTCTAGGGGGCACAATGGGCCTCCCCCACAACACACTCCTTTCTGCTTTTGTGACAGTTGATGGTGCCACCTCTGCCACTGTTTTCTGGTCTCATCCTATTTGATCTCTCAACAGTACTTGTTGCATTTGACCACTCTCTCCTCAAAACATCCTTTTCTAATGCCTCTGGAATTCCTGCCTTCTAATTTGTATGCCCTCTTTGGCCTCTCCTTCTCCCTCTTGAGTCCACTCATCCTTGCAGCTATTCATTAGCTGTTGGAAACCCCTAAGGACTTAGATCCAGGGCCTCTCCTCCGCCATGTGCTTACCATTCCCCTGGCTTTGAGCCCAAATGGCCAAATGGAAATGTAAACAATCCCAACCTCTCATCCAAGTTTCCAACTTCCTACTTGGCATTTCTCTTTGGACTTTCTAAAAAGGATGTGAAAATACAAATTCTGATCTGTCCCCTCAAAGGAGCTTCTGCTCCATATCCCTAACTTAGCATCTCATTGTGCAGACTGAAAGCCTAGGAATCACTCCTGACTCTTTCCGCTCCTCTCTTATCCACTTATATCCAACCCATCCACCAATATCCCTCTTGATTTTCCTTCTTAACCATATCTCCCAATTGCCCTCTCTCTCCATTTTCACCACCAGCACCCTGATCTGAGATACCGCTGTCCCTCTCCTGGGCTGTGGTGATACCCACTTGTCACCCTACATTTACTTATAATCCAATTTTCTCCACACAACAGCCAGAGTGATCTTTCAAAATTATAAATATCCTTTATCAAAATCCTGTGAAGGCTCTCCATTATATGTACAAAAACTTCATAGTCTTTAGGCCTGTATTATAGACCTGGCAGGATCAGGCCTCCTCTTCCCTTCCCAGCTTTAACCGATAGGGTAGGGGTGAGGTTAGAGTGGACCTTCCAACATGCCATGCCCTAGTCATTTGGAATTTCTGGTTTTCCCTGAAAGTTACAAGTTCTTCAAAGCCACAAGCCAACCTGAGTGATTTTTACTTTACCTAGTGTTATTCTGTATGTTGGCAAATTGACCACCAATAAAAAATAAATTATTTAAAAAAATAGAATTCCCTTTCTATGTCCCATTCATTCTACCTTCCCACCTCCTGATGACTTCTATTTACAATTCAAGCTTTAGCTCAAGTTTGGCTCATTGGAGAAGTCTCTCTCTTCTCTTCCTGTCCCACCTCTTGCTCTCTGCTCACTCCTGACTCTGATTCTTAGGTCATATGAACCTTCTACATGCTCTATTGTGAATTGTTACTGGCACATCTGTCTGACTCCATTTGACTGTGAGCTCCTGAGGGACAGGGAATGTGTCATTTCTGTATCCCAGGTGCCTAGCTCAGTGTTGACATTTGGGAGGTTCTCAACAGAAGTTTATGAAACAATTACGTGTAGGTCCATGGAAGCCTGGAGGAACAAGTAAAAAAAATAAAAGAGGGGCACTTGGCTGGCTCAGTTGGTAGAGCATGTGACTCTTGATCTTGGGGTCATGAGTTTGAGCCCCATGTTTACGTGTAGATTACTTAAAAATAAAATTAAAAAAAAATAAAAAGAGGCAGTTAGATGCTTTAAAAACTCTGCCAAACTCTCAGATCCCTCTCAGAGAGATCTGGAGGTGGAAACTACCCTCATCTGCCGATGGTTTGTACCCTGGATTTTTCTGGGATTTTTAATAAAGATGCTTGTGTATGAGAATGGACTGTGACTTTCCTGCTTTGATCACAGAGGGAGAATTTTACTAGGTGAGAGGGCAGGGACAAGGAGGGTCCACCCAGGGATAAGTCCTGGGAGAAAAAAATGCCTTTCACACATTCCTGACTGTGATAGTAGTGCAAAGGTGACCATGGGGACAAACTGATATTAAGCCAATGAACATTTTGAGTAAGTACAATTTGTTATGACAGATATTAAATCCCTTTTTTATCCTGGCTTTATTTTTAATGGATGAAAACCAAAGAAACAAATTATAAGGATGAGTGTGTTTTGCCTTGAAGATGTTTCACATTTTCCTTTTGACATTCAGGTTAAGATACCTGAGTAAAAAATGCTGGAAAGTATCAACTGAGGATGAGCTGATGGGACTGTTTATTCCCTCACTGTTGGCATAAAAAGAGAAATAAATCAGGAGAAAAAGAACATACCATTAGTTCAGGTGGAAATATATGTTCCTGGGTTGGGTCCAAAGGCTGAAATCCTTCTTTTTCATACAATTCGGTACAAGTCTTAAGAAAAACTAATGTTTTAGTTTTTTAGTAAAAACAAGTCAGAGGTTGATAAGCATCATGGGCATTGAATCTGTCCTATTTAGAAGGCCCCAGAATGGGGAGAGGGGAGATGAGGTGGTGCAAGACAAGACCAGCTCCTCAGTTCTACCCTGGTTGGAGGAGAAGGTGGGGTGGGAAGCGGGGACAGAGAAAACAGGAAGCTGCTAAATACCTACCTGCTCCTGCCCAGCTCTGGGTCCCACTGGAGAAAGATGAACTGCAATTAGGGGTGGCAGAAGCTAAGTGTCAAGAGAGTGGTACAAACAGCAGGCTCGCCAGGCAGTCAGAGAGCAAGCAGGGGCTTCCTGGAAGAAAGGCAAGGGGGGAATCCAGATGGGAGGCTGGGAGGCTGCCTACAAGGTGTCAGGAAGAAATCAAGTAGGTGGCCTTGACCACAGAGGAGGGACCAGGAGATGGTGTGTGTGGCAGGTCAGACCAGGCTACAGAAAGTTTTAAAAGGCAAGCTTCAGATTTGTGATGATATTTGGGGCCAGTGGGAGCCACTCGGCATTTCTGAGCCATTGTTTCAGGAAGATTAATTTGACCATGATATGCAGTGGTTCTCAATACAAGACTTGCAGACTCTTGTATTTGACCAGGGGAACCTCATAAAAATTCAGAGCTTCTCGTGGGCCATACCGCAAAAGGTTCTAATCCAGTGAAACACAAGTGATCACATTTCTAAAAAAGCTTCCTAAGGAATTCTTTCTGTCATAAGTGGGGTCATATGGGGAGGTGCTGGGAGGAAGGTGACCAGGTATGGAATTTGTTGCAATAATCTCAGTGCAAATGAAGACAGTCTGGACCAGTGCAGTGGGAGTGCAGAGGAAAGGTGATAGATAAGCTCGAGAGTCAGTGCCTGTGAAAATCATCACGCCTTGGTTTTGGGGGAGAAAATACAAAAACAGGTGGTAACCATTCAGGCCGGAAAGCAGAGCTCAGTGGCACAGGAAATGGCTTTGCTGGCTGGGGCAGCGCGGACCACAGCTCTGCTGGCTGGGAGGGCGCCACCGGGAAGGTCATGTTCCAACAGGAACTAAACTTGATTAGTTGACATGCTGCAGGGAGGCGATGCAGGGAGAATTACAGCTGAAGATGAGCAAGGCTAGGTTAAGCACTTCTTTCGATTTCCTGGAACATTATTTTTTAGGCATATAAACTGCCATCCTGGAGTTCATTCTTATTTATATTTCTACTGTGTCGGAAGCATCAAATGTGGCTTCCAGGATCCATTCCCAACTTTGTCCTTAGGCCTTGGGTCGCTGGAACTCGGCTCTAGGTTCCAATTCTGGGAATTAAAATTGGAATGGAATTAAAATTAAAATTGGAATGCCTCTAGGTTCCTCTTTTGCCACCCCCCCCCCACCCCCAGGGGGCAGGGACTCCTCAGGATCAAAGGGATCTTCCACTCTCAGCCAGAACCCTGTCTTCTAGCCACAAGCTGTGGGGACACACTACACCTGAATTCCCTGCCCCAAAGGCTCCAAACCCACTTACAGGGCTCATGTTGGCCTCTGCCCTAGTCTTTCCTCCCAGGAAAGACAGAAGTACCACTAGGGACTCATCCCTAAGCCTCTGTGGTGGCGAAGACACGGCTTTTTGGGAGAGGGATGGAGCTGGGACATGTAAATGGAGTCCAGGCCGTGATGGCATCCGTGCAGGGCAGAGCTGGGCAGGAACAGGGGAGCTGGGCGTCTTCGGTTTGAACTCTTGCTTCAGATCTTGCAAATGCTAGTGGCAGTTCTGTCCTTTACTGCCAGCTCAGGCAGTGACATTTGGTGGTCACCAGGTAAGCAGCTATGCCAGTCTTTGCATTTTTCCTCTCCCCTTTCCAATCTACACTGGAAACCAAGCAAACTTGGTTTTCAGAGAGACTTTTTCTCTTTCTTTCTTTCTTTCTTTCTTTCTTTCTTTCTTTCTTTCTTCCTCCCTTCCTTCCTTCCTTCCTTCCTTCCTTCCTTCCTTCCTTTTTCTTTCAATTTATTTATTTATTTATTTGAGAGAGAGAGGGAGAAAGGAAGAGAGTGTGTGAGTGAGGGAAGGGAGAGAGGGAGAGGGAGAGAGAGAATCTCAGACTCTGCACTCAGCTCTGAGCCCAAGGGGCAGGACGGTGGGAGGACTTGATCCCAGGACTTGAGATCACAACCTGAGCTGACACCAAGAGTCAGACGCTTAACTGACTGAGCCACCAGCACCCGCAGAGGAAATGCGTTTGTAACTACTGTAACATCTGTAGGAATTTCATTCTGTTTAAAATTTTTCTGCATGTGCAGTTATAAAATTAATGCATATTCATGTAAAAAAGTCATGTAGAGTTGCCGTAAAATCTAGAAATAACTTCATAATGCAACCATACAAAGAGAACTACTATTAATGTGTATATTTCTTTCCATTTTTATTCTCACTGTGTCTATGTGCACATACTGTACATCTAGACAATATTTTTCCGTATAAATTTGGTGTCAGAGTGCTTAATTAATTTTTTTACTTAAATCATTTTTGTTTTCAAATTCAGTTATTACACAAAAAACATTTTTCAAGATAGTTTAAATTCCAATCATATGTTATGCCATGATTTATTCAAATGATCCTCTATTATTGAAATTTTATTTCTAATTTTTGTTATGACATTGTGACAAGTATATAATAAATCTTTGACCTACCTCTAATTATTTCTCTGGGGTATATTCCTGGCAGTGGAACTGCTGGTTCAAAAAGTGTGTACATAGAAATTTTTAATTCCCTGGACACTTCCTAATTTCTAGAAAGCCATCTCTTGCCAAGACTGGCAAGCACAATTTCAAACATCAGTTATTAGGAAAAACTAGAATTGACTATGCAACTACTATTTATTTGTTACTGTGTTTGGGGCTTTATGTGCATCACTTCTGTGTATCATCTAGTCTTCCCAGCAGCTTCCTTGAAGTATTATCCCAATTATATCGAGGAGTAAGTTAAACCCAAGCTGGAAAATTTCAAGGCTGGGACTTGAGCAGGGTCCTATCACCCAAAGTTGGTATCACCATGCTGGAACCATCGTTGGTGAGTTGGCATTTCCTGCAGGCCCAGCATGAGGATCCTTGCCTCCCAAGAAGACTTGGGTTTGTGATGGCTGAGGGCCAATGGAAGGGAAGGGGTAGAAGCACCGGGAGAAGGATAAGTGCTTTGAGAACGTTCACAAGGTCCCCACCAGCACCCCAAGCCTTGTTGTTGGTCAGGTTCATCCTGACAGGCCAAATATGGAAAGTTGCAGATAAAAGAGGAGTGAGAAAGACATCCTAGGTTTGTTCTCAGGCTTCTTTTCTTCTTGGCCCAAGCAACATTTCCCTCCTATTCATTTGTCAGCAAATGGACTCTATTGAAGGAAAACAAGGATGGTAAAGCAGGAATCCTAGTGTGGTAAAATACAAAAGAGGGGGGCGGCCTGGGTGGCTCAGCGGTTTAGTGCCACTTTCAGCCCAGGGAGTGATCCTGGAGACCCGGGATCGAGTCCCACATCAGCTCCTGCATGGAGCCTACTTTTCCCTCTGCCTGTCTCTCTCTCTCTCTCTCTCTCTCTCTCTCTCTTTCTATGCCTCTCATGAATAAATAAAAATCTTAAAAAAATACAAAAGAGGTATTAATGATATTGATGATGATGATAGTAGTAGGGGCAGTGGTAGTAGAAGCTGTATTAAGTGTAGTAGACATTTTATTTAGCATTTGGTATGTGCTCAGCCTAAAGTTTTGTATTTTACAGACATGATATAATTTAAATCCTCATGATCATAATCATCTTTTACAGATAAGGAAACAGAGGCTTAGGAACATTAAATAATTTATCAGATTATATAGCTAAAGAGTAGCAGAATTGGGAGCTGTGCATTTTGATAACGAAGTTCATGCTTGTAAAATAATAACTGTATTGCGTGTAATTGTTAATAACAACTATAATTTCCTGACTGTCTACTATAGTCCAGTGCTTCCCATTCATTAAAGCATCAAATGCTCAAAACAACACCTTCAGACACAGGAGTGGGGAGCAGGCTGCCCAAGAGAATTCCAACCCCGGGCTGCCACTGAGACCCAGGAGCTGGCTCCCCTGAAGGAGTCCTCCTTCTGCTGGATCTATGACCCCTCCATCTATTTCAGCCTGGGAATCTGGCACAAGTCTTTCCTCTGTGCTTATCTGATGACAGTGTTCTAGCTAATCAAATTGATTCAAGTAATCTTTAAATTCACGAGGAAACAAAATGAAATATAGGTGATGATGGAAGGTACCTAGATTCTAGAAAACATAATTTCAAATAAATAATGAATGAATAAATGACTTGAAAAATGAATGAACAAATATATAAATACATTTTACCACAATTTGTCTTGCCTCCCCAGCTCAGGTAAATAGTAATACTAATATTTATAGCTGCTACTCACTATAACAAAAATTTTACATGGATTATTCATGTCAGTTTTGTTTACCTAGTTTTCTAGTCTGCATTCTTCAGTCTTTTCTGTGGACATATTTCCTTGCATGTCCCCGTTGGCATCATCTTAACTCATTTCTCACTTTTCCACATCTCTCTCTCTCTCTCTTTCTCTCTATCCATCCAATTTAGGAATCCAAATATCTCTGGCTACACAATTTCTGTAGCTTTATAAGGTATATTTTTATAGGAGAAAACTGTATTTTTGAAATTAATACTATATAATATTTCTTTCTTACTTACCATAGGTTTTTTGGGGGGGCTGTGTGTGAAGGGAGAGGCAGAGGAGGGTCTGATGCTAATGTCCTATGGATGTTACACATGCTTAGTGGGTATTGATTCTGCACAACATGAAAGATGGAAGTGGTTTTTCCTCTCTTCCTCATAGACCATTAGTACTAATCAAAGATGGAATCGGACTCAGAGAGGACAGGCATTTATTTCACAAAAATGTTTCACTTTGGCTGTGATTCCATAAAATGCACTGCTGAAATGGCAGTGTGAGGAATTGACTCTTCTCTGCTTCTCCTTGTCACAAAGCTAGACTTTAGGAAGATGGCCTAATCTATTTTCAGTTAGAATATGTTATTTTTATAAGCTTCACTCTTGAAGAAGCCATTAAGGTGCTACCTGTCTGCATTTCTGAGAAAAATATCTGGTTACCCTCACTGAGATAGGCAAAATGGTAAACCTCTGAGTCTCTAATGCACAATATTGTGCTTTCCTGGAAAACCAATTCCATGTAATGTTTGTGATGCTTTGCTATTTACTACAGAAGTGCTGGCTCAGCAGCTATCAGTTGTCTCGTACTCTCAGGATGAAAACTTCCCCCACTCTCCACAGTGGGTGTGTGTCCAGGACAGCAGTATACATTACCAGGTAGAAGGAAATGCACAATATTTCAACCACAGGCCACTTCTCTGCCCTTGGCATGTCTCTCTTGGTCATAACTGGGACTCCTTCCCACTCCCCTCCTCCAGAATCATATGCAAAATCCTGGTAGTTTTTCTAGATTGAACTAATGTCCTCAGAAGACATTTAGGATACAGTTTTGGAGTGCACTCAGTGGAAGTGTGGAGGCCAGGAAGTCAGTGAAGAGGAAGGGAAAGGACTAAGGAAACCCCTAGAGGGGAACAAGTTACATGCCAAAGATGAACACGTTGCATGCACAGAGGCACTGACCACTTCTAGTCCAGACTATCTTTTCAAAGATGCTGTTAAAGTGAGCAGCCTCGGAAGGCAGACAGTGTCTCCCTGTGAAGGAATTAGCAGGAATGCTTACTGTTCAGTGTAATAAAGATAACATCACCTTCGGGGAGGCTTACCACCCATTATAAAAGATTTGAGTTCCATAATCTCAGGGTTCCTCTGCTTTAATGCAGCCCACATCTGGTGTCAACTGGCCCTCTCCACGTTGCCTTGTGGGAATTGGGGCTTGGAGAGCTAATTGGAAATGAAAATACACTAGCTATACTATTGCTGTGAAGAATAAAGTCTTTTGTCTCTGACTTGGGAGTCTTGTGTGTTCTGTTAGCATTCATCGAACTGTTTTAGCCTAACTTGTTAGCTTATAAGTAAAATCTCAGACCCTTTAAAGTTCCTGACAGTCACTAGATGGTTTTAAGAAATCATATAACATTGGAAGGACTCACCAGATCAAAGAGGGAGTACTCTCACATGATTGGGAAAGCATGTTTGGGAGCACGGTATCTCGATCTAATCAGGATGTCACTGTATTATAAGATTTCGCTGTCTCTTTAGACCAGTGATTCTTGTATTTATGGGAGGGGTTACAGACTCTTCAGAATCTGATGACAGTTCTGTTCTGTGACTATACTGTCAAAGTCACATGTGAATACACAAACATTTTGCACAAAGTTTTATGTATTCGTGGATCCCTTAAAGACATTAACTGTCCCTAAATCAGAACTGCTGATTGGGACAGATTCTCCCTAAGGGTAAGAACCATGGTCACCCTGCTCGTAACACAGAAGGCACTCAGCCAAACTTACAGAAGGACATATGAATACACGTGAGAAAGAAAGAAATAAATTAGAAGACTAAAAGCTTACCTGGATGATGTTCTAAAATATGAAACCAAAGAGGACACTAGTTATGTTGTGGAGGCAGGGAAGTAATAATAATAATAATAATAATAATAATAATAATAATAATAAAAGAGGTCCTGGTAATTCTCTAGGAAAAATGAACAAAGAAAACAGTATCAGAAAAATAAATAGATTCAGATAAGGGGGTTATGAACACAGATTTTACAACCAGATTTCCTGGGTTCAAATCCCGACCCTTCTACTTGCTACTGATGTGATCTTGGGCAGTGGCTTCAGCACCCTGTACTTCAGTTTTGTCATCTGCACAGTTGGCACCCAGCACCTGCCATGGCACATGCCTAGTATACAGAAAGTACTCAGGGCGAGTTAGCTGTTTGGTGATGTCTGGATATGAAAGCACAGACTGTGGGTGATAAGGAGAGAGGACTTCCAATTTTGGTGCAGTGATGCCATTGTCGTCTACTAGACATCACCTAAACCCAGAGGGATGAGACCCACTAGTGGCATCTGGCCATATTTAAAAAAAAACTAACAAAGAAGGTAGAGGTTATATGATTATAAAACATAAACATGAGTGGAAATCCAGGAACCTCAATGGGAAGAACAAGGTGGAGGCTTTGTGGGTAAGAGCTAAAAGGGAGAGAAACAGAAATGTGCCCACAACTCTCTTCAGTGTTTATTGAAGGTAAGGGTCTAGATTTACTACTTCTTCTTTCCTTACTGTTTTTTAACTGGACCCTCTGATCTTTGGTCTTCTTTGCTTTTTCTATCTATCTCTAGGCCCCCAGTTTTTGGCTAAATGTTGAGACTTCTACCTCTGGCTTATTGAAACCAGCTTCCTTTGTCCAAAACATCCTCTGTAGCCCCAATATGGGATTTTTTTTTCCATACCTCCAATCTCATCCATCAGTTGAACCAACATCCAGCTCTCAGCAGGGTAGACAACACAGGTCACTTGGTCAAACCAAAGGTATGGATGAGGCTTCCTTTAAGCAAATTAGAAAACTGGAACAGAGAAAGGATATAGCCACGAAGGGATCCTTCAATTACCCAGGTTTGAAAAATTCTACTATTTCTAAAGAAGAAGGGATAAAAGGTCCTTGCCTGGCTCAAAAAATGAGGGGAATAAATGAGGGGAATGGCTGTCACAAAGCCTGTGACAGAATGTTTGAGGAGAACATGTTTGAATTTATAACGAGAAGGAAAAGAACATCAGTGTTCTTACTTAGGGCCACAGGCTTATAAAAAGCCAATTTCAGAAAGCACAGAGCAATGATGGACTTCCTCCCATTTACCAGAAACTATAACAAGAAAATATAGCATAAAATACACAGGAAGCTCTCAGAAATGAAATTTGGAGAATATAATTGTAAATGAGGAAGAACTAAGGAGTTGGTAAGGCACTGTAACCAGATTGCTCTCTGACCAGCAAAAACAAAGAGAGGACATGAACAGATAATGGAAGTAATGGGGCAAACAGATAACAAAGGCAAAATTGTGGTGCAGAGCAATGTCAAGTTGTCTAAGGGATGTATTTTGCAGAAAATACTATCAACCTAAAATATATTAAACAGAGACCAGATATACAACTCAATGAAAATGGAGTAATAGTAACAGAAGTCAGAGAAGTCAGTTATCTTATTCCTATTTTTGTTTCCATATTTCTCACCAAAGGAATACTCCATAAACTAAAAGTCTCAGATAAGCACAGTTAAAAAAAAAAAAAAAAAAAAAAGACTTGAAGCCGAGGATACATAGAGATGATAAGAAAGCGCTTAGCCTTTAAATTTGTTCCAGTAGTCAGATCAATCAAGGCGAATTATGTCCCATGACCTTAAACTTATTTGTAAATGAGATTGTGAAACCATGGTCAGGGATCTTTTAGAGATCACAGAAAACCAAAGCAGTGCTAGAACACTGGAGACAGGCGACCATTGATCCTGGTTTCCAAAAAGATGGATTTAGGTGAGGTTGACTTTGCCCTTGGGCAACTTTCTGGATCTCTTCTGGAATGGATTATTGATGAGAGGGCCTGGGGCCATGGTCCCAAAGAGGAGACTGAGTATTTAGGAAAACTAGCTTCATTCCCTTTTGAGACGAGATTGCTAGACTGAAAAATTAATCGGTGCTGTGGACACAGCGCACGGGGATTTCACGAGGCACCTGACAGGGTCTGTGCTCCTCTGTGGAGGGGATAGAGAAATCTAAATGCATGATACCACAGGAGGGTGTGTACTTGACTGAACAACAGCTCAATGTTAACAGTGTTGGTTATTTTCTCATAGTTCTTTGCTTGGCTTATTATGTCCGATATTTTAATCAACAACTTACGTACAAATAGAGGGCAATGTTCATCAGATTTTCAAATAATAGAATCAAAGTTAAAAAGTACCTTAGCACCCCCCCCACCCCCCTGTGAGTTGTGGAACCTCGCCCGAGGGTGCTTGCAATAAAGCTCGTCTGGGATCCATTTGCTTCGTTGGAAAAAAAAAAAAAGTACCTTAGCAGAACAGAATACATATATGAAATTTAATAAGAATTTAAAAGTTTCTAAAAGGCAAAAAGGGGGAAGTACCACTTTAAAAGTCTTTTCAAAGGCATTTCAATGGAATTTAGGTTTATCAGTCATAAGTGATTTTTTTCCTAATTCCTAAGAGTCTATGATTTCCTAAGCATTAATAATACTGAAATAACTTCTGTAATAGCAACAGCCACAATGAAAATAAAAACAACCCAAAGGTCACCGTTTCTCTTAGCTAGCTCTAAGTACATAATTAAAAGTTTTCTAAAATCCTAAATATTTCCAAACACCATTCCAAGAACACTGCGGTTGCATCAAAGTCACCCACGCTGACGAATTCGATAAACATATTCTATTCAAACATACATTACACTAAAATGATCATGAACAACTGATACGGTGCTAAGAATAATTATATAGAAAATTCATTTTACTTTCTGGCTGACTGCCTCAGTTTCCCCTCCTAGTAAATAGGGATAGATAATACTTGCCAACACTGCTTGAGAGGCATGGATCATAAAGATCAACAAATAAATGTCAAGTCCTTTGGCCTTCCTCTTTGGAGGAGAATGTTCAAGCATCTCTGCTCCTCTTATTCAAGACAGTTTTCATTCTACAGTATAGGAGTTTGTGACTCACCCCCCAGCTTCTAATGGACTGCTCTGTGGAGAGCTCCAGGTGGTTCCTTAGGAGTATAGATGCTCCATTCCACACCTGGGGTGCAGAATCCACATTGGGTGCCATGGCCTTCAGCAATATTTTCTTAAAAGCAAAGAACACAGAGGATGCCGCCTGAAAGCGATAGGTAGAAAGCTCTCAGAAATGAAACAGAGGCACAGGCCTGCCAGGTATCAACTGGAAGTGCTGGGATGGTTCACGTTGCAAATGCCGAGAGAAGCCTTCTGGGCAGAGGCTCCATGGAGGCAGTTGGGAGAGGAAGCCGTCAAAGTCAATCCAGGGCATGACTTCAAATTGGATTCAACCAAGATCACAGACATGGAGATTATCTGCATCTATTTTGTTGCCTCCCTCATTCTGCTACTGCTTGGGGTCAGGGCGGGGGAAAGGGTTTGAATTGGAGGGATTTATTATAAAGTCTTCTGTTCATAAAGAGAGGTCCAGCTTTTCTACTTTTCATTTCCTGTTCTGATGTTGGAGGGTTATCTGATGTTCCATTCACATTTGAACATTTTTACTAACGCATCTTCAGTACCTGAGTTAAAAAATCCTATACAAATTTGGCCTTGAGATTAACACACCCAGCTCTGTACCTATGATGATCCGAGGAGTTCCTCAAATGCAAAAGGACAAAAAAACCAGTGATATTTCTTCCCTCTGGCCTCTGGCTCAGTGATCTGCCAACAACCTTTAGGGCAACAAATTCCTTATGGTCTAGGAAAGTATTTTTAAAACAGACATAATCCTTGCTCCCCAACACTTCATAACTTAGTTTAGGGGATAGTCAACCTACATAGTCTCGATTAAAGACTATTACACAACAGGCTGAATTCAAATATCCAAATCACACAAGTATTTTTTTTCCGGTAGAATTCATAGCATGGCTATTTACACGGATCGAACATAGAATATGCATCCTTGTTTTTTCTCATTTTATTATAGGAATCAAATAAATACGAATTGTCCCCTTTCTGTGTGCATTGGACCCACCACCTTCCCAGAGGGAGGATTCCTTCCCGAGGCAATGAGATGGTCCTGAGGCAAGGTGACACAGATGGTGTGTCTCGCCCTCTGGACCACCTACCCTCACATTTTAATGGGAGTATAATAAACTTCCAATAATAATACAGAAATCCAGAGAAGGATACAAGAAACTAAGGAGAGGGTACATTTTCTTCCTATAAAAGGGATAAAACCTTTTACCTAGCATCTTTGTCCTGTAAAACCCTAACCCATGGCTCAGACAATAAAGAAGCCACCTAATCCATAGTTATTTGGAACTTGTTAACATGTAGTCTTACCTGAACTAGGTGAATTCTGGTTTTGCTGCTTCCTACACCTTCTATGATGACTGTGGCCCCAAAGAGAGAGAGCAGCAGGTGGTGCCAAAGAAGTGACTTCCGAGTTTGGACAATGAAGCTGAGAGTTGCTGTCACTTACAATAGCAGTTTCCTAAAAAAAGGGAAAAAAATGTATTTAGATGATTATAACAGTGATCACTTTGACAGGAATATAATTAGTTGAGTACATATTAAAAACGAGCCATCACATAAATGATTTTGAACTTGAGCACGGCTACCTAAAAATAAATATTTTATTACTTGGAATCGAGAAAGCCATTCCCTCCTCCAAATGAGCTTGTTAAAAACATATTTCAGGAGCTGACATGTTCTCTATTTATTCCTATGCCCTTTCCAAATTGTTGGTTGTTACGTTTGGTCAAATCCTTAACTCGCTACCCTTCAAGCAATCTCTAGGTTATGTGTGATCTTAAAAAGATCAGAGGATATGAGGAAAAGTCAGAGAAGACACCTCGAAGGCAAGTCTTTCAAGAATTCACCAGAGTGTAAGCTCCATGATGGCAGGTAACTGGTTCCCAGTGCCTAGGACAGGGAAGCTTAAAAATACTGGTGGGAGGAATAATGAGGATAATTAGGCATTCCCGTAAATGGTCAGGCTCTGAAGGCACTTGAGATTCACTGTACCTCTCAAGGGGAGCATGAGAACTTGAGTGTGTACCCCCTGAATATGGTCGTCTGCCTTCAGGAGGGCTGTGAGGAGGATACAGAGCTGAGAGGCCCTTAGACTTCTCCTGGGGTCTCTTCCAGGACAGGGGGGTGTCTGTTTTTCCTCTAATCAAATCCTGTCCATCGACGCTCCCATGCCTCTTATTTCTTCTCCATCTTCCTCTGCTGCCCCCACTTTTTTCCTCCCTTAAGCCAAGTTGAACGTCAATATCAACGTAGTTCTTATACAACACCCATTTCTTCCTGCCCTGGAATGAAATCTCTTCTTATAAAGAGCAACAAAACCTTCTTTAGAGTCAGTGATATGGAACGAAATCAGGTACATATAATGCATTCAGGTGCATTTCTAGGTGTTAATGTATTTGTTCTTAAATTCTAAAACCAGTGCTTATTTTAAAAAAATCAATAAATACAAAAGTGTATAAAGCAGAAAATGAAAATGCTCCTTCCCAAGTTTCACTTCACAGAGCTAACGATTCCCAGAATCCTCCATATCCACGCAGAATTTCCCCATGCATGTTTGTGTACATACATTAATTGTTTGGGTTGGCTTCTAGAAAATGAAATCAACTATTCGCACTATTTCAAATTTTGCTTTTTTTTTTTCAAGTTACGTAGGCTCCCTGTGTTTCAATTGCCTCACCTATGAAATGGATAAAATGGTAGTATGTCTCTCCGGGTCGTTGTGAGGATTATAACAGCTAATACATGTAAAATACGTGGAACAGTGCCTGGCACCTAGTAAGTTCTCAATAAAGTTCTTTTTCTCTTAAACATTTTTTGACTCTTAATTCAATTTAGTTCACATATAGGGTATTACTAGTTGCATCAGTTGCATAGAACACCCAGTGCTCATTCTATCATGTGCCCTTCTTAATACACATCACCCAATTGCCTCATTCCCCCCCCCCCACTATCCCTCCAGCAACCCTCAGTTTGTTCCCTATAGTTAAGAGTCTCTTGTGGTTGACCTCCTCCTCTATATTTATTTTATTTTTCCTTCTCTTCCCCTATGTTTATCTGTTTTGTTTCTTATATTCCACATATGAGTGAAATCAGATGGTATTTGTCTTTCTCTGACTTATTTTGCTTATCATAATGCCCTCTAGTTCCATCCACATTGCTGCAAATGGCAAGATTTCATTATTTTTGATGGCTGAGTAATATTCCAGTGTATATTTATACCACATCTTCCTTATCCATTCATCTGTCAATGGGTATCAGGGCTCTTTTCATATTTGGGCTATTGTGGACACTGCTGCTATAAACATTGGGGTGCATGTGCCCCTTTGAATCACTATTTTTGTAGCCTTTGAATAAATACCTAATAGTGTGAACACTGGATCATAGGGAAGTTCTAGTTTTAACCTTTTGAGGAACCTCCAGAGTGGCTGCATTTTGCATTTCCACCAGCAGTGTATGAGGGGTTCTCTTTTCTCTGCATCCCCACCAACACCTGCTATTTCCTGAGTTGTTAGTTTTAGCCATTCTGACAGGTATGAGGTGGTCTCTCATTGTGGTTTTGATTTGTGTTTCCTTGATGCCAAGTGATGTAGAACATTTTTTCACGTGTCTATTAGCCTTTTTATTATTGTCTTAAACTGTCCTCTATCAGTTCACATGAAGTTGTTTTCCATTTTTCACCATGACGTACGATGCTGCAATGAAAACTCTTAGGCTTTAACATAGCACATTTGAGCAAGTATTTCTGTTGCACAAATTCTGAGATCTGGAATTTCTGGGTTGAAAGGTAAGCATGCTGCTGAGTCCAACTTGCTCACCTTCCAAAATGTGTGTGCTGGGATAGCACATCATGTACGAGAGTGTCTGCTCCCCCACAGCCTTTGCCAACACCGTATTAGCCGTGCCACCATTTTCAAATATGTAGGTGAAGTGACAGTCCGTAATTGGCATTTCTTGTTATTTTGAGGTTTTTCCATCTTGCTATACATTTAATGAATATTTGTATTTATTTTCTGTTCTTTGACTATTTTCTATTAGGTTTTTGACTTATCAATTTGAGGAATTTAGTTATATACGATGGATATTAACCATAATCTGGTATAAAGGTCTAGATATTTTCTGCCAGCTTGTTAACTGTTCGATTTCGAGTATCCTGCATCCTGGAGGGTAGAGCTCCATCCTCACAAGGCTCCTAACTGGCATTGGTCTAGGCCATTCCATTGCTCTCCTGGACTAGCCACTTCCGAGTGGTACAGATGTGATATGACCAGTGGATTGCATGTCACACTCTCACTCCATTGCTGTAGAGCAGATGCCCTTACTTGGCTGTAAACTGGTCTGATGCAATGTTAAGTGGAGATCTTACGAGAGTGCACTTAGCACTGTGTAAGCCCTTAGGTGGTGTTGGCCAAGGCCCTACAGGCAGGCGAGGCAAACCTTTACTCAGAATGCGTATTTATCTATTTCTGCTAACGTAAAACACTGCTCCTTCCAGAGTGGAGGTGTCAGTTTGCCCCCCGGTGGGTAATTGGTCTCCTGGAAGGATGGTGCTAACTTGGGGGTTATTTCTGGTTTGCCTTGGGGCAGGTTGGACATTGCATTCAGCAGGAGCAGCAGTTACCTGAAGGCATGGCACCAATCTCTGCTGTCATGACTCTTTCCACACTCTGTGTCAGCAGTGGGTGACCAATCGCAGAGAAGGCTAATGTCAAATGCCACTTTGTGTATGTATTTGGTTGTTTAGTGCCTCTTGCATGGCGAGAGATTTCACCTGGACCTGGGATTTCTGGGTGGGATTGCTGAGAGGCCCAACTAACTCACTTTTCCAAAATGTTGTGTACTATATGACGAATCGTGCACAGAAGAGTCTGTTTCCCCACAGCCTTCACCAACATGGTCTCAGGTGGACACAGCAGCAAGTGTTTTTGATGCAACTTCACGACATTTAGCCAACTATATTGGCATAACATCTCATTCTAAGGAGACAGATGAACTTGTTTTGTGAATGGAAGAGAGGTAAGGTTTCACATTGTTTTTTTCTAAATTTATGTAGTGGACAGTTCACATTTCTAATGTGCAATATGAACACTTTGACACCCTGTGCTCATTCCAATATACCCATTCATGAGCCTCTTGTCCCCAGTCTTCCAATCTTTCCCCTTCCAGGTCCTGCCCAACTGGCCCAACCATTTGATACCACACATATATACTCTAACCTTGGGTCATTCTGTTTTCAACACAAAGTGGGTAACCAGGTGCACTACCCAAAATTCTGCCCATTGGGAGAATTTCCCCTCACCACCTCTGAGTGGGTCTGTAGTGCAGACACTTCCCATACCTGGCAACCAAGCTCAGACTTTTTCCTTCTCTCTTCTCCTCCCCATGAGGGACCTCTCTCTCCACCATGTAGCCACAGGTATGAAGTTCAGGAAAGCTACTGATACAACAGCAGTGGATAACAGGGTTCCTTCCAATCCTACTTGTGTTTGATTCTAGACGGACCACTTCCATCATACCTTCTTGCTTCTGGGATTGCTTGATTGCATTTTAACAAGATCTTCAAGTTATTTGTGTGCATTTTAAAATTTAAGAAGCACTACATAGTAGCAGACAGAAGGAGGTATGGAAATGATAGCACCTTTCAGGCAGAGGACCAAGAATTCAGAGTGAGAAACAGAATGGGAAATTCTGATGGGAAAGAAGGGGCTCACGAGACAACCCTGGAGAGATGGTCAGGGGCCGGATCACAGAGGGTACCTAGGCCACCTTAGAGATTTCAGATACTATTATGTTGGAATGAATAGGAAGAAACCCATTAAAGGGTTTTAAGCAAGGGTATAACATAATCATATGCCCTTGTGTGTTTTTCCATAAACTTATATAAAGATTTTGCTTTAATCTGAGGAATGGTTTGGAAGGGAAGCAAAATAAATGTAGGACAATAATAAGGAGACTACTACAAAGGTTAGAAATAACGATGGCCTGGAATAACACAACAGCCATAGGAATAAACAGAGGGACAGATGTAGGCAATTTCTCTGAGGTGGGACTGACTGGGTGCATGCGCAGAGAGAACGGAGCATCTTGGATCACTCTCTCATTTCTGGCTTAGCATCTCAGGGATGGCTGTTCTGACAAGGAGATTTGCTTGGGACATGTTAAGTTTGAGGTGTCTCTGAGACACATCCATGTGGTAATGAAAGGCAAATTTGAAGAACCACCACCATCTTAACTTGGCCTTGGGACAAGAGTCCTTGAGTTGAGAGTGTGACAGGGAGAAGGTGCCATCCAGTAGTCTCTAGTGTTTTATACCTCAGTGTAGATTTTTTTTCTGCCATTAATGCAAGTGGAATTTCTTGGTAATTTTTGTCTCGCTGCTTAGCCCCCTTTGAGGTCTTGTCACTCAAGGCCGTTGCGATAAATTTCTTATGATTATCACAACTTCTCAATCTTTCCCATGTTTTCTGTTTCTCTACACATATGCTTTTCAAAAAATATCGAGATGTAGTACACATACCAAAATCCAGTCTTCTAACATGTGCAATTCAGTGGTTTTCAGTATATTCACGGGGTGTACAACCATCACTACTATCTAATTCCAGAACATTTTCACCTCCCCCAAAATAAACCCAGTACCCATTAGCAATCAGCTCCCCATTCCCTCCCCTCCCCTTCACTCAGCCTCTGGCAATCACTAATTGACTTTCTATCCCCATGAATTTGCTTATTCTGGATGTTTCATATAGATGGAATTATACAATATGTAGCGTTTGGTGTCTGCCTACTTTCACTTAAACAATGTTCTCAAGGTTCATCCACATTGTAGAATAGATCAGTACTTCATTCTTTTGTATGGCTGAATAATATTCTTTTATATGGATGTACCACATTTTGTGTATTATATTTTGCTATCAGTTGATACAGTTGGGTTGCTTCCACTTTGGGTTATTATGAATAATCCTATGAACATTTGTGTACAAGTTTTTGCATGTACATATGTTTTCAATTCTCTCAGGCACATACTTAGGAGTGGTCATTTGGTAATTCCATGTTTAACTTTTTGAGGAACTGCTGATTTTTTTCCAGTGTTTGTACCATTTTCATTTTTCCAGCAATGGATAAGGGTTCCAATTTCACCACACTCCTTACCAACACTTACTATTATCCATCATTTTGATTATAGCCATCCTATTGGCAATGAAATAGTTTCCATTGTGGTTTTCATTCACATTTCCTTAATGATTATTGACTTTGAGCATCTTTTTATGTGCTTATTGGCCATTTACATATCTTCTTTGGGGAAATATGTGTTTAATTCCTTTGTCCATTTTTAAATTGCATTATTTCTCTTTTTATTACTGGGTTGTAAGAGTTTTTAAAATATATTCTGCATCTTTATTAGATATATGATTTGCAAATATTTTCTAACATTCTGTGGTTTGTCTTTCAATTTCTTGTGGTATCTTTTGAAGCACAAAAGTTTTTAGTTTTGATGAATTCTAATTTATCCATTTTTTTTCTTTAGTCCTACAGACACTTGGATATGGTGCCTGGATCCATTCTGACAATAAAAGGAGGCTGATAGCAGATGGGGACATATGAGAAAATGACAACTTTACAGTTCACACTACTAATAAAATTATTTAGAAAATTGCCTTTCACTAGACAGTGTAATTTCTGTTGGTGGATACAAGCCAAATATGAATCACATACGAATCATCATCTTCTATTCCATTCAGCTGGATGGATTTAAGGAACAGAGTAATGGAGAATATCATTCTAGAGGAAACCAGTTAGTATTTGTGCTATTTAAAATATGATTTCTAAATTGCTTAAGCATATCTATCAACATCCAAATGGAACATTTAAAATCAGCATCATATAAAAGCAATACTCTGTGAAATGATTTCTAAACTATGAACATTTATCTTTTAGCCCTAGAATCTTAAAGCATAAAGATTGGATAGACTGCTACGTCAGAAGAGTCCCATTTCCCCAGAAGTCTGCATTCGGTTCATATGGGTATATTCCAAAGAACATAGGATCCAGGTTTGTCTTTTGGAATCTGGAATAAAGGAACAATTGTGGATGTTTGCAATTAGGAAAATGTTTGTGACAGGTGAAAAATAGCGTAATATAAAATAAGATAAACATCACCCAGAGGGCAACCAGGATGAGGAGAGGTCTTGGAATGACAGCATGAGAAATGTGGAAAAATCCAGGACGGGATTAAGAGGCCAGGGCAGCTACAAGAGCCATCATCTCACCTTCGAAGGGGGACAAATGAAAAGTGCAATTACTCTTTGTGTTCCCCCATAGTGAAGAGGTGATTCACGGGAGACTTAGGAAAAGCTAGCTATAAGGGGTGCCACACAGAGCCAGCACTGTGAGGAGGAACAGGAGGCGGCTCTCCCCTGATATAAGGAATACCTATGCAGTCAGAGGGGTCATGTTCAACGGCATGACTTTCTCCCACAATTAAGATCTCATCCTTGAAAGTGAACAAGGAGAGTGGAAATGTTTGCTCTGCAGGGGTGTTGATGCAAGAGCTATTTTGGGGGTTTGACCTGAAAGGGCCCTTCCCACTCTGCAGTTCAAATCAGGAATTACACGCACTTTCTCAAGTGCCTGATTGGATAGAGTGAGACAGACTGTTGGCATGGCCCATACTCTTGGCCTGGGTGTCTTAGGTTCCTGTCCTCCCATTCCCGACCAATATGTCTTGGGAAGGGAAAAAACCGAGGAACATGTAACTGATGAATGAGCGATGACCTTCATTTTCAAGTGGTGTAGAACTGAGCCCCGCTGTGGGGCAGGCAGGGCCAGGCTGATGAAAAATTCCAATCTAAAGGCCAGTCTGCTCTTCCCATGGTCAAATGCCCCCAGAATTCCTGTTACCTTTACTTCCATGGAAAATCACCATGGTGGGTTAATAAAATTTGGCCATGAGGACAGGGGACAAAAATTCAGAATTATATGGGCAGGTCATACCATTTTTGTGAACTTATCTTCACAGGCCATCTTAATCTTCTCTGGAGTCAGTGGACTATTGAGCTTCAATGGTCCAGACAGGCCTCTCTCCTGTTGTGCTACTTTCACTGCATCATGAATGGCAAAAAACACTGAACATCCCAGGAATATCCCAGACTCTCCTAGACCCTCGAAGGGAAACAAGTCAACCAGATTATGACTCTCTCTATATCTATATGTATATCTATAAGTATATATATGTATAAGTACACCTATAGGTAAACCTGTGTGTAGATGTATATATAAAATATTATTATTATTTTTTAAAAAGATTTATTTTAGAGAGAGAGTAAGCACACACATGTGAGGGGGGAGGGCGGAGTAAGAGAATCCTTAAGCAGACTCCCCACTGAGCACAGAACACTATGGGCGGGCTCGATCATGACCAGAGCCCGGGATCATGACCAGAGCCAAAACCAAGAATCAGATACCCAACCAAGTAAGCCACCCAGGCATCCCTATAAAGTACGATTATATATGTAACTCTTTTCTTTTAAACAAGTAATTTAATATTTTAACCTAGTATTCTCATTCTTAGGATTCCTACCTAAGGAAATGATGCCAAATGGAAAAAGCAGATATAGGTATGAGATGATTATTACAAAATGAAAACTCAGATACAACCTGATGGTAATAGTAGTTCATGCTAGGCTCCAAGATATGAAGTATTTTTTTAAAATTGTAACATTGTTAATTTATAATTAACATGTTTAATAGGGCTTTTTCTTCTATCAGTCTGGTAAAACCCCAAACAACCAAGAAATGAAGGAACCACCCCCAGCCCCCTGCATAGATATCACAAATCATGTAAGCCTGCACTTATTTATCAAGCGCAACTTACCTTCGATGAATACAGGGTATTTGAGCTTTGAGACAGAAGCAATAAAGAAATGTGCAACTCTGTGGGGATGTCACAGATGGCAGGGATTTTATATTGGTTTGGACCACGAGTGTATAGGACTCCCTGAGGAGAATAATTCAGCTCCTCTATTGTATAAAGTCCCATGCCTCGAATAAACACACCTTCAATCTGGGAGAAAAAAAGAATTTCCATATATGAGAAAATACAATCAACAGTAGCATTTCAACTTCATGCTGTTTATTTGAATATTTAAAATATAGTGTAAGAGGGTTTTCAGCATGTCCTGGAAGATGTCTCTGAAAGTTTACTTAGAAGTTTACCTCAAAGCATTTCTAAACATCATATTTGGTGCAAAGTTCAAAGTCAAAGAACTTGACTTTGAATCTCAATTTGGCAGTGAAAGTATAGCTCTAGAAGAGGCCTCAAACAGCCTGTGACCCAAGGGCCCTACTTTCTTCTGTCCATGAGCCAGAAGGAACCCTCTGGCCGATCTGTCTATGGACCCCAGCACAGTGACAGGACTCTCAGAGTCTGAGACTCTCCTCATCTTACCTCACCACCCTTGCTCATGAGTGGGGTTAGCCTCACATTTCTGGACTCTCTTCTTACATGAACTGCGTGCTCTCTATGCTTCCTCTACAGCTTTAAAATGCTCCAGATTTTAGAAGTCAACATGCAGGTAAAATTGTCTTTCCACACATCTTTCTGACTTCTGGGTCTCCTCTGTGCATATTTCCTTGCTGTGGCTGTATTTTTCTCTACCCCATTCTCTACCCTCTGTTGTGTCTATTTGCGGGGAGATTTTTCTCTAACACAATGTTTGAAGAATTCCCAGAAGCCTAGACTACAACCCAGGCCATGTCACCTCCACCTACTAAGGCAGGCGCCAGTCCTTGGGGCACCTCTAGCAACCCCAACCCAGCCTTCTGACATCCTCTGCCTGCAGCCTCATATGCCATTCCTCTGGCACAGGTGACAAAGGCATTCACCACCTTCGTCACCCCCTCTCCCGCCCCCCACTAGCTGTGAGCACAAAGTATGCTGAATTTCCTGTCTTTCTTTAGGTGGATGTTCTCCACCCTCTTCTTGCCTTTGCTTGTTCCTTCCTTGACTACTTCATCCATACCCAGGGTCCCCCTGAAGCCCGCTCTGACTTCTCCAACCCATACATTCTTCCCATTCTCCAATGACATGTGTCATGATTGGAGAGAACCTCAGATTATGTTCTGAACTGAAGGTAGTAAGCTGAATCGCCCACATATAGGAGACAGGTAAAGAAAGTGAGCGAAGCTTCCAGGTGTGTCCTGAGTCCTAGAATCACAGTGCATGATTCTCTAAAAGGGTAGCCAACAGACTTCCTTGTGGAAACACAGCTCCAGTGTTGGCAAATTTCTTGTGTTTTCAAGAAACACCAGCCACTTAAACAATTATGTAAGACAGCTGGTGATTTTTTAAATCTTGTCAATTATTTCAAATTTAAATTAAAAGGGATCCCTGGGTGGCGCAGTGGTTTGGCGCCTGCCTTTGGCCCAGGGCGCGATCCTGGAGACCCAGGATCGAATCCCACGTCGGGCTCCCGGTGCATGGAGCCTGTTTCTCCCTCTGCCTGTGTCTCTGCCTCTCTCTCTATCTCTCTCTCTCTGTGACTATCATAAAAATAAATAAATAAATAAATAAATAAATAAATAAATAAATAAATAAATAAAAAATGTCTGGGTGGGCGGAGGGGATCCCCAGTGGCTCAGCAGTTTGGCGCCTGCCTTTGGCCCAGGGTGTGATCCTGGAGTCCCGGGATCGAGTCCCAGGTCAGGCTCCCTGCATGGAGCCTGCTTCTCCCTCTGCCTGTGTCTCTGCTTCTCTCTCTCACTCTCTATGTCTCTCATGAATAAATAATAACATTTAAAAAAATGTCTGTGGGCATAACAGGCTACCTATTAATGGCTACTGCCATAGATATTTGATGTTATCCCAACCCGACCTTAAACTCCTCCAAGCTAGACCCCATTGTAGGCCCAAGACTTCACACGTAGCTGATAGTCTACTTCTAATCCCAGAGGTGTGGGGCTCATTTTGTCACCTCTAGGCTTGCTTCCTCTGCCTCATGCAAGCTCCTCAATCACACACCGCATGTCTCTTCAAAAACTACTTCAAACATCTTTGTTTTCTTCCCTTTTTTAGACAGTAAGAGAGTTGAGTTCTGTGGCTGGCCTGAATAGACAGATTCTGACTTCAGGAGTAGAAAAAAAAGATGAAGAATAAGCCGGATGGAATGTTTTCCCTATAGACCCCCACAGCAGTTTTGGCTTTTACAAATGGGGCTGAGATAAAGCAGGTACACATACCTGGCCTATGTCAAGGGCTGGGTTTATACTGCAGCCAACATCCATGACAATGTCTGTTCTGGTGTTCTAGTAATGAAAAAGAGCAAAAATGTTTATTTTAATGAATACGACTTAGGAGAGAAGACTCAGAAACAGTTCCTGCCAGGATGCCCTTGGGTTAGAATGCTTCTTTGGGCTACAATATATTTCAGGAGAAAGAATCAACAAAGATTTTATTGTGTCACAAAGTCTATCACGTATAACTTTCAAAGCTATACACATACTCAACCAGCTTAAGCACTGATTTCTTTTTTTCTTCAGAAACAATAGGAGAGAAAAATATTTATTTGACTCTGTTCTGGCCGAGTGAGGTAACTTATTGAGTTCCAACCAGTGCAACAGACATAATCTACGACACAGAAAATGTTTATGGCCTTCATGATCCTTGTTGAAAAACTGTGGCTACCATACAACCCAATATCCAGAGTCCAGCTGGTTGGGTGACATTTACTGAAGCTCAGAAGGGTACGTCAGCCAGAAAGTCCCCAAATGTTATCTGCTCTCATATATTTTTCATTTTTAGAGCAGAGGAAAGATAAATCTAAATGACAATGTGGTGACCAAAAGTTCCTGATACACTTCAAATGAGGAATGCAGCAGGCCCGGCCAGGTTACTGGTAACACCTTGCTCTCTAGCAAGTCTGTACCTTCTTTTATGTGACATAATGCCTTCTGCCATCTGCCATGACAAACAGATTCTACCTATAATTATTAAGGGGACAAAGGAAACTCAAGTTTTCTTATTTGATTTGGGACTTCCATCTAACATTTTTCTCAGGAAAATGAGAGAGTGAACCAGAACGTTTTATCATAATAAAACACTTTCTTATTTAAGGACATGATGAAATGTAAAGTTCTCCATGACACCACTTAGCAAGCCTGGCCTTCCAGCAGACCAGCGGCCTCAGTTATTGGTGAGGGGAGGTGCGTTCATGCTGGCCGTGTTAGTGAAGGTTTCGTTTTCAAAGCCATGGACTGACTGACTGTCATTGTTTTTTTTTGTTTTGTTTTGTTTTTTTGTTTGTTTGTTTTGTTAGGGCTGAAGAGAGTGGTTCTAGGTTGTGGTAGCTGGCCTCCAAGGCAGCCTGCAATGATCCCCACGTGCTGTGTTCACATCCTTATGTATTATTCTCCTCCCACACTCTACCAAGGTTAGTTTGTGAGATTGACAGCATATGCAGAAGTGCTAGGACATCAGTCAGGTGTTAGGTCATAAAGGACTGTGGCTTCTGTCGTGGGTGCTCTCTTATTTGCTCATACTCTCTTTTTCCTTTGCATCAGTCTCTCTGGGTTTGGAAGGCAGCTTGTATGTCCTGAAGACATGGAGACATCCCACAGAGATGTCCTTGTGGTATGGAATGGAAACTTCAGGCCAACAGCCAGTGAGAAACTGAGGCCTCCTACCAACAAGCATGTGAAGGAGCTCGGAATCAGATTTTCCAGCCACCATTGAGCTTTGGGGTGACTGTAGCCTTACTTTACAGCTTGATAGCAATCTTGTGAAAAATCCTGAGCCTGAATCACTTAGATAAGCTGCTCCCAGATTTCTGGCCCTCAGAATGCTGTCGGGTTTAATAAATATTTGTTATTTTCAGCTGCCAAATTTGAGAGTAATTTGTTATACAGAGATAGATAAGTAATATATAGATGTAGGTTCAAAGCGAGGGAAATTTTGTAGAAATAAGAACAATTCTAACAACATAAGAAAAATGACTGAGAAAGAGGCCTCCAGGGAGGTCCCTGGTGCCATGTTATGTTACAGCATTTTACCTAGGTCTATACCTAACCTGAGCTACAGATCTAGCTTTTTTGAATGCATCTGATAAAATGACTGTTTAGCACATCTCTTAAGATTGTTCAAATAAGTTATAAGAACACACCTTAGAATTTTATACCAAGGCTAATTATTGCCCTTGTTCTTAGATCTTAACAAGGCCAAGACATATAAAGAAAACCCAAGTGATTAAGTTTTCACCAAATTTTTCTTTGAGAGAGAAAGGATGCAGAAATCAGTTAGCATGAGAAAGCTTTCTACTGAACTAAAACAGGACAGCTATCCTATCAAGAAAGCCATGTTTAGAATGATCATTGTTTTGTCCCAGTCCAAGTTTCCCCCAAAGTGATCTGGTCTGAGTTAGAATCCAGACAAATCAGATACTTTACCAGGCAGGCTCAATAAAGGTATATATAATTTCAAAGAATAGGCTGACTATAGTTTTAAAAACATACATGCTGGAGACCTGTTACATGACAACTTATATCTGATCATAATTCAAGATACAGCTACAAAGTACGTTTGGAAATATCAAGACCTAGAGCTTGCTTCTGGGTAAGTTTGGGTAAGATTATCACATGACAGTTGTGAGGGTATCACAGTCTCATTTAATGTATTAATGGTCATTTGTTACTATTGACAGTGGCCAGTCAGTAGCTTCATTTGTCCACAAAGATCCACCTATAAGAGGAGCACCTCTCCTTGAAATGTAAGTGTGTGTGTGTGTGTGTGTGTATGTGTGTGTAAGAGAGAGAGAGAGAAAGAGAGAGAGGGAGAACCTGTGTGTAGAACGTGTGTGTGTGTGTCTCCTCACTGGATCCCTTAAAAGCATAAGGATGCCCTTAAACTATCTAAAAAGCAGGACCTAGCTCGATAAAAGATATCAAAAGTTGGCTACTACCTTCCCTGGGCTGGCCCTTCATGCTCGTTAGCAGGTTATGGATGCTTATGAAATCCTTCAAAAATGTCATAGGATGGCATTTCAAATAAGAGGTCAGGACAGTCTACATGAAAGCTCTCTTTAAGCTGTGTTTCTTCCTTGAAGTGGTTTCTCTCCTGATTCCATTTAAAAGGGCCAGAAAAATAAAGAAGAGAGGCCGTCAGTTGTTTTCCACGGAAGTAACCACAATACCAAGGCAACTGCTGAACTTTTTTTTTTTTTTGTGGTAACACAGAGAAATTGTCCTTAGCCAAATACATGGTGCTTCTTTGATGCTCAGGTAGATGGCATGTATGGGATTTAGGTGTATCTAAGGTACGACTTGAAGACCTCTCCAATTGGTACTGACCTTACGAGCGCCTGTCAGGTAGTCTGTTTCAACCTCGGAATAGGCAGCTCCAAAAACAAAATACTTGAAAGGATGGACTTCACCTGTCTCCCCGTTCATGTTTGACTCATAACCTCTGGAGGAAACAGAATTTTTGAGGAGCGCTGTTAAATGATTAAGTCCCCTAACTGCAGACCCCGATGATTAAACAGACCAGTCAGAGGCTGTGTTCGATTTGCAGGTACAGCAAACCAGAGGAATACGCTTGCACCATGATGTGCCTGCATGTAACGCATGCAACAAATCTGTTGAATAAACATCTACTTCTTATTAAACTTGCTTTGTCTGATAAAAACGTTCAATTGCTCCCAACCAATCAATGATTCCTTATGCCTGGAAGTTAGATGCTCATCATATGACTATCCACCCTTCTGCTTTTAGTAGATATTGAGTCCTGTCACCTACTGTTGTCAGATTTGGGGAATTTCACTTGCGTTTTAGACCAGACGCTATTTCAAAGGTGTACATGTGCCTGTTAGCCTGTCATTCTGGCTCCAGGATTCAGCCTTCTGCTTGTAGGACCAGGCCCTTGGCTCTCATTCTTTGCTACTTCTCTCATCTACACAACCTGCTCTGTTCCTGACTCTTCTCAAGGACACCAGAAGAATGTCATGGTATAAGAGGAGCATAGGCCAGCAGCTTGCCAGCACTTTCTACCCTTCTCTCCTTTGTTTCTGCCAGCCTGGAGGTGGCCATGAAAAATGCTTCTGACACTTTTCCTGCTAGCCAGCCAGTGCCCTGGAATGCCCATGAGAACTAGCAAAATGACAAAATCAGGTAAGACTTTCTGCATCACCCTGCTCGCTGATGGCTTTCACTTTCCAATAATTTGGTAATTATTTTCCAAAGTAGGTCAGTGACAATTGTTCTGCATCTTGACAACACGTGGTTATTGTCACATTTCTTCTTTTTTGCCAATCTAGAAGGTGTGAAATGGTGTTTATCTTATTATGGGTTTAATATGCATCCCCTTACCTTTGTTTCTTAATTTAAGGATACACTAAGTTTTCAACAAGAAAATCACCCACTGCTGTGGGTTCCAAGCACTAACCTCAGAGAACCCTCTAGTACCACTCCATATGATTCAAATCATCAGTTCAGCCATATTTTATTTTTGTGCCAATTTTTCCCAACAGAAACCTTTCTGGGAATTTGGATTAACTAAAAGCTAAATGTTGCTTATAACAGTGGATTAACAGAAGGTCATTCAAATCAATTTTTTTCCCCAAAATTTCAAACAGAAGTGAAACTCTTCCTTAAGCTCTTGCTATTTCTCATAGCGTGTGATTAAAAGGACTCTTTACCTGAAGTATCCAATAGCTGAAAGGCTAATGTTTTCATCAAAAGCAGCTTGTGCCTGGGAAACAAGAGGAAAGATGATGCAGTGATGGTATTTAAAAGGATCACCTATGGCTTCAACCTTAGTTCTACTATATGTGAAATACAGCAAGAACCAAGCCTAATGTATTCCTTTCCTTACTCTCCAACTTCACAAGTACCCACAGTCACTGCTATAGTAACAGCATGTATTCAGGGCCTGTGACCTCCTTCCGCGACTGCCAAGGTATGTGATACCCATAGACTGGACTAGAGCGGGCAAGGGGTGTTCTGTGGATGAAGAACTTCACTCGGTCTTCTGGAAAGACAGCCTATCCACAGGGAATGTTCCAGGAAACAATGGGTGGTTGAGTGTTTAAATACCAGGTATTCACTAGCCTTAGGAAAGTAGCATAATTCTGGTCCAAGTACCCAGGTCTGAGAAAGAAAAGGTGAGAAGTGCAACCATTACAGGGGAAAGTGTGCCCAATGGCAGCATCTCATGATGGGGGAGGGCTGTCTTGCATTGTCTCTTCAGCCAGCCTCTCTTAGCCTTTCTCTAGCTCAGGAAACACAGAGCAGAGGGCAGACATAAATATACCCCCAAAGGACTAAGAGTTCCCATATGTATGAGTTATAGAATGAGTCCTAGCTCAGTGGAGTAGCAGGAACCATTTCTAAGGAGGACTCCCCAAATGCTATTTCCCCCCAACCAATGCTTTTAATGTGACTCCTAAAACGGCATGACACATACTCTCAGCTTTTACTGACATCCATTCTACACCATCTGGTACTTTATAACCTATTACTTTAAAAGTGTGCTAGCTGACTTTTGAATGTGTGTTTTCTCTTCCAATTAGGTTGTAAGTATATCGAAGGAAGCAGTTGAAATTTCTGCTGAATTTAGTGCCTACTATTGGTTGGATGCATATCCAGCAGCTTGGTCTCCTATTTCTAAATGAGTGCTTATATGATTTTTACTTTTATGGAAGGACCGTAGTGTTGTCTTTCCATTTAAGAACAGTGAAACCCAAAGAAGGAGAACGAACAGATTTACAGCTATTATCTAGAAAACACTCAGGATCCAGAGGAGGAAACATTAATTAGTTCTGGCTTAAAAGCAAGAGTTTTGGGACATCTGGGTGGCTCAGCAGTTTAGAGTCTGCCTTTGGCCCAGGGCATGATCCTGGGTTCCCGGGATCGAGTCCCACATTGGGCTCCCTTGTGTGGAGCCTGCTTCTCTCTCTGCCTATGTCTCTGCCTCTGTGTGTGTGTGTGTCTCATGAATAAATAAATAAATAATCCTAAAAAAATAAAAACAAGAGTTTTAGGTAGAAAAACCATCTTTTTTCTAATGGAGAATTTTTCCAGATGCAAGAGTTTCTCTACCATATTATGATAACATTTCTACACGCAGACAGCCAAAGACCTTTATTTATCGTTATGTAACTGTAGTACTTTTTAAAGTGCCATTTCTACTGATATTTAATTCACACATTTCTCCTCCCTCCTTTTTTTCCAACAGAAAACAGAAAAGTAATAGTGATTCTTACCCAATCCTTCCAAGTACCTTGAGGATTCTTGCTGATGATGGGTTCAAGGCATTTTAGAAGAGTCTAACAAGCATCCTAGGGATTATTTTTTAATTAAAATTATTATCATAATTTTAGGCAAACACTAATTTCAAAACCACAAGATATGTGCCATTATAGAGGCTTATTTAAGAGGCCCATGGGACACAGAGAAGGTAGAGACCAACCCTTTAAGAGGTGTTATAAAAGGTTTCCCAGGGGGATCCCTGGGTGGCTCAGCGGTTTAGCGCCTGCCTTTGGCCCAGGGCGCGATCCTGGAGACCTGGGATTGAGAAGCAAGCATGGAGCCTGCTTCTCCCTCCTCCTGTGTCTCTACCCCCCGCCCCCCCCCCCGTCTATCATAAATAAATAAATCTTTAAAAAAATAAATAAAAGGTTTCCCAGGGGTGGGGCTGAAGTATTAGCTGGTCTTAAAGACAGACCATCTGGGATGGGGGTCCTATAATCCACGCTAAGAGGTCAGGACTTAACCGAAAAATTGTTGGCAACCCCCTGACCACTGTTTTTAAACACGGCACGGTCAGATTTATTTTATGGGAAAACTCACTCTGTCTACATGAAGCCAGAGTAAAAGGCAATAAAATTCACATGGAGGGACAGAGCCTTTTAATGGCCCTGGCAAGAAGTGCGAGTCTGAATCAAAACAGTGATATTCCTGGAACATGGAAGTTGAAAGACACAGAGATATTTTTTAGTAGAATGGAATGATCAGTGAGATGTCAGGAGTGGGGAGAAAAGGAGATGGGTTTCCAGCCCAGGAGGGCAGCGGGATTGTACCACATACTGAGCCTGACACTGAGGGAAAGCACATTTTTCTCACAGTGTGAGAAGGAGCTAAGAACTGGATTAATTCTCAACATCTTCTGAGCTCCACCCATGTACCTGGTGAGGCTAATGATTTGGACGCCATTGCAATGATTTTTAGTTTTACTGCCAACCCGTTGAGATCCACCACCACGGAACCTCCAGAAATATTTGTATTAGGGACAGTTTCTGTGCTTGTTCCACGCAGGTGGATATTAGACATGGGCATACTTAATTCACGACTAACCACCTGAATTTTAGAAGAGAGATTCTTTTTAAATACTCTGGTTAGTCACAGACCTGTGCACACACCTACACGGAAGCCCATATGTGAAGCCCCCATACGTGCAACAGGGACATGAATTCTCCAGCCACTAAAGGTTCTTTTCTAAAAAACTAGTAGCTAGTCTGGACCCTAAACCCTGAGTACATATTCTTGCTTTTCTGACTTTCTTATATGCAACAGCATCAGGAAGAGGATGAAAAGCCAACACAGGAGGAAATGCTGCATGTCTTCATAATCATGAAATCAACACCTTTGAGGCCTCTCCTACCACCTCGCTCTTCTAAATTCTAGCAAAAGCTCTATAATCGGAAAAATGCAAATCAAGGCAATAATGAGGTACTATCATTCACAACTATTAAATTATCTAAGGTTTTTAAAAAATTCATAATGTATAAAGTTGGTTAGTGGTGTAATGAAATGGATACTTTCGGGAAAACAATTTGGTAACATGTGTCAGTGATTTAAGATACATTCTGTGACCCAGTAATTCCATTTCTGGAAATCTATTTTAAGAAAATAGTCATTGATTTGACCACAGGCTTACATACAAAAATATTAATTGAAGTATTCAACAATTGGAGGTGGTTAAATAAATTATACATATATCCACAAGCAGCCATTAAAAATCATAATTACAAAGAATCCTGAACCACAGGAGGAAGTGCTCACTCTATATTAGAATAGATGAAAAAAGAACAGAAATAAGCATGGGTGGGGAGTGGCAGGAAGAGAGAGAGGCAAACCAAGAAACAGACTTTTAACTATAGAGAATTGATGGTTATCAATGGTGGGTGGGTTAAATGGGTGATGGGCATTAAGGAGTGCACTTGTCCTGATGAACACTGGGTGATGTATGGAATTGTTGAATTACTATATTGTACAGCTGAAACTAATATAAGTTTGTATGCTAAACTAATGTGACTGTATGATAACTAACTGGAATTTGAATAAAAATTTTAAAACACACATAAAAATCAAGATACAAAAATTACATAAACAGCATGTTAGCAATTTTCAAAAGAGAAAAAAGATGGAAAGATCTCAAAACACTGCTATTGCTAAGTAGTGAAATTGTTCAGTCTTTTAAAAAAGTTTTTTGCCTCTTCCAAATGTTTTATAATCTTTAATATTACTATTATTTGCAAAATAGAAACTACCTAAAAATTAGAGTAAATGAACCAAAAAATGGGTAGACTTTGATTAGAAATACCAAGTGCGTTTTATATTTTCAATTGTTCAAAGTCCTTACTATAAAAAGGGCAAAAAACAACACAATGTATCAGAATTTACACTTCTTTTCATTACCCAGCAAAGGTTCAAAAAGACAACTCACTTAATAGTAGTATTCCCCTCTCTGTGGAAGTTTGCATAATGCCACTTGGCTTTTACAAAACGTGTACATTAGTACCTGTTTTTGCTAAATGAAATAAATCTGGAGAGGATTTTTCCCTTTTAGGAAAAAAAGTGAAGAGCAAAAATTCTGAGAGTGTTTGTTCTGCAGCATGGGTTTGGAAGCAGTGCTCACCCCAAGCAGCAAAAGTGGCATCCGAAGCTCCTTCCTGGGGATGGCCAGAGCTTTGAACTGCATCTGTCATCATCTGTACTTTATCCCGATTTATTTTGTACATCCATTAGCAAATCAGAAATACTAGGAGAGGTTATTTTGGGGGGGATGTGGAAAGGCTCAAAAATATTTTCATGTAAATTAATGGCAATTACACCTTTGCTTTATGTCATTTTGGCTTGGAAAAGGTTTCAAAGGAATGCTCTATTTTTGGATGGTGGGAGAGACCTGTATACCCAAAGGAAAGCAACAAATTAAGACACAATCTTCTGCAGCAATAAGAAAACCTGAGGCTCCTCTGCCACGTTCTTTTAGGGTGTTCAGTTACAAAACTGGCTGGCTTATCCAGTTTCTGTTAACAGCTTAACAGTTTAAGACGTCAAAGCTAAAATCTTGTGTCCTTTTTATTTTGGAACAGAAAATATTCATCCATGGCTTCTCTCTCATACATATAGCTACAAGCACACGCCCAACTTAATCCAACTATCACATACTTACCTGAATCATTTTAGTATGGACCCCCTGACCCATTTTGATTCCACCATGAGTCACCAGCACAGACCCACCAGGTAAATGTGAACCAAGGCAGCAGCCTAACCAGAATAGAGGACAACAGTTTCCATGATATTTTTTAAAAAATTTTATGTATTTATTCATGAGAGACACAGAGAGAGAGGCAGAGACATAGGCAGAGGGGGAAGCAGGCTCCATGCAAGGAGCCCAATGCGGGACTTGATCCCAGGACTCCGGGATCACAACCTGAGCCAAAGGCACTCAACCACTGAGCCACCCAGGCGCCCCTCCATGATCTTTTTGGTGGATATTATCATGTCTTCTCAATTAAAACATTTTCCCTGGGGAGTAATGTATTGAATTACATATTGTACACCCAAAACTAATATAACACTGTATGCTGATTATATTGGAATTAAAGTTAAAAACAGGGCAGCCCCAGTGGCTTAACAGTTTGGTGCCGCCTTCGGCCCAGGGTGTGATCCTGGACCCGGGATCGAGTCCCACATCAGGCTCCCAGCATGGAGACTGCTTCTCCCTCTGTCTCTCTCTCTCTCTGTCTCTAATAAATAAATATAAAATCTTAAAAAAAAAAAGTTAAAAACATGTAACAAACTGTTCTAAGCTCACAGACATACAGAACAGGCCATGGGCAGAATTTGACTCCCTCTATAGTTTGCCAACCCTTACTTTACTAGTTTAATGTTAAATGATAACAAGATGTCAGCATAAAAATTGTCCTCAGCAACCAAATATGCACTTCACTGTCAGTCTATTCTAGAAGATATTAAAAAGTACCAGATGAAAATGAATAAATTAATTAATAAAAAAAAAATCTTCCCTGGAAATGATTCCCTCCTTTCCATCTCTTGCCAAAATATACACAGACACTTCTCCCACTGCCCTGAGAACACTGAGCAGAGCCAGGGCAGTGCGGGGCCAGTGCTGCCTCATGATGACTTCACAAGACGCCAGGCTGTCACGGGATGGCTTTGAGGCTGCGGCAGGACTACGTTCCTTAAGCTACTATTTCCTCATTAAGACATTTGAGGATCTCCCTAACCCAGAGTGGAACAACAATCTAGGTTTGGGATTTGTTTTTTGGTGACTGTAAAAGTTGTGCAACTTTGCATTGTAAAATGCCAAGTTAAGCATAGATAGGTCACGGCAGGAGAGAATTGTTTACATGAACGCATATTCCCATAGTTGTAGGTCTGTTGTAGAGAAGCAAAAAAACACAAATCCAAATAAGATGGGACAGACAGACATTATTTGCTACAAAATGAGCTAAGCCCACTCCAAATTATCCTGGCACAGAATTTCAGAGCTTTAGTTGGAAGAGAACTTGGAAGTAATCTTATCTAACTGTACAGCTCCCCATGGGGATCTGGAAAGAACCAAACTGCTAACACAGAATTAAAGGCTTCTGTAATCAGAAACATCCAGACTCTAGCTAAACATGTTTTATAATCAACAAGAATGTGCCTTCTTGCAATTTTGTCCATGCTAGGCTAAGGGGTATGAAGTTATCCCAGGAGGGCTACAGAAAACAAGGATGGCGTTTTCACTTTGAGTCTCTAGTATAAGAGCAATATTAGTAGCATGTGGTCCTAGAGAAAATGCTTCCAGTGGTTCCCTGTGGTTTAGGAAGCCCTGCAAGTTCAACTGGGAGAGGCCAACCTCATAGGTGTGGTTTGGACCAGCAAGGGATGACTTAAAGCTCTGTCAGCTTTTAATATCTGTCAGATATTAGGCTTCTTAATACTTATGCATGGCATAGAAATCTAGGATCTGTAAAGGCAGAGTTTTTAGAAAATTCTAGTAACTAGCTATTATGTATATAATGAAGCTAAAATTTTAGTAAGCCTTCATTGCTCAGATAAGTTATAAACAACCCTGGTCATAAGTGAAAGTTAATGGAGGGCAGCTCCAGTGGCCCAGCGGTTTGGCACCGCCTTCAGACCGGGGTGTGATCCTGGAGACCCAGGATAGAGTCCCACGTCGGGCTTCTTGCGTGGAGCCTGCTTCTCCCTCTGTCTCTCTCTCTCTTTCTCCTGTCATGAATAAACAAATAAAATATATTTTAAAAAAGAAAGTTAATGGAATCACATGACAATCACCAGATATACCCAAGAGATGAACTACATTCCTAGATCGATTCTCTGACCACCAGAAGGGTCTTCACTGCCACTTGTGGGCCATGGGCCACACTTGGAGGACTGCCTCTTTATTAGTATCCAAAGATTTACATTATTCAGTGAAATAAAAGCTTTTAAGACACTGGCAGTGAAAATGAGCTCTATTTACCTGGCTCAGCAGGTGTACACTAGGGATGTATTGGTCACATAGAGACATAGGGATACACTTTCTCAGCCCAAGGGAGAATCTCAGAACCTTGAGGAGGGCGTCGTTGCCATGATAATCATACCCAATCTTGAGAAGATGCAGCAGAATGTGTTTTACTGTTTGTTCACACATCACTCCTGGAAATACCATCTCTTGTGACCCTGACCATTTGTTCCCAAAATAATAAAGCTAGGCGGTGGCATCCCCTCCAGAGAGCCTAGAGCTGGCTGCCCTGGTTGCTCATCAGATGCCAGGTAATGGCAGCTGCAAGGGCTGCTCCTGGGCTCCTTTCTATGCCACTTCATTGTTCTCTGCTAGAACAGAAGCCCCCTGAACGGAAGGGCCGGGTCCTAGGGCATCCTCGGAATGCAGCACAGTATCTCACACATAGTAAGTGCCCAATAAAAGTTTGATAAATGAATTTACAATAGCATGAAGCTTTTAAAGTCTGTATTTGGCCTCCTTGGCTCTGCAAGCAATTCAGAAGTTGCTCGTGGCAATTTGTAGCTGGCACATGTGCTAGAGCTACAATTAGAGCGGATTGTGCATTTTCTCCATTGTGTGGCCCTGCTGGCAACAGTCCTCCGCCTGCGTGTCCAGGGCAGCATTTCTATTGGAGACTGCTGAGTAATTTGTCCCATGTGCTGCTGCAATCCCCTTGCGTCATTTAAAATGTCAAATTTGGTTCAGTTAAGTGGCACCACCGGATGGTTCATTGTTATCGCCACAAAGGAAAATTCTGCAAAGCTTCATTTATGAAATAGGCACAACTGGAGCATTAGAACAGATGGTTCTCAACACAAATCGGGGACTTAGTCTGTGAAATCTCAGTCATCAAGCAGGGACTGCTGGGGTCGGTGAGCAGTTTGCTTTGGTTCCACAGATTCCCCAAATGTCTCAGCCGCTCTGGCATCTGAGTTGATACCCTGTGTCAGGTGCCACACTAAGGTGGTACGGATGCGGAGGTTAATTAGATCTTGTCTGCTCATCGGTGTCCACAGGCTGGTAATTAAATACATCAGAGGGAAGGAACGTGTGAGCCCTTCAGCTGTCATGGGCATGGGGCTCCTCTGCTCAGGGAGACACATGGAATGATAAAGACATGTGACTAGAAGGCCTTGAAGTCTAATCCTCATTCTGTCGCTCAATAGCTGGATGTCCTTGGGCAAGAGAGTGAACACCTATGCCCTTCAATTTCTCCTATAATACAGAATCACACCTACCCAACAAAGGTGAGATAGGGGTTAAATGACGTGGGCATTATAAATCATCCAGCCTTCGGCCTTTTAATATCCTTCCTAGTTCCCTCCTCTTTCCAAGTATGGCTTCCAGGAAGCAGCTTGCCCCATCTCGGACTCCTGGGTTCGGCCCTATGCCGATGTTTTCAGCATGGAAGCTGGTTTCCAGGGAAAGATGGGTAGGACCGGTGGTTTGAGGATGAAGTCATACTGCTGGCTGTTATCTGGCTTCTTCCCAGGTGAGCTGAATCCCATCTCAGTTCCTACCAAAAGGTAGGAGGCAGCTTGGTGTAGCTGAGAAAACACTGTTTCTAGAGCCTCTCAGACTGGAGCCTCCAGCCCTGGCCCTACCTCTCTCCAGATGTGGGGCTTCAGGCAAGTTATTTTTGCTCTCGAAGCCTCAGTTTTCTCATGACTAAATAAGGCTACAGATCTTCTAGGTTGTGATCCTGGCTGGTCTGCTCAGAGACGGACTATCCTCCTTCTGAATAATTTTGGTTTTGCCTTTATTACTCATCCACAGCCTCTGAACTGTCTCCCTCATCTGAGTAAAGTGCGTGCAGATGACTAAATGTCTCCGTGTTGTTTCTGCCATCACAAACAGGCGAGGAATGGGAAAGCTGCAAAAAGATTACCACTTGTATTGTTACCATGCTCCTTTGAGCCACCAAATGTCTGTGACCAAGCATGAAACATTCTAATGATCATACCAAAGCTGAGCCAGGATGGTTAGGTGAATGGATCAGTATGGGCATGAAGGAAGGACCTTCCTGCCTGTTTTTTGTTTTTGTTTTTGTTTTTGGCCTCCTCTGCTCCCTCAATACACAGCATACTTATTAGTGCTCCTCACAGTTCCACCCTATTTGTCCTTAATCTGTCATCACTCAAGGCACCGGCCATTCCTTCTTCATGGCTCAGCCAAAGGTGTGAATTCTGCAAAGGGGAGTGACAACAGGTTTGAGGGCTCTGCTGTCTTCTCCAGTAGATGTATGTATACAAATGTGTTTGTAAGAATGTAGATGACAGGGGTCCCACACCACGGCTCTGTAGTGAGCTAGAGTAGAGCGGATGCCTACCTGTTCAGGTAAGTTTCATTCAAGAATACGGAGGCAGGGGCACCTGGGTGGCTGAGTGGCTGAGTGTCTGCCTTTGGCTCAGGTTGTGATCCCGGGGCCCTGGGATCGAGTTCCCCATTGGGCTCCCTGGATGGAGTCTGCTTCTCCCTCTGCCTATGTCTCTGCCTCTCTCTCTGTGTGTCTCTCATGAATAAATAGATAAAAAATCTTAAAAAAAAAAAAAAAAGGCAGAAACAGCAAGTGGGATTTAGCAAACAAAAACTAGCAGAGAATTTATTTAATCAATTGAAGAAACTACAGGAGCAGATTTCCAGTCCTCCGCTTCACATTTTTAACAGCTAAGAAGCGAGCAAACTTCTAAAATTGTGTTTAAAAAAATTATTTAAATAACTTACTATTCTGGGTTTACTTTATCCCACCCACCAAAAGGGGTGGTGAACCCAAATGTCATGCAACTTCCCATTTCTATTTCATGGTCCAGCGACAGAAACAGAGGAGCTGGAAGAGGAGCTAAAGAGGAGTGTTGGCAGTCATCCATCCCACTGTCTTACTTTATACTTGAGTGATCTGGGCCCAGAGCAAGTTGACTCAGTTGCTTTGTGCCAGGGCCAAAAGCAGATACCAGGTCCCCCAATTTCTCAGCAAGAATGTTTGTCACTAACCCTTGGGATTCCCGCAAAGGAGCTCTTATCTCCTCTGGAGAAAAAATAGCTTGATTGAGGACAGCCCTGGAGATGATTTACAAAGAGGCATTGCAACCCTATAGCTACCCGCCTTCGCAGAAAGTTTCCCCAGCACCTTCTGATTTGTCCGTTTAGAGAACTGACCTGACCAGCAGCGACTGAGCCAAGGCCAATAGGAAACTTCAAGGGGACCACAGCCAGCCCTTTCTTCTTCCAGTAATTCTCTGAATTGAATTTCTCCACAGCCGCTTTCCTCAGGGAGTAGGAAGACATGGCCATACGTTCTTTCCAACACTGAGTCAGGTTCTTGGGATTAATCTCTTGTTTGTAGGGTGTCTGACCAATTTCCTAGTACATGTTTATCATTCGAACCTATAAAAGAAAAGGAGATCAAAATGTGAGGAGAGGCAACAGCTACAGTCTCTTCTATCCAATGTCTTCCTAGTCAAGTTCTGCTCATCCCAGTGGGCCCAAACTGAGTTTCTTGTTGAAGCCTTTCCTGAAGCTTTCTCTATGCGAAGCCTCGATCGAATATGTTAGCATTTACGTGCTTTCTATGCTGCTCTGGTGTAAGTTCAAAGGGAGGCAGCCTTTCCTTATATTTCTTTTATAACCCACTGCAGTCCAGGCACATTGTAGACTCCTCTAATTCTAGTTGCATTTGTGAATATCTGTTGATAGATAATCCTGAATTTAACTTCCAGGCTGTGATCTACAAAATTTGGATTGTTCAGATTCTGTAGCAAGATAAGACCACTTATCCTAGTTATTGATTTTATTTAAACAAATATAAAAGTTCTTTTCTTTAAAGATTTGTTTGTTTTAGGGAGACAGAGAGCACAGGCAAGCATAAGTGAGAGGAGCAGAGGGAGAGAGAGAAACTCAAGCAGAACCCGTGCTGACATGAGAAAATGCTCTGCATCACTTGCCATCAGGGAAATACAAATCAAAGCCACCATGAGATCCCACCTCACACCAGTGAGAATGGGGCAAATTAACAAGGCAACAATTAACAATTTGTTGTTTCCTAACAACAAATGTTGGAGAGGATGCTGAGAAAAGGGAACCCTCTTACACTGTTGGTGGGAATGTGAACTGGTGCAGCCACTCTGGAAAACTGTGTGGAGGTTCCTCAAAGACTTAAAAATAGAGCTGCCCTATGACCCAGCAATTGCACTGTTGGGGATTTACCCCAAAGATACAGATGCAGTGAAACGCCGGGACACCTGCACCCCGATGTTTCTAGCAGCAATGGCCACAATAGCCAAACTGTGGAAGGAGCCTCGGTGTCCATCGAAAGATGAATGGATAAAGAAGATGTGGTTTATGTATACAATGGAGTATTCCTCAGCCATTAGAAATGACAAATACCCACCATTTGCTTCAACGTGGATGGAACTGGAGGGTATTATGCTGAGTGAAGTAAGTCAGTCGGAGAAGAACAAACAGTGTATGTTCTCATTCATTTGGGGAATATAAATAATAGTGAAAGGGAATATAAGGGAAGGGAGAAGAAATGTGTGGGAAATATCAGAAAGGGAGACAGAACATAGAGACTCCTAACTCTGGGAAACGAACTAGGGGTGGTGGAAGGGGAGGAGGGCGGGGGGTGGGGGTGAGTGGGTGACGGGCACTGAGGGGGACACTTGACGGGATGAGCACTGGGTGTTATTCTGTATGTTGGTAAATTGAACACCAATAAAAAATTAATTTATTAAAAAATATAAATAAATAAAAATAAAAAGCAAGCTGCAGGGATCCCTGGGTGGCTCAGTGGTTTGGCACCTGCCTTTGGCCCAGGGCATGATCCTGGAGTCCCCAGATCGAGTCCCACGTCGGGCTCCCTGCATGGAGCCTGCTTCTGCCTCTGCCTATGTCTTTGCCTCTCTCTCTCATTCTGTGTCTCTCATGCATAAATAAATAAAATCTTTTTTTAAAAAATGAATAAATAAATAAAATTAAAAAAAAAAAAAAAGAACCCGTGCTGAGCCTGACTCAGGGCAAGATCTCTCAACCCTGGGATCATGACCTGAGCCAAAACAGAGTCAGATGCTTAACCAACTGAACCACCCAGGCACCTCGGAGAAGGCAGTGTTCTTAAGGGTAGCTGCCCTCTCCTCTGACTTCCCCAGAGGTGGATGGAGGTCATTATTTAATTCTCCCTATGCCACCAAATGCAACAGAACATTTAGGAGGGAGGCGTGATGAGATGGCCAGGAGGGAAGGGCAGGAACCCCCAGAAGCTCAAGAGACACAAAGAAAATGACTCCTGCGTTGGCCCGCAGATCCTAATACTGAATAGAGAGAAGGCGGATGAAGGTTTGCTGCAGCATGGGGCAAAGAGGCATCAGGAAATACTGCCTGAGCCGGCTGGGGGCGGCTGGAGATTTAACCCACTTTCACAGGGGACTGTCCATTTTTGAGAGAGTTAGCAGAAATAGAGCCCACAGAGACAGGTGAAAAGCAGCTCCATGTAAGCGAGGAGACGACAAAGCTCCCTGGGAAGAGGCTGCCTCCTCTGGTCCTCCTTTCCCTCCGCTCCAGCAGCACAGCAGAAGGACAGAGCCAAGAAGGGGTGAAAGAAAGCACAGAGTCTCCCCACGCTCGCTCTGCTCCAGGATTCAGAGCGCAAGAGGCAGAGGGAGGGGAGCAGAGCTTGTTAATGAATGAAGTCGGACCGAGACTTCAAGAACAGAAAGGAAACTATTTTATTTTATTTTTTTTAATTTATTTTTTATTGGTGTTCAATTTACTAACATACAGAATAACCCCCAGTGCCCGTCACCCATTCACTCCCACCCCCCGCCCTCCTCCCCTTCTACCACCCCTAGTTCGTTTCCCAGAGTTAGCAGTCTTTACGTTCTGTCTGGAAACTATTTTAGTAACTGAAATGACTGAAACGCTATGACAGCTGCCTGAGACGTGAAGGAAGCAGAGAAAAGAAAGGCTTGATAGACCTTGTTGGCAGCAGGGGCATCTGCAACCACTGGAGACTTCTTGGTATTAATCTCTGCATGGGTTGGAATCCAAAGCTCCCTCCTCAATATCCTCTGTCTGAAGGATTTTGGGGAAAAGAGCCTGAGGAAGACAAGGATCACTGAACTTGGTGCCCTGGCTCCGTCTTAACTAGTTAGCTGGGTTACCTCCGGCAAATCACTTAGCCTCTCTGGATCCAAATTCCTCAACCTGAAAGACCCCCCAATGGTTCTCCCCGCTGAGAGACTAGATTAGCATTACCTTCTGGGGTTGGGGGGGGGCAAGCCACACCTGGCTGCAACTTCCGTGGTACAGGACCCAGTGATCAGCCCTGCCTGAGGAAAGCCAGAGCCACGCAGAGCTGTGTTGGATGGAAGGTTGGTTCTGCATGCCCATGCCCGGCAGCGCAGGTTGGGGAACTTGTAAGCATTTTCCATTTTCAGGAGTCCCATTTCTATCACCTGGGGAAATCCAGAGTTAGTGTGATAAGATTCACATCCTTCCATACCTATTTTGCCTTCCTGAGACTTAAGACCAAAACCAGGCCAGAAACGACCAACCGTATCTACATCACATTAAACATGCTAAAATGGACCCAGGCCCTATATTAAAATAGTTTTTGCTATAAAATAATTTTTAAGGATTTGAATAATTTTTCTTTTGTAATCATCATTTTTAAATTTTCCTATTTTAGGGCTAATATATGTTTATCCTCAGGTTTCAGACATTTGCCAAAGGCTTTGAAGCATTTGTAGGCTCTGAAAACTGGATCTATAGAATGTAATGAATAAAATATCTGCAAAACATGAAAAAAATGTTTTCGTGTTTGGTCTAATGCATTGGTTCTAAACCAGGGGCAATTTAGTCCTCTGTCTTCCCTGGCAATGTCTGGAGACACTTTTGGTTGTTGAGACCAGAGGGTAGCTGTGCCAGTAGAGGCCAAGAATGCTGCTCAACATCCTACAATGCACAGGACAGACCCACAACAAAGAATGATCCAGGCCGGAATATCAGTAGAGCTGTGGTTTAGTATAATGCTTGCATTTGAGAAAAGAACTCTAAGTACGGGAAATATGGAGATAATATGCAGACACAGAATTAGCCAGTATCTCTGGACTTACCCTGGAGGTGCCAGTAAATAACATGGCTATTCCTGCAATGTGGGTCTTTGTTTATTAATATGTTATTTAACTATTGAACATTTTCTGAATTATATCATTTTATGTCATGCTTTTCAGAATGTGAACTTGCTCCTTAAAGCACTTACAAATAATGACTCATCCAGGGAGGCGCCTCCATTGCTATAATGCTCCATATCCAGGGCCAAGCTTCTGCCATCATTCATGAACCCAGCTTAGGAAAAGAGAACTGACCTTTAATACTGGTGCTGGGGACCATGTGTCTCTCTACATTTCACTTTGTCACTTGTAAATCCTCCTCACATAGATAAAAAGCTTCATGACATTAAATTTGGCAATGATTTCTTAGATATGACACCAAAAGCACAGGCAACAAAAGAAAAAAAATAGGTAAACTGGACTGCATCAAAATGTAAAACTTCCATATATCAAAGGACACAATCAACAGAGTGAAAAGGCAACCAGAGAATGGGAGAAAAATTTTCAAACTGTATATCTAATAAAAGGTTAATATCTAGTATGTGTATGAATTCCTACAATTCAACAACAACAAAAAACCCAATCTGACTAAAAACATGGATGAAGGATCTGAATAGACATTTCTACAAAGACAATATACAAATGTCCAATCAGTGCATGAAAAGTGGTTCAACATCACTAGTTATTAGGGAAATGCAAATCAAAATTACAAACAACCTCACATCCATTACAATGGCTACTATAAAAAAACCCACCAACTGACCAACCAGCTACAGAAAGTAATATGTATAGGTGAGCATGTGAAGAAACTGGAACCATATGCACTGCTGGTAGAAATGTGAAATGGCGGAGCTGCTATGGAAAGCAGTATGACAGTTCCTCAAAAAATTAAAAATAGCAATATGATCCAGCAATCCCATTTTTGGGTATTTATCCACAAAGCATTAAAAGCAGGGTTCTGAAGCTATTTATATATCTGTGTTCATAGTAGCATTATTCACGATAGCTAAGGGGTAGAAGCAACCCAAGTGTGTCTATCAATGGATGAATGGATTGATGAAATGTGGTGCATATATAATAGAATATTATTCAGCCTTAAAAAGGAAGGAAATTCTGACACATGCTATAACATGGATGAACTGTGAAGACATCATGTTAAGTAAAATAAGCCAAAAGGATGAATACTATTTCCATTTATATCAGGTACCTAGTGTAGTCAAATTAGAACGAATGGCAAGTAGAATGGTGGTTTCTAGGGGGTTGCTGGAGGTGGAAGAAATGGAGACATATTGCCTAGTGGGTGCAGATTTGCAGTTTTACAAGATGAAAAGAATTCCAGAGATGGATGGTGGTGATGGTTGCACAGCAATGCGAATGTACTTAATGTTAACCAAACTTAAACACGGTTAAGACAGAACATCTTATGGCGTATTTTGCCACAACTAAAAATAATAAAAAAGGGGGAAAAAGGAAGGGTAGATATAAAAGCAAAACAAACAAAAACCCTCCTGTCCAATTCATTGCTGCTGTTCAATCAACCCTTCTCTTTCCTCTCAAAGCAAATCCACTGCATACATCCTAACCTCCCATTCTTGCCACAAGTCCTTAAATTCTGGCTCCACATTTCTACCTGAACTTTCTCCCTGAAGCCATTTCATCTTTTAATCTCCAAATCTGGTGGCCTGCTCAGAATGGACTAGCACATTTTCCTCACTCTGTGGTTTTTGTTGAACGGTACCAAATTCAAACCAAAGTCATAGTGAAGGGCATGACCTATGAACTCCAGAAGTTTAAGTTTGAGTCCTGGCTCTGCCACTAAACTAGTTCTGTGATCTTAGGCAAGCTCTATGATCTCTCCATCTGTGAAATGGCAATAAATAAGGTAATGCACAGAAAATTATAGATGAGTGACTAAAACACAGCAAGTGTTCTAAATATAAATTATTAATATTACTATTATAAGTGTTACTAATATCATCTCCTGTCCTCACTCTACATCAGAAAACATTATTTTCTCATAATTATAATCACCGCTATGTTTATGGCTTCTGTAACGCTAACTAGTCCTTTTAATAAAGTTCCATATGGGTGAAAGACATTTGCATTTAAAAATCCTGTTGTCACTTCTCCCCCAACATTTACATGAACAAGCTTATCATTGTTCTTCCAGGTTCCTCCTTCCTCTTTCCTCCTTCTAACTTGGTTCTCTCTACTAGAAACCTCCACGTCATGTTTGTGGTTTTATTGTCTCCTGTATTTTGCCAAGGTTTTCACAACTCCTATTTTATTTAATACTACAGTGGCTCTTGGACTCATTTCTTCTACATCTTACTATCACTCCTCAGACCCCAAATATGATGGTCTGGCTGCCTCCATCCTCTCTCCTCCCCAGGCCACCCTGCCCAGTGCCATCCTATTATCTTCCCCAACGCACCTATGTTTGGTTATGACACTTGGCTGATCAAGGATCTACCCAGTCCTACACTTTCTTACAAGATCAAGTTTCAACCCCCATCCTGAAACGCTAGGCTCCTCTCCGTCTGGCATCACTTAACCTAACCAATCTCATTTTCCACCACCTCTCAGTAATCACCGTGTGTTCTGATTCCCTCTCTCCTTACTGCCATCCCTATCGAACATGCCATGTTTATCCCTCCTCTGCATTTTTGCTCTTACTATGCCCACCACCCATATGCCTTCTTTCTGCCCATCTGTTCTTGAAGGCCATTTGTGTTTCACTTTCTCTAAGATGTCTCATGTACATACTGCAACTCATATTCCTCTCTCCTCATAGTTTTACCACGTGCATCTCAACTTTTAACCCGACATTATTATGTTTTCATGATGACTTCATATGTGTAAGTTGTATTTCCTCCTCCACCCCCAAAGTGTAATCTCTGTCAGAACAAAGTTTACTCTAATAAATCTTTGTTAAACTAAACCAAATTCAAAATAGAGCTTAGAGTGAACCTGAGTTGAAATGAATACATCCATTATCTCCTAAAAATATGTACGCAGCTACACCAGTAATGGTGGAGATGGTGCCGTGTTCAACAAATGCTGTTGTCTTTCATCCTGGGCACATGGAAGACTACATTGCCCAGCCACCTTGCAGTTAGATGGCAAAGTCCTGGCTCATCACAAGTGAACAGAAGCAAGGTCTACACTTAACACGCCTGGTGCCTAAAACACCTCCCACATAACACTCCATGTTCTCCCGCTTCCCTTATGTTCTGCCCTTCCAGAAGAGCCCGTAGAGGACTCAGACTCCGTAACATGGTGCTATGCAATCAAACTTTTCATGACGATGGCAATGTTCTATATCTACATGTCCAATATGGTAGCCACTGGCCACATGTAGTTCCTGAGCACTTGAAATATAGCTAATGCAACTGTGGAACTGAATTTTCTGTTTTATTTAATTTAAATTTACACCTAAATAGTCATATGAGCCTTATGACTCCCTTACTAGATGATGCAGTGGCACTGCATGAGGGGATGACAGTGGCACTGCTGGATGGAAAAAGTTTAAGTCACTGAATAATTTTTCAGAGCAAGGTCCTCTCCTCTCTCTTTCCCTACAACCCCTGCTGAGTATACTGAGCTGTTACTTGAGCAAGAAATAACACAATCCAGGTGTAAGCCCCTGAGAGTTTTTAGTTGTTTATTATGGCAATTAATCCATTCTGACAAGTTAATTTATTTCTTACAAAGCAAAAGAATAATTATTTTCTGCTATGGAAATTTTTCTGGGAATTTCTGGGACAGAGTTTCACAAAGATACCCTTGATATACTGAAAAGTAAGGAACCTGTTGGCAAATAATTGTTATTTCACAGAACACTATTGGAAATTATTCTATTTTTAGAAAACGTGGAAGCACTATGGTTATCAGATCTGCTTTCATAGATGTACATACGCTCACATGTTTTCCAGTCACTCACTCTGTACCAGCCAGATCCAGTTAGTATCTTTGCATGAATTGACATCTTTGGGTAAAGCAGATGTGAGCCGGCCACAATCAGTCAGCACAAGGCATAGAAAGTTAAACAGAAGAATGGTTTGTTGGTTTGCTCACGGCAGCCAAATGCTGCCCTCTGCAGCCATGCAGTGTTGTCTTTATAACAGAAATCCCTTCCATGCCCATTCTTCTACTTACTTTGTGCTTTCCAAGTAAGGGTGGTGGCTAATAACCACCATCCATTTAGGACTTGTTTCTGCCTACAGGTATTTTTACTGTGGCTTTCATTTTTCTTCAATGATTGAGTCCCATTTTGGTTCTTAGTATCTGGTATGACAATATATTATATTAAAAAAAAGTTGTAATAAGCTGGCAGCCTATGTTTTGTATACCATATGTGATTTTAAATAATCTTAACCCAAATTCTTTCTTCTTAACCCCAATATTGAGTATGTACAGCATGACTTCATTTTATTTTTAGTCTATTTAGCAGATTTTCTCCACTTACTTGTTGGCAGCAAATGCAGTGATGGCTGCCATGATGCTGGTTTTAATGGCCTTCCGCCCCAAAAGCCCCACCAATACGCTTTACAAGGTCATGACACATGACCTTGTTAACTGGGAGCTTCAAGGTCGAGGCAACTATATCCTGTGAATGACAACAGATTGCATTAATCTGATCCATCTGCAGCAAAGGAGTGGGGCAGTCTTTACACATTTTGATTCCAAAACGCTACACACAATACAGAAACCGTGTAGTTATATTAAATAGCAGAACAATTTCCAATGACCTAAGCATACATCCACAACTGATCTCAGTAGCATTTAGCTATGACACTGCAAAAACTATCATTAATATTAAGTAGTCCTTTTGGTATCAACGTGCTATTTTTGTGCTAGTAATAATTATTATTTCTTTTTGAGAGAGAGAGAGTATGAGGGGAGTGGGGGTGGCAGGGGCAGAGGAAGCGAGAGAATCTTAAGCAGGCTCCATGCCCAGCATAAAGCCCAATGTGGAGCTCAATCTCATGACCCTGAGATCATGACCTGACCCAAAATCAAGAGTTGGACACTTAGCCAACTGAGCCACCTAGACACCCCTGTGCTAATAAATTTTTGAAAAATCTCCCCACAAACCATAATAAAAGTAGCCTTTACATGCTAATCCCTTGGGATATGTTTCCTCAAGCAGTGAGATTTTGAGGCCTTGCAAACCTCTTTCAGACTGGATCTTTTCCCCACATTCCCCATATTTCCCCACATTCTGTCTCCACTGGAGACATTTCTCGCCTCGCATCTGGATTATTGCTCAGTTGGTCAGTGCATCCTCCCTGGATGCAGGTCTTGCTCTTCCATACCATCCTAATGTTTAGAGGTAATTTAATCTTAACAACTCATGTTTATAAATGTGGAGCCCAAGAAGGATGAAGTGATGGGCCCAACATCACACTGGTAATGAGGAGCAGACAGGACTGGAATGGGACTCACCTGACCCTTCTTAATGTACCAGCTTCTAAAGGCCTCAGTTCACACATTCCCACATTCCTACCTGCTCTGGTAATAACACTGGCTTGTATGACCTACTGAGTCAACACCTTTGCTGTGTTCCCCTTGCTTTCACCCTGACACTTAACCTAGTCACTCCTAAATGTATCCCTTATTCCAGCTTGGGTAGTCTTTGTGCCTTTCCTCCTTTCCTATATGCATGCTGCCTGATATATAGGTCATAGGAAATATGTGTTTACAGAAGGAATGAGTGAATGAATGACTGAATGAGTGGCATTTGATCTTGGTGTGGCATTGCCTAGAAATGGCCTCTCCTCACCATCTAGACAAATCTCATTCTCACTACAAATCCAAACTTAAGACTTAATCTTTGTGGACTTTCTGGATGATTCTAGCCCTTAGCAGACCCTCCTTTCTTGTAATTCTTCCACCTGTGTAAATTCTGACTTAGCTGATTAAGTATTCAGTTCCATTCCATCCAATACCACTTCCTAATTGCTTCATGTGAATTAGGTACTTATAAACTCTGGAGGGCAGGCTTTCCTTTTATTCTTTGGTATTCTCAACAATGCCAGGAGTATGGCAAAAGAGACCTGCTGACTCCAAAACTGGTTCTGGGGTTATAAATCCACAAACAAAAGGTGCCTACTTTCATAAAACTCTCTTAAAAGCTTTGTACAGCTGTTAATACCCAAATGGATAGGGCTGTTAGTACTCCAAATTCCTTCAGTTCCTGCAGTGACATATTTGTCTCTAATTGCTCTTGGTATGCTTTGCCAGCAGAATCCATTTAGTCCCCCCGCCCCCTGCAATGGCCCCATGTTACCTGTATATATTTGGGAATTTCTTGGTCCTCTCCTTTGGGAACAACAAGCATGCTTTGGGTTTTCATATAAAAGTGTTCTTGACCGCCCATGTGTATTTCACCTGTTACAGGAAGGTACACCGGAGTCAAGGAGGCTTTCAGATAGATTCGGTAGCCTTCCCCAGCTGTTGAAATTCCACCAGCAATGCTATTGCTGGACAGCAGGCTCCACGGGCTTCACCACCATATCTGCAGATCTGAAGTGGAGTTCTGTTTGGCTATCTGTCAGGTCTCCCAATATGATAGGTCACAGAGGTCTAGGAAAAGATGTGTGATGTTCTAGAGTCAGTCAGAATACTATTATGGCAAGGAGATTTCTGGTCCAAGAGGAGATGGGGTAAATGCACATTTCTTGGTTGCTTCTGCTAAATACAGCAAATGACTTTATTTATTTATATGTAAAAGAAATATTAGAAGATTTTGAAAGGTAGAGAGAAGACAGGAAGTTTGGGATCCAAGCAAAGACATGGTAAGTTCAGTGAGTTATGTTCTTTGTTTTGCTATTTGCTTCATCTATCCCAGAACTGGTACCAGAAAGGCCAGTAATCCCAAAATACTAATTGGAAAAGACAAGAGAAAAGCCCCAAAGGGGGATGCCTGGGTGGCTCAGAGGTTGAGCATCTGCCTTTGGCACGGGGCATGATCCCAGGCTCCCTGTATGGAGCCTGCTTCTCCCTCTGCCTATATCTCTGCCTTTCTCTCTGTGCCTCTCATGAATAAATAAATAAAATCTTAAAAAAAAAAAAAGAAAAAAAAGAAAATCCCCAAAGGGCCAAGGGATGGAAAGCCTAGCAGGAAAAACTTGTATACAATAACCACTCTACTCCAGTGAAAAAAGTGTGGCCCCAACTCTATCTGCAAAAGTTGGGTGGAAAATCTAGACTTCCACCCTTATCAGGCTGCTGTAATGAGATGCCCCAAACCCTTCCTTGTGGTGATACCACTGGATACTGGATACTATTTGAGGAACCTGAACTTCCACCCTTCACCTAGCAATAACAAGGCAGCAACCCTCTTTTTTACCCACCAACATGGGGTCAGAGGCATTCTGGTAAAATATAAGATTTAAGTAAGATCCAGAGTCTTACAACATAATAATCAAATGACCAGGAACAATTGAAAATCATTCATCATGCCAAGAACCCAACTTGAACAAGAAAAGACAATCAACAGATGCCAACGATGAGATGCCACAGATGCTGGAGTTATCTAACAAGGATTTTAAAGCAGCCATCACAAAAATGCATCAGTGACCATTTACATAAACACTTAAAACAAAGGGAAAAATGGAAAATTTCAGCAAAGAAACAGAAGACACAAAAAGAGCCAAATGAAATTTTAGAACTAAGAAATACAACAACCAAAATTTAAGAGGCTCAACGGAAAAGCTCAACAACAAAATAGAGAGAACAGAGGAAATAATCAGTAATCAAGAATATAGAACAACAGAAATTGCCTACCCTGGACATGAGAAAGAAAAGAGACTAAACGATAATGAGCAGAGCTTCAGGACTTGGTATGACTATAAAAAGATTGAACATTTGGGTCACTGACATCAAAAACTTGAAGGAATTATAGCTGAAAATTTCCTAAACTTGGCAAAAGACACAAACCTATAGATTCAAGAAGCTGAGTGAATATTTGAAAATATGATAAATCCAAGCCAAGACATATCAGAGTCAAACTTCTAAAAAGTAAAAAAAGAAAGGAAAATATCCTGAAAGCAGACAGAGAAAAACATTACCTCACCTAGAGGAGGAAAACACTTCACAAGGCAGATTTCTCATCAGAAACCATGGAGACCAGAGGAAATGGTACAACACCTTTCTTGAACTGCTAAAAGGCCTGTAAACTCAGAAATCTATATCCATCAAAAATATTCTTCAAGAATGAAAAAGAAATCAAGACATTCTTAGATAAGGAAACTAAGAATTTGTCTTAAACAGACATCCTAAAATAATGGCTAAAGACAGTTTTTGAAACAAGAAGTGATTTTTTTAAAAGGAATCTTGGAACGTCAGGAAGGAGAGAGGACAATGGAAAGACTACAAATACAGATAAACACAATACACTTTCCTTCTCCTCTTGAATTTATATATTTCACTGAAAGCAAAATTATAACGTTGTTTCATGTGGTACTCAGAGTATAAAGAGGAAATTTAATAAGACTATTACAATGAGAGAGTAAAAGGATGTGAAGAAAGGTAAGATTTTTATACGCAAACTGGTAAAATGTTGCTACCAGATATATTGTAATATATATTATGTATACGTAAAATTTGCACCTAGAACTACCGCCAAAAAAAAAAACTAGACAAAGAGATACACCCAAAACACTAGAGATACATCAAATTGGGATTCTGAAAAATATTCAACTAAGGCACTGGAAGACAAAGGGGAAAAAATTAAACAGAGAGAAAAAAACAGAATGCAATTATGACCAGCCACCATGTTAGGTAAAAGGCAGAACTTTAAAAAATTTAAAGTGTATCCAATAACAGTGATTTGCGGATGGTTTAAGGCAGATTCCCAGGGAAATCCTTTGTATTGAAGTCTGGGTTTCCTATCTTATCCAAAATCTGAATAAAGAGAGAAATATAGAAAAATGAGATTATGTTTCATTTATAAAATATACAAATTAAAATGTCAAAAATCCAAATCTCAATTTTAATGCAAGCTTTTATCAAAGATCACACATTGAAAAATCCACTTGTCAGTGGGCTCACATTCATAGTGTACAATATTAGTGTTCCCACCTGTCTCTTCAGAAATGCTAAAAACCATTAGAGCTGCTTCTGCTCACATCTGCAAAGCAGGCAAAGTTTTAGAACCCTGTTACCTTGCACGTCCACCCTGCAGCCCTCCCCGCACAGGGCCCTCCCTCTCTTCCTCTCAGGGTGTTGCTCTCAACTAATTTGATCAACTAATTTGATCAGCTAATCCCTGAGATAAAACGTTATTCCACTATGTGTTTAGGAGTGATTCCTTCAGGCACATTTCCATTTTAATAAGAAGCCCTTAAAGACTGAAAAGCCATTAGGATATGAAGGAGTCTATCTGTATTATGCCCAGTAGGACAGGACGTGGGAAAGATAATCTCGGTTTCAGGGCTCTTAGATCTCTTGCAAATCCTGCTGCACAGATTGCCTTCTGTGCTCTCCAGTGGAAAGCCCGTCCCAGCTAACGGAATTTTAAAGAGAAAAATGAGAAGTGGTATCATGTAGAGAGAGACATTCACCTAAGGTTTGGGAAATTAGATCAGTTTGATTCCTGCTCAGTCGCACGCCTCCCAGCCTCCGCTGGTTTACGAATGGGGGTCTTGATGCCCTTCCAGCGCTCTGACCTCAGGGTTAGCAAGGGGCAAAAGAGATCTTCACAGGGGATAAAAATACACAGTAATATCGCTCCCTTCTAGAACACAGTCTAAGACTTGATATAGTTAGTGCTCCACATATTTTTCTCTTTTAAATATTTGTTTTTCTTAGAGCACCTACTTTCCTAAAAGGCAGAAAAAGTGGCTATCACCTCCGGTTACTTCTCATTGAAATAAGTGGCCAAAACTCATCATTCACTTGACTATTGCATTTATTTTTTAGTTTTTTTAAAGATTATTTATTCATTTATTCATAGAGACAGAAAGAGAGAGAGAGAGAGAGGCAGAGACACAGGCAGAGGGAGAAGCAGGCTCCATGCAGGGAGCCTGACGTGGGATTCGATCCTGGGTCTCCAAGATCACGCCCTAGGCTGCAGGCGGCACTAAACCGCTGCGCCACCAGGGCTGCCCTTGACTATTGCATTGTAAGGGGAAAAAAATACCTCAAACTAGTGAGTCAAGAAGATGAAAACTTAAAAGTCATATGAACATCCCTTTTAAACCATCCTGTATCACTTATACATTTATCGATGCGGCAAGGGCCAGGATACAAATTAAAATTCAAGAGACAGACTGAATGAATTACTTCACTGCATTAAATGAATAAGATGTTAAGGGAAAGAACACCGATCGAGTTCACACAAAAACACACATGGCAAGAACAGAGGCAAGTGGAAGAACCTCTTTAAAAGTGGATTATTTCCAAGATGCTCACGCCATCATCTCTTTACGCTAAATAAAAATGCTCCCTCCTCTTCTCCCAGAAAACAGACTCTTCCTTCAAGTGTTTGCCACATTTCACTAATCTGAAGAATCACCTGGAGCCCTGTGAAAACTTGTCAAGAGCATATTCCTGTGCTATCCTGATCCTCCAATTCCAGAATTCTAGAAAGGAAGGCACAGGAATCTCCAGGCAGGTCTCACAAATGTCTCATACTGGGAGACACCGGGAAACACTGGGTGTGCTAAATGAGCACCTGCCAGGGTGTTAGCTCAGCAGCAGACGGTAAAATACTGACCAGAGAACAAGAACATCTAAGCCTAGTAGTAATTATCGCTCACCGTCATGGATCGCCAAGCTCTATGCCAAGCACACTTATGTTATCTCTTAGGATCTTCACAACAGATCTTTGAGATCAGGATTATTTTGTTCATATAATTTTAAAGCAAGGAGATGGCCCCTAGCAAGTCACACAGCTAATAAGACAGCGTGCCAAGGAATACTGGCAGGGTGATGGGGCGAGGTGTCTTTTCTACAGCTTCCAGGTGACATCATCCAGGGATCCTGTGACCATGTTCAGGCTTAATACAGCTGTGGAGTTAAGAAACATGATGGGCTTTGACCTCAAGTGGTTGGACTGATTACACCTGACACAGCTCTGGCTATACGCTGAAGGACAGTATGTCTTAGGACCCTTCCTGAGATGGGGATCAGAGTTGTCGTGGGGCTCCATCCCAGGACCCTGGGATCATGACCTGAGCCGGAGCCAGGCATTCAACCGACTGAGCCACCCAGGTGCCCCTGATGTTCTGATTTTGATAACTATTTAAGTAAGATAATAGTCTTGCCCTTGGGAAGTACACACTAGTACCTAGGGGTAAATAAGCATGTAACTTACTCTCAAATGGCTCCAAAATAATGTGTGTGTGTGTGTGTGTGTGTGTGTGTATGTGTGTGTACAGAAAGAGAGAATGGTAAAGCAAGTGTAGTAAAGTGTTAATAATCGGGGAATCTCAATAGTTACTAGGAATTTCTTTAATGTTTCTGCAAGTTTTCTGTAAACTTAAAATCCTTTCAAAATAAAAAGTTATAAAAATTTCATTGGAAAATTCAAATCAACCATATTCTAAGAGATAAATTTCATTTTAATTAAACATAAGGAAGGAAGTCTGGAAGGAAGGGAGGGAGAAGTCAGAGAGAGATAGGATGGAAGAGAAAGAAACATGGGCTTTGGAAATCCTAAGAAAAGCTATCAATTCACTGACCAGTTTTGTCACTTAGTAGCTGTTGTATGACTGTGTTCATGCTCCGTAAGCACTCTGAGCCGCATTTTCCCAATCTGCAGAGTGGTTATGAACAGGAAAAGAGACTACATCATGTAAAAACTTAGGCCATGATGGGGCAGGTGGTCAGTGCACAGTACAGGGGGCTGTGCCTCCCACTTTGCCTCCCTGCTCTGGTCTACACACACACACACACACACACACACACACACACACACACACACACATCTGTGAATGAAGTGCCTGGTCCAAAGGAGCAATATCCACCTAGGCTGATTTCTAGATGATTTCTTTCTTTCTTTTTAAAGATTATTTATTTATTCATTCATTCATGAGAGACACAGAGAGAGAGAGAGAGGCAGAGACACAGGCAGAGGCAGAAGCAGGCTCCTCACAGGAAGCCCGATGTGGGACTCGATCCTGGGACTAGGATCACACCCTGAGCCAAAGGCAGACGCTCAACCGCGGAGCCACCCAGACATCCCTCTAGATGATTTCTAAAAGGCAAAGGCTTAGAAGCCTTCCAGGGCTCCTTCCTCTCTCATTACTTTTTCCAGATAGCTCTACCTTCTAGAATTTGATCAACCATTTTAAATGCCTCATCAACATTTCCATATTCCAGTTTCTTTTCTGGTTTGAAGGAGTTGTGCTGTATGGCTTCCTAGAAAGAACAGAAAATTGAGGCTCTGTGGGCGAGGGACCCAGCCCTCTGGCAGCAGCCACTGGCACTGGGGCAGCATCTGAGTGGAGGAAGTATCTCCCTGGCTTCGGAGTCCCATGCACTTTCATTCAGCACAATCCCAGTGACCTGAGCTAAGAACTAGCCTTCAGAGAGACTCCTCACAGAGTAAATACAAATGTGCCTGTTGAGTCAAAAGAGGGTATGCTCAGGAAAAAAACCAGCATGTAAGGTGGTCCCGGAGTGGAACTAGTATTTTCCAGGAAGACTGTACTATGCATTCCACAACCCATTTTATGCAGCCAAGGCCACATGGCACCTGGGTTTAGAGCTTGGACTGTAGACCCAGTCAGAATTGTGTCCAATCTCTCCATTTACTACCGTTTGACTGTGGGCTTATTATTTCTCTCTGAGCCCCATCTGTAAAATGGAGATACAGTTGTGCACATAGCTCCAATAAAATTGTGGTGCAGATAAAATGAAATGAGACATATAAAGAGCTTACATGGCATATAATAAATGCTCAGTAAATGCTAGCCAAAGACATTCTAGTGATAAGGATCATGGTAGGCCTGCCTGCCAGCTCCACGCTCCTCTTCTGGGAGGTTGAGCACAGCATTTGTATAGGGCAGTGGGGCACCTGGGACTCCAGCCCCAGAACTGAGATTCAATTACAAGCCCAGTCTGTGTACCACAAATCCACTTACACACTGGATCCTACTGCTTCCCCTGGGTGCCCAGTGAAGGGAGACAGTGGTAGGTACACATAATCAAGGATGTAGCTACAATAATGTAGGCTGGTTTTCTTAGCTATTCTAGGAATTTATTTTGCCATAATCCCTGCATCCGCTGGCAAATGTGACGTACCAGCTCCTGCAAACATTATCTACCACAGGTTATTGTCCATCCGTGAAATTCCAGCCTGCTGACAGTTAGGAATTATTCTAACTCTCGTTCCCTCTGGCCACTAGTAGATGTTTAGACCTATCAGAACACCTTACAGGGCTGATGGATTGTGATCCTGCCATTTCCTCCATTCAAACAGTGGGTTCATTTGTTTTTACCACTGTGGGACTCAGCTTCCTTGATAGAGGGTTTGTTGATTGCTTCTATGTGACTAGCTGTGTGACCTGTCTTCTTGTTTCCTTATCAGAATGAAGACAATAGCAGGTTTTCCTCACGGGATTGTTGTGAGCATTTAGTGAGTTAGTGTATAAAACCTGCTTTGACTGTGGCGAACTCTGTATAGGTGTTGGCTACGGTCATATTGTTGATCATGATGACTGACAGGACTTTCTGGTCGGGAGCATATTTTTCTCGCTATGGTCATCAACTTGATCCCTTGAGCCAAGAGTTTTGATAGAGTTTCCCCATTCAAACTACGAAGCACTCTAAAAAGCATCAGCTTAGTTAAACATCAGTGTTAGTGACAGCGATACATTTATTTTTATCTTATTTAGATTGATAGCACAGTTTCTTCTTACAATGAATTTATATGCCTTTCATAGTAATCTAAGATTCATCTATTCCTGGTTGAAAACAGAAGTTACACCTTATAAATTTTCCCTCTTTACTTGCTATTTGCTTTTTGAGTAACTTTGAGACAATTTCCCAAATATTTCTTGGTCAAAAAAGTGATTGAAGAACTGTAATGTGTATGGAGTTGGGTGTATTTCCCCCTAAAATTTTTGATTAAATCCACTCACTTCTAGTAGATTGACCTTGGAGAGCTTGAACTCTGATAAAAATGTGAGGCAGCTCTTCCCCACATGTCAAAGTTTGGTGTTCGATGCTGGTACTCTCTGGCAAACAACTGGGGATCTGCCAGTTGGAGGGACGGAGGGCAAGGAAAGAGTGGCATCTGTTTGCTTGTTTGGAATTTTATTTGGCTAGAAGGTGGGGGCAGGGAAGGGAAGATATTTAGACACCAGTACTGGGCAAAGGATTATAAATAACATTTTGATGAAGTATCATGTAAATAATTTCTTATGAAGAAGTAACTACGAAATCATTTCTTATTTAGAAGTAACTCTAAAACAAAATGTTGGGGAACATTTTGTGTATAAGGTAGGCAAGCACGGTAGTCAACATCTGACTAAGAAGGGATGAGAATATTTGAGTCTGAAACTGGCCAGGAAAATTTGGGAAGCTTTATCACTCCTTGACTCCAACTTAACTTCTAAATGTTTGTCATCTTGACATACTTTTATTTTAATTTTAAAATAGTGAGGACACTGTCCAGAAACAAATGCTATGTTCCTAGGAATAAAACAGCATGATGGGAAATACACCCTAGGCCAAGTTCTCCTAGAGACACTAATCTTAGCCAAGTCAGTTTCTCATTCCCTGCCACAGGGCATGCTAGTCACCTAGAGGACAACAGATTCATTTCATTGTGAAGATAATGTATTCCCAGAGTCCACAGCGTCTGTCTGTGCTGAATCTAATCTATTCATGCTGCTTTCCCAACTTGCATGCTTTCATTATTTAGTAAATCATAAGAACCGATGCAATAGATGCAGAGCACCCTGTCATTTCATGGTTCGTACAATCTTTGTAAATCTCTTAACTCCTTTCTAAAAAACATGATAGAAAATGCAATACTCCAATTTGTTTAAGTTGCCAAAATACCTACAGGCATCATAAGATCTATTCTTCATACTCATTTAAGACACGCACTGGAGAATCTAAAAATACCATCTCCAATACTGGCTTCACAGAGCATCTTGCTGGTTCCTGCACACACCCGAGAGGGTCAGGGTGAAGGTGAATTCAGGCCTGCAAGGTGTGCCAACTGTCCTGGACATCAGTGGTTGCCAGTGCAGCATTCCTCTCACCTGTCCCCTTCAGTGATCAGATTTCTGTTTACATCTCCATCGCTACCCCACTCAGTTCCACCCCCCTGCAGCCCATACACTTCAGAGAAATCTAACCCCCAGCAGTAACCAACAGGTCCTCCATTCCCCTGGCCAATCATTCATTCAGAGATGGACGTGACCTAATTGGCCTGATAAACCTGGATCTCAGGACTCGTGCTTACAATGCTGGGACAATGGTCTCTCTTGCTCCCTGGACATGGATGAAAAGCTCCTGGCTGCCATCCTGTGACTACAGGGCAGAAGGCCTGGACTATGGGCAGCAGAGAGCAGAGGCACAAAATCAGGTTCTTTGCTGACACTGATAAAGTCTGAGGCCAACAAAGCCCCTATGTTTTAGACACCAATTTGAGTCAAATTTTCTTTCCTGTTACTGTAGCCAAAGCATTTTAACTGATACACCATCGAAATGTGCTCTCCTGGCGCTATCCTTGAACTCATTACCTTGATGGTCAGGATCAATGGCTTCAAATCTTGGTAGATAATCTTCATTCGTTTGGCTGCTTGCTTTGCCTGAACCTCAGAATCTGCAATCACGGCACAGATGAGCTGACCCGCACAGAATACCTACAACACAAAAAGACTTTTGTCCTCAGGGAGCACAGGCACCAGGTCCTCTCATTCATTTTCCTCCTCCCTCCTAGCACAGAGCGAGACACAGAGTAAACAACCCCCTTCGCACGTGCAGTGCAGCTAATAACAAGGACCCTGGTAAGAAAGTGCATTTGTCAGAGTTGGCCCAGTGACCTCAGTGCTGGAGGAGGTCACTGACAAGATGTGATCACTGGTTGACTCTTGAGTTTGACCCAGGCAAATGGAGGCTCCTCACTCCTTCCCTATCCTTAGAAGGTGCAGTTTCCACACTAGGAGCTGTTTTAAGGATGGAGCCTTGAGAGAGTAATGTGTGGTACAGATCATCTGGATGGCTCAGGTGACTGAACCCAGTGAAGGCCCTTTACATACCAATGAAGGTAGATGGGTGCAGACGTCAACTAGTCCTGTGGCTGCCCAAGACAGGCCTCATAAGTTCCCTTTCTTTTTTTTTTTTTTTTTAAGTTTTTATTTATTTATTCATGAGAGACACAGACAGAGAGAGGCAGAGACACAGGCAGAAGGAGAAGCAGGCTCCATGCAGGGAGCCCGGGATCCGGGTCTCCAGGATTAGGCCCTGGGCCGAAGGCAGCACTAACCCGCTGAGCCACCCGGACTTCCCCACAAGTTCCCTTTCTTATTAAAACTACTACCTACTGGGATCCCTGGGTGGCACAGTGGTTTGGCACCTGCCTTTGGCCCAGGGCGCGATCCTGGAGACCCGGGATCGAATTCCACGTCGGGCTCCCAGTGCATGGAGCCTGCTTCTCCCTCCTCCTGTGTCTCTGCCTCTCTCTCTCTCTCTCTCTCTCTCTCTCTCTGTGACTATCATAAATAAACAAAAATTTAAAAAAATAAAATAAATAAATAAAACTACTACCTACCAAGCCAGAGTGGTCTGCCTCTTTCAGTAGTTTCTTTTTGCCCTGTGTGTACAGGGACCAATGAGAACCAACACCCAGGCACAAGGGGAATTCAGGTCTTTGTGCTGCATCACTAGCAAAAGTGGCTGAAAAAGGGCAAGAGTGACTGTCATATGGCAGATTCAGGCTCAGGCCAACCCACTGGGGCTGTGGAGGGGCGGAGGGCCAGCTGGCCTGGGAGAGCCAGGCACATGGCTCAACCTGTGGCTGCCACCATGATCAGGGCCATCCTGAGAGGCAGCATCTGGAGAGGGAGTACCAGAGGGTGATAGCCCACCTCCTCAGAGACGAGGGAGGGAGAAAATGAAAACACAACACTGCTGGTGAGCAAATCTCTGCCCCAAACCATGGTGGAGCACAGGCTTTTCACAAAGAGACTGAGTTTAGACTTGCCAAGACATAAGCAAGCACAGAGCATCCCCTTCATCGTTTCACCTCCAGGTGAGGCAGTTGGCCTAAAAGAGTTCAGACAGGATAAGGGCAGAAAATTGATGGGGGAAAAGAATATAAGGCTCCAGAAAGGTAAAATAAGACCAGAAGAATTCACCATGATTGCTCAGTTCTGTCTCACCTTATACCATGATCACAATTCAGATTTAATCACTCATTTTAAAATCGATTTAAACTACTAAATCTTTTCTACAATGAGCACATAGTGGCTTTGTTGTCAGAAAAAATGATAGTAAAAAGTTAAATCTAGACATATTCCACACACACAAAAGTGTGTTTGTTGGGTGTGAGTTGGCGGGGGGTACAATGGGGAGATAAATGAAGAATGGCAAAATGTCGACAGTTGTTGAAACTGAGTGATGGGCCTTTGGGGATTCATTGTATTATTCTCTATTTTTATATATGTTTAAAGTTTCTACAATGAAAATAATTTTTAAAGGCATAACTTAAAAAAGGAGTTCTGCACAGAGGCCTGGTTCTGCGCCTGTGACCCGGCACACAGACATGCCCTTGTGATGCTCATAATCAACATGTGCACACCTCCCAGAGGAAGTACCATCGTGCAGCTCAGAATGGTTTTGCTTGTCTAATTAACATTTTGCAAAGGCCATAATTCTCAATGTCTTCTGCTAGTCCCACACAGGCCTGCCTTGGGAGAGTTTCAACCTCCACTTCACACTCAGTCATCAAACTTTCATTTTTATCAACTAAATCAGCCAGCAAGAGCCAGATGTAGGGACTCTGTCATATGATGAAACTGTTTTCGGTAAACACTGAACTGAGAAGTGTGAGTTAGGCAGAAAACCTGCTGGAAGCTGCCCTTGTTGCATTTTCTGGGAACCTAAGATACAATAGCCAAATCATTTTGAATCACCCAAACCTTCAAATGGCAACAGTGCTATCATTGTTCCTCTGTCTTGCTACATGGGAAGCAGTGTGTGGAATATACAGATGAATCAGACACGGGGCTTGACTCAAGGACTTTTACTAGGGAGGAGAAATACATAAGACAAAGGAGTAACTAAGTAAGCTTAGTACATTGCAGGAAGGGCATTAAAGGTCCACTTCACCTTCTCCTCTGGACCTTCAGCACTGTGAAGGTAAGGGCCAGTTGGGTCTTGCTCAGCTATGGTGGTCAGCCACACTGGATGCTCACTTAAAAATGCTGTTGAATACATCGTAGTATAAATGAATGAGTCAGACTGAGTTCAGAGAGGGAGACAGAATTCTTGTATCAAGGCATAAAAATGAGGCACCTGGGTGACTCAGTCGGCTAAGCATCCAACTCTTGATTTTGGGTCATGAGATCAAGCCCTGAGTCTAGCTCCACACTGTGTATGGAGTCTGCTTAAGATTTCTCTCTTTTCTCTATCTCTCTGCTCCTCCCACCCTGTGCATGTGCTCCCTCTTTTCCTCTCTCAAAAAAAAAAAAAAAAAGGGGGATAAGGAAAGGCTTCATGGTGGAGATACTACTTGAACTTGGACTTGGACACTGAGCCTAGGGCAATGGTGAGGGATTCTTAGGGGAAAGGTTAACAAATAAAAGTTATCATTATTCTCTCTTCATTTACCTTTCATACATGCTAGCAGCACACTGTCTTACTACCAGAAAATAGGAAAACACCAAGTATCTTTTATAGAACTGGACAACTTCATTTCTTGTATGGAAAATGAATATATTTGAATTCATTCACCATTAGAATATGGTGTATCAAAGAATTATTGGAATTCTTTATGATGTGCCAAATTTGATGCCATCTTTAAAAAAATATGCAAGGCCATTAACTGAGGAAATTATTTTTGAAACAGAAAGCAAAAATATAGTACTTCCTCTGTCACCAGAAGTTTCTCCTTCTGGCATAAGGAGTTTACACCATGAAGATGTTCCTCAGTCACAACATCCACCACTCCAGGCAGGCTGAGAGCTTCTGACAGATCAATAGACCTAGAGGAGAATACACAGAGCAGGTCCTCAGAGAAGCCCTCTTGCCTGAAGACCATGGAGAACATGTTTAATTGGAGAATAAGATATTTGAGTGTTAAGATACATCCAGTGACTGGCTGCTCTAATAGTTCTCTGCCAGACAACTGGGAAAAAATTCCTGGGATAATGAAGCTATTACTTGAAATGAGTGAATTTGACCCTTGAGCAATGCAAGGGTTAGGGGTACTGATCCCCGACACAGCTGAAAATCTGCATATAGCCTTTTCACCTCTAAAACGTAACTACTAATAGTCTACTATTGATCAGAAGCCTTATTAATAGCATCAACAGTGAATGAACACGTATTTTACATGTCGTATATTTTTACAAGAAAATAAATGGAGAAAAGAAAATGTTCTTCATACTACTGACATTTAAAAAATCCACATATAAATGGACCTGCACAGTTGAAACCCATGTTGTTCAAGGGTCAACTGTATGTGGAGGGAAAAATTGTAGTAAATCCTACATTTTGATCTAATATCCCTCCCAAGCTACACTGGATATTGCCAACAAATAGCCTGTCCTCTTTGTACCATTACTTATCACTAATGTGATTTGGATGAAAAGGCAATCATTAACATCTAATTAGCAACTTTATCACTTACACAATCTTAGCATGAGCTCCTGAACTTGTTACAAAAGTCAAGAAGAGCTCCCGATCCACTGTAGGCATGTCATCACAGTAGATGGCTTCCCCCGTAGCATGCTTAATACCAGACAGATGCATGATAGCATGGCCAATTGTATCTTGAGGAAGCTGCTTTGAGTCTGCACTCTGTTTAACCAATAACCAACAGACCATTTTTATAATACTATGCACTTCTCCCATAAGAGAGTAGCTATATAATTTACATCCAAACCAGAACACTTTTAAACTGAAAATATTCACTGTTAATAATAACCCTAGGACAATAAGCCTATTTCGATAATACAGTAGGCAAACTGGGAGGTATGGTTATGACATCATTCTTTTTCCCCCTGCCTTTACTGAATATAGAACATAAATATCTCTAATACAAATCCCATTTATGTAAGCAAATGAATATAAATATTTCTTCTTAAAAATGTGAGATGATATCCTCTTGTTAATGCTCACATATTTCTTCAATTTTAAAGATTTTATTTATTCATTTGAGAGACAGAGAGATCGTGAGCAGGAAGGACAAGAGAGGGAGGAGCAGACTCTCTGCTGAGCAGAGAGCTTAATTCAGGGCTCAATTCCAGAACCCTGAGATCATGACCTGAGCCAAAGGCAGATGCTTAATTCTGAGCCACCCAGGGACCCCATATTTCTTTCAATTTAATTATCAAAATTATTTTACTGTTGTATCTAAGCAATGGCATATATAATGTTTTTCAGAAGAGCATTATGATATTGTGACTATGTTTTACAAAATATCGAGGGCATGCTGTCGACAAGAAGAGCCTTTTTTTTTTTCTATTCCAAGCAAGAAGTTAAGAAATAATGGGTAAAACTCGTAACTTAGACAATCCTGATAAAGAATGAAGACAAAGGGACCTGCATTTTGAGGAATGATTTACTAATGCTACTCTTTCTTAAAGACCCATGGAATAAAATGTCTTGCTACCGGTCTCTAAATACCTTTAATAAGCTTCACTGACCAAAGTGGACATTAAGAAACATAATGTCTTCCCCATTATTTCAAATATGAGAGAGTTGTTAGCTTTCCTAGTAGGTTGGTTATTGGGAGAAGAACTGGATGCATGAAGAAAGAGGAATTAAGGGACAGGACAGAGGCCAGGCTCAGAGTTCAGCATGAAGGCTCTGGCTGCTAAGGAGGTGGTGATGGGTGTGTGGGTGGTGGATATTCCAGGATAAAGATAACTGAAATACACACTACTTCTCCAATGCCTTCCGCTGCTTATAGGACTTGAGAAGAGTGGTCCTGGCTCATTGTCAACCTACTTGAAGGACTCAATAAATAAACCTTTGGCTTGAGATAGATCAGAGGCTGTCTAGGCAGGAGGCAGGCCTACATCAATAAGGCAAAGGAGAGTGGCACATGAAATATGAAAACATGTTCAGCATTTTAGCTGAAGATGCAACACTTTTTTTTTGGAAGGGGGGGCGTCAGTTGGGTGAATCTACTATTAAAAGAGGCTGTACTTGACTTGACACCTTCTGCTTGTTATGTGGCTGAAGGTACAATGGAGGAATGAATTTGTCTCTTCAAATGGGTGATCTCTTGAAGCTATGGCAAAATGCTTTCAAAGCAAATGAACTGATTTGGGGAAAAATGTTTGTCATATTTTTCCTGTGCTGAAGATGCTCTGGCAATGCAGATATTTGTGTGTGTGTGTGTGTGTGTGTGTGTAAAACCACAGGAAAACAAAAAGAAAACTCATCTGTGTGGGAGATAAACCGCTTCCAAAAGTCAGCCTTGCAATCTATAACAACAAGCTTCCTTTTATGATTACCAATCGTGTGAAGATTATCACTTTCCTTTGGATGATCTGAATGCCTATTGATTTGTTGTTGTTGTTGTTCCTTTCTGAGGTTTCTTCCATTGTCAAGGTAACGCTAGGGTATCTATAAGCAAAGGGCGGCAGCTTCCATGTTTTGTAGAACACCAGGAAAGACAGAAGCTTTTCAAAACTTTTAATATCATCATTTTCAATAGAGTTTGGTGTCCTTGAATTTTTGAACACACTGAACCTAAACCCTCAAGAGATATATACCAACTGCAACATTCATTATGATGTACTGTCAGCTTTTACAACTAAATCCAACAATAGACTCAATGAACTGATGCTTTAAAAAGCCTCGTCACATTCTGGACTTAATAAAACTCTCAAGGTAAAGTTTCTTGACAATAATTTCAAGGAAAAACACATCAATCTTATCCAGTTTACCAACAGGATGACTTCAGGTCATATTGCTATGATGCTGTAGTAGAAAATTCCATTTGAAAGTCATGAGGAATTCTGTTCTAATAGTCAGCTTTCATTAGGAGAGTTTTTAATAGCTCTTAGAACTTAGAGTCAACTCTAAATGTAACTCACAGAAAAGATACCTGGAGAATAGAGACTGGAGAAGCAGACACTTTTCTTTATTAAAAAAAAAAAGAGTAAATCAGTAGCTCTTTTAAAAAACCATTACTGTACTTTCACCGACTTCCAAGGGCTGTGTTTTCTGCTCCTCTATAAATAAAATCAAAGCAGCCCCCTGGCCCTGACACAGAATGTGACTTTGGTTGTGCTCCAACTTCTGCAATGCCAAGGGCAGAAGTGTGTGGTAAGCTAGCCAGCTCATTCCTGTCAGTGGCACAAGGCCACAGAGCAAAACACATGAACTTCAAGATCAAAACAGACATTTTTAAAAAACTGCCATTGCTAGTTTTATTTTTAGTCATAATTTTTCATTGAGTTTGAAATTTTAATTAACACCAAAAAATGCAGAGTTCACCAGAAGGGGAGCTTGAGCTTATAAAGCTTGAGAATCACTGTGAGATAAGTGGAGTGTCCAGGTGAAGAAGCTATAGGCCAGGCTCTCTGAATTAAAAAAAAAAAAAAAAAAAAAAAAAAGCCACTAACCTGGTACTTTAATATGCTGCAGTGATGTCTGGAATGAAGTTCTTCTAAAGCACTCTCATACTTGTCTGTAAAGCTAGGATAGTGAACAGGATCCTGAAAAGTAGAACCATTGTAGATATCTAAAATAGGCCAGAATGGTCTTGGAAGGGAGGCTACCATGATTCTTAACAAGCAGCGCTCCTTGGACGTCTAACACTTAGTAAGTACTTGATCTGTGCAGAACCTTGGAGATAGAAGCAGCTCCCTGACCTCTAGGACACATGCTCTAGAAGGTCCATACATACTACTCTACATTATGAAGAACCAAGTAAATATAGATCACGGACTTCCAACATCTTTACGCTTATGATTCCCTCATATACTTTCCTAAATGATTTGAGGACTTACAAACCAAAAATATAGGAAGATAGGGGTGAGGTAAATAACATGAAAGGAAGAGAATACTCAAGCTGGAGAAAAAGTGAGAGCCAAAGCACACCATTGCAAATGAATGTGAAACTGTGTTGCACCAACTGGCCAATGGGGGAGGAAGGAAAATGCAGAGGGCTCTATCCTTGCTACAACCCCACAGGAGGAAATTTCCTGGGGCCCTAGAAGGAACACTTCTTAGAACTGAGAGAAGTGGATCACTGAGTCTTTAAATAAGACTTTAAACAGTACACCTAATGGTTATGTTTTATAATTAAAAAATTTTAATGTAAAATTTAAGCCAACAAAGGCTACTATTTTTAATAGTAGAGAAATATTGACTAGAGGAGGTTAAATAGAAGGCATAAGACTGCAAGGTAGAAGCTTTAAGTGATATCACTTGATTCACCAATTGTAATAATTGCTATTAATTGGAATAATCCACATTGGGTTTATTTTTTTCCTCTTTTGATTGCCTGGTGAGAGTATGTCGCTTACACATTGTCCATTTTCCATTTTCAGAAATTGTATATAACCCTCTGGTTCTTAGTATAATGTATACTGAAAATCCATGTATAATGAAAAAAAATACACTCAGAAGCAATATTAAGAGAAAACTTTGTGACTCTTATTAAAGTGATCATACAAATTTCTCTATCACATGAAGAATGTTCTTGGCTTCTAGTCTAATTTGGTCAGCTGGTTATAGCATGGGATGCTTCAAGATCCCTTTGGGTCTAGAAAATTTATTCAGAGAAATCTTTCTAGTTGTACCTTCCCTAGCAAACAATCTTGTAACTATTTTTTACAAGGGAGACCAGGTAAAAGAACACCTGGGTTATCACCCTATCACTAAGACAGCTACAAGGCAGTCTTCCCATGTTCCTCTGAGCCCTCTTCCTGTGATGACCCACTTCATAATAACCTTGTGGAATGGCTGCCATCATCATCTTATAGGTGAGAGAAATGAAGCTGAATCCAGAGAAGAAAGTCAAATGCATGATGGTGACCCTCCACAAGTGGAAGAGATGTTCTACTGAGGAAAATATGTTCAAACAAGCTTTCTGCATACCACCCAAACAACAGTCAGAAACAGTAACTGAGTAGTGTTAAATGGAATTCTGCACAACTCTGTGCTCTATTTGCGAATCTTCTCCAAGTGTACAGGCCATCAATAGCCAGCCTGGAGGATGCCCAGTAAGCCCAAGTGTCTTTAATTTGGGTTGTCTCCCTCTATTCTATAGCTCTTTGGCATAGTGGAGGTTGTTGCCTCCACTTTGGGTATCACCATAGCCCTCAGTTCTGGGAAAGCCAATATGTGGTCAGTTCCATTGACCATCCTCTTCAACATCTGTGACACTTCTAGGTAGAATTTGAAGAGGAAGCTGATGATGAGAGTTCTCTTGAACTCCACCTTCCCACCCAGAGCTAAGCCTGGAAGGGTAACTTAATCCAGAACCAGCCTGCAAGCTGCATCCAGCATCTCTTCGTTCCAAGGCCTATGGGAATCAAAGAGAAGACTCCTAGCCAACAAGGCTCATTACCTCATGGACTCAGCTTGGGTATGAGACAAATAATGACAGTATAATGCAGGAAATAAGAGTGTAAGCTCCACAGTTGAGCAACCCACATTTAAATCACAGTCCCAGGACCATCACTTCCTCATCAGTAAAAGGAGAAAAAGAGTAGAACTCTCCACCTGGAATGGTCATAAGAAAGAAATGATGACCTGTGTTAAGTCCTTAGCCCAGCAGTAACCAACTCCTATATCACAGGAGCATTTACTGCATTCCTGGTCCTGTTTTAAGCACTTTATATGTATTCACTCATTTAATCTTATGAGGTAGGGATGATTATTGCCCTTTGACAGATAAGGAAAGGCACTAGAAAGTAAAGTAAGCTGACTGAGATCACATAGTTCATCGGGGTTGACTGAGTTCATACTTTAACCACCATTTCTCTGCTTACTTTTGAAATGGTAACTGATACCTAGCAAATGCTCCAGAAATATGGGCTATTAGTATTATCTATAAAGATAAGTCTGTAAGCAAATGACTTTAGCAATTTATTATAAAACAAACTCCCATAGTCTATTTTTTACCATGGTAAAGTATTCTCTCATGGTAGAGAATGCATATTTTCTTATTTTGTTTACTGTGTCTACTGTACTATTAGGAGATGGGTTCCCTCTTTCCTTCTCCCTCTCCCTGCCCCCTCTTCTCTTTTATACACACACAGACTATATGATGCCCACTTCAGGATTCACCATAATCAAGATACATGGAAATAATAATGAAATCTTACTGGAATTCCATGCCATTAAATAGAAAGCTAGTAAGCATTTTTCTTCTTGTAATGGTATGTTATCACAAAAGGAGTTTCTCCATTACTTGGAGTCTAGGGACATGATACCATATCTTCTGATGAGTTTCTGGCAGGGATTCTTTGCACAGATAGTGGTTGGACCAACATCTCCGTGAGATGGATAAGTGTCTGATGATATCACCCCCTTCTCCAAAAAAGACTCTCATTCCTGAATTGACTATTGCAAGTGCATTCTGTTGCTGCTGGGCTTGTCGGAAGGAAGGCTGACACAAATTCCCACTGAAAACGAAAATTAAGTGGCACATGTAGAAAAATAAGGAGTGACAACTATGCACTAAACAGTTTATGTATGCTGCCTCACAGGACCTTGTCACACTTTCTGATATGGGCTGAACCTTGCCCCCCTCCCCTCCCCAATGGATGTGTTAAAGTCCTAACTCCTAGTACTTCAGAATGTGACTTTGAAGATACAACCTTTAAAGAGGTATTTACATTAAAATGACGTGATTAGGGTGAGCTCTAATCTAACATTGTGGTGTTCTTCTAAGAGTTAATTTGGACATAAACAGAGGGAAAGCCACGTGAGGACACAGGGAGAAGATGGTCATCTACAAGCCAAAGAGAGAAGCCTCTGAAGACAAGCCTTGCCGACATCTTGATACCAGTCTTCTAGCCTTCCAAATTGTGAGAAAATAGAGTTCTATTGTTTAAGCCACTCAGCTTATGGTTTTTTATGATGGTAGCCCTAGCAAACTACTATACCCTTCAAGGCAGGCTTAATTATTCTCATTTTACAGATGAGGAATCTGAGCCTCAGAGTGATTCCATAGTTAGTTCAGGTCACAGATCTTGAAACCAGGATCCAGTCTTGAGTCTGAGTTCACTTTGAGTCCAAAGTCCTTCTATCCCCTAAGTTCTATTGAAAATGTATTTTTTTTAGACTCTTTCAAACCCCAAGATATAGGTATAGCATATTTTCAAGTCTTCTTTAAGAAAAAGCCTTATGGGACAAAGAATTTATAAAAATCTATAGGGAAGTAATTTTAGAGTTGGGATGGAGAGAGACAGAGAGACAGAGAGGGAATGGTAGAGACAAAGGTCTCTCAATTCTAGGAATGGTTGGGGAGTGCATAGCACAAGTAAAAGGTAACTACTAACAAGTACTATAATCTCCCCTGCAAATAGTCAACACCTGTCCTTAACTCACTATATGTTGGAATTAATTTCCTGTACAGGAATTAACAATTTCCCGTAAACTCACAGGAAAACCAGGAGACTGAAAGGACATTCTCACCTTCCTCGAGTAGGGTATGTTCACTGAGATCAAGATCTCTTCGGGCTTCAGATCTGTGTTGGGACACCTTCTGAGAAAATCCCCATTTAAAGGAACCTGTTGTTTCCCTTCTGTGGAAAGAAATGACACTTCCCCGGGAATCTGTTCCGTTAAACAAAAAAACTTTGGAAATAATTCTACCAAACACCTGATAAAACTGGTTGTTTGGGAAAAGAAGTGTTCTTTCTATGCTTAGCAAATTGCCCCCCCTACAATGGCACCTTGTAGTATTTCTTACAGACTAGGTCCCACTTGTGGTGCTGTTTGCTTCTTTGCTTGTTTATAAATAAAAATATCTAGCAGAGTGTCCCAGTAGTCACATGAACAGTCCTCTTCGCAATTATGAACACAATTCATTTTGAGCTTTGTAAGGAGGCAGTAGATATCAGACCCTTCTTGATAATCTGATCAAGTCACTCAACAAACATGTATTGTTTATAACCATGAACCCTAGTAGGTTCAGTAATGAATAAAAAAAAAATTGCCTTAAATAAATTTATACTAGTAAGGTGCTGCCTTATTTTTTTTGTATCTTTTTCCAGCATCTAAATAATTTCTGTTCTTTAATCAATGTACTGGGGGGTGGAACCACGTAAAGCTATAATGTAATATGACTTTAGGAAGAAAGTTAAGAAGCTTTTGATGTTTACATTCATATCACAAAATATGTTTCTCATCATATGATTGTTTTAAAGGGATGTTACTTAAATACACAACTCTGAATACTAACCTTTTTCCTAAAGATAATTTTGTGGTTCAGATGATATGAAGAGTAGGTATTTAACAACATAGGTAGGCAGGTAATAGAAGGCTAATCCATATTTTTAAATGAAAATAAAAACACTTGACGGGGATGAGCACTGGGTGTTATTCTGTATGTTGACAAACTGAACACCAATAAAAAATAAATTTATTTTAAAAAAAAGAAAAAAAGAAAAGAAAAACATTTATAGGGGACCAATGAGCAATAATTATTAACCAAGTTGGAAAAAGAAACATATTAAAAGCCCTTGATTTTGTTTCAAAAACAAAACTCATAAATACAGAATGGAGTCCAGCCATTTTCAACAAAAAAAGATCTGTAGGCTTCCATCAATGAAAAATTAAGTATGAGCACACAATATGACAAGGTTGCCACAACCCCCCTGTACCACCTGGAGAAAGGCTTCAATAAGGGGGCTCACTCGGTAGTTTTTAACAGCCTATAGTTCTCTCTACTACTCAGGTCACATAAGGACACTAACCAACACAAGTATGGTCAACTAGGGTGACCAGAATGGGAATATAGCTAGCACAAGGCCTCAAAAAGAAAGTGACGAAGACATTGGAAGTGTATGGAATTAGGAACAAACTGATCAAACTTCCAGCATCCACGAGGGTGCGAAGAATTATTAATATTACAAAGAACAGTCATTTTCAAAACTGGACCTCTTGCCTCCCCAGAGAAAAAAAATGGATAAGAGGAGCAGGTTTAGTAATTTCCAAGGGGTTGTCACTTATTTTTTGATAGCAAGTTGAGGGTAAGTTGCCCATGGCCAGGAGGGGATTCAGATCTGAATCTAGGTGCCTGCTCATGATATGGCCCCCTAAAGACTATTTAAAATAATGAGTTCTATTTTCAATATCTGTTGTATAATTATAAAGACACAAGTGAGAGTTAAAGATTAAGCAAGGCTTTGGAGAATCATTATTTTTTGTCTGTTACAAAAGAATTAAAATATCATGATTTGTCAGAGATAGTCACTCCAGACACACATGCCAGAGTTTATCATCATCAAATACATACAGCCATGTTCCTGATCTGAGATCCAGCCAGAGTTCCCAAATGCTTCAAGAGAGCTTGGTACATCTGTGTCTTCTCCTCTGGGGAGTTCTGGATTGTTTCACCCAAGATATCCTTCACCTGAGTCAGGCTTAGGCCAGCACCTAAGGCCAGCCCTGAAGTGAAATAATTTATAAATAAATGCAGTGTGATTAGTGATGACCTGGAAATGTCATTAGGCCAAAGTTATAGACATGGGATCTTTTTCCTGGATATTGCTGCCCTGCTTAGTGATGGTAGTAGTGGTGGTGGCGGTGGTGGTGATGGAGAAGATGGAGGTGATGAAGGTGGTAGTGGTGGTCATGGTGGTGTTGTTAATGGAGGTGATGATAGCGATGGTTGTGATGGAGTGAAAGTGGTGGTAGTAATGGAGATAGTATGTTAATGGAAGTAATGGCTGTGATGGAGGTAGTAATGAAGGTGGTTGTGGTGATGGAGGTAATGGTGGTAGTATTGTTAATGGAGGTGATGGTGGTGATGGTTGTGATGGTGGTGGTAGTTGTGATAGAGGTGGTGGTGGTGATGCAAGTTGTGATGGTGATGGAGGTGGTGGTGGTAGTGATGGAGGTCCCGTGTGAATGGAGGTGATGGTTGTGATGAGGTGGTGGTGATGGTGATGTAGGTGGAGGTGGTGGTGGTGGTGGTGATAAAGGTGATGTAGGCCAAATTTTTTTTTACTATGCTGAATGCTTCCCAGAATCTCCTTGAATCTTAAATCTTTGAGACAATAGCCCTATTTCACTGATGAAGAAATTGAGATTCAGAGTTTGACTAAGTTGTCACATCCAATATGCGAAAGTCAAGAATTAGACTCTAGAGCTAGACTCCAAACCCACATTTATATTACCTCTCATCATTGTCATTAAATCAATTTCCTTTGTGGGAACAGATGGGCCAGTCTGTAAGCTGCTTAATACATAAACCTGCTTTCCTTACTACTGTGCTTCTAGAGAGCAAAGATTGTGTTCTATTCATCTTTATCTTCTATCCAGCACTTAGCATAATACTCTTCACTGAGTAGTTGTTACATTTCTCTGATATGGCAGGCAGAAAGTTTTTTTCAGTAGACTGACTATTCAGACAATGAGTATTCCATGTTCTTCCCTGGGTCTCCTCCAGAATGTTATCATTATTATAAGGAGAAAATCTCTGTATATTGTAATTTGGAATAATTCTTTTCCTGCTTGCCTGCTGGACAAAGGACATAAATTGATTAATGAATTTGAACTAAGAAAATAGGGAACATAAGAACTCACCATTATGTGAACAATTTGCAAAATTCAGTTCTTCAATTCTATCAGGAGAAATTATAACTGGGTGAAAGACGCCCTTAAATTTCACTTCAGGCCCTAAAAGATTAGAAAAAAATAAATGTTGAAGTTGTGATTAAAAGTGATTATCTCTGGGCACCTTGGTGGCTCAGTCAGTTAAGTGTCTGACTCTTCGTTTTGGTTCAGGTCATGATCCTGAGTCATGAGATTGAGCCCTGTGTGGGGACTCTGTGCTGGGTGTGGAGTCTGCTTACGATTCTCTCTCTGTCTCTCTGTGCCTCTCCTCCCCCCTCACACACACACACTCTCTCTCTCTCTCTAAAAAAAAAAAGTAATTATCTTTAAATACACAAAAATTACATATCTTTCTATTGATCTGTTCATTGCCAAATCACCCGGAAACCAGCCAGATGGACTTTCACTGAACTCGGAGGACTCTTTGAACTCGTCAGCTGTAAGTCTTGGCTGACTATTACGGGACAACTTATGGCACACTCAAAATTCTCTTTGGGAGGACTCTGAGAGACTCTTCAAAGAAGTAGGCAAACTGAGTTCACAAAACAGACACAATAGAAAAACCCTGTAACTGCGGTGTAAGAAAACCATTTTATATCTATCCAGATACCACTAAAAGAGGAAACAAAGAGCAACTTCAAATATGAGCCTGAGATCAATCTCCACATGGAAAGAAAGGACAGCTGTCACTGGAACTGTTACTTCTGAGTGGTTATGAAGCAGATCTCCTGGGTGCAACTCTATGCACTGCACTGAGGCAGGCAATCGGAATTTACTTATGTAATGGAAGTTGTGAAAGTCTCTTGAGCAATCTGAGGAAGTCGAGTCTAAATGATTAAAAGTGTTTTTTCAGACTGTTTTTCCAGAGAACATGCATATATGAGGTTCTTTCCTCCAAAGTCCTTTTCCTCAATTCCCTCATAAGAGGTCCCTGGGGCTCTATATACCTACAGAGGTGTTTCCCATGACAACAGGGGCCTGAGGATAGTTGAATTTAGCTTCTAGAAGCTCCTTCAGGGTCACTGGAGAAATCCATATCATTCTATCACCACTAAAAATCTTGGTCCGGGATCCCTGGGTGGCGCAGTGGTTTAGCGCCTGCCTTTGGCCCAGGGCGTGATCCTGGAGACCCGGGATCGAATCCCACGTCGGGCTCCCGGTGCATGGAGCCTGCTTCTCCCTCTGCCTATGTCTCTGCCTCTCTCTCTCTCTCTCTGTGTGACTATCATAAATAAATAAAAATTTAAAAAAATAAATAAATAAAAATAAATATCTTGGTCCTTTGTGGTTGTTTCTCAGCCATTATCTGTCAAAAAAGCAAGAGGGACTCAAGATCATCTCATGACAACACTTTCACCTGTCTCTACCCCATTTTGGTAGGAACAGAGAAAGGAAATGGAGATCTTTCTAAAAAATAAAATAAAAGTGACCTAAGAGTAAAGCTTTACTAAGGAATCAGAGTTCAGATTAAACACATAAAAATATTCTATTCCTTCTGGAGACCGTTCCTATATACCTACTTTGGTGCTTTTATATCTCAAAGGAATTCATTTCAATGTTTCAGAATATTAAAAAAATATTTCAGAATATTGTAATATGCTTAATTTTATAAACTCATTCTGCGGAAGGATAAACTTCAACAAAGATGGAAGTAGGAAACATGTCTACATTTATAAATGTTGTGATGTTATTTCATGACATTTTCTTATAGATACAATCTGCTGCTTTTAGCAGTCAACTATCCCCTCATGATGGCTCTACCCTCATTCACCCATCTCTCTCTTAGTCTCATACTCTTTTTTTAAAAAAATATTTTATTTATTTATTCGAGAGAGAGAGAGAGAGGCAGAGGGAGAAGCAGGCTCCATGCAGGGGGCCCAATGTGGGACTTGATCCCGGGTCTCCAGGATCAGGCCCTGGGCTGAAGGCGGCGCTAAACCACTGAGCCACCCAGGCTGCCCTAGTCTCATACTCTTTACACCTTGGATTAACCATGGCAGATGGATGTTACCAATTTCTCAATCAGCTTCTGAGAAGATCCATAAGCAAATACCCTTCCTAAGCATCTCAGCATGAATTCCTTTAGAATGAGCTCAAATTCGCCTTACCATTAGCTCTGGAGGAAAAACCGATTCTTGAGTTGGATCCAATGGCAGAAACTCCTCTTCTGAGAAGAGCTTTGGACTTGTCTTAAAAAAAAAAAAAAAAAAAAAAAAGTAACAGGAGTTATTGTCATCAGGTAACTCTGACTACCTTAAATCCTTTGTGGAGGGACGCCTGGGTGGCTCAGTGGTTAAGTGTCTGCCTTCAGCTCAGGGTGTGATCCCGGTCCTGGGATTGAGTCCCACATCGGGCTCCCTGCAAGGAGCCCACTTCTCCCTCTGTCTATGTCTCTGCCTCTCTCTGTGTGTCTCTCATGAATAAATAAATAAAATCTTAAAAAAAAAAAAACCTTTGTGGAATGAGGTCAAAAGAAGAAAGACATACAGAGACAGACAAAAAGCCAACTGTCCAGCCACAATCTCTGTGTTCTAAGTCAAGGGCTCTAATACAGACCTAGTTTCTAGCAACTCAGTGCAGATGCCACTGGTCCTCCAAAACTCAACTTCCTGCACATTCTCTTTGCAGTCTGGGAAAGCAGAGGAGGCAGGCAACACTGACACAAAAATTTTTCCCCAAATTGCCACCTATCACTTCTCCCTCTGCCAGTTCTTCCATTTCCCTAACATCTTCACTTTGCTTCTAGTAGCCCTGGAAAAAAGACTTGAAAAAGCTTTTTTTTTTTTTTTTTTTTTTTAAACAAAAATTACTAAACTAAGAGACATTAAAGGATCAATGTGTTCCTCCTCCTCCTCCTCCTCCTCCTCCTCCTTCTTCTTCTTTTTAATGTTTTCTCTTCTATGGATAGTTGTACTTGAACCAGAATAATATCTGGAATGAGGAATAAAGTTGTTCGGAAATTTTTTTTTTTTTTTTGGATGAAGATGGAGAATGGAGAGGGGACATGTTGAAATACATCAAATGATAAGTCAACTTGGGCAGTTATTTATTCTTCCTAAAAGTAAGTTGGTTTCTGTTCATGTCCTGTGAAAACCTTATAAAAAAATTTACATTTCACTGACCTTATTTACTTCTTCAAATTCTGGTAATTCATTTATTTCTTGATCCAAATGGCAAATCCCATTTTCTTTACTTTGACAGCAGCCAGAAGTCTAGTGGGTGCAAAAACAAATAATCAATAATTTATTGCTGATTCTACCATTTTTCAGCTTTATTGAGGTATAATTGACAAATAAAATTATATATTTAAAGTGCACAATATGATTGTTTTACATATGTATACTTTATTAAATGATTACCACAATCGAGTTAATTAACACATCCATCATCTCACATAGTTACCATTCTTGTGTGTGTGTGTGTTGTGAGAAAACTTAAGGTCTACTCTCTCAGCATATTTCAAATACACAACACAGTGTTATTAACTATAGTCATCATGCTGTAAATTAGATTCCCAGAGCTTATTCACCTTATAACTGAAGGCTTGTGTCCTTTTTTTTTTTTTCTTTTAATTTTTTTGGCTTGTGTCCTTTAACCAGCATCTCTCATTCTCCCAATCCCCCGCCGCTGGCAACCACCATTATACTCTCTGTATCTATGAGTCCAACTTTTTTTCTTTTTTACATTCTTCATGTAAGTAAGATCATACAGTATTTGTCTTCCTCTATCTGGCTAATTTTACTTAGCATAGTGTCCTCTAGATTCAGCCACGTTGTTGCAAATGCCAGGATTTCCTACTTTCTCACAGCTGAATAATATTCCTCTGTGCAGTATGTGTGTGTGTGTGTGTGTGTGTGTGTGTGTGTATGAATGTGTACATTCATCTGTTGATGGGCCCTTAGGTTATTTCCATATCCTGGCTATGGTGAATAATGCTGCAATGAATATGGGAGTTCAGATATCTCTCTGAGTTACTAATTTCATTTTCTTCAGATATATACCCCCAAATGGGATTGCAGATCCTATGGTGGTTCTATATTTAATATTTTGAGGAAATTCCATACTTTTTTTCCAGAGTAGCTGTACAACTTTATACTCTCATGAAAAGTGTATAAGGATACCCCTTTCTCCATAACCTTGCCAACTTTTGACAACTTTATACTCTCATGAAAAGTGTATAAGGATACCCCTTTCTCCATAACCTTGCCAACTTTTAACTTTTGACGTTTTGATAATAGCCATCCTAACAGGTGTGTGGTATCTCACTGTGGTTTTGATTTACATTTCCCTGATGACTAGTGATGCTGGATACTTTTTAAGTACCTGTTAACCATCTGCATGTCTTTTTTTAAAAAAAAAACTGTCTAGTCAGATCTTTTGCCCATTTTTAAATCAAATTACTTATTTTATTTTTGCTATTGAATTGCAGGAGTTCCTTATATAATTGGATATTAATGCCCTATGGTTAGTAGTTTGCAAATATCTTCTCTCACTGTGTAGGCTGCTTTTTTATTTTGTTGATTGTTTCCTTCACTGTGAAGGAGATTTTTAGTTTGAGATAATATCACTTTTTTATTTTTCCTTTTGTTGTCAGTGCTTTTGGCTTCTTATCCAAAAACCATTTCCAAGATCAATATCAAGGAATTTTTCCCCCTATGTTCTATGGTTTCACATTTATGGTCTTACATTTAGGCCTTTAATACATTTTAAGTTCATTTGTGAGTGATATAAAATAGGGATATGGTTTCATTCAGGTTTCCCCAAGACATTTGTTGAAGAGACTATTCTCTCCCCATTGTGTTTTTGGCACCCCTGTCAAAGACTAGTTGACCATATATGCATGAGTTTATATCTGGGCTTTCAATTCTGTTACCGGTCTGTGAGTCTGTTTTATGTCAGTGCCACATTGTTTCAATTGTTAAAGCTTTGTGAAATAGTATGAAATCAAGATGTGTGATGTGGGATCCCTGGGTGGTACAGTGATTTAGCGCCTGCCTTTGGCCCAGGGTGCGATCCTGGAGACCCAGGATCGAATCCCACATCGGGCTCCTGGTGCATGGAGCCTGCTTCTCCCTCTGCCTATGTCTCTGCCTCTCTCTCTCTCTCTCTCTCTCTGTGACTATCATAAATAAATAAAATTTTTTTTAAAAAGATGTGTGATGCATCCAGTTTTGCTTTTTCTCAAAACTGCATTGCCCACTCAGTCTTTTTTGGTTACATGCAAATTTTGGGATTTTTTTTTCTATTTCTGTGAAAAATGCCAATGGAATTTTATTAGGGGTTACATTGAATCTGTAGGTTGCTTTGGTAGTATGGACATTGTAACAATATTAATTCTTCCAATCCATGAGCATGGGATATCTTTCTGTTTATTTCTGTCTTCCTCAATTTCTTTCAACAATGTCTTACAGTTTTCAGTGTACAGGTCTTTTAGTTCCTCAGTTAATTTTATTCTTAAGCATTTTATTGTTTTTGATGCTATTGTAAATAGGATTGTTTTCTTAACATTTCTGATAGCTTGTTAGTATATATCAACACAACTGAGTTTTGTATGTTAATTTTATATCCCACAACTTTACTAAATTCATTGATTAGTTCTAACAATTTTTTTGGTGGCGTCTTCAGGGTTTTCTATACATAAAATCATGTCATGTGTACAGACAATGTTATTTCTTTCTTCCCAATTTGGATGCTTTTTATTTCTTTATCTTGCCTAATTGTTTGACTAGCACTTCCAGTACTAGGTTGAATAGAAGTGGTGATAGAGGGCATCCTTGTCTTGTTCCTGATCCCCTTCATTGTATTCTTCAGCTCCAGAATTTGTTTGCCTCCTTTTAAAATTATTTCTATCTCTCATTTAGTCCATGCATTGTTTTCCTGATCTTGTTGAATTATCTTTCTGTGTTTTCTTGTTGATCTTGGTTAGTAAGATCCATGTCCTATTGATGCCTTCTCAGAGCCCTGGCTGCTAACCTCCCACCTTTCCCTGTTCCTAGATTATGCATCACTCCTCATGAGGTGAGATGAGGTGAGAAAGAAGTGGGTCTCTCTGGCAGTGTCCACGCAGCTAGGGAAGCTAGATACCCATTCACATACTCTCATGTTCTCCCATTAGATAAATTGTGAGCCAGGAAGGTCTGAGTTAGCACTGAACCATGACACTTTGGAGGAAGGATAATGCAGATAAAGTGAAACTGTTCCTTTCATTCTCTTCAGTGCATACAATCTTGGATTTATTGCTCTTGTTCCATTGGTGTGATGGGATTTCTCCACTGGACTCTGGACTTCCATAAGTCACTCTTATGCAGAATTGATTGTCAAAATTGGTGTTCTTTGGGACGAAGCCAGTGGAAAACTCCCATTTCACCATCTTGCTGATGTCACTCCTCTATCATCTAAGTCTTTTTTTTTTTAAGGATTTTTATTTATTTATTCATGAGAGGCACACACAGAGAGAGGCAGAGACACAGGCAGCGGGAGAAGCAGGCTCCATGCAGGGAGCCTGACGTGGGACTTGATCCCTGGACTCCAGGATTACACCCTGGGCTGCAGGCAGCGCTAAACCGCTGTGCCACCAGGGGGCTGCCCCTATCATCTAAGTCTTAGTTCAAGCCTGGTACCTGATGAAAAAGCAGCTGGTCCAGCCTCAGAAGGAGCTGGCCTTCTGGAATGAGTTGCTGAAGCTGGAGATGAAATGCAAACCCCAGGCAGGAGGTAAAGTCTCTTCTACTAGCTATTAACAAAACAGGTGACTACTAGTTGAAGCCTAATACCGAATCAATACTGCTAAATCCTATGAAAAAGAACCATGTGTATGTAAACATATCCATACTAAATTTTAACTCCAAAAAATCTGAGCTTATGAGAAAATCTAAATAGTAGCGATTATTCAACAAGTAAAAATATGTAAAAATCTTACAATAAAGTCTGGCACTAAGCAATAAATATTGACAATATTAATAAAGATTTAATATTTTAATGATCTATATTAACAATTATTATGATCATCACTCAGTTCTTATTTATGACATATTGATTTCACAGTTTAATGTCTAAAGGGCAATCTTATGTCCCTCATTTCCAAGTTGTTTATTCATTTATTCATGCAATAAATAGTGACTGGGTAGCTACTCAATCAGTGCATGGTGACCAGCTCTGGAGATGCAGTCTCCACTGTCAAACAGCCCACTGTCTGATGGACACATGGGAGAGCAAATGAGAATTAAACCACTGCTGTCATAGAGGCATGCACAGAGGGACACAGAAGCAACAGGGTGCAAGGCAGCTGACACAAACAGATCAGGAAAGACCTCTGGAAACAATGATCTACACCCAATATCGAAGGGCTTAGGTGTTCATTGTGTGACTATCAGGGCAAGCTCAATGAATGGCAATAAGTGCCTGCCCAAGATCAGATAACAAACAGCAATTACAGACCCTGGATAAGAAAGGCCTTGTATTAGTAACAATGGTTCTTGTCCTCATCACACCTGGTAATCTCTACTGCTTTGTTTTATTAGAAAAAAAAAAATACACTCAATAATATGTTCCTTTCCTTTCAGGATGCCTGGGTAGCTTAGTCAATTAAGCATTCAACTCTTGATGTTGCTTGGGTCATGATCTCAGGCTCATGGGATTGAGCCTTCTGTCAGCCTCCACATTCAGTGGGGAGTCTGCTTAGGATTCTCTCTGCCTCTTCCCTGCCCTCGCTCCTGCTCGTGTATGCACTCCCTCTCTTTCTGTGTCATAAATAAATAAATAAATAAATAAATAAATAAATAAATTTTTAAAAAATGTGTTCCTCTCTACTTATTTTACAGAAAGTTTTGCATGTATCAATTATGGACCTATATCCTGTGCAACGGCATAGGTTACCCGAAAGGAGAAAAGCTCAACTGTGTTACTCAAGTGACCCAGTAGAGAGGCACAATCTGCCAGATGCATGATGGAAGTAAGGACCCCATCCAAGAAGAAAGCTCTGTTTGACATTTCAGTCTATACAATTTACAAAGTCTGATTTTTTTCAACAACAACTTGGGATATTAGGTTGAGAGTCCTGAGGTAGAGCTGAACAACTCAGCTATTTGTGTTTTCTCTCTAAACAGTTTTATATCTTCTGCTTATGACAGGTACTCAAGAACACAATGATTTCAAGCTAAAAACTTGGTCTACAGGCACATTCAAGAGCTAAGCTTCAGTTGACAGATCAAAGACACTTTATAGCAGCAAAGGCACATGTTAAACTTTTGAAACAACTGGGCACACAATTTATCTACAATAAATCAGGAGGGTAGAGTTTCTCTCACAGTAGTCCAGAGCCCACATTCTCCCCCTCATCCCCCAAATCTGGGGTCTTTTTGAGAAAACAGAGCCACTGAAGCAAGTCATCTAGAGTTTAACCCCAGGAATCTTCACTCTATACAAATTCTCCATGGAAGTCTTCAGCACTCTAAGATTTGAAAACCCCTTGTCACTTGTTCACATTATAAACAGCCATGAGATCAAATGCATAAGAAGATCTAAAGGAATTCAGGCAAGAGACAGTTCATGTGCTGCATCTCCTCTTTTCACTTCTACTTGCTCTGATCTTCCATGTGTGTGGAAGAGTTAGACACATGAGCTTTAACCTCGTGTTCTCTGGCCAGGAACTACGGTACTTGGGAGGCAGGAAACAGACAGATAGAACCATGGGGAGTTTCACTAGAAATAGGATTTGGGAGGCTATTATTCTAAAAAACTGTTTAGAATCTTGTTAATGAAGACCTCCTCTATCCATGCACATACTGAGCTTCTGAACTTGATAAAATCACTCTAGACTGGATAAAGACAGTTATTTGAAATAAATATCACCAGATGATCTCACTCTTTTTGATATTATATTGTATTCATCAAGAGCCCTCTGATATCTAATATGATCCTGAGAGCACCCACTCCATAAGAGAAAGTGGTGGAGGAGAATGGTATGTGGAGAAAACTGGATCCTTTCAAAGAGTAAATGAATAAACTGGCTCTGTAAATTTTGTAAAAATGAGCAAACAGGAGCACCTGGGTGGCCCAGTTGGTTAAGCATCTACCTTCGGCTGAGGTCATGATCTCAGGGTCCTGGGATCAAGCCCAGGCTTTCTGCTCAGTGGGGAGCCTGCTTCTCCCTATTCCTCTGTCACTTCTCCTGCTTATGCTCTTTCTCTCTCTCTCTCAAATGAATAAATAAAATCTTTTTTAAAAAGGGAGGAGACTTTTATAAATTAAGAAAAGACAAGAAATATATCAGCCAAGTGCAATGTGTGGATCTTGTTTGAATCCTGACTTAAACAGTAACTCTTCACTATTGGTGGTACAACTTTTTTTTAAAAGATTTTTATTTATTTATTCAATAGAGAGAGAGGCAGAAGGAGAAGGAGAAGGAGAGAGAGAGAGAGAGAGAGAGGCAGAAGGAGAGGCAGGCTCCATGCAGGGAGCCCGATGTGGGACTCAGTCCTGGGACTCCAGGATCACACCCTGGGCCGAAGGCAGGCATTAAACCACTGAGCCACCCTGGGATCCCCTGGTGGTCAACTTTAAATAAATTATATTCTCTAAACCTCAGTGTCTCCACCTAAGACACAGGAATAATAACAATACCTATCTTACAAAGGTATCATAAATAGTAAATGAGACAATCCTTATATAGCATTAATACAGCATGTGGCACATGGTAAGTGTCTAACATCAACTCTTATCATCACCATTATTTAAAAATAAAGAAGTATATATATATATATATATATATATATATATATATATATATATAAAACCTACCATTAAGGACATCAGTTAACTGTTCCAGAGAGGACTCTGGATGGTTCCCTAGCAATTATAGATGAACATCACCATCTCAGGGGTACAGAACCCACATTGTGTGCCATGACACCTGGCAATCCTCTCCTGGAAGCACAGAAAGGTTGGAAATGCAGAATCTTTAGGCCCGAACTCAGATCCACTGAATCAGAACTTACACTTTGACAAGATCCCCAGGCAACTTGTTTGCACATTAAAATTGGAGAAGAGACTAGAAATTCCTTCTCATCCTAGGTGTCTCCTTTTCTTCAGACCAGGTGGCTGTGATTACTGGTCTTCATATTTCATTAAAGGTTCTCATCCTTTAGAATCACCAAGGGAACTTTAAAATTTCCAAGGCCCAAGCAGCAGCCCAGACCAAGAACATGGGCATATATACCCTGGTGGTTTCAATACATAGTCCAGAATGGGAATCACTGAAATAAAAGTTACCCCCTTTAAGTTCCTCACAGAAGTGAAGCAAATTGCACTCAGGTTGAGAAAATCAAACCACACCAAACCTCCTGAGTCTTCTAGCTGTCCACAATTGCCCTATCACTGGAGCACACAGAAGTTGTTTGCAAAGTGTAACCATTAACCCAGAAAACAGTCAAGAAGGAAACATTGCCTATTTCTCTATCAAATCTTTTCCTTCCCAGCATTTTCTCTTTGGAGTCTAACTTCAAAGGCACAACCCCATTCTGGAATCTGTCTTCTGGCAACATTGCAACACCAGTCGCTCAGCAGCCACTACTAAATGAAAGGATGTCTCACAGCTGTAGAACAGCCACATCTCACAAGAGCATCTAAGCAGAATTTGCTCCCTCTAGGTAGTGAGGTTTCACAGGACAGAAACAGGACCTGACATTCCTTCAAGTCCAGAGAATGTGAAGTTTAGTTATTCTCTATATTGCTCCTATCTTTTTTCCTCTTATATCCTTCTCCCCATAAGTGACCTTCATTAACCTAGATAAAAACAAGTAGCAACAGCATTTTTATGGGCAATATATAAATAATTTAAAGAGCCAGGAGTCTAAGGTGCCCTTTCATTTGAGGTAAAGTTCTAACAAGGTGCTGCCTTAGGGAAAAAAAGCTTCCAAATTTATTAAAAACTCCAATTATCTGTCTTCTGAACAAGTCCTACATTTACTAAGTCTTTTTTGGAGCTGAGATTTTCATCCAGCTTTAAAATGAGGTTACTCTGCATTTTGTTAAAAAAAAAAAAAATGACGCAATTATAACCCTCAATGCATACGGCCCTCGTTTCTTTGAATTTGGGAGATGTAAGAAGAATAGGTCCCATCTAATTAGAACAACAACAACAAAAAAAACCAAACCCAGTAATGTCAGAGTTTTCTTTCAAAAGAAAATGCCTTGAAGGCTTCCAAAAGCATCTTTCTAAGGAATCAGTTATAAAACATCCACACGCCAGGTGTCACTCCTGGCCTTGAGCTCAATTTCATGTATGGGTGGGCAGTGGCCAAGCAGCAGAGCTCAGACTGTTCGACTGCATTAACTTGTGTGGCTTGCCATGCTTTTTGAAGCACAGAAATCCTATGAGGAAAGAAGTACACCCTCACCTCAACAGGATGAATCCTGGCCTTGGTGCTTCCTATGCCTTCTATTGTGGTGACAGCAACCCTGTACAGAGAGCAGATGGGGATCAGACAGGCATTGGCTGCATAATGTCTTCAGAATGCAAAAGAGAAGCACAAATTACATTGTATCTAGTGGGAAATGAATGAGCATTCACCCAGCACCTCCAATATGGCAGATTTTGTATGATGCCTCAGGCTCTGCAAATACATTCTGTCCTCAGCTCATGCACATTTTTTAGAAGCAAAATACACAGGTTTCTAAACAGTATTTCATCCACATATATACACACACAAAAGAAAGATTGGAAGAATATTATTCATTTATAACTAAATGTAAATATTTGTTGAGTGTCTACTATGTGCTAGGCAAAGTTCCAGGCACTGGAATTCATTGGTGAACAAGACAGATAAAATTCCTGCCTTGTAGAATATATATTTTAGTTGCAGTTAGATAGACAATACATATATACATAGACCATACATACATATATAAACTGAGATAGTAAGAAGTTCTATGAATAAATTGATACAGGCAAAGGGAATAAGGAGTTGCAGAGGTGAGGCAGGCATTGCTATTTACAAGGTGATCAAAGAGGGTTGATAATGTAACATTTTTGCTGGACTCTGAATGATTTGAAGGAGCCAGACATGAAAGGTTTGGGAGCAAATATTCCAGGTAGAGGGACAAAACAAGCACAGGCCCTGAGGCAGCAGTGAGCTTGGGATGTTTAGGGACAGAAAAGAGGGACAGAAAGAAGCCAGTGAGGTTGGAGCATAGTGAATACAGAAGGAATGGTAGGATTCCAGGCTGAAAGACAGGCAAGGTAGGTAACTGTAAGGCTTCATTTAGAAACCAAGGCTTCATTCTAAAAACCAAAACAAGCCATATAAGCTATATAATTATAGTTTTTAAAAAATGCATCAGATGCTGAGCATGTGAAGAAACTTAAACGAACTAAGCCCCATTAAGTGCAAGCCCTTTATAAGAGATTGAGATACAGATGTCCTCATCTCTGACTGATGTGGATGGAGAAGGAATCTGCCATACGTAGGAGTAAGGAGAAACTACACCAGTTTTCAACAAACTTCTAATGTGGGTTGAATATAAAGCTGAACTGCACTGTCCCCAAAGTCTTCCCCACCAAACTTCACTGAGTGCTGAGGGTAATACCGTAAAACTAGTGGTAGGGAAGGAATGTTACAAAAAAACTCTCCAGGCATGTAGACTCTTAGATGAGGAAGATTTGGAAAAAAGCAAGAGAACTAAGAGAAGGCTGTAAGCACTCTGGCTTCACAGAGTGTAGGGCAGCTGCCACCCTCCAGATACTAAAACAAGGAGGTATGGCTGCAAGAGATCTCCCAAAGCATGGAAGTGAGATAGGAGAGTAAAGAGAATTTCCAGGTGAACTAAAGTAGGCAGCCAGGTTGTAAAGCAGGAGAGGGATCACTGAGAGTTCAGGAAGCAGGTGACTTAGCTGTGGAATACAGGCAGATCTCCGAAATCTTACCACTGCTCAGATCCTCAGCCTTCATCTGCAATCTGTAGAATGATATACAGTGGTTTAAGATATGCATAGTTAGAGAGAGGAGGGGGAGAGAAAATAAAAAGGGAAGGAGGAAAAAAGGAGGGAGAGGGAGGGTAGAAGGGAGGGAGAGAAAGAAAAGAGTAAATATTTGAAGAGATGATGGCTTGAGACATTTCTAAAGCTGATAGAAGACTTTAACCCACAGATCCAAGAAACTTGGCAAATCTGAAGAAGGATAAATATCAAACATAAAGAGAAGATGATAATGTAATGGGAAACTATTGGTGATTTTTAAATAGGAGAGTGTGGTGATCTGACTTATACTTGAAAGTGATCTGTCTGATGTATGGAATTCACCAAATAGAGGGCCAGGGGTGGGAGCAAGGATATCAGTTAGTAGGCTATAATGGTAACACAAAAGTGTGATGATGGCATTATTCTTCACTGCTATTTCAGCCCTTCCTTTCTTCCCCAGACAGCACAGAGTCAGACAGCATTTCAATTTTCAACAGGGGATTCTTTGACTATATGTTATCCTCCCTGATGATATAGTTTTTTCTAACCCATTCATATTCGGGGGACCATGTCTATCTTGTTCGTCATTGTACCCAGTATCTAGCACAGTTCTTGTCACATAGTGGGAGCTCATACATATTTATCAAGTGAGAGAATAAAACAAAGTTCAAGACTTTAAAAATGCAACCATATCTGGACTTGGCTGTAAGGTACCTTATCCTCTTGATAACGGGGTTATATGATGATATCATCACTGTGCAGGCACCACAGCCTCCCACTCCACAGCCATACTTAGTTCCTGTGAGTTGAACTGGAAAAAGCAGTTAAAGATAATATATTTTCCAAAATTCTCTATTTAGAATAGCTCTGACCTTAGAGGACACCACCATCAAAAAGACTCTTGAATATATAGTTAAGTTCAGATAATACCTTAGCTGTTATTATTTAGAGTTTTGTAGATTCCTGATTTGCATTTGTGTATCATATTTAGTTTCCTCCGTTTCAAAACAACTGGACTGCCAAAACAGGGCCAAACTCAAAAAGAGTCTGTACATATAAAGGCCCAATTATTTGAAAGTATGAGTACATTGCACATTTGTCTTCATCCTTATCTACATCTTTGATGCTATGCAAAGTAAAACATCAAATTGTAAACAATTATTTGTGTGTTAGTATCCATGTTGACTATACCTCTCTGCTTCCCAATGGCAGAAACTGCTACTTGTTCCCTCATATCTATTTTCTCAGTCTTTTTTGGTAAAAGATACCCCAATTTTCAGCCACACATGTGGTTTTCCAGAATAAAAAAATATATTTTCCCAGCCTCTTCTGCAGGTGGGTGAGGTTAATGACAATGCTGGCCAATGGGATGTTAGTGTAGTGCTATGTATGACTTCTAGGACAGAAATGTCCTCAAAAGGAGAGGGGTGCCTCCTTCCTCATCCCTTACCTCTTCTCATTTTCTGGAGTTCAGATATGATGGTTACACTCCAATTAGTCATCTCTGACCATGAGGACAAAGCTGCATGCTGAGGAGGGTGGGGGAGCAAGATCCAAGGAGCTTGACTCCCTAATAAGGTTATGACACTGCTTTACTAGCCCAGGTATTTACCTACCTTTGAGATTCCCTTATGTGAGTGTGACGGCCATGAGAATGTGTTTTGCAGACCTCCTTCAACATGGAGCGTAAATAACCAAGCTGTTGCATTTTGATTTCTATCACCTTAGTTTTCATCAAGGCCATGACTCCCATGGGTTGCTCCCTGCCAATGGCTCAGTGCTATGGAAAGACATGGGAGAGCTTGTCAGCCACCCCCAATGGCTTTGATGAATGTACTTTAGACTGCACAGCAGCCTTAGACCCTCCCACTCAGCCTCCTCATCCTCTCTACTTCATGGGTGGCACTTGCATTATGGTCTAATGTCTCCCTCAGCCTTCTCTAACTCTCTCACTATTTCCTTTCACTCAGGAAATCAGCCCTTGCACATTTAATCCCATTTTGGGTGTCTGCTTCAAAGAGAACCAAAACTAACAAAATGAAAAAGGAATAAACTTTTAACATCTATCTTATTCACTGCTATTTGGGATTTTCTGTTACTCACAAGAACCAAATTTTAAATATTACACATTAGTACCATGGATAACTAGGAAATCAGTGTTTATTGTTTTTATATCCAAAGATCTTGAATGACTTTCAGAATATAGTTATTTATGCTTTTTGAGTTGTGCACCCTTTGGGAAGTCTCAATCTCTTGAGAGGGAATAAAAATGTAGAAATTACCATTGCCACATGTTTCTGCATGTAATTTACTGGAGTATACAGACATCAGGAAGTCCACTGGAGTTCATGAATAGCAGGCTAAGAACCCATTCCTTACATGACTTTCATTTAGAAAGTTTTTCTAAGGTAACATTTTCAGGTTTAAGTTCTCCATGGTTCTTTAACTTTCATTTCAGGAGATTTCTGTGCTCTTTTTTTTTTTCCTAATGGGCATGATGATTAGTTCTTGAAGATAGAATGTCAATATTGTGACTCTTAGTTCTAAAGGATGCTTAATTAAGCCCTTTTAAGATTTGCTATAATTCCCACTGCTAGCTTCTCTATTTTATACAATGTATTTGGTGCCAAAACATATATTAGAAAGAATCTGGCTCTTCTGACAGCCAAATTGTGCAGTGCCTGCAAAACTAAAACTAAACTTTCTTAAAGAAGAACATAAAACCATAATGGTAGGGAATATGGCTCTAAAAAGATATTTGAAATATCACCTACTAAGGATATCAGTACTATACACACACATGCGCACACTCAAAGCATAGAAAAGGATACACTTCTTCCTCAGCCGTGGTAACAGCATTGTTTCAGGATCAACATTTTTTTTCTATCACCTGTACCAGACGGAAAAGAAGAGTTATGTACATAAAGCCGAGAGAGCTTGTGTGATATTCACATCGGCAAGCTCACACTTATTTGTTGGAAATGTACATTAATCAACTCTTCTACTCACATTTTCAATTTGATTTAATGTTTATGGAACACCTGTGATACACAAATCATCTCTCATAAGTGTAAAGTCAAAATCTTGAGCCCCACCACCAGTTTGCCACTGTCCTTGGTCCTGAATCATCGCTGTTTGCTAAGGCAGCGGTTGTTTCTACCAACAGAATACTACTGTTTCCCGTCCAGCTTCTCTTAGAAAGTCTGAAACAGGGAAAAGATATTAGTAGAAAAGAATATGGAAGAAAGAAGTAGGGGGTGGATGCTGGGAAAGAATAGCCCCAGAGATACTAATATAATTTTTTAAAAATCTTATTTATCATGTTCAAAGAATTACAGTTTTCAGAAAGAGAACACAATCAACCAGTGACTCCCAAGTCAAAGAAACAAGAGAGAAGATAAAATGTATATGCCAAGTAATACAAAGATGTGCAAGAACGATATACTTAAGAAGCAGGTTTGTGTGGGCAGCCTAGCAGCACAGCAATAGAACAGCAGCAGATTGAAATGTCATGATTGGTTATGTTTCCCAAAATGATCAGGTTTTCTCTTTTTGGATGAAAACTTTGGATTTCTTTTAGAGTCACAGAACAAAGAGAATCATAATTTGCTTCACAGTCTCAGAAGTAGAGTTCATCTTTCACCATGTTATACTGCTACCTTTTTGGGAATTGGGTGAGGAGGGGACATATGCTTATTCTGTGGATGTCTCCTCACCCTCAATTCTAAGTGGCCATATGCCAGGGAAAGTGAAGTTGCCAACTACCAATGTCAGATCTGTGCCCTAGAGGAATCTGCAATATAGTGAGAGGTATGATTGTGTGTTTCTGGGGAGAGTATGCATACCCATACTGTAATACAAAAAAGTGCCCCTCCAGGCATCCCCAACTTAACATGAATATTCATATTCAAATGAAACTCTTTATTTCCCAAACTTACTCTTTCCCTTCTTTTCACTAACTTGTTTAATAGCCTTACCATCTGCTAAGTCATCCAAGCTTAAAAACCTGAGCTATTTTCAACTTTCTATTTCTTTCAATCCATCACAATCAGTGTCACCAAGTCATGTCACTGATACTTCCAAAATAATTCTCTAAACACCCTTCACTTCTACTGTCACTCCTCAGGATCAACACTTATTACCTCTTGCCTGAACAATTGTCAGAGCTGCCTAATATGTCTCCTGCCTCCATTCCTGGCACTCACAATGCCACTCTTCATACCACTACTGGAATGACCTCTGTAAAATCCAAGTCTGATCATCTGCATTTGCTATAATTCAACACTGCCTCCTGGCTGCCAAACCACCACACTGGGAATTCCTGAATCATTCAAGGCACCTGTTAAAATGAAATCCCTATGGAATCAGAATTTCTAGGAGAAAGAACAAGAAAATATGCATCATTAATGAGCACACTGTATGGGTCTTAGTGATATTTATGTTCAAGAGTTCCTGGAATACAAGAAGAAATTCAAACTCTGTGGCATAGCCTACAAGGCCTTTTTGACAGATGCCCACCTTCTCCTGCCACTCAACCCATGTATCTTGAACAATGGGAGAACTGGCTGGGCCCACAGGACTTTTACCCCTAACTACATTTAAGGATATAGGATTCCTTCTTAAAGTTCTTCCTATCTTCTTCACTTGGCAGAATTTTGTATGTCATTCAAAGCCATGCTCAAATGTTCTCTTCTGTGGGGGTGCTGCCATCTAATATACCTTTCCATTCTCTGCTCCAGGTAACCAGCTTCCTCTGTGCTCCTATGGCCAATGTCCACACATCTGTCATTAAATTTTGTACTCCATGTGACATTGTGAATTATAATTAGGAATACATATTCAGTCTTCAGTCACTGTTCCTGACACACAGTTCCTAAAAGTCCTGAAATTTCCTGTGTTGAGTGTGGTCATATTATATTAATAGTGTAACTTCTGGAATTAAACTAATGCGGGCTGGTTGCCAGAAGAACCAACCATATGATTAAAGGGTTGGAACTTTCAGAAAGGGGAGAGGAACCAATGGCCAATGATTTAATCAGTCATGCCTGTGTAATGAAGCCCCCATAAAAGCCCAAAAAGGATGGATTTAGAGAGGTTTCAGGTTGGTGAACCAGAACACACCCATCTGTTACCTGTGCCAGGCCTCAAATCCACAGGCTCAGGCTCCTTTGTTCTGGATCTCATCCTATATCTTCATCTGGCTATAGATATATATCCTTTATTTTTTTAAAAAATATTTATTTATTTATTTATTTATTTATTTATTTATTTATTTATTTCGGAGAAAGAGAGAGAGTATAAGCATGAACGGGGGAGTGGTGGGGGGAGAAGTAGACTCTCTGCTAAGCAGGGACCCCAATGCAGGACTCCATCCCAGGACCCTGGGATCATGACCTGAGCCAAAGGTAGATGCTAAACCAACTGAGCCATCCAGGTGCCCCTGATTCATATCCTTTAATACTCTTAGTAATGAACCAGTAATCAAGTGACTAAACTGGTTACCTGAGTTCTGTGAGCCACTCTAGCAAATTAATCAAGCCTAAGGAGGAGGCTGTGAAAATCTGATTTATAGCCTGTCAGTCAGAAGTTTCAGGTAACAACCTGGACTTGTGATTGGCATCTGAGGGCAGGAGGGGCATTCTTGTGGGACTGAACCCATAACAGAATTTGATGCTGTCTCTGGGTAGATAGTGTAAGGATTGAGTTGAATTGCAAAATGCTCAAGAGTAGGGAATTACTTGATGCTGTGGGGAGAAACCACCCACATATCGGAATTGAGGGACAGAACTGTATCCTGCATCATAATCATCTAATCATCTGTGTGTGTATAAGCCTCTCTTGATCCTGGGAGCACCACCTTCTATTATTCTTCTTTGTATCAAACACCGAGCTAGGTGCTGGGGATATATCATAGGAACATAATATGTATTAATTAACTTTAATAAATGATCATGATGCATGCAATTTGCCATGAGAATACTGAGGAGAGATGAAGGATTTCTCACAGTCTTGGGGCATCTCAACAGAAGAGAAGCAAGAAAAACAGAAGTGCCAAGTATGACGACAGAAACTGTTGTTGTCTATCCCAGCATGCATTTTCCCTTTCTTCCTTCGTGCTGTCTGGAAAAGGGACAAAATGGCTAGAACTCCAGCAGGTATCTTAGACCATGAGGCAATATATTAATGGCAGCAGAAGAAAAAGAGAGAAGAAATCTGGGTCTCAGATGACATCATGAAGCTTCTGGTCCAGCCCCAAGACATCCTTTTATGTAAAGCAAAAACGATTTGTATCTTGTTTGAACCACTGTTAGTTCTGAGTTTGTGCCATTCACAGTTGAAAGTAATCCTAACTAGTACATGCAATGGCAAATTTTACAGAAGACCCATTTCAATGATGAAACAGGATCTTAGGGTAGCTTAGATAGTAAAGAAGAGCACTTGGGCTTAAGGGATATTGGTATATTTCTGGAAGGAATTAATGGAAGAAGCAGGCCTTGCCTGTTTGGGTACTTGTGTCAAGAGACTGAAGCCTGGCTCAATGTGCCCCTGGCTTGAAATGTGTTTATTGTTCTTGATCTGATGGATGGTATTTGGAGGGGGGAGGGAGGCGCAGGGACATGGCATGCACCCTGTCCTGGCAAGTCTTGGAGTGAAACAGTGAGATCAAGGCCAAGCTGGTGGCTGGGGGTGGGAAGGGAATGAGGAACAGTTACTCTCACTGACTCTGGTTTGGGGAGATGATGCCAGTCCTTGGGTCAGGGTCATTACCTGTTCCTGGCTCAGTATAGCTTGGAGTGTTGTAAGGGCAGAGTCTTTCCTTCTGTATCTCCATCAGCCCTCTGTGAGATTTCAAGGTCATATTGCACAAGATTGAGAAATCACTTTCCTCTGTGCCAGGTTAGGGACTAGTGACCCCGAGGGGTCTTCACCATGTCCGAGACAGAGGCAGAAAGAAGAAAGAGAAGAGAGATGAGGAGGGGCAAGAAAGTGGTGAAAGAATAGAAACTAAGAAAGGGAAAGAGATATGTGTGAAAGGACAAGACTGAGAGGCACAAGGAGAGGGAAGAAAGAGATGTATGTTGTGAGACCCAGTAGAGAAAAGCAATAACCCTCAGCATCCTTACAACAGAGAAGGAGGCCAAGCAGACAGACAGCAAGGACACTTCTGTCTGAGATTTTGGTGGCTTTAAAGTTCATTTTAATTGTTGGTTCTTCCTGCCTAAGGCACCACTGCGCCCCCCTTCCCCCCATTTCTCTGAATCATTATAACCATCCCAGAAATTTCCTTTCTCAGTTCTGCAGACCAAGAACCCAAAGAAAACTAGCTAATGGGCAGCTCTTTCCAGATTCCTGTACTAATATCAAGACCCTACATTTTGTTGAGCAAATAATGCTCGATGACTACTTTTCAGCCCCCTTCGCACTTTCAGGCAGGTCTGGCTCTGCACATGAAGCAGGTTATTTTCTGGTGCAGATATTAATAACCATTTCTATATATTGAGTGCTTACTGTGTGCCAAGCACCCTGCTAGCCACTCTCCGTGGCATTTATTCTTTACCTCAGTTCCATGAGAGAAGTTATGGTTATTAGCCCCATTTTGCAGAGGGGAGAGCTGAGGCTCAGAGATCTAAAACAGCCTGCCTGAGGCCACAGAGCTGCCAAGTGGCAGAGCAGAGAGCATGGGACTCAAACCCATGACTAAGTAGTTCCAAAACATCACATCTTTGACCTCTATGCCTCACTCCCTGTAGAATGACATGCTTCAGTTCTTGAGTTGTGTTAGAGAGTTGCATCTGGGGTATAACTTATTTATGGCTTCTTCCTCCCTCAAACTCTGTGTTAAGTGAGTTACCTGTTCTGGGGGCCCCTGATGGAGCAAGTAAAATTTCATAAATCTTTCTGCAACTAGAAATATCTGACCAATATGCACAGGCTTTCCTTCCAGATGGCTTTAGACTCTGCCTGACAACACCGTTTGATGACCTAAGGGGATTTTGAAAAAAAAAAGCAGACTGGAGGCTCATCACATCACCTGGAGTCTCCTAACTGGCTTCTGTACAATTCTATACATTACTCAATGCTCACCAAGATAAGTGTGGTCACCATCTGTCAACATACAATGTTATAATATTGCTGTACTTTTCATCTCTGCAACTTATTTATTTTTTGACTGGCAGTTTATACGTAATTTCCTTCAGCTATTTCGCCCATCCCTCCAACCCTCTCCCTTCTAGGAACTACCAGTTTGTTCTCTACATTTATGATTCTGTATCTGTTTTTATTTGTTTGCTTTTCTTTTCAGAATAAGCAAATAAGTCATGTAGAGAAAGACAAATGGGAAAACTGGACAGCTACATGCAAAAGAATGAAAGTGGACCAATTCTTACAACATACACAAAAATAAACTCAAAATGGATAAAAGACCTAAACGTAAAATGTGAAACCATAAAACTCCTAGAAGAAAACAGGCAGTAATCTCTTGGACATCTACCTCAACAGCATTCTTCTAGATATATCTCCTCAGGTAAGGAAAACAAAAGCAAACAAACTACTGAGACTACACCAAAATTAAAAAAAAAAAAAAAAGCTTTTGCATTGCAAAAGAAACCATCAGCAAAACAGAAAGGCAACCAAGTGAATGAGAGAAGATATCTGCAAGTGACAGATCTGATAAGGAGTTGATATCCGAAACATATAAAGGACTTAATACAACTCAACACCAAAAGAACCCAAATAATTCGACCAAAAAAATGGGCAGAGGACCTCAAGTTTGACATTAAACCCCCTCTTCCCTGGTGGTTTCTCTCTCACACTTTTCTCAATAGCCCCTCATCCTCTGGACCATAAACTTTATCTATGTGGCAATCAGGGTTGCTTGCCAGGAAAGAGTGGCCTGACTTCTTTTAAAAGGGTAACTACAAAAATTGAATCGACATCTTTAGAGTGTACTTTCCAAACGATCACAGGACATCTGACCCATGGATAAAATTGAGCCCATAGATAAGAACCAGCTTATCTATTTTTTAGAAACCAATGGAGCACCAACTGTTGTTAGCTATTATGTTAAAGAGCCAACCACGGTTTGTTTGGGGCTAGGGGAGGGAGGGTAAGGAAGAAGTAAGACTCAGAAACCAGTTTCCACATTTAATCAGGACCCTTACCATCACCTACAAAGCCCTAACAATCTGGCCGCTGGCCACATCTCCAGCCCCACTACCCTCCTTGCTACTATCCCTTAGCATGCAGAAATCCCCATGTCTGAGGATCTTTGCACCCCCATTCCCCCAAATGTTTGCTCCTCACTTCATACTTGTCATTCTTCCAGAGAGACCCAAACATCCATCCCACTTAAACTATCAGCTCCTGGGATCCCTGGGTGGCTCAGCGGTTTAGTGCCTGCCTTCAGCCCAAGGTGTGACCCTGGAGTCCCGGGATCAAGTCCCACATCAGGCTCCCTGCTTGGTGCCTGCTTCTCCTTCTGCCTGCATGTTTCTCATGAAAAAAATAAATAAAATCTTAAAAAAAATAAACTATCAGCTCCTGTTTACTCTCTGTCCCTTCACTTGGCTCTATGTTCTATCCTAGCACTTCTTACTGCCTGACCTTACACATGTCCACTCACTTACATGCTTGTTGTCTGCCTCCCTGGCACAATGCAAACTCCATGCAAACAGGGACTTCATCGTTTCTACGCTCAGTTGCACCCCCTGAGAACCCCGGAACACTGCCTTACAGAGTAGACCCTTAAGAAACCAGTTAAAGACTCATTCTCACTCTGATCTAAGTAGTAAGTATTCCCTTTTATTTATTTATTTATTTTTTTTATTTTATTTATGATAGTCATACAGAGAGAGAGAGAGAGAGGCAGAGACACAGGCAGAGGGAGAAGCAGGCTCCATGCACCGGGAGCCTGACGTGGGATTCGATCCTGGGTCTCCAGGATCGCGCCCTGGGCCAAAGGCAGGCGCCAAACCGCTGCGCCACCCAGGGATCCCAGTATTCCCTTTTAATAGAGGAACTGGGCTCCAAAAGTTTCGGGCATCTCAGTAAGACAGCTGGAATCCAATCTTTGCTTGTCTAAATAAAAGGGCCAGAGTTTTACTTCCTGGCCATTCAGTCATGCAAAGAAAGAGTGTCATGTTGCTAACACTGCATCCCACTGCCATACTGACTCCCTAGTAGCCCTCAGAGAGGATCCTAAAATCCCCCTTCACACAGATCAGGAAAAACAAGCTGCTGTTACTCAGTGTGGAGCCCACGCAGGTTTTAGGGGGCCTAGAATTTGTAGAACTTGGGGAGGGGTCCTCTTTAAGAAAAATAATACAAAACCACAAGTGTAAGGATATGCTCGGAGGAGAGGCCCTGATGCCTGAGCTTAGCTTCTCCGGGCGTCCCCCGCCCCCCGGGGGTGCACAGGCCGCCCCAAGCCGCTGGCGCTGTGGAAAGGCGGGCAGCACGGCCCCGCTGGTGGTCATCTCTCGAGGTGGCCCTTTTATTGCTTTCCTGCCTCAGTTTCCCCCTTGCAAAGTGGTGCCAATACGCCGGAACAGCAGTGAAGAGAGTCTCCCGCCCGTGGGCTGGGCGGCAGGTGCTTTAAAGGGGGCTCGGGGGGCTCGGGGCCCAGGGCTGAACGCCGCCCCCCCACCCCGAGGCTCTGCAGAGCCCCCCCCTCCCCCCCCCCCGGGACCGCCTCGGGCTCGGCTCCGCTGGGAACTAGCTGTGACCTCCCCAAAGCCCGGCTGCCGACGCGTCTGAACTCGCGTCCTTCCGGTCTAAGCTGCCCGCTGCGCACCCCGACGCCCCGGGAGCGACGGATGCTCCCCCCCCCCCCGTTACCTGCGGGCTTGCGGGGCGGGGTGCGGGCAGCGCTGCCCGCGGGGAGGACCCGTAGCCGTGGGGCGGGGCGGGGCGGGGTCCGCCGGGCGTCGCGGAGGAAGACGGAAGGGAGCGGGGCCCGCGGCCAGGGCTGGGGGGCGGGGAGCGCGCGGGCGGCGCTCACCTGGCGGCCGCGCTCACCTGGCGGCCGCGCTCACCTGGCGGCCGCGCTCACCTGGCGGCCGCTCCCTGCGGGCACGAGCCCGAGCCCGAGCCGGGGGCAGCGCAGCCCCAGAGCGCCCGGCCAGCGCGGGAAACCCGGGCGGAGAGCGGCAGGGCCGCGGCGCTCACCTGGCGGCCCCGGATGCCCGCGGCGGACCCTCCCCGCCCGCCCCGCTCCCCGCTCCCCGCTCCCCGCTCCCGGCAGGTGCCGCGGGTCCTGCGGCGTCTCTTCGGTCGCTTTTCCCTGGTACGTATTTATTTATTTATTTATTTATTTATTTATTTATTTATTTATTTATCTATCTATTTATTTATTTATTTATTTATTTATTTATTTAAAATCTTTTTTTTTAATTTTTTTTTATTTATTTATGATAGAGAGAGAGAGGCAGAGACACAGGCAGAGGGAGAAGCAGGCTCCATGCACCGGGAGCCCGACGTGGGATTCGATCCCGGGTCTCCAGGATCGCGCCCTGGGCCAAAGGCAGGCGCCAAACCGCTGCGCCACCCAGGGATCCCCCTGGTACGTATTTAAAGGGGCTTTCCAGCCAGATGTGCACCAGACGTGCAGCCTGGGAACACCTGGGGTTGTTTCGTTTTGTCTTGTGTTTGTTTGGTGCCCCTGCTCCCACCGCGCTCGCCACCTGGCGCGGTCCTGATGAACCAGCCCCGTTCAGTCCAGCTTTGCAGGAGAGGAACCTAAGGACAGCGGCTGGTTTTACTTTACCGTCTTGTTTGTTTGTTTGTTTGTTTGTTTGTTTGACAGAGAGAGAAGCAGAGGCACAGGCAGAGGGAGAGGCAGGCTCCATGCAGGGAGCCCGACGTGGGACTCGATCCCGGGTCCGCAGGATCCCGCCCTGAGCCGAAGGTGGCGCTAAACCGCCGAGCCACCCGGGCTGCCCCAACTTTACCGTTTTAGAAATAGTTATCCGAGTTTATTTTTAAAATCAAGAGCTAACTTCATATAAACTTTTTTTTTTTACAGCTTTATCACTATTCAAAGTTTATCCAGTAAATAACCATGAAGTTTATCTGGTAAATATGAACTGCCATATGAACATCTTGGATGACTTTTTTATTTAAAAAAAAAAAAAGTGTTATTTATTTATTCATGAGAGGGGCAGAGACATAGGCGGAGGGAGAAGTAGGCTCCCTGTGGGGGCCTGGTGTGGGTCTGGATCCCAAGACCCTGGGATTTCAACCTGAGCCAAAGGCAGAGGCTCAACCCCTGAGCTGCGCAGGCGTCCTGGGAAAACTTTTTTTTTTTTAATGCAACTTGGAAAATACTGAAAAGCATAAATAGAAAACTCATCAGTAAGCCTACAACTTAGAATTTATCAGTATTAATTTGGGGTCTACCTTTACATTTTTGAAATCTGCCCACAAATCCTTTTAAAAACTCAAAGAGAGCCAAACTAATTTTTTCCCAGACTTGTTGTCACTTAATATACTTAGAACACCAGGGCGCCTGGGTGGCTCAGTTGGTCAACCCTCCAACTCTTGATTTCAGTTCTCCTGATCTCGGGGTGGTGAGATGGAGCCCCTGGTCTGGCTGGTCCCCAGCACAGAGGCTACTTGTCCCTCTCACTCTGTTCCTCCCCTCACTCATGGGTATGCTCACTCTTTCTCTCTCTAAAACAAATAATAAAAAATCTTTTAAAAAAATATACCCAGAACACTTTGCCATGTCACTCTGTTTATGTGAACACAAAACTTTGTGAAAATTTCCAGTTTGTACATGAAAGCAAGGAGTACAACTAACATCACCATATACCTCATTGAGCTCTAACAATGGTCAGTGTTTTGCCATAATGACTTAACGTTTTCTGCACTATTTAATTTTATTTTTAAAAATATTTTATTTATTTAGTTGAGAGAGAGAGAAGCACACAAGAACGGGGAGGGACAGAGGGAGAAGCAGACTCCACACCCAGCAGGAAGCCCAGTGAGGGGCTCTATCCCAGGACCCTGAGATCCTGACCGAAGTCCAAGGGAGACAATTGACTGAGCCACCCAAGTGCCCTTTTCTGAAGTTTTTTTTTGTTTCTGAAGTATTTTTAAGCCAATCTCAGACGCATTACTTTATCCCCAAGTACTATAGTATACATTTTTTAAAAAGACATTTTCGGGATCCCTGGGTGGCGCAGCGGTTTGGTGCCTGCCTTTGGCTCAGGGTGTGATCCTGGAGACCCGGGATCGAATCCCACATCGGGCTCCTGGTGCATGGAGCCTGCTTCTCCCTCTGCCTGTGTCTCTGCCTCTCTCTCTCTCTCTCTGTGTGACTATCATAAATAAATAAAAATTAAAAAAAAATAAATAAAAAGACATTTTCTTACTCAGAGAAAGTGCTATGATCACACCTAACAAAATATTTTCTTAGTATCCTCAAATTTCCCAGTGTCCAAAAGAGCCCTTTTACTTTTGATTTCTTTGAATCAGACAAAGGCTATTCAATGTATTTGTTTGTTGTCTCTTCAGTCTGTTTTAATCTAGAACAGTCCACTCATCCATTCCCCCCCCCTTTTTTTAAAGATTTATTTATTTATTCATTAGAGAGAGAGAGATGCAGAGACACAGGCAGAAAGAGAAGCAGGCTCCTCGCAGGGAGCCTGACGTGGGACTCCATCCCTGGACCCAGGGTCATGCCCTGAGCCGAAGGCAGATGCTCAACTGCTGAGCCACTCAGGCATCCCCACTCCCCTTTTTAATGCTATTAACATGTCTGGTGAGTTATCCTATAGAATGAACCATATTTTCTGGTGGCTGATTGCTTCTTCTAGTATTCTTTGTTCTTACATTCTACTTACTACCTATACTGTGCCTGATGAGGAAAAGAAGAGCAAGAGAAATGTAACTTAAATTAAATCTCCTTACAGCTTGCAGCATACTGATATGTATCTGAAACACTCAGAGCCTGACATTCCTCAAGGAGTCATGGCTGGCTTAATTCCCCAATGTTTATGTTTTATTAAAGACTAAAAGCAGCTTAATCTTGACAATAGCTAAATCTTCAAGGACCTGTAAGACCCTGCTTTCAGCATACAGAAATTCCTTAAAAACATAATGTTATCTCTATCTTCCCTCCCTCCGCAAACTAAAAAGTATATAGTCAATCACTCCTCACACTCACAGATGCAGCTCTTTCTGCCCACAGGCCCTGTCCCCTTGCTATAATAAAATCACCTTTTTGAATTAAAAACATTGCAAGATACCAAAAGATGGGGATTATTCCCTGTATATTTTCAGACCACAATGTTTTGAACCTTGAACTCAATCACAAGAGAAAATTTGGAAGGAACTCAAATACTTGGAAGTTAAAGAGCATCCTACTAAAGAATGAATGGGTCCACCAGGAAATTAAAGAAGAATTTAACAAATTCATGAAAACAAAAACACAACTGTTCAAAGACCTTTGGGATACAGCAAAGGCAGTCCTAAGAGGGACGTATATTGCAATACAAGCCTCTTTCAAAAAATTAGAAAAATCTCAAATACACAAGCTAACCTTACACTTAAATGAGCTTCTGAAAGAACAGCAAATAAAGCCTAAATCAAACAGGAGAAGAGAAACAAATATTAGAGCAAAACTCAATGAAATAGAAATCAGAATAGTACAACAGATCAATGAAACTAGAAGTTGGTTCTTTGAAAGAATGAATAAGATAATAAAATTCCTAGCCAGACTTACCAAAAAGAAAAGAGGACCCAAATGAATAAAATCATGAATGAAAGAGGAGAGATCACGACCAACACCAAGGAAATACAAACAGTTATCAGAACATATTATGAGAAACTATATGCCAACAAATTAGGCAATCTGTAAAAAATGGATGCATTCCTAGAAACTTTTAAACTGCCAAAACAGAAACAGAAAGAAATAGAAAATCTGAACAGACCCATAACCAGCAAGGAAATTGAAGCAGTAATTAGAAAAACTCTCAAAAAACAAGAGTCCAGGGCCAGATGGCTTCCCGGGGGAATTCTAACAAACATTTAAAGAAGAAATAATACCTATTCTACTGAAACTGTTTCAAAAAATAGAAATGGAAGGAAAACTTCCAAACTTGCTCTATGAGGCCAGCATTACCTTGATCCCAAAACCAAAGACCCCTTCAAAAAGGAGAATTATAGACCAATATCCCTGATGAACATGGATGCTAAAATACTTACCAAGATACTAGCCAATAGCACATTAAAAGGATTATTCACCCCGACCAAGTGGGCTTTGTTCCTGGACTGCAAGGGTCGTTCAACATTTACAAATCAATCAACGTGATATATCACATTAATAAAAGAAAGGACAAGAACCATATGATCCTCTCAATTGATGCAGAAAAAGCATTTGACAAAATACAACATCCTTTTTTGATTAAAACTCTCCACCGGATAGGGATAGAGGGAACATATCTCAATATCATAAAAACCATCTATGAAAGGCCCACAGTGAATATCTGAGAACTTTTCCCCTAAGGCCAGGAACACGACAGGGATGTCCACTCTTACCACTGTCATTCAACATAGAACTAGAAGTCCTAACCTCAGCAATCAGACAACAAAAAGAAATAAAAGGCATTCAAATTGTCAAAGAAGAAGTCAAAACATTCACTCTTCACAGATGACATGATACCTTATGTGGAAAACCTAAAATTGCTAGAACTCATATAGTAATTCAAGAACATGGCAGGATATAAAATCAATGCACAGAAATCAGTTGCATTTCTATACAGTAACAGAGACAAAAGAAAGAGAAATTAAGGAACTGCTCCCATTTACAATAGCACCAAAAATCATAAGATACGTAGGAACAAACCTAACCAGAGAGGTAAAGGATCTGTACTCTAAAAACTACAGAACAATCATAAAAGAAATTGAAGAAGACACAAAGACATGGAAAAAACATTCCATGCTCATGGATTGGAAGAACAAATATTATTAAAATGTCTATGCTACCAGAGCAATCTATATATTTAATGCAATCCCTATAAAAATACCATTGATATTTTTCACAGAGCTGGAACAAATAATCCTAAAATTTGTATGGAACCAGAAAAAAAAAAACTCAAATAGCCAGAGAAATATTGAAAAAAAAAATAACCAAAGCTGGTGGCATCACTATGCTTGACTTCAAGCTCTATTACAAAGCTGTAATTATCAAGACAGTATGAAACTGGCACAAAAACAGACGCACAGATCAAGGGAACAGAATAGAAAACCCAGAAATGGACCCTCAACTCTATGGTCCACTAATCTTTGACAAAGCGGGAAAGAATATCCAATGGAAAAAGTCTCTAATAAATGATGCCAGGAAAATTGGACAGCCACATGTAGAAGAATGAAATGACCATTTTCTTACACTATATGAAAAAATAAACTCAAAATGGATGAAAGACCTAAATGTGAGACAGGAATCCGTCAAAATCCTAGAGAACACAAGCAGCAAGCTCTTTGATCTCAGCTGCAGCAACTTCTTGCTAGACACGTCTCCAAAAGCAAGGGAAATAAAAGCAAAAATGAACTATTGGGATTTTGTCATGATTAAAAGTTTTGCACAGCAAAGGACATAGACAACAAAACTAAAAGGCAACCTACGGAATGGGAGAAGATATTTGCAAATGTTTTATCAGATAAAGGGCTAGTATCAAAGATCTATAAAGAACTTATCAAACTCAACACTCAAAGAACAAATAATCCAGTCAAGAAATGGGCAGAAGACATGAACAGACATTTCTTTTTTTTCTTTTATTTTTTTTTAATTTTTTTATTGGAGTTCAATTTGCCAAGAACAGACATTTCTCTAAAGAAAACATGCAGATGGCCAAAAGACACGTGAAAAAATGCTCCATATCAGTTGGAATCAGGGAAATACAAATCAAACCACAATGAGATACCCCCTCACACCAGTGAGGATGGCTAAAATTAACAAGTCAGGAAACAACAAATGTTGGTGAGGATGTAGAGAAAGGGGAACCCTCTTGCACTGTTGGTGGGAAAGCAAGCTCGTGCAGCCACTCTGGAAAACTGCGTGGAGGTTCCTCAAGAAGTTAAAAATAGAGCTACACTACCACCCAGCAATTGCACTACTAGGGATTTAGCCCAAAGATACAAATGTAGTGATCCAAAGGGACACCTGCACCCCAATGTTTGTAGCAGCAATGTCCACAATAGCCAAACTCTGGAAAGAGCTGAGATGTCCATCAGCAGAAGAATGGATAAAGAAGATGTGGTATATACACAGTGGAATATTACTCAGCCATCAAAAGGACAAATAGCATTTACATTGACATGGGTGGAACTGGAGGGTGTTATGCTGAGTGAAATAAGTCAATTAGAGAAAATTATATTATTTCCATCATATGTGGGATTTAATAAACAGCCCAGAGGATCATAGGGTATGGAAGGGAGACTGAATGGGAAATCATCAGTGAGGGGGAAAAACCACGGGAGACTCTTAACTATAGGAAACAAACTGAGGGTTGATTGTGGGGGGGGGGGGATGGAAAAATAAATAAATAAAAAGTCTCAAGAATTCTTTCTTGGCTGTTTACTCCCAGACCCAAACTTCATATCGCATCATTTTGGCAAGTTACCAACGTGGGCCTCAAATCTTCTCATCTAGACTCCAAGGCTTAGTACAAACTTGGCGAGTACTTCCTCTCCTCTCCCTTTACTTTCATTTCAGGGGCTTTTCAAAGAGCGTGGTCCTTTTGGAACACTTTCATGTCAGTTACTCAGGCTACATTCCTCTAGCCCATGGCTATTCTCCAGGGAGCACCAGAGACCTGCCTGCCTTTTGGCTGGAAGGCAGTACCCTGGTTGGTATGGAAATAAGACCCAGAAACTTGATGCCCTCTTAATTCCTATTCTAAAAAAGGAAACAAAAAAAGATTTATTTATTTATTTGAGGGGGACAGGGGCAGAGGAATAGGAAAGGGAGAATCTCAAGCAGACTCCCAACTGAGTGGAGAGCCTGAAGCAGGGCTCGATCTCATGATCCTGAGATCATGACCTGAACTGCAACCACGAGTCGGCTGCTTAACCAACTGAGCCATCCAGGTGCTACTTTCCCTATTTTTATACAGAATTGTCTTTTGGGCACAGGGCAACCACCTAAGTCACTAGGATGGCTGCCAATCTTAAGACTGCCATGGAAGACTCCTAACTCTGGGAAACGAGCTAGGGGTGGTGGAAGGGGAGGTGGGCGGGGGGTGGGGGTGAATGGGTGACGGGCACTGAGGTGGGCACTTGACGGGATGAGCACTGGGTGTTATTCTGTATGTTGGCAAATTGAACACCAATAAAGAATAATTTATTATTAAAAAAAAAAAAGACTGCCATGTGAGGTTTCCTTCTCATTGGTCTAATGTTGTCCCTTTCATATCTCTGGTCTCGCCACTCTTGGCTGCCAGACTTCCACCTGGAGCCGGCCGAAACCAGTACCCAATTGAATTAAAACCAAACCAGGGACCATTTCCTGGGGAAGTTGGCTGTGCAGACTATATGCACTGACATATGGAATGTCACTTAGATCATCGTGGATTTCTACTATTTTTCATCACTGTCTCCTACTGACTACTTAAGTTACAACAATTGGATTATTTCCCCTTATAAAGCTTTTCTAGGGTTTTCCATGGGTTAAAAACAGTGAGTTTGGGCAGCCCCGGTGGCCCAGTGGTTTAGCACCCCTTCAGTCCAGGGTGTGATCCTGGAGACCCGGGATCGAGTCCCACATCGGGCTCCCTGCATGGAGCCTGCTTCTCCCTCTGCCTGTGTCTCTGCCTCTCTCTCTCTCTCTCTCTCTCTCTCTCTCTCTCTGTGTGTGTGTGTATCTCTCATGAATAAATAAAATATTAAAAAAAAATAAAAAAAAAACAGTGAGTTCTTCATGGCAAGGCATGACACAGTATTTTGGTCCATTCACCGGCACCCATTTATAGTCTAGAATGTAATGGGGAAGTGGGGGTATGCTAGCCATCCGTCCTACAAGGCCTTTATGGTAGGGTGGTGATTAACAGCAATTTTATTTGAGGGAAGCCTCTGGTTGCTTTGATACCAGGAACCTCTAACATATCCTATGTGAAAGTCAGGGAGATTTTTGGTAATGGACCTTCTTTACTTTTCTAGGAACATGGGATCTTCAGTCCCCAAGGATTCTCCTTTGGGATGCCTTTTAACCCACTAGAATCAAATTAGCAAGATCTAAGAAAGAAAAAACTGATCATCTTCTGCAACATTACATGACCTCAGTACTCCTTAGGAGATGAGGAAAAATGGCCCATTAATGGTTCTTTAAGCTTTAATGTGGTTTATCAGTTAGATCTCTTCTGCAAGGAACAGGGCAAATGGACTGAGGTACCCTATATTCAGGCCTTCATGGCCCTAAATCAGGATCCCGACCTAAGGGCCTCTTGCAGAATGTGTCTAACCACCAGTCAGGTTAATAAACTCCCTCTGGACATATTGGATGATGATTGTCTCAATAGGCCCATTATTCCTTACAAACCTGCACTAGTGGAGGTATAACTTACCAGTCCAAAGAGGACATGGCTCTGTTACTATCCCTCCTTCTTATAAACCCCAAGACCCCTCTGCTCCCAGCCCTGCTGAACAGACTAGTAGGGGAACTCCCTATCTACCAGAGGAGTTCCACCAGAATCTGGAATGCATCTTCTTAGGGAAGTTGCTAATAGAGAAATAGGCACATTTAGAGTCCATGTCCCATTCTCTATGGCCGACCTGGCTCAGATAAATCAACAATTTATTGAAGGCTTTCAACAATTATCTATTATTATGTTTGATCTGACCTGGCAGGATATACACATCATATTAACTTGTTGAATTCCTGAAGAAAACCACATCTGGGCAGGGGCCCAAGAGAGTTTGCTGATGAAATGGCAACAAGAGATAGGGAAAGTTATCTGATGGTGGTGGAGTGCTGCTGTCCCAAATACCAACACACTGGAATTAGCAAGAGATAGACTGGGAAGGAGAGAGGAGACCATATGATCACTTGATTAATAGAAGGAATGAGAGAAGGATTCTCCAAACTTGTAAACTTTGATAAAATTCAGGAAGTGACTCAAGGAGCTGATGAAAATCCAGCTCTATTTCAGGGTCATTTAATAGAAGCTATTCATTAAAACACAAACATGGACCCAACTTCACCTGTGGAAACAACTATATTAAACATGCATCTGACAAGTCAGTTGGTACCTGACATCTGCTGAAAACTGACTAAAATGGCTTGTGGCCCTCAAACTCCTACTCAGCATCTACTGGAGGTAGCTACTGGAGTCTTTAATCAGAGACATGTGGCTTTAGAGCAAGAAAAGGACCAGAGAGCTAAATTGCAGGGTAAGATATGGGCTCAAATATTGGCTGGCGCTATTTCAGATCTCCCATAACACTAGACTAGCCAGGGGCCAAATGAAAAGCCGATCTCAGACAAAGGACCAGATAGGATGCCATGTTATGGATGTGGCCAGACTGGACATTGGGGCAAAGAATGTCCAAAAAAGGCTCTCCCCCAAGACCATGTCCTGTCTGTAAAAAAAAAAAAAAAAAAAAAAAAAAAGGGATCCCTGGGTGGCGCAGCGGTTTGGCGCCTGCCTTTGGCCCAGGGCGCCATCCTGGAGACCCAGGATCGAATCCCATGTCGGGCTCCCGGTGCATGGAGCCTGCTTCTCCCTCTGCCTGTGTCTCTGCCTCTCTCTCTCTCTCTCTCTCTCTCTGTGTGACTATCATAAATAAATTAAAAAAAAAGGACATTGATAAAATATACCATTTGAATGACTTTTCCTGAAATTGCATATGGATTTCATTTCAAGGAAAGTTAGTTAAGTAACTACTATGTGATCAACTTGGTGCTGAGAGGAGCACAGAAGTGTATGGAGGTTCCTACCCTGGGAGAGGTCATGGAACATAGAGACTGTCCTCATCTCTAGAGAGAGAGGAAGACAGGAACTCACTTCCCCACCCAAGAGCAGGAACCAGAAGATCCAGCATGATGGGGCCCTGAGGCTGGTCCAGCTCTCTGACATCAAAACGTTTGAGCCACAGGTTATCCTGGATAAGGAAGGTAAGTCTGATTTTTTTTAATTTTTTTTTTATTTATTTATGATAGTCACACACACACACACACACACACGATCCCTTGATTTTCTTATACCTCAAAAGCTGCTTACTCTGTTCTTATTCAGCACTCTGGCACAACTTGTCTTTCTAGCCATAAAATTGTTGGCATAGAAGGGAAACTAAAACATGCCTCTAGACAATTCCTTTAACCCGTGAATACAAAAGTCAGTTGGTTACTTATGTTTTTCTGGTCTTTCTGTCTTGTTCTACTCCATTACTTGGACGAGACTTGATATATAAACTGGGAAGAAGGTTTGTTCTTACTAAAGAAGAGGATGGCTTGTTCTCTTTAATACCAGAGAACTAACATCTTACCCTGATATCCCTTCTAATATCTGGAAGGAAGGAAATCCATAGGTCTGGAATGCTGATGTCCCAGGACGGGCTCTTAGAGCCCAGCCAGTGAAAGTGACCTTGAAAGGCCCAGCCACTATACCTCATAAAACACAATATCCTTAAAGCCTGAGGCAAAAGCTGCATCACCGCCATGTATTGAAAAGTTTCTCAAACATGGTATTTGAAAGCCTTGTCAATCTTCTTATAACACTCCAATTTTGCAAGTAAAAAACCAAGTGGGGACTATAAGATGGTAAAAGATTTAGAAGCTATAAATGAAACAATGGTGCTTATTCATCCCGTAGTACAAAATCTATATACTATTCTCACCCAGATCCCTGGTGATGCTCAGTGGTTTACAGTACTTGATTTAAAAGACACTTTTGCATCTAAGTGAGGAAACACAGCCACTATTTGCCTTTGAATGAGCCTCACCTTTAAGCCCACAGGCTGCTCTATTGGCTTGGACAATCTTGCTACGGGGATTTAGAGATAGTCCTCACTAGTCAGGGCGGCCCTTAGTAAAGACCTCCATTATATCTTCTTGCCTCAAGAGACTATAATCCAATATGTGGATGACATTGTAATCTGTAGTCCCATAAAAGAAGTGTCTGATAATAATTCTATAACTTCTTGGCAGACAGAGGGTATCATGTCTCGCCTAAAGAGGTGCAAATATCTAAACAGAAAGTACAATATTTGGGATATGAGCTAACACCAAGTCATCGTATCCTGTCTACAGACAGAAAAAAAGGCTTGGACCCCCAGCTACAAGAAAACCTCCCTACTTTCCTAGGTATGGCGGGATTTTGCCACCTGCAGATTCCTGGATTTGGGCTCTTAGCCAAACCATTGTATGATTTAATTAAAGGCCCTGATGAGTAACCTTTACTCTGGACTGAAGCCCAGCAAGCAGCCTTTCAAACATTAAAACTAAGCTTTCGTCAGCCCCAGCTTAGGCCTTACCAATTTAGAAAAACCTTTCACTTTATATGTTGCAAAAAGTCAGGGACAAGTTTGGGAGTTCTTACCCAAAACTTAGGAAATGAAACAAGACCAGTGGGCTATTTTTCAAAGTCACTTGATAATGTAACACAAGGCTGGCTGGTCTTCAAGTGGTGGCTGCACAGGCCTCCCAGTAAAAGAAGCTTCAAAACTTATTCTGGCACAGTCTTTGACAGTGATGACTCCACATCAGGTCCAAGAGACCAAAGGCCACCATGGATGCTGTGAGGCTGACTTACTAGATACCAGGCTATACTTGTATACATACTGGAAATAATACTTAAAACCTGTCCAATTTTAAACCCACCTACCCTTGTGCCTGCACCTGACCATCATACATCTGTGTTAGAATATGGCTTCTCAGAGATTATAGATCTCGTTTGTTCTCGCAGACCAGATTTAAAAGATCCCCTATCAAAAATGCAGATGAAAGTCAGTTTACCGGCAGCCCCGGTGGCGCAGCGGTTTGGCGCCGCCTGCAGCTTGGGGCGTGATCTTGGAGACCCCGGATCGAGTCCCGCGTCAGGCTCTCTGCATGGAGCCTGCTTCTCCCTCTGCCTGTGTCTCTGCCTCTCATTCTCTCTCTGTGTCTCTATAAATAAATAAACAAAATCTTAAAAAAAAAAAAAAAAAAAGAAAGTCAGTTTACTGATAGCAGTAGTTTCTGGGATAAGGGAGAAAGAAAAGCTGGATGTGTTATAGTTAGCTTAATTAAAAGCCACTGAGGCAGGGGTGCCTGGGTGGCTCCGTGATTGAGCGTCTGCCTTTAGCTCAGGTCATGATCCCGGGGTCCCAGGATCGAGTCCTGCATTAGGCTCCCCATAGGGAGCCTGCTTCTCCTTCTGCCTCTGTCTCTGCCTCTGTCTCTCATGAACAAATAAATAAAATCTTAAAAAAAAAAAAAAAAAAAAGAGAGAACCACTGAGGCAAAAGCCCTTCCAACAAATATTTGTGCTCAAAAGGTTGAATTAATAGCACTTACCCATGCTCTTCAATTGGTAAAAGGCTAAAAATTAATGTTTATACTGACTCCAAATATGCTTTCCTGGTGCTACATCCCCATGGGGAAATTCGGAAGGAAAGGGGATTATTGTAACTCCCCAGTCAAATACGGGCCTGGAATGAAACTGTACACCTAAGGAGATAGCTGTAATTCATCTTGGAGGACACCAAGGTCATGACTTTAGAATCTAAAGGAAATAATTTGGCAGATCATGTAGCCAAGGAGGCAGCACAAAATAAACAAATATGAAGTCTTATGCCAGTCTTAACTCCAATAAAGTCCATAGCTCCAGTCTACTCAGACCAAGAAATTCACATAGCCCAGGATTGAGGAGATTCAAAAAAATACACAAGACTGGCTTGTTAATGATGAGGGAAAAATCTTTATATCCAAAAATAACCAATGGAAGGTAATACACGGTTTACACCAGGCTACTCATTTGGGTAAAGGTGCTTTAGAACATTTAACTTAAAATACATTTGCTGGAATGAACTTAAGAACTCCAATGAAACAGGTCTGCCTATCCAGTATTATTTGTGCACAAGTAAATCTGGAAGGTGAGTCTACCCTCTCCAACTTTTAAAACCAGTCCAAAGGCATGGAACATATCCAGGAGAGGACCAGTACCTTGATTTCACACAAATGCTTCCTTGCAGAGGCTACAAATTCCTACTAGTGTTTGTTGATACCTTTACTGGAGATGGGTCCAGGCCTTTCCCTGTAAAACTGAAAGAGCCACAAAAGTTTTGTTGTGAGAAATTATTCCTAGATTTGGCCTTCCATGATAACTTCAAAGTGATAATGGCTTTCTTTTACTGCACAAATAACCCAATAAATAGCACAAACTTTAAAAATTAGATATTTTCTACATCCAGCCTGGCATCCACAATCCTCTGGAAAGGTAGAAAAAGTTAATCATACTTTAAAATAGCACCTAATTAAATTTAGTTTAGAGACCCAGGAAAATTCGGTCCCTCTCTTACCAGTAGGACTTCTCAGAATGAGAACTACTCCAAAACAACCTGTAAGACTTAGCTCTTTCATTATATAGAAAGCCATTTCTTATAGTGGACCTGTTGTTAGATGAAAGTTATTATGCTCTATTAAATTATTCACTTGAGACTGGCTTAATTCTTAAGTTACTTCGTGTATATACTGATCACATGCCCCTCAAACCTGATTTAACTGTAACTGAAATTCTACCCCATGTAAGTTCTGGAGACATGGTTTATTTAAAAGATTGGAAGTCAAATACAGAGGGGGACTTAAATCCAAAATGGGAAGGTCCATTTCGGGTCATATTATATACTCCCACTGTAGTAAAATTAGAAGGACACTCTTCATGAGCTCACATATCTAGAATAAAACCTGTACCTCTTTCACAGGACACCCATGAGCAAACTAATGTATCTGCTTATTCCTGTACACCTGTAGCAGATCTCAAAGTCCTCTTCAAATGATGATGAAGGTTGCCTATTTTCTTTTCGTTCTCTGTTCACCTATCTTAACTGACAATGTTTTTTTTTTTTTTTTAAGATTTTATTTATTTATTCATGAGAGATACGGAGAGAGAGGTAGAGACATAGGTAGAGGGAGAAGCAGGTTCCTCAAGGGGAGCCTGATGTGAGACTTGATCCCAGGACTCTGGGATCACACCCTGAGCTAAAGGCTGATGCTCCACCACTGAGCCACCCAGGCATCCCTGACAATTCCTTTCTACAATGGGCACAGTATTAAACTGAACTACAAAGTCAAACAGCTTATTGGATATGTGGAGTTTTGCCCATGTCAAGTACATCCAGGTTTCTCTGGTGGGTTTCCCCTTTACAAGGCACAGATTGGCACTCTGTATATACTTATACTTCAGAAATAATATGTAATGATACCTTGTTTTGTGATAAATCTATCACTAATCAGAATGTTTCTTCTTGGCCCATGATCAGTATGACATGGAATTTACCAGGGCTTAACAAGATTTTTTCATACCCTCAAACTATTAAAATATTGAATGACTTTTGACAAGCCCACAAATTGATGCCCATTGAGTTACAAAATCCTACTTACCAGTATACTGAGGATGGTATTTATCAAATTTGGGATACATACTTCTGCTCATGTCTACCATTGGACAGCTCAGTCAAAAGGCAACTTTTTGCTGGTGCTGGGAGCAAAAAAATCATACATATGATACTTGGGCAAATTGCACACGCCATTTAGGATGGCTATCATTAGAAACATGTTCTCAGGGCACCTGGGTGACTTAGTGGTTGAGCGACTGCCTTCCTCTCAGGTCATGATCCCGGGATCCTGGCCTGGGATCAAGTTCTGCATCGGGCTCCCCGCAGGGAGCCTGCTTCTCCCTCTGCCTGTATCTATCTCTCTCTCTTTGTATCTCTAATGAATAAATAAAATCTTAAAAAAGAAACAAAAAGAAACATGTGATCAAACCACTATACTCTAGCCTACTGATTGGTTTGCTGTAGATTGTTTAAGGTGACCTGGAACCAGATGGCTAGCCCCAGACAGAACCCATCAGTGATGTGAAACTAACCTATGGCCTTGGCTTCCTCCAGGGTGGGTAGGTCATTGCACCTTAGTTTTTGCCTGGATTCATGGGTGAGTTACCAAAACCATTACCAACCCAGCTAATCCTCCCAATTTAAGACAGAGATGGATGCGATCTGTTTTTCATTGGTATGACCATTTGGCATCCATTTTTTTTTTTTTTTTGCATCTGTAGGGCGGGGAAGCATAATTTGGCATATGGAAGCTCTTAATAAATATATCATAAAAGCACTCAATGATTCATAAAACATCATCTCCTTTCTTAATACTGAGGTCACACAAATGTGCAAGTGGTTCTACAAAATTGAATGGCTTTAGATGTCCTAGCAGCAGCACAAGGAGGTACACGTGCCATTATTAAAACAGAATGCTGTGTATACATCCCAAAATATCATAAAAACGTCACAGGACTACTAGAAAATATGAGTGCTCAAATTGAGGCTATACAAAATCCTTCCCTCTCTTTCAACGATTGGTTAAGTTCCTAGTTTGGAGGGGGACTACTTCCGGTCCCCCTGATGTGACCCTTTATAGTTCCGGTCAACTATAAAGGGTCCCTTTGTTGGACTTCTTATAGCTATTTTAATTCAATATTTTTTTGCTTGGTGCTGAGACTCTGTCACTATAGTAACTGCACATCAACAGATGGACCTTTTTACTCAGGGAGATTCATATATGCTGTCTAGCTCAGATTCAGCTGCCTCTGCCTTTTGTAACTCCTACATCCTCAACTGATGTAGGACATGTTGACCCATAGGTAGGGACATCTCTACGCCCTTGTTCGGCAGGAAGAAGTTACAGAAGATAAGACCTTCCACCCTCAACAACCGTAAAGATTTAAGGGTCAAAATTGTTCAGGGGGAAAATGATGAGGAAAACAAAGCAAGAGAAATGTAGCTTAAATTAAATCTCCTTACAGCTTGCAGCATACTGATAGATACCTGAGACGAGAAGAGCCCGACATTCCTCAAGGAGTCATGGCTGCCTTAATGCCCCAATGTTTATATTCTGTTAGACTAAAAGCAACCTTATCTTGACAATAGCTAAATCTTCAAGGTCCTGTAAAACCCTGCTTTCAGCATACAGAAATCCCTTAGAAACTTAGTTCTCTCTACCCCCCTCCCTCCACAAACTAAAAAGTATATAGTCAGTCGCTGCTCACGTTCGCAGGTGCCGCTCTTTCTGCACACAGATCCTGTCCTCATGCAATAATAAAATCACCTTTTTGTACTAAAAACGTCTTAAGAATTCTTTCCTGGCCATTTGCTACTGGACCCAAATTTCAAATCACATCATGCCTATCGATCTAAAGCCTTGATTAAATTCCAGTTCCATTTTGGAGTTGGGGAGGTAATAAGAATACTTCGCAGGTGGCACCATACACTTTGCATTGCAGCACACCAGGAGGCTTACAATGTCCAGTTCTCATTCTTTTTTTTTTTTTTAAGATTTTATTTAATAATTTATTCATGAGAGACACCCAGAGAAAGAGAGAGAGAGAGAGGCAGAGACACAGGCAGAGGGAGAAGCAGGCTTCCTGCAAGGAGCCCGATGTGGGACTGGATCCCGGATCCTGGGATCACGCCCTGAGCCAAAGGCGGATGCTCAACCGCTGAGCCACCCAGGCATCCCCAGATGTCTCGTTCTTAATGATGCTAAGATTGATCGGTGGGTTCGATGGGCTATCTCTTCCTAATGAATTTCTCCATCAACATCTCATCTCGTGGTTTTGCCAACCATCGCTGACCACTGTCTGAAGCAGTTATTTTATTAGGAGTTGCAAAATAGTAATTTTCCTAATTCTAACATTCCTTCAGCATTCTTCAGCTGAGATCGTTTTGAACAGAAGTATCACTATTCATGAGACCATTGACTATGCACAAATAGAATTAATACCTGAAAGGCAAAATACATCTTTATTATTTTCTTTTACACATTTTCAGAGCATCCAATGCTGTTTCTTTTGAGTATCATTATGAATTTGTGACTTTTGTATCATGTATTTTAATCAGTTACAATCTTTCATACTAATGTTCAGTTTGTCCCATCTTAGACCAATGGAAGCACCTTCAAATTGGAACTCGTGTCTTTTTGATATGTTCATATTCATTTTTAACAATGTCCTTGTTTTCTGGAACAAGACATCCCTGGCTCACCTTGTTTATATCCTTTTGCAAACTAGGAATCAGCAATTTCTCCAAAGAGCCCTGGTTTCTGTGATGGGAAATAGTATTTAGAAACCACAATCTAGATGCTAGAAGTGCTCATTGCTACTTAGTTGTCACTGTTTCTAGACATCATTAGTGGACAGAGCTAGACCATTCATAACTTTTTTTAAAGTGGAAAAAGCACGAGTTCACGCTAATATTTCTAATTAAGATTTAAGATTACAGAGTTTGATTCTACAACCAGATTCTGAAGTTTCTGCAAGATTCTGAAATCTAATAGCTTTAATCTGTCCTTAGATTTCAAAGTAGCTGCATCAATATTATAGCAGCAATGAGACTAGTAAATGAAAGTTTAAGATTTTGTGATAGTTCTTTTTACCCTTAGACTATACCCTAATAAAGATACAAATTCAAAATACCTTTTGTAAGATTTGAGTTTCTGTCACCAACTTGATAGCTTTTTTCATTCATTTCAGTTGGTTTTCGAGTTAGCTGTCTTCTAGTGATGTTACTTAGATTATTCCTTTTCCATTTTTGCTGTTGCAAACGATACAGAGTGAAACATTTTTTTAAAGATGTATTTATTTTAAAGAGAGGGAGAGAGAGAGAGAGAGAGGAGGGGCAGAGTGGTGGGACAGAGAATTCTAAGCAGAATTCCTGCTGAATGTGGAGCTTGATGTGGGGCTTGACCTCATGACCCTGAGATCAAGACCTGAGCAGAAATCAAGAGTTGGACACTCAACCAACTTAACCACCCAGGAGCCTGTGAAAGTTTTGTATTTTTTCAAGAAAATTTTCATTAGTTTCCTAAAAGTGAGACTACAGGGTTGTATGATTGTGTATGCCTATATAATTGTGCTAGATACTGTCAAAATCTTTTCTATAAAGTTTGTATCATCTTGCACTCCCTCCATCAAGGTACCCAGGAACCAGCTGGGTAATAACAGGAAGAGGCTTGGATTATTGGAAAGTAGAACCTCGGCGACTGAGGAAGAGGCCACTGCTCAGCCACTGTTTAATACTTCAGGAGCTAGGAAATAAAGAGCATCCAGGAGTAGGAACTCTTCTCAAAGATGGCTTGTGGCACAGATGGCTGTGACACATTGGGAGCCTAAAGGAGACTCCCTAAGGAGCGAGGCCTGAGGCCTATGAGAGGGCAGGGCCCAAGGAGTGCTAGTACCTCCATGGGGGTGTAATGAGGCCGGTTCTAGGAATGCTAAACCAACCGGTGACAAACCAACTGCTGCCCCGGAGTACATCATCATGGCTGAGGTGACGCTGATAGGTAAAGCAGGCAAACAAGGAACAGCAAGTCCTGTCCCCTCTTTCTGATTTTGTTTCTATCATCCCTTGTTTGAAAGAAGCTTAAAAGGTCATCTAGCAAAGAAAATATATGATTTGTAGAGTTCCAGCATCACATAGCAAATTGTAGAGATGGGTTTGGAGGTGAGAGAAGAGATGAAGAGATAGAAGCAAACTGCAGGTGGGTGGGGGGCGGGGGGGGGTGGAAGAAACGTGTTCCTTCCCATTTGCTTCTTGCTCCTGCCAGCATCATCACAGGAATGACCCACCCTTGCAGGAATGAGTGACTTCAGAAACAACAGGTGAGTCCAGTCTGCAGCTTTTCCACATTATCAGGCCAGGCCTGTCACCGCTCTCAAGGGAAACAGCACTGCCCCCTGTACACCTGCCCCGAACCCTGGAACTCTTTCTCCAAGCCTTCAGCTTTCAGAAATTCCATCCTTTTTTCTTTGTTCCCCAGCCCCTGAGATACCTCCCATAGTTACTTCCTCTATGACACTCGAGTGGTCCCTTCTGCCTTTTTAGCTCTTGTTTAGCTCTCTAGTATGTGGCTAACAATTTATAAAATAAGTGTGGTCTCGGGATCCCTGGGTGGCGCAGCGGTTTGGCGCCTGCCTTTGGCCCAGGGCGCGATCCTGGAGACCTGGGATCGAGTCCCACGTCGGGCTCCCTGCATGGAGCCTGCTTCTGCCTGTGTCTCTGCCTCTCTCTCTCTCTCTCTCTCTGTGACTATCATAAATAAATAAAAATTAAAAAAAAAAAATAAGTGTGGTCTCTCTCTTGGCTAGACCCTGACTCATACAATCTCTATCTATGCCAGAAGTCACTTGACAAAAATTCAACACTCATGCGCGATTTTTACAAAAAACACTCAATAAAATAATTGATAGGCAATATTTTAATGTGATTATAAATTATACATAACCAGCTCAAAATCCAGCATCTTACTTATTAGGATAAAACCAGAGGCATTCCCATGAAAATCAGTAACAATACAAGGATACCTAGTCTTCTCACTACCATTTAACATGCTACTTAACGTAGCAGGCATACAATTAACTAGACAAAAGAAAGCAATGAGAGGAATAAGATTTGGAAGGGAAAAAAAGAGGTAAAAGATAGCTTAGTTTTCAGGACATATGTCTGGAAAGTACTACAAACAATGGGTATAATTAACATACAGAAATCAATAATCAACACATATATGCAAATAATAATTAGGTAAGAGAATCAAAGGGTAGGTCCCATTTATGTTACCAAGAAAAAAAATAAAATAACTAAGCATAAACTTATTAAGAAGTAAGTAAAAGTTCTAGGAGGGAAACTTTGAAACTCCCCCTAACGTCTAGAGAGGATGGTAGTGGGGCATAAACACACACACAGACTAATAAAACAGAAAATGGAGAAATAAATTTAAGTGCACATGGAAATACAACATAAAAAAGGGTGGCATTTCAAATCAATAGTGGGAAACATGGACCTTCTAATTAATGGGGGAATCATTTGGAAAAAGGTTGGAATTGCATTCATATCCCATATAATAGAAAAAAATCCACATGAGTTAGAAATTTAAATGTAAGAACACAATGAAACCATGGGTAAATGTTCTTTATACTCTGGAAGTAGGAAAATTGTTTTTTACTGTGACCAAATTCCACCAGCAATAAAAGTTGATAAATTTGGCTACATAAATTGAAAAACAATTTGCAAGGAGGAAAAATAGAAATAAGCAATAGGAAAAAAAAACATAATACTGGAGAGTAACTCTAGGAGGTCCATAGTCTCCAAGTAATAGGTCTGCAGTAAAGAGAACAAAGACTGTCAGGGTGCCAAGCTCTTAATCATTGTATAAACTGTTCCTTTAAGAAGGCCTCTCCATTCAACCCACATTGTTGACATTATGAGTAAGTTCCATGGGACTTTGCACTCCTACAGCAGTTCCTCAAAGTTTGGTCCTGGGACAGTCTGCCCCAGGATAATCTGAAGTGTTTGTTAAAAACACTGAGTCTACCCTTTCATTTGTCAGACATTATCTAAGCAAGCTTTTCTACCTAGGCACAATAGAATTTGACTTGTCACTTGAATACAGTAAGCTATGTTCATTGATCTTATCAGATCTGAATAGGATTCCTTACTTTCTACTAGTATAGTAAGTGATTTTTAAAATAAAGTTAGAAAAACCAAATTTAAAAGAGCCTGAAAGGTTAAGCCCCTCAGTCAAGTCATCAGATTACACAGAATGGAAATAATACAGAAACTGATACCTAACAGGTAATTCTGAAGTGTAAGAATGAAGGGTCCCAGAAAACTGGCCAAGGGCACAAGGCAGCTTTTAGAATCTTCTAGGTGTTCAAATATATTGGATGGTTTAAAAACACAACAAAACAAGATAGCTTGGTATGCAACAAGATAACCAATGCAAAAATATTTACAACACATTTTATTTGGTTAAAAGGTTAACAGCTTTTACTTAGTTAAAGGCTGTCAGGTCGAAAGAAGCTTACAAAAACAGGAACATAAGTTATAGGATGACCAAATGACTTCAGAAGCTTAATATTACAAAATAGCTATCTTAAACACATATATGTAAACATAAGAATGGATAAATTAATACTCATGAAAAGGAGGAGCAGAAAAAAGCTTCCATTGTGCATTCATTTCGTCTTCTGGAATCTTGTTATATCCCTGTTTTGACTTGGTATGGTTTGAATTCAAAAAAACCAGAATCCATAAATATATCTTATCTTCTCATCTTCCTGCAAAGTAGGAAAAAAAAAGGAAGATGAAACATACTGACAACTCAAAGCTGATGCTTTTGCTATGAAGCATGGAGAAGAAAATTGATGCATCATATATCTGGAATACTCTATGATAGTAGGAATTACAAAATAAGGTTTAAGAAAAATTGACCAGCTTAGATTTTTACGTTTTACTATATATTTCTTTTTTATTATGAACTGCAGCATACATAGAATATATGAAAATGTACAACTTAAAAACAGTAATTAAATGATGTGCTTATCACCTAGGTAAGAAATAAAATACTACCACACCTCAGAAGCCTCAAGTGTGCCCCTTTCTGATCACATCCCTGTTGTTCCCCAACAAGTAACTGCTATCCTGAACTGTGCTCATCTCTTCCTTGCTTTTCTTCATAGTTAAGTTGTTTTTCTAAACACCTTTATTCATTTCCAAGTCTCTCCTTCACTGAAACATTAAATACTCACACTTTACATTCTGTATCTAATTCTATCAGTTGTTTCTGCTGGTACCTGTTCGTTTACTGTGATCTGTTTATTTCCCTGGGAATTCTACCTGTGGAAAATTTGTTGAGGACTGAGAACTCTAGAAAATATTTGCATTTGCTTCTGATGGACAACAGGGGGCACTACAATTCATGGACTAATACAATTTTTCAGCTTAAGGTTTTCTGTGACTTCCAGATAATTGTAAATTCCAGCTGCAATGCATGAGAGTTTGATTTTGATTATGAATTCTCAGAAGATTTCTTTCCTTCTCAATTCAGTGCCAGAATTATTTCCTGGGGCTTAAAAAAGCTGATGGGAAGGTTATTTTTAGTTTGCTCTCCTACTGAGAGGGTAGCTCAACTTTATTGAAGGTGATCTACTATTAGACTTTATTTTAGCTAAACCCTGGGATATACCTTCTGCCCCAGCCCCATAATACTGTGAATTCAATACTTAGGTTCACCTCGTTTGGTAAATGCCTTCAGGCAAAAGCCAGTCTCAGAGTCCACCTACCTTTTCTGTGTTCTTGCTCTCATTCAGTCTCTGATAAGAGCTTGCTTTCTTCTTCTCTTCTAGCTAATAGATATGTTTGGGGGGTGGTGGGGGTGGGGTGGGGTTTGGCTTTTGTTTCCTTATAATGAGAGGCAGCCTTCTCACTGATGAAGAAATTATGAATAAGTAAAGCAAAAATGAACGCTGTGGTTTTGAATCAGAGGTTATCAATATATAAACTCATCATGGATTCTACTTAATATACAGATAGAGAAATATAAAAGTGCGTGTATGCATGGATTAGTATGCATGTGTATGTTTCCTAGCTCTGTCGGCTGAGAGGACCTAACTAACAGCAATATCCCCTGGTATTGGTGGTGGTGGCCAGACCCTAAGAAGGATCCCTGCCACCACACTCAGGATGATGTTCATGCTCTTGTATAACTGCCTCTTTAAGGAACTGTGACTCAATCTAACCAATAGAAGACAGCAAAGGTGATAGAATGTCTCACTTCTAAGATTACGTTTCATTTTATAGTAATCTATCTGCTAAAGGATTTGCTCTAGAGACTTTCTAGCTAGCTTTGAAATAAGTAGCCATTTTGGGAGGCCCACTTGGCAAGGAGCTGAGAGTGGCCTCTAGGAGTTGAGGATAGCCTCTAGCCAACAGCAAGAAGCTGGGGCCCTCAGTCCTGTAACTACAAGGAAATATACTTGTGTGATTTATTTATTTATTCATGAGAGACACAGGCAGAGACATAGGCAGAGGGAGAAGCAGGCTCCACGCAGGGAGGACTTGATCTCCGATCCCGGATCCCAGGATCATGACCTGAGCCATAGAGTACCTAATTCAGTGTGCTAGTCCAGATTCCTGGCCCTCAGAAATGGAAAGAAGAAATGGATGTTGTTTTGGGCTATTAGGTTTATAGGTAACAACTGTTGTGCAGCAATAGCTAATATATACATAGTATATATACTATGTACATACATATATATAGTATATATATTATATACATAGTACAAATAACTAATGCCCAGATCTTGGTTTCTAAACACAATTCTTCAGGGGAACTGGGTTCTTTGCAAAAGTACCTGATTTGGTGGCTGGGGCAGGAAAAACACTAAGATAAGCCTGGAACATCTTGTGTCAGAAAAGAAGTGCTCAAAATATTATGAAGTCTTGTTGAAAGAACACAGAAGGAAGCCACCCTGAAGGAACTCCTAATTGCCAAGCTGGAATAATCTGGGCAATGGAATAACTATTGATAGTATTAGATTTTAACTGATAGAATAAACACAAATAACTAATTAACTAACTAACTAACTAACTAAATAAATAAATAACTAAATAAGGAAGGGAGGGAGGGAGGGAGGGAGGGAGGGAGGGAGGGAGGGAGGGAGGAAAGGAAAGAAGGAGAGAGAAAGGACAGCTCTTCCTTACAGAATTCTAATAAATGCTGAAGGAAAGAGAGAAACAGAAAGCCACTATTAGGCAGAAATATAACTGTTGCAGGCAAGATCCATCAATGGATGCTAAAATTAGCAAGCAAATGTTTGATGAAAAATAGGATGCATGGTGACAAATAAGATCCCCCAGTGTCCATTAACTATAAAGGAAAAGATGGTAATTTACTGTGAAAAAAGCCCAGTAGACACCATGGTCCTCAATCAAGTGATCCAAGTTAACATTATTGAGACATCCTGACATGATAAACCCCTTAAAATGATGCAAATGGCACACCATTTCTGTAGAATTCTTGCCAAAAATGCGTAACTGCTTTGTAATGATGAAAAAAAACATCACACACACACAAAAAAAGAAAAAACATCAGACAAAACTGAGGGATATTCTACAAAATAATTGACCAATAGTCTCCAAAAGTGTCAAAGTCATAAAAGGAAAGGAAGAAATGAAGAACTGTCATAGGATGGAGGAGGCTAAGGAGAAACAACAACGATATGCAAGGTGGGATCCTGGATAGGATTCTAAAACAGCAAAGGATGTTAATGGACATCTATAGTTTAGTTAATAGTATTATACCAATGCTAATTTTCTAATTTTGATCATTGTACTGTGGGTAAGGTGCTAAAATAAGGGAAAGCTGGGAGAGGAATCTTTGTGCTATTTTTATAACTCTTTGCTAAGTCTAAGTTTAGTTTAATATAAAAAAATTTAACTCTCAACTCAATTAAAAAAAAAAAAAAGACAACCAATTTAAAAAAGGGAAAAAGATCTGAATAGACTGACCTCCCTACCTCCCTCCTTTCTTCCTTTCTTTCTTCGCTTCCTGCCAGCGTGAAACCCAATTCGGGACTTGAACTCACAGCCTTGAGATCATGACCTGACCTGAGATCAAGACTCGGACACTTAACTGACTGAGCCTTACACTCTTACATTTGTGTAAGAAGATACACAAATGGCCAATGAGTACATGAAAAGATGCTCAACATCATCAGTTATCAGAGAGCTTCAGGTCAAAACTTTCTTTTTTTTTTTTTATTTATTAGGTCAAAACTTTCATATACTACTTTACACCCACTTACTATGGTTAGAATCATCAAAAAGCCAAATAACAACAAGTGTGTTGGCATGGAATTAAAGAAATCAGAACCGTCATACATCATTGGTGGTAATGTAAAATGACAGCAGCTTTGGAAAATAGTCTAAGCAGTTCCGCAAATGATTAAACGGAGTTACCATATGACCCAGGAATTCCATAAGGAGGCATATGTCCAAGAGAAAAGAAAACCTATGTAGACACAAAGACTTGCAAATGATATTAACAGCATTATTCATAATAACCAAAAGATGGAAACAACCAAACATCCTTTGACAGACAAGTGGATAAACAAAATGTGGTTATTATCTATACGACAGAATTTAATTCAGTCCTATAAAGAAATGAAATACTATATATAATGAACGGATAAACCCTAGAAACATATGGTAAGTGCAAGAAGACAGTCACAAAGACCACATATTACATGATTCCATTCATATGAAATATCCAGAACAGGGAAATCTATTGAGATAGGAAGTGGGTGAATCGTTGCTTAGGGCTGGGGGCAGGGTGGTGGGTATGGGAATGACACACAAAGGGCATGGGGTTTCTTTCTGAAGTTTTATGATGATAGGTATGGTATGTGAATTACAGCTTGACAGTTATTTTTTTTTAAAACCACTTGATCTTTTATTTCATTTTGTTTCTGTTTTACCCTCCTTTGTATTGCTATCCTGGGTGTGTGTGTGTGTGTGTGTGTGTGTGTGTGTTTTAAGACTTTATTTTTTTAGAGCAGTTTTAGGTTTGCAATACTATTGAGAGGGAGGTACAGAGATTTCCCCCATGCCCTCTGCCCTTACCTGTACACAGCCGTCCCCACTGTCAATTACTCACAGGCATTGTATATACTGGATCAAGGATGAATACACACTAACACATCACAATCAGTTGAAGCCTATGGTGTACTTAGGGTTCCCTCTTGGTATTGTACATTCTAAGGGTAGGGACAAATGTGTAATGACATGTATCTATCATCATAATATCAGAGTATTTTCACTGCCCTAAAAATCCTCCATGTTCCACCTAATTCATCTGTCTCCTCTATCCCTACCAGATAACAGTGATCTTTTTCCTGTCTTCATAGCTTCACCTCTTCCAGAATGTCATATACTTGGAATTATACAATAAGTAGTTTTCTCAGATTGGCTTCTTTTACTTAGTAAACTGTATTTATGGTCCTCCTTGTCTTTTCATAGCTTGGTACCTCAATGCTTTTTAGCTTTGAGTAATACTCCATTGTCTAGATATATCATAGTTTATTTCTCCATTCACCTACTGAAGGACATTCTTGGTTGCTTACTGGTTTTAGTAATGTGAATAAAGCTGCCATAAATATCCATGTGCAGATTTTTGTGTGGACATGTTTTCCCCTTTGGGTAAAGACCAAGGAGTGTGACAGCTGGACTGTATGTTAAGGGTACCTTAAGTTTTGTAAGACCACCAAGCTGTCTTGCAAAATAGCTGTATCCTTTGGCTTTCCCACTAGCAGTGCTCCATACCTGTTATTGCTTCAAAATATCTGTCAGAACCACCAATGCCTTTCATCTTATAAAAGAAGTAAATACTGACACAATGCAAAGGATAAGAAAATTTAAGGATAATTTTCTCTCTTTTTGAAAATATGATTGGTTTCTGCAAAACAGGCTCCTTCATTTATTCTTTTAAAAAGTGAGATTTTCCATAGAACACATGTAAAAGGCATTTGGACATTTTTTGAAATAATTAAGGGAATTTGAATAGGGATTGGCTACTGGGTAGTTGACAGTAAGAAATTGTTGCTAATTCATTGTTGCCAGATAATTGAGTGATTACTGTTATCTAGTTTTGTTAAGAAGTTCCTTTTTAAAAGAGATACACACAGAAGTATTTTTGGAATTAAATGACCCAATATTAGGGATTTGTTTTAAAAATGCTACAACAAATAAGGATAGATAAAATATATAAGGCAAAATACTGGTAACAGTTGAAGCTCAGGATGGATAAGTAGGAAGAGTACTATTTTCCCTTTGTTGAGGTTTGATATATTTTTTAAAGATTTATTTATTTTAGAGAGAGGGAAAGAGTACATACACGCATGGGGACACATAGGGGCAGAGGGAGAGAGAATCTCAAGCAGACTCTCCGCTGAGCACGGAGCCCAACTGGGGCTCGGTCTCACGACCCTGAGATCGTGGCCGAAACCAAAATCAAGAGTTGGACACTTAATTGACTGAGCCACCCCAGCACCCTGTGTTTGAAATTTTAAAAAAGAGAAAGAAAAAGACTATTATTCTTTAAGGCCAAAGAACAAATAAGCCACTTTGAATTCCTCTAGGGAACAAGGTAGAGTACAAATGAAGACAAGAGACATAGAAATAGTGGTTTGCAAATCATAGGCAACAAAGTTGTTTTACAAAGCCCGTTTAAAGAATAAAAGAAGACATTTCTTCAAATCTTACCCAGATTATACTGTGATTATTGTATGTCAAAAATATACCGATATTGAGAAGCGTTCAAACACTAATTCATCAGGCAGGAATTTCTTTTAAAGCACATAATTTATAATATCACACTGAAATCACTTTAATATCACTGAAATACTTACCTTTTGAGATTTGGCTCCTTTAAATAGAGAGGCGTACACCTTCTTCTCCGGCTTGGTAGCTCTAAAGATGGATTTTCTGACTTATTTTCAGCTTTAGCAGCATTATTTGAAACAAAATTGGTATTTGTCAAGTCCTGTAGTGTTCTACAACCTGCAAAGAATATTATTTTCACAAATATTTATAAATGTGGGATATATGGGATATCTCTATATAGAAATAGATATGGGATATAGTGGTTTACAAATTGCTGGTAGCACATTTTTAAATATAACAATAATCAAGCTATAATTTTAAATACTATAATAGCAATGAAATTATTTGTGAATAAGTTTTTCTCCTCAAAATGAGGGGAAAAGAGACTTAAAATTTTAAACTATCAAAGTAGATTATAACATTTTTATTCTGAAATCACATATAGGCTGATAAAAATTCTTTATAGGTCAACTCTAGTCACAGAATCATACAAATTACTACACATTCATTCAACATTTGTATCGACTGCTTACTCTATGAAAGGTACCATGAGGAATAGAGATGCAAGATGGCTGACCAGTCCTCTATCATGTACTAGAACTCTGGATTTTTGCACTTTTGCTATAGTATGCGTTTTATGTGGAATAGCCTTATCAAATCCTAGTGCTAACTTGAAAAGAAATCTGTACCCTCATGTTCATAGCAGCATTATGTATAGTCAAGACATAGAAACAATCTAAGTGTCCATGGATGGATGAACGGATAAAGAAGTTGTGGCATGTGTGTACATGTATATTAATATTATATGCATATTACTCAGACATAAAAACATGAGGAAATCCTACAATTTGAGATAACACAGATGGATCTTGAAGGCATTATGTTAAGTGAAATAAGTCATATACAGAAAAACAAATACTGTAGGATCTCATTTATATCAGGGAACAATACAAAACAAAATAATCAAAACCAAAAACCCAAACCCAGAAAAAGAGATCAGACTTGTGATTACCAGAGGTGACAGAGGGTGGAGAAAGGGGGGAATAAGAAGAAAGCAGTCAAAAGGTAAAAATGTCCAATCATAAGACAAATAAGTACTAGGGATGCAATGTACAACCTGATGACTACAGCTAACACTGCTTTCTGATATATAAGAAAGTTAAGAGGGGGCGCCTGGGTGGCTCAGCTGAGCATCTGACTCTTGACTAGGCACAGGTCATGATCTCAGGGTTGTGAGATCAAGCCCCGCACTGGGCTCCGTGCTGGGTGTGGAGCTTGCTTAGGATGGATTCTCTTTCTCCCTTTCCCTCTGTTCCTCAACCCCACACCCTCTCTCTCAAAAAAAAAAAGTTGAGAGTAAATCCTAGGAGTTCTCATCACAAGGAGAAAGCTTTTTTCTTTTCTGTTTACTGTATCCATATGACATGATGGATATTATCTGAACCTGCTGTGGTAACCATTTCATAATACATGTAAATCCAATCATCATGCTGTATGCCTTAAAGTTATACAGTAATGTCAATTATTTCTCAAAATGGGAAAAAATTTCTAGTATTCTACATACATATATATTCAAATGTTAAGTCACCCAGTAGAAAATTTTGACTGATATGGGAAAGTCCAACGTCATAAAATTTCTAATAATGAAAGAATATCCTTTGGATGTATAAGGGGAAAAAATGGGATAAGTAATGTTACATACAGCATGACTTCAGGCATATATTTAAATTCCATAGATTGAACTCTGTATGCACATGCCAAAATGCTGACTGCAGTTCTTCTGGGTGATTGTTTTTCCTACAATTTCCTGATTTTCTACTTTCCATTTTCTGCAATGAGTATTATTTTAATAACTGGGAGAAAATAAAAAGTAAACACTAAAGATAAAAATCCTACCTATCCTTTAGGGCCTAAAATGCTATCTATGTATTTCATGTCCTCTTGTCCAAATCACTCCCAATATATGTGTTAGCACATGTATGCTTTTATTAGAGCATTTATCACATTTACCATCTATTTGTTGTTTGCTATTTTGAAACATGCATTCTGAGGAAAGGGAGTTGATATTACTGATTTTTTAATCCTCTAAAACTCCAAATCAGACAACTTTGTGGTAAAGGCCAAATCTGTTTTTTAGGTTTTAAATATTCAAGACACTACTCTGCTATCTTTCCTAAAATAGTACACTTTCTTTAAAATTTTTTATAGTTTCTATATACCAGGTTACACAGCTAAATACTGTTTTTAACTCCATAAAAATATCAGTTATAACAAAATACTTTACTGGTTTGAAAAAAGAAAATACTTCTAAAACTTGATCATTTCAGCCATTAACCTACCTATTCCTGATTTTTGTGTTCTCTGGTTGAATTTCATCCCTTTCATCTTCTCATGTACATCACCACTTATTTGAAAGATTGGTGAGCTCTCCAGGGCAAAATTTTCTTTTATCATCAAATTTTTACTAGGAGAAATACTCAGAGGCACTGAATCCTCATGAGCACTCTTAAAGGAAGAATCTTGTATGTTAGGCGAATATACCTGAGAAAAAGCTTGAAATGTCTTTGTGTAAAACTCTGGCTTCATTTTGACAACTTCCTCATTTTCTGAAATTTTTTCCTTAGCATCTTGTCCAGATTCAACTGATATTCCCGGGTCAGTGTCAGATATTATCTGCATTACCTTATGGCTATCTGAAGAAGGATAGATGATCTTCTTTTTCTTTGATTTAGATGACGTTTTGTTTACTTTTCTGACTTGGCACTCTTCTTCTTTTACCACTTCCACAAAGGGGTTATCTCTTTTTTCATTCAGAGTTGTAGGGCTTTGCTTCAGATTCTCCTGTAGGTCCATGTGCTTATCAGGATCAGAATCTGCTTCATTAGTAATATATTTTAAACCTGATTCTAAGGAGACAGATGTCTGTAAAGAATCTGGTAACTGTGAAATACATTTTTTTTTACCTTTTGCCAAAATCTTTGACTTGCCTGATAATTCTTTCCCATGCTTTTTAACTAATTTATAAGGATTTGAATTTTGGTCACAATTTTCCTTTTCATTATTATCTATTTCCATAGAGTATCCACTGATAATACTTTGGCATTCAAGTCTTTGTTTAGATTTATTTACTTGAAAAGCAAGATCTTTTGTATAGCTTTCTTGATCCTGTACATCTTTATCATTATCCCCATATATTTCATACCTTTCAGAAATTATTGCTGTCTTCTGATTTACTTTCTGCCTAAGTTTCTTATTTTTTGATTCATTTTGCTGAGAAGGTTGCTTATCAGTCACATGCTTTTTCAAACCCAACACATTCTGTGCCTCATAATCATATAGATTTCCATTACTGGGAGTGGGAAGACAAGCTGTTTGTAATTCACTTGTGACTTCCAGGTTTTTAGAAATAGTTTCTTTACCTGTTTGATTTAGAGAAAAGAAGTTACTTTCTTCTGGGTCATGAATACCTTTTTTTTTAAACTCATTTGCCCGGTTCATTTCCACAATTATTTCTGTCTCCCGACTTACTTTCTGCCTAAGCCTCTTATTTATTTTTGATTCATTTTGCTTTGTAGGTGGCATATCGGTAACAAGCTTTTTCACCCCCAAAATGTTTTGAGTCTCATAATGACATAGGTTCCTATCACCTCTGTTGGAAGGATCGGCTTTCTGAAACTCATCTGAGTCTTTTAGGTTTTCAGGGATGATTTCTTTTTCCTTTTGGTTAAGAGGAAGTAAGTTATCTTTTTCTGGGTCTTGTGTACCTTTGTCATCATTCTCATATATTCGGTTGATTTCAGAAATTATTTCTGTCTTCCGACATACCTTTTGCCTAAGCTTCTTACCTATTTTTGATTCATTTTGACAAGCAGGTTGCATACCACAGACATGCTCTTCTACTCCCAGAACATTTTGAGTCTCATAATCATATAGGCTTCCACTATCTTTGGTAGAAAGGGCAGGTGTTTGGAACTCACTTGGGTCTGTTAGATTTCCAGGGACGATTTCTTTATCCTTCTGGTTTAGGAAGAAAGAATTACCCTTTTCTGGGCAATACACATTCTTATCATTACCTAAATGATTCACTTCAGAAATTATTTCTGTCCTCCGATTTACTTTCTGCCTAAGATTATGAACTTTTGATTCATTTTGCTGAACAGGGTACACATCAGTGATCTGCTTTTGCAAATCCAATACATTTTGGATCTCACAATTATACAAATTTCCATTATCAATGGTGGAAAGAGCAGGTTTTTGAAACTCATCTGAAGCTTTTAGGTTTCTAATAATTTCTTTATTCACTTGGGTTTGGAAGGAGAAGTTACCTTCTTCTGGGCCATGCACAACTTTAGCACTATCCCTATATATTTGGTTTGTTTCAGAAATTATTTCTGTCTTTCGATTTATTTTCTGCCTAAGCTTCTCATTTATTTTTGATTCATTTTGCTGAGCAGGCTGCATATCAGTGACATGCTTTTTCAAATCTGACATATTCTGGGCCTCATAATCATATAAACTTTCATTATCTTTAGTGGAAAGATCAGCTGTTTGAAATTCACTTGTGACTTCTGGGTTTTCAGAAGTGGTTTCTTTATTCTTTTGGTTTGAGAGTAAGTTATCATTTTCTAACTTAGAAATCACAGTCTGTCTAGAAGCTTTACTTTTATGACAAGCTAGAGAACTCTGACCCATACTAAATTTACTCTCCTGATGGAATTTATCTAAACTTTGAGAGAAAGAGTATGCTTCTTCTTGCTCATTTGTTACATGTATTTTCTTTTTTTTATTACACTGTGTAGTTTGTCTCTTATCTTGATCAAAGTCATCATGAAGGGTTACTTTCTTCAGTATGTTCAACTGAGTCAGCTGCTCAGTATTGAACATAAAATTTGGATCGTCTGAATCCCCTTTGCCATTCAAGATAACTGATCTTTTTTCTGGTCCATTTTCAATCTTTTCCTCAATATTGATATCTGAACTATTTTTAAATGGTCTCTTTGATCTTTCTCTCTTTTTTTCAGAGCTTGAATCCCTCACTTTTCTGAAAGTTTTTATTTCACAATCATTTGATTTTTTATTGCTTTTATTTTTAGTGCCCGTTGAAACTGTAACAATTTTGCTTATTTCACTAGCAGTTAAATCCATGTCAGCATCATACACAGTTTTCTGCAACTGAAAGTCATCACTACCTTGAAATGGATTCTTGTACTCTGCAGTAGGTTCGCTTGTCGACTCAGATGAGACAGGAAGCCATTGGATGTTTCCTTGCATTTCAATATTCTTTTCATTAGTATGATCATTTATCTTATTATTCCAATTTAATTCTGGACTTGAAATGTGTTGTTGATCTAAATCTGTCATATGAGGACTGACAGGATTATTTAATTCCTGAGATAATACATGTTTCTTCCTTTCAGTTACATTACTGAGAGATGGCTTCTCCTTTCTGTGGCTGATCGACTGGGCATTTTTCACCTCACTCATTAGAGAACTAAGGGAATTTTGGTCTGAGTGGAAAAAATAAAGGGAAAGAAAATTTAGAAGTAATGACAATGAATTTGTTATTTTAAACAAACAGAGCAAAAATCAAGCTGTTTCACAGAAAGGATTCTGATAATGTATTCTGTTCAGATACTTACAAAGAATCTATGCTGATAAAAATAAAGTAGAAATGACCAGAGTATTCATAAGTTACATTTTACATTGTATTTATGGACAATATATATTAAGAATTCACTCTGCCTTGGCCCCAACAGTAGAGTGGAACACATCTGATGGTAGAGCCACTAACTTACATTTCTAAAGTCAGAGGAGGCCAGCAAATGAACCCAAATAACAGTGATAAGTCTGACAAGTATTACTATTGAAAGACAATCAGCAGGCAACTAAAGTTTATATAAATTATACATACACACATAAATTTTTATAAAGGAAAAACAATTCTAAGCTCTAAATCAAATATACTTATGGTTCTATAATCCAATCTGCAAATCTATGATAAATACATAAGCCAGACTCCCCTGAAGGATTATTTTAGAAATAACTATGTAAATAAAACGTAAGTATCATCATTTCCTCTGGCTCAACTATTACCCAGGCTCAAGTTTTTGCTTTGGCTTTGATCCTGAAAAAGTAACAAAATCTATTTAGGTCCCTCCAATTTTTTTTTTTTTTTTTTTTTTGTCTATGAAAAGGAGAAGATGAAACTAAGTAAATATATGGCATCTTTCAATTTGTAAACTAAAAAGATACCAAGAAAAGCTCTTTGGGCTGACTCTATTTTTTTAAAAAAAGATTTTATTTATTCATGAGAGACACAGAGAGGCAGGACACAGGCAGAGGGAGAAGCAGGCTCCATGCAGAAGCCCGACATGGGACTCGATCCCGGGGCTCCGAGATCACGCCCTGGGCCCAAGGCAAGCACTAAACCACTGAGCCACCCAGAGATCCCAAGGCTGACTCATTTTTAAATACTGCTCGCAGAATAACAGCATTAGGCCACTGTGGATCTGATATTTATCAGCATGTTTATTTAAAAATTAAATTTTTCAGGGGGACCTGGGTAGTGGCTCAGCGGTTGAGAATCTGCCTTTGGCTTGGATCATGATCCCAGGCTCCTGGGATCGAGTCCCACATCAGTCTCCTGGTGATGAGCCTGCTTCTCTCTCTGCCTGTGTCTCTGCTTCTCTCTATGTTTCTCATGAATAAATAAATAAAATCTTAGAAAAAAAATAAAATACAATAAAAATTAAATTTTTCACCAGTAGTTTTAAATGATGGGAGTTAGCAAATCTATAACATAAGAGAGCTACCTTATTAACTGTTTATAAACCATGGGCCTCAAGCAAAAAAGTCTGATGAATATAACTTTTTAATATTGATATTAAAATTTTTTTAAATCTCACCTTTGGGAAACATATCAAAAATAGAAAAAATGTCTGAATCATCTAAACCACACATATTATGATTATTTTCTTTAAGAAGTAACAATTACAAATCATACTGACTTGATAAAGGTTGCCCTGTTGATACCGAAGAGGGAATATCAGGTGATATCTTTGATATAGCACTGTCATCATATTGCATTTTCTCTTTCTCTTTATCATCATCATCATCATCATCATCATCATTTGAAGTTAATGGAACCCTAAATGCAGGTGGAAATAAATGACGAGTTTTGTATTTTACAAAAATTAATTAGAAAATTACATAGATAGTTCTTTTTATATGCCATTTATTTAAGATCCAACCACAAGCCCACTCTGGTATCTTTTTATGTTCAATGAAGACAATTATAGGTAGGAAAGAGATAGTTTCTAATAGTATAGAACTTGGAATAAAACAGGAATGCTACTTACCTCAGAGCCCCAGTGGCCTCAAAAAGAGATAAATGATATAACCACTGGTTGGGCTACTAAGAGTAATAATACTAATGAAACGAATAAACTTCAAACATACTAACAAATACTCATATAATATTTATAGCTTTCTTACAGTTAATTTTATAGAATAACCAAAAATTTTTCTATAGTTTCAATAAGTACAGTTGTATGTAAAGTTAAGTGTGAACTAAAGTTTCCTATGTGCCAAAAGGTATTCATGTAAACTAAGGCCATATTCCTAGAGTAGTTAAATCTATTTGGCTGCAGGGGGATATAAACAGACAGAAATAATTAAACTGACCTTGAATTCAAAGAATGAGGATTAACATCCCCCAAAGACAAAGATTTTGTCTTAAATGCCAAACAAATTTAAGAGGTTATGTTTCTGATAATGGCTGAATAGCTATTTTTGAATCAGCCCTATCAAACATAATGACTATAAATTCTGGATAAAATATTTTTAAAAACTACCTAAAGTAACTGGAGAGTAAACAAAAAGCAAATAAAGAGCGAGTGATACTTTAAAAAAAAGGTGAGTTTACAACCTCAGCCAGTGCCACATTTTTAAAAAGTTAGAAATCTATATTCTTACTGATTCAAGGTAAGAATTAAAAACAATTAAGACAGATGCAAAAGTATGTGTGATGGGGAAATAACAGGTAGAGAGGGGAGACCCAAATTTTGTGTGTAAATTGTTCCCCTCCCCATCTCTGGCTGACCCAAAGATCATACATATGTGAGGAAGATTCCAAGCAGGCCAGCTAAGGATAAAAGAACTAAAATGAGATTTCATATGTTGCCACTTACAGGAAAATAATAAGTTTGAGTTCAGACAAGGTAATTGCCTAGTAAAATAAAACACAAATTTGTTGGAGGAACACACCTGAATCCAGACTTTCTATAACATAGGACTCACATGTCCAGCATATAATCCAATATTATTCAAAATATAATGCAACAGGAAAAAAGTGTTCAAACTCAAGGGAAAAAGATAACCAATAGAGAATGTTCCTGATATAAAACACTCATGAAAATATGCTCAAATGAAAATATTGAGCATGAAAGAATTCTCAATATTATTAATATTATCAAGGAAATCAAAATCAAAATGAAATACCACTTTATACCAACTAGATGGTTATAATCAAAAGCATAGATAATAACAAGTATTGGTAAGGATGCAAAGAAACTGTGACCCTAATACTTCGCTGGTGGAAATGTAAAACAACGCAGCAGCTTTGTAAAATGGTTTGGCACCACCTCCAAAAGTTATACAGTTATATGACTCAGTAATTCTACTTGTTGGCATAAATTGAAAACTATGTCCACACAAAAACTTTTACATGAATGTTCATAGCACCACTGTTCAGAATCGTCAAAAAGTAAAAATAGCACAAATGTTCATTAACTGAATGGATATACAAAATAAGATACGCAAACAACAGAAATTTTTTTTTAAGATTTTACTTATTTATTCATGGAAGACACAAAGAGGCAGAGACACAGGCAGAGGGAGAAGCAGGTTCCATGCAGGGAGCCTGATGTGGGATTTGATCCTGGGACTCCAGGATCATGACCTGGGCTGAAGGCAGGTGCTAAACCGCTGAGCCATCCAGGGATTCCCAAAAAACAGAAACTTATTCAGTCATAAAAAGGAATGAAATAGTAACACATGCTACAAAATGAATGAAACTTGAATAAAGGATATAATAACGAGCAGACGGGGATCCCTGGGTGGCTCAGCGGTTTAGCGCTTGCATTAGGCCCAGGGCCTGATCCTGGAGTCCTGGAATCGAGTCCCACATCAGGCTCCCTGCAAGGAGCCTGCTTCTCCCTCTGCCTGTCTCTCTGCCTCTCTCTCTCTCTCTCTGTGTCTCTCATGAATAAATAAATAAAATCTTAAACAGAAAAAAAAGTGAGCAGACACTAATGAAATATGAAAGAAAAATTGACAAAAAATATCAATTAAACTGGGACACCTAGGTGGCTCAGTGGTTGAACATCTGCCTTCGGCACAGGGCATCATTCCGGGGTCCTGAGATCAAGTTCCATATTGGGCTCCCCATAGGGAGCCTGTTTCTCCTGCCTCTTTCTCTGTGCCTCTCATGAATAAATAAATGAAATCTTAAAAAAAAAAAAAAAAAATCAATGAAACCAAAAGCTGAGTCTCTAAAGGAATCAATAAAATTGACAATAATATAGCTAGCTTGATAAATTAAAAAAAAAGAGTGATACAAATTACCAATATCAATGATGAGAGAAAAGAACCTCACTACAGATGTCACAGGCTTTAAAAGAATAATAAGGGTATATTATAAACAACTTTATGCCAATAAACTTGACTGCCTAGAAGAAGTAGATGAATTTTTGGAAAGACAATTTTTTTTTTTAAGATTTTATTTACTTATTCATGAGAGACATGGAGAGAGAGAGAGAGAGAGAGAGAGAGACATAGGCAGAGGGAGAAGCAGGCTCCATGCAAGGAGCCTGATGTGGGGCTCCAGGATCACGCCCTGAGTCAAAGGCAAACGCTCAACCACTGAGCCACCCATGTGTCCCAACACAAGTATTTTCTAAATTGACTTGAAAATAATAGAAAAAATCTGAAAAGCCTTATATTTATTTAAGAGATCAAATTAATAATTAAAAACTCAGGTCCAAATATGTTCTCTCTTTAATTCTTTCAAACATTTAAGGAAGAAATCCCAGTTGTACACCCTTTCAAAAAATGGAGAAAGAGGGAATGCTTCTAATCTTGTTTTACAAAGCCAGCACAACTCTTATTAAAACTCATCAAAGATACAGTAAGAAAATTATAGACCAATATCCCTTATAAATACAGATAAAAAAATTTAAAGAAAAAGTTATCAAATCCTATCCATTAATATATAGTAAGAATAATACACCATGACCACGTAGAATTTGAGATAGAAGTTTGTTTTAATGCAAATAAACTGAAGTCACCACACTGACAAATGAAGTAGATCTCAATTTTTTAAAACTAAGTAGAATAAAGGAAATAATAAAGAGCAGTCACCAATGAAACATGAAATAGGAAAAAAAACTGATAAAAAACATGGATGAAACCAGATATAAAGGAGAAAAGTCATGATTATCTCCAGATACAGAAAAAAAAATTGACATAATTCAATATAAATTCATTATAAAAACACTAAGCAAACCAGAATAAAGAGGAAAGTTTTTCTTCAATTTGCAAAAAAGGTACTAACTTTTCAAAAGAAAAGACAGATGCCACAGACAATAAAATAACACTTTTAAATTGCTAAAAATAATTCCCAACTTAAAATTTTGTAATTGCAAACATACTCCAGAAATGAAGATGAAATAAGTATGTTCCTAGAAAAACAAAAGCTGAATGAATGCATTGCCAGGACCTGCATTAAAAGAAATAAAAAGAATTTCTTTCAGCATTAGAAAAATTATCTTAAAAAGGAATCTCAAAATGAAAGCAGTGAATTTTACCTCATTGACGCTGAGGAAAACAACTGTGAATGGGTATACAACTAAAAATATAGGAAACAATATGAAAAAGATAAAAAAGTTAAATATGTATGTGATTTAAATGAATCTTGGCTACACAAAACAATGAAAGTAGTAATTTGTGGGATTAAAATATATGTATGTATGAAAGTTAAAAAAAAATCTAAGGATGAATGTTGCTGTCACTAGAGTACTCATAAAAGAACAGTAGAAGATAACAAGTTAATAGATAAGAAAAATAATGGAAAACATTTTATTTCCAAAGAAATCAAGAAAGAAGAGAAACAATATAAAACAGATTGCTCAAATAGAAAACAACTAGATGGCATATATAAATCCAATTATATCGTCAATGATATTAAATGCAAACATACTAAATATTCTAATTAAAAGATGTTACAATGAATTAATTTTTTAAAAAGAACTTATATGCATTTTAAATTAATAGAATTTAAAAGTTATAGAAAACCAGAGAAATGCTGTATCAGACAAGTAGACTTAAAGCAAGAATCATTTCTAGAAGTAATTCATATTGATAAAACAAGTCATCAGGAAAACAAATTAATCCTAAACTTTTTTAAAGATTTTATTTATTTATTCATGAGAGACACAGAGAGAGAGGGGCAGAGACATAGGCAGAGAGAGAAGCAGGCTCCTTGCAGGGAGCTTGATGTAGGACTTGATTCCTGGGCCCTGGGATCACCTGAGCCAAAGGCAGATGCTTAACCACTGAATGACCCAGGCATCCCTCAATCCTAAACTTAAATGTGTTTACTAAGAACTTTAAAACACGTAAAGCAAAAATTGACAAAACTAAAAGGAGAAATTCATGAATCCATAATCATAGTGGCAGACTTTAATGCATTTCTATCAGTAGCTTATAGAAGAGATGACAGAAGCAAGAAGGGTATGGAAGTTTTGAACAATATAATCCATAAACTTGACACAACTGATACAAAGTACTGTATCCAACAACCACAAAATACATATTCTTTTTATGTGTACCCAAAATATTTACCAAGTTAGACCAAGAAGTGTCCTAATGCAAATATTAATATATTTCAAAAGATCAAAATCATTTGATTCATGTTCCATAACTACAATGGACATCAGCTAGAAATCAGCAAAAAAAAGTAATTAGAAAAAACATATCCAGCTGATTGGAAATTTAATATGCTTGTTAATGATCCATGATTCAAAGAATATATCAGAATAGAAAGTAGAAAATATTTTAAACTCAATGGTAATAAGGATATGGCACATCAAAAATTATGTGGTGCAGCTAAATAAGCCTTTAAAAATATTTTTGAAGATACGTTCGTTAGATTACTCCTTTCTGCCCCTGGACACCGCCGAGTAAGCATCGTTAAAGTCTCCCCTCCCACCGCCGTCATGTCTAAGTCAGAGTCTCCCAAAGAGCCTGAGCAGCTGCGGAAGCTCTTCATCAGAGGTTTGAGCTTCGAAACAACCGATGAGAGTCTGAGGAGCCATTTTGAGCAATGGGGGACGCTTACGGACTGTGTAGTAATGAGAGACCCCAACACCAAGCACTCCAGAGGCTTTGGGTTCGTCACGTAGGCCACCGTGGAGGAGGTGGACGCGGCCATGAACGCCAGGCCACACAAGGTGGACGGAAGAGTCGTGGAACCAAAGAGGGCTGTCTCCCAAGGAGATTCTCAAAGACCCGGTGTCCACTTAACTGTGAAAAAGATTTTTGTCGGTGGCATTAAAGAAGACACTGAAGAACATCATCTAAGAGATTATTTTGAACAGTATGGGAAAATTGAAGTGATTGAGATCATGACTGACCGAGGCAGTGGCAAAAAGAGAGGTTTTGCTTTTGTGACCTTTGACGACCACGACTCTGTAGACAAGATTGTCATTCAAAAATACCATACTGTGAATGGCCACAACTGTGAAGTAAGGAAAGCCCTATCGAAGCAAGAGATGGCTAGTGCTTTGTCCAGCCAAAGAGGCTGAAGTGGTTCTGGAAACTTTGGTGGTGGTCGTGGAGGTGGTTTTGGTGGGAATGACAACTTTGGTCGTGGAGGGAACTTCAGTGGTCGAGGTGGCTTCGGTGGCAGTCGAGGTGGTGGTGGATACGGTGGCAGTGGGGTTGGCTATAACGGATTTGGTAATGATGGTGGTTATGGAGGAGGCGGCCCTGGTTACTCTGGAGGAAGCAGAGGCTATGGAAGTGGTGGACAGGGTTATGGAAACCAGGGCAGTGGCTATGGCAGGAGTGGCAGCTATGACAGCTATAACAACAGAGGAGGCGGAGGCAGCTATGGCGGTGGTAGTGGAAGCAACTTTGGAGGTGGCGGAAGCTATAACGATTTTGGCAATTACAACAATCAATCCTCAAATTTTGGACCCATGAAAGGAGGAAATTTTGGAGGCAGAAGCTCTGGCCCCTATGGTGGTGGAGGCCAATACTTTGCCAAACCACGAAACCAAGGTGGCTATGGCGGTTCCAGCAGCAGCAGCAGCTATGGCAGTGGCAGGTTTTAATTACTGCCAGGAAACAAAGCTAAGCAGGAGAGGAGAGCCAGAGAAGTGACAGGGAAGCTACAGGTTACAACAGATTTGTGAACTCAGCCAAGCACAGTGGTGGCAGGGCCTAGCTGCTACAAAGAAGACATGTTTTAGACAATACTCATGTGTATGGGCAAAAAACTCGAGGACTGTATTTGTGACTAATTGTAACAGGTTATTTTAGTTTCTGTTCTGTGGAAAGTGTAAAGCATTCCAACAAAGGGTTTTAATGTAGATTTTTTTTTTTGCACCCATGCTGTTGATTGCTAAATGTAATAGTCTGATCATGATGCTGAATAAATGTATCTTAAAAAAAAAATTTTTTTTTAAAAGAAAGGCTAAAAATTAATAATCTAAACTAGCTCAAGAAACAAATAATAGCAGTAATAATAAAACTTTTAAATTGAAAAGAAAGAAAAAGCAAAACAGAAAGAAATAATAAAGAGCAGATTAAACGCAACAGGAAACAAATATGTTAAAAAGAAAGATCTACATAGTCCAAAAAAGGATTCATTTTGCATAGATGAATAAAACTAATAAATCCCTAGAACACAACTCATCAAGAAAATATTGATAAAATACACTCAATATTAAGAAAGAAAAAGAGAACATCTCTACATACTCTACAAACATTAAAGATGTAACTAGAGGAATTATAAACAATTAGATGCTAATAATTTGATATTTTAGATAAAATGGAAAAACTGAGAAAAAATAACAAACTTGACACAAGAAAAAATAGAAAATCAGAATATTCCTGTATCTATTAAAATAGGATATAATAAAAAAACCTTTCCACAAGAAAACCTGAAGGCCCGGATAATTTCTCCCCAACACTTAAAGGAAAAAAATATATTTACACAAATACTTATAGAAAATAAAAAATAAGTGCACTTATCAATTCATTTACTATGATCAGCATAATAAATACCAGGATTTGACAAATTATTTTAATAATGAAATATTATAAAACATCTTTATTATTAACATACAAGGAAAAATCCTTTAAAAAATAATCAATGTCTATGTCTCTCTCTATGTCTCTCATGAATGGATAAATAAATCTTTAACAAAAAAATAATAAGTAAAATTTAGTGATAAAGGATGTATCATTAGGAGCAGTTCACTGTAGAACTGTAATATTGATTTAATATTTAAATATCAATCCTTAAAATTCATTATATTAATAGAAAAATATTAAAAATAATAGAAAAGAGAAAAAAAATAATATGTTCTTGATAGGACATAAAAAGCATTTGATAAAATTAAAATGCCATTCAGGAAAACTAGGAGTACAAAGGAAGTTTTCAATTTGTTAAGAAGAATCTACAAAACACCAAAGGCAAACATAACATATTAGATAAGGCAAACACAATAAGGATACCCATCATTACTACTTTTATTCATTATTGAACAAAAAACAGTCACTGCAATAAGGTAAGAAAAAAATTAAAGGCCTACAAACTGAAGGGGAGAAGGGGAAATTGTCCTATTTCTAAATAATAAAATTACATTCATAGAAAATGGGGAAAAAAACTACAGATAAACTATTAAAATTAATAGCAAGGTCACTGGAAACAAGGTCAATGTTTAAAAATCAATTGTATTTCTACATACTAGCATCAAGAAGAAAATGAAATTTAAAAACAATATCATTCAGAATACCACTAAACATCTAATAAGTAAGAAAAGTAAGAAAAAGATGTGCAATAACTATTCGGTAAAACAGAGAAAATCCATAATATCTAAATAATATACCATGTTCACTGATAGAACACTCAATTTTATAATGATTTATAATCAAATTAATCAAGAAATGGTCATTTTGGTCAGGAGAATAGCAATGGTCAAAGTTAATTTTAAAGCTCGGAGCAGGAGCACCTGGGTGGCTCAGTTGGTTAAGCATCTGCCTTCAGCTCAGGTCATGATCCCAGGATCCTGGGACTGAGCCCTGAGACTGAACCCTGAGCAGGGAGCCTGATTCATCCTCTCCCTCTGCCTGCCACGCCACTCCCCCTGCTTGTGCTCTCTCTCTATCAAATAAATAAAAATCTTTTTTTAAAAAAATAGATGAAGCTTGGAGCAGTATGCAAGATAATAAAGATAGAAATAGTTATCAGATTTACCCAGCAGAAGACATGATGCCAGTGGGGACCTAGGGGAAAAGAAAGAAAAGAACCAGAGTACCAGCATACTACACATGCTTGTGGTTATTGAATTGATGCATAAGTCTCTTTGGAACCCTGGAGATATAACCTGTACCAAGAACTACAGATCATCTCATTCCTACTTTACTAGGCAACCACATGTTGATGAAACCTAAACACTGTAACACACAAATAATGGATGTGTTACATAAAAATCTAAACCCTCTGAACCAGTATAATTCAAACCCATGAAACTAAAGGTTCACTTTTGCCTCTTTCTTCTCTAGAGTCTATGGGAAAGCTGAATATTATTTCAGTTCTATTAGACTATGTCTTCAATTTCTTTTACTGGTACAATGTTAACAAGAAACTGGTACAACGTTAACAAGTATTTCGTTATTTACTTTGAAATGTTTTTCTATGTTTCAAGAAAGAAGACCAAATAAAAACTGTGCAAAGCATTATCTAGGCAAGTATTTAACTAAGTTTGAAGCAATTACCTTGCAAATGGAAGACGTACCAACTTACACTGTTTACTAACCCGTTTCTTCTTGATACTTGACAGTAGAAAGGGACTCTGATGAAACTATTTTGAAAAAAATAAAGAAAATGAAAAGGAAAAATAATTTCTAATCTCATTTAATTTTTACTATACCAGATTTACAAGTATACCAATAGTAATAGAACGATTCTTCCATTAGTTTTCAATAGTTGAATGAGAATAATGTGGTAAGATTAAACATAGTTTATCCTTTATTATGCCCTCAAAGATAATCATTGCTAATATTTTGATATATAAACTTCCAAACTGTCTTCTCTGTATATGAATAAATATGTGTATATCTGCACATATATATCTCTACATAAATACTCAATATCTTCATGTCTACATATGTATTATGTATAATTGCATTTTATAATCTACATTTTAATGATCTTTTAAAACTAAAAGTCTAGGTGATTTTATTTTATTTTTTATTTTTTTTATAGATTTTATTTATTTATTTATGAGAGACAGGCAGAGACACAGTCAGAGGGAGAAGCAGACTCCATGCAGGGAGCCTGATGTGGGATTTGATCCCAGGACTCAAGGATCATGCCCTGGGCCAAAGGCAGGCGCCAAACCGCTGAGCCACCCAGGGTTCCCAGTCTAGGTGATTTTAATGTATCTTTTAGGTTTTTTTTTAATCTATACTTTTGAAATTTTCTCACACTTTTTTTTTTTAAGATTTTATTTATTTATTCATGAGAGACACACAGAGAGAGAGAGAGAGAGAGAGAGAGGCAGAGACACAGACAGAGGAGAAGCAGGCTCCATGCAGGGAGCCTGACGCAGGACTTGATCCGAGGTGTCCAAATCAGGCCCTGGGCTGAAGGCGGCGCTAAACCGCTGAGCCACCAGGGCTGCCCCTCTCACACATTTTTTGAACATGTTTTAACTATTTATATTTAATACAGACTATAAAATTAGGCAACACACAACCATGTTTTCTTATTACACTGCTAACCTGTAATAGAAACAGGAGTATGGCCAAGTTGACAAGCTAATTTTAAAATTTAAATGGAAATACAAAGGACCCAGAATAGCTACAACAACTTTGAAAAAAGAACAAAGTTGGAGGGCTATGATAATTAAGACAGTATAATATTAGCGTAAAGACAGACAAACAGATCAATGAAATACAATAGAGTCCAGAAACAGACCCACACACATTTGGTCAATTAATTTTTGACAAACATGCAAAAGCCAAATGGAGAGCCTAGACTTCCATGTTCACCAGGCTATAACCAGGCAACTCTCCTTCAAACTGGGAATACTGTCAGAAAAGGCCAAGAAGAGAGGTGGAACAGCTCAGCGGTAAGACGGACACCCCCATCACTGTTGGAGAATACGTGGGACTCTAGACTTTCATTCTCACCAGGTAGTAACAAGAAGTCCCTCTTCTTCTCCTCTAGGGTGGTGACAGAAAGGTCTAGTAGAAAGTTAGGATTTTCACCACTCTTCAATGGTAACAATCTCCCCCCTTCCTAATTCCCACAATCCTGCTGTCATTGGAAGCCATAAAGTCATGAGGCATCCCTGCTCTGTTCATCCAAGGTGGTGTCTGAACTCCCAGCTCCATCCATCACCAAGGTGACAACAGAAGCTGAGTAGAGACCCTAAACTTTGACCCCTTCCAACTTGGCAGTAGGTGGCACTTTGCCACTGGCATGGTATCAGAGGAAGCCTGCTTAAACAGAAGATTTAAATAAGATCTGGAGATTCATAATACACGACCTAAATGCCCAAGATATAATATAAAATAACTTACTACACAAAGAATTAGGACAAGGCTTAAATATGAAAATTCTAAATGTGAACATGAAAAGACAATCAGCAAACACCAACACCAAGATGACACAGAAGCTAGAATTACCTAACAAGGATTTTTTTTTAAATTTTTAAAGATTTTATTTATTTATTCATGAGAGACACAGGCAGAGAGAGAAGCAAGCTCCTCACAGGAAGCCCGATACAGGACTCGATCTCAGAACCCCAGCATCATGCCCTAAGCCAAAGACAGACGCTCAACCACTGAGCCACCAAGGCATCCCTCTTACAAGGATTTTAAAGCAGCCATCATAAAAATGCTTTAATAAGAAATCACTAACTTGCTTACATGAAAAAAAATACAAAAATCTCAGCAAAGAAACAGAAAGTCTCAGCAAATAAAGATACAAAGAAGAAGCAAATGGGAATTTAGAACTGAAAAATACAATAACCAAAATAAATTAAAAACTCAATGACTCAAAGTCAGAGCGGGGAGAAAAATCTGTGAACCTGAAGATAAAGCAACAGAAAGCACCCAATCTAAGCAACAGAGAAGATACTGAAAAATAATTAAGAGGATCAGGGATTTATGGAATTCTAACAAAAGATGTTAGAACTCATGTCACTGAAGTTCCAGGAAGGAGATAAAGAGGGAAGACCTGACAAAGTTTTAGAAAAATAATGGCTGGGCAGCCCTGGTGGCGCAGTGGTTTAGCGCTGCCTGCAGCCCAGGACGTGATCCTGGAGACCTTGGATGGAGTTCCACGTCAGGCTCTCTGTATGAGGCCTGCTTCTCCCTCTGCCTGTGTCTCTGCCTCTCTCTCTGTCTCTATGAATAAATAAAAATAAAATCTTAAAAAAAAAAAAAAAGAAAAAGAATGGCTGAAAATCCCCCACATTTGGCAAAAGAAACTAATCTGCATATTCGAGCTGTGTGAACCCCAAAAACGGATAAACTCCAAGAACTCCATGCCAGGATATATTTTGCAAAACTAAAGACAAAATTCTTCAGAGCAATGTGAAAAAAATGGTACCTTCCTACAGAATTAAGAATAAAAAAATAGGGGCATCTGATCTGCATTTGGCTTAAGTCATGATCCTGGGGTCCTGGGACTGAGTCCCACATCAGGCTCCCCAGAGGGAGCCTGCTTCTCCCTCTGCCTATGTCTCTGCCCCTCTCTCTCTGTCTCTCATGAATAAATAAATAAAGTCTTAAAAAAAAAAAAGAATAAAAAAATAAGCATCTGCCTTAAAGAAGTAACAGTAAAATAAACCACAGGAAAGGAGAAATTACTACTAAAGACAGAAGCAAAAATTAGTTAAGTCTGAAACGCTAAATTAGAATTAAATTAGAATTAAAAATTAAAAACCCAGAAGATGGTTCTTTTAAAGGAAAAAGAAAAATAGAAAAACAACAACTACCTAACCTGGTGGGGCAAAAAAAATAAAAGCCCAAATACATAAAATTAGTTAACTGGGAAAATATGCCACAGACAAAATTTTTAAATGACAGACTATTTTGGTCAACTGTGTGCAAATCAATTTGAAAACATGAATGAAAAAATTACTTTTAAGGAAATATAATTCAACAAAACTGACCACAAAAGATAGAAATTTTCCTAAGCAAACCCATATCCACAAAGAAATAAAGTAAACAAAGAACGACCATTTCTACCAAGCAAGACCCAGGTTTCACAGAAGAACTCTAGGAAGTTGGGACACCTGGGTGGCTCAGCGGTTAAGCGTCTGCCTTCAGCTCAGGGAGTGATCCTGTGGTCCCAGGATTGAGTCCCACATCGGGCTGCCTGGAGCCTGCTTCTCCCTCTGCCTGTGTCTCTGCCTCTCTGTGTGTCTCTCATGAACAAATAAATATTAAAAGAACAAAACAAAAAAAAGAATTCTAGGAAGCACTTAAAGAAAAAATAATTCTAATACTATATCATTTTTCTAGATCACAAGGAAATTAGCCAAATTCTTTTTATGAGTTCAGTATTTATAATATTTTTATCAATGTCTAAAGACTATATAAAAAGAAAACCTCAAATTGAACACCAATAAATGAAATGGTAAAATAAAAAAATAAAAAATAAAAAAAAAAGAAAACCTCAATTATAAATAATAATAAAGAAATTCCTAACAAAATACTGGTAAAAAGAATTTAGGAGTATATTAAATCATTTCTGAAATTTATTCCATAATTGCTAAATTAGGAAAGGTATTAAAGTAAATCATCAAAAAAAAAATAAAGTAAATCATCATATTAATACACGTAAAAATAAAGACCACATGATTATCACCATAGATGCTAAAAAAGTATTTCACATTATTTTTTTATTTAAAAAACTAAATAACAGAAGTATTATACGATAAATATGATGTACATTACCCTTAAGAAAAAAAAAACCAGGATCATTCCTAATTGGGAAACATTATCCAACATTTTATTAAAATTTATTGCTTTCTAGTATGTTCTAGACATTGGTGTGATATAGACAAAAATCCTGTACTCAAGAACCTTATGCTCTGGGGAGCTGAATAAAAAAATTATATGTCATATAGTAATTAAGTGGTAAGGAGAAAAATTAAAGCAGAGAAGCAGAGTATGAAATGTTGGGCAGGTTTCAGGAAGGATTTAGATTTATACAAGGTTGCCAGGGAAGGCTTAACTAACATCACTAAAGTAAGGAGTAGCCCATAAGAAGGTACAACAAGTCCAAAGGCCCTGAGGTGGCAGCTTGCCTATGTTTGAGAAGTGGAAAGAGGCCTGCGGATTGGAGATGTTAAAGAGTAGAAGGATCTGAGTAGTCAATAAGGTGAGAGAAAGAACACAAGTTTCAGTTTTCAGACAATAACAGCAGTAGACGACATGGGAAGCCACTGGAGAGTTTTCAGGAGAGACTAATGTTTTTAATAGGCTCTCTCTGGTTGCTATACTGGGAGGCAAATATAGAGGCAAGAGCAGAAGCAAGAAGCCCAAGTTGGGATGCCACTCCAAGAACTTGGGTAAGAGAGAGCAGTGGGTTGGATGAGTGGTGAACATCAGGGTTACATGAGAAGTGGTAAAACTCTGCACTGATTTTTAGGGCAGCACTAAAAGGAATTGCTAAAAGGATCCAATATGGGGTGTGAGGAAAAAATAGGAAAACAGATTTGCAATTAACTGAGATGAAGAACCCAAAACGAACTGGTTTGGTGGCAAATGTAAAATTTAAGATGCCTCTCAGACATCCAAAGAGAAATGCCAAATAGGCAGTTGGCTGGGTGTTCTCTGGAATTCAGAGGAGATGGCCAGGCTACAAGTATAAATTTGAGAGTCATGGGTATTTAACAATAATTAAATCCATGAGAATGAATGAATCATTTAGGGATCAAGTGTAAATAGAAGAGAGAAAGAAGTCCAAGAACTGAGTTCTGGGGTACCCAAAATAAAGAGGAACCAGCAAACAGACTAAAAAAGAATCAGAAAGGTGAAAAGAAACTTAGGAGAGTGTAGTATTGTAAAAGTCACGTGTAGGCCAGCATAAGGACCAAGAAATATCTAGGTTTTGGATACAGAGATCAATTTGCAGAAGAGCACTTTAAGTGGAATGGTGGTAAAACCCCAATTAGTGTGGGTTCAAGAGAAACCAGAGACAGTGTGAACAATTCTCTCAAAGAGTTTTGTTATAAAGGAAAAAAATGAGAGAGTAGCTAGGGGTAGGGGATTTATCTGAGTAAGAGGTTTCTTTCTTTTTTTTTTTTTTTTTTAAAGATGGGAGCTAGGAGACAACATTTTTGCATGGGAATAATCCAGAAGGGAGGGAAAAAACTAACAATGCAAGAGCAAAAGGCATTCTACACTAATGTCAAGCCAAAGACAGCAAAAGACAACTCAAGTGTCCAACCCAGAGTCTAGTTAAATAGTTTAGAAGTCCATTCTAGATCTATCTTAAGGAGCACTATAAAAGAATGAGGAAGCACTCCTTGTAACCATATGGAGAGATCTTCAAGATATGTCACATTAAAAAAAGCAAGGTATAGAACAATTAGAGATAGTATATTATCTTTTGCGTAAAAAAGAAAATTAAGAAAATATTTATGTTTTTGTTTAATACAAAGAAACAAAGCAGTTCCCTGTATGAGTATGAGGAGATAAAATGAGAAAGAAGAAAGCAGCTAAAAGCAGAACAGAAGCATATATAAGCCTTCATTCTATACTTGGCTATATTGTTCTATTAGAATGTCTACATTCTAATGTAGACATCCTAACATCCTCTCCTTCAATTAAAAAGGAATTCAAATCTCGAAACCTGATGTGCAAGTTAGTCTGTTAAACAGTTAAGTCTAAGAAAGTAGACACCAAAGTTGTATGCTGTCCTTTTATCCTCCAGCTTCTGCATTTACTCTCCTTTACTTCTCCTAAATCCAGATGCTGATCTCAGCCCTCTTCGAGCACTCCAAAGAGAACACAAAAAGCATTTGGCTATTATGTTGACTTTACTAAAGATTTTTTTTAAAGAACCAGTGGGAGGAAGGAGCTTTATATCACATAACTCACTAATTAATTAACTTCTTTCTCTCACTCTCCAAGTCAATTCTTGTACTAACTCTACACTCCCCACTGCTATGTCTGATTCTAGTCTTAGTAACTTATTCAGGGCAATTCGATTCAGCCCTGCAAGCTGATCAGCAAAACAGAGCCCCCTCCCTGACTTTCCCTACCCACCCACTCAGTGAAAAGCATCTCTTCTCCTTAGAGGGTACTAAATGTATAAGGCCTATCTCTGCTCACCGGTTGTACTGACATCAACTTTATAATAACACTAGTAACTATACAACCAGTAGATATTCTTCTACAGGAACATTTCTACAAATCCTTTCTTTATCCAAATGTGGATTAAGTTTGGTGATAAGTACATACTCTTTGGTTAGCTTTTATAAAACTCTCAAAGGAGCTAAACACTGATCACATAGGTTGAAAGAGTTCCTATCTTCTTACTACAAAGACTATGCATTAGGAGCCTTAAAAAGGACTTTTATAAGTTTTTAAAAGAAGAGATTTGCAGGAAATTTAGAAAAAACAGGAAGATATACACACACAATAATAAAAAAAAGTAATGACACCTAATATTTATTACACTCTTCCTATTGCCAGGACACATGCTAGCCACATTTAACATTACACTAATTCTTCCTTAGGTATACTACTATTATCCACATCATGCAGAAGAGGACACTAAGGTTCAGATAGCTAAAGGCCAAGATCACAGGACCAGGAAGTAACAGAGCTGGGATCGAAATACTACGGGCAAACTCATTTAAAAGCTCCCTCTGGGCAGCCCGGGTGGCTCAGCGGTTTAGCGCCCCTTCAGCCCAGGGCCTGATCCTGGAGACTGGGGATCGAGTCCCACATCGGGCTCCCTGCATGGAGCCTGCTTCTCCTTCTGCCTATGTCTCTGCCTCACTCTCTCTCTCTCTCTCTGTCTCTCGTGAATAAATAAATAAAATCTTTAAAGAAAATAAATAAAGTAAAAGCTGTCCTCTAAAGCACTCAAGTGCCTCCAGAATCTATCAAGAAATTTACCTAAATTGAGACTTTACTAACCTTTCTTCAGTTTTATTATGTATATTTTGTCTTCTCATTATTAATTCATAGCAATTATTTTCCCTATTTAGATAATTGATTTAATTTCACTAATATTTGGCCCTTTTCCCTTTCTGATTTTTCTAGTGATTTGATTTTCCTCATAATAGATTATAAGAGATATTAATATTAATATTTATTAATGCTTTGGGGCACCTGGGTGGCTTAGTCAGTTGAGTGTCTGTCTTCTGTTTAGGTCATGATCCTGAGGTCCTGGGGTCCTAGGATAGAGCCCACATCAGGCTCCCTACTCAGTAGGGAGTCTGCTTCTCCCTCTCCCTTTGCCCCTCCCCTTGCTCCTGCTCTCTCTCGCTCACTCTCTCAAGTAAATAAACAAAATCTCAAAAAGAAAAAAAAATTATGTGTGTTGTGTGCATATTTTATATATATTTATTTAAAGTTATATATATTTTATCTGCTATATGCTTAATTTTTCCCAGTCTTCCATTGGCCTTTTTTATTTTTAGCCTTCTAAAATCTCTTTTGAGAAAATCCATCAATAGTTTCCTATAAGGCTTCTATCTTTCTATCTTTGTTTCTGGGTAAAGGAAGGCCTCTCCTGGGTGCCTAGGTGCTTCAGTCGGTTAAGCATATGCCTTCAGCTCTGGTCATGATCCCCAGGTCCTGGAACTGAGCCCTGTGTTAGGCTCCCTGCTTTTCCCTCTCCCTCTGCTGCTCCCCCTGCTTGGCTCTCTTGGAACAATCTTTCTCTGTCAAATAAATAAATAAATAAATAAATATCTTAAAAAATAAAAAAGTCTTTCATATCTAACATGAATTTATTTGTAATTTCTTTGTACTTTATAAGATTCCCTTTTATATTTAAATATTTATATTTATATTCCCTTTTATATTTAAATCCATCTAGAATTTGGGATGTCTGGGTGGCTCAGTGGTTGAGCATCTGCCTTTGGTTCAGGTCATGATCCAGGGGTTCTGGGATCAAGTCCAGCATCATGCTCCAGCAGGGAGCCTCCTTCTGCCTAGGTCTTTCTCTGTGTCTCCCATGAATAAATAAATAAAATCTTAAAAAAAAATCCATCTAGAATTTATTTTAGAGATTGGTGTATAGTAGGACCTGCCTCTATTTTTTCCTCAAATAGTTTTCAATTGTGCTCATCCTTTTTTTAATAATACAAATTATTTCCTAATTTGAAATACTATGAATGTCTTCTACGTTTTTAACAGTTTGGGGGCCATTATGTTCCACTGAACTATCTAGTCCTGTGTTACTTCTAATCAAAACCTAATTTTTATATAAAAGTTTTAATAATCAATTATATCAAATGATAATATGCTGTTAGCCAGTTAAAATTGAACTATCAACATTTCTTCACACAAAGCTTAAAATATGAATCCCCAACCTTGATGCCACTGAATCTCAATTATCCTAAGTAATGCTTAAAAAATATTACTACTTACACATAAACTCTTACCTCAGAAAGAGTACTCATTTCAATTGCAGTTATCAAGCTATTGTTCATGAGTGCTTCTATTTCTATAAGCTTCTTATTCTGTATGTGTAAAATAAAGACCTCTCTTAATCAGTTACGATTCAGTGTTTATTGTATCATACAATTATGGATATCATCAGCTGAGAAGACTTAGAAAATAACTGAGATCATGCTAAGCTAAAAGGGTGCCACATTCTATAGTTCACACACACACACACACACACACACTCAGACACACACATCCCTTGACTGCTTTTGAGCTCTCAATTTTAAATTTTCTTATAAACATTCCTCTATCTTCCAATAATAATACATCCCATGGCAAGTAAACATAGTTTGTCAGGCAATTTAACACTCAGGAAGAGATCAATTTTTCCATTTTAAATTAATTTCTGCATTTCAGAGTTAGATCTATGGTTGCGGCCTAGCTGACCATTCTGTGGACAGAGATGGAAATTGGAAGGGAAAGCAACGACTACAATCTTCATTCTATTTTGTGTGTAGCCAAGGGAATGTTAGGGTTAAAAAAAAAAAATACAAACACTCTGGGAATTCCCCTCCTTTCATTGGAAGAATTATGCCCATCCTTTTAAAATGTATTAATGCATCAAGATTGGCTAATGATAAACAATCAAATGTCGATCAAGTTATTATACTGGTTTGCAGAGCCCTAAGTGCCCATTCAGAATGTAGACTTACAATATCTGTTTTATTACCCATTAAGAGTCTGTCCATTAATACGGCATACTTTCAATAATTTTTTACAATAATTTGAGATTTGAAAAAATTTTTAGAGCTTCTATAATAATATAGTTAATAATTATTCTATAATTTAGAATTCAAACACAATATAGTTTCCATACCAAATTATTCAGTTTTAGGCGAAGAAATGCGTTCTCAAAATTCAGTTTCTCTACTTCTTTTTGCAATAGCATTTTTTCAGTTGTAATTCTTCGATAATTCTCTTTCTCTCTACTAAGAGCCTGAGCTAATGCTCTGTTGTTGTGCTTTAAAGAAATTTTGAAAATAGAAGAATTGTCTGTAAAAAAATTTTAGAAGTTAATATTGAACTTACATCTTCACAGTTTTTATATCCTTAATGAAACTATTTTAGGCAAAATACAAGTTTTAACTAGGGTTGGTAAACAATAGAATGACAGTCTAGATGTAGTTTTGAAAAAAATGTATCGAGCTTGGATCCACAGAAATAAAAGCTAGACAGAAGAAGAATAAAAGAGCTGTGAGGAATGCAGAATGTTGTAAATACGGAGTCAGGGATAAAGACATCTAGGATAGACATAGTATGCTAGATAATTATACCAGTCACAAAACTCAGTTTGCTACCTGTTGCCCTACTTTCCTTCCTACTTTGACTAGGAGGTAGAATGGAGAAGCTGATTCTAAAGCTCTAACTGGAGTAGGTATTAGGGTAGCCAATCTGTCAAAATTTTAAAGCCAGTTTCTGTGGCTCCAGAACTGAACAAATCAGTTAATGCTCTCAAAGTCCATTTTTCAAAATCTTGAGTGAAAGGGAGCATACTTACTCTAGGGTTAGACAGATCATCTAAACCCTGTGGGATCTTCTATCTCTATTCTAAATATTCAACTCTTGTCTCTAGGCATTTACTGCAACCTAAACTTGACCCCTTCCCTTTACAAGCACTATGTAAATATAATTTAAATCAGAAATGTGGGCAGCCCGGGTGGCTCAGTGGTTTAGTGCTGCCTTCGGCCCAGAGCCTAATCCTGGAGACCCAGTCGAGTCCCATGTCGGGCTCCTTGCATGGAGCCTGCTTCTCCCTCTGCCTGTGTCTCTGCCTCTCTCTCTCTCTCTCTCTCTCTGTGTTTCTCATGAATAAATAAATAAAATCTAAAAAAAAAAAAAAAAAGATATGCAGGATGTTAGCTATTTCATAGGGCACACACAGTCACCCTTCACAGGTGCTATATCAGCTGGAAACTTTTCCTACTCCGGGTTACAAACCACGGAGATCATTTTCAGAAGTGATGAGAATTTATCTTGGCAGTCTTTCCTACTTCTTTTTCCCCCTACTTCTGAAACCTTAATTCCAGAATCCATGAAACCCTATCTCCAAATGCTTAGTACCCTCATGAGCTTTAGCTATACAAAAATCATTCACTACAACACTCTATCTGGGCCCACCACATCTAGATTACCCATCATCTTATTGCTACAGCATGCTAGAACAAGGTCACTTTTTTTTTTAAGCTCTTTTCCAGCAACATCACATGGTATTTTCTTTGTCGTGTAGGAGGTAGCTGCCTTAGGCTATGTCAGCCTTACTGCTGAAAATTCTACTGTCAGCACTGAGGGTAAATCATCATAACCCCTCAATTAACAGGAGTTGAAGGAGACAGGAAAGATCGAATGGACAAAACATCAATTAACAAAAATAATCTTTTTAATAATTTCCATACTCAATAAAATAAAGGACCAAACATTATATCAATTCTCCAGGGGAAAGTAAAAATGTGAGCATACTTTAAAACTAATGGCACTTACTTAGGATTTTTGTTTTGATTTTTGAAGCAAGAGAAACATTCAACTTCCCAGTCTTTGAAATTCTTTTGTCTTTCCCATGTCTGTTAATTCCAGAAGTATAAAGTGGGCCAGTGTCCATCACTGGGTGCTCCATCACTAAAGTAAAATCAAAAAAAGAAAGAAATCAGAGTATTGATTAATAAAAGAAAAAGGGATGACTGATAGTATTTGTAAAAACACTTTGTCTAAATCTGAAAGTATGCATTTAGTCAAAAATGGTTTAAAGTAGTATCCAAAAAAGGGAAGGACTGTTTTTTCATTCAAACCTATATTATTATATAGGTTATTATTATATAGGAGCATCAGGAGCTAGGTTAGGCACTGGGGACAGAAAACAGGATATGGTTGTACAGGAATGCATAGTCATGGAATGCAGAGTCCAATGTGGGTACAGATCCTATTTTGATACATTGTAAGAAGTGTAACCTTAGAGAATGCACAGAACAGATAAACCCAATCTTATGGGATTGGGGGCTAGCTAATTTGGAGGAATTAGCAGGAGATCTTGAACATGTCTATTTGTCCATTTGAGTTAAGGTCTATTAGACTTTAAAGCCTAATAGTGGAAAGAAGAAGATAATCACATCATACTCGGACAAGAATAACTGATATAATACACAATGCATAAAAGTAATTAAATCTGCCTGGGCAGAGGAAAAGAACCAGAAGGGTTTTATTGAGAAGGTACAGTTGATGCTAAGCTATGTACTTAGACAAGACCAACCTCTGTAAACTCCTATCCCCTCCCCAAGCCTCCTTGCTTCCATTTCAGAGAAACGCAGTTACCTGTGCTGCCTAACTCCTAATATTCAGCCTCTTCCCACTACCTGCTTAAGTCCACAGGACTAATCTCACTATCCTCTTTATATCAATTACAGAACCTCCGGACCCCCAAGTCACCCTCATCTCCTTCATCCTAATCCTTCTCCAGCTCCATAGTAGGCTAAAAAATGATACCCGATAGATATCAGGTCCCAATCCCCATCATTCTAAACCTCATGTAGAAAAAGCGTCTTTACAGATATGTTTACGTTGAGGATCTTGTGATGGGAAGACTGTCCTGGATTCTATTCAAGTTAGGCTTCCAAATGCTCTCCATTAGTGTCCATACACTAAGTAGCACTACTTGAGTAACTAAAACAGGGCATAGCAAACTTACTCTGCCCAAACCTGCTTCACTCAGAGCCCTCTCTGTGCTCGCTTCGGCAGCACATACACTCAGAGCCCTCTCTATTTCAGTTCATGGCAACTCCATCCTTCTAATTGCTCTGGCCAAAAATCTCTCATATCCCAATCAACCTTCACAATACATTAGAATCTGACTGCTTCTCATATCTCTACTACTATCAGCCTAGACCAAGGTGCTGATACACTTTACTTGAATTATTTTAATAGCCTCTTATACTTCTACTTCCACTGCTGCCCTCACTGCAGTGTATTTATTAGTCTACACAATCTAAAAGTCTCCAATGGTTCCCCATTTCTCTCAGAATAAACACTGAAGTCCTTCAATGGTCAAGTCCCTCCATCATCTGCTCTTCTTCCCATTTCTCCAGTTTGAATTCTTCCTTTTGTCTCCCAGCCCATTCCTTCCAGACCACACTGGCCACCAAGCTCTAACTGCTTGGCAGACGGCAGCCATTCTTCAGCCTCAGGTCCTTTCCCTTCTATTGGTCATTCTCTCTACTGAGAAAGCTCTTCCTCCAGATACAGAAATGGCGAATTCACTCTCCTCCAAGTCTTTGCTTTTCTAAGTGAGGCCTTTCAAAACTGCAGCTCCTTCCCTTAGCATGTCTGATTACTCTTACCCGTCTCTATTTTTTTCCCATAGCATCTAAATCTCTATCTAATATACTACAGAATTTACTAATTTCCTACCAACTAGAAAGTTCTAGAAAGTCATGAATTTTTTTCTGTTTTATTCACTGATGTATTTCCCAGCTCACAGACTAGTGCCTGACAAATAATATGAACACAATACATATTTTTTAAGTGAATAAATAAGTCTTAAAAACAAAGAATTTGTCAGGCATCAAGGTTAGAAAGGGTATTCCAGGAAGAAGGAATGGCATGTGTAAATGCATGAAAATGGAAAACTTAAGAAGATGCCAGTGATCTCTTGACGACTGAATGCTATTACCCTATCTCTGTTTTTCTTAATAGCAAAACTCCTTTAAAGACTTGTCCACACTTGCTGTCTCCAATACATAGGAGGACCTATTCCCTCTTGATCTACTCTAATCAAGTTGTTGCTCTCACCAACATTAATTGATCATTAAAGATACTAAACTGCAACGTTACTAAGTCAGATACAGTAGTCAAGATCCAGTTCTCAATTAATCTATGATTTTAATCATGGTATATGACATCATGTCATTCTCTCTGAAATACCTTTAGTGGGTTTGCAAAATACCACATTCTGCTGGGTTTTTTTCTGCCTCACTGACCACTTCTTCTAAGTCTCTTCTGCTGATTATTCTGTATCTCCCTAACCTTTTACCAATGGAGTACATCAGATCTCAATCCTTAGGTCTCATCATTTTCTATGTATATATACTCCTGTGAGGGTACCCAATGACCTGCAAATTTATAACCAAATCAACTCCAGACTTATTTATTCAACTGCCTACTCCTCATCTCTAACTTGGATGTCTAATATGTATCTCACACTTAACATGTCCTAAACTTACCCCACCCAAACCTGCTCCACTGGGTCTTCTCTATCTCATTTAATAGTAAATCCACCCTTCCACTTGCTCAGCTTGGAACACTTTCTCTCATATCCTACATCCACTCTACCACTAGTCATGCTGGCCCAACTTTCACATGTCCCATTAGGGCCACCTAATCACTCTGATTCAAGTTGCCATTGTCTCTCATGTACGTTATTTTTATAACTACCTAAATGGTGTCCATTTCCACATTCTTCCCTACTATCTATTCTCAATCTAGTAACCAAAATGATCCCTTTAAACCTTATGAAAATTCATGTCACTCCTCTGTTAAAAGCAGTCCAGTGGTTTTCCATCTCATTGGAGTAGTCATAATGGCCTGTAAGGTACTACACAATTTGACACTTCTCCCCTTCCCCATTCCCGATCCAGTACCTCTCTGACCTCTTCACAATTCTTTTCCTTTTCTCACTAAGCTCCAGCCACACTAGCTACCTTAGCATACTCCCACTACAGAAACTTTATATTCTTTTTTCCCCCCTTTGTTTCAACTCTTCCTCCAAATAATTACAGGGTTTACTTACTCAGTGGCTTCAAGTCTACTCAAATGTTACTTTCTTAGCCTTTACAGACCAAACTATTTAAAATTGCACACCCGACCCTATTTCACTTCCTGTATTTTTCATCATTGGCTTATAGGTGTCTGATACAAGATCACACAATTTCCTTATTTTATTCTGTCTTCTCCTACTAAAATGTGTTTCATGAGGGCATGGATTTTTGTCAGGTTTGTTTGCTACTGTCCCTAAGTGTGTCAAGAGTGCCTGGCATATAGTAGCTACTGGATAAACATTTGTAAAACTATGAATAAATGAATACTAAAAACTGACCAATACTGGAATGAGTCTCCTTTGCAAATGTTGAGCAGAAGATAGGGAGATGTCAAGCAAATAATGAGAAGACAGTTTTAGAAGAATTTTTTGGCAATGGGGCAGTTTAACTAGAAACCTTACAATGCTAAGGCTCAATGTTTCTTCTAAAAGTTTTGCCAAGGGCAGGCCTGGTGGCCCAGTGGTTTAGCGCCACCTTCAGTGCAGGGCGTGATCCTGGAGTCCCATGTTGGGCTCCCTGCATGGAGCCTGCTTCTCCTTCTGCCTGTGTCTCTGCCTCTCTGTCTCTGTGCCTCTCATGAATAAATAAACAAAATCTTAAAAAATAAAATAAATAAAATAAAAAATGAATAAAAGTTTTGCCAAAAAGAAAAAAAAAAGTAAAATCAAAGATCACATATTCCATAGATAGAAGACAGGCACATACAGAAACTCCCAACAAATGGTTGCATCTCACACCTCTGAAGAGATACTAACATAGAAATCTTGTGTGTCTCCCAAAAAAAAATCCATTCTGAAAGATCAAATCTCATTTTACTGAATTGTCCTCCCCATAAGTTGGTTCGTAGTTCCCTAACTTAATAAATGGCACTAGCAATCATCCACCCAAATGCTCAGGCCAGAAAATCAGTGTTCCTTTTAACACTGCCCTGTCACCCTGCACATTAACAGCCCCACTAAGTAACACTCAAGGAACCTAGGCAGACCACTGGAGTACCATTCAAGGGGGACTTAACATCAAAAGTGAGGCGTTATGAACAGCGGTTGAGATTGTGTTGGGAATCCCAGTTTTAACATTTCATAGCTATGTTATCTTAACATCTCTAAGTCTCAACTTTCAGACTTACAAAGTAATAGTAAGAGCATCTCATTGTAAGGATTAAACGAACCAACAATGTACTTACAGAGTCTAGTACAGGACTAGGCATACATTTTTTTAAAAGATTTTATTTATTTATTCACGAGAGACAGAGAGAGAGAGAGAGGCAGAGACACAGGCAGAGGGAGAAGCAGGCTCCATGCAGGGAGCCCGCCGTGGGACAGGATCCCGGGTCTCCAGGATCACGCCCAACGGCTGAGCCACCGGGGCCGCCCGAGGACTAGGCATACGGCCCTCGCTAACAGGCCTTCTTTATTATTTGTTCTGCAGCTCAGGTCTCCATCATCCCGGCTAACTCTACATCAGAAATACCGAGCTCCAAATTCGGTTCTCCTGAATCGGATCCGTCAGGTAGAGAAACTGTCGTTCCTATTCCCTACCGAAACCCTACCTGCCCATGGAGACCCAGCGCAAGTTCTAAGTTTCCCAGTCTTCCATCACCCGTTCGCCTTGGGCCGGCCTTCCCGGCTGTAGAGAGCCTAACGGAGAGGGCTCCCCCAGGAACTTGCGTAAGCAGGGGCGCCTGGGTGGCTCGACGGTTGGGCATCTACCTGCCTCCGCCTCAGGGCGTGACCCCGGTCGCGAGATCTGCTTCTCCCTCTGCCTGTGTCTCTGCCTCTCTCCCTCTTTCTCTGTGTCTCTCATGAATAAATAAATAAAATCTAAAAAAAAAAAAAAAAAAAAAAGGAATGAGGGAGGGCAGCCCGGGTGGCTCAACGGTTCAGCGCCGCCTTCCGCCCAGGGCCTGATCCTGGAGACCCGGGATCGAGTCCCACGTCAGGTCTCCCTTGGGGGGGCCTGCCTCTCCCTCAGCCTGTGTCTCTCATGAATAAATAAACAAAATCTTAAAAAGAAAGAAAAGAACTTGGGGTAAGCAGTCTCTAACGTTCACCCAGCAGTTACTGAGCGAGTGCTCACAATGATGAGGTAGAAAATGTTCTTAAACATCAGGGCGCTGACGGAAGCCCTTCTTTCAAGAAGCGGACCTAACTGGCCGCTCGTCCCCGTCCCCGTCCCCGTCGCGAGCCGGGCGCAAAGGGTCGAGGCCGCCACTCACGTCCACGCCAGGGAGTCGGGGAGAGGCCCTCAGAGCGGTCCGAGGGCGGAGGGAGGGCGGGCGGTGGGCGGGACCACGGGCCGCGCGGGGCCCGCCGGACCGGAGACTGGCGAGCAGGGCCGGGGGTCCGGCCGGGAGAGGCACGGGTCTCCCCCCACAGCCGGGCGGCCGCGCCCAGCGCCCCGCACTTACCCCCTTTCAGCACGGGGGCGACGAGCACCCAGCTCCTGAGGCGCGGCGCCGGCGGCGAGCGCTCGGTTTAAAGCCCGCAGCCGTTAGCGGTTACCACGCCGACCAATCAGATGCCCAGGAGGCCGCGCAAAGGAGCGCGGTTACCAGGAAGTGGGAGGTGGAAGGGGGCGGGACCGCGAGTTGAGCGACAGGGTGGGCGTGGCCAGGAGAGCCTGGGGCAACGCGGGACCCGAGGACCGCTCCCGGCAGGTTGCCCTGTAGCGCCTGCTGATGGGTTGACCCCAAAGGAAACGTTAACAGACACACCCCTATTAGATGTCCGGAAGGCGTGGCAGTCGTCTTCGTACTATGATGCCAGGATCTTGAGTTTTCACTTAAAAGCACGCCCCATTTTTCTTTCAACTTGCTCAAGGAAAAGCAGCAATGAAAATTTTTTTTATTTTTATTTTTGAAAACCTTGGGTCTGAGTATTTAGGTCTTAATACAAATGGTTTGGCTCAGCTAGATGTACGAGAGTTTTTTTTCCCCCAGTATAAAGGATTTATTTCAACTCAACAAGTAACACAAACCTTCCTTTAAATTCCATTTTACAGTCAATAAAAGTGTGTATCTCACTCCCTCCCATGCATGATCACTGTGTATTAATCTACAACTCTTATTTTAATTGTGAAAAAATAAAGTGTTTCCCCTCTTGTCATTGATCTGGGAGCATCTGGGCAGGTCTGCTCGCTCCTGGACTGGTTAAATGGTGAAAACCTACAACGCCAGGTCAAAGGAATCAATCACCCGAAGAAAATAAATACTGCATTATGAAACGTGGAAAGTTTTTCGCTATTTGCAACTACATTAAAAAATATATTATTCTCTTTATGTCCAAGTAAATTAGCTTAGTTTTCCTCTGACGAGTGACTTTCATACTCTGTGGAAACACTTGGAAAAACTATACTGACAATAAAATTCCCTCTTTCTACGACGTTAGAGTGAAAAAACTGAAGTTGAAAATAGCTTTTTAAATCTAGATGTTAATGATTGGTTATAAACAGTGATATAGTCAACTTCATATTCTTGTCAGTGTTTTGTTCATTTGGGGGGACATCGGAGAATCACAAATTTCCATTTTACTTTAGAGAATCTAGAAAAATCATGTAAAGTATGATTCTGAGTTAGACCTTTTTAGTATATTTCATAGTCTGTGACCAAAGAGATCTGGCTACATGAATCTTGTGTAAGTAGAAGAGTATTTATTGATTGGCCAGCTGCTAACATTAGTAAAAAACTTCCATAAAAGTGGTTTAGAATGTAATATGCTGGTTATAGAAATTTCTGGTTTATCTAGGGATTAACTACCACTATATCTTGTTTATCCAGTCTGACACATTAAATGCTCAATATATGTTAATATGTTTTTTAAATGAACCATGTCATGGCTCTGCCATTTAGTGTTTATTTAATCTTGGCCTAGTCATATAATCTCATCGCGCTTCTGCTTCTTCATTTGTAATATGGAGGTTAATAACAACATCCAGTATATTTTTATGATAGTTCCAACCAGCAGACCATTTTGTTCAAATATGCTAATACTGCTTTCCTCTTGACTTATTTTGTAGCTACAACTTCAACACCAAAAGAAATAGAAGGGCACAGCCAGAGGTAAAGGAAATGTGACAAACTTTTTCAAGACATAAATACCACACCTTGTTTTATTTTTTATTATTATTTTTAAAAGATTTTATTTATTTATTCATGAGAGACAGAGGGAAAGAGAGAGAGAGAGAGAGAGAGAAAGGCAGAGACAGGCAGAGGGAGAAGCAGGCTCCATGCAGGGAGCCTGACGTGGGACTCGATCCCAGGTCTCCAGGATCACGCCCTGGGCCGAAGGTGGTGCTAAACTGCTGAGCCACCCAGGCTGCCCCCCAACACCTTGTTTTAAAAAGTGATGATTGTCTTATTTCAGAGTAGTTGAGAGAATTTAATCAGTGCTTTGTAAATTGTAAAAAGCTCTTGATAGTGTAAATTCTTTTCATAAGCAACCATAAACTTAAAAGGTATAATTAATTGAACTGAATATAACCTGATCTGAGCTTGCTTTTAGGTCACTCGCCTCTTAGAATGGATAGAGGCAGGAGCCCTGGACTAAGAGTGTGAAGATAGAGTTGGTTTTATCTTGAACATACTTTAGCTGTGTGTTCTTTGTTTTGGGCTCATCTATAAAGCAAAGCAGTTAAATTAAATGAAGTCTCAGTCCTGTTACGATACTCTCCCGCACAAGGCACTCCATTTTGTGGATTTTGCTTCTCACCCTCCATTTTCCTTTATTCCTACACTCATTAGTCTTCTGATTTTCTCCAAGGGTAGGTTCCAGTCAATTAAAATTTGATTGTTCTCACTCACACCCCCACACCACAAAATCATCTAGAAAAACAGACCCTCAACAGGAGCTGAGTAGAAGACACACTGCAAATCAATAAACAAATAAAACAAAGTAGAAATAGTGGACTTACATTTTATTAAACCATCTGATCTGATCAACTATATCAATCTGGCAGGTTGAATTACACCAAGAAAAACTAAGGCTGGCAGAAAGCAGAAAAGAACAGTGGGTGGTTTAAAGCACTTCTGGAGAGGATGTGAGCTTGAAAACAGGAACAAGAGGACCTTGGCAACAGAGCCAGCCGCAGTCCTGTGAGGATACTGCGGATCTTACGTAGCCATCAGCGGCTCTGCATGCTACCACTGGGATGGCCACTGCTGCTACCTCTGGAGAAAGTGGGCATGACTGCTACAAGTTCTCCATCCCTTCTGTCTGGCACCACTAGCGCCGGGTGCTAGGCCTGAGTTGCGTGTGTCTGACGGGTCAAGCCTGGATCATATGCTACAAATTCTAGCTGGAAGGGAGTCCTGAACATTCAGCCTGGGGCTGGTTTTTGTAGTTTCTTAGTGAGAGGTCATCTCTGCCTTCCATCTAGTCTCAGGAAGGGCTTTTTGAGCTGGGCAGCCAAAAGAATGACAAAGGTTCATTTCAGTATTTTATGTTACTGTATTACAATAATTATTTCTATTTTCTTTACTGAAAAGACTTCCTGCTGTGCCAGGTTAGGGATAGGTAATAATCATAACAGACAACATGTATCAAGCATTTACTATGTCCTAGGCACTGTGTCAAGACCTTTATATGCTTTTTAATCCTCACAGTGATCCTATGTGGTATATACTATTATTTCCTTGTTATACTATTGTTTCCTTGAGGAAATGGAGACACAAAAATTTAAGTAACTTATGCAGTTTAGTATGTGGTATAGATGGCATTTGAACCCAGGCAGTCTGGCCACGACCATTCTGTTACTTCAGTTTCAAGGCATGGCATTCATCATGCAAGCCTACTTGTGTTACCTGCTTACCAGCCACCTCTTTTCTTTGATTAACTTTTCTTAAGTCCCTTTTGCACCTGGCATTATGCCAGGAGTGATGGTGGATGAGGCAAATCCTCTTTTCTTAAGGGATAAGGAAGACGAGCAAACAATCCATTCCCATACATTATGGCTAGTAGAGACTTAAGATGATTCAACACTGTTTCTCTGGTTCAGGCAGGGGTAGGGAATATGTAACAGCAGCACTAAGCATTCTTATTTCTGATGTAGGTGTAAGTACGTGTGGCAGGCAGGTTTCTCTGGGGGAGGGATAAAATACCCAAGGGTCTCATCTAACTGGTTGTCTGGCTGGATGATCTCCAGCAGGTCTTACAAGGGCTCTTTCACTGCCTCCTCCCTGGTCCCCATGCTGGGCTACATTGAGAAACTGGGGTTGGGTCTACTTCCCAATCTCTATCTTGGGCCTCCACAGGTTTTTCCAAAAAGGTTTGAGCATCTTTTTTACTCAAGATTTCCTGTGATAAGGGGATCCCTGGGTGGCTCAGTGGTTTCGCACCTGCCTTCGGCCCGAGGCGTGATCCTGGAGTCCCGGGATCGAGTCCCACATCGGGCTCCCTGCATGGAGCCTGCTTCTCCCTCTGCCTGTGTCTCTGCCTCTCTCTCTCTCTCTCTCTCTCTCTGTCTCTTATGAATAAATAAATAAAATCTAAAAAAAAAAAAACATATGATAAAATCTGAACCATATAAACTGGAAGCTTGGGGAGGGCTTGAAAACTCAGCTGTGGTGCTCACTAGCTTTACTAATAGACTAACATTAACATGCTCCATCCAACAGTGCAGGGCCCCAAAGCCCACATCTCCAGAGTTCCCTCCACATGGACATCCCCCTGGCTGCTGGAGAGGGGCCCAGGAGATCTCCATCCACACCTGTGCTCAACATACCTATTTTTCCTTCTACTCCTCACTGCAAATGCAAAGGAACAGCAGTTGTGGACAATAATGAGTTCTGTTTGAAATCCCCTTGGGATATACAGGTGGGAATGTCCAGCAGGCACACAGATATAAAACATGCAACTCCGAGAGATATTTGGATTTGGGAGTCAGCAGTGAACAGTAATAGATATCGCTGGAGTTAAGTTACGGGGGGAAGGCGTGTAGAAGCACAAGAAGGGTAGAAAGCAGAACGCTCGTGAACATTAACGTGGAGAAAGATGAAAGGGCAGCCAGAGAGGCAGTGTGGGGGAGGAAGAGACACAAGCCTCCTGGAGGCCAACCCCTGGCTCATTTTGTACTTTCTCAGACCCAGCCCTGCAATCAATCAGCAGTTTCACCAAGAAGTTTTGTTCTTTTTACTAAAAAATGCGCAGAATGGATTTAGAAACCAAAAATCTGGCACTTGGTGGGCCCACTGCTACTGGGGTGTCATTAGTTCTAGGCTCTCTAAAGAGACAGAGCTTGAAAATAGACATGCCTTTATATAGACATACCTGCATGTACATAAACATCCATATTTCTATCTTTATCATCTACTGTTTCTATCCATTACCTTATCTGTCTTAAAAACCATCCATTTGCACTGATACTTCCACTGCCAAAAAAAAAAAAAGGACTCATTCTACCATTTTCCTTTCCAATGTATATAACCATAGCAAAAGTGAGGAATCTGGTTCCTACCAACTACAATATATTTACTTTTTTGTCAGTCCTAGACTGCACAGAAAGTAATTTCAGAATTCCTAATCCATAACTCTGTGAAAACTTGACTAATTAGAGTTGAAGATTTGTTTACTATTCTTGCTTTAATCTTTTGCTTGAGGTGATGTGGTCACATACTTTGATCTAAAGTTCCTTAGATGGGCAGCCCCGGTGTGCAGTGGTTTAGTGCCGCCTGCAGTCTAGGGCGTGATCCTGGAGATCCAGGATCAAGTCCCACGTCAGGCTTGCATGGAGCCCACTTCTCCCTCTGCCTGTGTCTCTGCCTCTCTCTCTCTGTGTCTCTATGAATAAATAAATAAACAAATCTTTAAAAAAAAAAATAAAGTTCCTTAGATTCATGAATTTTCTCCCCTCTATTCAAAGTGGCTGTCCACAATATTCATTTGCATTATGGTTAGGTTTACTTATGTCTACTTGTATATAGTTTTAGTTTTTCCCCTATCTTTATATGCATGTATGTTTATACTCACCTATGCATTTTAGTATGGGAAACATTAATTTCAAAAGTCAAAACTTTCTGAATGCATATATTCAAAAGCATCACTCTTCCTTTCTCTCTCCTACTTCCAAACTGCCTGCATTAGTTTCCTATTGCTGCTGTAACAAATTACCACACACTTATAGTTTGAAACAACAGAAATTTGTAGGTCTACAGTGGCCAATACAGTAGCCAACTGTAGGCAATTAAACTTAATAGTTTTTTTGTTTATGATTCATTCCTATGCTTCTATTTGTACAATTGATTAGATATATGTAGGTTTACTCATTTCCCATTCTTTTTTTAAAAAAAGATTGTATTTATTTGTTTGAAAGAGAGTGCATGTACAGGGGGTAAGGGTAAAGGGAGAGTGAGAAGCAGACTCCCCGCTGAGCTGGGAGCCTGACTGTGGGGCAGATCCTGGGACCCTGAGATCCTGGGACCCTGAGAAGATGACCTGAGCCAAAGTCAGCTGCTTAATGGACTGAGCCACCCAGGCGCTCCTCCCATTCTTTCTTATACAAAAAGTGACATGAGCAAAATTCTTGCATTTTTGTCTTTTTTCACTTAATAAAATATCCTGGAAATCACTCTACATTAGTTCATAGAAAATGACCTCATTCTTTTCTATTACTTCATAGTACTCCATTATATGGATGTATCATAGTTTATCTACACACTCTCCTATGTATAGGAATTTAGTTTTCTTCTGATATTTTGCAATTACAATACTATAATCACTAACTTTGTGCATAGAACATTCATACTGTTGGAGATATACCATGAAGGTTGATTTAATATGCATTTCATATATAAGTGAGTTTGAATATGTTTTCCTATTTTTGAGAAATATGTGAAAAAGGTTTGTGTGTATGTAAATTGTCTTACAGGAATTTCTCTTTGTTTTGTTCAAAATATGTTTAAACATAGTCAAATTTATCAATATATGTTATTGTGTCTGAATTTTGAGTCATAGTAAGTAGAAAAGTCATAGAAAGTCTTTTCCTATCTCCAGGTTATAGAGAAAATCATACATGGTTTCTTCTAGTACTTATATGATATCATCTTTGACATTTATATCCCTGGTCCTTTTGGAGTTTATTCTTGATTATAGTTTGACACTTGGTTTTAATTTTATCTTTCTCCAAATAGCAAACCAGTTGTCCCACCAACATTTGTTAAAATGTCCACCTTTTCCCAAGTAATTTGAGATACCATGTTTATCACATACTAAATTGCCATATGTATTTGGATCTATTTCTGTAAATTTCTATTTTATTCCACTCCTTTGTCAATTTATGCACCAGTACTTAGATAAAAAACCAGACTCACAGTGTATTTTAATGAGTGGTAGGGCCAGTCTCCTCTCATAAACTTTTCTTTTTCAGTGTTTTCATGGTTATCTCTGCATGTTTATTTTTCCAAGTGAATTTTAATATCAACTTGTCTAGCTCCATAAAAAATCTTGTTAGTATTTTGGTTGGTACTTGTTAAGTTTATAAATTAACTTAGAGAAGAATAGTATCTTTATAACATTCTGTAATGTCTTCTCATTTGTTCAAGTCCATTTTTCTATCTTTCAAGAATGCCTTAAAGTTTTTCTTGTATAAGGTTTGCACATTTCCTGATAACTTTATTCTGAAATGTTTTATCTTCTTTGTTACTATTGTATTCTCTATTTTCAGGGTGTATAATAAATATACCCCTAAGATCTACCTTCCTGATTATGTTATTTACATATCTATTTATTTTCCTTTCTTATTTTATATGTTTACTTCATCTGTACTGGAAGTAGTATATTTAAGTTTCCTACTATTAGCATATTTCTACAGTGTTTCTTTACATGCCCTATGATTTTTGCTTCATTATGTGTTGCTGAGTTGTCTGGTGAATAGAATTCATAACTGGTATATATTCATAGTGAATTGTGACATTAAAACATGTCCTTCTTTGCCTCATTTATTTTATTTTATTTTATTTTATTTTTTTTCTTCTTTGCCTCATTTAATGCATTTTGTCTTATATTCTACTTTGACATCAGGATCACAATGTCTGCTCTCTTGTTTCCACTTACCTAGCACACTTTTGCTCATACTTTAGTTTTAGACTTTCTGAGTCACTTTGATTTAGACAGGTTTCTTATTTTCAGCTGCATTCTTTGTGAATCAAAAGAAAACATCTTTCTTTTAACAGATAAATTAAACCCATTCATATTGGTTGATATGACATATACTTAATCCTACTGTCATTTTATGTTAAAAATGTTTTATATAAAGTAATGATAGTAACATTGTTATAATTGTTGGGTTTCTTTCTGTATATGATGCATTTCCTTTGCTCTTTTTATTTTTAAAATTTCTTTTTGCATTTAGGAAGGTTTGTAGTGTTATTCTTGTGATTATCTTTTTATTTATACCCTTTATGAAGCCCTTAGTTCTTTCTTGTTTAACCTTCTCTTACCTGATTTATCAATTTTAACATTATCCTTTAACCCCCATTTATTGCCTATATCACAATCAATGAACCAATCAATGAACTTATTCTACTTTCTTTTTTCTCTCTGGTGTCTCCCATTTTACTTACATTATTTTTACTTTGTCAGAACCTATCACACATTATTCTTTAAATATTGTTCTCACCATTGTGTTATTTTAGATCTATAATTAAATATAGTAAATGATCACCATCAGTCTTTTTTAATTTCAGAGGTAGAATTTAGTGATTCTTCAATTCCATATAACATCTAGTACTCATTACAGCAGGTGCCTTCCTTAATGTCCATCACCCAATTATCCCTTCCCCCAACCACCTCCCCTCCAGCAAACCTCAGTTTGTTTCTTAGAGTTCAGCATCTCTTATAGTTTTTGTCCCTCTCTATTTTCATCTTATTATATTCATTTCCTTCTCCTATGTTCACCTGTTTTGTTTCTTAAATTCCACATGAGTGAAATCATATGGTATTTGTCTTTCTCTGACTGACTTATTTCACTTAGCATTATACTTTCTAGATCCATCCATGTTGCAAATGTTGAGTTCATTATTTTTTATGGGTGAATAATTATTCCATCGTATATATACACCACATATTCTTTATCCATTCTTATGTTGACCATCAGTCCTTTTGATAAAGTTTTGTCACTTGGTAGGATAGAAAAATCTTTTCACATATTCTTCAAGGAGGGCTCAGATATATAAAATTCCTCGATTTTTTTCTGTTTAAAGTTCATTTCCTCTTGCTTTAATACCTGAAAAACAAGTTGACTGAATATTCTTAACTCACATTTTTTTCCTTGAGGCTTTAAAAAGTGCTCTTCTGTTGTTGCCTTTCATGGGTGTCATTTTTGAGCTCTCTGGTGTCAGTTTAATACTCTCATTCTTGTAATTTATCTTTTTTTGCTTGAAGGCTTGGGTATTTTTCTTTATCTTTGAAGCCCAATAGTTTTACCTATCTATAGCTTGAAATTGATAATTCTGGTTTAATTTTCCAATGTAATTGATGGGTCATTTCGGTATACAGATTTCTATATTCTTCTATAGTTCTGTTCCAGTGTCATTTTGTCTTCTTCAAGTCCCACCATTATTTGTATGTTGATTCTTCTTCTTCTTCTTCTTTCATTTCTCTCTGTCCCTAGGTATTTTTCATTTTGTATCTCTGTTTCATTATCTTGGCATTTTCCTGTCTTTTTTCAACACAACTTATTAAATTTTCACTGGACTTTATTTCCTCCAAAAACTTTGCAATTTATACTTCATTTCTGTAATAATTTTGGTCTTTTTCTTCCTGGGTTCAATCTTTTTATTTCTTCCTTTATAAAACACCCATTTCTATTTTGCAATTATTGAATTTTGTTTTTAAAATTTTGGGTTTAAGGTGATTTATCATATCCTCAAAAGCTTCTTTGTGGATATTTAATTTACTTGAGAGTTTGTGTTGCTGTTTTCTTCTGCTTTGGGGTTATTTTGTTGTTGTTGTTGTTGTTGGAGGGGTACTTTTTTAAATCAGAGCTGGATGGTCTTCTTTTTTGTTGTCTTCTTATAATAGCTTTATATATATTTACTCTATTTCCACCTATTTATTTCAAAGAGTTTGGATAATTTGTAAGATTTCAAGTTCAAAGGTGCCCTTTTCTGTAGTGAAATAATTTCTTAATGGATAATGTGTGTGTGTGTGTGTGTGATACAGATTAATGATTACATATTTTCACAGCTTTGGATATCTTTACCCTAAACTTTCCTTTTACTTCTTTTGTTTTCACCAAGCCCCAAAGGATGTGTTTCCATTCCCTTCTTACCTTCTATACCTCTAGAAGCAATGGTTTCCATACATTGTCACCTTGAATCATGTTCATTAAAATTTTTTTTAATATATAGTAAATATTCTGATCTACCAGAGTTCTTTACCACTAGTATAGCACAAGAATAGACTTCTCCTTGTCCTGGTTATTTAGATCAATTATAGGCCCGTCAACAGTTATCCTTTTCTCCTATGTATTCTTTCCATACTGCCCTTTATCTTTGTGCAAGTTTGTGGTAGGACAACTTGTGGTAGGACCAAGGGACACTGCTGAGGTTTGGTGTTTATTTCTGTAATTATGATAATTTGAAGTTTGGGAGTTCTCTTTTAGTTTTGCAGGTGGCATGAGGTTCCTGTAGTTTTATTTGTTCTTTTTATTGTTCTGTATTATTTTTTTTGGAGAAGGAATTAGGGAATTCAGATTAATGCAGCTATGGCTGCTATTAACTTGGCTACCCAAAAATTCTATACTAGTATTATTTTGATGGGCGTGCACACTTACACCAGGCATTTAAAAAGAGAAACACTGCAACCCATCCAGATTAAATAAAGGAGCAACCAGACTCTCTCATTCTCCTTCCTATACTTCTATATTTTATCCTGGATTGGAGGGAGGGAAGTATTTATGGTTTGGGAATCTTTTTTTTTTTTTTTTTTAATTCATGAGAGACAGAGAGAGAGAGAGAGGCAGAGACACTGGCAGAGGGAGAAGCAGGCTCCATGCAGGGAGCCTGACGTGGGACTCGATTCTGGATCCCCAGGATCATGCCCTGGGTCAAAGGTGGCACTAAACCGCTGAGCCACCCGGGCTGTCCTTGGTTGGGGAATCTTTTTCCCTAAGGATGTACATAAAGTTATTTGCTTCTCCTCAATCATGACAAGTCTCTATCTTTCCCATCTCAGGAAGAGTCAGAAGAGAAGAGTAGTCTTAATTCTGATCAGGTCTCTGATTCAGGCTTTGATTTGTATGGTGCTTCCTCTTTTCCTACCCCTCAAGCTCTTGTGCATCAGAGCTGGGATTATCCTTACTTCCGGGAGAGGTGGTAGAGAGTATAGTCAGTTAAGGGCTTTCTGAAAGCTTGGCCTCCTTATAAGACCTTCCCCTCTATTCAGTCTACCACACGAAGGGGAACAGCCAGAGCATAGGGTCACCCCAATCCTGTTGAGCTAAGAATCTGGGCTTTGGTTGAATCTTGCACTAATAGACCATTAGGACTGTTCCCATCCTGGCTCAGATCCCCGTTTATGTTAATCACCTCCACAAGTTGTCTACTGCCAAATGGGCTCCCATTCTCATATTGCTACTATGTCCACTAGTCTGAATCCATCCTCAACTCTTCTCATTCCTCTTAAACATTTCCACTGAGCCTCTTAGAATTCCCTTTTTAAATGTTACCATAATTTCTCTCATCCTTTTTTCTTTTTTTTTTTAAATTGAAACTTGTCTGTTCTGAGAGGGTGTGCTTCCTCTGCAGCCCTCTCAAGTAGTGACTGCTTTTCCTTCCATTCCCTGCATACATCAGGGTCAGGAGGTGAAGTGGGTTGGTGTCTTCTCTTGTTACTGTTAAACACTTTTTCCTCCTTCCTTTCTCTCAGTCCTAGCTAATCTGAACTGTGTGCCATCTGGATATAGTGTCTCTCATTGTCTCTTCAATGTAGCCCTCTAAGGTTCTTCTAATTATCCATTATTGATGACATTAGCTTCTGTTTCATCGTTCTTCCCACTCTTGTTGACTTTATTACTTATGAGGATAATTCATCTAAAAATAATCATTCCTTAAACTGCTTACCTCCATTAGCTTTTCTTCCACTCCATCTCAGCCTGGAGCCTTGGCATTATAGTCACTGTAATGTAATACCTCTGAAACCTTGAAATCAAGTATGATGCTTTCTGGTAAGAAAAGAGTATCTGCCCTCACCACTTTTACTCAACACAGTATGCCAAGTCCTAGCTGCAGCATCCAAAAGGCATCCAAATTGGTGAAGAAGTAAAGCTGTAACTATTCACAGGTGGAGATGATATCATATATTTGGAAAACTCTAGAGACTTCACCCAAAAAATTATAGAACTGATAAATGAGGTCAGTAAAGTTGTAGGATACAACATTAATACGTAGAAATTTGTTGTGTGTCTCTACAATAATAGTGAAGTAGCAGAAAGAGAAATTAATAATATATTATTTTACATCATACCATTTATAATTGCAGCAACAAGAACAAAATACCTAAAAATAAATTTAACCAAGGAGGTTAGAGACCTATACTATGAAAACTATATGACACTGGAGAAAGAAATTGAAGATGGCATAAATAAATAGAAGGATATGCCATATTCATGGATTCGAAGAATTAAAATTGTTAGAGTGTCCATACTACCTAAAACAATCTACAAATTCAACACAATTGCTATCGGAATACCAATAGCATTTTTCACAGAATTAGAACAAATAATCCTAAAATTTGTGTGGAACCACAAAAGGCCTTGAATAGCCAAAGCTATTTCTCAAGCTTCTCGATAAAGAAGAATAAAGCTGGAGGTATCACAAATTCCAGATTTCAAGATATACTACAAAGCAATAGTAATCAAAACAGCATGGTAATGGCACAAAAGTAGACATATAGATCAACAGGAGGAATAGAGAGCCTAGAAATAAACCCATGCCCATATGCTCAATTAATCTATGACAAAGGATACAAGAATATACTGTGTGGAAAAGATAGCCTCTTCAATACATGGTGTTGGGGAAACTGGACAGCTACATGCAAAAGAGTGAAATTGAACCACTTTCTTACATCATACACAAAAATAAACTAAAAAATGGTTTAAAAACCTAACTGCAAGACTTGAAACCATAAAACTCCTAGAAGAAAATATAGGCAGTAATCTCTTGGACATCTACCTTAAAAACATGTTTCTGGATACGACTCCTCAAACAAGGGAAACAAAGGTAAAAACAAATTACTAGGACTATACCAAAATCAAAAGCTTTTGTGCAGCAAAGGAAACCATTAACAACATGAAGAGGCAGCTTACTGAGTGGGAGAAGATATTTGCAAATGATGTATCTGATAAGGGGTTGATATCCAAAATATATAAAGAATTTCTACTACTCAACACCAAAAAAAAAAAAATCCAATTAAAAAATGGGTGACATACAGATAGCCAACAGATACATGAAAAGATACTTAACATCTTTGTATGTATGTGTGTGTATATATGTTATACATATCCCCACAACTTGTTCTACCCATTTTTTTTCCTGTCCTCCATGAGAGTTGAATCAGCATCAGTCTAAAGGTTTTCCCCAGTCCTCTTCAGCCCTCCCTGTTTTTCCCTCACGGGTGTCTTCCCCAATACGTCTTTCACATGTCTAATCTGACCTTACAATCTGTTTCTCAAAGAACCTGAACTAATATACCACAGCTGAACTGTCAGCAATTTTGTTATTTGTTTCCTAAATATATCTCTTGCAGCCATCCACTTCTCTCTATTGCCATCATCACTGAGTAGAAGCTGTGCCATTTCTCCCCTGGATTACTGCAACGGCTGTCTATTCTCCAATCCATTCTCATCACAGTAGCCAGAGTGATTTTTTTTTTTTAAATAGTAAATCAATCATGCCACTTCCCTGCTGAAAACCTTTCGATGGTTTTCCATTATGCCTAGAGTAAAATTTAAACTCCCACAACTGCCACAGATGCTGTAAAACCTGGCTTCTGCCCATCTTTTTAGCTTCATCTCATATCATCTTCCTCCATGCCCTCACACTCACCAAGCTCCAGCCATACTAATGTCCTTTCTCTTCCAACAAATTGTCAAATCCTTTCCTGCCTTGGGCTCTGCTTGCTCTGTCTTCTGCATAAGTTACTCTTCCCCCATCATGGCAGGTGGGCTCATTCTCATCCTTAGTGTTTAACTTAAATGTCTCCTCATCAGCAGGGCCTGCTCCACCCCAGCCATATATCCACCCAACATTATCCTATTTCCCTGCAAGTAGTTACCACTATCTGTAACTACTTAGCTTAGTGTCTGTTTCTCCGACTTGAATAGGGGCAGGTAAATTATGGCCACAGCCAGACAACTGTTTTGTGTGGCCCATGATCTAAGAATGGTTTTAACATATTTAAGTGTTGTAAAAAAAAATTTAAAGACTATTTCACAACACATGAAAATTATGTGAAATTCAAATTCCAGTCTGCGCAAGTACAGTTGGAACACAGTCATTCTCATTTATGTGTTATCTACGGCTGCTTTAACACCGTAACAGCAAAGTTGAGTAGTTGTATGTGGCCCACAAAGCCTAAACATTTACAGGAAAGGTTTTGTTTTCTAAACCTTTATTTATTAAGTAATCTCTACCCGCAACATGGAACTGGAATCACAATTGCAAGAGGAAGAGTCACACGCTCTAATGACTGAGTCAGCCAGGCACACCCAGAAAAGGTGTTCTGACCACTGCACCAGAATGTGAGTGCTATGGGTCAGGGGCCTTGATTGTCTCGTGCAGTCCTTCACTCCTAGTGCCTGGTCCACGGCTAATGCGCAATTTGTAGGAGGAATCAATCTTCCCACTACTACCTGAGGCAGTAGGTGGGCATAGGTCTTATTGGCTTATTCCCTTCCAAGACCCAGACAGAGGAACTGGGAACCAACTATTATGGACTGTAGGAAAGTACCCTGAAAACAGATCTATGTTTTATTCATCTTGAAATACCTAGAAAAGTCTTTTGCACAAGGCAGGGTGCTGCTGGAAGCTGGAAGAACTCTTTTGGGGTTGCTGTTGGGCTAAAATTAAAGTCATGTAAACGGCTCAGCACGTCAGATGGACATCAGTGTTCACTAAATGTTCGCTCCTGCCTCAATTTTCCTTGCTGTGATGGGAATAAAATACGGGGCAGTACAACAGACTAAATTAAACAACAGCTTCGCAAACTACAAACACTCCCCGGATGGGCTTAGCCAAGAGCGTGCGGCGTGTCACTAAACCTCGGCACCGAGCAGCCCGGCTTGGAGCGAAGGGTCCTCACCTGGGAGTGAGAGGACGGAGCTCTTCCTAACTCTTACCACCGAAGTGACCCCCGAGCAACCGCAGCCTCGGGGTAATGGGGCGTCTCGGCGGACACGACGTTCCCCTGGGGCCCAGCGGCGCGTCTCCGGCAGGTCTCGGCCTCTCCCGCAGGCACCGAGCGCTCCCGCTGCCGCCCCCACCGCCCGCAGGCCGACGCGGCCGGGGGGGCGGGGCGGGGCCAGCCCGGGCAGAACGGGGCGTGTCCGGGGCAGGATGGGGCGTGTCCGGGACCAGCCCAGGGGCGGGGAGGGGCATGTCCGGGGGCGGGGCGGGGCCAGCCCGGGGGCGGGGAGGGCGAGTCCAGAGGGCGCGTCCGGGGGCGGGGCCAGCCCGGGGGCAGGACGTGTCGGGGCCAGCGCGGGGGCGAGGAGGGCGTGTCCAGAGGGCGGGGCGGGGCCAGCCCGGGGGGCGGGGCGTGTCCGGGGGCGGGGCCAGCCCGGGGGCAGGACGTGTCGGGGCCAGCGCGGGGGCGAGGAGGGCGTGTCCAGAGGGCGGGGCGTGTCCGGGGGCGGGGCGGGGCCAGCCCGGGCGGGGCGGGGCGTGTCCGGGGCGGGGCCAGCCCGGGGCGGGGCGCGTCCGGGGCGGGGCCTCCGTCTTTCCGGCCGTCGCCGCCGCGGGGCCGGGCCGCAGGGGGGCGCCGCCGGGGCCGCGCTGCTGCACGAGTTGCCGGGCCGCGGAGGAGGCCCTCACTTCCGCGTCGGGCCCCGCGGCGTCCGGCGGCCGCGCCGAGGGCCGGGCGGGCCGCAGGTCAGTCGGGGAGGCCGCCTACCCGGCCCCGCCCGTGCCGAGGACCGGGGCGCCGGGTGGGCCGCGGGCCCGGGAGGCGCCGGGTGGGCGCCCCGGGGAAGGGCCCGGATCGCGCCGGCACCACGGGCGCTCCGGGCTGCAGCCTCGGGCTTCGGGCCGACTCGGGGTCCCCGGGCAGCGGGGAGACCCCGGCGGGGCTTTCTGGGGCCGCGGCCCCGCCGCTTCCGTCCCGCCTCGTGGGAGGAGGGCGAGCCCCTTGAGCAGCGTTTCTCCAAGTGGGGTCCGCGGGCGGACTGCCCACCCCGCGCGGGACTTTCTGAACCCGACCGTGCTGCGGCCCGGGAATCTGAATTTGCAGCAAGCGACTCCGATGGTTTTGGTGCAGGTGGTCACGGAGCCGCATGGGGGGCACCTCCCAGGGTGCAGGGCGCTTCCGACACAGCAGGGGGTCTAGGTGGGGTGCATCGGAGGCTGGGGCCTCGGACGGTGATGGAAGCTGACCTAGGCGGGGTGCCTCCTCATCCCTGTACTCAGGCTGCTGCTGTGCTCCTGTTGTCGACAAGAAGCCTCCAGGGGGACAGGTGCTTGGCGGGTGAAGCGCCCAGGTCGGGAGAATTAGGGATGCAGAAGTAGGCATCGTGGGGTGCAGCTGGCCCTGCTGACCACGTACCGGCGGGGCCGCCCGAGTGTGGACCCTGCTCCCATCGCTCGCTTTCTCCTCGTCTGTCGGTAGGGACAGTCGGCCCTATCCAGTAGGGCTTTAATAAGAGAATTGCTGCCAAGTGTCTCCTGCATATAAGCACCGAGTAAATGGGAATTATTAAGAGCGATTATGAAGTATATTCGGTGGACTGTGCACAGATTCTAACTGGAGGGGGTGGGAGGTGGTCCCTGCGAAGGTCACGCCAGTAGTGACACTGCCTGTGGCTTTGAAGAATAGATGGATTTCAGGAAGCTGCTACCTGGGGCAGCGAGAGCCAGTTGCACCCCACGGGTCAGAGGCGGTTCTCTCCCATGGATCGTCGCCGGCTGCTCCTAGGACTTGTAGGCAGCAAAAGAAGTCCCATGGACAAGTGCTCCTTGAAAGCTGGACCGTTGGTCCATGAGGGTCTCTGTCCACCGAGCATGTTTGACACACATTGTTTTCATCAGGCACCACTGGACTCCTGTCCCCAATTCATTGGAGACCCGCTAAATTGGAGCGTCTACAAAAGGATGCTAGTTGATCACATAGTAAAAATGAGTTGCCATGGATATAATCGAGCCTCTTGGCAGCCATTTGACATTTGCTATGAAATACGCAGTGACATCAGGGAGCGTGTCTGCGCCTCTTTCATCCCAGCATTGTTTTAGGTTCCGTAGAAACCCCACGGTCACCTGGAGTTCATCCAGCTCCTGGAATGGCTTAAGGGATCAAGTCCTTAAAACTTCTTTAAAGCTACAGCCATTTTAGAATGGAGAAGCCAGATGATTTAGGGATGTTATCAGTCGCTTGTCTGGACCAGTCTGGCTACTGGTATGCATCAAATTGTGACCTCAGTTGCTAAATTACACACTCCTTAGTTACCTAACTTAGGAACTACAATCACCATTGTTAATAATTTCTGCTCTTACGTTTCCTGAAATCTCCAGGGCCAATATCGATCCCTCAGTATACACCTTATGGTGAAATTTATATCCTTAAAGACAATATTTGTCATGTATGGAGGACTGTCCCTGAGCCAGAGACTGTTCTAGATGCATTTTTTAGGTTCTGCGGTTATTCCTCTGATAGTCCTTTGAGGTGGGCACCATCCCTGGCTCCATCTTACAGATGAGGAAGCAGGCAGAGGAGAGTAATTTGCCCCACCTCGTAGGCAGTAGAGCCCAGCAGCCTAATCCCGAGGTACGTGCTGACCCCTCTGCAGTCTAGACAGCTCCCTCAGGCTTACTGTAAAGACATGGGAGGATCAAAGAACCTAAGCTAACCTCACCTCTGCCTTATAGGTGACAATGCATTATTTTGTTTAATTCTTTAAAC